>NC_142602.1:7504820-8721927 GCF_041222555.1 Hakea prostrata | reverse complement strand
CAAGAAATTCGCTCGGCCAACAATCTCGCTACACCTCAGTTACAAAATGTTTATTATTATTATTATTATTATTGGGGTAAAAACTTAGTTAGAAACTTAGAAGAGCTAGGTTCTGCAAATAAGAATATTTACCACTCCCATGTAATCCAGAGTGTTTTGCTCTCATCCTCAAGTTGGCCACAAAAATAAATTTCTCGAAGCTTTTGTGGTTTCATTATTAAGTGATTTGGGAGCTTGAAATAGAACCCAACATATTGGGGGAGGGAGAATACCACAAATCTTAGAAGGATACTTGCATGAGATATTAGTTTCACTTTTCACCCTTCAAGCTTTTATGTGATCCGATCTGAAATTTCCTTGAAACCTTGCTTCTTTAACATTCCAATCTCTGAAGAAGCAAAGGTTACATGAAGCAGCAGCTGCTGCTGTGTATCCTTCGAAAGTATTTATCTTCGAAAGCATTTGCTTCTCGTGAAGGGATTAGATAGCAAAATAAAGGCAGAGCACCTAAATTACTACATAATGTATATGGGAAGTGGGAACAGCACATGTCACATATGATATCCACTCGTCCTAAGTGACACTCCAAACTGACGCCACGTCAGATTCCACCTATTGCGATGCGGAGGAAGGCAACGAGTCCAAAAAGACAGAAATGGATAATCCAGAAGCCAAAGGTCAAGAATCGGACCCGTGTTCCCGCTATTTATTAATTAATATTATATTCTTATTGATTGGTCTCTGATCAACCACCACGATCGAACTACCACTGCTAAACTTAAATACTTCTAATGGAGGTATGCGTATGCGTTTCCTACCCAAAAAATCCAGCTAATGCGTGGATGATATTGATGATGATGATTATTGATTAAACTACAGAAGCTCACAAGCTACAACTACCGAAATGCCCTTGATTTAACTTAAATGACACTTTTAGTCCTTTGACATCTTATACCGTATCTCACCAAAATAGCCTTCATGTCTATCTAAATTAAAGATTTTATTGAAAAAAAATTTTAATTAAAAAGAAATTTTGTAGACACATAAACGGGTCAAAGGTCAAAAAAAATCAAAAGCAATTTACTACTACATTGGAAGGTTCAAAAACCCAAAAAGGGTGAAAAATAAAATGAGAAGAAACCATAGAAGGCTATTTCAGTCAGTCAAAATTATACCGGATGCTCCGGATGGATTAAATCAGCCTCGATAGAGTAATTGGAGGAAGGGTATGTCTGTAATTCCAAAGGAATTGATAAGAGAAATTAAAAGAAAATCAAATTGCTGGTGGGAAAACGAAAAGAAAAAAGGGGGAAGAGACTGGTGGGAAGGAGAGATGAACGCTTTGAGTACTTGGTGGTGTCCGACGCTAGAACGGAGGGTTTTTTGGATCTTCTTCAGAACCAAAAGTGGTTTTCATAACCGAAAATTACTTATTATTCCTAATCACCATCGTTTCGAATTTCAAGGTTTCCGTCTTCTCTCCCTTCCGATCTTCTAACGTTTCTGATTATCACTTCTTTGCTGTTACTGTGTCATCGGAGTTAGGATCGGTTATCTCTCTGTTACTCTACGTTTTTCTTTCATCTGCTATTTCAGATCGGTGGTGAAAAGAATATTGTTGACTGCTGATGATTCTGAACCCTCGCATTTTGGAGGTATTGTAATGTATAATTATGTTTCCTCAGTTCTATTGATTGGGTAAGAAGATCTGGTGCTACCGCTCAATTTTTTTTTTAATATAATTCTGTATCTTATTTTTACGGTGTAGTTTTTTCTGATTTCTGTCTATGTCGAGTGATGATATGGTACAGAGGCATATTTTCCTACTTTTTTTTGTGTATTTTGTTTGCGAATCTTAAGGAGTAGACCTTCCACCTGTTATTACATTATATCGATACGTTTGTTGACTGGATGCGTAGTTTTCCATGTTATCCAATTGATTAGCCTCGTATGGTTCTCTGAAAAGCATCTGTTTGATTGACGTGAATACCTTCTTTGTAGATGTTGGAAATGGTTGCTTTGAGTTATTTCTGAACCTTCCATTGGTTTCCTTGTTTTCTAGACTAAGATCAATCATTTCCCATCTTGTGCTTGGTTTCGCAAGATGTTCGTGGGCTTTTAAAATGGATGTCTGATGTATAATCTTTATCTAGGTGAAGGCTAAGTTGTGACGAGCACCTAAAAAAAAACCTCTTCAACAACCCCCCCCCTCCCCTACACCAAAAAAGAAAATAGGAAGAAGAATAAAAAAGAAGGTTATAAGTTGAATTTATGTTGTGTTGTCTTCCTTGATGATTTGGGAATTTATGGATTCATTTCTTGGTGCAGGTATATTTGACTGGCTGTGCTTCTCATAATCTTCTTCAGCTCGTTAAAAAATTTCAGGTATATTGCCTGACTATTTTATATTGTAGTTCAGAATCTTTACACCCAAATATGTAATCTGTCTCGATGACTGTGCTTTAGTTTTCACTAGGAGATGTTTGGTGGTGATACTGGCAATACTGTCTTCCCTACTTTCCTTGAGGACAACTGCTTTCAGTATGACTGCAGTGCAGCTAATGCCTCCACTCAGTTGCAGTTATTTGGGAACCGTAAGACCTCACAAAAACATAGTCTCTTCAATTCTTTACATGGCCTTTTCTTGCATATTGACTAGAGAATTACATTACAGTGATAACAATATTCAAGTATATCCTATGCATGATTTTACTGGTATCTTATTTAATTTTGGTTATGCTTTATTGCCTCTTGTCTATGTAATTCTTGCCATGCAGCTTGAGCTTATCATTCTGAAACAGTGCAGACTTCCTGTTTGTTCTGTATTTTTAGATTGGCTGCCTTTTTTTGAGTGTTGGGGGTTGGGATTGGTTGTTTAAGGAATTGAACTGCACTGCATAACACTTGGATGGTCTGTTAATAGTTTTGGTTCATGATCACCCAGGGATACCAAATTCAACTGACTTGGCTGAACCAAAACTGGCCGACCAACTCTGTATTGGTCTGGTATTAGTTTTGGTATTCAGAAACCAACCGGATTGAAAGACAGGTCTATTGAAATCAAAATCGACCAATTGGACCAAAATCAGGAATAATCATTAATCAACAGGCAGAATGCTATTCCCCCCCCCCCCCCAGAGTTATCACTTTTTTAGTTTGTACGGAAATCAGAGATAGATCAGTAGCTATTGGTGTCTGTTTGATTTTTGTCAACTGAAAACCTTCTTATTCTGTTTTGGTCTGGCCTGATATATGCATATAAGGGGGAAAACAACTGAACCTGAGAGAAGAGGCTGCTTGACACCAAAATGCTCCCTTTCTGATGTTCTCAATCCTATTTAGCGTTTGTAGCTAATAGTTTTTCAGTTTTTCATTTTAGAATAATCAAAACCAGATTAGCACTGTTGTGTTTTATTGGATCAAAATGTAGTTAAAGTCAATTTCTCTTTCCTATTAATTGTCTACTTGTACATAACTAGCTCTATACCATTTTTCTTTTGAATCTTCTGAAGTTTTATGTGGTTGGGCTGATCCCTAAAGGCAACTTTTTTATTTCTTTTTTACAATCAATGTGCAGTCCCAGCTGGTTGTGGTGTTGATCCAGTAAGCTGTGTTGGAAATGAGCATATCACTGCTATGAGCCGGCCGGCCAAACGAGGTAGGGAGGGAGAAGGCATTTTGAGGCAGCAGAGGCTTCAAATCTCCCTAAACACCAACTTTTGTCAAGATGAGGCTGACAAGTCTCCTAGCTTTCCTAACCGAAACCCTGTATCAACTGGATTGAGGTTGTCATATGATGATGATGAAAGGAACTCCACTGTTACTTCTGCGAGTGGAAGTATAGCAGCAGCCTTGCCTGTCATCTCATCCCTCGGTGACAGTCTTCAAACTGAGATCGATAGGCAGAAGGAGGAGTTTGACCAGTATATCAGAGTTCAGGTATTAAAACTACTTCCAATAGATTAATGCATCATATTGCATCCTATTAGATCGCACCACCAACATGAATGATCTTTGTTTCTTAGATTTTAATAATAGTAATAGTGATGCTGCAAGGTTTATTGAGATAAATGCATAATCAATGGATGTATGTTCAATTTTTTCAATGTGTAAAATTTCAGCCGCAATTTACCTTTTGTGTATGTTCATGCATCTCTTGGTCGTCCAAGCTTTCATCTTCACTCTTGATGTTCCTTACATTTTTAATGCTTTGGTTGCCCTGTGGCTGATGACTATTGACCTGAAAGGCTGAAACTTGACGTGGGACCTTGGGTTTCTGTCTGTCCCCAACATTTTAGCTCCCATTAAACCCACCATATAGTGGATATGGGTGCTTGTCCAACTATTTATATAGATGTACCTGTGTGCAGAGACTTGGCTTCAATTAATATCAGGGAAAAGTGGATACCTTCACATGAGGAAGGCTTATGCTGATAACCTGCATGTCCTTGGTGTTGCAGATTATTTCTTTCTGCACTTTTTACCACCTTAGCATCAATACCCTGAAATTTATTTTGACCAACTGCATTATTCACATGGATAATTGGAGATGAGGTTAAAATTTACTTTAGCTGCTTGGACCAACTTCAGTTGAACCAGTAAAACCACAAGGTTTGAAGCTTAAAAAAATGAACTTATGGTTACGTATTTGGTTGACCACGGGTTGTAGTTTCTGTTCAGTGGTTGCTTCATGGAGGTGAGACCCCCATGTGGCTTCAAAGAAGGTGGACCGTGAAGGCAAACTTCCCATGAACAATTCCTTTACTCACCCCTTCTTTTAATCAAGCTCGGTAGTAGTATGTTCTATCACTCACGGTGGATCTATTAGTGTTCAATACATGGGGCATGTGCTTGGGTATCCAAGTTTCATTATATGTGCCTTCTGCAATTTTTCATTCTGTATTTGGCAAGAGTAGTAAATACATCATGATGTTTCTGTTATCTGGGTCTGTACAATGGGCTATTGATCTTGGTTCATCTTCAAACAGGAACAACATCTTGCAAAAGGAGTTAGGGAGATGAAGCAGAGACACACAGCTCTGTTCCTGAATAGCATAGAGAAGGGAGTCAGCCGGAAGCTTCGTGAAAAGGAGCTTGAGATTGAGAACATGAACAGGAAAAACAAGGAATTGGTTGAGAGAATAAAGCATGTCGCGATGGAGGCACAGTCCTGGCACTACAGGGCAAAGTACAATGAATCAGTGGTCAGTGTTTTGACGGGCGATCTCAAACAGGCTGTTGCACAAGGTGCTGACCAAGTGAAGGAAGGTTGTGGAGACAGTGAAGTCGATGATGCAGCCTCATACATCCAGTGCAATAACCCACCAGGTGTTCCATGTGGGCTGGGGAACCCGGTTCTTAGAAACCAAGGATTGAAGGAGCAGATGAGTTGCAAATCATGCAAATGTAAAGAGGTATCAATCCTGTTGTGGCCTTGTAGGCATCTTTGCTTATGTAAAGACTGCGAAGGGTTTATCAGTGTCTGCCCTGTGTGCCAGACTGTGAAGACCTCAAGTGTTCAGGTATTTATGTCCTGAGAATATACCAAGTTACATGTAGAATCTCCAGATAAAATTATATCTTTCTTTCGTGCTGGAGTTTTGTGACTTGTACCTGTGATATGTGAATTATGTGAGGAGTCACTAAGCGTTCCTCGTGTATATTTAGTTGTGTCAAGGCATTTGCTCGTCCATGTTGAATGTTATTTCCATTCAATCCTGCATCCATAGTTGACTTATGCTAGTTCTCGAATGTCAACTAAGTTGGGATTGCCTTGCGGAGTTGCGGTAACCGTGTAGCACTTGTTTGTTTTAAAGCTGTACAGCGAACGACAAACATCATGCGCAAGGGAGGGAGCGAGGTTTCAAGCATTATGAAGGTCGTGAATCCTGTATTTGCATCATGCATGTTGAAGGTTTAACTGTGGGAGACTTGCACGCACACTCAGGAAATTTATCTGGTCCATTTTTTCATCATTTTCTTCCAGATGTGTGGTGACAAGTGTCTCAGCATCACATCAAATAGTGAAAATTTATTTATTGATCACATCAATCCTATAATGAAATTGTACTTCTTTTGTTCCAGTACACTCACACGCACCAACAGACAAAAGTGAATGATTTAATACATGTATTTAACCAGTAACCACGACCAGAACTCTTGCCGAAATGAAACCCTTTCTGTTAATTCTGAGTGTGCGCCACGTGTAGCCTTTTGTTCCCTTTGTCATCTTTGAAGCTCTCTTTTCTTTTCGTCATCGCCGTTGCGTTGTGAATCTTGTGATTACTCACTCTGAACATCGGGCATCTCAACAAATATTTCTTTGCCACGCCTCCTTTGAGACAGTTGTCGTTAGACTTGCCACCGCGACCTTGATAAGGTAGAATCCGGATTATCACCCTGACGGTTTTTCCACCATAAAAATGGTGGGCCCCACCATTGAAAATATTAAAAAAAAAAATAAATTCTCCCATCACCACCCCTGGCCCGCCCTGTTTTCTATGGTGGTAAGCGTAGCTCCCGGTCGCAGATCCGGACTCGATAAGGTATGGGGTGCTTTTACTCGGATGCGGCAGGGTTACGAGCAGTTTATTGTACTCTATGCTTTTTAGTAAGAGAACTGTTAGAGGAAATAATTGGTGATAAAGCTTTGTTGAAGAAACGTTGAATTGATTTGTCAGATTTCTTTGTCCGATCCCATCAAATACCAATAAAACGAAAACAAAGACATTGGCAACAACTGCGGCAAGCACAACTGCAGCAACAGTTGCACCCGACAACAACCACTTAGGGCTGCCAAACATGGCATTCAGTGATGGAAATCCACCACATATCTCATAGAGAGAAAGAAAGGAGGTAACTTGGAAAGAATTCGGTGATTCCAGCAATTAGATCTCACTTGCCATGAAGTTTCAGCAATTTTCCCCAGTATTTCACCAATTCGTCCACAAATCATCGATATTCCTATGACTTTTAGCAAATATCATTTGTGTTGAACCAGACAAATTTCACCAAATTTCGGCCAAAACTTCCTACAGTGCTTGAGACACGGCTGTCCATGTATTAATTACAGCTCGTGGCGAAACCGGCTCCGGATTTCAGAATCTTTACCCATAAGTGCCTCCCTAGAGATTCTGTTCCCGAATTGATTTTTCATAATCACCGGGCTTGGGCAAAGCTTCATCTAATCCGCACGCCAAGGCTCAGGATCTCAAACCAAGTGGGATGGTTGAGTAAACTATATCACTGACACCCCTTACCTGTAGACTAGATTTATTAAATGGGTTCACAGATTGACCAGGCCACCATCTGTCTCGCAGGACAAACACCTCAATGGGAGGTAACTTCGTGAGAGAATTTTTTTAATACATCCTCTAAATAATTGGTGATTCATACCCACTCTTGCTCCCTTTGCATACGATATGGGGCGGTTCCTAACAAATCAGTTGCATTTGATAGTAAGTTATTTATTTATTTATTTTTGCGTAAACCATTTGATAGCAATTTAAACATAATTCTATTTATTTGCAAAGAACATATTTCCTGACTTCAAATATAAAGAAATGAAACCAGGAAACGTCATATTTTATCATTACCCTTTTGCCTTTTATTGGGGGAGGGGTAGAAATGCGACATCATACCAGCTAAAGACTCAGGTCGAGACATTAGACCTACACTGACTAAACTGGACCATATAACGTAACTATGATCAATGAATAAATAAAGAATGGACAAATTGGATGCTAAGGGATTTTGGGGGAAGGAAGATGGGCGTTTTGGGGGGAGGTGTTAAAGGATAAAAATATACACATTAAACTTCCCCGAACACCACCCCCACCCCCTATAAAAGATCTCCGGTGGTAAACATGCATAGAGTGTTACAGGCAAAAACGAAGCTGAACACAGGCCAAGAAGCATAAATAGTGTATGGCTGGTGAATTGAATACCACAAGCAGGAGCAACGCCACCTGTTAGCATTTTTGATAATGCATTTGGTTCTTGATTCATCAAATTCTTCTTCTGTTGTCGATTCGTGGTTTCTTGAGTGCAGATTGGGCATCCAGATGCTTCGTGCTTGATTCTATCTAATACAGAAAAAAGAATTTTAAATTTATAATAATTGCTTAGACAATTACAAGCGAAGGGACACAGTTAGCTTTTCTTACCTGATCAAGCTTTTTCCTGACTAATTGAACCGTCTCATTCATGGATGGGGATGAAAAGTATTCCTGAGATATTGGACAGAAGACCAAACAATAGTTATTTCTAGAAGGCAACATTATGTTAAAAAAAACACCACGCAAAACATGAAGAGTAGTAAAAACATAGCAAGATGACAAATTCAACATTGTTCACACACCAATATGATGTGCTACACCCATGGATGAAAAGTTTCATTATGTGCTAGTAGAAGGTTATACAAAAACGGTGCTGTGACTCTCTTCTGAAAACCCAAAGACGAAATACCCCAAATCTAAAACAAAAAGGTAAAAAGGCATACAGGTACTCCTTCAAACAGGTTGATCCTATGGTCCCAAGTTCTCTACTACCCCTCCAAATCTCAGAAAAAAATCCCATCTGGATTGCCAACAAATATATTAAAGCAGGTCAGCCAATCATCGAAACAGGAAAAAGAATTAAAGATGCAACACTGAGTAATTCCTAGGAGATGCAACTCTATTTATTTTTTATCAACCAAGCAACATAAGGGTTGGGAATTTGGAAGCACAGTAAAAATGTGGAAAAAGAAACGGGTTGGGGAGGGAGAAGGTGATGGGAAATTTAGGTATCCTAGGATATGCAAATTTACTTATTTTTGATAAACCAAGTGAAAATTAACAGTTATATGATAGTAAAAGTTTTTATATGCAGATGGCAACTTGGGATCACTATGAAAAAAGGTGGAAAATAAAATAAAATAAATAAAAGCCTGACTGAGATGCTTTGATAATTTAGGAAAGACCAATTGTCTATATATGCTAGGTTAATCAATATATTGTATCTTTGTTTCTCCTTTTCAGCTAAGGAACATGATAGAAGTGGCAGACACAAGAAAAACTAAATATGCAGAAAACACACTTCAGAGAAAGTGACTACTGAGTTGAGATCTGCTGGAAGGTTGTGATCATTCATTGTGCTACAATTTTGGCATATGTTTGGTCAAGAATTTTCAATTAATTAGCTGTCTTGAATAAAGAGGTCCATACTGATTCAGAAGACGGCATGAAGAGGTATAGGTTCCTGTGTGGTAACTCGAAAGGTGGTTGCTCAGAACTGAAATCAGAGCAATATCAGCCAGGTTATTCACCTAATCTATCAAAATTGCAGTAAAACTGCTGACAGCAGGTTCCATTATTTATGCAGCTCAGAGCAGCCAACCAAGTAGTTTGGTTTAACAAATTTACAGTAAATTACTAAATTTAATGTGTTTTTAAGCTTAACAGGCATGAGTTGGTATTTGCAGTGATCACTCTTCATTGAACAGCCGCATATGAAAGGTACATACCTTAGAGGAAAAAGAAGAATGAAGCTACCATTGGTAAAAGAAGGAAAGCCATGTACCTGGTTAGATGAAACCATCAGAGGGGGTGGATCATTCATGTGGCTTGACTCTTTTGATTCAGCATGCTCCCTATAAGTAGAGATATTTTTTGGGGGTGGGGCGAATGAGGTTAGTCCCATTCCATATCAAACCACTAACAAATAATCCAATTGAAAATACTAAAAAAGATTTAAACATAATATACTACCTTTCTTCAGATATCATTTTATGGGGAAGAGAATTGGATGGTGGTGGAGCCGAAGACACAAAAGACTGACTGACAACACCTTGATTATCAGATGTAAGCCCTTTAGTTCTTCCTGCTGTGATAAGGAGGATCATATGAGTAAGATGGGACTTCAAAAGAACAACACCAGCATAGAAATTTAGGTTGGCTATCAAAGATCCTGCCACCCCCCCAACCGACCCTATAAAAAAATAAAAAATAAAAAGCCACACCCCAAGTCCTATGCCAACATTTGCACTTACTTTCATGTGTATCATTCGGAAAAGACACTTACGTTTTAATCGGGCAAAAACTTCCTTTCTCCGGCCTTCTAGTTTTTCCTTTGTGTCAGAAAGGCTCTCAAAATTAGGAGCATAAGAGACATGCAGTTTATTCCCATAGAAAACAAACTCATCCAGTTTCCGCTTTGCAAACCTATGAATGAAACCAAACAGTTCAAACATATGAAACTGAGAAATCATACATTATTATTTTGTACATGTATTTTGTAAGTGAAAATGTACTACAAAAATTAAGCACTCTAATGAAGTTGTCAAGGAAGGGTGACCCAAGGCAGTGGAGTGTTGCTAATGTAGTCCTAGAATTTGATAATCAAACCAGAAGCCACAAACCAGTTTAGCAAAGGTAAATTTCATTAGGGTTAAAACAGAAAGAAATAACTAATTTAGGGTTAAGGTATGTAACATTATTTCAAAGTTCAGTGTTAGGCACTATTAGATTTACTATTTGAGAACCAAAATAAGCACACCAGTTATGTATAATGCTATATCAGCATAGTTGTCACACTGTAGGTGACCCAAGGCATTAATGGGAGGCCCTGATTGCAAGAGAAATCGTCTAGGCAATCAGGCACCTGGATGCCAAGGCAACACCTAGACAACCATGTCACATGGGTAAACAACTACATCTATAAAAAAGACAAATTATTGTGAATCACCTGGCATTGCTGACCTGCACAAATTTGATCCAGTAAACATCCGTAAATGGTTCACAGTCTTCTTCATCCATAGGCTTGCAACTAACGAAGGCAAAGGAAAAAGATAAAGAATTTTCAATACAATATAAGCAAATACAAGAAAGAAATATCTCAATAATTATTACAGATGTATCCTAAAAGATTAGTGGCAAAAAGAAAATCAACAATCACCAAATAATGAATCAAACGCAAATGGGCAAATGAATTCCAGAAGCAATGCATGAATTAGGATTATAAGCAAAAGGAAATCAAGGTCTATGCTCAGGTATGAACTAGGTATACAGGATGAGTTTAAGAGTTGACAACAAAGAGCTAGGAGTGAACGGACAATACCATAAACAATAACTGCAGAGAGGTGCTAGGATATGAAGACCAAAATTGGGATTCCTGGGTTTGTTTGAAGAATCTAATAAGATTAAACAAAGAAAAACGCTTATGGATTCAATCTGACAAAATTGTATATTTCACAAAGCTACCGACAACAGGAGTACACAACTGGCAAAACAGAGTTTTCAATATATACCTAACCACAATTCTGATCACTCCCAAAATATTAACAATACCATGTCTCCCAAGGTCCTCCAACACTTCAAAGTTTGGCTCCAACATATTTAGTTGGAGAGGGAGATGAGATATGGGAGGAAAGAAAGTAAAACATGGTTCCACATTTAGAAACTTTCATTTAATATTGACATCAATAAAGTAGATAGTCATCACCAATGACATATCCTCTACTCATCAGATGAACAGCATAGGCCAGAATGCATAAACTAACAACCTCATGAAAATAGTAACTGTGGACAGGGCAGAAATGAAAAACTAGCAGCAACTATCAAGCCACTGGTTAGATTGGACCTCAATTAACATTGGCAACAAAGTCAAGATAGGAAACCCCCTCGCCAGCTCCTTACAACTTGGTCAGTATACCTTTGAAAAGGATACTTAATCCTTTAAAGAGACTAGGCACTCTAGGACTGGAACTTCTTGGACTTCCTACACTGGTATGTCTTCAATTCTTCATTATATCCTTGGTCAATGAGAAATACAACCCGAACACCACATGATCAATGAGGTTCAGGTGCTAAAACAACAGGACTGTCTGATGATCAAAGCATAGAGCAAGGGAAGGACCTTTGATGTAAGGGGCAGAAGAGGAAGATGGAAGAAAACAGGGATCCCTCTATTGATTCAGAAATAATGCTAATAAGTTAGCAATCTGTGTTCATGCTTTCAGCATCACAGTTACCATCCGCAAGCTGGAATGTCTTATTAGCGGGCTAACAGTGTGAGAAGTGGAATGTATAATGATGTGTATAAAAATTGACATAAAATTTAAGAATGATCTTACTATGACAATAATTTTAGCACCATAAACCATAGAAGGCATTTGACATTACCGTTGTAACAATTGCCATAATCTATATAAAAAGGAAGAACTTACTCTTCTATCTCCCCATACGATCCGAACAATTTCGACAGCTCGTCGCCGCATCCTAGTGCTGGTACATTCCTAACTATAAGATACCTGCCAAATATTGAATACGGAAAAGACAAAAAAATGAAGAAGAAGAAAAAACCAAACTGGTTAGGGTTAAATCAACTGATGCAGTGAACAAATGATTGAGTATTGTTCGTGAATAAAAAAAGAAGATCAAACAACTAAAGCGAAGATTAGGGTTAGTGTAGTAAAAGTAGTTCGAAGCTCTGAATCCGTGACTTCGATTTGAGTAAGAATTCTCAAACTGAAAATAAAAAAAGTAAAGCCAAAATTTCCGGTGAAGGGAGAAAGAGCGAGAAGAAAACCTTGATTCATCGCAGACTGTATAAACGCGAACGGCGGGAAGCTCGTCTTTGCTTCGCGGCATTGCTTCACATGGAGGGAACGGTTTGAAGTTTGAACACGGACTGGAACTTCTCTGGCTTCAGCCCTTTCCCTTTTTTTTTTTTTCTTTACTTTCGCCTACTTCGAGTTTAACAAAAATAACCGCTTCCTTTTTAATTTTTATTAAAAGCGATTATTTCCCCTAAATCTCCATTCTCCCAGTCCTCACTCCTCAATGTTTGCTTGTAATTTACCAGATTCACCCTTCAGAATTTCTTTTTAAATTTCTTTAAAATAAAAATAACAAAGTCAATCAGACGGTACAGTATTATCAAATTCCTCGTTGAAAATTAAAGATGACGTAGGGAAAGAAAAAAAAAAATTAAATATATGATTTTAAAATATAGACAAATTATATATAAACCCTTTGCGTTTTTTAATCCAATTATATCCATTATTCTTGAAATAAAAAATCAAATACAGATTCCATCTTATAGCTTAAGGGCCTATTTGGTTACATGAATCTAGAGATTTCAAATCTCTAGATTTATGAATCTGATAATTATACCCCGTTTAGTTGTAAAAAATCTCTAGATTCGCCTTTTGTAGATTTATGAGTAAAAGGTTGAAACCCAAGATTTCAAAAAAGCTATACATTTGCACATTCACAAAAATCATGTCGATCAAATAGTTTTTTAGAATGAATCCACAGATTTCATTCCACAACTAAACATTTAATTTTATAAATTATGATCCATAGATTTGAAATCTCCATACTCATGTAGCAAAATAAGTAATTTATACCTTTCAATTCTTAGTAGTAAAGAGGCATCTGTATTTATTATTTTTATAATGATAATTGATTACAAACATAGGAATCTATATATAATTTATTTTTAGACTTTTATTTTATAAAAACATCGATTCAATGTTTCAATTAAATTAACTAAAATCAATTTTAGATTTATTGAATTAGTCAAAATAATCAATTTTCTTTTCGTTTAGACATTTTTACCCTAAGACTAGTTATACACTTATACTATCACATATCACATAGGCATCCAAACCCAAGAAACCCCACCTATATTTTTCTGTTTTTTTTCTTCTTGTGTTGCTATCTTGTATCTAAACCCCACCTGTTTTGGTTAGTTTTATAAATTTAAAGTTGGTATTAATTTGTTTTGTTATTTGAAATAGCTATTTTATAAGATGAAAATTAAAAAAATAGTTAATCATGTAATTTCTCGAGAAAAAAAACTCGGCTGAATTCTCCACTGAAGTTGGAAAAGAGCCCAATCTCAATTCTTGACACTCTTATGAAAGTGATATCTAAACTAACCATATACACACACTCTATTGGTTGTTTATACATATATATTTTAATATTTTTCATCACACAATTATAATGAAATTCAGGTGGGATCCACTAGAGTCATGCCTCTCTTCTCACTCACTCTCTCTAGAGGTTTGTGTTTTTTGGTTCCAATATTTTTTCATCACACAATTGGAATGAAATTCTAGTGGAATCCACTAAAGTCTAACCTATGATTCATTTTATTAGCATTCAAATATCGCCTTACCCCTATTTATGGGAATGATAATATATTATAGACCCTAACAATGGTATATTAATCTCTAATAAACCCCTATTTTGTGTTAGATAAGGGAAGGGCAATACTCTACCCAAACAGTTAACAACATCAATAAGCTTTGTTCCTAACCAAATGGGTATACCAACTAAATTTGTTCAAGGCCATGCTAAATACAAGGCGTAAGCTATGCATATCTTTTATCACCATTTATCTTAAGGTTATCTTAGGTCTATCCCTTATTCTTCTAGTTCATTCAATATGGATCATATCATTTTTCCGTTTATGGATATTTATAGGTCTCTGTTGAAAATAATTGTGTCACATCAAACGACTCTCTCGAAACAACTCCCAAATAAATTTTAATATGATCATTATTTATCTTATTCTTTTTAGTTTTGTCACTCATCTATCTTAGCATTTTTATTTCTATTACGTCAAGTTTATCTGTACGAAAAAAAAAATAAATCCCCCGGAGAGATTCTTTGAAATGTCACATTAAGGAATCATCAAGAAGAGCTTACTTTCTCGATCGAAGGTTTTGACACAACTAACTGCAGTTATAGTGTCATCTTCCATTCGAGTCACCTTACTAAAACCTTTTTTAACTCTTAATATATTATTTTCTGAGTCAATTTGATGGCTAATGAGGAAGTCAGGTTTGGCAGCTCGCCTTGATCTCCATAAGTAATTAAGGTTTATTTGGATTTTGCTATAAAGAGCAAGAACCAAGATCACCACTGCTTCGCGGTCTCTAATAGGTGAATGCATATATATATGTTCTGTCTGTCCATTATCGGAGAGGAAGAAAATGGTGACCTCTGCTTTCGTTCTCTCTCCTACAACAACGGTTATCAATACCAGTAGACTTACAAATCGGAGCTCCTACCTTAAATTTGATCCGATTTCGCTCTATGTTTCGAAGAAATCGTTTGATCTCAACCTCATCCATGGAGACTCTGGCTTGGCCGCTCACAGATCGTCGCCACTTTGTTCGTCATCGCGTTTCAGCTACTGGATTTCTGATCCTTCATTCGGCTTCGATCGTCGTCGTCGGAGGGACTTTCAAGTGGAAGCTGCTTCGATTCCCAAAACTGCCGACGAAAGCACAAAATCGAGCAGTTTGATCCAAACGTTAGAGATCGGTGTTATGTTCGGCCTCTGGACTCTTTTCAATATCTATTTCAACATCTACAACAAACAGGTTTGCTTTCTTCTCCTCTCAATCATTGATCATGAACTTCTTCATTAACAATAAATTTGCGTTATAATTAGGACTCTAACCTTATCACATCATTATGACTGAAACAACTCATATTTTCTTGTTTGGAGAATAGGAAAGTAATATTCTCTTTTCACCCAAAAAGAAAAATCACCTCCTTAGTCCCACGGTCCCACCCGCTCTTGGATTTCTTATAGTCATGTTTGGCTACTCGTCTTGTTTTCGCGTTCCGCACTTAATTTAAGTTTCAGGAGGTTGGAAAGTAGAATCCGGCCCTACTCGATGGCCAGGTTCATTCACGATTCATTAATGATCGTCGGCGGCTTTTAATTATCCTTGTTAGCGAACGTGGTGACTGGTGAGTCAAATGTCTAAATTTTTTAGTAATCTGTTTTGTGATGTGAATATCCCACATATTCATAAACTATGATTTACCAAAAGCAAAATTTATGACGAAGGTAGACAGGTTATTTGACTTATTTCCTCTCTCTCCTGATATGTCGCTTTCTTTATGTTGCTTTTGATGGGGTAGAATAGTATTTTCGACGTGGCTCGAGATCATTATCTCATTTGAGAGAATATTTCTCCAGAGAAGTAGGGTTCTCTCACACACTCTGTTTTTAGTATTTGGAATCTGCATTTGCCTTTTTTTTTTTTCATTCATACTTTATTATATTTTCAAGAAAAG
This sequence comes from Hakea prostrata, assembly GCF_041222555.1. Lineage (NCBI taxonomy): Eukaryota > Viridiplantae > Streptophyta > Magnoliopsida > Proteales > Proteaceae > Hakea > Hakea prostrata. The sequence continues at coordinate 8,705,842 of NC_142602.1, read as the reverse complement.
ATCGTTCATGTGTTAAAAACTTAAAATATTTTTAAGGCGCTTTCATGCGTTTATGATGACGTGGAGGATAAAAAAAAATTTCTATCAAGAAAAAAAAAAAATTTTGAGTTGGAAAGGGCCGAAAGGCGTTGAAAATTGAAATAATAATAAGTGAATTACATTTCATTTGACATTTTTTTTGGTAATTCATTTGACATATTTTTTGGTAAAATTCATTTGACATATTTAGTAATGGCAAATTTTCAGCGCCGGCCCTGAGACTGAGTATATTTAAAATTAATAATTTTTTGAGTTATTCAGTTTATTAAAATATATTAAAAGGACAAAGAATTGTTTTAAAAGAAAAATCTCGTGCTTTATTTGTTTGTTTGTTTCTCTACTTTTATAACTTTTTTCTCTACTGACTTATAAATTTTCATAAAATTTTAAAAATATGGTTCATATATATAGTGTTTTTAAACTTAGTAAATGTAAATAATATTAGAATAGATATGAAAAGAAAATTACAGAGATCAACAGTGTTAGTATTAGAAGGTTTGACTGATAAATTAGATACATCCAGGAGTGATTAATATTAATATTAGGTAATTCAGGGTTGGAATTGAAAATTTCACTTTATTAAATTAGAATATACACATTTTTAAAAACTGAGTTGAGATCCTCTCAACCAAGACAAGGTGTTTGCCCACCCCCTTGCCCTCTAGGTTAGGCTGCCTGTCTATGGCAGGCGCGCCCATCCCAAGGGACAGGTGGATGAGCAAATGACCTGCCCGTGTTGCTGCGATGTTTGAGGTGTGGAGCAAACTGATCCAGCTTTTGTCTTTGAGCTAGTCATGAAATGTCATTTTTAGTTTTGTTTTAGCGAATGAGAAGTAGGGTGGAGAGGATCTGGACTCTGAAACCAGAACTTAACCTATTAGGCCCTTTGATCTAGTTGCCATTTGTTCTCTTAAGGGGGCAAAAGAGAGTGGAATTATACTAATTAATTTACCCATTTGTGCAGGTTCTGAAGGTTTATCCGTTCCCAGTAACTGTCTCCACCTTTCAATTCTTTGCAGGGACTGTGCTTGTCATTTTGATGTGGGCATTTAATCTCTATAAGAGACCAAAAGTTAGTGGTTCACAGGTATATCGTTATTGTATCAAATTATCACTCATATGGTCAGATGGACTAAGTAGTATCTTTGATTATTCTACCCCCAAAAAAAAAACTAGTACCTTGATTCTGATATATCTTTTGTGAATTCCCATTTCCCATTTCACAGCTTTTAGCAATCATACCTTTGGCCTTAGTGCATTCGTTAGGAAACCTTTTCACCAACATGAGTCTTGGAAAGGTTGCTGTTTCTTTTACACACACAATCAAAGCTATGGAGCCATTTTTCACAGTTCTTCTCTCTCTGTTGTTTCTTGGGGAGGTAAAGATTATATTCTTTGTGGAACATCATATTTTGGTTATCTTGTTCAATTGAACGTATTCATAAGTTGTTTTCTCATTCTTACTCTATCATTATTTTTTCAATGCAGAATCCCAGTGTCTGGGTTGTGGCTTCCCTAGTACCAATTGTTGGTGGTGTAGCATTGGCATCTCTAACTGAAGTCTCTTTTAATTGGTAAAACTGTTTTATCTTATCTTGGCAACATACTAGCGTGTATGTCTTCCTGCGTCAAAGCATTCCTTCTACAGTACTTCAATTTTGAGTTAAAGAATTGTTTCTCAGACATTGTAGAATGATTATGACCCCTCTTGGTGAAACAGGGCTGGGTTTTGGAGTGCAATGGCTTCCAACATTACTAACCAATCACGAAATGTCCTCAGCAAAAAAGTCATGGTTAAGAAAGAGGTACTTATATCTATCCAAGACTCTGGTCACTATCCCAATTTTCTTTTTCTTAGTTAAGCACCAGAACACCAGTTACTGCTGCTGTGTTTGTTCATTGAGAAAATCCTGCATGCTTTGCCTTGACTAATGACGCAGAAACAATCCCATTGGCCACATTTCCCTTGTTTCTCATTTTCGGCATTGCATTTTTAGCTTGCTCAATTTGGACTTGTCCTTTAATCTGATATCCATTCTTAAACAGGAATCCATCGACAATATCACTCTTTTCTCAATAATAACGATCATGTCTTTTATCATGTGTCTTCCTCTGACTCTCATCATGGAAGGTGTTAAGTTCACTCCTGCATCCATGCAGGCTGCTGTGAGTACTCTTTAGAAACGGGGATCTGCTATAAATTTATTTATGTTGTCACTTCCCTCTCTGACGGCATCTCATCTAAAATGGATTCTATATCTATATTTTGGCATCATAGGGCTTGAACGTTAGAGAGGTGTGCCTAAGGTCACTACTTGCTGGTCTCTGTTACCATGCTTATCAACAGGTGAGTTCTTCCATGGTTTGCAGCTTTTGTCTATATTCCTAGTCAGGTGGCCCAACTAAGTGTTACTGCTTTTCATTTGCTAATGTTAGTCTGCATCTGACGGCAAACTTCTGAATATGATAGAATATTAAATCCCAGTAGCAACATGCTCTACTCATCGTATGCCTTTTCCTTATACCCAAAAAAAAGTATGCCTTTTCTTCTTGAGTTTTATATTTTTTGGTAGAAATGATGTTGTTAGTTTTCCCCCCAAAGATTACTTAGGCAAAGCTAATTTCAAAATCATGTTTGTACTTTTTTGAGAACTCAGTATAAATGTTCAATTTTGGCAGGTTGCTTATATGATATTGGAGAGAGTGTCCCCTGTTACCCACGCTGTGGGCAACTGTGTGAAGAGGGTTGTGGTCATTGTGAGCGCAGTCCTGTTCTTCCAGACTCCAGTCTCTCCCATCAATTCTCTTGGTAAAACCCCCTATATTCAGAAATGCTTTACGTTTCTTCGTTTTGAACCCCCGACCCCCTTCTTTATGTGTGGTTGAATTTGATTCCCTCTGCTAGCGTCTCCCAACTCCCTTTTCTCTGAAGCAGCTGGCTTTGATTGCAGGAACTGGTGTGGCTCTTGCAGGAGTCTTCCTGTACTCCAGGGTCACGCAGATAAAACCAAAGCGAAAAGCAGCTTAAATTCATAGGAGATGGAAAATATGAGCAACCACCACATGTAGGGAACGAAATCTTCCATCATAGTTAATTTAGCTGGGCCTGGAAGAAGAATGTTTCTTGTCGAAACTTTCATTCTTTCACAGCTGGATCAGGAGCCGAAAAGACTTTGTAGATGAACTCAATACCTCTCCCATATGTCATCCTTGGCACATGCAGTCTTGGCGTTTACATGACAGCAACAAAATAATGGTGTCTCATGCAGGGCATCGTCCTTGAGGCCTTCAGGGTTTTTCATCAAGGTGGCAGTGATCATTTCGTGTCACACCACATCTAGTTGCAAAAACAGCACGTTGCCCTTGATCACATAGTGCTCTTTTCTCCGAACCCAAAGCTTTGTGTGTGACGGTGTATTAATGACCTCATTCGTGCAACGCTAGGCGTAAAAACAAAACAAATAAAAGAGAAGATGAATGCCTCAAAATTAAATTCCGAAGATGCGAAAACAATATGATGCTAAAAGCCTAAAAGGTGGTCGATGGTGATTTCCAGTATCAACAGATGGGATAATCATTAATCTCTATTCACAGAAGAAAAAAATAAACAAGTACATGAGCTATATAAGAGTAAGCCCAGTTTCAGGCCACCCTCGCCTGCTTTCCTAGTGTTTACACTGATGAGCATCTATTTTCAGATACTACCTAATACGAACAAATATTACCCAGAATCTTCATTCCCAAAAGATCATCAGCAAAGCAACCAAAGAGAGGATACATGACCAAAAAAAACATAAAGACCCCCCCCCCCCCACCCTCCCGATCCCCCTACAAAAAAGAATTAAGAGGGATCACAAAATGCCAGCCATAGGCATACACAACTACCCCTTGGTACTAAACTAGGTATTAATTTAAGGTAAGAGAACAAAAGGTGAATCTCCTAAAGATTTATCATCTCTGCAGGATCAACTCCAGCCACCATCATCCCTAACCCCCCCATAATCTTCTTCTACCCTGAATGAAGAGTTGCCATTACCTCTCCCACCAGATGGTGATTGTGATTTTTCACGACACTGATTCTCACTGCATACAGGCAATGAACGATCCTGTTTCACAGATCCTTGTCCATTCACCCCACAAGCTTGGGCATGACTCCACATAGGTGGGCTACGGCTTCTGCTTCTGTTGAGGCCCCAACTAGATTCGCCTGGGCTTCTCTCCGACATGCCTGAAGATGGAGGGCCCCCTATGTTACCCCTTCCACCAAAGCTGAAGTCATTGCGTCCACCCCGGCCTCCATCCCGCCCACCTGATCCAGAGGACCCCCACTGACGTCGATACCCGCCCATGCAGCCACTGCGTGAAGCCATGTCACGGATCTCTGGTGGAACTCTTTGACTTGCTCCCTCCAAAATCTTGACAAGATCTGCCGCGTGCTTTGTGTCTTGTTCACCTAAGAATGTGTAAGCCACTCCAGTGGCCCCAGCTCTTCCAGTCCTTCCAATCCTGTGTACATAATCTTCAATTCCAGTGGGGAAATCGTAATTGATGACCACCCTACATGATTGTGTTGCCACAATAAACTTTAATTATCACTATCAACCATTGATAAAAAAACCAAGAATTTGAACTCATGAATTAACACGATACAGTAATCCACAAATTGGGTAATTATCCACCTGATATCTTTAACATCCAAGCCCCGAGCAGCAACATCAGTCGCTACAAGGATAGGAGATCTCCCACTCCGGAACTGGTTTAATACATGATCCCTCTCACCCTGAGATTTGTCTCCATGAATAGCAGCAGCTCCAAACTGGCGGGCTACTGTAACAGCTAGCTGGTCACACATCTTCTTGGTCGAGCAGAATACAATACATTTAGATCCAGGTTCCTGTGACCGTAAAATCTGCTCCAACCGCCTTTGCTTCTCCGTACGTGCTACCACTTCAACATACTGCAGAACAACAAAATATTTGATTGCAAAACAACTCACCAAAAAAACATAGATATAAAGCAGAAACTCTCCAGAACAATACTGAGTACGGAAGACCATGGGAGATGCAATACAAATATTGATAGAAAAATAGAAACAGAAAAGTTAGTTTGAACCAACCTGAGTGATGGATTTATTGGCAACAAGCTCATCAATGTTGCCGATGTTAACCTGGACTGGGTTCACAAGTAAATCTGATGCAATTTTACGGACCTCCTTTGGCCATGTTGCAGTGTACATGAGGGTTTGTCGATGTGCAGGTACCTCATTAACAATCTTTCGTATCTGGGGTTCAAAACCCATGTCTAGCATACGGTCTGCCTCATCAAGCACCATGTATGAAACTTGGCGCAGACTAATTCTCTTCATTTGCAGAATATCATTCAGACGGCCAGGAGTAGCAACCACAATATCTGCTCCTTGGTCCAGATCCTTCAGCTGGGGACCTTTTGGAGCACCTCCATATAAACACTTCATCCACAAAAAGACATGATACATAATTCAGCATCCAACAAAGAATAGGTATCCAAATTCCTTAATGATCTGCGTATTTAGGTTACTTCAATGAAGATCTTGCAACACATTAGAAAATGGAAAGGAATGCATAATAACAAACATGCCATGCAAGAAAACGAATAGGTATACCAACTACTAAATGATATGTGTATTTAGGTTACTTCAATGAAGATCTTGCAACACATTAGAAAAGGGCCAGGAATGCATAATAACAAACATGCCATGCAAGAAAAAGAGGTGGGGGACCCATATATTAAAAAAAAGAAAAGTAATCTGAGCGGTGCTAAATGACATTATATGGCTCATCATGGATTAAGCAAATAAATAACCTCCACTGATAACCCTCTGAGCCTCACTCCTATACTTAATGCAAGAAGCATGGTCCATGAATTCATCAATCTGTGGAAACAAGTGTTTTAGTCTTAAAGAGACATGTGAATTTCATACTCATAAAATTTTTGGGAGCTAAAACTGAGATGATGAGGATAAAAAAATAAAAAATAAAAAGAAAGAGAGGGGGTGAGGTGTTGGGAGGGGTATATTATGCCAAGAAATGTCTAGAAATAGAATATTTTCAGAAGGGAAAAAAGGAGGTGAGGGAGCATAAAAAAACCAATCAAGATGAGAAGTAACAAACCGTGCACGAGATTCTTGATGATTTGCCAAACTTCACAACTTCATCTAGTATCTGTGTAGCCAATTCCCTAGTTGGTGAGAGTACCAAAACAGTGGGACCCAACTTAGCATTCTTGTGGGAGCGTCTGAGATGAATGAACCCTGGAACTAGGTAGCCCAAGGTTTTCCCCGAACCCGTCTTGGCAACAGCTACAATATCACGACTTTGAAGAGCGATAGGCCATGTCTGGGCCTGAATTGGGGTTGGTGCACCGAACCCAGCCTGCCGTATCTGGGAAAGAAAAAACCAGCAACCCCAATGAGGAGAGTCTATTCTTTTTTTCCTTTTCTTTGGGGGTTTTTTTTTTTTTTTTTGGGGGGGGGGGGGGGTTGTGAAATTAACAGGAGGACTAGGTAATGCTAGAAGTGCTATCCTGCATATGCAGACAGCTGCCACTTGCTGATGCAAGCTGGAGCAGAAGAAAGAGGCCTTCTTCTGTTCAAACCAAGTGGCAGACTGAACTATCACCTGGCAGCCAGACCATGACTGAATGATATGGAAAGCACTTCTCAGTTGGTCTACCATATAAGGATGCTCCAACTACTGCAAGCCCCAGACAACAAGGGCAGCACAGCGTACGACATTAGCTCCTCCCTGGAGCAAATATCGCACCTGCGACAAAAAAGAAACAGATGGAGAAATGCACATGAGTCTGAATGTTAGGAAATAAAGCTGAGAAAACTTACAAGAGGTTGCAAAACATTTGCATGAAGAGGAAAGAAACATTAAATGAAGTATAATAAAATAATACCTCTTTAAGAATCTCTGCAGGAAAACCAATAGATTCAAATGATGTATAGGGTGCAGGCACATTATCTCCCTGAAAGAAAATTCAAAAAGAAACAGATAATTAACAGCAAAGACAACACTATAGAGCAACAAGTCTAGGCATCATTCTGCTAACTAAACCTAGCAATTATAGATTTGTCCAGTTAGCCAGCTATTTTTGGAAAGCTATTTTTATTGCAAACATGGCAATTGCAGATTTTTTTTTTAAATTAACAACGTGATGATATGGCCACAATAACAATAGTCGCTACATTCAACAAATACAAAAGGCTACATGATACCCACAGAAACAGTTATTTCATGGCGTTGGCGATAAGACTCTGCTGACGAACCACCGACCCCTGTATCTGAAGAAAATGCACTGCCAACTTTTGAACTCTGCTAAAGAAAATGAAAATGCAAAATAAATGCAATATTCACAGTATTCAATAAATATAGACAAAACAAATTACTTTACAAGATGAAAAACTTATTACTTAACGAACAAGAGTAAAATAATTTCATCTTAGTTAGCAATTTTTTATACAAGTACCCCACCAAGTTCAATATAGTGCAAATTGAATTAAGAGAAAAACCTGAGTAATTATTGACTCAGGAGATGTTGCAAGTGCTGACCCAACAACAGCATTTCCATGGTATTGCATATCTTCTTTACAACTATTATTATGACATCGTCCAGGCGCAGACTGCTGAGTTTGGACTGAGGTACTTGTTGGGGCAGATGAAGGCTTCTGCAGCACATGCAGGTCAGTATCTGGAGGCGAGGAAGCAACAGGCTTTTCATACTGTGTGACATTGGTCTCTGGATTCCAAAAGTAAAGATTCCCAGTGCTCCCATCAACAAGACCTCTCCATGGCTTTGGAAGCGTTGGGTCCAGAGGTGCATAACGTGGACCAGTGGATGCAGTAGCGGCCATAACCTATTGATAAACAATAGAATTTCAAAATTTGGTAAAGCTAAACAACCAAGCTCTTTGAAGAAAAATAGAAAAGATGTTCGGAGACCCCCTCAGTAAAAAACTTCATGCAAATCTGCAGATATATAGTAGCAAAACACGATATAAAACAAGGTGTAATGCAATCATTTCCGCAGGATGGAAACTGCAACTGTCTAATAATAGACAAAAGCTACTTAAAACCGTCAACATTCGGCAAAATCCCAACATCTAGTCCATGATTTAGAATGCCAACAAATAATCAAACAAGCAGACAAAAGGAATGGCTCAGCAATTTTTTTAAAATGTCACACTATAAAAGCTTTAGCGAATAAAACATGCAACAAGTGTAAGATAGAAAAGGAGAAGAGGAGGGAAAAGCATCCATCAGCGGAATAAAAAATGCATTACCAGAACTAACATGTAACAATTAATCGGTGACCAGAAAATTTTAAAGAACAGAACTGTTTTTGACATAGTAACCCTAAACCATCACCCAAAATCGAATTTCTAAGGCCAGCCGTACAGCCACTCCAAGAGATTCCAACGCGTAAGCAGACCCTGAGTTCCAAAACCACAAAAAAACCAACAATAACAACGGAAACGATAACAAGATTGGCAACAATGTAGATGACAACGAAACGATCAACCATATCCAGTGAACTTTAGCTACATTCTCCATGTGAACTTGTTTAGTTGGCTCTTAGGGTTACCTGAAACGCGTAACCTTGCGTCCTTTTCCGATGCAGAGGCGTCAGCTTAAGAACTCACCTGTGGAGAAGCCTTGATGCGTCTCTCCAGCGTTCTCTACCCTTTCCTAAATAAAGGAGCAGCGAACGTTTCAGAAAAGCATCTTACGAGAAAGAAAAAAAGACGCCCCAGAAAAGCGCGAAGCATGAGATGATCCCAAGAAAATGGCGTCGATGTTTATATAGTGAGTTGGTAAAATGAATATAAATGCTCAAATATTTTGCTAATCGTGGGTTAGTAAAACGGTTAAAGGCCTAATCTCTACGAGAAAGTTTTGGTTACACCCATTTGACAGGCATTAATATTTTCATTCTCATTCCAAGATATTTTAAAATCTCTTAATCCAAAAATAAACAAATAAAATATTTAACTCTAGTTTACTCTGGTTATGCTTGTGCTCCACTAGTCAGAATTAACTCTGGTCAGGGCCGTCAGGCATCAAGAAGGGCTGCCCAAAATCTCTGACACATATAACACACCTAAAAATTTAAAATCAAAATTGCAAAGAACGTCAATCGGAACGTTACAATCATACTAATCAACAGTGTATGGCTATCCCTGTTTTATTAATTCTAGGAAAATTTCTACTAGTTCAATGCGGGGGTAATAAGACCCATACTTTTCAGTGGAGGGAAAATAAAAATTTCAATTACTTGTCAATACAAAGTTGGTCGACAAAGCTCCTTTTGAGGATGTAATCAAGGTGCGCGCAAGCTGGTCCGGATGAACCTCAAACACCAAAAAAAAAATATATTAACAAAATTTCATGTGAGTATTGCAAGCTGGTTCGGATGAACCTCAAACACAAAATAAAATAATAGCAAAACTCACGTGGGTATTTGTTTGTAGGAAATTTCTGTAAAAATTTTATTAGGGCTTGTTTGATTATATGAATCCGGAGATTTGAAATCTCTGAATTCATGATCTAAGATTTATACCTGTTTGGTTGTGAAAATCTCTAGATTCTTGAAGTCTAAAAATTCATCTTTTTACGACTAAAATTTACTGTGGGTTGTGAAATCTCTAGATTCTTGAAGTCTAGAAATTCATCTTTTTACACTAAAAACGTGAATTTATGGATAGAGATTTCATTGCTACTATAAAAGCGCTAAATATTTACGCATTCACAAGAATCATGTCGATCAAATAGTTTTTTAGGATGAAACCACAGATTTCATTCCCCAACCAAATAATTAATTTTATGAATTATGACTCTATAGATTTGAAATCTCCAGACTCATGTAACCAAACAGACCCGTTAATATACTGGAATGGAATTTTGGTTTTTTTTCTTCTTCAATTCAGTATATGTTTTTCTTTTTTATTTATTTAAATTAGTTTCATAGTTTTTTTTATGAATTTAAAATAACTTTTTGCAGAGAAGAACGAGAGAGAAAAAATACACTCACTAATTTCACAATATATATATATATATATGTATGGATTAATAAAAGCATCTCCTCTGAGTTGTTTCACACATGAAATTCGAAACTGATTTGATCAGATACTTATGGCAGAACGGAAACAAAACATAGTTTACCCAGAAAAGCCACAGGAAACCATCTGATTTTAATTTCATAAATATCTTTCACGGTTTGATTTGATTTCATAAATATCACCGGTCATACTTCAAATGTATTTTCTACAGCTATCACTACACCACCTCAGCAAAATATGCTAATCCAATAATCAACATCCAACCTTGAATCTTGAGCTCACTGTAAAGTGTAAACTACTAATTACTAGATCGACGTTTCCCTAGGTTGACGCAAGTCGCAACCACAGCCATATAATGTACAGGATCAAAGAAGTTGAAAGTACATTCTCTAGTCAATGATCCTAAAACACTTCTCCTGCAAAAATAATAAGTGTAGAACCATTGCTGCATTTCAAAGATTATCATTGAGCAACCTTATTTCTCCAAGGGAGGAGTCATGGCCGAGAGCAGGCTCATGCCTACCATAACACTCGTAGAACTGGCAATGGAAACAGTTTTCATGACCAGTGGGTCTAGATTTCTCTAGACACCTTATGGTGATTGGTGGACCACCTTTTATCTCTCGAAAAATGAACACAGAAACGGGGATTGGGGGGAGGGGGGGGGGGAGACTGTCTTCTCCAGAGAAGAGGAACTGCTGAAACTCTGCAAAGCACTGTTGGTTAGGTAATAAGGCTACATCAGGTCAATAGCAATCATAAAATTTAGTAAAGCAGAGCCTGGAGCTAAGTCTTACAAACATTCCTTCTAACAAAAAGTAAACGAAATAGATGATCAGGAAAAAAAAAAGAGTTCAGTTGCAGCAGTAAAATTCAACTCAGAAATGACAATGTCAAAAATAGCTGATGAAGCAAAAGCCACAATAGTCCTGTGTTATCTCATCATCCATTTCGTTACTACTAGGTTGAAGATCTTTGCTTAATTTAACATAACGTCAGTACAACTAAAAATGGTTATGAAAAAATTGGCTAAATGTTTCAAGGAAAAATGCATCGGAGGCCTTACCAGTGCCTGAAAAGAAAATCCAAGTGGTTACCACATTGGATCGGTAATTACCAATCAATAGCCAGCAACCTAAGAACCCTGTATATATTCCTTTCAAGCAACCCTTCAGTACTGGACGTCCTATTTATATCAACATTTGAAATCAATCAAGACACTGTAAGGGTTCCAGCCGCCAAGAATGACATTGACTATGAAGTTAATAATTTAGGAAAAACTTTGAAGTTAAAACAGGTCAGACTTGACTTTGGAAAACCCATGCAACATACAAGCTTATTTTGAAACAGTTGCCTAAGCTCTCCAACCACCATTGCTAACCGCTAATTTTTTCCCATGATACATTTTACAAGGTCTAGAATGCGAAAATAATCATAAAACAAAGAAGAGTGTTCACCCTCAAGACCATCTCTGCTCACCCGATTACTGCCTGCAAGGTTGTTGCATGGACTCCCACCAATAATAAGATCAAAGCCACCAAAGGTGCCTATCAGTTGTTCTAATCTGTCACCATTCAATTTTCGAACATCTTGAAAGTCAATCAGAGTACCTGTCTGGTTTGTCTGCTCCCACCAGCTTCGAAGGATATCCCTGCTGGTTTCTGAAATTTCAACTGAAACAACATTCTTCAAACGGATACCAAGCCGATGTAGGGCTACTTCAGCACCACCAATTCCAGAGAACAGTGATAAAATGTTTACTCCACCAGGGAAGATGTCCCTTAAAACAGAAAGATGATAGGCCACTGTGTCAACCTGAAAAAAGTTCATTGTTTAAGGGAATACTAGGAGAAAAAGTGGGAGAAATTCAGGAAAACCCAAAAGATATCAAGAAAAAATTAAGGATTGCTAACCTGAAATGAATTACCCAATGCTCTAAGTCTCTCAGTTCTACAAATTCCACCACCCCTTGTGTGGTTCTTTGGAAACCCTAATAACATTTCAATCTCATCAGGCTCAAGAGGTGCTACCTTATTCCTTCCAACCCAAACAAGATTCCATTTCCGGCATTCCTCAAGGATATCCTTCTGAACACTTAGAGGAGGAACACCTTCACAGCTTTCAAGGGCCCTTCGTATCCTCTCAGTTGTCTTGGCACTTGCTGTAACAGTCTGTAAGCAATTTAATTTTGACCTCTGATCCCAGGAGGGCCACCACTTCTTGGTTAAAGGAAGTGCCTCATGTATGGTGCGTGGTTGAAGAGGTAGAAGAGGGCGTCTATTATGGATTGGGAGATTATGAACATAGCCTCTCTTTCTTGCAGCTGCACAAAAATACTGTGAATCAACAAATTCTGGCTCGATATCGTACAAGAATCGTGAAATTGTACTCCAAACACCTTTAGGAGTGAAGGCCACATTTTCATAATAGAAGTATGGTGGCCCAATGGCAGCCTCTGGAAGCGTTCTATGAGTTAAAATTGGTGGTTCACCAGGGACCCCAAATCCTAGCATTGGGTTGGGGAAACGAATTGTGTCATTATCTTCAAGCAGGACTTTCTTTTCATACACTTTATGCCTTTTCCTCTCCCACATTTCGTCATTGAAGAGTTGTCTCTTCTTGCCTGTACGAAGATCAACATGGATATGACTTGGGCCTGACTGTAAAAAAAGATCATATCCCTTGTTTCAAAACTCCACATAACTTTTCAAGAAAGAAGAGAAAATGAGGCAAACAGTAAACTTTGCAAAGTATTTCAACCCAGATCTGTGTCCTACATGATGTGAATAATCCAACACTGGAGAACTCTTGAGACCTTGGATGCTATACTGGTTGGGCCTCTCCAGCCAGCAGATTACGATTTTGGGTTGGATGATTCAAATCACTATCAAAGCGACCAGACCCACATTAGTGATAATCCGTCTTCTTCCACCCAAAATGGGCTTCACAAATGCCAAATGTACTGCCACCCCAAAAAGGGCAATGTAACAGGGGAAGTGTTCAGAATTATCCAGGATTGGAAATTCTAGCACATTGGGGGCTACAATAGTCAGATCTCTCCACCTAATACTCTAAGCTTAGGAAAGTCTAGCACATTGGAAGCCAACAATAGGATCTGTCCACCTGCCTGATACTCTTAAGCTTTTGTAATTAAATCAACACTACATGCTGGATTTTCAATCAGGTTGAGGATACCTGATCATCTTGAGATAAATCATGCAGCTGATCCATTTGAGCATCAGTCACCCTTGCCATTTGAGCAGCAGATATGTAATCAGTCAGCTCGACAATTGAGCAGTCCGGACCTGCAAATGGTCAAAGTAGATTTCAAACAATTGCAATACAGAGGTCAAAAATGTATGTAAATATTGAAAAGCCAACTCACCCCCCCACCCCACCCCCAAACCCCCCACCCCCAAAAAAAAAAAAAAGAGGATTGATTTTTTTTACACATTTACTCATTATCATGGTATTAACAGAATATAAAACAAGGTGAGTCTAATATGTGTGTTTTTCCCACCCCCCCCCCCCCCGCCCCTGGGCCCCCCCCCCCCCCCCGGGCCGCCCCCCCCCCCCCCCCCCCCTGTTTTTTGTGGGGGCTTTTTTTTTTTTTTTAGCGGTCAGATAAGAGTAGTTTAATTCCTAAGAGTCCTGAGGAGCTGTTCGCCTATTTTAGTCAGCAGTGAAGATTTTTTCCCCCCCCCCTTCCCCCCCATCCTTTTTTTTACACTATTATTTGCAAGTATGTTTGTTTTGTTATTTAAACACTTGTAATCAGCTTATTGAGTATGGAATAGAAAAATATGAATTGAAGCTTTAGCTTTGTGCGTTTGTCGACACGCCCCCCCCCCCCCCCCCCCCCCCCCTCTTCCTTCTTCCTCCTCTTTCCTGGTTTTTTTTTCCCCCTTTTTCCCCCCCCCCCCCCCTTTTTTTTTCCCCTCTTTCCCCCCTCTTTTCGCCCCCATTAATTTCATTTCAAGTGTGGCACTTTAATTCTGAAACATCAGTAGAAATAGTTGCCAAGAAAATAAGCCAGCCAAACTTCAGTCCCTCCTTGTCACAGCACTGACCCGATCAAGACATCTGAGGGCATTCAAAGAATTACATGTACCTTTTTTTAATGTATAACCTTTTACTTGGCACAAATAGCAAAGTAGGATTATATAATTCCACTTATATGCTAAATAGATGTTAAAAGAACTAATGTACACAATCAAGGAACTGCAGAAAAGCATAATCACATAATTACACAATTAGTGAATCACATAATGACACAATTAGTGAATCACATAATTACAAAATCAATTAATCACATACTCGCATTAACCACGTAAGACTTGCAACCTCCTATAATCACTGAATAAAAGTTCACATAGCACTTGCATAATTCACAAGTTACAATAACATATGCATTGCATAATTATGCTAACACATGCACAATTTACGTTGAATCAAAGAATCATGGCTGTGGCAACAGAGAAGCCAACGGCCACCACTAACATTTCACCAGGATTAAAGATCCCATTGAAGTGGCTAATCCCATGTATATTGTATGCACATGGCGGCACAAATTGCATAGTATCATAAATAGCTATTCTGGGTATTACCATCCACAGGGAGAGTTCTTAAACAAATCCAGATCTCTAGTATCATCTTTTATATTGAGAAACACCATGAGACCAATAAGTTGATTCAAGAAGCACTTGTAGAATATATGTGGCATACAATGATCACAATCCAATATGATGCTAAAGGGTATGATTCATCTAAACACCCGTATGAAACAATTGCGTGCATCTTTGCTGTATTGAAATCACATTACAATATCCATTTGAAACTAAAACGGTCTAAAATGTGGCAAATTAACATAATCTTTTTCTGAACATAAGAAAGGCCAAAAAAGGCAGACAACTTGGAAACTAGGCATGACAAGGCAGCCAAGGTGACAGTGTAAGCATCCCTTTTGCCTCAGAAAAGTGTCCAACAGTCTAGCCCATCTTAAACCTGTTTGGACGACTACGCATTGACAACTATTTCCTCCAGATATAATGTTTATATGTGAGTATAAAAGTTAGCTGATCCTTTCCTTCAGAATTTTTATATGTGAATGGGAAGGATTGACCTAAATTCCCTCTCTTTCCCAGCCTTCAACTCTTTCTTCTTCTTCCTCTATACCACATATGCTGCTGCAACTCTCCATCTGAAACTTGGTCCCATTCTATACAATAGAACTCCCTTGCACTACCTTCTCTGTTTCAGACACTTGCAGAGATGAAATGGCAAGTGCCTAATATCCATCACATAGGAGATTCTCTAGCTCAGTCATGTCAGCTGTTCGGTGGCAATTACGTCCACTCTATAACCATTGCACTGCAATATTCCTGTGAGTGTGCTAGGTGCTCTTGTTGAGGTTTCAATTTGTTTCTACTAAAAATGCCTACAGAATACAACTCTTACTCGCACTGTTACCTGGAGGTTTTGGAATTGAACTTGACACTATTATAAAGAATAACATGATAAATCCCTTCAGGCTTTCAGCCACCACAAAGCTTCCTCAAGATCCCATACCCCTATGTGTTTTGAAATTGTTCTGTGGCAATAAATATCTACTCTATAACCATTGCATCGTAATATTCCTGCGTATGCTAGGTATTCTTATTGAGAGTTAACTTTGTTATTCTTCAAATATTACTGAATACAACTCTTACTTGCAATGTTACCTGGAGGAGGTTTTGGAATTGAATTTGAACAATCATAAAGAATAACATGGTGAATCCCTTTCAGGCTTTCAGCCACCACCAAAGCTTCTTCGTGTAAATAACCCTATATCCCTTTGTGAGTTTGTATTTTCCAACATGAAATTGACATATTTAGCTGTGCTTATATTCAGCTGAAAAATAGATAAGAAACACAACGATAAATCTTTTTTTAAAGAAATAATAGATTCAGCACTTAATAGTAAATGGCATCTCTGTGCTCACTAAAATATTTAATGTCACCTTCAAGTAAAATGCAAATCCAAATGGTAACAAAGATATAAACATTAATGATGACTTGGCACATACCACATCTATCAATAGCTGCTGAAGCATCCTTTATGCAGTAACCCATGTCCACCAAGAGCAACAAATTCTTCTCCTTTTCAGGCAAATGATCCATGTATTCCTCCTAGAAAGAGAAGATGTCAAATCAAAATTACATGGCTACAGGGAAAGTAAATAACATGAGAAAATGGAAGCAAAAAAAAGGAAAAAAAAAGGGAATACGGCCAAAGCTTCATTCTCAAAAAAGTTTGGGCAAGGTCTCTAGAAGGGTTGAGTTGCTTTCTATTGGCAATATTCAGGTTTTATCAGGATACAATCAGTAGACTGGAAAAAAGAATACAAATGCATTGATAGCTTATCCATTCACAAAAAAGCTCAAACAGACCAGTAGGGTGAAAGGGAAAATTGCAGGGGAAAGAAGAAGGGGATTGCACAAGCACACACTTCTGGAAGAAACACTCAAACTTCGATCAAATTATCTAACCTTATTGCTGGGTTGCAGTATGCATTTTATTTATTTATTTATTTTTTTTTTTTTTTTTTGGGGGGGGGGGGGGGGGGGGAGCACCTACCCTAGTTGAATTATAAAACTTAAGGTAAAGTGCAACTCAAAGTCTAACTCTACTCATACGCAGGTTACCCATGGCAAACATAACGCTAAAAGAAAACTAAACAACTCCAACCATTGTTGGATCAAAACCCATTGGACTGGTTCTTTCTTAGGTGGCACATTACAAGTCTCCTGTCACTGACACTCTAACATCAAAAACACTTCATTCAGTTGATGCTACTCAGGAAGTGGGTAACGAGCAAGCAAACAAACACAAATAAGGACGGGCCAGTTAGAGAATACCAAAAAAGAGGGCATACCAAGCAGTCATTCAGTTTCTCTTTCCTCAAATTCTCATTCCCAAGAATGTCACACAGATCATGACTGGGAACCATAGTTGTCAAGGTGTCGCTTCGGGCGGTCCCTGCCCATTCAAAGTGACAGTGGTTTTTTTTTTTAAGTCAATAAAGCAGTCGCTTTGTCACTTAAAGCGACCGAGTGGGCATCTTGGATGCTTTAGTCACCAAGTGAACACTTTCTTGGCTTTTTTTTTATTAAATATTTTTATTAAAAAAAAAGATACCAAATCAGTGGCATAGAATATAAATGCACTTGATTCTAATCTAAAGGTCTTCTTAGATTACACATCAATTAACAGCTATTCTACATGGTAATACATGGACTCATATCTATGGCAAATTGGGTGGAAAAGCAAACTTAAAAAGAATAAAAAAGTTGAAAACTCCAAAATTGAAAGAAACTTGTCTGAAAGTCAAACTCCTCTCTGCAGCGCCCTAACGGAGGAACTCCTCATCTTCTTCCTTCTTTTTCCTCCGCCTCTTTCATCTTTGCTGATTTTCTCGTCACTGGACTTGCAGGTTTGAGCAGTGAGTTCTTTGGCTCTTTCCAGCAAAATCTTTCTACTTATTCTGCAATAGAAACAAGGTGAGTTATTTTCTTCTTCTTCTTGTTTTTTTTTTTTTCCTTTTCTGTTTTACACGTTACAGTAAGTCTACTGTTGCCATTAGGGAGTTGCAGCCCCATCTTCTACAAACTCCAGCGGCCCTCCGGTGCTATCTTCTTCTCAGGCAACGACGTCAGCCCCCCCCCCTTCTGTTTACTTCTTACTGCTGTAAGTACATCTATTTCACTATGTTTTTTTTCCTTCAGTTTTCTTCTTCTCTTCTTTTATTTTATTTTCATAGTGATCAGTTGTTCTTGTTCAAGTTTTGTCTTTACTCTTGCTCTGCCCTCAGAATTTCAGATATCTTCACCGGGTCTTGGGGGCCTTTATTTCCTGCAACATTTGTTATTTTGTTATCTCTCAAGTATCACCCTTTGTTTTTTTAAATACTGGTTCTCTAGACTTCTTATATGTTCTACTTTGGTACAACCGCTATAATTTATTTTTTTTTTTAATTTGATTCCTTTGGGAGAACTAAACAGTCCCTTTACAATTGAAAGTTGAAACAGAACACTAGAAAAAACCAGGCTAGAGAATGTTTTATGTGCTAGGATTTTTATGTAACTTTTGATATTTGGATCAAATACCAAAAAATTAACACTAGAATGCTTTGACCGCTTAGTTGTCGCTTTGTTGGCACTTTGTTGCTTTGACAACCTTGTTGGGAACAACAATGAGAAACTCAGCCTTATCCCAACTTAATGGGGTTGGGGTTGGTGACATGGATCTAAGCAGAACATGGTGGGAAAAAGGAGTGAAGAAATGAAAATGACAAGTGAAAAAGGGGGAATAAAGAAGAAAAAAAATGAAGGATGAAAATAAGGGAGAAAGGAACAGCCCAGTAAGGAAGGAGAATCTCAGCAAAATGGAATCTACTGCATGGACCTCCCCCTCCAATAGGCTCTATCCAAGGGCCTATATAACATAGTAGACAGAAAATATAAACATATCCAGAAAAAACGTATCCAACACCACATACAAGCAAGAAACATCAAACCACTGCAATGTTCCCTCTGTTTTGATATGCATTGCTGTGCACATATGATCAACTAGTTCTGCTTACGTAATTGTTTCCTATTCTGTGAAAGTTTATGCTTAAGCGTTATCTCTAATTCCATGTACGTTATGCATAGATGAACGAGAGAAGAAAGGACACAAACCTCATCTCCAAGACAACTATTTGCATCTGATAGCTCATCAACATCTGAAATCTTAGCACAAAAATCTTCATCACTTTCATCACTTTCTGGGGAATGGATATCAGAATCTCCATCACTTTCTGAAGAATCAATATTGAAACTAACACTTTGGCCTTCTGGAGGTGAGTTCTCAAGTGCCTGCAAGAATCAAAACAATGTATACACAAGATATCATCCACCAAGAAAAAAAGACTGCCAACCAGTCACTTTCAACCATGGAAATGAAGTTGAGGACCAAGGTTAGCATTAACTATGTGCATCTATTGTTGACACAATAAACCATTTCTGTGTGTGTATCATGTTGCATTGGTCCCTTAGGGACATCATTTAATCATATAAGGCCATGTCAGCTCTAATGTCTATGCAATATAGACAGTTTAGTAGAAAAAAGGTTTTTTTTTTTTTTTTTGCTCGGGGGGTTGTTGGGAAGGAAAAGATAAAACCAGAATTAGGCGAATGGAACAAGGAGGCAAAGTAATGAGATAAGAGAAGCAGAATATGATTTTGGCTTGCCAATGAGACAAAGGCCATTCCTTTATTTATAACCATGAAAATAATACAAATATGGAAAGATTGATTCAACCCATATCTTGCTCATTAATACGTCCAGAGTGAACCTGGAACCAAATGAATCTAGTTACGTTAAAAACTCAGACGAGAGGACCAATAGAGAACCAAATGTCCACACTTCAGCAACTCAAACAAGAAAACTAACAGGATAATTCAAACTAGTCTGCACTTCAACAGTACTTTATTCATCATAGAGATCAACCATCACATAGTGCTTCACTGTACAGGCTTCCATCTAGAATGTTAGCCATGACTACCTGACATATTTTAACTCGTATTTTATGGTGCTCTATATGCATGCCATAGATAATTTAAGCCCTGCTTCACCAACTTAATTTAACTCATATTTTTCTTTATCCACAGACCAAGATGTCAAAGGAAAAGGCAAAAGCTGAGATACAATTCTACGCAAGAAATTAGTTTCATTCATGAGAGTAAATTGAATCCATTGAGTCACATGAAACTAATTCAAAAGTATCTGAAAGAGGGAAAAGATAACCAACCGCATATGTTAGTAGAGCCTCCAGTATTGCCTCTGTATTTTCTTCTCCTAAAAAATGATATTGCAACGGGGAATAAATTAGTGAAAGATTTCAAGATGAAATGATTGCGAATATGAAATCCAAAGCTTTACCATTTTCTCTGATTGCTTTAACTACTATGTTTTTAGCAAATCCCATTCCAACAAAATGACAAATCAGCTCAGAGTTGGAAGAGCCAGCCGTGGTTGATGAATCAACCTGTAAATGGACAAAGGCAATCAAAACTAATGATGGAAAGAAATGAAACAGTAACAATGGCAGATGTAGAATAGGGTGGGCCCAATGCTGAAGACTTCAGCACAAGCAGAGCCCACGTAGGGGCAATTTTTCTATGCAAACTTACCTCAGCGATTTTTGTTTAGAGGCTATTTCAATATTTTGACCTCAGGCTACATCTGTGGTCCACCGACCGTTGCGCCAAGGCTCATTTCCCAATGGCAGATTATAAAAATAAAATAAAAAGTTAACCTCAATTTATAGTAACACAGGAACTTTTTCAATATTTTTTAAAACAACAAGCCTTATCCCAACTAAATGAGTTTTCCTACATGAATCCTTGCCTTCCCAATCAGCTATATTTAAGGCCTTACAAAACACAAGGCCTAAGCTATTCAAATTTTTTTTCACCACTTCTCTAAGGTTATCTTAGGTTTGCCCCTAGCTCTTCTAGTTTTGCAAAACATCCTTATCTCTACTAGACTTATTTTGTTTATATGGCTTCTCTTGGTTGCCCAACAAACTGCCCTATAAATCATAGCCAGTCAAAAAAATATCTTACAACATTTTATTTTTCCAGCTAATAGGCATACGTTTGTTACATAACACACCCAAAGCACCTCTCCATTTCAACCATCCTACCTTAATCCTAGAGAAACATCATCATCTATATCACCCTCATTGCTAATGATAGAGCCCAAGTACCTAAAACATCCCATGATCCTAAGTCTCACTACTTCATTGCTTCTCACAATTTGACTAAAGTTACACATCATATACTTCGTTTTTGTTCTACTTGTTGTAAAACCTTTTGATCCAAAGCTGAACTCCATAGCTCCAATTTCACATTAACCCATTCTATTGTCTCATCAGCTAGAACAATGTCATCAGCAAATAGCATAAACTCAGGTACCTTAACTTGTAAGTGGCTGGTAAGATCATCCATTATGAGTGCAAACAAATAGGGGCTTAAAGCCCTATGTTGAATGTGACTATGCCACCTCAATCGACTTTCTCGTAGCTTATCATTCATCTAAATGACTACTAGACCAATTCTAATAAATCATCATTACCTTATTCTTCCTAGTTTTTCACTCATCCATCTTAGCATCACCATTTCTACTACACTAGGTTTGTCTATGTGATGCTTAGTACCAAGTAACTCGGCCTAAATCTAAGTTCTTGATTTTAGGGTTTGAGGGAGTAAAATAAAATCACAAAAATTATAGTATTTTGATATTGATAGTTTGAAAGGCTTCAAACAATAATCGAACCAAAGGGCTTATGGGGGCACGCTGAAGCTGCAATATGGGTCAGAACCAATGGCTAAAACTAGGGTTCCACCACGGTTTCTTGGCTTAGAACAAAGCAAAACAAAGGGAAGAGAAGGCGGGGATGGGATAACAGAGATGGTAGGATGAATCAACAACCTAAGACAAGATCCTTGAACTTTAACCACCAAGATTTTCAACCACCTAGGACATGAAACACTAAGATCCCAAGGCTGGACTTCAAATGCTAATCCTAGATCCAATCCAAGAATTTAAGTACCAGACTAACTTCCACAAAGGAACAAGACCAAGCTGGAGATCATGTAAACTCTCTTCTTTGTCTGTGTATTCATCCCTCAAAGGGGTATAAATAAGCTTCTAAAGTAAGTTTTGAGTACATTAAGGACTTGGAAATCCTAATAAAAAGAGGAACCTAACTCTCCAAATCACGGAGACCACCTAAAGTAACTAAAACTAAACAGAATTGGAATACTGAAATAAGGACTGAGAGGACAAATACGCCCCTGACTAGAAGTTGGGCAGAATTACAAATTCGCCACTGTCTAACCGTCTAACCAATAATTGAGCAAACCTAAAATGCATGGAAAATTTTCCAGCTAGTTCCAACGCTAGGCAGCAGTCTAGTTGCAAATAGAAAGGCTGAGAGCCCTACTTTTGTGCTCGTCCTGCATAACCCAGTATTATGTCCAAAAAGTCATTACCAATCTAAAGGTAAAAGCCAAGAATGATCATCCCTAGAAGTATAACATATTGTAATTTGCAAAGAATAGAAGAAACTGTGGGCATATAGATCCATACTGTATAAACTGACTGTGGTAAGTACCCATACTAATTGTTTCAGTAATGCAGCCAAAAAGGAAATCTTAATTGCTAGAGGCATTATATTCACCTTCACGGGGGCTGTACCCTCTTCTCGACCAGCAATTGAAGAGTTTAAACAAGATGATGAAGCTGATTTTTTAATTCCATTTTCCTCGTCACTGTCAGTGTCCCAGTCAAATTCATCACCCTCGCCACTTGCAGCATTTCCATCCTGAATGAATTAAAATGTATTCTGAAGATGAAGCAAGGATAAATTGAAAACGAATCCAAAGCTTCCTTTTTCTATTTATTTTTATTTTGAGTTGTCATGTACAATGGTGAAAGTGATACAAGGGGAGAAAATCACCATGTCACCAAAATCTACTTTTGCTGTCAGTAGCTCTCAAACTGTTGGTGAAATCAAAGAAAGACAACGGAGAATAAACACCAAGCCAAGAAAGAACTATAAAAAATGATGAATGTTATGTTAATGTGGAGTGCAAGTATTAATTTCCTCACCATTGCACAACACCAAGTCAGAGGAAATGAGACAAGTAGCAGAATTTCGATTTCACAACATAACAGTACTTACAACCTCCCACCTATCAAGCTGAAATTCTCAGTTCTCTCCTCGGTGATCCCGCACTCTTTTTGACTAAATTAGTGCCCTGCAGCTAACAAGCAACATAAGCAAATAAACTACTCTAGAAGCAGAATATACATTATTGTTGATTAAAGCGACTTACCCAGTTTCTCAGTAACACTTTGCAAGAAACGTGAGTGGTGATGTTTGTTTTTCCAAGTTTGTCCAACTGAGAGGCACATAGACATTACTGGAGCGCAAACACTTTGATTTGTAACCGCTCAAAAACTAACTCGACACATTTCATCAGTGCACCCGAAAAAGGGAGTCTAGTAATCAAAACTCAATTACTGCAGCATTAGAACAGTTGTTCTGGGACTGAGTAGATAAAATTTCAGGAGAAATGTGTAAATTTGAAAGAGCAAAAAAAATGCAAACGAAGAAACCTACCAGATTGAGAGACTTAGCGTGAGAAAAATGTCGACCTCGAGTAAATTAAGATTTGCAGCAGAGAACAACACCGAATAACTTCACAGATGTTGAAACGGAATATATGATCGAACACAGCAATGCACCTTCCCCGGCTAAACGTTTACCTTTCTAGGGCAAAGAAATTGGATGTTGTGCCAACAAAGCATATAAATAATTCACAATACACGCCAAAAATGGAAAGAAATATACAGCGACGGATGACCTCGTCGGAGGAGAAAAGAAAGGGCGAAACTACATGCATGCACTTCCAACTTGCAGGTGATGCTTCAGAGAGAGAAAGAAAGTCGCTCGCCGAAAGCATGATAAGCAGATGAGTTCTTCGAAGAGGAAGGTGGGTTGCAAATGGCAACTCTTCAGTCTCACTCTCAGAGTCCTACATCGCAGCTCAAATTCGGAAAGGAAAGGGAGAGGGAACGTCGGTTACAAATAAATAAAAATGAGAAGAAAAAATAGGACAAATTTGAGGGTACAGAGAGAGGAAAATCTAAAGGGTCGGTTCTGAATTCAATCAATATATATAAAATGAATCAACGCCTCGCCGGTTTACCATTGCAGGGTTGCTCGGTTGGTAAAATTAACACCTCAAGGGTTTTATTTCATTATATTTACTCAAAAAAAATATATTGTGAAATATCAATACTTATCCATAAATGTAAAAATCGACTGTTTGAAAATAAAAAATAAAAATCGTAAAGCAGTAGGGCCGTACCGACGCGCAGGTGTAAGTGTAACTTGTAACGGATATTACGTTTTATGCGATTCCGTGACGTACTATTGGTCTGTTCTGTTTGCGGGTTCACCGAGGCCCATGTAGAAAGTCACCGTAGAGTAGTTTAATGACTTTAATCTAGATGTAAAACGCGACGTAATACAGCAAAATATTTTTTTTTTACCGCGAGTGAAGAGAATCTTAACTGGTAGATGTGATGCATCACGAAGATTTTTTTTTTCCTTTTTAGTTTTTTCTTTTTTTTATGGTATCGAACCAAGAGGGGATGCAAAAGCGCTGTTTGGACTTTTGAGTTCGATTTATGCAAGTATTAACCCTGTAAATTTACCAATACAAATACTAGTCTTATCAACGTAGCCCCATTATAGATCTATTATGGTCCATAGAAGTAGGTAATGATCCGATGCCTAAGAAGCACAATTGAACCTGGGGTACCAATCAGGTGAGCCGGCCGGGGGGGCCGGCCCGCCTCCTATTATTTTGTTCTATGGTTGGTTGCGTGGGGGGGGGATTGGCGGCCCTTTTGCCAAAGAAAAAAAGGGCACAGATGATCAATAGAAATAAAAATAAGAGCGAATTAGGATTCGGTGGTGGTTGTTTTTTTTCTTTTCCTCTTTTTCCTTGTTCTTTGTCCCTCCTTTTCTTTTGTTTTTTTTTTGGGGGCCTTGGTTTCCTTTGTTGCTTCTCTTTCCGGGGGGCCATGGCCCCCGGTCCCAATTCCTCCGAGCTTAAGACCAATAGATTGCCACTATCAGTGGTGTGTCACAAAAATGTCATGATGTATCTCCATGTAGATCTAGATAATTTTTTCTTTTCTTTTTCATAATTAGGGCAAACCACAAATTGGACTGTCTACTTCAATCTAGAATTTTCTTGCTACCCTGCTTATCTAAAACAAGAGAAAATGAAGTTTTAACTTTTAATCGAAAGCTTTCTTACCCACCAAACAAAAAAGCTTTTATCTGGAAGCTTTTTCAATGCCTTGACCTCAAAATTATAATTTTATTTAATAAGTTTTTTAAGTTACAATTGTATTCCATTAACATTTAAATGTGTTGCTTAGTTAGGGTTTATTAGTCAAAAGTGAGAAAAATAAGAAAAAAAAACACAGTTTTCATAACAAAATGTGCATTGATCATTTTCCCCTATTCTTAATTTGAAATTTTTAATTAAATTTATGCATAGATGAGAACAACTAAATTTTCACCCATAGGTGTACCAAAAAATAATCTATAATCCATGATAGACAAAAAGTCTATTATTGATTTTGGGAAATTTTTTATTATTTTAATTCAAAATAAAACTTTTAAAAAATTGCCAAACACTTTAAGATGATGAAAAATACAAAAAATTGAGAATGATAATAGATACAAAAAGCTCCTTAGTTAAGAAAGATCCAAAATATAGATGTCTGAATATTCATTTTTTTATATTTTTTTGGTATAAGGTTCATCCAGTCCAGTTTTTTGTGCACATCGATTATATCCTCAGAGGGTGCTTTTGTGGTTTGCAAGTGTCAAACCCATGACCTCTCATAAGTATGAATCTTACCACTCTACCAACCCTATATTCAAATATGTATTTATTATTCATTTATATCAATATAAGAGGATATAAATCCATCAAAGATCTAATTTGTTATGATTACGTTAATCTCTCTATCTAGTTTATTATTATCTAATTCATTTAGCAAAATAATTGTAAGAAAATAATAAAAAAAATTATTTTTTTTTCTTTTTTGAGTGTTGTTTTCTATTTAAAAAATAATAATTGCAAATTCTACTCTATATTGCTCATTTGTGAATGGGGGTGTATTTAAAATTTTGTATATGAGCACATGGTAAAATGTGTTACCATGTTCATAGTTGTTATTATATAGTTGATTGTTACAAGCACCTCAAGAGTCATCTTCCGTAATGAGAAAGTTAGTCTTACTTTATCGAACTCAAACGAACTCAAAGCATATAATAAGATGTAAACTTTATTATTGGGTATTGATTAAAATCGATTTGTTGTTGTTTTTTTTTTTTTTTTTTTAAGGTGGCAAGTTGATATTATGGGAGGGATGATATTACTAATTATATGGGGGAGGTTGGGTTGTTAACCCCTTGACTATCCTACCATTACTAATATTGTGATTGTTTTTCCCTCAAAATGAATAGTTAATCATATTTTTAATTAGAAAAAAAGGGAGAGAGAGTTTTAGGATACCTTAAATTAACACTTGCCCTCAGTTTTGGTTAGAACAATTAGTTGATTAGATGACATCATAAATATATCCTTAGTTGTGTGTTTTGACATTCAAATTGTTATGAATGAATAAAGTTTTCATTAAAGAACAAAGAAAAGAAAAAAAGTATAACATTACTTGGGCTTCCTTTGAAAATTATTTGTCGGAGGAGATTATCTATGTCACTCTTAATTTCTATTGGTATTTTGGCCTTTTTAAGTAGTTACAGCCTTACAGGCAAGGTGTGGCATTTCAACAAATTTTTTCAGCTCACACTCAGGTGAAATCGAGCCAAATTCGTCGATTTTTTCAGGTGATTTTTCGCCTCTGTGATAAATCACCACCGCCGCCAAAGAAATAGGAGGAGGAGAAGATGTTTCCACCACCTCCGGAGAGATAGAAGACAGAGAAGGAGAAGAATAGGATCAAGTAGCAACAAATTCAGTGATTCCGGCGAATGAATTGGTGACGAATCTCATATTCCGTGAGGCCAAACCTATATTTTGCTAATTGGTCAAGAAATCGTCTTTTTTTTTTTTTTTTTTTTTTTCCGATGACTTTTGCATTTTTTTCGACCATATTTGAATATATTAGATTTCGGTTAAAAAATAGTTTCGCCCTTTCCAAACCGGCCGAAATTCAGTGAATTCTAGCCGATATTCGGTGAAATGTTGTCCCCATGTAAGGGTGTCATTAGTACGGTATCAACTTTGAATACCGAAAGCCATAACCGTACCATACTAAATTTACACAATACAATAGGGTTTCAATATTTACAAAAACGGTTTGGTACAGTTTTCGATATTAAATCGGCAAAGAAAAACGGTTTAAACACAATATTTAGTGCCGTACAATTTTGGTACAAATGAACCCATGCCACTTTTGTTATTACTTCATTAAAATCCTAATGAAATTGCAATCAAACAATTGATATAATATAATATTAACAGAGACAAAGCAAATAAATTTTAAAAGATGAGTGAAAGACTAAACGAAATACTAAAACATGTAATTAGAGATAGGGTAAACGTAAAGCGTTTTAATTGTAAAATTATATTTATATCCCTTAAATTAGTATGATACCAATTCGGTATGGTTTCAGTACATATCGATAGTATAAGTACCAAAATCGCTACAATATCGTACCAAATTTTGAACAATGCGGTCCGACGTGGCTTTAGATGGTTCAATTCAGTATGCAATTGACACCGTTAGTAAATAGTTTAAAGGTAAAGGTTACTTTGATATTGTGATTGGATACAAGAAAAGGGTTTAAACAAATTTGACTTCCGGACCAATTAATTGTTTACCCAAAAAACCAGGCAATTATTATCTTTGCCATAGAAGAAGGGATGTAATCATTATTATTATTATCTAATTAAAAAAAAAAAAAGAATATACGTGTCTTTGACCAATTAAGAGGGAGATAAGTAGATAACTATTGTTTACTTTATTTGTTTCTATCGTCCTTGTATGAGAGAGTCATTTCATGCTCGCATAAAAAATGCCAATCTATTTAATAATCAAATAATGAATTGAGAAAGACTCATCAGATTTAACCTATACAGTATTCAAATGAACATAATCCAAACCAAGACTCATCTCACAATTGTTCTAAGAAAAATCATTTTAATTGATAAATTTAAAAATAAAAAAAGCACTAATGCTCATTGTTTCGACAAGTGTAAATCATCTCCACTGACATATGTGTTCTTCCGACTGTTTTACAATCACAAATTACGTGGAGTCTACAAGTAAAAAATAATACAATATTAAAATAAAATAAAAAACTCATCACCATAACCCTGTAAATCCCCTTCATAATTCATGGTCTGAAGCCGTCGGGAGAGATGATCTGGGCTCTATTTCAATTATAATTTTTTTTGTTATAAAAAATAATATTTATTTTGATAAAAAAAAAAAATAATAACATTACATATCAAAATTAATAGTGGATTCGTGTCATTTGAATTATTTTACACAATAGGAAAAAGATACAATAGAGAATCCTTTTCTTTAATAAAGTTGTAACCCTTTTTCTTTTCAACAAAGTAGTCATATTACCTAACCTTTAAAAATCAGATAAGCCTAAGGATTTGGCGTTAACGGTAGAGTCATACGTGAGGTGTCAATTGGTCCCATCAATTTAAAGTTCTACATCATCATCTATGTTACGATAGAATTCAATGAATTGAACTTTATTTTATTATTTAATAAATTAGACCCCACAATAGTACTTGTACCCAAGAAAAAAAAAATGAACTTCAATGAGTTTGTCTTCGGCACATTTGCATTCAGCTGATCAATTACAAATTTAAAATTACAATACAATTAATTAGATTAGATGGTTATGTATTAAATATAATCCATCTTGACCCATGCTTTAAAGAGATCATACAGTTAGAAAGTCCTTAAACTTGTTTAGTTTATGATTTACACTGTAAAAAATGCCACGTCATGTAAATAGATGGTTTGATTCTGGTTATATTAAATTTATGTTCATTGGTTCTATTACAATGAACAATTAGATGATTTGATTTGATTTCGATTTTCATTTTTCAGTGGAGAGGTCATGGGTTCGACTCTTGTAGAAGACAAGCATCCTCCTGAGGATGTAATCAAGGTGCACGCAAGCTAGCCCGAATGAGCCTCAGATACAAAAAGAAATAAAAAAATACTATATGCTAAGAGGTGAGCACGAATTATAAAAAAGAATACGAATTCTTTACGTAAATAAATGATCCGGAGCATTCAAATAGCATCCACAAGATTTGGGATATATATTATAGATAGATTTATCTAAATACCTAACTTCTATTCATATATTATTTTTGTGGCATTAGTGTGGATTCACCCAACTAGATTGTAAAGGCTTAAATAATAAATGATTTTCACCTCATTGTTCTCATTTAAAGGGTGTCAATTGGTACGGTACTAACTTTGAATATGGAAAACGGAAATCATATTGTACCGAATTTACACGGTATGGTACTGTTTCGGTATTTACAAAAACGGTTTAGTACATTTTGGTATTAAATAGGTCTGAAAAACAATTTAAACACGGTATTTAGTACAATACAATTTTGGTATGAACAAATCCACGCCACTTTTGTTATTAGTTCATTAAGGTTATAATGAAATTGCGATTAAATAATCAATAGAATTTGATATTAACAGAGACAAAGTAAGTAAATATAAGAAGAGAAGTGAAAAACTAAACGAAAAACCAAAATAGGGAATTAGGGATAAGGTAAAGGTAAAGTGTTATAATTATAAAATTACATATACATCATTTAATTTGATACGGTACCAATTCAATACATACCGACGATATGAGTACTTGAAACTAGAATCGTATCGAAGAAATTTGCTATCAAATTTTGCACGGTGCATTTTTAGATGGCGTGATTCGGTAAGGTTAAACAATTTCAGTACGCAATTGATACCCTTACTCATTTATAGTATTGCGTAATCATTTGACTGGAATTGAGAGAACCGATACTTGAATATTAAAAAGATCACAGCCATTGATTCTTATAGAATCCACAAGGGCAAAATTCGTACCATTTTTTGTGTGTGGAGAAATTCATACTTTTTTTTGTTTTTAATGGAAAAATTCATACCATTTCATGTTAATTAAAAAGAAAAAAAAAAAGAAAAAAGATTAAAAGCCATAGCGGCCAGATTTCTAGATATCAGCCGTGGCATATGTGTAATCTGAAAGGGTTCTTGAAATCAGTGTTGTATTTTAGTAATTATGGAAAATGCCAAGGGCAGATCAGGAAAATAACTATTGTAGTAGCCGAAAGAAACTTAAAAAAAGACAGCAAAATTAAAAAAAAAATAAAAAAAGAATAATAAAGGGCAGAGAGTTGCGTCTTCCGTCTCCTCGTCTTCTCTACCGAAGCCCGCAATCTGCTGCTCTGAAGAACTCGCTTTTCTTTGCTGTTTCCTTTTTCGTTCCAGGTAAACACTTTAAGCTTTTTTCACGAATTTATTTACGAGTTCTTTTTGTTCATCCTAATTGATTTAATTATTCGTTTTATGGTGTAGTCTTCGCTCTTTGATCATGTAATGCACTTATTTTCTCTAACCATTTGGGTTTTTTCCCGACTCGTTATGTATCTAAACATTAGAGGTTAATCCAATTCTGGGTTTAGGTTATCTGGGTATCCAGTTAAATCTGTAATTTAGACTGTTGTTTTGTTTCTGTCAGATATTTAGTTACTGGTAACACAATTCAGTTTCCACTTCTGTAATTCAACAATTTTTTTTGGGGTTAATATCTTATCATTTGTTTGGTCCTTTGGTTTACGTTCTAATCATCATCCAACAACATTTATTTTTTCAATAATTATTATGGTTTTTTAATTTATCTGCAACCTTATGGCAGAGATTTTTTTATTTATGAGTAAAGGAAAAATGTTATGAGGTTGAGAACATCAATTTAGTTACTGATGCAAATCATCCATAAAATAGTTCCACAGATATCTGATATTTGATTGGGATGAGAAATATTGATCTTTCTTTGGCTCTGCAGGGCTTGGATTGCCACCTTCATTCGATATTTGGATTTGCTTTTGGGCCTGGTCTGAGATGGGATCTGAGGGGACTCCATCTATCACTGTCCACATCACTGGATTCAAGAGATTCCAGGGTGTTGCTGAAAATCCTACTGAGACAATAGTCAGCAACCTGCAAGAATTCATGAAGAAAAAAGGATTGCCTGCAGGAATTACACTAGGAAGTTGCACTATTCTTGAGACTGCTGGTGTTGGTGCTCTGCCGATGCTCTATCAAACCATCGAATCTGGCATGCCTAAGTCTTTTACGGGTTCTTCTCGCAATGAACAAGTGATCTGGGTCAGCCTCAATTCTCTAATTCTCTCTTCATTTTTTTAGAGATTTCTTAATGACTAGGCTGAATTAATTCTGCTTATGTTTTTTTGGGAGCTTCCTTTGGAAGTTATGACAATTACACGCTCCAAAATTTTAGTTTAGAAAGAGACCATCTTTGGGATTCTGGCTTTCCTTAAAGTGTCTCAAAGCCTTTAATTGGCCTTGTTTGCAAATAGGGCAAGTGCATCTGGGAACAGGTTGATTAGTTGAATTCATCCATGAGCAGATATGTTATACATAAGATATCTATACAGGGTGCTTTTACTGGGGAATAGACATCACTGAGCACATCTTAATTTATAAAAACCATCAAAGGTGTTTTTAGTGACTTTTTTTTTTTTAATTATAAATTATAGGTGGGGTGGGTGTTGTAGTTACTAGAAGTTTCGGCCTGAGTAGATTGGCTAATAAAATTTTGCCTGTTGGCACTGTTCAGAGGGAGGTTCAAGCTACTAAAAGGAGAAACAAACTAGATATGATCTAAGCTGAATTGACTAGGAAAGACTTTAGAGTGCTTATGAGGTTAGACAATGCCCTTTGGTGAAGTAGGATGACAGAACGGTAGTTGTGTAGTGGACAAGAAATGGCTGGGCTAAGGTCTGGTGAGTTGACTTGCACTTAATAATTAAACATCCGTTTGTGTAGAATTTATTTAGTTAGAGATTAGCCTAAAAAATGAAAGTGGGAAGATATTCTGCAGCTGGTTCAGTTTCTTTATCAGAAACAGAGTGAAAGGAGTAGTTGGATTGTGTGGAGTTCTTAGTCTAGTTACCTGTAGTAGTAACCATTCCCTTATTTTCTCTTTATGCTAGATCTGGCTTGGCCATAAAGAATATATTGCCATTAGCTTATTTTGATCTCCCTTTGATTTTCTTGATTTGTCTGAAATTAGCTTTTTTACTGTTTGCTTTTTTGTTTGACTTATGAGAGATCAATGTAAATTAGAAACTGCCTCAATTGTTGTTATATACAATGGTTTGCTTGCCAAAAAAGTTTTCCATTTATCAAAGTATTTTTTTAGAAGATGTGATAGTGATCATGCATATGGATAAATGTTGAAATTAAGATAGAAGTAGGTTGTTAGGCTTTAGCTTTTTGAAGCTGTCTTACCCTGTTACCCGTAAAAAAGTTCTATTACATGGATGGAACTGCACTTGTACACCATTCCATTGTGCAAGTGAAAATGGGAAGGAATTATCAATCTATGGAGCTTGGTTTTCTTCTTCTTCCTCGCTCTCTCTCGAAGTTGGGGTATCTTTTATTTTATTTGATTCTATGGGTGGCGGTTGCTCAATCTGAACTGGTCTCAGGATGATGCGTGGAGTTTTTACGATTGAAAATCACTGGCACTTTCATGAGTTATTGTTAAACTTGTCCCACCTCCATTACCAGGCCCACTTGCTTTACTCAGCACTATAGAGCAATTCCATCATTTTCATCTCCTTTCTTTCTGCTAAAGCCTTCCACTATTATCAGCTTTGACCCCTCTACTGTTACACTTATACTGAAATATTTTGTTTTTGGTTCTTGAAATGGCATCTTGTTTTTATAATGAAGTGGCAAACAGGAAAATGATTACTTGGTGAATCTGGTTTATCTTGTAACTATTCTACGCTGGTCTTGAGCTCTTGGTATAATAACTTGCTACAAGAACTCTCACTGGAAATATCCTGACTGGCAGAAAATACGATACAGGAAGCATTTGTAGCAACTTTAGTGCAAGAATCATTATTTCTATCTTGAAAGTACAGATTGGAGTAGCATTCTTTTATGCAGCTGGTTTAGATAAACACCAGACTCCATGAAGTTTACCTCACATTGTTTGTGTCTACACCAGCTAATGATGATCAATGTTGGCTGTACGCATGGTTGAACTTCTTTTATTGGTAGCATTCATGTGCGGGAGGATGTTGGTATGGTGTCATCATCATAAAAGATTTTCAAACTGATTTTCAGACCTCCAGCTTGTATGAAACTAAAGTGCTATTATATTTTTTTCCGTGTTATTGATTTATTTCAGAAGCTGTTGCAGACTGGTCATTTGATATCTCAAGTTTATGTTAGTAACAACATCCAGTGTTTTCTTGATGATAAAACCAACCTTTACCCTGATATTTATTTTATAGATTCACTTTGGAGTTAATAGTGGGGCATTCAAATTTGCCATTGAGCGCCAGGCAGTGAACGAGGCCACTTTCCGTTGTCCAGATGAGCTTGGATGGCAGCCTCAGGTGGGTATCCTTCCCGCTTGCCATAGTGATCCATGAGTAATTTAACTTATGTGTCCTATCATCACTGATATTGTGTTTCATTACATTGACAGCAACACCCAATAATTCCAGAAGATGGGGGGATTTCTAAAACAAGACAGGTAATTACTGGATTGTCTTGTGGAATACTTATACTTAAATGCTCAAAGAAAGCAAATTAGGCTGTTTAATGAGTATGTGGTGTTAAGCATGTGAAATTAATTTGGTGTAGATTGACCTCAATGCTCTTTAGAATTTTTTGGCTCTTAAATCCTGGTAGGAATTCAACATCACATCTGGTACATGGGAAGCATTTTATCCCAGTACACCATTAAGTGGAAGTCAAGGCTCAGTATTATAGTTTCATACTTCTTGGGCATTGAGAAATAATTTAAGTCATGCACTTGCACATTTACTTACCTGATGGGCAAAAACTGTATGGGTGTACAGGTTTGTATCCACTTGGCAAAAAAACATTTATTTGTATTAGAAAAATTAGGTATGGAAGTTGCATTTTTTTTTAAAAATAATACCATCCTAGGTCTCTGTTGTCCTTGTAACAGTGTTAGACCCACAGATCATCATCAACTCTGCTAAAGTAAGCCTCACAAAACTAAATGATGTTGGCAGGAAGTGTGCTGTTTCATTTTGATTACAATGTAACTAATGTCAGCAGTATCTCTGATGTTCTTCCTCACCACTCAAAAAGATACCTTATGTGCATGTGTGTGGGGGTGGGATTGGAAATTTTTTTTGGGGGGGGGGGGGTGTGTGTGGGAGGCAGTACAGCAACATGCAGAAGTGGTGTGAGTGTACTCTAGACACTGATGTTTCAGTGAGCTGATCATCAGCTTGTCTATGCGGAGTACTTGAGTTGTGAAAAGCATTGGAAGGAACTGTTGCGTACGTGTGGAAATTTGCAATCGGATACCTGTTATTGAGCAATCCAAGGAGCTGATTTCTGATAAAAATTTTTTTTTGGATGAATAGATAGTTTTATTAAAGAACCGGAACCAAAGAGAAAAATTTACCTTAAGGGCTTGTATCCTACTTTTCTGGTCTTCAATTCATGGTAGGATAAAAGGCTCCAATAAGAGGATGGGGTTCATTTGGCCAACGTATTACTGAACTACTAGTGGGTGGGTTTTGTTTGGCCAGTATCAGTTGGTGAAGGGATCAATTCAGTGTCCCAGAATATGAATTGTTGAAGGAAAAAGGACGGGGTGTATATTTTATTTACTGCATTATTACTTCTCTCTCATGATCTGCTTCTTACCAAGTTAGTTTGGTGGTTTGGTGTTTGAAGACTTCATGCTCTGTTGATGCGATTGTGAAGTTCTTGAAGAATAAGGGTTTTGATGTGACAAACTCTGATGATGCTGGCCGCTTTGTGTGCAATTATGTCTATTACCATTCTCTACGGTATGCAGAGGAGAAAGGTCACAAGTCGCTCTTCGTCCATGTGCCTCTGTTTTCAAGGATAAATGAAGACACACAAATGCAGTTCGCAGCATCTCTCTTGGAGGCACTTCCATCTTTCATCTAATGGTACTTTGTCTCAAATAAGGTTATCTTATTTGCGTTCTCTTTATTTCATTCCATGTAAATCTTCTGGGTTTGTTTGTAAAAGAAATGACCCTACTTGAGTTCATTTGTGTTTATCCTTAAGAAATTGGAATGGAAGTAGTGGTCTTGTTTGTTTCTGTGTTGCCATGCATGTAAAGGACATAGCTATGTCAAACTGGTGTGCTCCACAAGTAATAATTATGGTTTCCTTGCCGTCCCCCCCTTCTTTCTGCTTGTGGTTATGGAGTCATTTGTGTTTTATTGTCTTATAGAAGGAAATTTTGAAGAGGTAGGGAGAGGGGATACCACAGAGACATAACCTTTTTGGTAGTAAGAGATGAGTGTGTAGGTGGTAAGAACTGGAAATGGAGCAAAAAAGGAAACTGATGCAAAGATTTGGTACCATTAAAATCTATGGAAACTCATTGATATATGCGGGCATTAATTGCATTATTGGATTCTAGGGTTTATCATCACACTTCCTCTCCCGATTGATGAAGTCGAAATTACCTTCCTCTTCGACCATAGCAATCAAACAATGTTGATGCCCAAGATGAAGGGGGTGAAAGAAACTCTTCCCAAATTTACTCTTTCTCCCATTTCCTTGTTGGGATAAAACTTTTATTGGAAAAATTGTTGAAAATACTGATCATGTGCCAACTAAATCAACGATTTGAACACTAGAAAAGGATTAATCCCGGTTCTGCCTGGTTCATGGTTATTCCAAGTAAACTTAGGTTTTGATTCTCGGTGGTTCTTTTTGTCTTGGGAATGAGGATATCTAGATTTGCAAGATTTTTGGAGTCAACCTTTAATTTGTGAAATTTACTTGAAATTTTGGAGAAATAAAAAAAAAAAATTAGAAGTGGAACAAATTGTGTGGGATAAATCATCATCAATCCAAGATTTTTGTCAGTTCTTATCATGAATCAAGCGTTGGATACACTTTATGGCTAAGGTCTAAGGCTTAGAATAGATTTGCATGAAGTAGAGCAATTGGAAGGGATTTTATGATGCAGTGGACCAAATCTGTTTCATGAGAAAAAGGGCAGATGAAATAAACTATGTTTTGTACATTAAATACATACCAATCTAATTAATAATCTATCTACATAGAGAGAAAAAATTTCAATTCTACATGTTAGATTGTTGACATGTATGTGTCTTCTTCGAGTTAAAAATAATGTTAAGACAACTAAACCCTACCTCTCTTAAAACTCTCTTTCCCAGAAAAAAAAAACCCCACAGGTGTTAGTTTCCAAGTAGATCCAGAAGAGAGTCTATACATGCCAAGACGACCATGCGATCCATGCAGCTTCTTAAACTGGTCTTGTTCTTGGGTATTGCCTATCATGATTGATCATTATTCAATGGTAAAGTTCAACTCGAAACTTTTAACAACTCTTTTCTCATTGCTAGTCTTCACAGTGCTGATGCTTGCACTTCACTTCTGAGGTGTTCATACTCAGAAGATGGAGAAGGTAGTTTATAGTTGGCACTCCCTCACTTGTGCGGTTTTACGATGCATGCTGGCCATGGAGTTGCAGAGAGAGATAACCCAGAACATTTCTTCCTGAAAACTATTGAATCCGCGATATGAAACCCTAAGTCTAAAAACCACTTATGAATTCTGTTCTATCTCACAAAACGTTTGTTCGTGAAAGCTATTGAATCCGCAATATGAAACCCTAAGTCTAAAACCCATTTCTGTGATTCAGTTTTCTTTGTAAGTTATAAGGATGTCTATAACAATGGTGACAACCAGTCAAAAGGCAAATCAGGAACACGATGAGCAACAAAACAGATCATAAGGTATCAAACATGTTAAAAAGGGTAAATCAGGAACTTGCAAATTTGGAAATGGTTTGTCAGAATCTTTAATTTTTGGTAAGGTTTATCAGAATGGATCATTACCAAAAAAAAAATCAGAATGGATCACTTCATATGAAAGGTGTAAGACTCCGGTGCCTTTTTTTAATCAAATTTTATTAATATTTTGTATTTTTTGATGTGTTTGATATTCATTTTAAATTACCTTTTTTTTGGGTGTTCATTGGTGGGACCCGAAGCTGAGAAGGTAATTAGAAATTCGGCCAATGAAGGAAAGTGTTTAAAAGGGAGCTCAATAGGGGGTGATGTGACAACTAGGGAGGATGATTTGGAATCTAATGAGATCCATCAGAGTTCGGCCAGGCTAGAAAGTGATGGAACACTGCAATTGGAAGTAGTTTTTCTTCGTTGAAAGTCTGATTGTCCTAAGAAGGCTCATGCAGTGAGGAAAGTGTTAACAAATAAAAAGAGTTCTATGGCAAAGGAATTCAAGAAAGTAGATGCAGCTTTAGAGAAGTGTCTACGGTAAATAAGAGCTTCTCATTGGGAGAGGACAGTGTTACTATGTAACTGTTAATATGAAGCTTTTCTTTTGGAATATTCGTAGTAATGCATCTGGGAGGAGGGCTCTTAAACTTTTGTTAATGACTCATCAACTAGAAATTTTGTGTCACTGAACCAAAAATGGATGTCAGTAAGTGTCCAATTCTAATGGTTAATAGTTATCAAATGTGAGTAGGAATCAATGAGGAAATGTGTATTGGGAGCAACTGTTATTGCGAGTGAGCGAGGTTGGTTCCTCTTAAGGTTCTAATTGCTGTATTTTTTTCTTTTCTTTTTCTTCGTCGCTTTATAAAATGACATTTTTAGCGGAAAAAAAAATTCATTTTAAATTACAAGGTGATGACTTCATAGTTATTTATTTTAGATTGGGGAATTATTCGGATGAAAAATGATTTGGAATAATTTAATGAAATAATTTATCGATTTAATAAAAAAAGCGGGTAAATAAAAAAAAAAATTCAGATGCTTAAGTACAAGGTTTAAAGTATCGGTATCGAGTATCGTATCATTCAGGTGATTTTAAGAGACGTATCGTCCCGTATCGAGTATTGTATCGCTCTGACTAATGTATTTTAGTGTAATTCAATGGAGAGACGTATCGAGATGTATCGTATTGATTTGGTCAAATATGGATACAAAGATACACATCCAACAAAGATATTAATTATGAAAAGTCTATGGTTTTAGACTTTGCAAGTTTAAAAAGTGGCGAAAGAATAGAAAATATGCAAATATCTTTTGTAGAGGGAAGAATGCAAAAATCGCATAAAAGTTGGAGCTTTACTATTTGTAATGTCAAACAAATGAATTGCAACTCAAGCTAGCAAGAGATCAGAGCCTAAGAGTGTGCATAAATTGTTTGCAAAACGATCGCGTGGAGAAAATTTGTAGAAGAAAGACTAACACCTCTATGTTGTTATTTCTTTCTAGGTACAATAAACAGGATCAATGACCTAAGAAGAGAACTAAGAACGACAAGAAATAATTTCCTCCAAATCTGAAGGAGCATTTTGAATGAACATCAAGGACTAAGCGTCACTTTAGACATCCAATCACCAGCTTTTTTTGTGTTATGCCCCATGTGACGACACCTAATGCAATATATACCATCAAGCACCAAGTCAATCTCATCAATTAGTTGGTCAAATCTACCCGGATTCACCCATCTAGAGTCCAAAAGATTCACAGACTTTTAAGAAGTTTGATTTCAAGTAAAGAGGCATGGAACTCATTTCCCTAACCATTCATAGACCAACCCAAATAGCTCTCACCCTGACTCAAGAACCCTCCCAGAGGGTACTCGTCGAGCAAATCCCCCATGTTCGCACATAATTCGGTTCGGCTAGAAAATCGTGAATTTTATTGAATCAATAAAAAACAGTGGATTTGGAAGAATAAATCGTATTATGGAGAATAATCTGTTAATCATTTGTAGGAATTAAATAACCATTTCCTGCAGGGAAAAATAATATGCTGTCGACATTTTCAAAAAATAGAGAGTAGGTCCACCTATAAATATTAAAAAAAATAAAAATCGAGTAGGTCTCATGTGGATCCCACTTAGTGGTTCAATAGCGTATCCCAACTTGACAGCTAGGCCATGAGGCTTCAAAAAACGCTATAATATGCATATTTGGATTTTGGACTAATGATACGCTTTAGACCACCAAATTTGACATCGATAGAAGAAATATTTCTGAATCATATGCCAGTGGACTAAAGTCAGGTGGAAAAAAAAAAAACGACAGGTGGACGGATGGGGGTACCACAAAGTCCCACTTCTTATTAAGGAAATTTTAATGCTATCTCCTGGGCCATTCCCTAATATTAAGGTCATCTAGAGTTACTCAATTTACCAGTCAACCTCTTTATTATTATCACTATAGGTAGCTTTTATGTATTTTTTTTAATATTAAATTCATAATCTAAGTTTAAAAATATTATTCATGACCAAATCTCTCAAACTTCATGATGATTTCTCAATATGAGAAGAACAAGTCAGCAATTGGTAGAAAGATACAAAGAAACGAGTCGAGCGTAAGATTTTTCATTCCAGGTTATTATTATCCTTTGGAATAATTAACTAGCTTATATCAGCATTTATTGTGATTTTTTAATGAAAATTTTTTGATATATCTTCACACTTAAACCCCATAAGAGGTTTCATTGAAAAATTTGATAACTTAGGAGGTGACATTAATTTTTGGGACTAAAGGGTATTTTCCTTCTTATTTTATCCACGTATAGAGTACAAATCTTTCAACCCATAATCTCATCCTAGGAATAACAAATATATAAATTATGTCTGAGGTTTCATCCGAGCCAGTTTTCGCATACTTCGATTATATCCTCAGAAGTAGCTTTGTCGTCGCAAGGGTCGAACCTATCACCTCTCCACTGAAAAGTATGGATCTTACCACTCTACCAACCAGGTCTATAATTATTTCTGCTTCTGGTAACCTTCTATTGAATCGTCCATGAAAGTAGTTACAGTACTTGGATTCTCATCAATCATCAACAATGGCTTTTGTCATCAAAGAATAACTAAGCAATGGGATACTGGGGGACTGGTGGTTCCATGCAAGACTTCACTTGCAATATACTGTCAGACAGGTCCAAGTGTAGTCGGTTTCACTTGTATATTCTTAGAGAAAAAGTAAAACGTTAGAAGACCATCTAATAATACATGGCGTAATGGTAGCAGGAGAGCAATCACACTATCTTAAAGCTATTCTTATACACTTGCCTAAGGCTGTAGTAAGTCAGCTTGGTTCATCTCTCGTTGGTTTATAATGGCACACTAAAGGGGCTTTGCTAAAATCTGGTTTCAATCTCATTAGTATCGAAGCGATCCGGCTTTTTTTTGATCAAGGTGACCTGGTGTCGCCTTGGTTTTCGTTGCCCTCCATTGTCTCACTATGACCTTGATAACCATGCTTATGAGTTAAATCAGTGAGAAATTTTGTTTTCCCTGATTCTGATTTCCACAGATTCCATTAAACCCAACCTGAACATTTGGTTTAATCTAGGTTGAACCAGTGGTCCTTAACCTTAAGTTTGACACCTTTGAGAGTCCCTATCACCTCCCTCACCGCCCTTATCCAAACTTTACAAATTAAATGGTCTTTACTGCAAAGCTATATGTGTAGCGAGAGATTGCTGTATATCAGAAGCAGAATTGTTTTGGTCAATTCTAGTTTATACTTGTAGAAGAGTAAAGCCAAAAACTCCAAAAGATAAATCTCCCTTGTACTTAAAGTCTGAGAATGCAAAAAAGAGATAAAAGAGCATGTTTCATATGCTTTGAAGCCAAGCCACACGTCTCTTCAAAATTCTTCATTTTCCATTCATTAGTGTTCACATATATAAATTAAAGCCCCTTCATTTATAGAAATCAATCATTCAGATTTGCAAAACAACCTAAGCCTATTAGAAAAAACATGGATCGAATCTTACTGGTCTCCCTGCTTTTCCTGCTGATAGCAGCTAATGGAGCTGCAGAATATAGCATATACAAAGACATTGCAAAGCTAGTAAAGTTTGAAGAGTTGGATTTGGAAGAAGATGAGTGGGAAGAAGATTTTTTTGATACTCCGGAATGGACGAGTCAACGTGGTGCTAAAGTTCTTGTTAATGTTGATGCCTTTGGAGCAGCTGGAGATGGCATTACTGATGATTCTCAGGTAAATTATACTCTTTTGCTTTCCAAATCATGGACAAAATTTCCAGGTTGAAAAGCCTATCAGATGCGGATAGCATGACTCATATATTGGCTCAACTTGCTTAGGTTGTGCTTGCAATGCATTTGGGGTGAAATACTCCTGCTGTTCTAGGTTACTAACATATATGATCTTTTTCTCAGGCCTTCCTGGCTGCATGGCAACAAGCATGCTCTACACCAAAATCTGTTTTCTTGGTACCCCAGGAAAGGATTTATCTAGTTAATGCAACTAGGTTTACAGGGCCCTGTGCTGATAAGTTAATCATCCAGGTAATCTCAAACAACTTTTATATATAATTGGTGATGTGGGTTTAGCGAATTCTGTTCATTTTTGAGATTGACTTGTGCAGATTGATGGGAAAATAATAGCACCAGATGATCCAAAGAACTGGGACCCAAAGAACCCAAGAATATGGCTTTATTTCGCCAAACTAAGCAGAGTAATTTTTCAGGGTAGTGGGGTTATTGATGGCAGTGGCAGTAAATGGTGGGATGCTTCTTGTAAAAGAAACAAAACAAATGTAAATATTCGTAAATGTATCTCTTCTATAAATCCCTAGAGATTAAATCTGACACAATATCTAACTTTGATTCTTTTCCTTCTTTCTACTGTGTTTCACAGCCTTGTAAAGGAGCACCAACAGTAAGGATACCTCTTCATCCTTTCCATTATTTTTCTAGTTCACATCTGCATTTACTGTATATAATACATTGCATTGATGAATGGCCATCAAAGATTTGAGTTATGAGTACTAGTTTAATGCAAATGAAATGGGTGCAGGCATTGACAATTGATTCAAGTTCTATGGTGAAAGTGAAAGGTCTCACCATCCAGAACAGCCAACAGATGAATTTTGTAGTCTCCCGTTCAGACGCAGTCCGGATTGCTGGGATGCTAATCTCTTGTCCGGGGAACAGTCCTAACACCGACGGAATCCATCTCACCCAATCCACTAATGTAGTTGTTCAAAATAGCAAGATCGGAACAGGCAAGTGATTCTTATCACACGGTCTGCTAAATCGATCTTAGCACCGTGAAATTAGTTTGATGTCATAGAGAACAGAAAGGTCCCTACAAACATGAACTGTCTAATAATTCCAGATGATGTGATATTGGAAAAACATGACAACCATAGGACATACACAGGCTTCTTATTAAAAGCATCTAACAGGTTGCAGTCTATGGATTTCAGGTGATGACTGCATCTCCATCGTTAATGGTACCTCAAACATCAAGATGAAGAATATTTATTGTGGACCAGGCCATGGAATCAGGTAACTTTTTAAAAAGGAGAGGGAAGAACCAAGAACTCTGACTTGGTAACCCTTGATGGTTCATCAAGTTAAAATTCAACTTTAGCTGATGAACCGGACCCAAAACCTGAAAACCAAATTCAGGACACAAGAGAAACTTTTGGATGAATGAAATCAGTATATATAGCAGGGATGTTTGACAGATAAATATACTAGGTGCTCTGAGTTCTAGTTTTATCAGTTTAATGATGGTTTTAACTTTTGCCATTATAGCATTGGAAGCCTAGGGAAGGACAACTCCACAGACACAGTCACAAGGGTGGTTTTGGACACAGCATTCCTCAAGGAAACTACCAATGGTGTTCGGATTAAGACTTGGCAGGTCTGTGTTGTTAAGCAATAAAGTGAACTTATTGAACATCTGTTACGGGAACCATTAGTTAATGAGCTTTGGTGGCTGAACAGGGTGGATCTGGTTATGTTCGTTCAGTACGCTTCGAAAATGTAAGAATGGAGGATGTAGCAAACCCCATTATCATTGACCAGTTCTACTGTGACTCACCAAAGAGCTGCCAGAATCAGGTACCTATCCAGAACACACTAACTTATGCATAATACTTGGAAGCAACTCTTGATCTGTTTCTCTCTTTCTGCTAGACTTCTGCTGTGCAAATTAGCCAGATCATGTATCGAAATATCAGTGGAACTACAACAAGTGAGAAGGCCATGAAGTTTGCCTGCAGTGATACAGTTCCCTGCAGCAACATTGTTCTAAGTGATATTGACCTAGAGAGCAAGGATGGCACTGTAGAGACCTACTGCAACTCTGCCAGGGGATTTGACTACGGGGTTGTTCACCCATCTGCCGAATGCCTGCAATCCTCCGACAAGAGCTGTTGTGACCAGATACATTATGCAACGCTCAAAAAGCCCAGCACAGAGGGTCCTCTCCATACTGAACTTTAACTCAATGAAGAGTCACACCAGTGGGTTTCTGAAACAGAACAACCATTCATAGTGTAGACAACAACTACCCAGAGGTGGGATCTAAGTTATCACAGAAACTTAGGTATTAGATTTATACTAATCTAGACACTAAGACTATCAAGTGACCATCAGCTGGAA
This sequence comes from Hakea prostrata, assembly GCF_041222555.1. NCBI lineage: Eukaryota > Viridiplantae > Streptophyta > Magnoliopsida > Proteales > Proteaceae > Hakea > Hakea prostrata. The sequence goes on along the minus strand of NC_142602.1, from coordinate 8,662,283 downwards.
GTGTTATTGATTTACCATTTGTTCTACACATGAATTTAAGTACTATATTAATTTTGTCAATCAAAGATTATGTAGAAGCTGAACCTGTATTCATCTTCAGAGTTAATATTGTAAATCCTACTATGGCACCAAAGAGACTAGATCTACTCCCTAGTCAAGTTTAAACATAAACAAACAGCACCAAAGGGCATAACAGGAGCAAAATAAATGGCAGACCTGATGCTGAAGGCTTCCATAAAAACAGAGTCCGGAGGGGTGATTCCCCTATGCAGCTTCACTCCATCCATTTTTGAAAGCACCAAGAAGTCCGCACACATTTGGAGCATGTGTCAATGAAAAGCCCCTCCAAAATTTTATCACGTTAACTACTCCAAAACAGGAACACTCTTACATAGCAGTATATGATGATTTAACGCTTGCTGTCAAAGAAAAGACATGGCAGACTCTCTGTGAACCATTAAAATTTGCTATTTCTAAGTCAAGTGATTTAATACAAATGGCCTCCCTCTATCAGGTTGCTACTACAAGAGAGGCTAGTGAAGTGAAATTGACTTTGAAAAAGCGGATGTTAAGCAATTAAGGTTACATAATCTATTTAAAGCTCTAACCAGATTCAGTAATTATGCTTTCAGCTGAAATCTATTTTTTTTTCTCTTTCACTCATCAAATGCGGGGGTCATGAAGTGATATAACCATACATTAAGCAATTGGATTTAATCACAGAATCTCGTCAATAGATGATTACAAAAGTTCGGATTCTAGTTTTATCTAATTTCACTTACCTCTTCTTTTGAGTTTTGTCCAACCAAACAGCCAAAAGAACATTCTGATATGAAATGATATTTGTTGCTGCTTCCAGTGACAGAAGTACATGAACATTAATTAGTATGCCGAAGTGAAGTGAGAAAAGGTACGGAATACAGTATATGAAATTTGACTGAAGAAGTCACTGAGAAAGTCAACCAGTAGTCACCACATGACACAAAAATAGAGCCGAATAAAAGTTTCAAACAATTCAAACTTCACTCACAAAGAAAATCCATCATAAGTACATCTCAAAACCAGAGGGCTATTTTTCAGGTTGACAAACAGCTATAATTAGGTAAAACAAGATAGTTAAGCGCCATTTCATTACTATTTCCAGTTCAACAATACAGAAGACAGGAATCAAACACTAGGTTATCCCTGCAGCCTTCACTGGGGGAAGAAAAATACCAAAACAGAGAAGAGGGGGTTTTCGGCATTTCTTCGAACTCTACGACAAACATATACGGTACACTGGCACAACAGCTCCACACCTTCTGTCATGTAATATTGATCTAGAAACCGAGGAACGGACACTGCTTGCGAGCATGTTCAGGAATCAGTTTCACCAGAAGCTCTAGAGATGCTCCTTTTAGCTCTGCATATTTGCATCGTCCATGAGAATGTGGACTCAGAATCACATAGCTATAGATACATATATAAGTAGTAATAATGAAAAAAGAGAGTACCCTGGGGTTTAAAGTTAAAAAGGGGAGGCAACGGACGCCCATTAGGGAGACGAGTATTAGGGTCACGAAGTTCATCGAAAAATGGATGTACAAGAGCCTCCAACTACATTAAATACAATGACATCATTAGACAAGCATGTTGGTCAGGTTCATGGGCTGGCATAAAAGAAGTAGGAAACTCAGGAAACACTTACAGCAGTGCACCGCAGATTTGGAGAATACTGCAGAAGTCTTGAAACTAAATCTACTGCTTCTGGGGGCATGCGCTTGTGGAATATCTAAAGAAGCAACACATAAATTATATGCCAATAAAGCCAAAAAGCACATGCATATCATTAATGGGAGACAACGAGCTCACTTTATGCCATGGATGAGCCTTGATCTGCGGGAATTTAAACTCTGTATAGTTTGGATTCATACATTTGATCTCTTCACGAGTTGGTGTACCAAGTACCTGTTAGAAAAAAGGAGAAAAGAGTAAGTTAATTAGAATTGCCAGATTTAGAATTATTCTACCGTTCACATACAAAAGGGTCTTACCTTGATGATCTCAACAAGTTGGTCAACACCACTCTCCCCAGGAAAGAGAGGCTGTACAAATTAAGCACAATCAAACCAAAAGCACTAACATGGAGGTTATCTAAGATGTAAAAGCACAAAGCTTCTCGTGCAAAACCTGTCCAAGAAGCAGCTCCGCGAGGACACAACCAACAGACCAAATGTCAATTGCAGTTGTGTATTCTGTTGCCCCAAATATGAGTTCGGGTGCACGATAGTAACGTGAGCAAATGTATGATATGTTTGGCTCACCTTTGACCTGTTAAGAATGATAACTGGATAACTAATGGCTACATTACCCAAAGGGATAAACCCAAGAAAACAAATAGAAACAACACAGAAAAAAATGTGCCTGACACATAAGTGAGAACATGGGGAGTTGAGACATTTAGAGAAATAACCCAAACATTAACTAATAGAAATTTAGAGAAACAACTCAAACATTAACTAATAGAAATGACAGCAGTAAAGACAAGAAACAGTACATCATGTGTTTCACATGCCATACACAAAAATATGATCTACATCCGCATTAAAATTCCCCTGTATACAAAAACATAATTCCACCAGAAGCAGGTGGTGCCATGGTAAATCTATGTTGTTTACACTAAGGTTCCTGTTTGTTTCAAAGGAAAAAAAGCGACTACACAGGACAACTAAGCAAATATATTCACACGCTGGAATGAGGAAAGAAATCAACAGTATCATGGGGTTGGTATCATCCATAGATAGCAATTTTATCAAGAACCAGGAAGGCATTCACCTTATATGGTAACAACAGCCTGAAATTTAAGCTGTTTTCCAGAATTCCTTTTATTGTGTTTTAAGATTTTTTTTGAAAAAAATTTAGAAAGATAAAAGACGGTTCCTCTTGCTTTTAACCAAATTCTGGAAAATATTTTTCAGACAAGTAATGCAACGATGCAAAGCTAAAATACAAATGAAATTGGAAGCTTGAATACAAATATACAATCAACTCCTTATTTCCATGATATAGTTAAATGGTCACTAGAAACAATTTAAAGGGGGTAAGGTGCGATAAAATATGAAAATGATTACAAGTTGGAAATGGAATCACCTATCCTAGGATGTTGTTATAGTTATCCTACAAACACATTCTTTAGATGGAAGAACCAATTAATAGGAAATTTCATTTTGACCTGCTGCAGTATATAACTCCGGAGTTAGGCAATCAGAAACATAAACCATCTTGATTTTTGATACCTCAAAAAAGAGCAACCAAATTAATTAACAAAGTTAACACAAAGATGCTAAACATAATACAAGCAAGTAACCTACCAGAACTTTTGCACTCCCAAAGTCACAAAGCTTGACCTGATGAGTATGAGGATTAACCTGCAGAATTTTTTTTTTTGGGGGGGGGGGGGGGAGAAAAAAAAGGAAAAACTGAGAGTGAGGGGGAGGAGATCAACAAGGAGCATCTAATCATCAACAGGAAAGGTCCATGAGATTCTGTACGAACCAGTAGATTCTGAGGTTTAATGTCTCTGTGGCAAACTCCTATGCCCCCATGAATATAGGCCAACGCCCTACAGATCTATCATTGGTTATATGCATTAGATAATCTCCAATATAAACTGAAATTCAGAAAGTAGAGAAATAAATATTAAAATTATAAAAGGGGCAAATAAAAGCAACAAAATCAGGTAATTTTAAGATTTCTCGACTGTTAAGTGGAAGAAAATGGAGAAAATATCACAAAAACTAAGAACAAGTTTACAAGATGTAAGTACTAATGTCAAACCAAATAAAACCATGTGTTTCAAGAGCATCTTATTGAAAATAAAGCATCCTTTTCAGGAAATTACCTCCTTGCCTTACACTTGCAAAGATGACATCACAATACAAATCAATTTGATTTAAAAAACACATTACTTGCTACAAGAGATCAGAAAAGTCACTCAAGCAGAAAGAGCAAGATTCATAACATAGTGAGAAGTCAACAAATTGAACAATGTGAGGAGCCAATAAATTTTAAAAGAAAGATACCTTCTGTTATCAAGCACAAAACAGCACCAAACATGATTTAATACTCAACAACAAATACCTGGTAAGTATAGAGCTTCACATATATCATAGGCATTCTCTGATTTGCTCTGCTGTAGTGCTTCGCTACACGATACACCGTCTCAGGTACATATTCAAGCACCAAATTCAGATAAAGCTCTTCCTTTTCCGTTGTTGAAAAGAAGCAGTGTTTGAGGGCGACAATATTGGGATGATCAAGAAGACGCATAGTTTGCAACTCACGGTTCTTGTATCTCTTATCCTGCAAAACTTTTTTGATTGCTACAGTTTCTCCCGATTCTAGGCATTTTGCCTGCAAAATAAGATTACCTGGGGTGAATAAAAATCAATAAAGATTTGAAAGAATTAAATGTTGACAAGGAATACACCACAGTACCTGAAATACAATTCCAAATGATCCATGTCCAACAACGCGTTCAGCCATGTAACTTATTGTCTGATGCACACAGATAAGGAAAACTTGAGCATACAAGCCATGATGAATGGAAATAGATACCATGCTCCAGTGTGAAAACTCAAAACTTAAGTCATTTGTAACAAAATATGGTCCAACTTGTGTGTTTCTGTTGCTAAACTAATATGGGCTGTTACTTGGTGAAATGGCAAAAACCTCAGGCTGCCATCATGAAGATGCAGGTTCTAGTCTGAGGGCACCCACTCTGTGCAAATAATGCAGGAGCCCAACCATGGTCCAGAATTCTGGGACCCCATGTAAGAGGGACCTGCACGACGTGACAGTCCTTTTTATGACTCATATCAATAACATAGTGAGAAAACAAGAATACAAAGAGAGAAAGAGAAACAATAGCTGTCTTGAGTGTGACTTTGCACCTACCCCCTTCTACTTCTATTTCAATTTTAAGTTTCTATAACTCACCATTGATTAGTTTATTTGCTTCTTATCTAGCATCTGCATGTAGCAACTTATTAAAGGATGATTGCAGCACTTCAGAGCATTTTTAGCAACATAGCTTTCACTAATTTCTAATACCGCACCGCCATTGTTCTATCTATTTATATCATTTTGCATCCAAAACATCCAACCTTCCATTGAAATTTTACTTTAAAGTTCCCTTGATATTTAATTTCCTCAGGGCATTTACTTATTCTGAACAAAAGGTACTCTTTCAACAGATAAGATGGTTCACTTGAGACAGCAATGAAATTCATCATCATTCAACCAAGAGATGTAATTCTTCATTTTTATCCAAATAATAACATAGTCCTAACTATAAAGAAGAAACTACTAATGTCAGTACTGAATATATACCTGTTTCGGTTGACCATTCCTACCACCGATTGTTGTTACAATTATGTGTCCTGTTTCAGTTCCATTTCCATCCACTACAGTAGCTTCCATTTCCTACAGCAAATATGTGTATACACACAGATTGAACCAAATGAGAAGAAAAGAAAAAAAAATTCCCTAGACAGAAAAAAAAAGTCCTCAGTGGAGCAGAGTACAAGGAAAAGAGAATTTTTTTTTTTTTTGGGTGGGGGTTTCTTTTTGGGAGGGGTAAGGGGTCCCCGGGGGAGGGGTCTGGGGAGGAGAACAAAGATCATCCTCATATTGTCCAAAGCAGACCAACATAAACCTTATCATCTCTGATCTTCATCTCATTTATTTCCTCTGGAAGCTTATCCACAGACATTGTATTGCCACCAGATTTTCCAACTGCTGAAGGAGGAGCTAAGCCAGCAGAATCCATATTGGGGTCAAGGGAAACAGGAATAGTACTAACGTGATTCAGTGCCACAGCTCAGAGAAAACCATCCTTTAACCTAAAAGAAGCAATGCACAACAAACATCAGATAACATTTATGATTAACAAGGACATACTAAGCTAAAATTGATGGCTGACCATTATTGTAAATATATATATGGTAATTCACCCCAAGCCTCAGATTTCTTTTGAATAAACTTCAGGATTCCCAAATTTAGACAGAAAAAGCAAATCCTCAATTAAAATCCATAGAAAAATGTATTCCACTCAAAAATTTTCCTTCTCATGGATTTTGCCTGGGAATAAACAGGGCCTAAATGCAAAACGACATAAAACAAATATTAACTAGAAGGTAACTAGAGGCATTCATTCACCAATCAATTCAGCTCATGATCTCCAAAATTCTCTGAGCAGCCAGACTATCAAATACTTTATGCTAAATCAGTTTGTGTAATAAAGGTACAGGAAGAGAAATTGAGCATTCGTCTGGGCAGTGAGAGAAGTCAACAAGAGGGAGACCAAGAAAGCACTGATCAGGGTGTGCTTCCATTTATAAATAACAATGTTCGCCCATCCAAAGTACAACCGTTCAAAGTAAAATATTTACTTTTATCAGTCATCAAAGTTGAAACAAGGAGAATTATTCAAAACCCAAACCAATGGCAGAATCCCACGTCATTTAGGATATAGAAGGTCAACCCTGTAATCAAGCTAAGAGAAAATGTCTCATGCATGTCCCAATAACATTGTCATTACACGACAATAATATCACTAACCATTAGCACTTGATATTTAAATAATGATTTCTTTTATTAAAAGTTTATTTAGCTTCTTAATAATGATCAACTACAAAGTATTTGATTTCAAGAAGGTAAAAACTTCAAGACTTTGAAAACGCAGCTCCCTAAAAACGCAATGAAGCACTGATAAGAACCCACGAATCGAATGCAAAACTGATATTATTTAATTGATAGAATAACGGAGAATAATGATAAACTAGTTACAATGGTGCCAGTCACCCCCACAACACATTGCTGCCCCTCAGACTACGGCTGCCCAAACACTCACATAAATCATCCTTTACTACTACTCACATCTTACCCCTATTTATAACCCCTAATCAACCTTAATCTCCCCAAATTTCTCATTCAGTAGTAAATATTCTGCAATATTCTGCCTGTCTCCAAATCTCTCTTATTCAGTAGTAAATATTCTGCAATATTCTGCAAATCATTCACAATATTCTGCCTGTCCCAAAATCTCTCTTATTCAGTAGTAAATATTTTGCAATATTCTGCAAATCATTCTTTATTCAACAACCACCATCTTAGGACCATATTTGATTTCTTTCCCTAACTGCTGTTTGCTAGATATTTAGCAATCATTTTTCTCCCAATATAGCATAATACTGTGATCCCAGGGCTCTATCACTACCGGCCCCTTGAAAATCACCTTGTCCTCAAGGTGATGGAAAATTGGAAGCTTGGTCTTTACATGCTTGCCACACAACCATGCTAGTTCGACATTCTGCACAACATACCTCCTTGAGAACCAATAACCACATAACTCCAAGCAACCCAAATGATGAAAAACCTTGGAAATTTCAGCTGAATTAAAGAGTACACTAGGAATAGCCATTGGAACTGACTTCAGCTTGAACAACAATAACATATGGACCCGTATAAAGCACAACTCCTGCTCCCTTGAGTTTCGTGTCAATATATGAATTAAGGACTTGCAGCGGATTAGCAGCACTGGTTGCCATACCATCATCTATAGCAATTTCCCCTTTGGCCTCTTTCACCCTCTTTTAAAATCTCTACCAATACTTCATCGCCATGGTTACTATTTGCAATACCGCGTCACCCCTTGTCTGGATGGCTCCGAATTTTTTCAAAGCATTCTCTGTGATTTCAGCCTTTGCTACTTTCATTTGTTCCTTTATTGATGGTTCATACACTGTGATGCCATTAACTTGCTCAAACCTGATATTTTTTGCTTCTCCCACTCCTTCAGTCGCTTGCTCAACACTGAAATCCAATTTCAGGGCTTCCTTGAAGGTTGACCAATTGAAGTTCGACCAGTTCTTCTGGTAAAGCCATGCTAACGCCTCTCCTTCTAAATGTTGCAGTGCCACTCCCAATCTATATTCATCATCGATCTGGTGTTCCCAACAAAATAACAAAACTTCAAGAAGCCAATCCTGCACATCCCCTTCCCTGAAAAACATGGATAATCCGGTTTCCATTGCTTCTCGAGGATCATAACGTGCTCTGATACCAATTTGATAAGAACCCACGAATCAAATGCAAAACTGATATTATTTAATTGATAGAATAACGAAGAACAATGATAAACTGATTACAATGGTGCCAGCCACCCCCACAGCATATTGCTGCCCCTCAACCTACGGTTGCCCAAACACTCACATAAATCATCCTTTACTACTACTACTACTCACATCTTACCCCTATTTATAACCCCTAATCAACCTTAATCTCCCCAAACCTCTCTCATTTAGTAGTAAATATTTTGCAATATTTTGCCTATCCCCAAATCTCTCTTATTTAGTAGTAAATATTCTGCAATATTCTGCAAATCATTCACAATATTTTGTCTGTCCCCAAATCTCTCTTATTCAGTAGTAAATATTTTGCAATATTATGCAAATCATTCTTTATTCAGCAACCTCCTTCTTAGGACCAGATTTGATTTCTTTCTCTAAATGTTGTTCGCCAGATATTTAGCAAATCATTCCTCTCCTAATATAGCATAATACTGTGATTCTAGGGCTTTATCAAGCATGCACATACATGATGAGATTTATGTGGTTCACCCAAAGGTACATCCATGGCCAAGTAGATGGTGTTTCACTATGAGGAGGAAGAAGAACAAAGTATAACCAACTTCTCAGTGGAGAGGTCATGGGTTCAACTCCTACCGGCGGCATATGTAATATCCCTATCCCTATATATAAATGCGCCTTTGTACCAAAAAAAAAAAAAAAAAAAAGAACAAAGTATAACCTATCCGTTTTCTAACCTTCTCAACCTGATGTGTACCAAACCCAGGACCACTCCAGGGGCTGAAACAGAGCCTAGGGTGGCAGCCCAGCACCCTACCGCCCTAAAGGAAATTTCACATAAGGGCCTTTTGTTAATTTTGGGTATGTTCTAATTAAACTCAATTAGGGTAGTTGGATTCAGCATGTTAGTAGGAATCCAATTCTATTCTTGTTTTGGTTTAGTTTTAGTCAAGTTAGGAGTCCTACACAGATGGAGATTCCTTGAGTTATAGTCCAAGTTGTACTAGTAGACTAGCCCTCTAGGGTGAGGTAAGTTAGAGTCCTAGTTTGATTTACTTTCTAATGTTGAGTCCTAGTATCATCCTTCAATAACTTATTTAATACCGTGTCTCTTCATCCATTATTGCATTATTTTCTTGTTTTACTTGTCAATAATGTCTCATATCACTTAAACTTCATCCATCACTGCATCCTTTTTTTGTTTTACTTGCCAAAGTCTCATATCACTCAAACGACGATCTATACATGAGAAAATATTATACCAAGGGTTTGATGTTTATCACCAGCCAAGGTGCAAATCCAAAATGCCAAATTGAATTCAGTCTCTTTTTTTTTTAAATTTTTTTTATCAATTTTAATATTTAAGTGGGCCTAATAGCTCCGACACCATGTTGAAGTTTCCTAACCAAAGCTAAAGTAGTTAGGTCGAGATGAGATACAAGCAGCAAAACAAGGCATCCAAGAACACGGAGTTCCCTAATTTGGGTTATTCTCAATAACTTTCTATACAGAATTGTATTTTTCCATCTCAATCTTTCAGCTTATTGAAAACCTGAACACATAAAATTTCTGTGGTCAAGCACTATCCTTGCTATACTGTAGATTTTAGAAGACATCAGGCTGTTCTTTTTTAAAATAAAAGAAGAAAAAGAAAAAAGAAAAAAGAGGTTGTATCCAATGCACAAGGCCCTCGCATTTAGCAGGATCTGGCTAGGATCAAATGTATGCAACCTCCCTATCCAGAGAGGCTGCTTCTAGAACTTGATCAAGTGTTCAACGAGTGAGCATTTTATTAAACATCAAGCATGACCTTCTTAGAACACATGAGGCTCTAGTCACCCTAAAAACAACAAAACATTCACATCTGATTTCTGAAAAGAACTTCACTCATCTCAATGAGGTTTCTCATGCTCAAGTCTCCAACATCCTGAACTTTCTCCCTATGAATCCGAGGTTCACAAAGTTGTGCACATTTGTCTATTGCACGGCTACACTAAATACTAAGATCTCCAAAAGTTTTTGAGGGTATGTCACTTGAAGGCTTGTCTTAGAACAATCATGCACTTGGCCAAAAAAGCTATGAAATGCAAACTCGAAGTTCTTTTAATAGCCAAAAGCAGATACTCAAGCTCAACTCTTACGGGGAGACAGAATAAGTTGACCCCAGAAATTCTAACCATCATGTGATGCCGTGCTGTTTGCATCAATTAGACAGAAGGCCTAATGCTTAAACTAGCATACTGGACATAGGTAAGAAATCACTCAGGAGTTAGGACCGTCAACCTAATTGGCCCAAACTCCCAAAGAGAAATAGTGAGAGTTACAGAACTGCTAATTCTGCTGAAAAATCCTTTTTTGGCCCAATATAAAATTAAATCTTTAACTAAATGTAGATTTTTTATTATTATTTTTTTTGGGGGGGGGGGGGGGGTTGATAACTATAAACTTCCTCATGTTTCACCAAAACATTTACTCCCAACTATTCTTAACATAATCAATCAAATAATGTTGACATAAATGCACCAAATTTTGCTTTCATTTAATCACCCCTTCACCTTCAAAGTTAACACCATGTCCACCTAAGTTAGTGATGTAGAACAATTGCCCAACAGAACCTAGGAAAGCTACTCAGGAGACTGGACGTATGCTGTAACTACATTTGAATTTTTGAACAAAGCTTTTTTAACTACTTGATGACTAGTAAGCTCAGCAACTAGTATTTTTGCCAACCCGGGGCAAAATGAATACTTCCAAACCTTGCATCACCTTCCGTCTCAGAATTTCAACCTCCAAAGCAGTAGGCAGCCTACAGAGGAAGGCAATCATTTATTTCAAAATGATACCCGTGGGGTGGATCATGAAAAACCGATTGCAACTCTTAACGGAATTTTTTTTCGCAAAAATAATTGAAGCCTTTCAACAAATGGTCCGACCCCATCACCAGGTTCACTATCAGAAAATTTTCAAATCAGGAAAAATAAAATAAAAAAAAAAAAGAAGAAAAGAAGAAGAAGAAGAAGAAGAAGAAGAAGAAACAAGTCTATGAAATTCCATCACTCTTCTGCTTCCATAAACAGCAATACAGAAACTAAAGTGTGCTCCCCGGAAGAGAACTTAAAGCAATTAACCAAACGCAATTTCAAATTTATAGCTCTATCGGGAAACTTTACAGTGAGGTTTTCCAAATATAGAGCTTATACACTTCTCTCTGCACACAAACACTCCAAGATGGAAAAGCAACGATTTACGTAAAGAAGCAGAAACAAAACGACAGCAGAGATCTCCAAAATAACATTTCAGCCGGAGTTTCAACTTTTCCTTTTACCTGCTTCGTAGTATCCTCGGAAAAAATCCCAGAACAACAGTAGAAACATCAAAGAGAAATGAATCAAGACATACAACGACAAGAGACAAAAGCCATATCAACGAGTTGCAGAGCCCTACCTTAAGCCGTAAATTTCTCCCATTTTTTTCCCACCACATTAGGTGAAATTGAAGCTATTCCACCAGTAATCCCAGTCAGACAACAACTGGAAAAACCCTAGCAAGAGAAAAAAAATTTGTTTTGTAGAAAACAAGAGAAATTTGAAGAAGCGGTCTTCGTTCCCAGCTTCAGATCTCTTTTCCCTGTTTGACTGTATCGTCCGTACTTGCATATCACTTGCCAGTTTTATATTACAGTACTCCATTACACAGTTCTCCGTCACTCTCAACAGAGCGGACGTAGCCGATTTATTAAATTCATTTTATAAGAGCTTTGGAAATCCAAACACAGACATGGAGCTGGCTTTCAAGGCGACACGTGGTAGCTTTTGATTCGGACTATTATCATATCGCTGACTGTAACTCACGCCGACATCTTCTCCGTTACAAATCCTGGTGGGCCTGCATTCCATGCTTACATCCGGACTCTCTTCTGTGTGTCTGAAAAATCTTAACCGTCAGATCTTCCGTGTGTATGATTTTAAGCTTTTATATTTTAGTTTCAGGATAATTCCTCACGCCCTCACTCCCCTCTCTCCTAATAATACCTTATCCGCTTTTCTTTTTTAAAATTATTAATTCAGCTTAGATTTTGCCAAAAATTACTGAATGGGCCTCCTCCCTTTTAATGCTCCAATTAATTAATTAATTAATTAATTAATTAATGATATGGTACTTTATATTTTATATTCCTTATGGCATTTCCACTAGAACATGAAGCTTGTTATTATTCATTCATCATTTTTTCGTAATTCATCATTTGATATAACAAATTTCAATGAGAATGGCATCAAATTGTGAAGCAAGAAAATATTTGTTTATACTAATATTTTTTTCGATAAAAAGTATTTTTGTAAACGATTATTTTTTTCTTATGAAACTCTGGATTAGGTTAGGGATTTCAAGTATTATGAAACTGTTACCTCTGTCAAATGATAATTTTTTGATGTCTCTACATTGATATTTAATATATTTCTGTTAATAGAGTTTTGAGTTTATTTCACTATTTAAAGAGGTACACTGATTTGTTTGAACCTGAAGCCAAGATGCAAGACCGGAGACCCTTGACCCTCATATTTTTAATTTAAAATGGACTATAAATGTTTGATAACAGGTAGGGAACGCTCTCAATAATCCAAATCATTAATTAACCCAAACCAAAACTAGAATTTTGCTAATGATCTATATTTAAACTTGATGCTTTCAGCCTGAAACTGTTAAAACTCAAACCTGTACCATTAACACCCGTAAGTCCAACACCATGTCGAAACAAATGGCACTAATATTGATATTGAAACACATTAAGAAGACAGGAAGGTTTGGACGAAGACCAAGAAGTTCCAATATGGAGCGAAGAAGGTAGCAGGGGTTCAGGAATAGGAAGCAAGGGGTAGGACTGAGGGTTGGTTGAGCTGTCACAGTGTTTGTGGAGTGTGGCATAATACGAAGGCGATGCTTGGGAGTTTTGACGACAACAATTTAGGCCAATACCTGCAATGACAAGACAGTTTTCCATCCTAGAGTTCACCAACCTCTACTATGGAATGAAACTGTATTTCCAATATACCATCTCATTGAAGTACTTGTGGGAGGATGACCAAACAAAGTACCTCCAATACCAACTGATGGCCCTACATTCATGACTGCCAACAACAAAAAGACATTCCATCTTGTGTTCCATAATTTGCATCAATGGTGGTATAGCATATAGTTTGCAATAGATTGAACAACTTCAAATGACAATATGAACAGACCAATAACTGATTCTTACTGGTGTATACAACTGTGAATAGGCTTCTTCTGCATCAAGCAACCTAGTTTTGAAACATCCAAAAGCTGATGCAACAATCTATGCTTCTCCTGATTAGCCAATTCCTCACAAAAATCTTTCTGCACCAGGCTTAGTATTAGCATCTGTCATGTATAAGTACAGGGAACAGTACTGGAACTATCCCAATTCCCAAGTGAGACAATTAGAAGAGAACGGCATAAATATGTTGATACATGAACCCTTAGCCGATTAAAGTTTGTTCAGACTCGTGATCTTCCAAAGCCAGCAACTACGTTCTGTGTTGTACGGGTACCAATCTTTTCAGGGCTTGGAAATCCAGTAGTCTCTTCATACTTCTTTTCCAAAGCCTGTCAAATATATGACCAAGATGGTGAGCAAACTATGCCATATCTTACTCTTCTTAGGCATGCTGCATGCACGTTTTGACATGAACGGGAGAAAGTAAAAGAAAAAATAAATAAATTTTTAATCATAGAATTGATTGCACAGACAACACATAACTGATGTAAAGGCTTACACAGCAGCAGCCCCTCTCCAATGCCCAAACTCTGTAAAATAAATTTCAGGGAGTAGAATATTTCACTTAACTTATTCTACTTTCAGGAACTTCACATCTGTTGAAGTATGTATACTTGGGTACAGTGGGAGTACACAAGTTCATACACACTTTTACTTTGTGCTCTCATTACTTTTTACTCTTTACTTAGATTACTTAGATTACAAGTAAATTAGGTTGTCATATATTGTCAGGACATCCTCAGAGTATTTGTTCCCATGTTATGTAATATTCTAGGAGATCTTTCCCAGCTCTATAAATAAAGTTGCTTGGGAGAACAGCTACATCCTGCACAACTCTCCCTCTTCCCTTCTCTCTTTTTCTTCTCTGTTTCTTTATTCTGGGTTCAAAGGTTTCATCGTTGTAACATGCTGTGAAACTAGATCCAGTTTCTTATATTGGAAGTTTTCTGTTTTGAGTCTTCTTAAGTAACCCTGCACAACTTCTACCTGTTGCAGCAGTTGCTGCTTCCTAATTACTACAAATCAGACTATTAGATGAAGAAGTAGAACTTCAAGTCTGAGTACATACTTGTTGCTGCCCACGATGGATTTCTAGGAAATAGTGTTCTCAGAATTTTGTGCTTCTAGGACTAGATGTTGCTGCCACCTGATGATGGTGTCAATTAGTCACCCTACAGGAAGAACTCAAGCCATGGTGATGCAACTCAGTGATTTGATTTTGAACTTTCTCTCTCCAAAGGATGCCAGATTCCTTTTATTTCAGGTTGTTCTTGTTGATCAGCTTGCTACCATCCAGGTTCTTCTACTTCATCTCTTTTGGGGTTACTTGCTACTGTACATAAGGTATTCCTGCTGCTGAAACTATTCTACAATTGAGATTATTTCAAGTCTTTTGCTGTCCCTAGTGTCTCCATATCCAAGTCCAAATCACCACAATTTAGTTCAGTGGTGTCTCAATCTACTTATTATGGGATTGAGCAATGGATTCATGTTAAAGGAAAAATTACATACATTAAGGAAGACCCCACTAAAGTTGATTTGAAAGATCCTACAACTGTCACGGTCCACGATGAGTGGATGTGATAGAACTCAGTTCTGAAAATCTGGTTATGGAACCGTGTTGAACCCCAAATTGCTTGCTAATCTGATGTTTCATACATTGGCTAAAGGAGTATGGGATTATCTTGCTGAAGGTTACTTCAGGTGAAGAATATTTCACGTACTAATGAGTTATATGAGAAACTATTCCAATTTACCCAAGGGATAAGTCCCTCAATGACTACTTCAGCACTTATAAAGGGTATCTTGAGGAGTTACAGGCCTATCAGCCCATTACTCTCCATGTAGCTAAATTTTTAGCTGGTCTCCACCCTGACTAGCAGGCCATTAAAGGGCTATTACTTGTTGGAGAGGCAATGCCATCTCTCAACATTACTTTCTCTCATCTGAACTTGTTATTGGCTCTTTGAAGCCTTCTAGTGCTACCTCTTTCAAAGAAATTCTGCCTTCATGGCTGATCATGGCAAAAACAATTATAGAGGTCATGGCCATGCCATGGCAGCAACTCTGCTGGTCGAGGTTCTAGTGGACAATAGCTGGATAAAGCCTCCAGTCAATGTACCTTTTGTGGAAAACCTATGATGCAGAATTAAAGACATATTTAAGAAAGAAAAAACCCATTGGGTTAAGCCCATCAAAGGCCTAAAGCTATCACCCAAATTAGCCCATGGCTTTAATGGGCTAGGACTATTTTAGTGGGTTAAAGTTAGCCCACATATGTTGAACTTTGTAGTCTAGACCTAAGCTTAAGTCTAATTTTTGAAATTCAATAAAAGGGGCTGTGGTTTGAAAATAAAATAACTCATTGTCAAAGAGTTAGGTAGTAGTTGAGTTATTAATAGGTAGGTGGTGTTAGCTAGTGGTTAGATGTTACCATTAATGTTTATGTCTCTTTAGAATGCTATATAAAGAGACTTACGTAAGAGAAGTGGCAAGCGGGTTTTACTGGGTTCACCAACAGATATCCCACCTGGAGTTGTGGTTATACTCAGTTGGTTTAGCCGGAATTAGCCCTATATCTTCTGAATATGATGTGATTATCAGTTTTATTTACATCCTAAATTGGAACAAAGACATTCTTGTAATAATATTACATCTTTACTTAACAAATCTTTTTTTATGGATCTATAGCTCAATTGGTAGAGTACTTGGAACATAACCATGTTTCAAGAGATGGTGGTTCAAATCCACCAAGATTCTTTTAATTCAATGGTGGATTGCTGGTGAATTACATTATACAAGATAAAGAACAACATGAAACCTAAGACACTGTTTTTTCAACTGCCCTGCCTGGGAAGAGCAACAGCAGGGTTGCCTCTAATCACTTATAATATACATTTTATTCTAGGATTTATACTTTTATTGGGGGAAAATTGTGTATATACTTATGATATTTGAACAATTGTTAGTTTAAGTATAGACGTGTCTAACTTTTTTTCTTAAGTTGGTTTTATTATTATTATTATTTTTTTTTTTAAAAGTGCCTATTTTATCCATACCAAACAAGATTTTGTGCCCATATTTGCCACAGGCATGTGCACATTCTGTTATTACCAAACAAGATTCCAACAGCCAGAAATGAGCCATCGGCACAGCCACAATGGGAACTGATTCTCCCCCATTTTGCCCGTCTGGGCATAGAATGCTTTCCAAACATCCCCTTGGGTACCGTGGGAGTAGAGAAGTTCATATACTCCTTTGCAACAATTTTTGCTTTTACTTTTAATTTATTACTCTTCAGTTAGATTACAAGTAAATTAGACTGTCATATACTCTCAAGATATCCTATGGTATTTGTTTCCATATGATGTAATATTCTGAGAGTATATGTTTCCTCATTATGTAATACTCTAGGAGATTTTCCCGAGCTCTATAAACAAAATTGCTTGGGAGAGTTGCTGCATTTTGTGCAACTCTCTCTTCCCTTCTCCTGTTTTCTTCTTGTTCTCTGTCTCTATTCTGGTTTCACAGGTTTGATCATTGTAACATCATCAAAACAAACAAAACCTTAATAAATGATGGATCAGGAAAGGTCCTTGAGAATCTCATGGCCCCTTTGACCAGAAATTCCATTTTCATTTCTGTTCAAAAGGATGTGGCAAAATTGACTGGTTCCTCAGGAAAACAAAGAGATAGACAATCAAATGCTAGCTTCCATGGTTTTGCATAAACTTACTTTTCCTAGTTTTGGCCATGCAAGTGTATAATGCAGAACTGAAAGCTACAAAACTAATAGATGTGATGCAATCCCAGCACTGGATTGGACTATTTTAAAATGAAATGGGTGTTGGGCCTTTGTGCCACAGGTTTATATGGTCATGCTCCTATTTTATGGGCCTAAAATTTGAGGGTCTAGGCCAAGTACAAAAACAGTTAGTTGGTTAAATTTGGCTTATTTTTATGGAACTCTGATCCAATTTATTTTCATATGAACAAAGAAGTTTTTCATACTTAAAGTTATTAAGATTGTATTAGGAAGTCTCCACATTCTCCACACACAAGGGGCAAAAGTGTCATTTGTTTAGTTGTTTTAAAGTCTTTTAAGTTGTTATTAAGACTTTAGGTGTTGGTCAGACATTGAGTTTTTTCCCCATTTTATTCAAGTTGCAATTTGCTATGTAATCCCCCATCATATTGAGCAAATCAAATTGTTACTTTTGAGTTAAGAAATCAGGTCCAAGACCTCTTCTTCCTCTTTGAGACCGGCAGGTCTGGGTAGGAACACCATTGGCTAGCAGGCCTTGGACCTATGCAGGAGTCTTCGCAATGTCTGAGACCTAACCTCCTTCCTCTAATAGCTGCAGGGTCGTGTTCCTTGATTTACCAAGTAGATTTGAGATCTAGGCACGGAGTATGCATAGCCAACCTCCCAAGGTCAAGGACCTTTCTCCTACCTCTCCTCTCTTCAATTTTACTTTTCAGGTTTTTGGTGCAATCCTCCATTAAACCTGCAACTCAACTTCCCTAGGGTGCAGCACATTCAATAAACCATAATTTCCCATTAAAAGAAACTGAAACTTTGTGGATAACCTTCAACTTTGACAGTCCTAACTTCAACTGGAGTTGCTTATTCTTCCATCCGCCAAATTCCCATTAAACCATCTCAAACCATACACCTAGTCACCTACCCGACTATTTCATGTGGTTTTGTCAATCAGATTTGTTTCTCCTTTTGAGGAAGTCATCCCCTTTAAGGAGACACCCAATTGACCTTAATACAGCCTTCAGTTTCCTGACTCTTAAAACCCTAATTTCCATCAACTACCACTTTAGGAGCCATTAGAATTGCTTCAAACTCACACCGTTCCATCAGTAGGGCCCATACATCATTAATGTAAAGCTACTTCCTCATCTGAGCATGAAAAACCCACAAAACAACCCCACTACTTGTCAACGAAAAATTCCTTTATTACATTCTAGTTTATTAAAGATTCTGTTACATTGGCCCCTGTGCAGTCCTCCCAGCCCAAGGCTACATTATGATGTTAAAATGCCAATGTTAACTTATGTACTGAGGGGGTACATACGTGAATTTATTTTATTTTATTCCCTTAAGTTATATAAAGTTATATAGCTACCATAGGCTTATTAGTTACCTGATCCCCAAGTTACATGTTTCTGCTTTTGGATGTAAACAGTTTAGGAGGTCTGTTTCCTAAATTGAGTCCCTTCAACCACATAATAAGATCGTGGTGGGGAGAGGAGGCTACACTTTCTAACAGAGCTCTCTCCCACCTCTTATACTCAGCTTCTTCTTCTATATGCATCAAGTCTCCTCTTTTAAAAAAAAAAAAAATTCCCTTTTTTCTTTTCAGAAGGTGGGTGTGGTTTTGCTTTGGCAGAGATATGTGAACTGTGAAGAAAGGTGTAATTTTCCCCCTTGTTTGTTTGTATGCTTCATGGATTCACAAAGAATTACAGCAATGCCCAAAGACAAACCAGAAATAGTGGTATATTATACTTCTACACACCTGTAGCTCTGTACGGATAGTGTCAAGAATTTCTTCAGTCATTCTATCAAAAAAAAGAATTCCCTGCAAATTCTCAAGACAAAAATAAATACTTTAATATGTGAACCACCATGACACAATATCTATGAAAGCATTATAACTGAAAAACTGCAAAACTCCAATGAACTTCTCTCTTTTTTCTGCATGATCAAAAATTCATTACCAGACTAACAATGGAAATAGAAAAAGAGAGGGGAAGGGGTGAAGCACTTCTATTACTCATGCATGCTATGTTATTTGACTGTAAAAAAGCAAGACAAATGATTAAAAACATTGAATCTTCTGGTAAATCAACCCATATGAAACTGTGGACCTCACTAGCATTAGAGGTAGTAGTCATGATTTAATGTTGGGCCCCCAAACAAACAAAAAAAAAAAGTCATGATTTACTGAGAACTGTTTTGAAACAACCTAGGGAGATGCAAGCCCCGTTAAGTATGCCGAGATAGATCCATGGGTGAGACTTACTGTGTAATACACAACAGACATAAGATGAGAAAAGGGCAATTGAGATCTGAGATGTTATGAAAATGTGCATTAAAGACAAGAAAATGCAGTTGATCTATCGCTGTCACTGAGAGCTTCTATTCTTCTTTTTTAAACTGATGCTGCTCACATCATAGCTGCTTATTCTGCTGAAAAAGATAATCACAGCCATGTACATACCAACACGAGTTTGAAAAGCTCTAGCACACGCATATGCTCATCCTGCAGCACAAACATCTCTGAATCTGGTACAACAATACAAAGTCCACACTCACAGCACATATATATGTGGTCAGGCACCTACATTCATGGAACAATGCTCACTGGGCCTTTATACTTGCTCAATACTTCATTTCTGTTGCACTTATAGTTGGGTACTAAATACTTAAATATCAAATACCTACTAGACTGAAAATCCATATTTAATTGAAAACAGCTTTGGGTTGGTACAAGCCTGTGTTGCATCATATACACAAGTCTAGTAACTTTGGAGCCATGTTTCCTACTTCTTGGGGGCTAGAGCTTAGCCAACCGAATGAATTTGCGCCCTCTATCACATGAAACCACCATGTCTATTCATGCTAGCCATATGGTCAGCAGTTAGCTCTTTAACAACTACAAAGTTGCCTTGCCCAGCTGGCATTTAAGATGATTTTTTTGACTATTTGTGAGAGAAAACATAGAGTAATTACAAGTAACTAAAAAGCCTTTCGCTCCTTCCCCCCTCCTGCTTTAAAAGAAATATATGGGGAGAATATAAAATAGTTGGAAGGTAGGTAAAAGTTGTAGAATCAGGTCTATTTCAAATAAACCAAATCCTTTGAGATGTTCTTACCACTAAGCACCTGTTTCCAACCTAGTAAACTTGTTGCTGAATATTAACAAATGAAGTATCATTTGTCATACATGTAATTTGTCAGATGAAATGGAAATTCTTTAGACTTATTCATCTATTAATGGGTTAAACTTCACTTAAAGATATAATGTACATGTTAGGAATCACAAACCAATTTGGTCTGAAGGCTTAAAAAAAAAGGAATCCTTAGAAACTGTTCTTAGGATTTAGGACTCCGGATATACACCTAAACAGTAGACACCACTGAACTTCAAATAAATGGCCCACTTATCATGCCTTGTTCCTTCCATCTAAATCTAAAAACAAGAAATGGAGATTTTAGTTTCAACATGCTAATGGATTAATAGTCAACAGTTGAAGAAAAAAATAACCTGCAAATGGTCAAACTCATGCTGGAAAACCCTTGCAGGAAGGCCTGACAAGTTAAATGAAAACCTTGCACCTGTAATATCACGAGCATCAACCTTCACAGTTTCTGGCCTCTGAAAAGAAGAACAGGAGAGCCCATGTTTAATTTCACAAAAGATTGTTACATTATTGACAAAGAGCTCCACATTAGCCAAGACACACAAGAGTTGATATTAAGCCTTGAACTAGAAACTGTAATACCATCTCAAGAGATTCAAGCATCATATGAAGGATAGTTTAATTTTTGCACATTCTTTCAGGATATGCATCTTCCCATGTTGATGAAAAAACAAATCCTTTATGATCTTCTGTCTTTTTACTGAGATTCAACTGTCTTTTAGACCTGAGAATTCAGCTAAAAAGTCTTTCAAGGAAAAAGAGAGTTTTTTTTTTTTTTTTGGGGGGGGGGATTTGGAGGTGACCAGAGTCTCAGGAGTCCTAAATAGAGGTTGATGATATGTTTCAATTTTCCTGCACAAAAATTTTAAGGTTATATGGGCTTTAGTCAGAGTAGACGAAGCAAGGGTTAAAAAAAAGAAGCATTCTTGTGAACACATCCCAAGGCCTTTGTTATTGACTTGGATGATGACTTGATGATAAAACTCAATTCAAACTTGTACCATGACCTGGATAATAAATTGATTATACAACTCAACTCAACCTTATCACAACCAAATGAGGTCAGCCAATGGAGCATCTTAAACCAATTACATTTTACAGTGATGCCATCCAGCTCTAGAGCATCATTTATCTTATGTTCTCATCTCAATGATATGGCTCTTGAAAATTTCAATTTATATTACATAATAATGGAAACAAAACAGGGTGAAAAATGGTTCACTATTGATCATGGAATAGTCTGACAGGTGTTTATAATGAAGTTCATTTAAACTGCTCCTATCAAATTTGCCACTCCAAAGATCTTCAGATCATCAAGGTTTATATGAATGCATCTCCAAGAGAGTGCTTATAATGAAATTTATTTAAACTGCTGCTATCAAATCTGCCACTACAAATATCCCCAAACTGCAAATTGTCAAAGTGTATAAAAATGCATCTCCAAGTACTGTTCAGATAAACATTCCATTTGTGTTCTAAACTCATAAGAAGACATGTAAAACCAATATCTAAAGATTACCTTCACATCAGCATAAATTCCAGGAAAGGATAAGCAACCTTCATTGAAAGGCACCATCTTCTTAGAATATTTGTAGACTCGGGGGTTTATTAGAACAATTTCCTCTCCTTCACCAGCTTCGCCAGCAGGATTAAACACCATAAGCTGAATATTGAGTCCTACTTGAGGTGCTGAAAGCCCAATGCCATCGGTTCTGTGCAAAAGGAAGCCAACAAGTATGTTTCACTCCTGTAAATACCAGCATTATTTATAAGCATATAATTAATAATAATGATGATAATGATAGAGCAGAAAACTCTAATCATCAATCAGATTTTGAAGATCCAACTGGCTTAGAATACATTAGGCAGTTGCTATGGAAGTATTATCATGCAAAGCAGAACGAACAGAGTAGCATTCACCCCTCCCCTTGGCTGCAGAGGGGGAAGAGATCATAATTACATAACATGATCCAACTAAGTTTTATCCCAACTAGCTGGGCTTATCATGAATCCTATTTGTGGAAGCCTTGAAGCAGAACACTTAAAATTTTAAAGAGTATGAAATGTATGACGTATTCAAATGGCTCTCAATTAATATATTATTAACTCATAAATTTTACAGAGTAAGAAAAGTATGACATACTCAATTGGGTCACACCACTTGACACTAGCAAAGCCCAATAAGGAATGGAATCAGGTTTTTTTGCAATAAACATAGCATTAAAGAAACAAGTTCTGCAATTCGTTAACTCGTAAATTTTTTTAGAGAAAAATGTTTCTTCCACTAATCTCCAAATGTTGGTGATCACAATTGGAGGAGGAAGGATTCCACTAAATCTTCTCCATTAAAGTGTTGGGTGGAGATTGACCCACCTTTCCATGTTCAAAGTTCATAATTGTGAACCATTGGAGGTTTTTTTGCGGTGCTAAAAGAAGTAACCCTAAAACTGTCTTGAAATTTTTGTTTCAGATATCCTGTAATGCGTGATGATTGATTATTTTTATCGGATAGGAATATTTTCAATTTGGTACCGTTCCTTCCTTCAAAAGAACCATGGTGCAAAAAGAATCCAAATTTAGCACTGCTTCACTTTTTAACCACAATTAACTCTTACAAGAGTTGCAGATTTATCCTCTAATACATTCACCAATATATAGATTTACGGATGGGGTTGAAACGTACATAGGCTACTCCAGAAAACCTAGTTTATATATAAGTGAACAACTTGGAAAGGTAAAACAAGCAAGATAAGCACAAACTCCATGGATAACCAGCTAACTGAAAATTGCTAACATCAAGGAGCAAAAATACGACCATATTACCCATACAAAGACACTTGAGTGCATGACAAATTGAATGTATGCATAAAATGTTCTTGTTTGTGTGTGTGATTTCTATAAACTGTTAAAGGACTTACTTGTACATTACATCAAACATCTCGTCGACTAACTTCTTCAGATTCTCATCAAAATTACCAATTCGCTTGTTCCTCGCTCTTAGTATTGGGTCGGGGTACTCCACGATTTTGAGAGGTGACTCAAAGGAGAGATCAGCAACTACAGAAAATACAGATTCACCAGATTCAAGGCCCTATAAGAATTGAAAATTAACGCAGGGGAGGGGCGGAGGAACATGTATTTCAGCTTTGTTCTGCTATTCGAATTTCATACTTCTTAACAAGAACAAACAGAAACATCTAGAGATTCTTCAATGAAATTATCGACCAAGACATTCGAGTAAAGATTCACAAAAAGATCCAAAAGAAAACTCACGAGATGCTATTTCATCCTCTTTATACGTAGCGGTTCGCCTTGCTAACGCAGAAATCTCCATTACAGGAGCACTGCTCATGGTATTGTAGGAGCGGACTCGATTGTGTGGAGAGAATCGGCGAATGCTATGCAGGCTAGAGGGAATTCTCGCTCCTTGAGAGACGAAGGAAACCAGTGTGTAAGAGATGGAGGAGGGTTGTAAACAACGAACACACGCCATTCACGTCTCTGTGAAGATCAAAGCACGGCGACCTCACGACCGATTGGTCCTGGAATCCTGATAACAAGCAAAAGCTCGACCACGAGGTTTTAATGGGTTTTTAATAGGGCTTTCGGTCATTCCTTTTTTTTTCTTTTTTCTTTTTCTAATTTCTAATCTAATTAGTCATAATTTTGGAAATTTCGCGGGTATTTTAAAATATGATTTGATAAATTTTATTTGGACTTTTTAGTAAGTTTTGTAGTTTTGGGGAGATGTCATGAATTTCACATTAAAATTGGGGGTGTATGTGAAAAATCAAAAAAATAAACGTGGCATATAAGTAATTGAATTAAATTAATTAATTAAATTATAAAAAAAAGGTAAATAAACACGGAGCAACAACTCAAAATGAAAATAAAGAATTTATAAACCCAAAACAAAAGAGGAAAATGATATGAAACAGACGGAACAACCTTTCGTATTCCCTTCTTGTACCGTTCAAGATTTGTCTCTTTTACAGAGTCTACAAGAAAAGATTTCTCTCTGTATTCGAGAGCGAAGAGTACGAAATATCTCTCTGCATCTATTTCCCCACTGGATTACAAGATTTTTTTCCGGGAATCCAAATTGGAATGTGTAGGCTCATAGGAAATCAGTATTTCAATCCTGAAAAAATTTCGTTTGGTTCAATCATCATAGTTTTGTATCCATCATTTGAAACAGTAATCCGATCAATCATAAATCTTTGAAACCCCCTAACGTGAATGTTTGCAGTTCGCAAGGTCTGAGAGATGAACGGGAATGAGTTCCGTTTCTTCTTGTCGTGCGACATAAGTCTTCCAGTAGCGTTTCGGATAGAAAGATTAGAAGGAAATTTGCCGGCGGCGAAGTCTTCTGGGTCAGGTAAATTCTCGTTTAATACTAGAATTTTCAACGACGACCAGTGCATAGAGTTTAAAGGGTTCGTAAGTATAGTTTGTCCGTGTTTCAGCCTTTGTTCTGCTATGTCTGTCTGTGTTTACTCACAGGCGGAAATGGAAAATTTGGGTTTTCCTGGTTTTATTCATAATTTGTCCCCTTATGCAGAAATTGATTCCACTGGGAAGGAGAGAAAGGCAGAACTATACGTCGAGTGTGGGTTATACATTGATGGCGCTCCTTTTGGACTTCCTATGAAAACCAGGTGTCACATGGTTGCTAGTTCGTTGTTTTTATGCCTTTGTTTCTCTCCCTTTACCATCCACACTGCTCCCTTTTTTAATATCTGGCATGATGGAACTTGCCTAGTCTACAGGTTGGAATCCAGTGGAAAACCATACTGCTGGAACGAACTTATCACTCTTAGCACGAAGTATCGGGACTTAACTGCTCACTCACAACTTGTTTTCACTGTAAGTTAGTAGGACTCCATTGGAACGATTAAAGCCAAAACAGGCTGGTTTTGCTGTTTGACTTCCTTGTTGCATATCAGCATATTTACGCATTTGATTTGAGGGCACAAAGAAGCACCACCCTGAAGGACGTGCCTGACCATTGGTTAGGTGCTCTCTTGATGACGCTTGGTCATGGGATCAAGTTGTGGAAACAGCCTCTCTGAAACAGTGTTAAGGCTTACATTTTGAACCTGTTAAACTATGAAGTATTGTACACTGCGTGCAGCCTTTTTTGTTATTGAATCTGTGTCATATTATGAGCAATATCTAACAATTTAATTTTATAACAGATGCGATGTGTTTCTTTGTATCCTTGATTGAAGTGGTAATAAATTCAGGAAAAAAATGTTCTCTAGTACCTGGCAATTTATACAGTTTGTTAGCATAATGATGTCAGTCTTATTGGCACTATGTACCATTAGATATTGTATTGCTGACTCACCTGCAACACGTGGTCGGTCCACTCGTATCTGGACTTCCTGGCCCTTGTCTACCCCTTGGCCCCACACTCTTGTTGACTCGGAGGGCTTAGTCTGTGACCCGTTTGTGGTTGAATGGAAATCCTGTTTACCCAAAAAAGAGAAGAGATATTGCATTATGTTGACATAAAACCAGGATGTTAATTTCTTTGGACAAATTTGAGAACAGTTACTTTGACCTATTTACATCATAATCTTTGTTGGGTTGTTTTCCATTTAACTTATTTAATAATTTAATAATTTGAAACACCAATACTTTGACTCTATATCAGCATCATGCCTTCCGCAAGTCAGATATCATATTTTTTTTAGGGTAAATTTTGTGTAACCTCTTTTTCTGAGGGTAAACTAATGTTGTTTACCCCTCTTAGATCCTTTCCTAACCCATCTTAATTAATCATTCCGTATTATTTTTTAACCTAACTTCCATCAGTGGTATAAGGGCATAATCAATTTTTTATTTATTTGTTTTTTTATAGATGAGTAATTTTGGAATAATGAATGGTTATTTTTTGGCAGTAGAAGGTGTTAGATATATAGGTAATAAAGAAATTTCTTCTGCTGTGTTATTTATTAATCTTTTGTTCATCAATTGCTTTATATTCATATTTCTTTTTCTTTTTTCTTTTTGTCTTTTGGTTTTTTTTTTAATTTAAAAATGAATGGAAATTTATAATTTATAAAGAATAGAAAGTGTAAATGCTTATCCTTCTCTTTAGAACAACACTACCAACCATGATTTGTATATCTACAGTAAGCTTTGCATGTTTAAAGGGGGGGTGGTATATGATATTTTCCACAAAATGGGGGTGATACATTATATTATGCTATGTAAAAAGGGGGTAAAATTACCTTTTTGGATGAAATAGTTAGAAAATTTATGTGAAGGAGTTGAACATTAGATTTTTGTGTTCTTTAACTTCCAGGTTTGGGATGTTTCATGTGAAAAGGATGAAGGATTAATTGGTGGGGCTACCATTCTTCTTTTTAACAGCAAGAAGCAACTTAAAACAGGAAAAGAAAAGCTTAGGCTTTGGTCACGAAAAGAAGCAGATGGATCATTTCCTACAACTACTCCTGGAAAAGTAAATTTCGAGATTTATCTCTCAACATTGCCATCTCACTTATCATGTTGTTACTAATATTGTTTCATTTGCTTTCACTTTTTTGTTATGGGTTAACTTCCTGCAGGTGCCTCGCCACGAGCGTGGAGAGTTGGAGCGTTTGGAAAAACTTGCTAACAAGTATGAAAGAGGACAGATTCAACGCATTGATTGGCTGGATCGTCTCACTTTTAAAACCATGGAGAAAGTCAAGGAAAAAGAGAGCTGCAGAAGTGGAAGCTCTCATTTATACCTAGTGATTGACTTTTGCAGTTTTGAGCATAGAGTTGTTTTCCAGGTACGTTTTTGGTATTATTTTTTCTTAATTAGTTGATATGTTTTTAAACTTTTTGTACTATATATGAGTTTTTGCGTGTGGACATGCACATTCACACTTGGAGGAGGGTTAGCTGTATAATACAACTTGGCTTGTAGGTTGTTGCCGAATTTTACTATGTTGCCATGTGTAACCAGAGCACCTATGTTGGTGGTAAGTGGTAACTAAAAAGGGCGTACCCAGTGCCGAAGCTCCCACACTGTGGGGTCTGGGGAGGAGGGCTCTAGGCAGCCTTCCCCGCTATGCAGAGGCTGATTGGGCGCCTCCACAAGCCGGAGAGACTCCACCATTGCGCTAGGCCCGCCCTTCTAAGTGGTAACTAACTTAGAAAATGTGAAAAACTTTGTTCATCAGGATGGATGATTGGTTGATTTGAACCTTTGTGGTTTTGGGGCCCTTTTTTTTTTTTTTGTTTGGGGGGGGGGTGGTGGTGAGAGGGGAAAACCAAGTCAAGTGTCCACCTCGTGAGAGAGAAAAAGAGCACTTCACTTAATGCTGCAGCTATTCATTGTCCTGATTTTATTAAGCCAGGAAATAAAGTTCTTTTCAAGTTTGAGGTTTTGGAGAGCAAAGGGGGACAAGAAAATGAAGAGGGAGTAAAACAGCCAGCTGCTTAAAACTAGTTGCAATTGATTTATGGATAGGTGGGAGATGGAAATCGAATTCATAGGAAAGGGACGAAGAGGAAAACACTCAAATTGTCAAAGGCAAAAAAGAGGAGTGGGAAGTCACACAGCCTTTTTGTGGCCTTTATATCCTAAAAAGCGGATTCTACTCCATAGTTAGATTACATACCAGGGGTGAGGGTGGCTTTTTTAGATTGCACAAGGAGCTCTCTTCACCTAGAGCCTTTAGGTTTTGGATTTGACTTTCCAACAAGTTTATATGCTTTGTTGGATTTATCTTTACATTTCTTATTGAATTGCTTTCTACCTTTTCATGTTGTTGTAATGAAATGTGTTCTGCTATCTGATTTTATAACCCATACCCATGAAGTTCTTAATCTAATCTTCCATTTCTAATGAAATCCTCTTTCCTGATTGTTCAATTTGATTGAGCTATAATTCTGTAGTGGTGCTTCATAGTTTTTACTTCTTTGACCTGTAGGAGGCGGGAGCTAATTTCTTTTCACCAATTCCTGTATCATCAACAAATGAACTTGTTATTGTGTGGGACCCAGAAGTGGGAAAAATTAATCCTTCTGAGCATAAGCAGCTTAAACTGGCAAGGAGTTTGGCTCGTGGTATCATTGACAGGGATCTCAAGCCAAGCTCTAACGAGAGGAAGTAAGCTCAAATTCTATGCTTGAATACCCTTTAATGTCTGTTGTTTCATCACTGATATAGTTCCTCAATACAAATTCCCTACTCTTTGAATTTGTTTATTGTTTATGTGTGCCTGAAGATATATAAAAACCCCTGCTCCTTTGTTATAAGATCACTTCAAAGAATTCTGAAGTACCCTCCTACAAGGACCCTGAGTGGTGATGAGAGGCAATTATTGTGGAAGTTCCGTTTCTCTTTAATGTCAGAGAAGAGGGCGCTCACCAAGTTTCTTCGATGTGTTGAATGGAGTGACCTGCAGGTCAGAATATTCTCCTTTTTGTTTGTTTCTTTTGTGTGTGTGTTTTCTCTAATTCTTTTGTCTAATTTTGAAGTTCTTCTTTGGTTCTTCCCATTTAAATTTCCTTTTAATTTCAACTGCAAGATTCTATTACTTGATTTCCAAGGTCTTGGTTTACTATCGAACTGGATTGGTATTGTAGTCCTAAATTGATAGAAGAGATCAACTGGGAGTGAATAAAGGATATTATACAGCAGAGTTTAAGTAGTTAAGAATTGGGTGTGAGGTCCACTAGAGGGCTACGATTAGATCAGAGTTAGGGTTTGATGGTTGGGTTGGTCAAGAATGTAATGGGAGTGGGTTGGTCAAGAATGTGATGGAAGCATCAGTGAAGGTTTAGGGTGTTAGATAAGTGATTTGAATGCTAAATTGAGTTTCAGGTTTTGAAAAAGGTGAAGATGATGGATATCTTAGGGTTTTGACTGGTTAAATTGGGACTAACTTGGGATCTATGGGTAAGGACTGGGAGGTTAGATGTTCTATCCAAATTTGAGTGAATTCAAGTGATTGAACAGATAGGGTTTCAGAATGGAGTTTAGGGTTGATGGAATCCATTTCTTTAAAGGACAGGGGCAGCAGTGCAGGTCAAGTGCTGGCTGAGATGTGGCCATGTGGGAATTTTATGGATGGAATTTGAAGGGATTCTACTGATGAATTTGGGCTGTGACAGGTTTTGAGTCAACTAGGGTTTGCAGAAATGAAGTCACAAAGAGGAAAGGTAGGGTTGGGGCTGTAGAGGATTAGAAGAAAAAGATAAGGGATTGGAGATGATTTAACTTACTGATGTAGAAGAACAGCAACTTGAATTCTTGAAGATACCATTGAATTTGCATGAACTCCAGCAACTATAAGAGTCTTTCAATGGAGATTGAACTTGGCGGCTTGAGGAGAATCCATGGAGGTTGTTTGGGAATTAGAGCCACTAATTCAAAGGCAGCAGTTCTTGAAAACAAATTCTTATTCGTGGGCTCAGCTGGACAATTACATCTATGTTTATAGGCACAATTGCTGGCATACAACTGAGACTCAAACGGGAACTCATCTCAAACCTAGTTGATGTTCACGTGAAGCATAACTCTAAAATTCATTTTGGAATTACAGATTCAAATGATGACTACAAGAACAAATAGTAGACTAGTTAAAGTTTAAAGCAGCCTAAACCTAACCACAATTTTTCTGCAGGTGAAGGGATCCTTCCTACAGCTATTTTACACCTAATAATGATGGTGCTTGTGTAGGGTGGACTTCATACATCCAAGGCTTTTTTAGGAAGTTGAACCGCCTCAAGTAACTTGTAAAGGCATGAAATTGATGTAAACCCAGCTTTAGGTTAGGGTTTTTGAGAAAACACCCTAAAACTAAGGGCTGCCCAGGATTTTCCAACAAAGAGAATGGTTATTCTAGGAGGTGTAGGGTGTGTGTAAAGACTTGAAACTCTGCTTTAATGCTTATTCCAGATCTGGATTTAATTAAAAAAAAAAAAAGGTTTGAAAACCAGGCTTGGATGTTTTGGCTGGGTGGGAGAAGGGATTGTACTGGCTGCCTTGTATTTTAAACCTGATTCTCATGGATTTGAAGTGTAGGTAGAGTTTAAGATGAACTAGGGTTTTGATCTAGAGGTTGAAGATGAAGTGCAGAAAATTTTGATGAAGAAGATGAAGTGCAGGAATTTTTCAGACCTAGGGAAATAGGGTTTATTTAAGAAAACTGCAGTAGGACTGAGGCCTAGGGGTTGGTGTGATCCTATAGGGAGAAGAAAAGGAGGTTAAGGAGCTGGAGAATAGGGGAATTGCAGGGGGTGGGGGTTTAGTGCTGCTGTGGGGAAGCTTGCGGGTGCTAGGGGGAGTGTGGAATGGGCTGGGGAGGGTCGTAGGGGAGAGGGGCAGGGGCTAAGGGGGGCAGCTGCTGTGATGCAGCAGCAAGGGGGAGGGGGTCACAAGGGTGTGCAGAACAGGGGAGGGTCAGGGGAGAGGCTGGAGATGAAGGGGCAGGGGTGGGTGATCCTTGTGTGGGTAAGGAAGAGCGGGAAAAAAGGGGCTGGGCTGTTTACTTACTTGGTGGAAGCTGCTGTGATAGTTAATGGCTGTTAGAACTTGAGAATATTTGCTTAATGTAGAGGATGAATGCTTCAAAATCCGCCGTGGCCCTCCCAAAGGGAACCACGACCTAGTGTTGTCACAAATACGTTAATTTTAGTTGATCAAAATTGAAGAATGACAAAGAAAGAATAGGCTATTTATAGTCTACTAAAAGAACTAGACTCTTAAGTGGGATTCCTTTATAGATTAGGATCCCACCACATGACGTTAACCATTAAAATAAACTCTAAGCATCTAAAGGTTCCTAATGGACACATGCTGAAATAAAAGTATTAATTAATTTAGACTCTAACAAGCACATGCTCAAAGAGTTTTAAAGAACTAGGGGCTCGATCACTAACTCAACTACTACTCAAATAAGACTCTTTAACAAACTTGAACTCTAGAAATTAAACTGGAATTAAATTCCAGCAACTATTCAGGGCAGAAAATGCCCAAAATACCCCTATTAGGGGATTCGACCAGCCTAGGGAGGCTTCTTAGAGCCCTCTTGTGGGCCCACTTAGGGTTTCAGCCAGGGGTCCAAGTTGTGTTCACATCAGAAATGCTTCAATTAAGTGCACCAATTTGTTGTTGAATTATATAATCCAACTTAATCATCTTTCCAACTAGTAAGGGCAGAAAATGCCCAAAATATCCCTATTAGGGGGTTTGGCCAGTCTAGGGAAGCTTCTTAGAGCCCTCTTGTGGGCCCACTTGGGGTTTCAGCCAGGGGTCCAAGTTGTGTTCACATAAGAAATGCTTCAATTAAGTGCACGATTTGTTGTTGAATTGTATAATCCGGCTTGATCATCTTTCCAACTGAATGGTGTTTACTACATGTATCCTGTTTCACCATTAGACTGTCGTGAGTTATGTTTGTTCTCAGCCCAAAGTTCATTTCTTTTCTTTCCTGTTATTTACAAGTCAATTTTGGAATATCCCTTTATCTGTGATTCTGTAGACATTAACAATGTGGAAAGTGATAGTTATATGGGACTATGATATGATTGATTTTTTATAATCTACCTTAGTATTCTATTGGTTCAGCATAGTTATCAATTTCACTGAAACATAGTGTTGGTCTTGTAAAATTTTGCGCGATGAATTGCATGCTCTACTGGGAAGGGGGGGGTGCTAAGATCTTGGGAAGTCCTACAAAAATTAGTTTTGCTATGACATATATTGCAAAACTTAGTCATCTTTTTGTGATCTCAAATTAATGATTTAGCTCCCCAAGATAAACAGGCAGAATTAGTTATGATGGCCCATATTGGGGGACTCTTAAGAAGGCCCCAAATGGTTTGAGTTAGCTTCAAAACTTTCAAATGGTCTTCCCATATGTTTAAATTTTAATGCTATTAAAATTATTTTCCAGTTCTAGATTTCTGGTTCTGTTTGCTTCTATCATCCTGTGTTGAGGAACCTTATTCTATGGTTATTAGGTTTGTTGCAATAGTTTTGAACATAAATTAAAACATTGTTGCATGAAGATTCACATGTTGATGTATTTACAGGAGGCAAAGCAAGCAATAGAACTGATGGGGAAGTGGGAAACCATTGATGTGACTGATGCACTGGAGCTTTTATCTCCCATTTTTGAAAGTGAAGAGGTGCATATTGAACATAATCTTTCATTGTCTGTAGAAGCTCCTAATTTTAATGCAGTGGAGCACTGTCCTCTACTCCTCTTTTGCTTATTTAAATTGATGTCTATCTTAGTGTCACTTGCACTCAAGTAAGATTCACTGTAAAATTAGCTTGGGCGTGCATTTAGCATGTTCCTATTATTCAGGTTTGAGACCTGAATGCATTCTGTTATTTTCTGTTCTATCCCTACCACCCAAAAAGGGTTGGTAGAAAAACCAGTCTACCATTTTCATTCTACAGGATAGTGCATCAAATATTGAGTATGCCGAGTGAAAAGATAGAAATTGAGTCTTTATAAATTGAAGCTAGATGCAGCATCTATTAAAATTTTTGTTTTTGTTTTTGTGTGGATAATGAGCCTTTTATGAGCCAAATGTCAAGAGTTACAGATGAGGCTTGGAAGACTGATGAGGAATAAGTGGATTGATTGGAATAAAGGTATTCTTCACCATTTGGGGAGCCTAAGATACTCATGAAACTCCTCTCCACTGCACAACATAAACGGTCTACTAATTTAGTTTCTATGTTTCATTCCAAAGTAATACCATCACTTTTCACCTTCTCAGATCCTCAAAAAAAATTTCAGCAGACTAAGATTATAATCCTTTTGTTTGATCATCAAATTGCAAGTGGGAATTTCAATTCATCGCTCCCTACCATGAAACCTCTTATCAGACACAGAAGATTGGGTTGCTGAATGAAAGCAAGCTGCCTTGGCGTGTGTTCTACGAAGTCAGTTTTCCCAATTCTCATGATTTTGCAAGTGGTTTTTTTTTTGGGGGGGGGGGGGGTGAATATGATGTTGCAAGTTCTTATCATTTTCAGTTAGATGAGTAGAGTATAATATAGATTTGAACATGAGCGAATATCCCCAAGTATAGTATGGAGGGGCAAATTATTTTTGACATTTATATTGGTTAGTGTCTGCTTTTGTATCACTTCTTGCATTTTGGTATCATCCCTGGTCAAGAAAACCTTCAGATGTCTTTGGTCTTCCAGTGCTGCTGGGAAATTCCTTTTTTGCTTCATCCTAATTATACTGCACTACTCTTTTATTTTAAGTTACATGGATTTCTGGTATATGTATGTACTTATTCTTCCTCCCTGAACAGGTTCGTGCTTACGCTGTGAGCGTCCTTGAAAGAGCTGATGATGAAGAGCTTCAGTGTTACTTACTTCAGCTGGTTCAAGCTCTTCGATTTGAGCGTTCTGATAAATCTCGTCTTTCTCATTTCCTCGTGCAACGCTGTATGTTTATATTATCTGTCTAAGAAACATTCTTTTTAATACCAAGCTTCCACAGTAATTGACAGTTAATTTCTCAATCTCATCTGAAAGCATTCTTATGGAATTTTGACAGCATTGTGCAACATTGAATTGGCTAGTTTACTGCGATGCTATGTGGCTGTGGAGCTCCATGATCCTGCATATGCAAAGCGTTTTTACTGTACCTATGAGATTCTTGAAGATAATATTATGAAGGTATGGCCTTGCTAAGAAACATCATATAGATAAACTCAATGTAGCAGAGGATGCTAAGATGGATAAGTGGCAAAACTAGGATGGATAAGGTAAAGAATGATCACATTAGAGCTGGTCTAGGAGCCGCTCTAATAAATGACAACCTATGAGAAAGTCAATTGAGGTGGTACAATCATGTTCAATGGAGACCCTTAAATGCCTTTATACAGAAAAGTGATTTAATCTAGATTGAAGGAATTAGAAGAACTAGGGCAGACTTAAGATAACCTTAAGAGAAGTGGCTGGTTGG
The DNA here is from genome assembly GCF_041222555.1 of Hakea prostrata. Lineage (NCBI taxonomy): Eukaryota > Viridiplantae > Streptophyta > Magnoliopsida > Proteales > Proteaceae > Hakea > Hakea prostrata. The sequence continues at coordinate 8,627,973 of NC_142602.1, read as the reverse complement.
AACTTGGAAGGCAAGGTTCCTTGTAACCGACCCCATTTAGTTGGGACAAGGCTTGTTGTTGTTTGTTGTTGTTTTGCACAATATCGATGTGTCTCTCTCTACATAGTATTGTTATCCTGATACATGGGGGTAAAATATCATGAAAATTGGTGTTCAGTGAATGCTACAAATCCTTGATTATTTGATTCCAGATATTTGACAGCTAGTGAATCCAAAAATAAACCAAAGGTCCAGCCAATTTGTGGAATCAATTTGCAAATTGCTACCTTGTACAAACGTGAGAAAGACATACTAATTTCTTTCACATATATTGTTGTCACCGGAGCAGTCCAAAGCAGTGAAAGTTAAATCTAATATGACAAATATGTTTTCATTTCATTAAAAAAAAAATTCTCAGATCCAATCAAAATAGTATATGGAAAACTGAGGTCTAGCATAAATGAACAAATAGATGGGAAAACAGGGGTGGGAGGAGATGTGAGAAGCAAAATGGTAAAAGATAAACAGGGAAAGCTGAAACTAAGATGGGTACAATCCAGCAAACAAGGAAAATCTCTGCCCTCCTTGTATTCCCCCTTCTTTCTCCCTGTTGGTTCTTTTGTGTGTGTGTGTCAGTGTGAGGGGTGGGGGTTTGAATAAAAGTCATTACCAAAGAGAAGAGACTTCGCCTTCAAGGGGACAAAGCATATGCAAGGAGAAAATAAAAAGTAAAAAAATAAAAAATTAATAAAAGATCACACCCACATTACAAGGAGTGGGAGAGGCTCCAAGAGGCAGCAATTTGCCTATTTCTGGGACAGAGCACATTTGAAAGGGGCCACAGACAACTTGTTTGTGATGTTGAAGGAAACTGAATTCCAAATATGCTGAATTGATATAAGAGTTGGGAGTTCATCTTTCATTACATATTGCTTTCTCATTGAAGAAGATATCATACAACACTATTAAAATGGTGAACTCCCTCCAAGTCAAATTTAAAATAATTATAGCTCATACTTTATGTCAAGGAAATTTTGTAGGTTGGGCTTCTTACTGTTGCTAGAAGCTTCTACTGGTAGCCTGAAATGTTTGCCTACTCTTTACTAAGTTGACAGGCGGTGTTAATAGTGATGAAGATGGATACAAGTTGTGGCAAAGTTTGGTGCGTCAAACAGAACTGACTGCCCAGTTATGTTCTATAATGAGAGATGTTAGAAATGTACGTGGAGGGACCCAGAAGAAAATTGAAAAGCTAAGACAGTTACTTTCTGGTCTTCTTAGTGAACTTACCTACTTTGAAGAGGTAATTTTTTCTTTCCCCTGTAAAGTTTTGTGTTCAGAATTTATCCAGTTTCCATTTATCAATTATCTGATAGAATCATAGAAGACTAAATGGAGGCTGGACCCTTCTATCCCATATTCTCAGGAAATGAAAATATTGTAGTAGACTTATTGGGGGAAAATACCTAATCAGTACTTGCTGACTTTTTGGGATTTTCCTCGTGCATTGTCTTTAATTATGTGATGTCATATTCTGGCATTTTGCTGCATGCTCAGCCAATACGGTCGCCATTGGCACCTGCTGTGCTTATCACCGGGATCGTGCCTTCAGAGTCATCAGTCTTTAAAAGTGCATTGCATCCTCTGCGCTTGACGTTTCGAACATCAGAGGGGGGAAGCTACAAGATCATTTTTAAGAAGGGAGATGACCTACGTCAGGACCAACTGGTATATGCTAAATTCCACCTTTTTAATGAATTTCCACATTCAGGGCTGTTATCCATGCTTATTTGTCTCTCCTAAAAGGATTTTCTTTGGGAATGGGGTTAGTTGTGTATGTCTGCAAATGTATATGTTTTGAGTGTGTACTTTTATTCATCTGGTATTGTAGCAACCATGATTTGCTGATCTTTCTTTCTTGTTTAGGTTGTTCAAATGGTTTCTCTGATGGATCGGTTGCTCAAATTGGAGAATCTTGATATGCATTTAACTCCATACAGAGTACTAGCAACTGGACCAGATGAAGGAATGATGGAGTTCATACCATCCAGTTCCTTAGCACATGTGAGAGTCCTTGAGTATTTATTTTACAAGTATACTCTGCTATTAATAGTTGACTATAATTATTGAGACCATTTGGTACCCAACTATAGTGACCACATAAAGGTGGGGAAGCATAAATTACTATGGAAATCTGATACAGGTGTTTGCCGAGATCTTACCAATATATTCAAGATCTTGGTTGAGTTGTGGTAAGCCAAGGTTTTGACCTCCATCTTGTCTTGTCTCTCAAGTAACCAAGAAACATTATGGAGATCTCGGTGAGTTTTTGAGTGTGCTCTCACCTGTGAATGATCATCATTCATCAGTAATCATTGCCACATTATTGCTGAGAATCTAGAGACTTTGTTTGAACTTGTGTACAAATTTTTTTTCCTCAACTTTTGATTACATTTTTTGCGCAATGGGTCTAACGAAATATCCGTCACTCATCTTCACTTGTATTTTGTACCCCTTGATTTGTGGCTCTTTCCTTGAGCTTTACTTATGAATTTTAACATGAATCATCCTGCAGTGAATTCATGAATTTTGTTTCCTATATTTCCAGATTCTGTCAGAGCATCGTAGTATCATTAGCTATCTGCAGAAATTTCATCCTGATGAAGATGGGCCCTTTGGGATAACAGCCACCTGTCTTGAAACATTTATAAAAAGCTGTGCTGGCTACTCTGTTATAACATACATTTTAGGGATTGGTGACAGGTAATCATTTTAGCTCTGTTCTATGAAATGTAAAGAAATCATTTCATTGCCTCCATGTACTAGAAATAGCATATGTTATATGGAGTTTCTTTATAGTTATTTAGAAGGTTAAAAATTCAAAACATACATGAAATGGGTGGGGTTTGAATTTTTAATTTCGTGCTGTATTAAAAATAAGGGTTTGTTTTGCGGCCAGACTTGTTTTCCCATCATCAGATGATGCGCCAGAAAATTGAAAGGCCTAAACTGCAACCAGTATAACTGCCACTACCATCCTCTGTCTCCCCTCTGTCCACTTTTGACAACACCCATCAGGACAGTGGGGATAATATTCTTGAAAATAATGGATCACTGCTCTCTTTTCTTCACTGGTCTTGAAGATGCAAGATCTGTTTGATCTGTGGAGAGCTGGTGTTTGTGGGTCTCACTCCACAGTGGAGAGTGGGGAGATCATGTTGAGGAATAGGTGATAGGCCAAAGGGATCAGCCGACGGATCCTCCTAAGAGATGCAACACCCCGGAGAGCATTGACTGAATTTCGATTCACCAGAGGATTGGAAACCCTGCCAGTGAAATTTGGGGAAAAAATGGAAAGAGGGATACAAGGGGTCCCATTGGATGCATCAGTCAAATAACTCTTTTTCCATTGCTGATCACATTGGTTACAAGCTGATAGATATTATTCCTTCTCCTGTCTTTATTGTTTGATCTGTAATTTGCACTAATCCACATGGGAATTACATGATTTGTTCCATGTCTCTTAGAAAATGATTTGGTGCTTTTAGTAATTGTTGGTTCGATGGGCACTGGTAAGAGTGAAAATTTGGATTATTTGGCTTAAAATTAGCTTTGCAGAAACAAGAGAGAGGCTCCTCATAACCCCTGGTGAGGGTTGTCAAGCATACCTTAACCCTCACAGTGGGTAGATTCAAAGTCTCCCTAGACTCCTTGGTTTTCTGGGTTCATTGGTACTTTCTGAAAATGTGGGACTTCATTCTTCTGCAAATTGTTTATGCAAGAAGAAACAACGGGCAGGGGGAGTGATGCAGTATCACTTGATTGGATGGTCTGCCAAGCTAGACTTTGTAGCCCAAACCAACAAGAGCTGGTTCAAGAGTTTTTGGTCCAATAAGGGTTGGAAGAAGTTAATTTTCTTAGTATCTATTATTCTAGTCTTTTAATTGTTTTTAGTTTCCTATTTAAAAGTTAGAGTTGAGTTGCTACTCGCAAGGTCATTTCAAATTGTTGCAGTCTTAGATGGAGTCTTGGTATGTCCCTTATATATTTGCTTGTAATCTAGTGATTGCCAGGATGGATTGAGATAGAAGTTTTTTGTTCCAAAAATTGGATTGTGTGTTCTCTTCTCCCTTTCCTGCGACTTTCCCCTACTTTTCTCACTATAAGTCCACCACCATAGCAGACCCCTTCAAATGTCTGCATTAAGGAGGGGGATGCCGGGGCAGAGCTGTTGGTGAGGAGACACTGAGGACAAGTGAAGGTTAGTCAGATTTGGGGGGTAGGGGAAATCACAATGAAACACCCACTTCAGCACTGAGAGAGAAATGGAACTTGGGGTGAAAAAAGAGGGGGGAATCTGGTTACAAGCAGACTAGGTTCCCATCATATTTAGGGGAGAATTGGAGACATCAAAACACACACACACGCTACCACACTCTGTTGGTCTATTACTTTTAAAGGGTTCATGACTGTTATAATTGAAGTTGGCAGCTGGATCATGATGAACTATATGACTTATGGAGCTGTAATTTACTGTACTAGTAATTTTTTATGCCAAATGGTGTTGAATGTGACTCCATGATTAAACTCCAATGTGTTCATGTCATCTTAAGGGAGCAGCTATATTTCCATGCGATCATTTTAATTGAAGGACATGTGCTTCTACAAGAATGGGCTATGTAGAGCAGCTACTTTATTTTGTAGTTTCTCTCGACTCCTTAACTTTTGTTTAGATCTGGTCTGAGCTTGTTCTCTTTTATTGTTATGGGCTACTTCTAAATATAGTGGCCAAACAACTTGTTCATGTTTCTTAAACAAATACTGAGGGCTCCTGTTGCTGACAGTTCCTGTATGTTAAAAAAAATCACTGAAAACTTGTATACATGCCAAACCAATTTCAATCTACATGTTTGACTAAAGAAATTGGTCTCTTTGAGTTGTAGGCATCTTGACAACCTTCTCCTTAGGGACGATGGGCGTCTCTTCCATGTGGATTTTGGTTTCATTCTTGGTAGGGATCCTAAACCATTCCCTCCACCAATGAAACTGTGCAAAGAAATGGTTGAGGCTATGGGTGGAGCAGAGAGGTATCATTTCCTTGTTATAAATAATTGTTGGTTTAATTTTTGTTAGGGTGGTTTCTTTGGTCAGATTTGTTTTGGTATGTTTTGAAGTGTCAAGATGCTCGATGACAAATTGTGGTACTGGTAAACCATGCACTGAAGTGATTGGTAGTGTTGTGCACAAGGGCATGTATGTGCCTTCAGGCCCTTAATGATATACGAATCACCTTGTGTCAATTCTTGGGCTGCTACCCACCCTTCACCCCCCCCCCCACCCCCCCCAAAAAAAAAAAAAAACTAATAAATTCTAGGTCTAAACCTGCTTTTCAGTAGGCGACATTCCATCTTTGAACTGGTTCCATGACTGGAAGGTCAGATGCCTTGGTGGAATAAGCCTACAGCCACAATGCAGTTGATGTGTTAACATGCCCAGAATGACTATATGTTGGTTATGCCTTATTTGGTATCTTGTATCTTGGTGTTAAATGGTTCCTGTATAATTCGATTATGAGTTTTCTCTTGCAGCCAGTATTATACGAGGTTCAAATCCTATTGTTGTGAAGCGTACAACATCCTTAGGAAATCTAGCAACCTCATCTTGAATTTATTCTATTTGATGGCTGGATCCAACATTCCTGACATAGCTTCTGATCCTGAAAAGGGCATTCTTAAGGTGAACTCCAACTCTTAACTGTATCCTCCAATAAAAATGTGCAGATCCCTGCTGCGTGTCCCAAGTCTCTCAAGTTTTATTTATTTATTTATTATTTTATGCTTGTAGCTTCAAGAGAAGTTTCGGTTGGACTTGGATGATGAGGACTCCATACACTTTTTCCAGGATCTCATCAACGAGAGTGTTAGTGCCTTGTTCCCTCAAATGGTTGAGACCATTCATCGGTGGGCTCAATATTGGCGCTGATCCTAAATTTTCCTTCAGGTCATCGTACCCTTTATGTATATAATAGGTAAGCTTGATCACAATATTTATTTTCTTGAAAACATTGTCTTCATAGCAGAAAAAATCTCGGAGTAGATTCTATAACTATTTACCAAATTCTTCAGTGGAACATCTCTATGGTGCTTATGGTTGGTAGTTGGTGCCGTGGAGACAATGAGATCTGTGCTAATAGACAACTGCTTTATGACACTGACTTACCATTGTATATCTAAGTTTTTCGATGTGTTAGGCATTGGATATGTTCAACTGGTTTGGTTAGTTTTGGTGTGTGAGATTTGTAGTTTAACTTCTATGCAATTATGGTAGAAGTCCTTGTATGTAGATGCATGTTTTCAACAGTAGATTATTTTACAAGCCCTTTTTCCTTAATTTAGAAGGATACTTTGTAATTCAGTTAGCAAGATCAGCTGTAAATTCATGCTTCCCTGGAACTTTGAGGATTGGGTTGGGTGGGGGTTGGAGATATCTATTCATCAAAAGCTCTTTTAGTATTTATGTCTTTATGATCATTTTTATCCAGTGTCTGATTCATGAGGTACTTATTTTCCTGATAAATTTCCAGGTGATGCATTAGTTGGACAGAATGTAGCTGCTTCCGGGGCTCTTATTAGATGGATGTGGATTGTAAATAAATCTATGTAAATGTTGTCCCCCAGCATCCATTTTGACGAAGGTAAACAATTTGTTTTATAAGGTTATTTATTTGTTTTGCATGGTAACCCGATTCTTTCAAGTATTTGAATTCTCTAGAAGTTTGACAGAGTTGGATTAGCTGGAAGTCCTAGAAATGGATGTTTGCCTTTCAACTACGGAAATTGCTTGGGTGCTGCGTAATTAATGTGCAGCAATTGCGGCAAACGGTCGAGATTGAAATCTCCGTTGAGATCTCGATCTCAACCGTTCGCATCACTGAAGTGGAGCCCTTCAACTACTTGTGTGGCAAATTTGTTTCTGTTGTGTATTGTTTTTGGGGGGTGCTTCTTTGGATTGACTGTTTTCTGTATCTAACATCCCTTGCTGTAAGCAATAAAACTGATTATTTTAGGAGTCTGTGCTTTTGTTTATTTTTGTCTCTGCTGAATAAACCAGGTGCTCGTCGAGTAGTAGGTGAAGATGGGCAACAGTGCTTGGTCAATATGTCCTTCCATGCAACATTTGTAATAAATTGATCAGTGTCGTTCTTCCTGGTAAACTTTCAGTAATCGGTTCTGGATGATGAATCGATTTGTAACTCAGATAATGTTATTCAAGATACTGATCCAGATCAAAATGATTGGGATGCAAACGATCTCGTTGGATTTCTCTTTGTTAAGGTGTTTTACATTCCCTGATTAGCAGGGCTGCAACAGGGTCGGGTTGGACCGGACTTTTGCAATCCTAACCTTATATGTTTTAATCTAATTTCATTCATACTTTGACCCTAATTTAGGGCTACGGATTATTGTTCCTGACCTTAAGTCTTACAGGACCAAGTCAAGTTCATTTTCGCCTTGATTGGTCATATCGATGTCTCTGTTCTTAATTTATTGAGATCAAACATCAAGGACAAAATTAGAGTCAAGATTAGGGCAAAAAATCAGCGATCGCTCGGGACAGGCCCGGCGGACCTGAAAATAATCTTAAGCCCACCCTTGGCCCTAGGGTTAGAATATTTTGGCCCTAATCTGGCCTCAAGGCCAAATTCTTGATCTCAAACCCTATTTGGAGTTAAGACCGTAAGGGGAAATTTACCAGGTCCATTTCTTTGTGGATGTGTAACATGTGTCTTGATGTCACATCAAATGGTTGATTTAAGTCACATAAAAAATTTGTAATTAAATTTAAAAAATAATTTGATATAAATGGACGCCAATCTTTGGATGTGATTTTAAGACAATTGTCTTTTTGTTTTTTTTGGTAAGGATGCTAAGACAATTGTCACCCATTTACAATAAAATGGATTATTCATTTCCTACAATTTATTTCTTTGTTAGAAATGAACCAGACCAAACTTGCACCCTACTAATTAGGAATGTAAAATTATTAACTTCTGTATAGCCTCTTATTAACAAAAAATTATGGAATATCCTACTATTGTAATAGGGTTTAAGAAAAAAGTAACATAATAATGTAGCTTTTATGTCTAGAATAAGTTATGGAATTATTAAACGACATATACAAATTGTCAACTTCGTATTCACCACTTTGTTTTAAGTATTTCTAAAATGAAAAATAAAAGGGTAATTATCAGTGCCGCTCTCTCTTTTTTTAATTTATCGGTCAGACCCCATTACTAACCCGGTTGGGTATTCAATTTTTACATATATATGTATATTTAATATTACTCTCACATCTAGCATGTAATGATTAATTTAACATCTATCCATGCCCGCCCCCATCCATCTTGGTGGAAATCACCCTCCATGGTCGCCACCCTGTTGAAAACCACTCATCAAAAGTAAATAAATAAACAAACTATCACCGTGATCTCGTAGTTAAAGCACACCAGTGAACTCGAGCGGCCGAGCGGATTTTCGGTAGTTATCAAGCAAGAAATTTGTAACTTCCAAAAAAATTGAAAGTTAGAGCGGATTAGTTGAAATGTGATATTAATATGTCTCAGCAAGAGTCAAATCACGATCTCTCCGGTAAGGGGTGATGATTTCACCACCAAAACGGAGTGGCGTTGAGCCGTAACTTTACGAGAGAAAATGATGAAGAATAGGGACACACAAGCCTGAAATCTGAATTTTGAATCCCCAATTCCTGATTTCACACTAGTTACCGCCATAGAACAAAATTCCATCAAAACTTGCGAAATTTCCACCGAAATTTCTCATTTTGGAAAATGCGAAACGAAACTCATGAGAACCGAAAAAAAGTCCTCAGTTTCGATTAAAACTGTCGAAATTTCGTTGAACCTTGTCGAAACTTGGTTCAACCCAATTGGACCAGCTGGTTCATGAGGAAAAAAATCCCAAATTTCGTGGGAAACTTGAGAAATTTAGTGGAAAACTTGGAAAATTTAGTAGAAACTTGTGAAATTTCATGGAAACTTGGGAAATTTCGTGGAAACCTGGGAAATTTTGTGAAAACTTTGAATTTTTTCTTGTAAATTTTGTAACTTTCTTAAATTTTCAATTTTTTTGTTTACCTCATATTTCCCCAAATACCCCCTCCATTAGAACTTCCCTATCAAAAGTGTGTATTCCCTCAAGTTGGTTATTTTAAACATATTGATGACCAAACTCATAAAGTTACAGTTGTCAATTAACTTGACAACCATAGGCATAAAATGTCATGGGTGTCTATGTTCGTTGGTTGGAGAAGAGGATATTACATGCATAGTACTACTTAGCTCACATGATGAATCCACTATTGACACTCCTCTTAACACTAAGTTGTATTTTTCTTTTATTGTCAACTATTTTGAAGTTATAAATTATATATTGAATGTTATGTACTTAAATAGTTAAGTTTATAATGTACTTTTTGGATAACTCTACATTGATGTTATGTACATTGAATGGCATATGTATATTGATTTTTTTAGTAAAATACAACAAATGCATTATTTATACTCTAATTAACTTAAATACAGTATCCTATCCCAAAATACTCTCTAAAACCTGTCGAAACTTGTACGGAAAAGTACTCAATTTCCTCAAAATTTTCCCAAGTTTCCACATAAGTTTTATCGTTTTCACCGGTCGGACCTTTTTACCATGGTTACCGCCATTTTTTCTTCCTTCAGTTTTCATCTGGAATCCAAAAACCTGCAATCCTCTAATACCCCTATTGTAACGACGTTTGTTGCAGCAGATACCTGTCTCTGTAGCTGTGTCTTTCGTTCCAGTATTCGATTTTTCAGTGGATCGCGCATCCTTTTGTAAGTTTCTCTTTCATTACCAATTCCCTGATAACTTGGGAGTAAGAGCTTGATAAATTCCTTGAAGACCAAATTTGTTTTTAGATCATATATATTGCTAACAATATTTAACAAAATCTGGTTTATTCGTGAGGGTTCTCAGGCAACCGGAAGGCGTGGTTTAGCTCACTATTGTCTTGTTTCTTTTGGTGGTGTTGGTAGCAGTTTCAGTTCTGAATTCGATTGAGCAGCCTTAGTTCCTTGTAACGGGTACCGTGCCAAGAATTTTGGATTTGAGCCACGAAATTGGTAATCACTAAGGTAAGAAACCCCTGCTCTCGCCGAGCCCATCTTCCCATTACCGTATTCTTTCCCTTGATCTTGACTTTTGGTCTCTCACTTTCTCGACTGGTGTCTGAAGCTCGGTGAACAGAGGAGTGTTAGGGTTTGCAACGATGGGGTGGTGTAGGCATTGTTCGAAAAATACAGAATCTGTGCGTGATCATATTGATGGGTTCATATGTTGTGCTGGTTGCGGAAGGGTTATTGATCAGGATAATTTTACCACTGATGTCACCTTTATTAAAGGTGCCGGAGGCCAGAGCCAAATGGCGGGTAATTATGTGAAGACCATGCAAGGGGAGTACTCTGAATCACATGAAAGGACTTTGAATAATGGAAGATATTTAATCGATGAGATGGTCCAGAGCCTAACTATTAGTGGTGGGGATTCAGTAGTTGATCCAGCTTCTAATTTATATAAAATAGCGGTTGAGAGGAATTTTACCAGAGGGCGTAGAACATCACAGGTTGCAGCTGCTTGTCTTTACATTATCTGTCGTGAAAAGAAAAAGTCTTATCTCCTCATTGATTTTTCCGAACATCTGGGGATCAATGTTTATGTGCTAGGTGCTGTCTTTTTGCAACTTTGCAAACTGCTAAGGCTTGAAGAACATCCACTTGTTCAAAAGCCTGTTGATCCCAGTCTTTTCATTCATCGCTTCACAGAGCTTTTGTTAGGAGAAAAGAATGTTGAGGTTTCTAGGGCTGCATTGCACATCATAGCTAGCATGAAGCGAGATTGGATGCAGACAGGGAGAAAACCTAGTGGTTTATGTGGAGCGGCAATATACATAGCTGCACTTGCACATGGTCTCAGATATACAAAGTCAGATGTTATATCTGTTGTACGTATATGTGAAGCAACATTGACAAAACGGCTGATTGAATTTGAGAATACTGCATCAGGGGGCTTGACGATTGAAGAGTTCTATACGAAGTCGGAAGAAGTTGAATTACTGTCAAGACAAGAACTAAATGCAGGTTCAAAAGTGTTGGGAACGACAGAATTGCTTTGCGAACACAAGGATCGTGGGGATGCTCATTTTGCTCATGGACTTTGCAAGCTTTGCTATCAAGATTTTGTTGAGCTTTCTGGAGGACTTCAGGGGGAATCAGAACCACCAGCTTTTCAGCGTGCTGAAATGGAAAGAATGGCAAAAGCTTCTGCTTCAGAAGTTGAAGAATCAAGTCCTGGCTCCACATCTTACCATAGCGATAATGGACAGAAACAGTTTGAGAGAGGAGAGAAATCTGCAAGAGAAAAGCCTCCTGATGTGATTGAAAATGACAGGATAGGGTCTGGGGCTGCTCCTGAGGATCACGTTTCTCAAAATGGTTCATGTCAGTCACAGGGAGATGGGGATAGGGATAATGTAGCTGGTGATGAATCTGAAAGCCTTTCTGATATTGATGATGTTGAGGTTGATGGGTACCTTCACAATGAGGAGGAGAAACATTATAAAAAGATCATATGGGAAGAGATGAACAGGGAGTATCTTGAGGAACAAGCAGCCAAGGAAGCTGCTGCTGCTGCTACTAGGGAAGCACAGGAGTCTGACTTACAGAACTGTTCCGAAGAGTTGCGCAATGCACGGCAACTTGCTGCTGCAACTGCTGCAGCTTTGGAAAAATCAAGAAAGGAAAAGAAACAGAAACGGACAGCAAATTATAATAATAGAAATCCAGCTCGAACTGCTGCTGAGGCTGCCAGTGAAATGCTATCTAGGAAGAGATTAAGTTCAAAAATCAATTTTGAAGTGTTGGAGACGCTGTTTGAGGATTCTACTGCTCCTGAAAATTCCAAGAGAAAACGTGTTGAGTCAGATCCTGACAATGATGCCAGTGGGCTGCAAAGCCGTGACTTAGGTGAGAAAGAAGAAGTATCAGATTTGGTGGACAACGTTGATGATTATGGAGAGGATGACTATGAAGAAGGGGATGGTGGGTTAGCGTATGGGGATGGATCGTATTATGGGAATGAAGAGGATGGATATGGTTATGATGATAATGGTGATTATTAATGTAGAACTCAAGTCCTTGGTTGTTGTATGTTTTTAATTTGTTTGAACATGGTGCTAAAGATGTTACAAGATTACATTTGCTAGTAACAGTTAATTCAATTGGTATCATGACTTCAATTTTACCAGAGGGAAATGGGGAGGTACTGCTACTTGTTGTTCCTCTCTATTCTCATTCTTGTTAGAAATCAAGCCTTAAACAACCAAAACAGTGTTTGAACTTGAGAAAAGAAAAGAGAGAAGAAAAAAGAAGAAAAGAGAGAAGAAAAAAGAAGAAAAGAGAGAAGAGAGAACAACAAAAGAAGCTTGCGATTCTAGCTAAAATGAAATTAGAATTGCAATTTATTTATAGATTTCAAGTGCTTAGCATACAACTTGAGAGACAAGAAACTTGTCATCTAAAATAGAAATAATGAGTACAACTCATGGTTAAAATTTTCTAGTATTCTAACTCCTAAAATCTGTCCAAAATAGAAAGTACATAAAAAGGAAAGTTCTGAAATTAGTAACTTGCAAAAAAGAGAAACTATGCTTTCTAGAAACTCCCAAAACTTTTGTAGCAAGATTCCTACACTAGAAATAGAAAGTAGAGTAGCATGTCTTAAAAAAAGGAAGCAAACATCAAGGCATTCTAGATGTGCTTCATATGTATTTTTGGAAGAGCCGAAGGAGATGATGGTAGAAACAACAGAGAGAGCTCGGGGACACAGTAAGAGGATTTTCCTCCAGACTCACGAAGGATTGGAGGGCATAGGAACAGTCCAAAAGGAATCAGCTCGGAGCAGGTAGGAATGCACCCAATTAACCCAAATGGAGTCATGCTTTGAGACGATTTTCCAAATGAGTGTAAGGAGGCAAGCTAGGTTAACATCAGTGATCCAACAGATTCCCTGGCCTCCTTTAGATGTTGGGCGACAAATAGTCGACCAACTGACATGGTGGAGAAATCGAGAGGCTTCCCGCCCTTTCCAAAGGAAGGCACAAAGCAAGGATTCCATAACATGGATGGTAGATTTGGGATGGAGAAGATTCCGCACCAGTAGAGATAAGATAATCATTTTATGTGGTTATAATTGAATATTTTTAATGGGGAAGAAATATATCTTCAAAAAGATTAGACTTGTATTTACATTTTTATCTTGCATTTTTCAAGGTAATATATTGTTGCTTTTGATGGTAAGTAGAGGATTTCAATCAGTATGTAACTGGTATCTCATTGAGTCTCTCACTTTGGACTTTCAGTGGTGGTCATCGTGCACAAAAAATGGTAAGCTCAAATTATCTGAAAAGTAACTAATTTAATTGATATCTTGTTGAGCCTCATCTAAACTTGGAATGGGTGGTCATAAGGAACAAAAATTGCTTAGGGACTCTAAGCCATGGGTTCTAAGAAACTATTTCTATGGTTATCAAAAGAGCTCTTAATGCAGTTTTTGGGCTAGAAAGAGGAGTAATTTTATTGCGAATTTGAAAATGGTTTAGTTTGAGGAATGGGTTTGTGTTACCCGTCCATGTTTTCTCTCCCTTCCTCGCTCTCACTCCTTTGTTGGGCTGTTAAACATTGCAGAACCTTCTGTATGATTGCCCTATTGCCCTTGACGTGGCTTGTTCAAATTTGAAGGTTGGGACATCAACCAGGGGGAACTGGCTTCTTCTACATTAGAAATTAAACCTCCTTCTCAGTATTCAGTCAAGCTTCCGAGTTAAGTTGGCCTGTGCACTCAGTCATTCCTGTTTTGTTTGATTTAATTCAGTGCTGATTTGGCCTAGATATCCCTGATGATGAATGGCTCTTCATCTTTCTCAGAACAAGTTAAAAGCTCAGTTTGACTCTATCAGATTTCATTTCTCAGACATGATGCTGGTGTCTATGGCATTGTCTATGATCCACTGTCTCAAAATAATTTATGATAGTGATCTAGAAAACAGACTTTGAATCATATGTTTTCATGAAAACAATGAGAAATTGTCTCCATTAGCGAACTTCTATTTATAAGGTTTACTTAATGGTCTCTCATATGATGTTGATTTCTGTTTATGGTTTTACAGAAGGTGTTTTTCACTGTGATTCAGTTACTTCTAAAGACTACTTATTGATATCTTGCATGTTTTTTCAGGTTAAAGAAGAACTTGAAGTGGCACTGAGAAAGCATTTGACCTGTGTTACGCAGTAAGAACTAGTTCAATCTGGCTTCTTATTAGTCTGTCTTTATTATTTATTTATGTAACGGTTATCCTTCATAATGATGATTCTACTGTTGATGCATTTTTACAATAAAATGATGGTTCTACTGTTGATGCATTTTTACATTTTCTTGTTCAGAAATTGCATTGGACAGTTGCACCCACACTTTTACTGGTACAAGACTTGAAGCAGAGGAATGTTCAACCACAAGGTTGGCTATGGTGGATACCCTGTCTGGTCAAGTTGTCAACTCGGGTCCTGAGTCCTCTGCAAAGGTGGAAACAGTGGTTCTTGAAGGGGATTGTGGTGGTGATGAACAAGAAAATTGGACCACTGAAGAGTTCAATAGCAACATTGTTAAGGAAAGGGAAGGCAAGAGACCACTTCTTACTGGTGATGTATTCTGAATCTTAATGAGGGTAGTGGTGTTGTGGGTGACCTTATTGTTACTGATAATTCAAGCTGGACAAGGAGTCATAAGTTCAAGGTAGGGGCAGGAGTTGTCGATGGTAACTGTAAGGGCACTATGGTAAAAGAAGCAAGGACAGAACCATTTTTGGTAAAGGATCACCGTGGAGAATGTAAGTATTCTGATCATTTAATACTTTTTTTTTTTTTTTTGTGTGTGTGTGTGTGTGTGTGTGTGGGTACTGGTGCTTTTTTTAATACTGGAAATGAAATGTCGCCGGATAGGTGCGAACCCAAGACCTCCCCAAGGGAGTTTGGGCTTTTAACCGCTTTACTAACCCACCATTTAATACTATTTTATTGCTACTGACACACATATATGGATCATATTTTCTCCAACTGCCACCCTAGAAAGGCTCATATGAGCTGCCGATGGGAGCTCTTTCTGCCATGTGGTGGGCATGCTTGACCAATCCCACAGTCAGACTCAGATATATAGGTACCTCATTGATTTATAGACATCAAATCCTGTTACCCATTTCGATTGTATAATTCATCATGTTTCAAACTTTCCCCTTATATTTTGGTGGAGAATACTTGAGGGATGATTCAGTCATTCCAATTGGCAATATAGAAGTGGGACCATGATATCTGGCCAAGTTTGAATCTTGTCACTGAAGCTATATCATATTCATGTAGGAGCATTCCAGAGAGATGTGCTTGCATCCATTTCACCCACCTGGTACTGGGTTTTACCTTTAGAATGGTCAACCATAGGAAATTGATGTGGGTTGTGGCATGCTGGAAACTGAAGCTTCCATGTGTAGCGGGTGATAATGGCAACTTTTTCACAAAATATGGTTGCCAACTGAGCTGTCCTGTGGTACATAAAAATGGTTTTAGAGATTTAGTAGTAGAAAAACTCAAAGCCTTTTATCCAATTAAATGGCTTTGGCTATGTGGCACATAATACCTATTTCCCTATGCAGAAAACTGCATATATCTGTAGTATCTTAGTGTGTTCAGAGATCTATTCCAGAAATATTTACTGTATCTGCACTCCAGCAGTGTCAAAAGGATTATAGCTACCATATGAATAAACGTTGTCTTTGGTTCGGGCTGTTTAACTTTCTATTTTCAAATGATCAGAGGATTGGGATCAATTGGGTTTCTCTTAGTAATTCAGTAAAATAAACATCAGCTTCAGAAAATTTGAGGAATGGAGGTGTGTGTTTCAAAGTTGAAATAAAATGCATGACTTAATAGAAGACTTATTGACATTTTGAGAGGACTTTTTCAAAATTCAAACAGGGACGTGAGTTAATCATAAGATCTGTTAGCATTCTGTGATGAGTGTACTAGAAATTCCTGGATGTATAAGAAGGCTGCAACTTATACAATAGGAAAATAAGAATGTATCAGCTGACTGAGAAAGATTATCCCCTCTTTCTGTGAATGATGATCTATTTGAATTTTAAGAAGTTTTATATAAGATATATCAAACTTTTAGTAACTTCTATTAGGTATATCAATGAATTCGTTTTTATAGTTTTAACCAGCTTCTTTGGCAATTTCATTAGCGAATTATTTTTTCTGTTGCTGATTATGGGAGCTTTTTCTCATGACTTCATCATTGTGGCCTTATTTTGATGATCCAGTCTATGATGAAAATCTTGTAATTAAAGTTAGTGAAAGAAATTGTAACCTTAGATTCTCCTTTCCCCCCCCCCCCCCTTTCTCTTTTATTATTATACACTTATTCACTGAAGGCACTGTAATTTCCCATTTGTACTCTGAAAATCTTTCAAGACAGTGACAGCTCTTGAGACAACAGATTATTTTTAACGCACTTGATTATTCCCCTCACCACCTAGGTGGGTTAAGTTTTGGGAATAAAAGGAGGGGTAACCAAATGAGGTTTACAGCTTCTCTAAATTCACCACTTTGATTACAATAAGATGCGTCATGCACCTAAAAGAAATGCTCAAGAATAGTTTGCTTTTATGGGGAATATAGTGGCTAGCGGGATGGGATGTTGAAATTCATCATATAACATTTGGTTGAGATGACAAATATGTGGGTTATTTTTGTGCTTTAACCTTGTGTTGCATGTACGGTTTTCAACCTTTCAGAATCCCTTCACCATAGAAGTCTTGTAGCAAGTTTGCTCCCCTTTGAAATTTAAGCAACTAAAAACAGGACACAAAGTGGGGAAAATGCACAAATAAAAAATCTTAAGCATATAAGTAGACCGGAAGTTACCATCAGAGATGAGATACAAAAGAAAGGAAAAGTTTGACTTAATTTCTTGTTTATGTTTGCAGTGTACAAGAAACATTACCCTCCTTTGGGTGATGAGGTATGGCGCCTGGAAAAGATTGGCAAAGATGGTCTTTTCCATAAGCGTTTATCAATATTGTAAGGATTTTATGACTATTCTTTGTGACACTCCAAGACTCCGAAAGGTAAAGTCCACTGGTCCTCCCTCATCTTATATGTGTCACAGCCACAAATTTCAGGGTACTGCATTTTCTATTGTTGCATAAATTCAACCTCTTAGATAACATTATGATAAAGCCAAAATCTATCCATGCATATAAAACAAGAATAGGTAGACAAATGGTAGAAAAGATACTATTTTCTGAAAATAAATTTTAAGTTGTATAAGCATAAGTTATAATCTTTTCGGTTATTGTTAGATTTTAAATGTTTAATATAATCTGGGAGAGCAATTTAAGTCACAGTTTAGTAGTCATTTCTTGCAGATGGTATCCTGATTGAAATAATGGTTTATTCTAGTAAGCTGACTATCAACAACAACAAGATCATTACAATGAATAAAATTCTGGATAAGGGGGAAAATTGCTTTCATTTGCATTGAATAGAACAAGGGAAATGGGAAAGAATACTTGATTTGAATAACACCACGGAAACCAACCCATGATTGCTGCATGGGTTTGGCTCCTCTCCAGGGAGAGCCCAGTGAGCTTTGAGAAGGTGCCACCTATAATATACTGATCTAATGGCTAAGATAAAACTCCTAGTTTTACCTTATTTGAAAACCCGAGTCCCTCTCAAGCCCAATTTGCTTTCTAGTTTCCCTGCCTCTCTGGTTCATCTTCTACATTGCAGTCGATGTCTTCTGGTTCTGAGGTAAATCATGGTCTTCATTTCCTCAAACTATGGCTCCTTCGGCTCTCTGTAACGAGAGGAGCTGAAACCCTGTTCTTCACTGGGCACTTCTTCACACAAATGACTTGTTCTTCAAATCTGCATACAAGGTTAAGGTCATCAGATTCGTCAGAAGAATTAAGTATTCCTTTTCATTAGTAAATTACAGGCTAAAAATAATATCTTGCCCTGTTAGGGTTAGGTCAAATCTATTGTTTCGATGCTGCCATTGCTCTTTGCTTCTTAGATTCCCATCGGATGCCTACATATTTAGATCTCCCAAGTTAAGATTGAAAGAAATTCTTAGTTTCAATCTTGGGTCCTCTTTGTGAATGATACTAAAGAGCCCCTTGTTTTGAGAAAATCTTCTAAACGTGGAGTTTGGTTGACTTAAACCAATTATATTCATGATTAACAGATTTCAGATTACATTCTTCCTTTGTTTTCTATCATTCTAGTCATCCATTTAGGTCAGTTCCTGCAATCTCTGCGAAATCCATTCACTATTCTTCTTCTTGTTCATTGGATTTAATGACAGTAGTATGCCATTCGCTTCTTCACATGAATACCTTGTTCCTCAAATCTGCATATAACGTTCAACTCATCATGGGTGAAGATGAATCAGAAGAGGCCTTGCTTAGAAGATACGTTTTAGCTCCTAGTCTGAATCGCAATGAAGAAGAGGAATGGAAGATGAAGCCTGCAAGTGATTTGAAAGGAAGGGAACTAGAAAGCAAATCGGGTTGGAGAGGGACTCGGGTTTTCACTGTTTTCTGGGTTTCAAACAGGGTAAATCTAGGAGTTTTTATCCTAGCCATTAGATCAGTATATTACAGGTGGCACCTTCTCTGAGCTTACTGGGCTCTCCCTGGGAGATATTCTCCCCGGAGAGGAGCTGAACCCTTGCTGCATGTGAGATTGGTAAGTTACTTCTTTGATATGTGATTCATTTAGAAAAACTCTTTCATTCTGTTGGCCAATATTTCAGTTAAAGCTTTTTTCTTTCGATAACTTGAAGAGTTCTATTATGCGTCTCTAATCGGTAAGTTTCTCTGTTTCCATGAGGCATGTGAATTGTTAAAAGAAAGTCTCTTTCTGTAAAAATGGAACCATTTGATAATGTTTTCATGGTTTCGTTATTAATCCATATGTTACATTAATTTTTCCAGATAAAATTACGTGGAAATGATTCAATAAAAATACCTTGTAAGAGGAGATACCAAATGTTTAAACAATTCCAGGCACCTTTTCTTGCCAACAAGTTATGCCCTATATGTAAAATTTTACTCTTTAAGTTGCGACTTTCTACTTGGAGCTGAAGGTTTACTAATCATATGAATTGGATGGAAATGTTTAGTGACTCAGATGACTGAATTAACACAGCAAGTTAGTATCTAAAATTCTTTTGATGAAATTTTGGGATCCATTTATAATTGATTTCGCCTTAAAATTTCAGTTATATATGCTGTAATAATTGTATCTGATTATTTAGACTTATGCAGATTCTGGGAAACAGTATGTCTGCTAAAATGTGGGAGGTCATGCTCGGACATGTGCACTTGACAATAGGGTGTATGTGTATCATCCTCCCAGTGCTCAAAAGAGAGTGGGTGTCATCTTCAACATTGTAGGACAAGTTTTGGGAATTCTTGCAGAAGAAAAATATGTTTCCATTGTGGGCTCTCAGAGACTGAAAAGGTACAATGTTCTCCTGGTTTTCAGTTGATTTTCCTTCTCTTTCTAACTCTTTGGCTGTCATTCTAGGCTGAATCACATAAACTGGTACAAGTTGTGTATGAACAGTGGGAAGTAGTGGTACTCTTGGGAAGAAGCTGCCACATTGGGAAACCTTTTGCAATCACCTGCTGCTTGTTTATCGTCCAGCTCTGCTGGGGTGAGAGTTCATACAGTAATCAGTTAAGCAACCAGAAGTTGGATGATTTGGGTTTCAACCAGTGTCTGTATTCTCCAGATGTTTCTTCTATCGTATCTGCTGGGGCCCCAGCAAGGTTGAATATTACACCTTGCAAGCTACCAGTGACATGGATTTTAGACATGAACGGCCATCCAATATGCCAAGCCAAGTAACACACTCTTTTTTGGGTATGGAATCCATGTTGCATACTTTCTATGGTGAAGACAATCTACAATATTTGGGTACCAAGGATGCCTTTCGATCTCAAAGCGTAGGTTCGGATTCACAAGAACTCTATGAATGGGAGCAAAAAAGAAGCTTAGGATATGGTAAAAAGGCCAGGGAAGGTAGACAGAAAAAAAGTCATGTTATAGTCAGCCTCAGTTGTTCCATATACTGGTGAAAAGACTAACCCGTCATTTTACTTGATCCATCAGAAGCACTACCATTGCCAATTCCTCGTTTCCTTCACTTGGGTCTAATGAGCTGCATAGCTTCCTAGCAGCACCGGAATCTTACCCGCTTGTATAGCTGCTAGCCTGCTATCAAATGCCACTTGACACTCATCTCCTCAACACTGAATTGAAATGGCTGGTAAGAAGAGCACCCATTCAGTGGTTAGTGTGAGTGTCTTTTGTAAGGATGTCAGGTGTCATAGCGGAGCATATAGAAGAAGTGGCATGGTGATTAAGAGAGAGTGATCAGCATTTCCTGTGGATTATGAAATAGTTGGAGTAAGGAAAATTGCCAAATGGATTGAATCACAGAGGAAATTGGATTGGTTGTGAACTGGTCTGACCAACTTGAGGTTTTAGCTTACCAAGCTGTGAGTTGCTTTGTAACACATTGTGGGTGGTGCGTACTCTAAACTGGAAGGGTTAAGTTTTGGCGTGCTGATGGTGGGAGTGCCACAGTTATTTGATCAACCAACGAATGCCAAGTGCGTGGAGGGTAGGAGTGAGAGCTAAATCTGATGATTAGGGTTTCTACCAAAAAAACAAATCTGATGATTAGGGTATTGTAAGAAGAGAACAACTTAAAATACTTTTAAGGGACGTAAGGGAAGATGAGAGACGCCAACAAGTGATTAATGAAAGATAGTTGGCTGAGGAAGCAGCAATTAGTGAAGGTGACAAGAAAATTGACGAGCTTGTGGAGAGGATATTCTCTCATTACCCTTCTTCTATTTATATTTCACTGGAAATCACCACATTCCCTCTTCTTGTTGGCTATCACTGAGGTGTAGGAAGAAGATGGGTGATTCTAAGGGTGTCTATTGTGTACTGAAAGTTTAACCATACCAAACCGTGCCGTTTAAAATTCAGTGTGGTACGTATAGAAATCAAATTTCTTATGTTCAATTCCAGCTTCAGGTACTCATACCGTCAGTATGTATTGAAATCGTACCGAATTGGTACAATACCAATTTAAAGGATATAAATGTAATTTTATAATTTAAACACTTTACCTTTACCCTATCTTTAATTCCCTATTTCAATTTTTTTATTTCATCATTCACTCTTCTTTTTAGATTTACTTGCTTTGTCTCTGTTAATATTAGATTATATCGATTGTTTGATAACAATTTCATTAGGATCTTAATAAATTAATAACAAAAGTGGTATGGGTTCGTTTATGTTAAAATTGTACCGCATTAGATACTATGTTTAAACCGTTTTTTCATGTCGATATAATACCTAAACCGTACTAAACTGTTTTTGCAAATATCGAAATAGTATTGTACCATGTAAATTCGGTATGGTGCGGTTCTGATTTTCGGTATTCAAAGTTGGTACCATACCGAAAGGTGATAATGTGAGAGATTGTGAATGACCATTGAAGGCATTTTATTACACATAAAGCAAATCCGTCATTTCGTATTCAAATTTAATAGAAATGTTTTTTTTTGGGTAAATTTAATAGAAAATGAAACGGTGATAACGAGTAATTTTTCCAATTATAAAAAGTGGGCTACAGTAAAA
This sequence comes from Hakea prostrata, assembly GCF_041222555.1. Lineage (NCBI taxonomy): Eukaryota > Viridiplantae > Streptophyta > Magnoliopsida > Proteales > Proteaceae > Hakea > Hakea prostrata. The sequence continues at coordinate 8,606,105 of NC_142602.1, read as the reverse complement.
AATTCATTTTATTTCCATCCAACTGTCTTGGTTGGTCGCATTTATAGCCAAAGGTTTCAGATCGTGCGACGCTCACATGTCTAACTATGCAAATCAAATCACATTTTTGTTTTTTTGAATCGAGAAAAATCAAAATCACCTTTTGTTTGAATTTAAAATTTTTGTACACGTCCTCAGATTTCGTCCTCTCGTGGCTGAAAGCATAAGCAGGGATTATTTTATTATTATTATTGAATTAATAAAAGGCTATTATAGACTTTTCAATCCTTCGAGGTCCGACTCCGATCCGATACTCCGATTTCCCCTTCTTATTTCTCTCCGCGAGCGTATGATAACCCCATTCTGCGCGTTGGTGTGAGGCTACTGTCCTTCCTCGACGCTCTCTTCAATTCGATCTCTCTTGGGAGGAAGGTGAATTTCTTCGTTTCGTCTTGATTTTGCTTGAAAATTTGTGTTTCTTGTTCTCTTTCGTTTCTGTACATCTTAAGCTGGTGATCGGTTGGTATAATTCTGATTTTGTGCAAATTGTTTGTTCATATGGAAACCACACTTTAACAATCAGGGATTTTAAGCAGAAATATTATTCATGCAAACAGATCTGAGCAACTCAACTGCAAAAGTAAAACGAAACCCCAACGTCATCTCCCAACTGAAACAAGCCCGAATCTACTACAAATGATACCTCGATAAGCGCAACATAGAAGAAAAGATCAAACAGATCCAAAAGATCTCAAGGTGACGATGGGGAAATGAAGCGTAGAATTAACTAATGAGGATGGGCGATTCGGGCTTGTCTTCAGTTGGGAAATGACGTTGGGGTTTCGTTTTACTCTTGCAGTTAGAGTTGCTCAGATCTGTTTGCATGAATAATATTTCTGCTTAAAAAATCCGTATCAATTGATCGGGGTTGTTTCATGTTTTATTCGATGCGTATGAGTAGATCTTTTCAGCTTGTGTTAGGCTTTTGGAGGATTATTCTTCGTTATCAATACGCTTCCTTAAACTATATCAACCGGCGCATTTCTCTCTCTTTTTTTGGGGGTTGTCTTGTGTTTCCCTTCTTGTGATCTAGTTGCAAACAGGTTTTAGCATTCTCAATTTCATTTTGACTTCTTTCTCTGCTAATTTTGGGCCCCTTTTTTTGGTGCGTGAATGTTGAAGGGACTCTACTGCCACAACGAAACATGGGGCTTACTTTCACTAAGCTTTTTAGTCGACTTTTTGCCAAGAAAGAGATGCGTATTCTGATGGTTGGTCTTGACGCTGCTGGTAAGACCACCATACTGTACAAGCTCAAGCTTGGTGAAATTGTCACAACAATTCCTACCATTGGTAAGTTCAGGTTATAAGATTCGACTTGCGCAGCAAATGGTTATTTATCTATTTCCTTTTCATTTTCTATTACTTTCATGGTTTGGCATTTGGTTTACTTTCCTTATTCAACTGAAATGTAGATTTACTCTAATCAGTCTGTTCTGATAATCTTTTACAGTAGAGGAAGAGTCCTCAAAAATTGTGTTTGTATTGTTCGGGTAGATGATGACTATGTTGAGTTACCATCTGAAATATGGATGAAGCAAATTAGATTTTATATTATCTATATCATGACTGCCTGGTGGATGGCTATGATGGTATGTGTTGTCTAGTCACTGACCTTGTAGGTTGTCTTCTGTCAATAAGGATTATGTTTTTTTATGGGTGATATTAGTACTTAAAACATTTTGGAGTTTGGAGTGCACTATGTACTTGCAATGAGCTATAGGCCAATATATCTTCTCATTGAACCTTCTCTTCTTATGTCCAGTGTTAAGTATTTCATCTGCATTAATCTGTTGCTAAGAATAATGAAAAGTTAGAATGCACTTAAGAGACTATCCTGATATAACTTGGTGCAATACCTTTAGAAGATCGACAACTTCAGGAGACCTTTAGGTTTTGAGAACGAATAAGGGTTCTGATTTCTCTATGTTGCAAAGCCCGTAGGGTCCAAGAGATTGCTTATTGTTGTCTCCTAAAGCATTGTTGACTGCTTAATTTGTATAACTATCATTTGGTAGGAACTTCCTATTGCTAAGGATGCCTGCTGTGTTTATCCTCTGAAAGAATAGAAGGATAGGGATTTGAGAATAGGAATCAAGGAAGGCTGAAGCTGATGATTCGAGTCATTTGAGGTGGCATGCCCAAGCTCAATGGAGCCTTAGAATTCTCCAGCCCCGACAAGTGACTTGACTCAGAATCGAATGTAGTGAAATAGGTAGCTAGTGGCAGGGCCAAATGACCATAGAAGAGGTGGTAAGGTGCTGATTGGAGGGTTTAGAATTGAAATTCATGAAGCCAATTGTGTTCTTTTCTTTTACCTCAAAAAAGAATTTAATATTGGCTATTTAAGGATCCATTAGCCAAACCTGTTTATATAGGATATGTCTGAGTTGTTGCTCTCTTTAATTCTGGTGCTACTATTTGTGACTTTTATAATAGACGGGAGGTAATGTTACATCTACAAAGTTATGTAATTGAAACTTGCAGAACCAAGAAAAAGAAAGTGGGTTTCCTTCAAGTAGATAATATGTATGTTTCTGAATATGCTGTCACTATTATTTTCAGGGTTCAATGTGGAGACTGTTGAATACAAGAACATCAGCTTCACTGTTTGGGATGTTGGTGGTCAGGACAAGGTAATTATTTTACTTGCCTCATGCTTTGTGCTGAACTGTAATTTTGAAGCCAGGGGTTCTGATTCAATTCATCTTTCAGAAAAAATGGTGATTAGGCCATGTCAAACTCAAACTATGTCTAAATGACCTTTTATAATTATAGTTTTGAATGCATAAATATGTATAGTTTAGTTTAAATAAGAATTAAAGGGGAAAAAAATAAAATCGAGGAATCACATGTCAATACTTTTCAAGTGTATACCACTGAACAGAATAAATAAATAAATAAATATAAAGGAGAATTGAGTGTCTATTACTGTTTGAAAATATGGATTTACTATTTTACTCAACTTAGTTTCTAAGTGATCATGTTTTGGTTTACAAAAATTTGCTAATTCGTCGAGTTTGTTATGGTACTGAGTTTTATTTGACTCATGTATTTATGACCTTGCCTTGACATTTTTTGTGTTGTCCAAACCAGATACAAATTTCCTTACTCATCTAGATATTGCATTTATTTTTAAACTTGAGACTTGACCCTTGGTATTTTCCTCTTTATGTGAGTCTTAAAGAGATTGATCATGTTATGATTTCTTTTATATCATTGTGGAGGCAATCTAGTATTTAACGTGTCTAATCAAATGTACTTATTTGTGTACAGATCCGTCCACTATGGAGGCATTACTTCCAAAACACTCAGGGTCTGATATTTGTGGTGGATAGCAATGACAGAGATCGAGTTGTTGAGGCAAGGGATGAGTTGCATAGGATGTTGAATGAGGTATCACCACAATTATAATTTGTTTCTTCCCCCCCTCCCCCTCTTTTTTTTGGGTTTTGTTTTTCAGATGTGCATTCGTTTTCTCCAGTTATCCATGAGGTCTACTTATTTGCTATGTGCGGTTGCTTACTAAATCAACAGAATTAGTTGTAAATATACATGTACTATTTTACTTCTCCTTACTGCTATATAACCTCTCTTTTTTTTTCTTTTTTCTTTTTACCTCAAATATATATATATATATATATATATTGAGGTCGTGTATGTTTTTCTCAGATTGTATTTAAATTGTTCTCTAAATTTGGGGTAGAAAAATACCTCATTTGTGGAGACGGCTTCTTTTCCTAGGTTTTAGTTTTTACTGTGTGGTTGGTTTGACTATCTGGCCAACTGCGTGGTATGGTATTTTCTGAACCTACCATAGTTCTCCCTTGTGTTTGCGTTTCATCAACCTCCGGGAGATATCATTGATCTGCCTTCATTCACTAAAATCCAAGGTATGGTACTTTGTTGGTTGAAATCTAGATACTCCTGATTCTTTGAAAAATGAAAGGGATCACAGAAGGAGAAAAAGAGTCAGAAGACGATTGGGTCATTGGAATAAGAAAACCCGGGGGGGGGGGGTGACGCAAATTTTGAATCTGAATTGGCATGGGAATTCTGTTTACGGTGGGGGGGGGGGGGTTGATTACCAAAGAGAAGATTTTTGTTCAGATTGTTTCAGTTACATGATCTGGCTGGTTTGTTTTATAGTTGTCGACCATTCCCCACTGGATGGGTTTGAGAAGCAAAATAAAGAAATTTGCTTGTCCTCCCCCCTTGCTTGTATGTTACGATTAGGATTGTCATCTAGTTTTGTCTTCCAGCTCTCTTCCAGCTGTCTTCCATCATCTCCTTGGGTTAGTTGACGGGTGACTTCATAGGTGGTATTTGGCATGTCTCGTCATCTGGTAACCAGTATATGGAATGAACTCATGCTTTTTGCAGTACATTACCCATTTAAGCTGCTTGCTATTGCTATCCCATTGCTGAGCTGAATTTCTTACATCTGACTTCAGGATGAGTTGCGAGATGCTGTCTTGCTTGTATTTGCTAACAAGCAAGATCTTCCTAATGCAATGAACGCTGCTGAAATTACCGATAAGCTTGGTCTTCACTCTCTCCGCCAGCGACACTGGTAAAATGCCTTTCCATCTTGCCGCCTACCCCTTCTCTCCTTCAATTGTTTGCCTTGATGGAGTACTATGTCCTGCTTGGGCTAATCATCTTGGTTTCTATAGGTACATCCAGAGTACTTGTGCAACCTCTGGGGAGGGCCTCTATGAGGGGTTGGACTGGCTCTCCAACAACATCGCTAATAAGGTATAAGTACTTTGAAATACGTTTCTCTTAGTTTAAATTGCCGAGTCCTGATTATATGGAGCCACAAGATATTTTTGTCTTGCTGTTTGAAGTTTGCCTCTGTACATTTAATGTGTCTTGTAATAGATTTTCCGTTATTGGTTTGCTAGGCCTGAGGCGAATGAATGCTAGTTTATCAAGAGAATGGTTTACGAAATCAGGTTCTACTTTGGACAAGCAGGCGTGGGATGTGTTGACGACTTGAAGAGAGTGGATCCTTGTCATTCTTGACTTTCTTGTAGACTTGTAGGATGATTGGCCAGAATACTTATCTAGTTTTTATGGGCTTGTCTTCTGAGGTTGAATATGAAGCATTAGCTATACCGTTTTGTCTGTTACTGTAATGGTGTTAACTTTACTCTCTTTTACAGAAATTGGATTATGTTTTGTGATCCATTTTTCTTGTTTCGATCACTGTAGTCGTTGCAGTTTGGTAGTTCTCAATTTCTGTGACTCCAGGCAGCTTTTACCGCTCAGCTTCACAACTTATCAAGCGTAAACTGCCATGCTAAAATCTAGATGACTATATCCCACGAATATGCAGGGATGGTGAGGCAGCTCTATGCAGTAAGCATCCAGGGTTTTTCGATGTGGTTTGGGCTAGCAACTCTTGGAAATCTATCCACTGGATCATTCATTTTTTTATGAATGTGTATGTAGGGATGAGTGACGTGTTCATAAGTCATGTAAAAGGGTTGAAATTAAGTTTTGATTTTTTAAACTTATAAATATAATTTCAATCTGATTTATGGGCATGTGTCGCTTATCTGGTCCGTTTTCTTCTTAGAAATGGAGAGGATGAAAATCCGACTCTCCTTATATTCTTTTTCCCTTGGTTACCCCTCCTTCCATCTCGTACCCCTCGAGGTCCCCTACCCCTGCCGCTCCAATCTCCTCAATGCTTGGTTCACTCTAGCAAAACGGCAAGCCATTCTTTCCATCCTAGTCTTATCTCTAGATAATTTTCTGATACATGGATCTTGAAATTTTCTAAGGATGGTCGTTTCCAGGTCAAATCCACCTATCATGCTACAACTAATTCATTCTCTACCCCCAACAGCCTTCTTCTTTGGCCGCGTCCCCCCTTCACCCCAAAGAATCCGGATCATCACCTTTGACGGGAGCACTTTGTGCTACCCCGACGGGTAGCTGATCCGGACTCCACCCCAAATGTAGTAAACTTTAGTACACGCAACCCTCCTTAAAATAAAAACCTTTCTTTGAAGAGTAGTCCATAACCCCAATAATGGTATCGCTACCTAATAGACCTTTTTTTGCTAGGAACAACACCCCCATCCCCCATTTGTTTACTTTGCATACCTCAGGTTGAAATTGTTTTTCCTATTTTATTTCACTATAAATAAAAAAAAACCCCCCCCCCCCTTTTTTTTTTTTTCCCATCCCCGGGTTGAAATTGTTTCTCCTATTTTATTTCACTATAATTTTGCGCGCACTTGTTGGCGAGCTTCTCTATCTTAATACATCTGCCTTTGTGGTACTAGTATTCATGATTGATTGCACTTTCTAGATGTAAAATTCAACACCTCATGTATGTGACGTCCTGTTTATATATTAAATAGTTTACTTTGCTAGGTTAAATGGTTACTCGGAATACTTCGTCATGTTTATATATTAAATAGTTTACTTTGCTAGGTTAAATGGTTACTCGCAATACTTTTTCATTTAATGGTCAAAAGCCTTCCTTGATAAATGCTATTGTTTGGTTGTTCAAGTTTTAGTCTAAACTTCATTGGTGCATGAAATCAACAAGTGTGAAGGCTCAATTCCTCCCGGGCCTTGTCTACCTCCTTCCGTGTCGGGCTAAAATTCTCCTTTGCACTTGAACCGATCTAAAAGAGTCCACATAAACCTCGTAAACCACTTGAGGCGGTGGTCTTTTAAGTTTTAACAAACACTAAAGCTGCGCCGCTTTTGTCCCACTGGCGGTGACTCGCCTTCGTATATATATTTACGGAAAATTGTAGATGCTTTTTCCGTCATTTCATTGGTTTTGGTTAGATAACACGTGGAATTTTTTAGTTATTATATATTCTTTTATTGGTTATGTCCGTTTTGGATAACCATATATATATATATATATATATATAGCAGCTTTCTTCCATAAGCTTCAACTGATCGCCGTAAATAGAATACTTTTTCCTCCGCGGTTGCAATAGCTATAGCGAGAAGGTTGGAATAACTCTGAGCTTTTAAGAGGGAAATCCCCGATTTTGCAGAAGAGAAGAGAAAATGCTTAGTGCAGGTTGCAGGAAGTTTCTAGGGTTAGTTTCCCAGCAGAACCATAAAGCGCCGGCTTTGGTTCGGTTCTACCATGAAAGGGTTGTCGATCACTACAACAACCCTCGTAACGTTGGATCATTCGATAAGAATGATAACACGGTTGGGACGGGGCTCGTCGGTGCTCCTGCTTGTGGCGATGTTATGAAACTTCAGATAAAGGTGGATGAGAAAACTGGGAAGATCACCGATGCCTGCTTCAAGACCTTCGGTTGTGGATCAGCCATCGCTTCTTCTTCTGTTGGTTAGTATTGCTATTAGTCGATTTTTTAGGGTTTCTTGATGAATTGATGGGCTTGGTTCATCCTATATTTTCTACCTCCTCCATCAGCGATTGGTTTGTTTGTATTCATATTTTACCTGCTTTCAATACTTTTAGGTTTTTATTCGTACACCGACGTTAAACAACAAGTATTTCACCGGAATTTTGAAATTTCCGTCCAAGAAATTGAAAATTGTGTATGAATTTGTTGAAGCAGCAATAATTTTGCAGATATTTTGAAATTGCCGTAAAAGAAATAGAAATTTGTGTAGGAATTTGTTAAAGAAAGCAGCAACAGTTTTACTGAATTGCAATGTAATGAATTGGAGAATAGTTAATATTCCTTCTTCCGATTGTGTATGTTCGTTACTGATGTTAACTTGGTTGAAATATAACGACTCCCAAAATCTTCAAGTTTGTTTCTGTTGGCAGTCTTCAATTTAGTCTGTTATACGATGAAGATTAAGCTAAAAAGCCTGAACGGGTTTTTTCAGTGAATGAAGCTTCCCTTTCCCTCTTTTTTCAATTTGTAGTTTTTGAGAACGTTGGGACATAGCTTATTTGGTTCACACATCTACATCTTGCTAGTGTTGTGAAGATACTAATACATGGTTGAATTCTTTTTTCAGCTACGGAATGGGTAAAGGGGAAACAGATGGAGGAAGTTTTAACAATAAGAAATACGTAAGTCCAGCTTCCTTGTTGTTTCTGTAGTGCTGTCTTCTAAGTATTGACTATGATATTTAACTTTCTGACTTATCAGTTAGATTGGCGTCTTTACTAAATAGAGTGTTAAATTGGTAGCTATGATGTAGTTAGTGGAAAGGTGTTACTTTTCAATTGAACTCCAAAATTATTCTACGGTTCTTTCAAGAATTTGAACGGATTTACTCTGTTTCCTTGGGTACTGTTCATCTGATGATCAAGATATTATTCACCATTAGAGCGCTTATTACTTTCTTCAGCCAGCTGATGCAATGTTTATTTTATCTCCTTAAAATTTCTGAAAATTGAATGCAGGCATAAAGATAAGCCGAATGATACTTGAAAACTATATGTACATACTGATTGCTTGTGTATTTGGCAGAGCCAGATAGGTTTGTTCTTTCATTTGAAGAAAGATATTGTGATCTGTAACCTTGCTAGGTACTTCCATGTAGATAGTTGGATGGGCTGGTTGACTTATTTTCTGGCTCTTTCTTGTGTTCCACCTTTTCCTTTTAATATAATGGTAACGAATCTCTCATTAATGTAAAACCTTGACCTTCAAATTTTCATAACTAGGCTTAAGAGGGTTTTGCTTTTATGCCGTGTATATATCAGCTGGATGGGAGTAAATTCTGTTGAACATGTTGGATTTTGACTTAGTACTAGGAATAGATTGGTTATCCATTTACAATGCCAGGGTCCCTTGTTTTGAGAAGAGATGCTGGTAATGATTCTGGCCATCGAGGCTTGTCTACTGAGTCAGTAGGGACACGAAGGATACTTGGCTCATGGTTTGGTATTTTATTAGAAGGGCCTTAACATTAAAAAATGCACCTTTTTTTACAAGAATACCAAAATGTATTTCCAGAAGATCTTCTTGGGTTGCTCTCTGATGGTGAGTTAGTTTATTTTTGAGTAATGCTAGGTCATCATCTATCTCCAAACCCCTTTATCAGATGGCACCTAAAAAATTGGAAGATTTTTAAAGAACATTTACAAGAGCTCCTTGCTATGCGCTTTATCCAATCTAGTGGGTCACCGTGGGAAGCACCTATGCTATTTGTGAAGGCAGCTAGGTTCATGGAGCTGTGTATGGATAACTATGGTTTGTTAATTCTAGGTTATATACCTTATATCACTTAACCAGGGTATGATAAAATACAAAACCTAAAATTGTGCACCCAGTCCTGGTCAAGTAACTATGGTTGGTTAAATCTACAATTACATCACTAGCCCAATTCAGAAGAAGTGACTAGGATATTTATTTGGATAGTCTATTCAGGAATTGTCAAGTTTCCATATGTTTTGGTAATACTCCAATAGAAGGAAAATGGCATTGGTTTGGGACCATTCAAGTAACATGAAGAAATTGAAGCAGTTAGTGCAAAAAATAGTTGAAAGCCAATATAGTTCGAGGCACTAAAGGATTTGCTAAAGGTAGAGGTTGGAAGAAAGCAGTTGTGATCTTAAGGTTCAATTAGCTAATTAGAAATTCTGAAAAAAAATGAGCAACTCCAGTGCATGAGGCTCCTGTTACTGCTGGGTCTGGAAGGGTGTGCAGCATTAAACCCTAGTTAGGAAATTTTTACATGTCAATAATCAACTAGAAATGGAAATTGATAAAGGGGCCTTCCAAGTTTTGAACCTGCAAACAACAGATTGCAATAGTGCAACTGTAGAAGTAACCTTCTAACTTCTAGTCTAAAAAATTAGTTAATAAATATCCAATAATGACAAAAGAGCGAAGATTATTGTGAAGGAAACCGCCTAAGCATCCTAGTCACAAAAGCACCCAAGTGTTATTTATTTTGTTATTTTTGTTTCCCCTGCTTTCTGACATGATCTAATATGCCACAAGATGCACCTTATATCAATAAAAATCAATACTAAGCCACGAGAAGTCATAAAAAATGCACATAGAACTAGAAGAAAACAGAAATGAAGCAGCAGTTAAAAAGCCTCTCTAAGTGACATATCGTATATCATGAAGATGGTAAGGTCGTGGGTCAAATTTTGGTTAGATTTGATTGTTGGTTTAGTAAGTTGTGAAAGGATTACTTATTGACCACCTGTTCTCCACGGCAGTTACCATACAGAATCTGTCGTGTGGCTGGCTCAAAAAGTAAAGAGAAACTTAAAGTGGGCTGTTTAGTGGTGGTAAATTATCTAGGGCATCTAGTTTTTTGGCACCTACATCGTATTATGTTCAGAATATGACAACATAAGTTTGGGAGATTGTGATGTAAAACCATGAGATCAGTGTAGCAGTGTCATATTCTTACCTTCATTGAGATGGGAATTTTGGCAGAGCCCCATCTTTTTGCCTAGAGTGTACCTATTTTTTAATTTGAGCATGATGTGTGTGCCTGTGCATCAGCTTTTATTGCTTTCTTGTTTATACCTAGCTTACTGTGATAACTGATTGTATGGTTTGCTACTGTATGAGAACAAGTTGTTGGCGGTGTTGCTGTTATCTGCTTGGTTGCAGGTCATTTTCCTTGGATACTGGGGCAATTGTTTGTCCTTCATTTGTTACATGCATGGATAGTGGAGTATTGTCAGTTGGACATACTGTTGTCATTTGAAAGCATTCGTGAATTTTGTTGCTGAATGTATAGGAAAATGCTTGTTCATCTGCAGTTTAGTTGTTAGGGTCCACAGACAGCATCACTTTGAATCTGTTCATGTGGAGGGTTTGTTCTTAATTATTATTGTTCCAAAAACTGCAGGGAAATTGCAAAGCATCTCTCACTTCCACCAGTGAAGCTCCATTGTAGTATGCTAGCTGAAGATGCTATCAAGGCTGCCATTAAAGATTATGAAGCAAAGCAAGTCAAGTCAGGGGCTAAAACTGCAACAGAACCGACTGAGAAAGTTGCTAATGTGCAATGAACTGTTAAGAATGCTGGTGCTGGACGTCAGGGGACACGTATGGCTGTTCACTAGGATGTTTGAACCTAGGCCCACTCTCAGACAGCCTGCCTTCCTCGGGCATCCTTTATATAATTGGATGCTTTTGCTACATAGATACAACCTAAGGAAAAGTTTGTGAGACTTATGTACAAAACTTTCTGTATATCTGTTTAGTTTGGATATGGGAATAACCTTGCATGTAGCCATGTAGGGTACTTTGCTGCTCTGGTATTTTGTTCATTATCCCATTAACAGGCCTTGACTTGGCGACTACGATGTTAACTACCACGGTACTGTTCCCCATACGTTTTAACTGAATCAAGGATTGTGCTCCTTTCATATCTTTTTTGGTTTGCTGCTTTCACATTCTTCACCATATATCTAGGAGTGTTATCTCTAAGTACTGATGATAAAGGTGAATTAGAAGTGGTTTTCCTTCTAAATGTGTTGATCAGAGGAGTATGAGAGTAGTTTAATTCTCTATCTGGATTTTAATTCTAAGGCTAGTGTTTTTGGTAGTAGTTCTTTTTGATGGAGCTTCAGTGTTGCCTACAGTGATTATGGAATATATGGTCAAAGGGTGAAATCTTGACCACTGGATTTTTTTTATTCAACCATACCTATCTATCTATAACAAATATATATGCAAATGAGTGGTCGGGATTTCGATCTCGATCACTTGGGGAGATTGTGGCCATACGTAAATCAATACTCAACGTTAAAGTTGAACCCCGTTCTTTTATGTTAGACCTAATCAAATATCTTAAATATCTTATTGTTAGGCTTGCTTACAATTTAGATTGTAACAACAGAAAAATATTGATAGATTGCCACCATGGCGGAACCTAGAAATGATGTGAAAATGTTGTAAGCTCATCTGTGGTTTTATTCTAAATCAAACTAAAATAGAGCCAAGGGAGGGGGAATTAGCGGGGACTAAAACTAAAAACAGTTGGATGAAATTTTTTGTACAAACTGAAAAACAAAAATGATAGTTACGTTTTTATATTTTACTACCAAAATTTTGAATTCATAATTTCCATAGGAAGTCAAACGTGAATTTATTTTTCTTCGGTAGACATAAATATATTAAGAAAGTCGTTATTTGAGGATTTGAGGAAGATCCAGCAACAAGGGAGTTGAATGTGGCCAAAATGTCCTACACGGTGTGGATACAACCTTCCGAACTAAAGCATTAGCACAGGAATTTGAAGCCCTTAGAATTTTTACAAAAGTGAAAATATTTAATTGTAGAACTTAAAACAAATACATTATCTAGAATATCTTTTGTAGCTTGAGATTTACAGTTGTCCAACCCTAAGAGGTAAGAAATACCAACGTGAGTTGAGTAGACAATATATTGGTGTTGAGTTTCCTCATCAGCGTTTCCCAATTGGGATTAGGTGATGGAGAAGACTTGTAAAGGAACCAAGGAGTTTATAAAGTATCACAGAGCCAAAAAGACAAAAAGCACACGAGCAAAATGTAGAACAAAGGAAAAAAGAATACGTGGATAATTATACACCTGCAGCAAGACTATTAGTGGACAAATCTCAAATTTAAGTTTGGATTTTTTTTTATATCTGCTTCCTTTATGTTTTTTTATTAAAAATTTGGTGTGAATTTCAGAAAATTCATTGAAAGTCTTAACCTTTGATTTACTCTCTTAGTACTCAGAGATAGGAGTGTGAGAGAAAAATAGACTTCTGCCTTGATAGAGAAAGAACCGAAGCTTTTTATTGATGAAAAAATCAGACTTTGAATGCTTTAAGATCCAAATAAGGAAAAAGATGATCCAGTCTACTTTGACGAGGGTACCATCTGTTCCGCACCTTCCCGTCTTCCCTACGTGCAAGGAACGAATGAGCGAGTGAGGGATTGAATGAATGAAGCATCAAGCAAGCACATTGACATTTACAGGCGGATTGTTCCTTGCGGTCGCGTGGTTCCGACGCCAGAACAGAGGAGTCAACTGTGAGTAATTGTAATGAGTCAATGACGGCTCCCGCAAGGCTCGTTGAAGGCTTTTGTGCTCTGGGGCCTCTGGTCCTCTTTTCTTTTCAAATGTCAAACGTTTTTCCCTACGTTTCCAGGTTCAAATCTTAAGAAGAATCTGGCGCTGATTGATTTGGTATGACTTCAAAATCTTGCTTGCGAGGGTATTGGCGCCAGATGATAAGGATAGAAACTAGAAACACGTACCTGAGAAATGCGGAATCCAGACTTTGACGTGAGAACGTTGTTGGGGCATGCCATACATGCATGATGTGATTCCGCGCATGGTAACCATGGATATCATCAGTAACCACCTCCATCGCCTTGCTAATTCCTATCATGTAATAGAAGACTAATAAAATAAATATCATAGCTACAGTTTCAGGTTAATATTAGTACACAAAATTATTTTGTATTTTGTATTCTATATCTCCATTCGATTGAATTGATTAGAATTCAAATAGAATTTGAGCAAGTTTCCTTACATGGAATTCAAAATGTTGGCCATCTGATCAACCCAAAAAAGATGATGAATTATACTGCACTATGCTTTGCAGGACCCTTATACGAAATAAATAATAATGTTTATTTATGTTATAATTTTTTTTTGTGTGTGACATTTTAGTGTGCTGAGTAGGTATGGTAAAGTTGTTTAGTAAGCTCTGAAGAAATGATAATATATTTGATTATATTGATTCAAGGGATCGGTTATGTTGGCAAAAATCAACATCTCATACTATGAGGTCAAAATTTTGAATCTCCTTGGAATCAAAGTGAAGCTTTATATTTATAAATAGTTATCTCTTCCACTCCGCTTTTTATATAAAGCTATCCCCTGAGGACTAGTCAAGGTGTGTGCACATAATCAAATCTAGAAGAACCTTTAGTTTCAAGAAAGAAAAAAAAATATTTATACTTATTTTTCTAACATAAAAAATTATATTGATGCAGCCAATGCAAGTGATCTCAATGAGAGGAACTCACTAGTCATGTATTTACTCTAGGATGTACACTCAATTGGAATCTTTTTTAAGGACCATAATATGCTATGTAATAATGTTATACTGTAATTAAGTATATGCTACTGACTGGTTAAGTTAAAGAAGCTCTTCTATATAAATCGCAGTTAGTTGTGAGCTTAATATGGAATCATGAATGTCCATCGTGATAATTAGAGTGTTATTCACTTGATTATGGATTAACTAAAGTGCTATTCACTTGATTAGATAGCAGATGTATGATATATCATGATGGTACATTAACGTATCATGAAATTAAGGTATTGTATTATCAATTGAATTCTCTTCATTTACTAGATTTTTTACCCTTAGGACATTACAATAATTTCAACCAAATCACCTTTCGATGATGTTATACAAAACCACATATTGGGTCTCCATAGTGGTGAGCATTCCCTGTCATAGTGCCATTATTGTAGTGAATCTCGAGCTTTTTAATATGAAATGTAAAGAGATAAGATTGAATAATTCTGCTGTGGCATTTGTCAGTATCTCAATGAGTTGGAGGTTTGAAGTGGCAAAGGAAACCTGCAGCAAGCAGTGGGGAAGTGCTGATGAACTGCCACCACAACCAAACCTGAAACTCATGCATGTAATGCTTTGGCATATCTGTGTTATCTCACTCTCAGATCAACAAGGGGTTGATTTCATCTTTTTCATCTGGTGATTATGAAATATGCCACTTGCCCACGTACATGCCTTATCTGATCACCCAAAGTGATGTTCATCTCAATGCTACATTGAGAAAGTTGAGGTCAGATGATATGGATATTGGTTCGAGGATATGAGAACTGATCATGCGGTTGGCTTTAATTTGGTAGCAATTAGCATGAGACACACAAGCCAAAACTTTTGGAACCACTCCACAAATGGCACAAGAACATTGATCCTGATGTTGCCTGTTTACTGGTTCAATCCATCAATTTCAGTATGGACAGACGACCTTAACAAACTAGGCAGAAACAAGTCGCCTAATAATGGAGCATGTGATAGATGCATGAAGGGCAAAGTAGCTAGGCTGAGAGTTTGGTGAAGGAACACCTGTGAAATGCAGAAGCAAAAGAGAGATTTGATGGATAGGAATAGAGATAGAGAAGAAAGGGACCCTTTTGTTTGTGTTTCTCTTTTCTTCCAAAATGGTGAATTGTACAGTAGCGATCAAAATCATCTTCTCTTCCTGATGGACCCAGATCAGTTGATCTCTTCCTCAGGCACTCTAACAACTCTCTTAGCAGCTAGAGTTTCACAAAAGAAGGAAGCTTTGGCCATCCGAAAAGGTACGGCATCGATTCTCTTCTCTCAACTCTCGACTTATTTTGGTCCACACGCGACATTCAAAAAAATCCAAATGTCACAACAAAACCTTCTTTTGTTTCATTCTTTTTCTCTGGTACCTTTAAAATCTACTTTCTCGAGAATTTAATTTCCTTCTGAAACCACCACTGGGCATTAAAGAGTCCCTTTCCCACCACCCGCTTCCATGACCACCACGTAGAAGATTTTCATAAAACCGCTAAAGGTTAATTACAGATCAAAGATTCTCAAACATCCATATATCCATAGCTGGCATGTCCACAACTCGCCAGCTTGATCCCAAGATGCTGTTTCACAGTGTGCCATGTGTAAACAGTGATCTCAAGGATTCTTCTGTGATTTCTTGATTTGTTGGGGGTACCTATTTTCAATTATGAAGAAGAACACAAATAAAACACAAGTCAGCAAGATTGCTACATCACACTATGGAGAAAAGAAGTTTAATTATTTCATGAAAATCTCACCACATTTATTCCTTATAAAGTGCTACCATTTGCTTGCTAACACAGATTCTCTACGTTTGGACAAGGCATGCATTCGGCCGCTCGATGCCTTACCTGTGATACCAGATAGGACATCTAGCATGGATGCACGCCTTGGTCAGGCTTAATAGAACTAAATCCTTTGCTTTTAAATATTTTGCTTGTCTTTTTACTAGGTTATCCCATATAGATTATTTATAGAGAACTCAAAACTCAATTTTCATATCTTACTACTAAATAATTTACACTTTATCCCATTTCAAATGCAAATAGGCTCAAACATTGAATCAAATAGGTATTTCTGATGATCCTCATATTTAAAAGGAGCGGTCTCCCCTCAACCCAATGTCCTTCTATATCAATCATTTTCCTGGGTGGAAAGCCAGTGAGCCTGCTTACCACACATTACCATATATAGAAAAAATAAATTAATTTGGAAAATCCAAAAAGAAGTCTAGATGGATCTCAACCGTCCATGTTGATGATAAGGCTATATGGATGGTGAGTTGCACAATATTCACACGTTTCCAATTAACTTATACACTATTCTTACGTTTCATCCTGAGAAAGACTCATTTGAGTCTCATTTTGCTAACATTTGGCCTCCATGAAACCCTAATCTGTGGAGTATTTAAACACTCCAAGGCTGCCATATGGAGCTCAGCAAACAAGTGTTGTCTGCTTGCTTCAATTCTCCCTTTCTCTGCCTTGCTCGACCACAACCCAAACTTATCACCGGCGGCAATTAGTATGGCTCCACCTGAGGTCTCCATCGACGGCGCATACTCGGGTTGTACGAAGATTATGAACCCTAACACGGGTTACGGCAAGAGGGCCTACGTGACGTTCCTCGCCGGTAATGGAGACTATGTCAAGGGAGTGGTGGGATTAGTAAAGGGTCTACGTAAGGTGAACAGTGCTTACCCATTAGTGGTGGCGATACTGCCTGACGTCCCGGAGGAACACCGTGAGATCTTGAGGTCTCAAGGCTGCAGCGTTCGAGAAATCGAACCCATCTACCCACCTGAGAACCAAACCCAATTCGCTCATGCGTACTATGTCATCAACTACTCCAAGCTCCAAATATGGAAGGTAAGTCAATTGTCCAATGTTAATGCACGTGTGCATGTCTGCATGGTTCATTGAGTCAATTGATCAAACAGGTTTTGTGAATTCATTTTTTGTCTTTCTTTTTTTGAATTACAGTTTGAGGAGTACAGCAAGATGATTTACCTAGATGCTGATATCCAAGTGTTTGAGAACATCGACCATCTGTTCGATTCACCAGATGGGTACTTCTACGCGGTGATGGATTGCTTCTGTGAGCCGGCCTGGGGTAACTCGCCACAATACTCAATTGGGTATTGCCAACAATGCCCAGATAAAGTAAAATGGCCAGCTGAGATGGGCTCGCCACCTCCCTTATACTTCAATGCCGGAATGTTTGTGTTTGAGCCTAGCAGCTCAACTTGTGAATCCCTTCTTGAGACTGTCTCAGCCACCACACCCACCCTATTTGCAGAGCAAGTAAGAAAAATAGTTTTTTCATTTTTCCTTGCAGATCTTTATCATTCTTTTTTGTTTTCTTGTAAAAAGATATTTACTGGGTAGGCTTTGTTTCTATGCGTTCAGGATTTCTTGAACGTGTTCTTCAAACATATGTACAAGCCCATCCCTCTCGTATATAATTTGGTCATGGCCATGCTGTGGCGTCACCCAGAGAATGTGGAGCTCGACAAAGTTAAGGTGGTCCACTACTGTGCGGCTGTGAGTATTCTGGCGACTGAATCTCAGATTCCATGGAGTCACATCTCTGTGTTTGGGAATGCTATGTGATCTTTCTACGTTTCTTCACCATACAAGATGGGCCTATGTGGGATGCATTGAGACCTCACTTTTGATAAATTTTGCTAGTATTCAGAAATATAGGCCCTACCCCTAATGTTTGGTGAAGAAACATTAGAAGAACACATATTTCTACCCTGAGAGATAAAAGATCCAAACTCAATACTTCCATAAATTTTTATTTCTTATGAATCTTTTTATTGACCATCCATTCTTTCTTGTCTTTGAAACAAATAGGGGTCAAAGCCATGGAGGTTCACAGGCAAAGAAGCAAACATGGATCGAGAGGACATTCAGATGTTAGTAGCCAAATGGTGGGAAATTTACAATGATGAATCACTGGACTTCAAGCCAGAGCAGGAAGAGACCTTCTCTATGCAATCATCTGTTGTGTCATCCAGGTCAGAGACTGAGATTCCGTACCTTCCGGTGCCTTCTGCTGCTTAAAAGAAACTCACAAAGACAGTATTACAGTTTAGGGTTTGCATAACACAGTATGTCCCATGTAAATAAATAAAAATCGAATATGAGAATAATATATAGAGTTGTCTTCGATGATGAATACAGTGATGTTGGGTATGGCAACTCAAGCTTTAGAATTGTAAGAGTCCATGCACTTGATATACACTAAGTACTGCATGCATGTAGGGAGAATAATAGTTGTGTCAAACCCCTAGTTAGGAAGGCGATCCTTGCTGTGTAGGTGTGACTGGTCTATTTCTAATGCTTAGATTTCTATGTCATGTAACTCTATTATTAATCCTTTATGGTTGATGAATGAAAATCCTTATACCCAAAATATTGCATGCAGAGCATTCAAATTTTCTGCCACAGGCAATATGGTCAGGCCTGTGGATTGGGCTTTGAGTTTTAATGAACGATCTTATAAAAAACCCGTACCATTGATTATCTGTTTCTTCTATTTATTTATTTTTTCTTCTAAATTTCATCTAAAAATAAATAAAAATTTATACAATCAAATTTTTTTTGCCATCTAAATTGCAATCAACACCTAATAAATTATAAAAGTTTGATCAACATGTCAAGCACTACTAGTTAGATTTGAATTTAATAAAATTTTTGGGTATAAATTGCTTTTTGTATATAGGGGATGGAAATGTTATATATGCCATCAGTAAGAATCGAATTTCAGTCTCTTCACTAAAAGGTATTGGTATTACCAATCGAACAACGCTGTGTTGGCAAAATTTAAGAAATTATCAAGGAAACTACTACCACCTTCATTTATCATTCTTTGTCTTCAAGCAAGAGATATTAGTCTTTACTGAGATAGAATTAAAAAGATTGGTTTAAAGGCATTGACAAGCAACTTTGTAATAAAAATCAAGCAATAAGAATCCATGGAGATAACTTGGGAGAGAAGACTCATTAAAAACCACAAATATTGAGTTATCAGAAGGTGTTCATGCTGCTATATAACTTTTGCATAACATGACAAATTGCATCTATTTATGGCATAGCGACCAAAAATGATAACAAGTCTATGTTACATTAGATGAATTTGCTGGGGCCAAAACCTTCTTTGTTTTGGATTATGCTCAGCCACTGTGGCACTGTCTAAGTTCATCACCTGGGTTCTTTGGTGAAGATCTGGGCTTCAACCCGGAGATGAGTAAAAGGAATATAAAGCTTTCTAGTAAAATATATTAAATTAAAAATTAAAAGGGCAAAATATTATATGTGGATCGAGAAACAAAATCTTCCATAATATATAAAAATTATTGAAGATGATAATCGAGAAATTCTAGTAAATGTATAAAAATTTATTAAGATGATACGTAATGCAATATATATATATATATATATATATATATATATATATATATATATATATATATATATATATATATATATATATATATATATATATATATATATATATATTTTTTTTTTTTTTTTAAATGACATTATCGACCTTTGTTGCAAAAATCTTAAAGTGCAAAAGAGTGTGTGGAAAACAAAATCATTTAAATGGGACCCATGTAATTAAAACATGAGAATGAAAGGACAAGCATCTTGTTTTGTACCTTGCTGCTGATACCGTATCAATTGTACGAACAAGAAGGAAAGAGAAATTTTAGCCCATAACAAAAGAAAACAATACCTTGGTACCATGGAAATTAAAATTTTCACTTATGCTCTCTACTTGTTGTGTAAAATTTTCTAGTGAAATAAGTGAGGTGAGATTTGAGAAGGAGCCAATTAACGAAATGGAATTTCCATTCACGAATTAGATTAGTTTGAAAATGTTAAGTCTTTATATAACCCAAAGATTGACATAAACACACTCCAAGTCTCTAACCCCAAAAATGGTTTGAAAAGATATTTCATAAGCTGTGTGAGACTTGTTCCACATAAATTTAATAAGTTGTTGGGTGACAACATATGAGATCACTTTGTGCTGACACCGATTCTTCCTGTTCATGAAATCGATCACAGTTTTATGAAACTAAACATTGATTTTATTTATTTATTTATTTTCTAGAGCAGGAGAACAGAGATTTTTGTGTTGCAACAAGACCTATCACAAGTTGGTGCTAAGGATAAATTAGGTAGAAGTTCTTTTATTGGATGAAGAATTACAAAGAACACACCAGATCGATAATGAAGAAAGGAAAGGAAAGGCTTGGAGTAACCCATAAAGTTTAAGAGATTTGATATTTTTGAGATAAAGCTAATGATCTTGACGAGTTCCTTTTCCAGTCCTTTAATGATAGCTAGAGATACTCAGAGGAACACACCACATTCGTCAACTTCTCTCCCCTTCATTAGCTTACTAAGTCAATCTGGTTCATCAAAGTACAAACTCTCATTAATTATGTTTGTCCGATCTGATGAACTTAAAAGCGTCTACTTTGTTCTTTCTTGTAATATCCTAGTATCGTGTGGTCATCCTCTCTCTTCTCTCTCTCATGCAAAACAAATATCTTTTGATAGTTGAAGTTAGGCAAATGTCTATTCTACATCTTTACATATTTGCATAGACAATAAGCAAATATCTTCTTCACACAAACATACACACAAGGTAAAAAGAAATAAACAAAACTATATATCCTTAAGTCTTTCATTGCAAAACAATCTAATAAACCTAGGATGCATAGACAAACCTGAAAACCCTAGAAGAGGGCTTGTGAGTTGAAGATATGAAAAAAATACATAAGTATAACAAGAATTTATCCATATAATATTTGTATAATTTTAACTTAGAATGAGCAGGAAGTAGCTAATTATTTACAAAGATAGAAGACTGTTACTATTTTTAATTGGTTTTTTCCTTTCTCCTTCAATAAGTTAAAGAGAAAAATTCTACAAGAGTGGAAACTACACTGCTTGATCAGAGAACCAAATTTTAACCATATTTTTCTTCTTTTTTTTTTTCAGTGCATTTTTTTCCAGGTGAAATGTAAATTCAATGCAAAGAACTCACACATACTTTGTTAATTGGTATCTGTATTATACAGGTGCAAAAGCCATAGATAGAATTGCCGGAAGCCTCACCAATAAGAAAGCCAGCCCAAACAAAGAATCCACCACTAATTCAACATTTCAAGAGACAGACTAAAATTCACATTGTTCAAATATTTGTTTAAAACCTAAATATCCTTTAGGATTACAAGTACACGAAGGGAAAGCCTCCGGTACTCAAAGTTCATTTAATGCAAGGGTGATAAGGGTTTCTCGGACGTGATTGACGTTATTGTTTTATTAACAACTCTCAACTTATCAAAAATATGAATTAATGATGTTTTTAAGAATAAGACAAGGCTTAGAAAGGTGATGTTATAAAATAACATGTTCATTTAATGCAGGGATACAATGAGTTCTCAGATAAGGTTGACATCCTTATCGCATTAATAGTCTTCGTTAATCAAGATACTTTTAACATGAACTAATGATTTTCAAGATTAAGACAAATTAAAGGCTGAAAACCCTCCACTAGCATGGGAGCCAATCAAAAATGTAAACAGAGGCATTGGATATGATGGGATCAAGTGTTAGCTAGTGACTAGTGTGTCTATATAGGTGTAACTGGTGGGTCAAGACCATACAGCTTTGGAGTTGCTTCATATATATATATATATATATCATCTGTGCAGTCAATTTCTCTAGGTGGCGAACCATTGAATGACAACCCTTTCTAATAATTAGGGTTTCTTCTTTAATGGTTTAGGGTTCTTAAGTAAGTTTAAAATAGGCTTTAGGGTTTGATTTATATAGACAACCAAAATTGGTTAATAATGCATTTAAACATGCATATGCATGAAGCTGCAGGCTCATGTGTGTACGATTCAATAACAATACATAGATGTATATATCCATGTATCATATATGTATGCTGGA
The DNA here is from genome assembly GCF_041222555.1 of Hakea prostrata. Classification (NCBI taxonomy): domain Eukaryota; kingdom Viridiplantae; phylum Streptophyta; class Magnoliopsida; order Proteales; family Proteaceae; genus Hakea; species Hakea prostrata. The sequence continues at coordinate 8,584,071 of NC_142602.1, read as the reverse complement.
TTCATGTGATTTGATCATAAAACGTACGTCTTTACTACGAATGTTAGGCTAAAATTCTCTCTAATCTTCATGGTTAATATACTTTCTCATGTGGCTTCTGTGTTTTACAGTCTCTGGTCTCTATATAAACCCTAGCTACCTCTTTTTCTCTCTCAGTTCCCCACCCACCTATCTCTTTCTCTATCTTCTTCTTCTCCTTGGTTGTTGTCATCATCATCATCATCTTCTTCTTCTTCAGAGATGGAGAAGAAAGAAGGTACCAGTAGCAGTAACTCCCAAGATGCAGAAGTAAGGAAGGGACCATGGACCATGGAAGAAGACTTTATTCTGAGCAACTACATAGCCAACCATGGCGAAGGTGTTTGGAACTCTTTGGCACGTTCTGCAGGTAATTAAGCTTCTCGATCTGCATAATCATAGCAATGATAACCACTAACCAGATCTTTTTTTCTGGGTTTTGACTTTGTTTTGTTTTTAGGGCTCAAAAGAACTGGAAAAAGCTGTCGTCTTCGATGGCTAAACTACTTGAGACCTGACCTTCGGAGAGGTAATATTACAGCTGAAGAACAGCTTTTGATCATGGAACTACATGCTAGGTGGGGAAACAGGTGAGATCATTTTGGTTAAAACTCTAAAAGGCCTTGCCTTGTCTCTTTTTTGTTATTTTTTTCCCCCATAGGATACATGAAGAAGGTCTGTTGCTTTATTTCCTAATGCATCTATGTCGTAGCTAAGCTGGAGGAATTCTTGTTCTCAGAACCTTGAAGCCCATGTCATGTATGTGGCCCTCCCCATCTTGCTTGATTATTATTACTATTGTTATCATATGTAATATTGGTGTTAAGAAGAGATCGAAAAGGAATATACAAGAGATCGAGGCAGCAACAAGGCAGAGTCTTCTTGGATAAGTTTAAGAACTTTTTTCACCAAAATAAAAATTAGAAAGAGAAAGAACAAAGAGAAGAGAAGCAAGAGAAAGCAAAACGGCAGCACAAAACTAAATCCAGCTAAACAAGCTGAAACAAACAAACAAGGAGAACAAAAAGGCAAGATCAAGCTTGCTATAAGCCAAGAGTTACCTAGAGGACTCTCACACAACAGACTCAAGCCAGAGTTATCTGGAGAACTCTCGAATGACAAATACCTAAAGAACTCTCAAAACTACAATGACCTAAAGACATAAACAAAGATAATACAAGTCTTTATTTCACTTCAACCATAAAAGATTTCACCCAACAAGACTAGGGTTTGGAAATCATCACCAACATGGATACACGGCCATCTTGCTTGATTTCTTTAATAAATTTTTAATAAGTAAATAAGGAGAATATACTTGGGCTATATTAGGTCAAAACTATTCACTTACAAAACCCTAAAATTTGAAAAATAATGAGGTGTTTGTTTAACATAAGTTGGTTTGAGGTTTGTTTATGTCTTGTATTTTGAAATAGGTTCAATGAATCAAAATTCTCTTATTTAAAATAAATAATTTATAAATTTCTGTTATTAGATGCTGTATATGCGTGTGCTTAACATATGCATCTGTTGTGGACTATCTTTTTTCACTAATATTTATGAAACTTGAATCATAAAGAGTAAATTATAGCAGGATTATACTGATAATTTTGTAAACTATCTTTTATATATGCATACTAAATGTGCATCATGAAGAGAAAATTAGTTAGAATTATGTTTATAATTTTGTGAACTATCTTTTATATATGCATACTAAATGTGCATCATGAAGAGAAAGTTAGTTAGGATTATGTTTATAATTTTGTGAACTATCTTTTATTAGTTTGTATGTGTTTATGAGACTTGGGTCATACGGAGTAAATTGATGATTTTGTGAATTATGTCTTATATATGTTTATGAAATTTATGTCATGAAGAGTAAGTTAATTAGGATATATCAATGATTTTGTTGTCGAGCTTTCTTCTCATATTTATTTATTTCATTTCTTTTTTTACTCTTATTCTTTCCTTCTTTTCTTTTTTTTCTTTTTTCTTTTTGTTTGTTTTATTTTTATTTTATTTTTACTTTTTTGTTGCTTTGGGCAGTGATTTTGTTGTCGAGCTTTCTTCTCGTATTATTTATTTCTTTACTCTTATTCTTTCTTCTTCTTCTTCTTCTTTTCTTTTTCTTTTTCTTTTTCTTTTTTATTTTTTTAATTTTTTTTTCTTTTTACTTTTTTGGTGCTTTGGGTTTTTTTTTTGTTGTTGTGGGGGGTTGTGTGGGGTGGAGGAGTTGTTCGGGATTATGAACATCAGTTTTTTTTGAGAGAGAAAGGGTTGGGGGGTTTTACGGACTATGGGATTTATTTCTTCTTCTTATTATTATTATTATTTGGAGTGGGGGGTGGGGTTGGAGTGTCTGTGGGGGTAAAGTGAGATTTATGAGTTTTATTTAATCAAAGAAAAGAAAGATTAGAACTAAAGTTTTACTTGGTATGAAATCATACATGTTTTATTATTATTATTATTATTATTTTTTATTTTTTATTTAGTAGAATGTTTTATTATTTTTCTTTTAAGCTGTTTTGATTTCACCTTTTCTATTTAACCCAAAAAAAAAAAAAGCTTTTATTTCTTCAAAAACATAAAAAGGAAATAATTATATCGAAAAAGTGTTGAATAAAAACTGGTTGATTGCCCAAAAACAATAAGGGTATATAAAACAAATTTTATTAATTAGACTGATTGAAAAAGTACTAAAGTTGTTTTATGGTAACTAAGTAGTTGTAAATTCAAATCCGATAATAGTCTCCCCTTTGAGGGTAAGGTCACAATATTAATATCAGTTTAAACAAATTAATAATTATAGATAATTATAGTCCAAACATTATATTAAGAGCCTCATCAACTAGTTATATCTTTCTAGAAAGAAAACTTTGTTTATAGAAAAAAATTGAATATTATTCAAAAGATAATGATAATAAATTTTTTTTGTTTGGTGAGAAGATAATGATAATAATTACTATAAAAATTTATTGGACTTTTTTTAGGAGCTTAATTTAGTTGAAGGAAAAAATTGTACAAAACATCAATTCAAAAACGAAGTTGGACCCCCCCCCTTGGGGTCAGGATTAGTTGCAGGGACACCTTAGAGCCAAATTGCATGCATGTCCGATATTTGTCATTTACATGAAAAAAAGAGACATATATGATTGAACCCCACCCGCCAGGGCCCAACCCTACATATTAACCTGCAAGCATAGTAGCATTAAATACTAACCTTTGCTTGAAACTGAACTAGAACACTGTAAAAAACCTTTTCTAGCTTATTCTGTGAAAAAGGGTAAGATATCTCAAAGGTTTACCAGATGAAAGTGTACACAGCACTTACCTAACTTGTTAATCTTAAATGTAGGAACAAGAGCAATTCACGTATGGTCCATGGGTTTTTTTCTTCTAAAGAAGATACAGCTCTTACCCATAGTTGAGATAGAATAAAGCTTTTGCAAATTAGTTCATTCTTACGGTTCTTTTGCTTTTGAAGAAAATCAAGACAAAGAGAACACTGAGTCCATGTCCTTTTCTTGGAAAATCAAGACAAAGAGAACCCAAGGTCTACCTTCTTGGGTTAGAAACAAGGGCTGTGCATGGGACAATGTTGAAGGTCTATATGAAAGTAGTAGTTTTGATTGATTTGATTTCTTCTCTTTCTGGAATAAGACGAAATCGGTCAGGACAGCCTAGTCAGATGAAATCAACCTGAAATGTCGATATCAAACACAAGTCGGCCAGTTAGAATCGAATGGATTCGGAATTGGGCAAATCTGATTTAGTTTAATTACCAATTCATAATCCGATTACATTGCCTTTGTGCCCTAATCCATGTCGAGTAGCATTTTTGGATCTGATTTGGTCCATTCAACAACAACAACAACGTGAAGTTTAATTCTTGAGTAATTAAGAATTTAAGGTCGTTTGAGCTTTAAACCCAAAGAATGAAGCAGACAAAATCAGAGTATAGCTTGTAGAACTAGCCAGGTGGGCAGGAAGCCATGGAAGGATTATCCCATGAGTTCTATAAACCGACTAGAAAGAATTTGCAACAGCTAGAGTAGTTATCTTTAAAGCCATAGTAGGAATGGTTGCTAGAATCTTGAACAGTAAGAACCGTTCCTAAAACTACCACTTAGTTACCAAAGTATTATCAATCTATAGTGAAACCATGGTTGCATGATTTGGTTTGCTGATGCTACTGAACTTTACTTGCCTGTGTCTTCTGCAAATGAAGCTGAAACATTAATCAAACAAAGAATAAAATTCAAGCTCCAAGCTTTCTAATTCATTAATTCAAAGTATCGAGTTTCTTTATTTATTTTTTCTTTTCCCTTGCAGATGGTCTAAGATTGCAAAGCAGCTACCAGGAAGAACAGATAATGAAATAAAGAATTACTGGAGAACAAGAATTCAGAAACATATTAAACAAGCAGAATCATTCCCAAACCAGAATTCTCATGAGCTGCAAGAAAATGGTAGCACCAGTAATGAGCACATATGTGAAGGTGGAGATAAAATTGAATCATACTCACCAACTTATGCAGGAAACATGGAAGCTTTAATGGATCCTTTATCAACTACTGGATCCAATGAAAGTTTCTGGAACGATGAGGATCTCTGGTCTTTGCAGTTGCTCAACAACGATTGAGCTATATTTATAGTATTTAAGTTGGTAATTTGGAGAAATAGTAGCGCTATCATATATATCATCTATCCCCGTAGGACCTACTATACAACATTTTCTAATGCTAGTTAAATAGTCAATCTGTGGACTCCTGTAATATAAAACAAACCCAGTGTATTATATCTATATTGTAATTGTAATAAATGAGAGACCCTTTAGCTTATTATCCCAGTAGCGGAAATTTGAATATTCTTTTACTAGAATAAAAAATAAAAAATTTGAGTTTTTGTTTTCTACTTTTTTTATGAAAAAAAAATGAATTTTGAACATTTTTTTTAAAATAGATATTCTTTGAATTTTATTTCTTGAATTCTAAGACTGTAAGATATATCCAAGTAGAACCATCATACATTTTTTTCCCCTTTAATGGATAATGGATTTTTTTAATCTTTTTTTTCCTCCTCTTCTAGGAATTGACAATTATATATACATAAAAGTGGTTATTACATATACCACCAAAAAAGAGTCGAACTTGACCTTTTCACTTAGAGGTTTTGATAATTATTAGCTCAGCCAACCCTTGGTGATATTAATTCATAGTTATTTAGGTCATCAATATGTGCATGAACTTACTATCATATGATTAATTCATTTACTTATATATGATGAAAAGATCGACGTCCACGTTTCAAAGGATGTTCTTTTTTTTTTTTAATACTAAAACACCCTTTGGATTATAAGTCTTGAATTCTATCGTGGATCTACATGAAATCTTGAATTCTAACGTGGATCAACTTTCATGTATGTTGAAGGACAAGCTGTCATGAAGAGTAACACATGCATGATACATGCTCTACTATTGACATCTCCATTATTCGACACATCATATGGTTATTTAATGTGAATTATAATATTCACTTAACCATTTTTTTTTTTTTTAATACCCATGAAGTCTTTCCTTTATGTGATACAAGAGTTAGGTCTTCCAATGACGTGTAACAATCCACTCCTTTCGTTCTCAAAAGAGTGTCACTTTAAGATAAACAATCCCACATGAACATAATAAATGTTTGTCTATACATATATAAGGATGTAAAGAAAGACATTCATTAAAATGTATAAGATTTGGGTGTTCAAAACCGATTCGACCAACTGACTGAACCAATAAAAAATTGATCAAAACAATATCGAAACAGATTCAAACCAAGCCAAACTAACCTCCATAAGAGGAGATGAACCGGGCTGAGCTGGTTACAACTGATCCATCTCTCTCTTCTTCTTGAGAAAGCTTTCATCCACCAATTCAAAAGCTGATGAGAATGAAACCCATTTCGTTCTTTCATTTCTTTCTTTCTTTCTTTCTACATTTGAGAACTTATACCAAAGGAAGAAGACGACAAGGGTTTCCACTTTAAGTTTGTCCCTTAGGGAAGGGAAAGAGAAAAGAACACATTAATTTGGGTGGGTGTTTGAGAAGTACGAAAGCAACTTGTGTGGTTGCAAACTTGCAATGCATGACCTTTTGTTTTTCACACGTTTTAAAAATGCATAAAAAGCCTACAACAGTTGGGTTAATGTCCATGTGAAAAGCAAGGAAAAATCACATGATAGCACATGGTATGTTGGCAATCAATTTCATCACGTTTCAAACATTTCAAATGTGACCAAAAGAAACAACAAGGGCCAAGGCCAACTCATAAATTGTTCCCTACAGCATAATGGATAAGTCCTATGGGTTTTCAAGTATAGAGATACACATTCAAAGTTGTTCTTCTGGGTTTGTAGATTCAGTTTTAATTATTGTTCGATGCATTGTGTAATTTAAGCTTTAAACTGTCGTTGACAGATCAAATAAAAAGTTTTACTACCACAAAGAACCTTGATGAAACAAGAAAATAAAGAACAAAAACAAGTTACTGAGGCAGTAATATTGAACCTTCAATACTCGCTTGCCTATGGTACATGAAATATAGACTTCAGAGGCCTTCGTAGGCAAATGGACCATTTCATCTTTATCCATTAGTTTTATTTTAAAGGGCTTCCATCTATAATTGGATCACAAAAACTAGAATGCAACTTTTACTAGTTGTTGAATTTAAAACCTTACTAGGTATGATAACCTCTAATTTCTTTCTTAAGCTGTTGTTGATGATACTTTCAATATTTCACAACCAAATCCTAAATATAGATGATAACTAAGAACACTTCAACTAGTGATTTGATTTTATTTCTTTTTCTCTTGTTTTTCTTGTAATAAATTGAGAAAATTGGAATTGAATCCCCATTCCACCCCCCATGAAATGCGAGAGAGTTGCCCGATCTTTTTGAAAGTGACATGGAAGCAGTTTGATGCACATACGGATAATTTACGAGTACACGTGACGACATATTAATACTAGGCATGGAAACAGTATGATGCACGCACGGATAATTTACAAGTACACGTGATGACATATTAATACTAGGTTTAGTAAGTTACCTGTAACGCACGAGTGACACATCCTTCAAATGAATACAACACGAGGTCCCAAACTTCATTCGATTACGCTTCTCCAAAGGTAGAAAACCCTTAGGTTGAGCAAGAGGAAAACTTGTTCTTTTTCCTCCCTCATTTCTCTCCATCTCTTCTCCAATAAAGTATTACACAAGAAAATGTACAATAGGGTTTGTATCAAAGTTTCTCTTAAATAGAAGAAACCTACTTGGGAGATTATGATCCAACGTACAAAATTGCACTAGCTGGATCTTCAAGGATAAACTCATAAGTTATCTCGTAAGGCCAGTTAGTCATACATATGATATGAGAAGAGCTTTGTTCTTAGATCTAGTATATCAGCAATGGCTTTGATACCCCGTGGAGGGTCCAGATTTGATCCCGTGGCCTAGTACGCAAACCTGGTCCAAACATGGTAGCAGGTTTGGGCCAGTTTTAGTTCGTTTGTCTGAAATTTATAAATCCACGACAAACGTGTAAATCAGTGTTCGTGGGCCATATTAAACCCAAGTGAACCCAGATGTGTTGGGCTTTGGGCCTTCGGCCCGTGATCCTTTTGATACTTGGTGGCAAATTTGGGAGCTTGTTGGGATAAATCTCCAAGCCCACTGAACCCAAGTGAACCCATTGAAATTAGATCTTAAGTCAATAAAAAAAAATCTTAGCCGTTGAATAGCACTTTGGGCCTTTGGCCCATATAGGTGCCAAGTGAGCCATTTTAGGTGACCTTGTTGGACGGTGTCATCGAGCCCATTACCGAAATTAGGTTAATTCAATGGTTCAATGGTTCTTTTTTCTTTTTTTTTAATAAAAAAAGAGCTATTTAATTTAATTTCGACTTCTTCTCTAATGACGTCAACCGTGAGATCATCGATGAAGAAGCAAAATCATCTTTTGATCTTTTCACCTTCTCAGTTATTTTAATTACTTGTTTATGAATGGAAAATGACATTTAGTTTTCCAGGGGGCCGATCGTGAAGTAGTTATTGCCTTATTGGTTTGTTTTACAATATTCTTTGATTTTCGTGCCATATCTTTTTCCTTTTCACACTTTTTTTTATTATTCTCCCGTAAAATTTCCAAAAGCATTAAAAAACAGGTGGATAGCCTTTTTCGATGTTCGATTCGATTTTTCCTATCTTTCTTGTAATGAAAAGCAAAGCTGTGCAACAGAAACCACACTATTACTGTTTAGTTATTTGTCCGTAGTAGGATATTGGAACGGTGAGAAATCCAAAGAAGAAGAGAGTTTTGGTATGTTCGTTGTATGCATTACAGTCTCCAGCTTTGACTGGTTGGATTGAATTCATGTTTTCCGCGCTTTCGCTATTGATTTGAATAGTGTTTTCATTTTTAAATTGATTGTTTGACTAGTGATGGAAACCTTTGCGTTCTTGATCAGTCGTTCTTGTTTTGAACTAAATTTATAGACGTGTATTGTAATTTATTTTATTTTTTTATTTATTAGGTGGGGTTTTTTTTTTCTACGGCAGGAAGGACACGAGACCCACCAAAGACGTTTCGAAGAGTGGAGTTGGGTTAGGGAGCAGGTGGAAGGAAGTTGTGATTAATGGCCGGTATAAGAGAAGGCCCAGCGATTGAGTCCATCACTATAAAAGACAGTAATGAGGAAGACTTGGTAGATAAGGAGCAAAGGAAGATATTCGACGACGCCGAAATCGAAATGGCTCCGCCAGCTGGTAATCCAATTCACAAATCAAGCTCACGACCTCAGCTTGATCTCAGTGGTGCTGCAATTCAAGGGAATTTCGAGGAGAAAGATCCAACAATTTTGTTGCCTAATCAGTCTGACGACATATCTCATTTGTCTGTGGATATCGGAGGTGATTTTTATTCAACCTTTGGGCGATTTTGTACTGCTTCATTCTGCAAACATTTTAGACTTTAATTTGCGCCCAATTGAATTTTCTGGGCGTTGTGACGAACCGAACATTGTGATCTTGTCTGTTTTTCTTTGTCGCATTATTTCTTCTTCTATTTACTAAACTAAATTATGGGTATCGCTTCAATTTTTCTTTCTCGATTTTTTGGGGTTCATTGTTATGCTTTTTAGTTTTCTGAGTTTGTTTGATGGAATTCCTGTATAGATTCTTTGTTGGGTATCGCAGTTCCTCCCTGGGTGGTTTGGGGTGGTCAGTGCAGGGTTGTTCGCGTTTATGTAAATGTGGCTCAATGGTTTATCTGTATGCCTCACCCATGCCAAACCTCTCTTTTATTTCCAGTTCAGTCAATCTGATAGAGTGATCATTTCTGTCTAATTCACCATTATTAAGCATGCATATGTGCTTCTTATGATTTTAGCATTAATTGTGACTTCTGCTTTGAATTGACACATAGCCTCATAAATACTGGACGGTGTTGTATCTGTCTTGCTCTGGTTTTTATTGTGAATGAACTTGTAGCTGCTCAATATAGGGTTCTTTGTTAAATCTGCGTTTCCAATCCTATCTGGAGAAAATTAAAACCTGCTTACCGACCTTTTCTCTGATAGAGTGATCATTTCTGTCTTAACTTTTACCCTTGAGCACACATATGACATATGTGCTTCTTATGGGTCTAGCATTATTGTGGCTTCTGCTTTGATTTGACAGATAACCTCTAATTACAGGACAGTGTTGTATCTGCTTTGCCATTCTTCAAGATGGGGATGTGCTGGTTTTTATTGTGAATGACTTGAAGCCGCTCAATGGGTTTTTAAATTTGTGATGGGTTTCCTATTCTACCTTGAGTAAAATCATAATTCTCCTTATTGTCCTTTCCTCTCCCAGTGAACTAATGTTTTTTGAGATTGGATATGATGTCAGTTTTTTGTGTATACCAAAAACGGAGAGTTGCAGATGACCAGAAATGTAGCTTTAATTACTGCCTTGATTTCTCTCTACAATGACCTTATGTGACTTGAAAGAGATGATTGTTTTTTACAATGCATAATGTAAATCTCTTGACGTGACGAATTTATGTTTTACTTGTAGGATCTCTAATCAAATTGGTATATTTCTCAAGACATGAGGATCGTCTAGTTGATGATAAGAGGAAGAGGTCTTTGAAGGAGAGATTGGGTGTCACAAATGGTAATAGAAGGAGCTATCCAATTCTTGGTGGAAGACTGCATTTTGTGAAGTTTGAGACACATAAGATTAATGAGTGCTTGGACTTCATTTCTTCAAAGCAGCTACACACTGGTGGTATTGCACATTTCTTTTCATCTTTGTTTCTTTTCCTTTATTGGAAAGCAGAGTAAATGCAAAGTATTGTTGGGTGATAATTGTTGTGCAACTGGCAGATCGACTGGTATTACTTAAAATCTATTTCTTTGTGTAAATATCTTGAAGAATAGAAATCTTTTCCCATTGATACATTTATCTTCTACTGTTGGTTTGTTTTAATCTTTCTTTTAAACAGGATTGGAATCACCCAGTCGGCATTCCATTGTTCCAGCCAATGATAATGTAATAATAAAGGTAAATTTTGTGGCGTTGTCTGATTTGAGCTCTTTTAGCAATGATTTACCTGTTACAACTATGAAGTATTTCAGTGGATAGCTGTGGGTGAGCCTTGACACAATTATGAGGTTGGCCTGTTGCAACCTGGTGGTCATTGGTTTGAACATGAAAACCACCTCTCTACTGAAAAATGAGTTTTAGGCTGTGTACATATGCCCCTCCCAGACCCGGAGTAGCGGGAGCCTTGTGCACTGGGTGCACCAGTAATTTAAGCCCTCTAGCTATCTACTGAAATTGTGGGAACAACTTCTGAGAAAGTTTGTCTCATGGTCCCTAAGAAACACATATCCCATAAAATGGAAGTGGGATGGAGTTGGGGAGGACCTAGTTGAAATATCTAGAGTTCTTTCCATTTCTACCTTCTGAAATCATGATTTTGGCTACTTATATTCTGTCAGCAACAAGAATTCTGCAACCCAAATAGGTAGAAGAAAACAAAGATAAAGAGCCAAAAGGCTGTAAAACAGTGAATACCACCTGTTAATCATTGCAAAATCCCTAAAACGTGCAAGAAATTAAATTCTCTTATGTGTCCTTGCCACTTGATCCAACAGGAAAGAACCTGGTGTCCTGGAATATGCCTTAAGCAAGCTATACTTTCTGTAGCACAAAGTAATCACCGACTCTCCAAATAAAGGAATCACCTGGAGGGACTTTTGCTGCTTCTGGCTTCCCTCTTCTACTACTCATCTGGTTGCTTCCCTATACTTGGGATCTGAAGCTTGGGAGTATGATATCCTCCTAAGCATGTTAGAAGATCTCGCCACCTTGAAAAAGAGAGATCTCGATCGAGATATACAATTTTTTGGCGTCAACTCGGTGGCCCATCTCGATGGGTTTTAGGGTCCCAATTGGGTTGAAACTTGGTATTTAGCTTATTTAAGGCATTTTGAACACATTGGTGGCCTTGGATTTGTCATAAACAACCCAATGTATCATTTCTAAGTCTATTCATAATGTGAAACCGAAATGTAGTAGGATTAGGGAATGCAATGTTATACAACATGTAATATAGAACCTTTAAGACATAAATGAAAAGCAAGTATATCAAATGTATCAACTAACTTAAATGTTATCAAAATTCCATCCATATGAATATCACAATCTCAATTTTCAAGAATAAAATAATTATACAACCATTAGAAGTTCTATATAAGTCATTAAATCATAAATTCATAAGACAAGTAGAGAATGATTGATCTTCCTTATTGTAGATGTGCTAAGAGTAGTTGCAAGGGAAAATTCAGCCAAAATCCACAAAAAAAGGCAAAAATTGAGAGTTCCAGTGAGATTTAGGGCGAGATATGGCTAGATCTCGAGCGAGATATCCCAACTCTCTGCTCTCGACCTCCATCTCGTCTCGCCAAGGTGAAAAAACGAGATATCTCACGAGATCTCCCACCATGCTCCTAAGTAGACTGTAGTGCTCTTTTGTCCCCTTGGATCTATTTCCATTATTATTTCTGTTCTTGAAGTTGGGAATGCCTTACTTCATAACCATATATATCTTGAAAGCTGAAAATTCTAGTTAAATGAAAAGATTATCTGGTTTCTACTTAGACAGTTGGGTTTCTATTTTGCTCTTAATTCTTGTAGATCTATTTACTAGCTAAATTTGGGTGAAGGCCACAGGTGGTGGAGCATACAAATATGCTGAGCTCTTCAAAGAGAGGCTTGGAGTCAGTCTTGACAAGGAAGATGAAATGGATTGTCTTGTGGCTGGAGCAAATTTTTTGCTTAAGGTAGTATCCTGATATTAATTCTTAGTTTACTATGTTTGGTTTGATTTATTATTTCTTTTCCCTCCTTGGTATGAGTTTCCTCTTATTTCTTGTCGGTGAATATTGTGAAGATAACACAACAGTGTAAATAATAATTCAAGCTCCTCACTCCCTTTTCTTTTCTGTGAATATTAAGAAGAGAGCTGAATAACATATAGCATCTTGGTTTCTGACATTCACATTTTTCTTTGAACCCCTTGATGTTGTTAATTCCTTGAGGGTGTTTGAATATGCATTAAATCAAGCTTTAATTTTTTCCTCCTTTGACCAAAGTAAAATTAATTCCCCAAATACATAAAGATGCAACTTGCAAGGTCAATGGATGGTGTCCCATTTATGTTCTTGTACATATTTTCATGTTATGGCATTGTTGTTCCCTATGCTGATGTGACTTCTTGTGTACCATACTTGACTTCATCTCATTCCCGTCTGAACAAGTGAGGGAACTTTGTCAGAATATGAGATTGGGATTCAATGGAGAGAGAGAAAAAGATAAGTGATACATAGTCTTTCATAAAAGGGAAAAACAACTCTCTAACATGAGGATTTGGCTATGCATTCAATCTATTAGACTTTGAGTTTTGTACAACGGTCACATGGGGGTCAATCATTAGACTATATAGCACCAACCAAGCGATAAGAATTTTAAAAAAATATATAAGAACCAATATTTGGAAGTTGGAAGTGCCCAATTTTGTGCCTGTTTTGGGGGACCAAATTCTCAGTTATCCAGGTTGATTAGTCAGTGGAACTGCCAGACCACCTGGATTACGGAACAATCTTCCTAATCAGATAAGCAACCCAGGGGTGGGGGGGGGTGTTTCAGGTTATCAATCTTCCCCTGTCTAAAACAAGAAAAAGAATACGACATGAAATCTTTACCATGGAGAAAGGTGGAGCCACTGCCACATGGAAAATGTAAAAAGTTAAAAAGGGCATACCCTGTGACTAATAGTTTTTGATGATATTGTTTTGCTAGACGAGACACAGAGTAGTGAAAATACCAAGTTATAACCATGGAGCAACTTTTGAATCGAAAGGTTTTAAGCTTAAGTAGAATGAAGATGGAATATCTAATGTAAATTTTGGCATCATTGGACGGATGATGAAATTTGATGAGAAGGAAATTCTACAAAGCGATCATTTTAGGTATCTAGGCTCACTTATAAATAAAGAAGGTGATATAAAAGATGATCTTTCCTAGAGAATTAAAGTAGGGAGGATGAAGTGGAAAGGCACATTCGGGTTTTGTGTGGTTGACATATTCCTTCAAAACTCAAATGAAAATTTTATTGAACTGTTGTACGACCAGCTATGATGTATGGTGCAAAGTGTTGGGTTCTTAAAAGCATCTTATAGATAAACTCAATGTGGTAGAAATGAGGATGCTAAGATGGATGAGTGGCTAAACTAGGAATGATAAGGTTAATAATCATATTAGAGTTGGTATGGGAGTAACTCCAATGAATAATAAGCTATGAAAAAGTCATTTGAGGTGGCATGACCACGGTCAACGGATGCCTTTATATGCCCTTGTACTAAGGAATGATTTAATCTAGATCGATAGAAATAGAAGAGCTAGGAGTAGGCCCAGAATAATTTTAGGAGTAGAGAGAAAGGATATGCATGGCTTAGGCCTTGTATCTAGTATGGTCTCAAATTGGGCTGATTGGAAGACAAGGATCTGTGTAGCTGACCCCATTTAGTTGGGATAAGGCTTGTTGTTGTTGTAGTATATCTAGAGCATAAGGCTCCCACCATTGCAGGGTCTGGGACAGGACATGGAAAATGTAGCTGTATCGAAAAATATAGGTACAAAATGTTTCTTTTTCGTGTCAATTAAGTATTGGAAATTGAGTCATCTTAGTTGATTCATCAGCTAGCATTAGAGAACCAGGTTCTTTTAAGTCATATCATCAATGAGAGAAAAAGAGCCTTCTCTACGGTGGGCTTGGCAGTTCCCTGATTAACTGGTCAACTGTCAGATTATCCCATTGATTCTGTCTAAAACAGAGATCAATTAGTTGCAAGTGATGGTGACCTTAGTCATCGAGATTGCTGATCTGAGGATGGATTATGTTCTAGTGGTTCTGGGCCCATTCTGGCCAGTTGGAATTAAATCTAGAAAACAGTTGACAACTTAAGTGGGAGCCATGGCCAGGCTTCATGGGAGAAATAATTCAGGATGCCAGCAAGGTTTACCTGTGAAATATTGGCTGGATTAGTTTCTTCCTTTCTATAGGACACTAGTAGGTTTCACTGGGGCCAGGGCTGCTTGGCTGGAGAATGTCTTGGAGATGCTGGTCAAAAGACTAAGAGAAGGAATTGAGTCAGGTTAGATTGGGTAATATTGTCAAGTTATTTCCTATGTACTACCTAATAAGTTAGTTCTAGATTTTCAGGAGTTCTATGCTGTTGCATCGAGAGCTTTTAGCTAGATATTTGTTTATAATTAGAATTTATTCTTACGTAATTAAAGATAGTTTAGGAAATAGTTGCCCACTAATATTTGGAGTTTATTGATTTCAAGAACTTTTGTTAGGTTGTAAGATTTTATAAGTAGAGCAAATAGTTGAATACAGCCAAAAATTGAAAAAGAGACAACAACAAAAACAACAAATCTTGTCCCAAGTGCCAACTAAGTGGGGCTGGCTAGGAAACACGTCATGCTGTGAAATTCATTTGAAGGGTGAGATGTCTATGCTGTGAGAGGGTGAGGAGGCCGAAGGGAATGAGTAAGAGACTAAGCCCATCCTAGCTGCTTCCATTTTTTTCTTAACCTTTAGTGGATATTGATTTCAGTGGAGTAATCTGTTCCTGATTATTAACTCTCCTGGAGTGATGGTTCTTAGTGGAACTAACATCTACATTATCATTGCTCTAATAGCTGAATTATGGTCTGGAGGACTCGGTGGGACATGCATGTGTATGTATATGTTTTAACTCAGCATGTTTTGTTTCAGTTGATACTCTGATTTCCTTTCATCATACTGTATGATTTCTTGTTGTCAAGTTTTTGGTTGTTCTGTTAATCTTAAGAAGCATTGTATCTACATAGGAGGGGCATGTATTTGATTTTCAGGGCAAATTGACGATGCTATTTCATGTAATTTCCATTATTCTCACTTTTGGATTATTTATATTTTCTTTAAGAATCTAAACAGGCATTGCAATTGTGTTGCGTAGGCGATCAGGCATGAAGCTTTCACACACATGGAGGGTCATAAAGAATTTGTGCAGATTGACCACAATGATTTATTCCCTTATCTCCTTGTTAATGTTGGATCTGGTGTTAGCATGATCAAGGTTGTGCTTTTCTCTTTCCTCACCTTATTTTCCATTTAGGATTAAAAAAAATTAATGCACTCACAGGTTTGAGGTGAAAATATAGGTGGATGGAGAGGGGAAGTTTCAGCGAGTTAGTGGAACAAATGTTGGTGGTGGTACTTACTGGGGCTTGGGAAGACTTTTGACAAAGTGCAAGAGGTCCTCATGGCTTCCAGCTTATTTGGCATTGCTTCACTATTATATCCTCAATCTAGTTTCTTATTGAATGCTAACCATCTGTTTTCTAAATTCCAGCTTTGATGAGTTGTTGGAGTTAAGTCAGCGAGGGGATAATAGAAAAATAGATATGCTTGTTGGAGACATTTATGGCGGTATGGATTATACGAAGGTAATCTTCTACATATAATTTGTTTAACTTTTTATGGATAAGAAAACCCTAGGATGCACATTTCAGGATGAAGCAGTAGACGGTAAATGGTCATGCATGGAAATCTGCGGACTGATTATTTTAGCGGGTCTGAATTATAAATAAAGAAGGTTATGTATAGGATGATGCTTCACAGAGAACTAAAATATAATGGATGAAGTGGGGAAGTGTTTCCAGAGATCAGCATATTCCTGTAGAACTTGAACAAAAATTTACGGCATAGTTATATAACTGGATTAGGTGCAAGGTATGAATTTTAAATATAGGAACTCAAGTGTGGTTGGATGAGGAAATTGAGATGGATGAGTGGTAAAACTTTGGAAGTTCAAGTCTGATTTGGGAGTAACTTTGATACATGATAAGCAGCCGGGAATTTGATACTGATTTGGGGTGGTATAGCCATGTTTAAAGGAGGTCGTTGGATGCTCCAGTGTGCTGCGATTTGGTTTGGACTGAAGAACTAAAAGAGCCAGGTGCAGACCTTAATGACCTAAGTAGAAGAGTTGAGGAAAGACTTGTATAGCTTAGGTTTTGTATCAATCAGTTTGACCTTGAATAGATCTGATCTATATAGCTGAAGCCATCTCTTCGAGGTTAGGATGAGTAGTACTAGTTGTGTGTGATCACAGGTTGAGAAACAGATATCTGATATATCTGAAAGAGAGTGGTTTAGGATGATACCCTAGACCTGTTATTCTTAATGGAGTATGTCAGAACTGAAGTCAAGGAGTTTTGTCATTATATCTTCTGTCTACACCATCATAACAGAATGGATACTGTTGGGTCATCATAAGTTGGAGTTCAGTATGTCATGTCCTTGGTGCATGCTTATGAGCATTTGAATCAAGTTTCTGTGAAAAAAAAAAAGATAAATAAATAAATGCTGCTGATTGGAGGATGGCCTATTCTTTCACTAAGAAATAGATGTACTATGGATGAATTGAAGAGTTGTGCTTTATGAGAAAGACCTGAAAAGCCCTTCTGAAATTAGAAGAGGTCCGTCATCATATCTTCTGCACCAGCCAGTTTGATTGAATGTGACTATTGTCTCTGTCATAAATTGGAGTCTAGGTTGCCATTCCCTTGGTACATGTTGGTGAAGGTTTGCGTCGACTTGGTGGAGAAAATATATAAATAAAAAGGCTGCTCAATGGTCTTTTCCTGGCACTCTAAATAATAGATATACATGGGATGAACTGGAGCAAATGCTTTGTCAGGAAAATCTGGGGGATGCAACTGTCCTTCTGATCGCACATCCTTTTTCTATATATTTTCTTTCAGTTTCCTCTACTCACTGAAAAATTAGGTGGTCTCTCTCTCTCTCTCTCTCTCTCCCTCTCCCCCCCCCCTCTCTTTTAAATCAATGTTTGCTTTGACTTAAATCATCATTAGCAATTGTAAGTTTACTTTTTCTTGGTATTTGTTGGTTTTTCTTATTCCTTTATGGTTGTTTTAGTGCATTACTTTTCGGGTTCTCAAAATTGCTTGTATTTTTCTTCTTGTTTTTCATGCTATAGTTATTAATAACTCCTAACTCATTTAATGCTTATAGATTGGGTTGTCTGCATCCACCATTGCTTCTAGCTTTGGGAAGGCTATTTACGAAAACAAGGAGCTTGAAGACTACAGACCTGAAGATATCTCCTTGTCACTCCTGCGAATGATTTCATATAATATTGGCCAGGTGAGCTCTATACTATAGTCAATTTTGCAACAGAATCTATACCATGTTTTATGGACCACGACTAAAGGTTGGATTTGTAATTCTATTAGGTCACATGAACGCTGAACTGATTTATCAGTGTCTCTTGTAGATTAAACCACATTTAAGAAGAAGAAGAAGAGAGACAAGCAATATATGAAAACTGAAAACACCCTCATTTGATGGGAAAATTCGCTGAGAAGGGGGAAAAAACACCCATGATTTATGAATGTCTCAACATAAACTTAAAACAGGAGTCTATAAATACTAAAACACCTCTATGGTAGACGATAACTATAAACACTTATAAGCAGTAACTTTAATACTTCGAACAAAGCAATTATTTTAGATACCTTAGCTCAATCATAAATAAAGAAGATGATATAGAGGATGATGTTTCCCAAAGAATTAAAATAGGGTGGATGAAGTGGAGAGGTGTGAGGGTCTTGTGTTATTGGCATATTCCTTAAACCTAAAAGGAAAATTCTGTAGGAATGTTGTACAACCAGCTATGATGTATACTACAAAGTCTTGGGTTGTGAGAAGCATCATGTAAATGAACTTAGTGTAGCAAAAATGAGGATGTTGAGATGGACAAGGGGAAAAACTAAGAAGGATAAGATAAGGAATGCTCATATTAGAGATGATCTAGGGAGTAGCTCCGATAAATGATAAGTTATGAGAAAGTCGGTTGAGGTGCTATGGCTACGTCCACAGGAGCTTTTAAATGCCCCTGTGCAAAGAAGCGAGTTAATTTAGATTGAAGGAAGTAGAAGAACTAGGGACAAACATAAGATAACTTAAAGAGAAGTGGTGAGAAAGGATATGTATTGCTTAGGCCTTGTAATCTGGTAGGGCCTCAAAGAGTTGTGATCAGAAGGCAAGAATCCATGTAGCCAACTCCATTTGGTTTGGAGTTGGGCAAAGGCTTATTGGTTGTTGTTGTTGTTAAAGTCTTGGAATAATATGAGCAAAGTAGCGAACATAACCAGCTGAAGCAGATGTAAACAGATATGTTAGTGATTGAAGCTAGTAATCAGCAAGCATATGTAAACTTGTACCGAGTAATATTACCAGAGCAAAGATCATTCCAATCACTCCAACAAAAGCATATCAGCCTCAAATGAAAACATCAAAGAAAGTTCCTTCTGAGAAAGAATCCAGATCAAACTATAGGTGATAGGAGATCTCAGCCATAGGCCTGGAAATTGCAAACAACAACATCAGCAATGCCCAGAAAATAACAGCTTTTTAGGAGATGAACAAATCATTGCTGTGGGTCAGTACTGGAAATCAGCAGTTAGAAAATATTCAGTGTAAATAATAGGGAAAAATCTTCAGTAAGAACTCCAGGCAGGAAGATAATAATTCTTTGATACGAAATAATTCACCATAAGAAATCTTCAATAACAGGGCGAACCAGGTGCTGAAGCCTTCTGCACAAACATACTTTTTTTTTGTGTGTGTGTGTGTGGGGGGGGGGGCAATTATCCTTCACAACCTCAAGCTACAAATGTGGTCCACTGACCATTGTGCCAAGTCCTGTCCCTAAAACTTTAATAACAAGACAGATAAATAATCTCCAATAGGCGAACTGGTAAATGAGAATTGAGAAGATAGGAAAGTAATCTTTAATGACAGATTGACAGGACTGGGGCCATTCACTATATCAGATAGAGAGCTAAAAGAGAATTCCAGCAACAGCAGTAAATAGAGTAGTTGCACACTTGCACTTGCACATCACATGCAAATCCTAGTAGAGAATCCCAAAAATAGAACTGCAGGACCTATCCTCCTCAA
This sequence comes from Hakea prostrata, assembly GCF_041222555.1. Lineage (NCBI taxonomy): Eukaryota > Viridiplantae > Streptophyta > Magnoliopsida > Proteales > Proteaceae > Hakea > Hakea prostrata. The sequence continues at coordinate 8,564,422 of NC_142602.1, read as the reverse complement.
ATTCTGGTCGAGCAGACCTTTACAATTGTGGAAAATATCCCTAAAGTCTGATGAATATCTAACTGACTGGTAGCAGGTAATGGGGTGTAGTACTGGGGGGGAAAATTAAATATGAAACCGAGTTCCCTTTGATGAAGACCCAAGGTTCCTTGTTTTGGGGCTTTCTCACTGATGTCCTCAACCAAACGAACTTCCCCCGACCCTCAGTTTCTCCCTTGGAGTTACCCCTAAACCTCTTCCCCCTTCTCTTTAATCATGATGGCTCACCAATTGGTTTCTTCTCCTCCAGTGTTGGGATTCATTAGGGCTGCCCTCTTTTCCTACCTCTTTTCCCTTGCCATCGATCATCTCTTCTCTCTCTAGATGCAAATCCTCTTAAGCTTATCCACCTCCCCTTTGCAAATGACCTCATTTTCTTCTGTGAACCTGATCCTTCCTCCACCTTTGACATCATGGGCTCCCTTCAACTATTTAGATCTCTCTAGCCTACGGATTAACCTTTTCAAGTCTGAACTCTTTCTCTTTGGTACCCCCATCTTTCCTCTCCTCCTCCCTTTTCCACCCTTATTGGCTTCTCTCTTTGCTCTCTCCTCGTCAAGCAACTTGGACTCCCTCATATCTTCACTTCTCTTAGTGCCCATCATTGCACCCCTTTGCTTGACCAAATTCACAAAAAGCTTCAACTTTGGAAGGGCAAAGTCCTACCATATGCTGGCAAAGTTGTGTCAATCTTGGCCTTTGGCCCCGTTCATGTACCAAAAAACAAAAAAGAGTTGTTTTAATAAAATTTGTCCTTCAATCCACTTATATCTACTATTATGGAATCTTTGCTCAACGAAAATCCACATTCTATGCTATGGAATCCGTCTTCTGTAGTTTTGCCTTGGACTAGAAGATCCAAACCACCTCTTCTGTGTTTGCCCCTTCACCAAGCCCATTTGATTCCGAGCCCTTGCCTCTATCTAGCCGTGCAAATGCCCATAATCTTTCAAGGTTGAGTGTCACTGGCTCACCTCATCCTAAAGATCTTTTATCATTGACACTGTGGCGGAGCTTCTCTTTGGCACGTGTGTCACTCACATTTGGATTGAGCAGAACATTTGCTGATGGACCTCCAAATCCAGATCTCCTGAGCAGATTTGGAAGACCATCTGTATGGATGTTTGCTCCAAGCTCTCCCTTCTTGTGCCCAAGCCACTGATGGACTCCCAAGGAATAGGCCTATTGTTGTTACCTCAGACCTAGTTAGCTCTTGGTTTTTCCTCCTAGGCACCACTAGCTTACCTGGTTCCCCCCTGGTCGCCACTTGTACTTCTCCATTTTGGGCTGTTTATTACATAACTCATTTTTATTCCCCCAAAATAAGGTCTAAAATTTAGAAACTTGCAGGAACTTACAACCTAGTTGCCTAGTTCAGATCAAAATCTGATCAATAAGAGGCTCCATGGAGCAGAAGAAAAGCCCTAAGTATGACCAGAATCCATAGCCAGAATCTCTTATATGCTGTTTCCTGTCAGCAATATAAAACATTGTCATATAACTCAGCAGCACAAAAGTATTTCCTGAATGAACTCCAATCAATTGTCATATAACTCAGCAAAGAACTAGCATTAGTCAAACATGGGTGTGGATTAGATCTTAGCTATATGCACAGGTAGGACAGCAGATGTTCATAACATGAAGAAGATTTCAACTAGAGGAATGAACTCCACATCAGCAATAGCCTTGATACCATGAGGAAGGTTGTTGTTGACTAAAACACCGATTGTGTTGAGAGGAACTCATTAATGGAAACTATATTGAAAAGAAGATGAAAGTAAGAGGAAAGAGGCAATGCCCTGCAAGTGAGGGAAAGCCCAGCTAAATGGGGTCTGCTGCATGGATCCTTTCCGTCTAATATACTCTATCTGCAGTCAAATTAGGAACAAGACATAAACAATGCATGTCATTTTGCACCTTATCCTATGGTCATTTTAGGTCTGCTCCTTGCTCTTATTATAGCTTCTCCATATTGGGATCATATAGCTCCTCCGTACTGGACCATCCTAAGCCTCTGTTGAACATGCCAATTCCATCCCAAATGACTTTTTTAGAGCGAGACATTTATCGATGCAACTCCCAAAATCTGAGTTCATTCATTTATTACTTTATCCTTCCTAGTTTTGCTGCACATCAATCTTTAGATCCTCATCTTTACCATGCATAGCTTTTAGCACGGCACTTCTTAAGTGCCTAACATTCTGCTCCATATTCCAGTCCTGTAGAGCTTTTCTTTAAGCTTTACAAGAATACGTCGGTCACATAACACTCTAGATGCAGCTCTCCAGTCTCTAGCTCATCCTTCCTACTTTTATCCTTTGTGAAACATCATCCTTTATGTTCCCTTCTTTGAAAATGATTGCCCCAAATATCTAAAATAGTCACTTTACAGTATATATCTTTGATGAAGACATCAGTGAGCAGTTTCGAGTTTACCGCCGACGCCGACGCCGACGTAGAGATCATCCCACGACAGCATCTATGTGGATGGATGATGAGTTCAGAGGTTATTAGATTGCTAGGATCCTATGGTTCGATGAGAAACACTGCTCATAGGCAGTTTGTCATGTTATTTTCTTAGTCTTAGTGGGTTGGGTAGTAGTTTAATATTTAAATATTTTGATTTCATGTTTGAGTCTTTATGGGCTGGGCCTAGATTCTGTTTGGGCCCAATTTTGCATTATTTTGAGTTTGGGTTATATATACAACTTAAGTTGGGGTTATTTTGGGAATTAAACATATAGGGTTGTGAGGAATCAATTTTTTTATTTAAACCTTGTATCAAATTCGTTTTTGGCAATTTATGAATGAAAGAAAAGAATTAGAGAAAGCTCACGCTGCTCTCTCTCTCTCTCTCTCTCTCTCTCTCTCTCTCTCTCTCTCTCCCTGGTGGTGTTTGGTTTTCTCTCCTCTCTCCAGGTAAGTTTTCTCTCCTCCTTTCACCTTTGTTTCCCACTAGAAAACTTCTCCTTGCTCTCCTCTACAAAGATCTACTCTTTTTTTTCTCCAAAAAAGACCTAGTTTCTTTCCTGGAAATCTTCTTCTTCTTCCCCAAATCCACGGTTCTGTTTTTCTAGCTCTTTGTTAGTCTAGTTGTCTTTTGTTAGTCTCCTTTCCCTTCTCTTTCTCTTTGTTTCTTTTCTTTCTCTCCCTCTCTCTTTATCACCTACTCTCTTTCCTAGGATAAGCCATTACTTCAAAATATTATTTTCTCCTTCCTAGGATTCCCACTACTTCAAAATATTTTTTCTTTCTATTATTTATGTTCCTAGATGCTTTCTAACCCCTGTTTTGCAGCCAGAATCAGAATCAGCAGGTAACATTATCTCTCCTAAAATATTTCTCATTTATTTGTTTAAAACAAAAACTTCCTAAGACTCCCTTTACATTGTTAATTGTTGAATTCCTTGTTAGAAATCTGATATTGATTAGGATAGCTCTATTTTTCTTTAAGTTTCTTAATAGTCTTGCATTCAATTTAGTGTTATGGTGCCAAGATTCCCATCCCCTTGTTTCCCTATTGATTCTTGTTTAGTTGTGCTTACCAGTAAGACTTATCGTGTTTATTTCTCTACTTTAGTTGTCTTACATGCATGATAAATCAGATTGCAAGTGCTGCAAAATTCCTTTCTTTACTATCTGTCAAGAATAGGCGTTTAATTCTAAAAGTCTAGTAGCCCACTTTGTAGGTCCCCTAGTTTCTAGGGTTTCTCCTACATCAATCTCTTTCCACAATTCACACCATGTCAGCATTTATTGTAGTACGACTAAAATTATACATCATGTAGTTCGCCTTATGCTCTAATCTTAAAGCATCGTGCTTCCAAGGAGAGAGAAGGATGAAGATTTACGGGAAAGATTATACCTGAAATAGTAAATTATAAAGACTAAATATCCCTATAAAAGGCGATAACTGATAAACACCAACAATCAGCAACTGTAACACAGCATTCTTAACAGATTTACTGCTTCAAAGTCTGACCTGCTATGTGTGAGACTGTTCATCCCTGATCCAACCTGTGATTCTTTTCTATCAAATATACAAATATTCTGTTTAGCTGTTAATGCATATGCAGGTGTCATGTGTATCTCTGTGTTTGTGTCTGTTTGGCATGCAGTTGCATGTTATCTATGTTAATTGAAGGTTGGGAAGATGTTGTGTGATGCTATTGTATTGCTGCATTTCTGATTTTGTTTCTTCCCTATCAGATCTCCTACTTGAATGCACTTCGATTTGGGATCAAACGTATCTTTTTTGGAGGATTTTTTATTAGAGGTCATGCTTATACCATGGATACTATTTCATTTGCAGTACATTTCTGGTGAGTATCAGGAACTGAACTTTCTAAAATATTTTTGGAGAGTTTTGAGTTACATAATCTCCCCCTTCCGAACCCCCCCCCCTAGTGCCTGCTATCCCTTTGTGTTGCCTTGACGTAACCTTCTATGCTCTTTCTCGTACTCATTGCTCCAATATTTCAAATTCTCTTTTTAGGTCAAAAGGTGAGGCACAGGCAATGTTTTTGCGGCATGAGGGTTTTCTGGGTGCTTTAGGTGCTTTCATGAGCTATGAGAAGCATGGTCTTGATGATTTGATGGCCCATCATTTGGTAGAACGGTTCCCAATGGGATCACCCTATGTAGGAGGAAATATTCATGGTCCACCTCTTGGAGATTTGAATGAGAAGGCAAGTACAAAATGTAACACATATGTAGCGTAGACATCAACCTTATAGTTTGTGTGAGAAACATGTCTGACACTGTAAACATGGACTCAAAGAGGCCTGGATGTGACTACACCTTCAGAGTAGAATGTTACTGGGTAAACTATGTATTGGAACCTTTTTGAAAATTTAGTTCACCAGCATGACAGAAAAAAAGTAAATCAATTCAAATATGTCTAGGCCATATTTACTGTCAGAATAGTCTTGTAGGCTCTTCTAGCTTCTCTATAGATTTTGTTTCTAAAATCCTTGTAATTTTTTGACTTTTTGTAATCCCATGTCTATAATTTTAGCTTCTCATTAATTTGTTCAATATTTTTTATGCAAACTTTTTGCCTCAAAAAGACTCATTGTGAACAAATAAACAAAATTGCGTTGTAATTTGGTTTAGTACAGATTAGATTACATGCCTCCAAAATTCATTACCATTGTCCTTGCGTTTCTGTCACCATATCCAGAATATTGTATTGAAGAAACCTTGAAATAATAAGAGAATTTGTACCAAGGATACAGGTCAATGGTCAAACATTTAAATGTTCAACTCAGCCGCATAGAAGCCTTAACTTCTTAGGATCCAATGTAGATCTCTAAATACAATTGATGAGCTACGAAAGCTAAGGGTTTACATCGTTTGAGCTTATAATCATTGATGCATTTTATCCAAGTTTAACCTCTCTCCTTTTTTAAGTGTGCCATATAAAGGCACAATTCCATGAATTAGCAGAAAAGTTGGTATCCTATCTGGGGAAAGAATTTCGTTAGTGATTATGTGTTAGTTACCAATCACATCCAAGCTTAACCTGTCCCTTTCCAATTCCATGAATTGGTAAAAGATTTACTATCCGATCTGGTGAAAGGGCTTCATTGGAGATTTTGTATTAGTTACTAACCAGTCCATATAGTGTGATGTCTCACCTTCCCACTATACAAGTGAGTTTATGTTAGTTCCAAGATGCTGGTATTCCACTTGAATTCCAGATCCTGTATAAGTGTATATGCTAGATTTGCAAATATATTTGGTATCAAGAATCGTGAATTCAGTCTGTTATCCTTTAGATATCCTTCTAAGAGAGGGATAGGAGTGGATAAATATGGTAGGGTTCAAGTTGATGCAAGAAAACTAGCCTTAACACAAACTAGTTATGTAACTCTCAAAACTGAGAGCAAGTCAAGGAACCAGACATGAGTTGTATCTTGTATGTTACTCTTCTTTCAAAGAAAAGAATAACAAACCAGACATAAATGAACTATACATACAATCTGATCTGATGCCTATCATTCTGTAAGTGCCTTGGTCTATGATGGTCACTATCAGAGGTTTAAGAAGGCACTCTGAACTTATTTGCAAAGTCGTGCAACTAAAAGTAGAGAAAACTTACTCCATGAATATTTTCTTTCTATTCTGTTTCAGTGCCTAGCCCTTTTGTAAACTCAACTGTATTATAGTCTTGTTACTATAGAATGTGATAAAGGAAATTTCTTAAGTAGATGCTGGAAAATATTAAACCTGATGGTTTTGCCCATAATCATTTTCCTGATGTGGACTTCCTTGCAGATTTCATGGATTGAAAAGTTTGTGCAGAAGGGCACTGAGATTACTGCCCCTGTACCAATGGCTCAACCAGGAACCACTGGTCTTGGTGGCTTTGAAGTACCTTCTTCCAAAGGAGATACTTTGCGTTCTGATGCTAGTGCTGCTTTAGACGTTGGTGTGCTTCATTTGGAACCTACCTTGGAGGTCTTTCCATTACTAGCAGATCTAAAGACGTATGTGATATTTTATTTTAGCATGCTGCCTATTTTATACAAATTGTCTTTCATTATGAGTCCAACTCTTCATGTTACTTCTAGGCATAGTTGTCAAAGTGTCCGCCTAAGCGGCAAAGCGGTTTTTCAACCAATTTTTTTTTAACCGCTTAATTGACGACCAATCTACAAAGGAACTCCAAGGCCCAAAGAGACATAGAACCTATTTTTTGCTCTGGGGGCACTGCCCCCACACCCCGCCGGCAACAGAATGTGAAGCATAAGCGATACTTAATATCAAGAATCAATGAATTAATAAATGCCTAAGCAATCTCGTCTACCATGGAATCCCTCTTCTGTGCCTTCCTCTGGAAAGGTCAGGATTCTTCTCGATTCCTGCGCCCCATAAGTTGGTCCAATGTTTGTCGGCCCAAATCTGAGGGGGGTCTTGGAATTCGTCGAATCCCAGAAGTTAATTCCGCTGCCTTACTCAAGCTCATCTGGAAAGTTGTCACCAAAAATGACTCTATCTGGGTCAAATGGGTTCACTCTTACCTTCTCAAATCTAACTCCTTTTGGACTGTCTCCATCCCTCCTAATCCCTCTTGGACTTGGAGGAAGCTTCTCCTTCTTCGGCCCCGCGCTCTAACTCTTATTACCACCCACATCTCTTCTGGTTCCTCTACTTCCTTCTGGCAGGATCCATGGCATCCGATGGGCATTCTCCTCTCGCTCTTTCCCCCCCGCACTGTATATGAGTCTCGAATTCCCAAATCTACCCCTCTCGCGGAATTCATCTCTAATGGCACTTGGGTCCCTTCCCCACATCATAGCCTCACACTTGTCTAGAATTCTCTCCCCCCTATTTACCCGCATCTTCATGATACTATAATTTGGACCCCCTCCATCACCAAAACATTCACCATGTCCTCTGCTTGGAACCTTGTTCGCTCCCCCTCCCCTTCCCCTCCATGGCCCGCACTGGTTTGGTTTAAAGACCATATTCCCCGTCACTCTCTCACCCTTTGGAGAGCCCTAAACCTAGCCCTGCCAACCCAATCTTTCCTTATTTCACGACATATCCCTTACAACCCAAAATGTATCCTTTGCTGGAATGGGACTGAGGACATTGAGCATCTATTTTTTACTTGCCCTTTATCTAGTGCCCTTTGGAGGAAAGCCCTTAGTTACATTTGGCCCCGCTCCCGTCGCTCCTTTGGGTTTGCCCGTGACTGGTCTTGGATTTTGAGCAAGTTCCCTGGCTCCTCTATCTGTGATTGGATTGGTAAGCTGGTGTTTGGTGCTACTGTTCATCATCTCTAGTGGGAACGTAATCTCAGGCGCTGGAACTCCAAATCCCGCTCCATAGACGCTATATGGAATGCTATATATTTCGATGTTTCTTCTAGGATCTCCTCTCTCTCCCTCCCCTCGATAGTTGACTCCCCAAGGAACAGGCTCATTGTTGTTTCCTGGGGTCTTAACTCCCAATTCTCCCCCTCTTCTTGATGTGAGCTCCTGGCTCCCTTGTATTTGTTTTTTGTTCCTTGGTTCCTTTAATAGATTATTTATTCATCAAAAAAAAAAAAATGCCTAAGCAAACGCTTTGACAACCATGGTTTGATGAGATGAACTTATGTTTGTGTTCTTTTTTTGAATTATTTTTCATAATTATGATTCTTGAATGCTTTTTTTTTGGATGAATGTGACTATTGAATATTTGTTTAGCTTATTATAGAAGTAGTTGTATTGAAAAGTAGTTATATTGAAACTTTTTGACCCAACCGCTTTGTTCGCCTTTTTACCGCCTAGGCACCGCTTTGTCGCCTAATTGCCTATGCCCAATCGGTTTGGTCGCCTTGCCGCTTTGACAACTATGCTTCTGGGTAGATTGATACATTTCTAGATAATGGGAGTGGATTGATTTGTTTTGCTACAATTTGCAGCCTCTAATTTACCTATGGTTTTTGTGAATCATTGATTTTACCATGATTCTTTTGCTGTTTCTTATGGTATTATTTCTGTTAGGCGAGGTACTGATTTCATTGTTCCTTCTGCATGATTAGTAGATGATCTTCTCAGATTATGTACTTATTTTGGCGCAGGTATGAACCTAACACCATTGACCTATCTGATCATGGTGAGCTTGAGTAAGTATGAACTACATCATTTATGCTCCTGTTAGAGGCAATTTATCCTTTTCCACAGAATGAAGGTCTAAATTTGCTGGAATTCACAATGACTACTAAAGCAGTGTATGGCATTCTTTAGTTAACATGATTACTTTATCTTGTCTTAGGTATTGGTTCACTGTGTTGTCCGAGCATTTGTCAGACCTTGTAGATAAGGTATATACGCAATTCTTATTATGTCTAACTTAGAATATTTCTGTTTAAAATCTTGACACCTGCAAGTCTGAAAAATGAGTGTTTGGAACTAAGAACTTTTGGTGTTTCCTTGTGGTTGATGCCACCAAGATGTCTGATGCATATATATAAAAAAAAATTCTGCAGCTTCCTGTAGTTTGTTTGACCTTTTCTTCTGGCTTAGCAAAGGCTTCTTCATTTCTCCTATTTTGGTGAAGGTTCTGAATGTACTGGTCTAGGTGGTAATCCCCACTGGTTCCGAGTACAGTGGCAAGGTTGGTTTTGATATTGGGTATAACATGATATAGACCACGAAAAATATGAAGGTGAACCACAATAAGAAACATACTTGCCCCATTAGCATGCATATAACGGAGCAACCAGCCCCCTTGTTTTCCGCACTGGTTCCAAGTACAGTGACAAGGTTGGTTTTGATTTTGGGTATCTGTTTTCTTATTTTGGATGTTGATTAGCCTTATATATATACTAGTAATGATACACGTGCATATGCATGTGTGGTGTGTCATGGAATTTGGTATTCTTTTGTAGAATTTAAAATTTTTATGTTTTTTTCTTTTAGTTGAATTATCAAGTCTAAAACCTATATGTTTTCATAGCAATGACGTAAATAATTTTCCTACAAAAAAAAAAATACACAAATAGTTTATTCGATCTTGTAACTCTCAGGGGTGTCAAGTGAAAGTCAAAGGTTTGTTTTCATCCTTCTATAAAAGTTTAGGGGTATTTTAGGGAAAAAATGTAGCCATCTTCCATGAGTTCATACTTTTATAATAGTAGTATGATCTATCTTACCTTTTATTTTTTCACCCAGGGGTCTTAAGCTCCACAAATTTAAAGCGTCTTTTGGTTAAATGTATACTTGTTTCTTATTTGTATTTTCCCCTTTTCTCTGTTTGGAAAAAGGAAGGGGGGGTGTTTGACTGGTCGGTGGAGAGAACTGTATCTACTACTTTATGTTCTATCCATGAGTATTTTGGAGTCTTAACATATTAGAACTCTGTGATAATGCACAGGCTGTTGCTAGTGAAGGTGGAACAGATGATGCTAAAAGAAGAGGTGATGCGTTTGCTCGTGCATTTTCTGCCCACTTGCGGAGGTAATTGTTCTACTATGGACAGCACCAATGCATTTTGTTTAATTGGATAGAATATAGTTCTTTTCAGTTCTCATTCCCCTCTTGGGAGCATGGAGCACATTCTTTATATCATTTATTGGATTTACAGAGCAGTTTAGAATCATGGAAGTTCACATGCTTCAGTATGACTGCTGAGGTGTCAGTTAGGTTTTTACTGGTTTGTATGTCATAATACAGTAATCACCATCTACCACCAGCTTTTAGAAATCTTTCAGATTTGCTTGTGTTGCTTATGGTTTAAGTAAAAGGAAAATGTTCTGTCCTGAACGGAGGTCAGATGATGATAATCATGTGAGTCAAAATATCACCTTCAAGATACCTTGTTTTCCTATGTGAGACTCAATTATGAGCATACAGTAGTCACAATGGTTGTTATGGTACCATTTTTGGTTAGCCCTGTTTGTAATGCCTTTCTACTTGCCAAGCTTGTTACTGGACACACTTCATTTCTGCTCCGGTACCCAGTTTCCATACTGTCTGTCTGAGTCTTAGGGAAAAGAAATTTACTAAATGGTGAATCTGAAGCACTTGGACTGGGAAACTTCTGCATGGACGTGGACACGTAAATTGTGACTCCGCATATCTTCAGCACGAGAAAGAACTGAAAATAACCTGGTCCTTCATTTGGCAATGCCAGATTCTGGCATCCTTACACTAGAAATTTGGTAAGTATAGAAAACGAGGGATCTTGATGGGCCCATATGTAGCATATTTTCCCATATATCTGCACATGATATGTTCCCTTGTAAAAGAATTACCATCATGTTCTCTAGCTTCTTGTTACTTGTAAAGGGAGAGGAATTTTGTGTCTTTAAGAAGTCCTAATGTGAGTTTTTACTTTTTCAATAATTCCAATAACCACATCACAGACTCATACAGGGTTCACCCATGTCCTAATCTTTGCAGTCTAGACAAGCGTAGAGCATTTGAAAATGAAGGATCCAAGTTGTGGTATAGATAGTTAGGAACCTTGGAAAGTTCTCCATTAACCCTGACCAGGGGAGACAAAGTTAATCACATATAAATTGAGAGTTTGCACCTGAAGAAGGTCCAACTGGGAAAAAAAATGTGGTCATTGTCTCTGGCTCTGCTAAGCTTTATTTCAAGCAAAGAGTTACAAATAAACAAAATGGGAACTTCTAAGTCCTAAGCCCCCAAAGTTGTGGCGCAAAAAAAAAGAAGGAAAAGCAACAAATCTCTGAATAACTGTGTAGAAATTGGAATGCTGTTGTACTAATGTTGACAATCTCAATGAATCATCTCCCTCTATACCACACCTTTCATTAATTCAATCATTCAGTACTTTCATATAAACAATTTAACTTGACAAATAGGTTGATGGAGGAGCCTGCTGCTTATGGAAAATTGGGCCTAGCGAACCTATTGGAACTAAGGGAGGAATGCTTGAGAGAGTTTCAGTTTGTTGATGCCTACAGAAGCATAAAACAGAGGTAGTTGCATCATATTCTATCTTCCATTTTGCAGACTACGGTTGTGTTTGCTTCCTTTGTCACTATCATGTGGATATATCAGCCATATTCTTTTCATGCTTACCCCTGTGTATGTGTCATATATTGAAGGTTTAAATGCATGTACCAATTTATTCTTATTTCCAGCTGTTTTATTTTCTTTGCCATTTGTTTCCACTTATCTTTTGCATATGACAGGGAAAATGAGGCATCTCTAGCTGTATTACCTGACCTTCTCGTTGAGCTAGATAGTATGAATGAGGTAAGTGTATTTGCTTGGCCCATTTACAAGAATGTCTACTTTTTCACTTGACGCATCTAGGAACTCTGATGACTGATTTTCAATAAAAATAACATTTTGATCTGAGCTTATATCTCTGCTGTTAAATATTGTTGTTTTTTTTTTTTCCTTGGCACGTTGGGGTGGGGTGGGGTGGGGGGGGGGGGGGGGGGTGTTGGCAAGCCAAAATGGGGCAAGAGAATAATATTAAAAGGATCCTTCTCTGAAAAACTTTGTAGGATTAGAGAATTGTTCTCTTTTCTTTTTTTTTGAAAATAAATTAGTACAATTAGAGAAATAAATGTCTGACAATTTCAAACACCAGAACTTGTATAGGCATTAAAAACTTTCTTTCTTTAAGCAAGGTCCAATGGTGTGCTTTGGGCATTCCCTATGGCTGTACTATGTAAAAGTAGTGGCGTCTTTTTCTTCCCATGGTTAAAGTTCTCTCCCTATTGTGCCGTTGAATTTATCATCTTGTTATTTTCTGTTTAGCTACTTGAGTCTTTATATGCAATAAAACTTTGTTGCTCACGGTATTCTTGAAAAACAAGAGTGGTATGACATTGAGGTTGAGACTACTGCTAAATTAGGTGGTGGCTTCTGTGTCAACCACACAGTCTTTCTACCCTAAAGGTTTTCAAATTCTGCTAACTGAACTTAATTTGTAGGAAGCAAGATTGCTTGCCCTTATAGAAGGTGTTCTTGCGGCAAATATCTTTGATTGGGGTTCCCGTGCTTGTGTGGATCTCTATCACAAAGGAACTATTATTGAAATATATCGTATGAGTCGCAATAAGATGCAACGACCTTGGCGGGCAAGTGGCTGAACATCATGAATTCCTAAATTACAATTGCTATTTCATTATTTCACTCCTAAACATAGGTTCAGTGCATGATTAGTGGTTCTGTGTCATTCTCAGGTAGATGATTTTGATATCTTCAAGGAAAGAGTACTTGGTACTGGAGACAAAAAACCGCCTCCACATAGAAGAGCATTACTTTTTGTAGACAACTCTGGTGCTGATATAATTCTTGGGATGCTTCCTTTGGCACGGGAACTGCTCAGGCGTGGAACTGAAGTAAGTTTGTGTGAAATGCAAGTTTAAGAATAGTTAGGTTCATGCCTTACTCCAGCCTGTCCAACCAACAATCCAGGCAGTGTTGAGATATAACAACATTGCCTGAGTCACTATGGCTTTGGTTTAGGTTGATTAGTGTATGAGCAGGCTTTCCACAATGAAGGGTGCAAGCAAAAATTGTCAATTGTCCAATTACTTGCATGTGTTTTGTTATACAAAGGGATAGTGGTTGACCCACATTATTCCAAGTTCATTGCTACAAAATTCAGCCTCAATCTCAGTTAGGTTTATGGCCTCAATCAAGTGTGTAAAAGGCAGGTTCCTGCATTTTGAGTACCATTCTGTGTATAACTTTATATAGATCATGCTTCAATTTGTGTTAATTATGTATCGCAGATTCTTTATATATTTTACTTTTATGTGTAAAATTTATTAAAATCCGATTTTGTAGGTTGTTCTGGTTGCAAACTCACTTCCGGCACTAAATGATGTGACTGCAATGGAACTTCCAGATATTGTTGCAGAGGCTGCCAAGGTTTGTATGATTAAATGCTTATAAAGATTCTTCTTTATGTCAATAACTTAAAAGAAAAATTATCTATCAAACAAAATCCAAGTAGAAAATATGAATGTCTGGAGTGTTACAAGATGCTTCAAGATCATTACAACATGCGAATCTATATTTGATAAACATAAATTTGTTAAAAGAATACGAAGAGCAGTATCAGTGTAAGACAACAACTACTCAGCCATATCTTAATTAAAAGGACTACGTGGATCAATTAAGCTCTGTTTGAGGTCATACTTGGTGTAAGGCCTAAGCCATGCACATCTTTCATCACTACTTCTCCTATTTAGGCCTGCCCTGTGGCTCTTTTCGTTCTCTTAGTGTCAATTATATTGATTACATAAATTGTATAAAACAATACTTAAAATGTGTTTTCCTTTTTCTTTTCTTTTTCTTTTCTTTTTTTGGTTATATATATATATATATATATGTAATTATAGAGTAAGCTACATGTGCAAATGCACATGGGATGTATTTTGGTTTATGAATCATTGGCAATTGATTAGTTGATTAGGAAGAATCTAATTTATTTTAATATCGTTTTACTTCCAAATTGCAATTGATGCTAATAAACAATGTTAATATAACCTAAGTTACAATGTTTGTCTATGTTTTTATTATTTATTTATATGTTTGTATATATATATATATATATATATTGTATAGAGATAAAGAAAGGGAATGAAATATATTAATATTGATACAACAGTACACTTGAATTGGTATCAATATTGCTTTTGGATTAGCCATTTCAATTGAATCAACTTGGGAGTACGTTGTTAGCTTGATATCAATATTAACAATGTGCAGAATATATACATGTATATTGCAGGAAAATTTACAAACAGAATTTCACCTTGCAAAAGGCAATTTCGTTTTTAAATTTCTCCGATACTTTTCAAAATTAAACTTCAATTTGGCCTCATATGGACTCAAAATGATTTGGATCTTGTATCTACCTATTTCAGCATAATAAACACATGGACTGTATTTTGTAAAAACAAACTATTGAAATTTATCATTCAAGTATACTAACAAATGACTGGTTCGACAAGTGCAAACGTATTGCATACATGCATAGAATCAACAACATACATGAATTGTTTGGTAGAATGGTTACATATACAACAAGTCAACAAAATAAAATGACCGGCTCGATCAAGTGATGGTGTCTCAAATATATAAAGCTAAAGCCTATATAACATATATACATAAAATAAAAATACATAATTTTAGAAAATAATTATTATAATAAAAAATGAAAAATGGTAGCAAATAATAAAAAGATAAGTTTAACAAAACACAATTATAGATCATAGTCCTAGGCTAAACATATATTAATTTCAAGGCAATACAAGATCATTTAAGGCATGAACAAAACAAAAATAAAAAAGGGGAAGTTTGGAACTCTGGGTGTGGCTCATGCTTCACATTCTATTATTCTGGAGTTTCCTTTGTAGCTGTTGTGGCTTAGGGGTGTTTGGAGGCTAAAAATGAGCAAAGTGGTGTTTGAAGGCGAAGGAGTAGTGAAAATTAGGTGAAAATGGGATAGAAATCAACAAAAACTAAGGAAAAACAAGTTGGAATGCTGATATGTCAATTTAGGTGAATGGTGAAATTTCGGTCGTCGAAATGGTCGAATCTCCAAATTTCGGTAATTTGATACTTTTCCGAAATAATTGAAATTTCGTTCGTTTTAAATGCGCATTTCGACAATTTCGGTCGAATTTTCTTCTATGGTATATTGATATATAAAATTGGTTAAATATCTCTTTAATGTTGAATCTTCTCATTTTCTTCGTCAGTAATTAATGCATGGATTATGAAGAGGGATATATTAGTTTTTTTTCCCTTTTATAATCATATATTCATATCCTAACATTTACATCTTATATATATTGAGAAGTGGAAATGTTTAAATGGGGAGAGTATTGATAGTTATTAGGAAGTGGGGTAGTCAAGGGGCATATACAGAACTGTAATAATTATTTGAGGGTATTTTAGGTGAAAAAGTAGCCATGACTCTTCAGTTCATGCTTTTGTAATATAGTAGTATGATGCATATCCTTTTCTTTTCCTTTTTCCTTTTTGAAATGTCATACCACATTTCTTGTACTTCTTGTGCATAATACAGCTAGTTAGCGAAGATCACTTTAGGCTAAGTTCCTGATTCCCTAATCAACTGCTTAGGTGTATGCACTGCAAAATTAGTCAGCTAATAGCCTGGCCCGATCCGACTTTTTTATCCTAATAGACAGTGCATGTTAGTGTGGCTCTGTTAAGACAAAAGGCAAGAGGCAGACTAGAATGCCCTTGCAGAACTACGTTCCTTGGTTTTGGTTGATCCATGTCACTCTTGAATTTGGAAAGAAGAAACTGAAAAATAGAATCCTCTCGCTCTCCTCTCCGCCTGAGGATTTGGGAAGAGAGATTGTGCAAATTCAAAAGCTGCTAAAAGAAAATCTTAAGGAAAAAAAATGGAAGATGAGAGATCAAAATTTGATGTCATTCTAAAAGAGCAGTGCCTCCTAATTTTTCCAATATGATTGTCATTTCAGTTGTTCCACAAGAAGTCGTGTGTTGAGTATTGATGCTCTTGAACCGTCATAGAATTTCCTCTTAAATGAAGGTAGAGAAAGGACGCACCTTGTATTTCATTATATTATAGGGACTTAATGACATCATATTTGGACAATGGTAATTTGCTGCCATGGTTTGAAATTGAGGAAAGGGAGATTTGAAATTGAGGAAAGGGAGATGTCACAATTTCACTATTTTAGATAACTGGGGTCAATCATTAATAAAGACAGTGACATAGAGGATTATACTTCAAATAGAAATAAAGTGGGATGGATAAGTCGAGAAGTGCAACCAGAGTGTTGTGCAGGACAGAATGTTGGGTTGTGAAGTGCTGTCAAATCCGACCCGGAGCTTGAACTTGACTTTGTTGGTACTACACCTGCACCTGAAGGGACAGGCTTGTTTCTGAGTAACATAAAGGCGCCTCATTCGTCTTAGAGGATTATACTTCAAACAGAAATAAAGTGGGATGGATAAGTGGTAAAAACTGAAAACAGCAAACTCAGTACCAAAGACATCTGCACAAGCAGAGTTTTGGGGTTCAATTTCCATATGCAGCCTTACCCCAGCTTTTTCTGAGAGGTTGTTTCGATGCCTTGACGTCAGGAACAACTGTGGACCACCGTCCACCGACCTTTTTCGCTAAAGTCTGCCCCTAATAAGAAATTCAAAAAACAAATAAAATGGGGAGTGAAATGGAGTAAAAGGGAATGAACTGATATGTTGGCTTAGGAATATGTCAAAAGAGATTTGACTGTCCATGAGGAGGTCCCTTTGAGTATGTCTCTTTGAAATAGGATAAGAGAAAATCATCAAATGGTTTCACTGTTGAAAATCTCTTCTATTCTGAATGTGTTGATCCATTCTTATTTAATCATTTCACATTTATTGAAGAATCCATCACCTGTCAGATCAAATGAACTCATATTTCTAGTCTACAGCACTGTGATGTCCTCCGCAAAGCTGCTGAAGCAGGAGGCCTACTTGTGGATGCCATGATAAATGTCCAAGACAGTTCAAAAGAGAATTCATCTTCAGTTCCTTTAATGGTTGTTGAGAATGGATGTGGTAGTCCATGCATTGATTTACGGCAGGTTAGCTCGGAGCTAGCTGCTGCTGCAAAAGATGCCGACCTGGTAGGCCAGCTCTGCCATTTTTTCGTTTTAATGCATATTAGAGCCTAAACATTATCCTACTTCTGTACTGATCTATCATTTTTCTTAGTCCAACAGGCAAGATTTCCTAGTCTGGTAATGGAAGGCCTAAGCATATTAAAATCCTCTACTTGATAATTTTGTGCCATGCAGATAATACTGGAAGGGATGGGTCGTGCTCTTCATACAAATTTCAATGCTCGTTTTAAATGTGATGCTCTGAAGGTAATCTTTTACAGGTTGATGGCAGCCAGAAAGGATCCTCATTATGTCTCTTTCTGCTTGTAACTTGATGTGGTTGGAGCCTGGGATTGGTTGACAACGTTGGAGCTCAGGCAAAGGTTTGAGCTCATGTGCTCAAATTTGTAGCCTATGTATGAGTCGGGATCACCTCCCTGTATTGCTTCCCGTTTTTTACCCACAAAAATGGTGTGGGACCCACACCTGAATAATTATTGAAAAAAATTAGAAGTGGGACATGGGCCCCTCCCATTTTTGTGGTGAAAAATATGTTGGTGGAGCACATACTGACCCCCCAATGGGGAGGTGATCTGAACCCCCTGTGTACTCATCGAGAGTTTCCCAGTCTAACGACTTATTGGGGGAACGGAGAGGCAGGGGTCAATCTTTAACAACCAATCTAATTAGGAGCGTTTTCGGACTAGGTCTAAGAAATAACAATTAGTGTGCCTCACAAACATCTGGATCTGTTGCTCTATTTGATTCGTCTTGACAGGATTCTGAAGTTTTTCATAAATTCAATTTAAAAATTATTTGCAGCTTGCAATGGTGAAGAACCAGAGGTTGGCAGAGAAACTGATCAAAGGAAACATTTATGATTGTGTCTGCCGATATGAATCAGCCAGTTGAGAGCTTTGTGGCATCAGAATTCCAACACGTTCCCATATGTTTGCAGTTCTCTAATGAGACACTGTGAGGGAATTATCAATTCAGAAGATCACCTTCTGCATTGATGTTTAATTTTCTTCGTGGATGAAAACGAATTTGTTTGGACTTGTGCATTCCAGGAGCTTCTACAAATCTAGTTGCTGGATTTGAATCAAGACTGATCATAATTTTTAAGAGGGCAGTCGCTCAGTTCTACAGAAGACTAGCATATTACTATGCATTATTGTGCTTTATAAACTTCCAATTGTTCTCCTGTTGCTTCTATTTCTTGTAATGGTGTTAAGAGTCTGTCAAGAGTATGGTCTACATTTGTGAAGGTCTGTATGTACATATATGTTTGAAGTTTATCACGGTCAGTCTAAAGGGCCATAGGATGCTCACAGAATAGGCTTATATTGTTAGTGATCATGTTTTGAAATTTCTTTTATTTCTTAAAAATAGAAATTAAGTATAATACTTTTTTAATATATTTTAACATACATCATCATGCAAATAATGGAGGAGCTTTGCTTGCAGGTCTGAGAGGCTTTCTAGTTCAGTAGTTCCTTGTTCTTTTTATGAATTATCAATTCTATGAATCATTGTATTTCAGAACCGAGAACCCCAGGATTCCCTAACCAACTACTGGCTTTGCCTGGGTGAACCCCTTTTTTTTTTTTTTCGGTAAACTACCTGGCTGAACCGATCAGAGGCGTTTGGCAAGGGCTGGGAGAATGCATTTGCCACCTTTTTGGATAGAATATGTAAGCCTTTTTAGTTTTCTTTTGAGATTTCCAGCAGAACGAGGCTAATTTTTAGACTGGAGAGGAAAAATACAGAATTCAAAACTTTCAATACAAAAGAACGAAGAAAATAATGAACTAGTGAAAGACTGATAGCAATATCCCAAACCTGAGATGTTTGCTTGTAAAGGTACCGGACTAGTATAATTTTCCAGGAGGAAAAAGATAATAACTTTCCTAATTCATAAACTTCCATATCTTGTCATAGATGCATTTAGGGCAAAGATCCTATGGAAGCACTTAGTACATGAATTCCACACATAGGAAATAAGTTTAAGTAGTGCATATCCTACAACTCTATATTTTTTATCTTATTTATTTATTAATAGTAATGGATATAGAGTACACTGGCCATGGATTGACTAATACCACACTAATCTTTAGTAACTCCTCTTCTGCCTTCTGTCTCTCCTTCGTTGGGCCCACCTTTCTTTAACATCGCTCAGTTCTTCCATGGGATTCTCATCCCTTGCTCCAATGGATAAGTCCCACTCTTTATTGGCATTGTTGGCTGAGACTCCCCTAATTCTAGCAGCTTCTGCTTGCAGGTCAGTTATCAACATTTCAGTAGTCTTTGCAGTAATTCCCCTCAGATACCAAGAAATAGGTGGAGGTGGAACAAGAGATGGCTGGATTAGCTGTTCTAAACTCACCCTTGAACCAACTCTTCCTCTACCTCCAGTACACGAAACATAATCAGCCCATGACTTAGGCTTGAAAGGGAAGCATAATTGTTCATCAACAAACAGAGGATCTACTCTCCAGCAGCCTTCAAATCTCTTCATAAATCCTTCCTTCCCTTGCCGAAACTTGACCTGAAAACATTAATAGAATGTAAAGATGAAGCATGAAAACTTCCTGAACACGAATTCAACATAAAAACTGAATCAAATCATCAAGGAAATTGAGACTCGATAACTCTTCATGGATTGGCATCTCAATGAACTGTAGGAACTTAAATCTGTTAATCTAACACAGATATTTTTCAGTAATCTGGATTCTGTAAGAACCAATTTATATCTGACAATATCTCTCCCATGCATCCCATAATGAACATCCCTACAGGCTACAGGTATGTCCCAAGTGACTGGGTTGTACCAATAGTAAGTGAGGCATGGAGGGCAGATTTGGTATTTTTCTGTCAAAGAAATCACCAAGGCTTCATCTAATGATAAGAAAATTTGAAATGAAGTTAAAATAGGACATATAAATCTTCAAAGCAATGATTGCATAACTTTTTGTTTTTTTCTTTTTCTTTTTGGGCTGGTAGAACAATGGTCACCTAACATAATAACTTACTAATGCAATAATGAAATTTTACTTTACTATTCACCCAAAATTAACTTCCAGTTCAAAAGGAAAATATGACAGAACCAAGGAATTTATTTGAAAAGTTTGATCAACCAAGAGAGATTTGAAAGATAGTTATCCAACCATTATTCCTAAAGGGAAAAAGAATTGAAGACATGATATTAGACCACATCAAAGGACAAAAGGACTTTGACTCTGCAGTTGCCTCAAAGATAAGAGGACAAAAATTCAAATTTAAAAAGAAAAAGATCAATTTTTAAACAAAGATTGCCTACGAACAAAATCGAAGTCCCACTTACTGAGTGATCTTTTCTGTTCTGGTCCACTAAAACATGGACTGATATGGTTCCTGACCACCAAAGAAACCTCCAGAAAGCAGCTTGCTCCACCTCGACGACCTGCCTTAAACCCTCATCAACCAAGACCTTCCTTGATATTACTTCCTGATGTAAGAGACATCCTAGTTAAAATGGACCAAACCTTGTTAAAATTAGAATTCTGAAATTTCCTCTCTGTGCATGCACTCATATTTACAGCTAAAGCTGTTGGCTGGCCTGTCAAACAAGTTTTGCTACAAAAGCCACGACAACAGCCTTAGGATTGCCACTTTTCAAACTTAGTAGACCACCCTGTGTTGGGCATTTCCATTGAATTGTCAACCACTAATCATTTGTTCATGGATTACAAAAACTGGGGATAACACATTAACTTAAAATAATTCTCCCTTCAATCCTTTTGATCTACATCAATCATAACCATATATTTCTGTTCAATCAAATTTTCATCATTCACACCCAAAAAAGGATCAGCACCATGACTGGTAAGAAAATATAAAATTTACCTTGATATTCTTGAAGACCCTCCTATTGTCGGGGTCAATAACAATGTCAAATACAGCATCAGGGGGCAACCCAACATTGAACTCAACACTAAGGTTGCAAAGAGAACCTTTTGGTACATTAACCTGCCAAGAATTTTTATTAGATAAATACCTTTCTGACTAAAGCTGACCATAAATTTCTGCCGTAGTGGTAAGATGATTGGTTAAGATACTATGCCTGATTAGAAAACCTTGGGAACTTGTAGGATAGATTTTGCTTCTGGTGTGCTTATGGATAACAGTGGTGTAGTGGATACATCTGATATGCAAGATATACCACCATGCTATGGGCCTCATAAAGCAACTCTCTTGCAATCTACCACCACTGCATTAGAGAAGTTTCCTTAACATTTTCTTCCCAACAAGTACCTTCAATTTCCTATTACCAGTCTACCAGATTACTTTCCAGTCGAAGGATTAAAAAGCAATAGAAATCAATCCACATTTATAGTTACTATATTTATAGAGATGATTAGAAGGCAAGGATCCATGTAGCTGACCCCATTTAGTTGGAAAATGCTTGTTGTTGATGGTGGTGGTGGGGGTGTTAGGAAGAGAGGGTGATGAAGAAGAACACAGCAAGCTTAGCCAAAGTGAATAACTTTTTAATTTCTTTAAACTCAACCATTCATACCTTTATATCCGGAAATTGATCGGTCCAAGTAGGATTTTCTTTCCAAGCCTGCATCTGGTTGTCCAGGTTGACCTTTAAATCACTATATGATACTTCTTCCTTTTGTATGCCGAAGCCTGTTGACATTGCTTGTCCGACATCTTTCATTGACTTCTTCAGATGAAACTGCAACAAAGACAAGAGTATCCCAATAATTGACAGCATATTCATCATTGGGTGAAGGCTTTCATAAGAATGTACCAACCTTTAAAAAACTCTGAAGTCTCTGGGGAATCTGCTCAAAGAATGTGGGGAACGATGAATTGAAACCCTTTTCATGCTGATTTCTTTTGTTCCCATGGATATCTGGGCTTGTTGTGGCTACTTTTATGTCACCCATTAAAACCTGGATAGGAGATGCGCAAGTACTAATTTTGCAAGTAACAAAATATGCTGTTCCTAGTGAAATGCTCCCACGCTGCAAACTCCCCCCCCACCCAAAAAAAAAACCAAGAAATAAATAAATAAAAGAAAGAAGAAACTTAGGCATAATCTGTTTAGCATATGATACATGGTCAAACATCCAAATCTTGGCAAACATATAGACACAACACTACAGGATCAGTTATCAAGACCAGTACATTACCGCAACTTGAAGTTTTTACTGAACCAACAAATCAGCATTCCAGCCCAAACCACAACTACAAGGTTCACTACAAGAAGAGAGCAAAGAATTGGGTAGCAGATGAAGCTGAAATAAAGGAAATCACTGCCCCTACAGCAAGGCTGAATGGTACTGCAATAACTTATAGCAAACTGCAGGAAAAAACAGGTTCTCATCGCAGGTCTCATGAGTAGATTATGAGTTACACTACAAGGGGGTGATGGTACTACATCCAGTGTCCTCCCAGGTGAAGTTATCCTGTTTAAGTACTACAAAAGTCCAATCAGAGGCCATGCTGGTTACCTTAATACTCTCAATGTGTGAACAGCATTGAGATGATTTCAATTGGCCCTTTCTTAGTTATCTCAAAGTGTGGTTCCTATATATGGAAAAAAGGAGAAACAACTGCAACCCCAGGGTTACTGTAACCCTTAAAACCCCACAAGGATTTAGACGGAGCTATCAATGGACTTCCTAGAGGGTCTAATAGTTTCTTTTGGCAAGAAAGTCATTTTCTTGGTGGTTGGTGTGTGAGAAAATTTCTTACTTTATAGCATTCAGTCACTCCTATACAACTTCCATGGTAGCTGAATCAATCTTCAGCAACGTTTCCAAGCTTCATGGAATTTGAGTGATGTGACCTATTGTTTCTAAGTGCATTCTGCCAGGAAATTTTCAACTCTAGGGTTCTCACTGCAAATAAGCTCTATGTACCATCCTCAACAGATGTCCAAACATGCGGTATCCAAATGCAGCACGGTCGATGTCTTTCACTTATAGAGCGTTGGCATAAATACCACTTTCCATTTGACCAGAAAAATTGCACCTCACGAGATTGTGTACAGTTGGTCTCCAACTAGTAGAAGAACCGAGGTACTTATTGAAGTACTTACCCTTCATCCTACCAAGGAACTGATGTTGCAACAATGTGCCAGCAATTGAAGGAAACTAAGGTGGCATAAGACGACTAAACATGACTTTGAAATGGAAAACGTAGTTTTCCTATTCTATCACATATAGCACTACTAGAAACTAATGACGAGGGCCAGTTCTCCATTCGTAGCTGCTTTCACCCCAATTCAGGTAACCTTCTCCTATACAGCCCTTCCCATGACACTGTATATTGATCTAATCCCAAATACTAGGTACTAAGAACTAGAAACAATGGAACACTCCAAATCAAGCAGTTTAGCCTATCTTATTTGAAACATATTTGAAATTTTCCCAAGGAATTGGGAAAAAAACTTAGGTATCCTCTTCCTTGCAGGTGCAGGTCGTATCACAAACAACGACCAGTTACTGGCACAATAATTCCTAAGAGCAATATCAAAACCAAACCACAGGGAGAAATATCGAAGTGCCTTTACTCACCAAGATTTCCGAACAAAAGGAAAGTTTATAGTAAAGCAGCCAAAACACGAGGAGATGAAAGATCTGCAGGACTTACCAAAAGTGATTTCTCTCACTAATAAGGATCTGAAAGTATAACATTCACCAATTGCACAGCCTCTGATGAATTGAGTCCAAATTGGAGTTCAAAACTCAAAGCTCCTAATAAATAATTAAAAGCGAAGTTAATCCTCTTCTTCCTCCTCCCCAGTTGTTCCCCTTCGGCGTTCTCCTGTAACTAACGACAAATTGATCAATCAGAATCGTTGCAGAGCCGCTGGTTGACTGCGACTTGTCCGGAAGCTTATTTCCCGACAAATCTCACATGTGAAATGAGCAACTTTGAACGTTCCCAACAATTTCACCATGAAAAAAATGGTTACGGGAAAACGAGCAACGTGGAAGATCGATGATTAGAAATTTTTATCGTTTTTTCCCTTTTTATCTTCGCATCTAATTTTTTGTTGGGTATCGATTGGAATCAAACCCCGAATTAGTTCTGGTTGGATCTATACGGATCTTTGTCTGTTTTCTCTACTTAGTTATTAAACATTTAGAGTCTTAGACTGACTGTTACTGGGAAAAAAAAAAGATTTTTGATGAACCCAAAGCATTCCATTAACTCAGGCCATCACAATTTATTTTGTCTACTCATTTCTTCGATGTGTACAGTGTACCTCAAAAATAAGGATTCGTGTAATAGTTAGAAATTTGCAATCTTGTAATGTAGTATAATGTATAAGATTAGAGTTTGACTTGCAATTAATGCTATTAATTCTACTATTAATTTCACAAAAGTGTGAAGGTTTCAGAAATAGGTAGTCGAAATCGAGATCTCAATCAACCATTTGTTGCAAATGTTGTGCATTAATTAAACAACATTTAAGCAATTTTCATAAAATTAATTATTTTTTAAATATCTTAATAAATTTTGACCTAATAAAATATCTTATAAGCAAATTAAACAAAAAAAAAAAATTTCATATCGTGGAATATTTTATTAAAAAGGAAATTTGTTGCAATCAATACGGATCTCATATCGTTTACCAAAAGAAAAAAAAATCTCCGTATACCGATCTCTACCAATCTGACGTAGCAGATTCACCCATCCGTCATGGCACGTCGTAGAGGATTTCCATGGAGAGCCGTATAACCTTAAACCACTAAATAAGACTTTGATATGGTATTTTTTTTTTCTTCTACAACCAATCAGATGCACCGAAGAAGTTACATCATACACTATTTGCAGTCCATCATATATTGTTCAAGAGTTTCACCAAAGTGTTCTAAATCCAGACACATGTCCTGTGTGGTTTCGAGGTTTCCGTGCATCTTGAACTCTCTCACGCGTGCCATACAAGCGAGCTCCATGACGAGTGACGACAAGAAAACAACGGATGGATTGCGTTGCTTGCAGAGCGATTGAGTTAGTTTTCTTCTGATTTATGAGGAGATAAGGTAAACAAGGAAAAGATTGAATCATCTATCATCATCATCATCATTGAAGCAGGATATTGCAGTGGATAATTGAAGAAATAAAAGATCAGTTTTCGTTAAACGAGATGAACGAAGCATTATTGAAAGGAGCACATTCTTATGGATAGATTGAGAAATCAAGATAACATATTTGAGCCTTGGGAATTGGGAAGTATCTTCTTAGTTGTTAGGTTGTAGAGAAACTCTTAAGACTTGAGAAATAGAAAATTATGGGAAGGGCTTTTGTTTATGTGATTCTTGGTGGAGGTGTTGCTTCTGGTTATGCAGCTCTTGAATTTTCGAAGGCAGGAATTTCTCACGGTGAACTCTGTATAATATCTGAAGAACAGGTAAATGCTCCTCCAGTCTTCCATTTCCTCTCCTATTTATCATATTAAGTTCTGGGCCAGGTTGGAATTTGCATTTTGTGGTTTTGTTTTTTCTATTCGAACCATCAAAAATTCCGGTAGTTCGAATTCCTGTCAATTGTCACTCTAGTCAGTTGAGTTGAGTTTGAAGAGATTCAATAGGTTCGGTTCGGAACTTCAGCTTTGTTAGCATTAACTGAAAGAATTTAACTGGGAGAGGCGATTTTGATTATCTCTTTAGGATCAAACAGTATGAATTTCATGATGTTTTTGACAATCTTTGTCAAAATTTCCCCCTGCTTGTGATAGTAATTGATCCTTAAATTTCTCATCTGAGCTAGGTATTTTCTGTACTATTTAATGGAGTCAACACGGCTTAAGGATTGGTAACTTCACTCTTAGTGGACTTTGTGAAATTGTTGGTTTTACCAAGTTGCTATTCGGTCTCTATCTTGTTGCTGACTGAACCATCGAGTTTCAAATCCACAACCGCTTTCTGAACGAGTAGGTTGAGTCTTTCTATCATAAACCGGAGGGATGATAAACATGGCGAACACTCAGGTTTGCAGCCTGAGAAACATGATCCAACTGATTGGTGGTACTCTTATGGGTTTTGCTAGTTGCAGTTGTCTTTAAGTACACATCCATGAGATTTTGTAGCAGAGAGGCAACTTGATTGGGTGGTCATAGTTTTCCAATCCTGACCTGATCAACCCTTTTTCTCTATGTCTATTGTACATTAGATTTTGAGCATTTTGAGCTAATATTTCACCAAAAAGTTTACATATATGATGGACCTTTTTCACAGGTGAACGTATTCATATAAATGGTTATAAGTAACTTACAAAATGGAAGAGAATATGAACTCCTGTATTTCTTGTATGCATCCTTCAAGTTTATTTTCAATTAGCTTGCCCTAAATGGAGGTTACCAAAAAAAAAAAACTTGCCCTAAATGAAGGTTACCAAAAAAAAAAACTTGCCCTAAATGGACGAGATAGAATTTGATAGTTTGCTTCTGAATAGTTTATTAATGATGGTCTTATGTTCATGGTCTCATTACCCTTTTTGAGAATTGTTATGATAACTTATAGCATTATCTATGTACAGCTGTTGCATAATAAGGGTTTTCTTTTACATTTATTGTAGGTTGCACCCTATGAAAGACCTGCACTAAGCAAAGGGTTTTTACTGCCTGAAGGTAACTAACCCACCCCTCACAGTAGATGATGATTTTATTCTTGTAGACCAATCATTAGCATCACATCATTCAATAGGTATGATAGAACTTAATGGAAAAGTGTTTATATGAGGGTAAATTTTAAATGCAAGTTTTGACAAAGTATAACACCACCTTTACATTTCTTGTCAATTTCTGTTAAAATCTTACAGAGTAATTCAGTACTCCTCTTTTAACTTATCTGTGTGATGGATTTCTATCAATTGTGGAGGGTCCTATCTTATTTCACAAAGTGGAATGCCCAGCCCACAGTATCCTCATACCATATATTTAAGCAGGAAGCCCATCAGGATTTGGATGGCATATGACATGTATAACCTGCAGACTCAACCAGATTTTTTCTCTTTTATTAGTAGATATTGCAGTGCTGGATGCAGTTGGAGTCACCCTGTTGCTTGCATATATATATTTATGATATTTGTATATCGACTCTACAAATGAAATATTTTCTGAGGTAGTATCAAGGAATAAAATAGAAATATTTTCTGATGAAATTCAGAATTTTGGGAACGAAATTGATGTGTTGTAAGATTGTTCTCTGAAAATAGATAATTAAGTCTAAAAACCTTGTGAATGAAAAAGTGTGGAAACAGTAAATGACCTTAAAAGGTAATTTCTGTTCCAAATTGTCAGGGTAGAAAGATAACAAGAAATGCAGTGCTTGTTGCATAGAAACTAGGAAGTAGAGCCACTAACTAGGTTGGCGAGATAAACATCCCAGTATTAAGAGGGTCATGAGTTTCAAGTGTTCAACTCTTGTTGGGGCCTAATTGTCCAACCACCCCCTACCCCATAAGAACCCCCAGTAAAACACAAACAAACACATACCCTAAGCATTTCTAGAGAGACTTTAAACATACAGAAGCCTGGAATTTTTCATTTGAGGTGTATTCTTAAGAAATGAGAATAACATATTGTTGCTTTTGATGATTATATTTCTTTTGCATTTTACATGTAGCATTGTTGAATATGAATCTCTTATTCGTCCATGGGAAAAACCAGAATCATTGAATAGCTGAGCATTTGTTGTCTAATCTTCTCTAATGTTTCATGCATGCATGAAAGTGTAGTTAATGTTGTCCAACTTGTGGTTCTGATACCTTGCAGAGCCTGCACGTCCCCCAGAGTTTCACACGTGTGTAGGTGCAAATGAGGAAAGATTGACTCCAAAGTGGTACAAGGAACATGGTAATTGTTTTGATTCTGTGCATTACCCAGTTGCCCTTATTGGTAACTATGTCATTTGTAAGAGTTCATTTTTCTGGTGTAATTTCCTGAGAAGAAGAGATACATAACTAGTCTGTTGGCATGCTTTTTCTTAATTTTTTATGTCAATGACTTTTGACAATTGCCATATACATGACAAAGAAATAATTAACTTATCAGAAGTTACAGTTAATGGATGCCAAACTATTTGTTTGAATTTGGTTTCCAAGTGGACTAAAGGATAATGACACATTGGTTTAGAGGTGTTTGCAAGAAAAGTTGTCACTTCACAATCATTAAGGTTTCTAAACACCACTAGTGTGAGTGAATGTGTAGTTGGTTTTAGTTGGGCTGCATGATTTAAAATTAGATATGCCAATGTTTGCGTGTCTTCACAGTTATCAAGGCATCACCTGGGTGCTTAGGTGGGCTCCTTGTCGCCTTGCTTTTTGACCCTCTTCTACTCCTTGGTTGCCTACTGTCGTGTTCTTTGATTCAATTTAATCCTTTTTCGAGTATAAGTAATTGTCACTTTGCACTCAGTTGAGTTTTTTCCTCCCTCCCAGTTAATGAAACCTGCATGATAAAAGATGCAATGCAACTGGATGTCAGTATTGTAAATACCCTAATATGCTGTGTGAAGTGTAAACTTAGGTTATCACAACCTTTATATATGAATATTTGCATTTCCCACTATTCTCCATTTCTTGTTGTGCTAGATTAAGATTAATAAATATGATGGCCTAAGCAAGTGAGAGGGGATGACTTCTTAATCTAGATTTCTGAAATGCATAGGGGAGAAAAAGTTTATGATTCCAAAGAATCTGCCAAAAGTTGTAGAATACATAATTTGAATAGTCCCATAACTAGAATGATAGATTCTATTCCAGACTCTTTAACTGCTTGGTCTAGGCTAGTAGGGAACAGCTGGTCATCCAAGGGATGGTGTTTCCCAAGGCCATACAGTTGGCTTAAATCTCTAACAGTTTTAAAGAAAACTGTTGTTGGAAGAAGTAATAATTACAATATCGTTAACTGAAAACCAAATAATCACTGAGAGAAAGAGAGAAAAGATTGAAAGAAGAGGGTGAGAATCCTGAGAATAGCATGCAGGCTTAATGTCCCAACAGCTGCCCTGATTGTATTTATATTAGAGAAAAAGAGATTACTACATAGATAGTTTCTATGAATCCAACTTAGAGAAAGTAAGAATTCTTAAGACCAAACAACTCAAGCTACATATCTAAGATAATACGACGCAAGATAATTCCTACTCTTAACTAGGAAACACCATACACAAAAATCAAGCTATGATAGGGTCAGTGCCCTAACCTTTCTAGACTTCGACAGTAAGAAAAAAATTGGCTATACAATTTACCTTAGAGTTTAGCATTATATATGTGATACACTTGAAATAACATAGCATATCTGGCAATGCTACTTTGGCATGGTACAAGTGGCAGAACTTAACATGCATACAAAATGTCTGATATGGTGTGTCTCTAAATCTATCCAGGTCTTCATCACGTATAGGGTATTGTGTGCCAGACACATAACAAGCGCTCAACCTCCACCAAATTGATTAACGTATACTTGGTGTTTAGGCCAATTTTGGAAATCTGCTGATGCATATCCAGCCCCAAATTATGTTCTGTTTTTCTAAGAATAGGCCAAAGGGTGTTGGACCTTCATTGAATGGGTTCCCTTTGTAGTTAGCCAATCTAATGGTCCTCAAATATCAGTACATTGTACAGTATGGCACCTCAAAACCCTGTTCTTTAGGCTGTTGCCCTGTTTCTCCAGTACTTCAACAACAGCCTTCAGTCCTGACTTACATGATGCAAAACACTGGCAGTTCTTCCTCCATCAGTAAGAGCTTTCCTTCCACATCTCCTCATGTAGACCCCCAAGGCAGATCACATACATGGAAAGTTTCTCCCCCAAATACTGTTTTTTCTGATGGAACCAAGCAAGTAAATTCTCCTGTTGAAGCAGCACTAAATTGGCAAGCAGAAAATGCTCTCGTTCAGAATCAGTATCTTCAGAAAATCATGACATATCATGAACATGCCACTCTGCAGTTTTAGCAAGTCAACAAAGACTTAGTAGCTTAATGTTTTTATGTTGCTAAAAGATCGTTCTTTACTTGAAAATGGGCGTTGATAAATCCTTCTGCAAACATTTTTAAAACACTAAATAGAATATGTGTGTGTTTTTTTTTTTGGAAAAGTTGGGTTGAAATTGTCAGGTATGAACCTTTTTCACTTCCGTTTCACTGGTAAAAACATCTTTCCACTTTTCTGAGTCCGTTTCCCATCAAGTCATGGCAGAAAAAGAGAAGGTAAACGTCCTTAATGTAGAAGTAAATTTCTATGAACTCAAAAAACCCAACAGCCTTCCCATATCATGGGGAATTGAGGAACTTCTAAACAGCAGCAACTTGCAGCCTTTCAAGCTCAGCAAGCTTCTCAAATGTCTTCCTCTTCTGTTCCCCCACAACCTTTTCCGTTTGATCTTTTCCCTGTTAATGCCAAATCTTCCCCTTATATCCAACCCCCTTCTCGAGATTTCCCCATGGATAAAATGTTAGAAATCCTTGAACAAGAACAACAGAAAAAGCAACAACAAAAGAAACAAAAGCCAAAGATTCTAGTTCCCCCTCCTTCAACTCCCCACCCCCCTCCCCCTGCACCGGTAAACCGGAAGATCTCTTAAAATGGATGCCCCGGACGGAAGGGTACGGAAAATCGAAATTAAAATTTATAATAAAATATTTAAAAATGACAATTATCAATCAATAATCGGATAGTTATCGGACGGAAACGCCGATAGCATCGGATGCCTTCCAAATTTTTCCGGTTTGATTTGATAGCGGTTGCAATCGGATTGGACGGATACTGATTCCGGCCATCACCGTCATTCAAGACCTCCTTCTTCTTCTTTAGAACCTCCCACAAACCCTAATCCTTTTACTCAGTTCTTAACAGATCTTACTCAGTCCCGGTCCTTGTTTCCTATTGTTTATCCTACAGTTCCTCATCCCTCTGTCTCCTCAAAAGACTTTTCTGACAGAAGATTTTGATGCTTTGGACGAATCAGATTTACAGCATCTTTTCTCCACTGATCCTCCTGCAGATCCTCCTCCGGTTGTCCAAGAAGTTGATGAAGATTCCCCTAATCCTCCTCCCACAATTGTACCTCCGACACCTATTCCAGTTCTTCCGGCATATACCCCTTTTCGAAATCAAGATCCCAAAGTGTTCTTCACACTTGATGATGTATCAGTTCATAAATGGCCAGATAAATTCCAAGAATTTCATGCCTGGATTACGGTTGAAAGATTACATGAAGGATCTTCTAATCAGGTGGTCATCATTAAATTTCTCACACGGACACTTGGCACCCTCAGAGATTGGTACTTAAACCTTGGAGAATACAGGCAACTCCAAGTCACTCAATTATCTTTACCCCAGTTCATCTCCCAGCTCTCTTCTCTGTTTTTGGGTAATAACCAAGATCAGTCCATTAAATCCCGAGAAGAACTTCTGCAGATGAAATGTTGTTCTTTAGATCATCGTGATCTACAAACACATTATAAGCGTATGCTCTCTAAGTTCTTTACTATTGGTGGCATTGACAACAGAAACCTTAAACAAGTTTTTCTCAATTCTTTTCCTCCTCCACTCGAAAATGATGCTGTAAAAGAACTTTCAGTTATAGGTCTTATTGTTGATCAGTGTACAGTTGGACAGCTTTATTAAGCAATTTTAAGTTCTTTGGACAGACTCTTGCCGACAACGAAGTTCTTCAAAGAATGGGACAAAACTCAACACAAGCTTGGCTCCTCCTCTGATAACTCTCATCTGCAAATCAAGTGCAAAGATTATGGTTGCACCTGTGCTCCTAAGTCCAGACTCCCTGCTCAAAGATTTTGGACATTACAAAAAAAGCACCCTGCTCAGTGGAATATATTCTATCCTACACCTCCCAGATGGTCTCAAAAACAGTCTTGGCGTCCCTGGAAATTTTTAAAAAGAAAAAATTCCGAAACAGAAAGTCTGATAAGTGTTTTGTCTGCGGACAAACAGGTCACTTTGCAAAGAATTGTCCTCGAAAAGATCTCCGGCAAAAGCAGGCAAACCTTCTTCATATGATTCAACAATTTTCTTCAGAAACTCTTCCTGATGACCCTAATGCGATTATTGAATCTCTTTACAGTCTCTGTGATGAAGCAGGTGATGATACTTTGTTCATGCTTAACCTTCCTGATGATGATGATGATGTCACTCCCACTAGTGACGATGATACCGAGATTATGGAACTTTGTCCAGCCTATCAAGCACAGCCCATCCCTATTCCTCCCCATTCTCTAATCCCAGTGTTACCCCCAACCAAACCTCTCCAGATACCTTCTCACCAAATCACCATGCCTTTAGTCCAAGTCTCAATTTCTGAACCATGGTCTCGCCCCACAACAGTAATCGCATTCTTCGATATTGGTGTAGCCTTTACCATCATGAATCCTACCCTTCTTCCCTCCTCCTTATGGAAACCCTACCATCAACCCTTGTTAGCAGCCAATGGTGAGTCTTTCACCATAGACCTCATTTCTAAAAATCCTATCTCAATTCAGCTTTTCCCAACTCTTACCCTTTACCATAGAGTTTTAGGATCTACTCTTCCCGGCAAAGACCTTCTAATAGGTTTTGATCTCCTTAGTACCCTTTCTTCTGTGAAATGGTCTTCCCAAGGTCTAACCTATAGGCAACACACCCTACCCTGGACCTTAATCCCTCGTCTCTTCATGGTCAACCAAATTGACACCCTAAAACAATAGTTTCTTCTTCACTATTGTGCTTCTTCTCACACTGAATTTCTACAAAAGTGTCCCCATCCCCTCTGGCACAATCCTGAGTTTTTCATCAAACTTCCCTTCAAGAAAAATTAAGATGTCAATCCTACAAAAGCAAGTCACTCTGGTATGAATCTAGAACATTTGACAACTGGCACGGGCAGAAATCTCTAAACTTTTGTCACAGCATCTCATTGAACCAACCACTTCACAGTGGGCATGTGAAGCCTTTTATGTGAACAAAAGAACAGAACGGTTAAGGCAAAAACTCCGTTTGGTGATCAATTATCAGCCCTTAAATGCTTTATTGGCATATGATAAGTTTCCTTTGCCACAATGACCAACCCTCCTTGCCCAACTTTTCTTAGCAACAACTTTTAGCAAGTTAGGTATCTCCCCTGAAAATCGGCACAAAATGGCTTTTTACATTCCAGGTCGCCATTTACAGTGGACAGTCATGCCCTTTGGACTCAAAACAACTCCTTCTCTGTTTCAGAAAGCAATGATGAAAATCTATGCTCCCATTGAATCTCAAGCATTGATTTACATTGATGATATCCTCCTGTTTCAGCTACAGAAGCAGAACATGAACAACTCCTCAAACAGTTCATCGATCTTACTCAAACAGCTGGTGTTATGCTTTCTCCTACAAAGTGTACCCTAGCAACATCAGTCATTGATTTTTTGGGTGTCACTATTCAACATGGATCTTATGCACTACAAGCCCACATTGGTCAATCTCTTCTGAACTTCCCGGACCAACTTTCTGGAAAACAACTACAACAGTTCCTTAGCATTGTCAACTATATGCATGAATTCATTCCTAAAAAGGCAACTTACACTGCAATCTTGTATCAACAATTGAAGAAAAATGCTCCCCCATGGACATCTCAGCATACTCGAGCAGTTCAGCAGTTGAAGCAGATTGCACAAACTCTTCCTCCCCTACAGATCCCCTCCTCAGGCAATCGAATTCTCCAAACATATGCTAGCTCTCAATATTGGTCAAAGTTCTCCTTGAAGATCTCAATGGCACAAGAAAGATTTGTGGTTACAAAAGCGGCTCTTTCACTCCAGCAGAAACAAAACTATCACAGTACTTTCAAAGAGATCTTGGCAGTCAAACGTGGGATTGAAAAGTTCCAATTTCATCTCGTTGGCTACCATTTTCAGATTGAAATGGATATGTCTTCCTTTCCAAAAATGATACAATTGAAGCCCAAGATACTCCCAGACCTTCAGCTTCTCAGGTGGGCACAGTGGTTTAGTAGATGGTCCTTCACAGTCAAACACATCAAAGGCAAACAGAATGTATTGGCAGACTTCCTCTCCAAGCCTCTTCATCCCTTACCCCTTACACAAGCCATCCTTCCTCTTTGCTTTCCCATCAACCCTCCTCAAAGAAAACCCTAATGATAATTCTGATGATGACCTCCAGCCACATCTTAACAATTTTCCTCCATCCATATACCAAGATGTTTCCATCAGTACAATCACAGCCCGATGTATATCTGTTTGCAAAGATACTCTCGCGGTAATCATACATAGACATGGTATGCATTCCTCATGGTACCGATGCCATCCTTCCTACCCGTACCTTACCCTTTTTAATATAGTAAAAACTAGGTTTTTTCCTAAAGAATACGCTGTATTCTTCAAAAACCTCCTAGTCCCCTACAAGATAGCCCTCTCTTTCCCTTGTTTCACAACCTCGGCCTATCTATACCATTATCTTAACTCTCCATATCCCAAAACCTCTCTAGCTTCATTCCTCAGTGAATTTCAGTCCCTATCTCGTTGGTATACTTTCTTTTCGACTACAGTTCAGACCATACTAATCAAGACCATCATCCTTTTCCACCGTGAACTAGATCATCTTCACCCTCAGTTTGTTGACCCTCAACCTTCCAGCAATTCTCACTTCTTCGCTTATTCTCTTACCTTTTCCATCTATGCTGTCAATAATTATAACCTTTATTCAAGGCATAATGTTTTGTTTGATGAATGGCACCAATTTCAATTGGATGTGTGTGAAATGAACCATATTGATATAGCTACTATTCCCCGCCAATTGATTGGCACTATTGAAGATGCATGGGAATTAAATAGCCAGCTCCAGGACCTTGATATTAGCCATCTTCAGCAAGTTTGGGCAGATTACCAAGTGGATCACTATGAAGACTTTGTTGACAGTCAGCCTCCAGATGACAGTGACTATTATAGCTCAGATTAGTACTGTGTTGTATTATAGAGTATAAGTATTGTATTTTGGTATTTTACTTAAAAAAAACAACACAAAAAACAAAAAGGTCAAGATCACTACAGTGATTGTTGCATTTGTATTTCATTTCAGTTTACTTTTGCATTTGGATTTCATTTGAGTTTGGTTGTAATTTGCGTTTCATTTTGAGTTTTCCTTTCTATATAAGGGGCTCTCTTCTTTGTACTCGGGGTGTTCAGTTTTCAGGAATAAAATTCTCCTTTATGTATCTCCTTTGTGTATCTTCTCTTATCCTCTTTTATTCTAGTTTCTTCTATTATTTTGATCTAGTTATAAACGATCTTTAGTTCTAGTTCCATAGTTTGGTATCGAGCCCTGTTCATTCATCTGCTTGGACCACATAACCGGATCAAGCCTACAGGCGTGCCTCTTGCTTCTGTGACGGGTGGTGTTGCATCTACATTTAAGCTATGAACTAAATTTTAGTAACTACTTTAACATACTAACTGGTTTTACTTTCCTTTTGGTCTCTATTTACGTTTAAGATCTTTTGCAGAATCTCTGTGCTTCGTTTATTACTTGCATGTTCGATTTCTGTTCATACACTTCAAAAGGCCCTTAAGTAAAGTGGGTAAGCCTAAAAGTGGCGTTGATACCCTAGCAAACTCGGGATGAGTAGTGGTTTGACAGATTATTGATCTTCGCTAACTAATTTGTGATGCACAGGTTATTCTTTTCTGATCTTGTATGTCTGCAGATACCGATTGGAATAGTAACTCCAGCAGTGTGTTTAAAGTGGTTTATTTCGGCATGGCTTTTCTACAACCTCCCCCATCCAGCTCCTCTCCGGTTACTTCTTCCGCTCCTAAGGTCGATCTCTTGTATGAGATTAATTACGTCCCAGATCAAGAACAAGTTCCTTTTGCAACTCAACTACTCCCCACACAGTTTCCCCTTCTGAACCCTTAAACCGTTTTCCCTAAACAACCACATAAGTTCACTTTTAAATCTCTGATCTCTCCAAAAAAGGTTCCTCCTTTGAAAGAAGTTGTTTAGGCTAGTAGTTTTTCCCAGTTTCATGTTACAGCCTCCGGCCAAGAACAGTACTTTGTCATAGATCTATCTCCAGATCTCATCTAGCAGTGGACTTCTTAAGGATATACTCATTTACACCTTGGTGCTCTAAGACTTTCCATGACTTTTCATGGCCGACGAAGAATTTCTGCTGTTTCTCGTCTGGATGTTCTAGATTCGTGGTTTCTACAGTACCAAGATGCCGTAATCAGTAATATTCAGAACCACTTTGAATGCTGGAACGGTATTTTTTACCTTGTTTCCAAATTATAACATCCCGTTAACATATCCTCTGTTGCCTCAAGCCATAAAGCTTTTAGTACACCTTATTGGTGCTCCTCAAGCTTCAGGTTCCATCGTTGTTGCAACCCTTCACTATCAAATGTGCTACAGACTTCAAAATCATTCCTTTGATTTGGATACCGGTCACACCAAAGATGCTTTGTTTTTGAAGGTCGATGCAAATCAATCTGTCACAGCAGCCCAAGTTCCCAGACAACTCCCTCGGGCCGAGCTCATCAAGCTCCTTCCAGACTCATGGGTTACTTCCTACGAAGCACTCCATGCTGAACCAGCTCCAGCCCCAGCCCTAACCTCTACAATACCAAAATACAATACTTATACTCTAGAATACAACACAGTACTAATCTGAGCTATAATAGTCACTGTCATCTAGAGGCTGACTGTCAACAAAGTCTTCATAGTGATCCACTTGGTTCAATAGAAAAGAATTCCCTACATTGTTTTAAATTTTTGTCCAGTGCTTATTAGACTTGACTCATAGTATTTAAGTAGTCCTTCTTAGGGTTGGTGCATGTTATTTAACTGGTCCTTATTAAGGCTAATGCATGTTGTATAATTAATCTTTATAGATTGATGTAGAGTCCTTGTAAGGGTTAAGCTATAAGACCCAAGTCCAATTAGAGTTTGTTTTAAAATTCAGTTAAGTGGTTATAGTGCAACTCGGATTCCTATCTTATTAGAAACTAGTGTTTGTTAAGGCTATAAATAGCCAACCATCGCATGTAATAGCTACATAGTTCAAATTCTGTATAGAATCAGCTGTTGGAGCCCACGTGTTTGTTGTTCTCAGGGAATAATACACTCCAGCAGTGGTAAGTTAACCAAAGAAGTCAAGCTCAGATTCCTCTATGGCTGTGGATTCAGCCTACCTTTAGTTCTATCCGGAGGCGGGCCACGTGGGCCGGGGGGCCAGGCCCCCGGTGAGTAAAATCCTGTTTTTTTTTTTCCTTATTCCCTTTGAATGTACCACTTTTGGCCCCCCCAAATAAAAAATTAAAATAAATTGTCTTCTACTCTTCATGTCTTCCCGTTTGGTGTTATGTATCTTTTCCTTTTCTCTTTTCTCCCTTTCTTTTTTTTCCTCGTTTTTTTCCTTTTTTCTTTTTTCCGCTTTGGTTGTTGCTTGTTTCCTTTCCCGGTCCTCTTTTTTCTCCCCCCTTTCTTTTTCTTTTTTGTCTCCTTTTTTTTTCGTGGGCCTGTGGTCCCTTCCCCATACATTCGGCCCCCCTCCATGTTCAATCCTGGCTCCGCCCCTGGTTCTATCCACCATCATTACAGCCCACACAAGGCTTTTCTTCCAAGTATTTGGTAAGCCAGCAATCTCTCATCCCCCTTCCATGTCAGCTTTTATTATTTTTCTTGAATTTTCGGATTTCCTAGAACCCCCCAAACAGGAACCATCATCTCTTCTGATTTAACCATCCAAACAGATCAAATTTTGGGGATCATATCCCTATATCATTACCCACATCTCCTCTAAGTTCCAGCCCATTCTGGCACTTGTAAATTCCCTTTTTCTAGAATATTCACCCTACATCTCTAAGATGTTTCTTGGTGCCATTTGAGTTGGTCATCTTAAAAGATCTTGGAAGACTAGTCATCATTCATTTGAAGCTACATCATTTTCTGTTACACCAACAGGGATTTAGTTCACAGTGTCTACACTTGTATTGGCTGCCACTGATATGGACATGGATCAACCATATCCGATGCAGTTCCTTTTGGTTGGGTGGTCAAACACAAATCACTTTGGATGCCCAAACCAAGGACTAAACCTGTTTTCTGGTATGGCAAGGACTGGTAATTTACGTAGAATGCAGTCTTTGAATTTATTTTATTTTATTTGAATGGGTAGATTTTGTAGGGAACTAGGAATTACTTTAGGTAGGTTTTTTTTAGTATCGCCTAGTTTGTTAGGATCTTCATTGGGTGATCTTTCCTTTTTAGACAGGTTTCTATTTTAAAATGAGTGTCTTCTTCATGTATGCATTGTAATATGGTGGAGTTGAGAATTGAATATTGAAATTGATAGCATGCTCAAGCAAGTTATGTATGTTTGCCATCTCTTCTCTCTCCCCCTGCAACTCTAATTCTTTCCAGGTTTCCCCTCTTCTTCTAACCAGCCTTTTACTGGTATCGTGGCCAGATCAGTTAGTTTTGCCCCTCTTGGTTTCTGATCCTGGTTTTTGTTCCATTGATCTGTTTCCATTATTGGCCACAGTCAATATTGATACAGCCAAATTTATACCAATTCCTAAATCATTGGAAATT
Organism: Hakea prostrata; assembly: GCF_041222555.1. Classification (NCBI taxonomy): domain Eukaryota; kingdom Viridiplantae; phylum Streptophyta; class Magnoliopsida; order Proteales; family Proteaceae; genus Hakea; species Hakea prostrata. Next base: position 8,525,700 of record NC_142602.1, on the reverse strand, counting down.
CCTCAGATAATGCTTTGTTCTGTTCCCATTATCTGTTAATGACATTAAGAGGATGGGGTATGAAAAATTGAATGTCCAACTAGATTAATTTGTAGTTCTGGCTAATATAGATTTAACTTTTTACTGATAAGGTTCTCATTTGTGAAATTCTATGGATACTTATTGAACTTACTGGAAGAAAAAATTTTAGTTTGAAGTGTTTGATGGTGTTCTCCTGATAATTAGGTAGACACCTATGAGCATAAGTAGATCATCCAATACAAAAGAATGCTGAGGAGTTTATCTCTTTCCCAAATACTGTTAAAAGAACAATCACAAAAATTAACCTCGTATTGTGTTCACTTTTAAACTATCGTAGCAACAGTCAAAGTGACCAGCTTATGGTGGCTTTGTCTGAAATCACTATTACTAAACTGCTGGGATTGTCATCTCCCATCATGACCATCTACTGTGTTCATAGAGGCCAGGGCTTAGCCTGTTAGGCTTGGCTGGCCTGTGTGCCATTTGATAAACTTGCTAGGAATGGATCTGTTTATATGGATTCTGGACTCTTTTCTGAGATTTGGTTCCTAACCTGCCTACAAGAAATCAATTATGTGTCTCCCTTTGTCTCCAAAAGGATGGCTATACCTAGGCTCCAGGGATTATTCTCTTTTCAGGAATTTTTTTTCTAATTCAAATAAGTCAACTATCTTGTTTTGAGTTGGGTTAAGTGCATATATTTAAATTTACGTTTCATCTTGAAGTGCTATTGGGTAGGGGTGGGCCTTGGCACAATGGTCAGTGGACTACAGTTGTAGCCTGAGGTTAAGATATCGAAACAAAGAAAAATTTGCCTAGGGTAAGGCTGCATTGGAAAATTGCCTCCCTGGACTCTGTTTGTGCAGAAGCTTTTGGCTCTGGATTTGCTTTTTTTTTCTTTCTTTTTTTTCCCGGTTAAGGTGCTATTATGTGGTGTTTATGAATTGGAACTCATCATTGCCACCAAATGGAATTTTATTTGACTCAATGTTTCTCAAACCAACTATGTATTTCATTACCTGTCAAATAAATATTTTGTCCACCGTGTTATTATTATTATGTCCTGCCAATTGATTCTACTACCTTATCTTATAAGCCCAAGGAAAGTCCGATCCTGATTAACCGTGATGTATTTGGTCATCCCGATATGGCTACTAATTGTGAATCATCATTTTCAGGAATTGAGTTGGTTCTTGGAACTCGAATTAAATCTGCCGATGTCAGGAGGAAGACTTTACTCACAGCTGCTGGAGAAACAATAAGTTACAAGATTCTTATCATTGCAACTGGTGCTCGGGTATTGAATCTCATCTTTGAATTATCTCATTCCCTGTCATCTGCCTTGATCAGGAATGTTCTATGAATTATCTAAAAGGGCATTATCATAAAATATGTGCAATATTTTCCCTAGAATGTAGCCATATTAATAGAAAATCTCAGTTTTGAGAATCAAAATCTCAGACATGGCAGTAGTAAGGCCAATTAAATTTAAGTGGGTTGCAATCCTCGGTAATCAGAGGCTTAGGGTAAAATAATGGAGAATCTTATTTGAGTTTTTATCCATTGAGTATAGGCTTTGAAGCTGGAAGAATTTGGAATAAATGGATCAGGTGCAGAAAACGTATGTTATCTGCGAGATCTAGCTGACGCAACCAGGCTTGTTGATGTGATGCAATCTTGCGTTGGCGGCAATGCTGTTGTCATCGGTGGTGGCTACATTGGTATGGAGTGTGCTGCCTCTCTGGTGATAAATAAGATAAATGTAACCATGGTCTTCCCAGAGGCACATTGCAGTAAGTATCTTTTTTTCTTTTTAGAGTTGAATATTTCCCTGTTGTTACTTTAGACCTGTGTTATTACAGCAAATTCTTTGGTCAACTCATACAATCATATGGTTAATATAGGCTGTGTATTCTAAGTTGAGAATGCATTCTGAGATGGTAAAAACAGTGTCTGTATGCATTCTCTTCATTGGGCCCTGGAATGCATAAAAAGAACTTGGCAAATCCACTTTCTCATTCTTGCCTGACCCTTTTCTTTTGACCAACTTTTTTAATTCCTGTGGGAACCCTTATATTCTCTTTAATACCTGACAATCAGGGCTTGCCCCAGCAGAGACTTTGTAGGCTTTTGATCTGCAAAACATGGGACCCTTGGGGCAGCTCCTGCTGGGAATCTCTGTTAGATCTAATTCACTTGGACTGACCTACAAATCTGCTGAACACTGTGGCTGAACCATCCATAGATCTACAGGATCTGCAACTCCAGCAAGTAGGCATTTTCTGTATTCTAGGTCTGGCAGCCAGAAACATGTCTACTGGTATGCTTGTTTTCACACTCACGCACAAAACAGTCAAAGGTTTAATTGTAAAAACACTTATTAAGGCCCTGCGTCTCCTCCTGATCTGGCTCACCAACTTCATACTTTGTTAGATTCTGTAGTTTTTCCCTTGCTGATTTTGGTATCAGAGCAGCTTTTCTTTGAAGATGACAGTAAATTTCTCTATAAAATGCAATGAAGGGATCTAATTTCTTTTGCCTCCTTTGTTCTCAGTGACACACTTGAGCTGAATATGTATCCAAATGATGTTCTCATTCTTCGTTAGGAATACTTGACTTCATCAATGTGGAACTTTTCAATTTAGTCAGTCTCCTGTTAAAATGTCTCACTTCTGTTGCAAGAGTCACATTGGAGTCAGATTTCAAGGGTGTGGATTATGTTTCTTAGTACTTCTTTCTTTCCTGTCATTTAGAATTTCTATGCTAGGATCAGCTTAGCCCCATCTAACCCACAAATCAGAGAATTAGATGTAGGGACAGAAATTAGTAACTTAGTGGTTTATGGAAGAATTTCAAGTTATGGATGGGACGGCAGAATGGATGTTTCAACCAATCAAGTTCAGTCACCTACCTGGTTTGATTGCAGCAGCAGCAGGCAGAAGACCTGTATTGGTAGCGTAGCAGTGAAGTAAACTCAGCTCGACAGTCTCAGCAGCAGTGGCAACTTGGGAACAGTGACAGCACATTTTGAACAAGAGAAGTAGAGAAAGGTTGATGGATATAGCCCTCTCAGGAAGGCTCCTGCAGCCCTATGATTTAGCAGTTGAGTCGGTTGACAACAAGTTCCCTAAATCCTTGGTGTTTAGCTCTTACAGCAAAGCCTTGTGCCTTATCACTTACGCAAGGGACAAGAATAAACTCAAGCAAGCTTCGTTAATCAATTCCCCAAAATCTGGTGGGATGAGACCACAAAGATTTGCTCAACTAAAATTGGAACTCCCAAATATTAAAATAGAAACTAATGTTGCTGAGTTATTTAGCTGTTATTCTCAACAATAGCACACTAGAAACTTCCTAATCTGAAATTATAAAATTCTAGGCCTTGTAATGGAGTCCCATGCATGAATATTAAAATTCAAAGTAAGAATGACCTAAAATAGTAACTAAATAGGATATTTGGTCTTCAAAAAGGTCTTCACATGATCTGTTCTTGGGCCACAAAATCTTGAGTATCTTTCACACAAAGGCAAAATAAAGGCTATAACACTTGTTGCTGTTGCCTAAATTGAATGAGGTTAGTCTCCCAAGGTTCTTAATAAAACCAACTCAAATGGGACCAAAAAAGGGTTTCTTAATCATTGTGGTATTTGATGAATATTTTAGAGATGGGGAACTAAGGTCTACAGGTGTTAGAATGGGGTTGAAACTTGGTAGGGGTGTAGGTAATGATATAGGTATATGATCCCCCCAAGTGTATTGGGATTGAATGGTTATATCAGAAGATGTGAGGGTTCTTGTTTTGGAGGTTTTTAGGAAGTCCTTAAATTCAAGAAAAATAATAAATAATGGGTGAGATGATGGGATATGTTGGCTGCCACTTACATGGATGTAGGAGCATTGTTTAATATTGTGGAGATGGTGGACTCATCTGAATGCAAGCTGAATACATAGCCTTGGAGGAATCTCAGCTTGACTTTGCTAGAGACCCTTTCACTCAAGCACTTGGAAATACCTTACCACCATAGTTGTCAAGGCATCGCCTAGGCGACGCCTTGGCGTCCTGGCGGCATTAGAGGGTCTGAGGCGATACTCGCCTCGGTTGGAGACAATAAGGTGGTCGCCTCAGCCTCGGCCTCGCCTCGGACGCCTTAGACCCTGAGGCGACCGCCTTATGGGATTTTAAAAAACCACCATTTTTTATTCCAAATCAAAGGCCAAAATAAATTGGAAATTAGATTCCAATTGCGAATAATCTAATGGCTGAATGCTTATACAAATGTTACATGGGATCATTTGTAACATTAATTCATTAACGTTTTGCAGCGGCCTCCGGTGATTTTGTTCACCATCTTAGGCGACGGTATGTCGCCGGCATGCTTTTTTTTTCCTTTTGTGTTTAACAATGTTATAAGTTGCCACTCGTTGTTTAATTTCTGTTTGGAGATTATTAACTGATTATTTACTTCTTTGTGACTTGCAAATTGCAATTAAAGTTTCTGTTGTGGTTCCTGTGACATAGCTACTTCTCTGTGATTTCACGTGGTTGTTATTCATGTACTATTTTGATGTCATACTCGAAACCTACTATCTGATTACTGCATCCTATCCTACTCCAAGTAGTATTTGATTATTGTTGTTTAAAGGTTATTCAACATCTTTCATACTCTGAACCTGCTATCTGGTTATTGTATCCTATTCCTACTCCAAGTAGTATGATACTTGGAATTTATTTAGGACCTACTATGTGTGGTTTGTAGTATGTTGGATGACTTGAGGTAGGCTAAATGGCTAATATTAGTTTTTTTATTATATATAGCTGAATAATATTTATAATGAATAGGGTTTCAGATGTACCATCCTAATAAGTACTAATGCACTTAAAGCGACGAATGCTCAAAAGCGCCTCGGAGGGCGCCCGTCCATTTAGATGTTCCAACTAGCTAAAACCTTCTTCAGTGGTCTTGCAGTGACAGACTATGCACCATGAGCCGGAGCGTGTTACGCTCCTAAGATAAGAAACATGTAGGCTGTCATAGCCAAGGTTTAGTGTATCCCACGATACCATACTACACTAACCGATACGTATCCATATTTGACCTAAAACGCCTCGATACATCTCGATACGTGTCTTAATTGAATTACATTACCCTACACTAGCTAAAACCGCTACACATACTCGATCGCAGTGACAACTATGCTTTTAAAATCACTGCCGAACATGTTATGCTCGTAAGAGCTTTAAACATTGGTCATAGCTGATTTTATTAATAATCTGAACTGTGTTGCTATTACATGCGATGGTGGCTGTTTATAGCCTTGACAAATTGATGTAGGAGAAACCCTAGAAACTAGGGGACCTACAAAGTGGGCTACTAGACTCTTAGAATTAAACACCTATTCTTGACAGATAGTAAAGAAATGAATTTGCAGCACTTGAAATCTGATTAATCATGCATGTAAGACAGCTAAAGTAGAGAAATAAACACAATAAGTCTTACTGGTAAGCACAACTAGACAATAATCAATATGGAAACAAGGGGATGAGGATCTTGGCACCATGACACTAAATTGAATGCAAGGGTATTAAGAAACTTAAAGAAAAATAGAGTTGTCCTAGTCAATATCAGATTTCTAACAAGGAATTCAACAACAAACAATGTAAAGGGAGTCTTGGAAAGTTTTTGTTTTAAACAAAACTACTGCCAAAGAGAGAAAATGTTACCTGCTGATTCTGGCTGCAATACAGGGGTTAGAAAGCATCTAGGAACATAAATAAGAGAAAGAAAAAATATTTTGAAGTAGTGGGGAGTCCTAGGAAAGGAGAAAATAATATTTTGAAGTAATTGCGGTATCCTAGGAAAGAGAGTAGGTGATAAGAGAGAGGGAGAGAAAGAAAAGAAACAAGGAGAAGGGAAGGGAGACTAACAAAAGACAACTAGACTAACAAAGAGGGAAGAAAAGAAAAGAAGGTTTTTTTGTTTTTTTTTCTGCAAGAAAAACATAACCGTGGGGTTTGGGGAAGAAGAAGAAGATTTCTAGGAAAGAAATTAAGTCTTTTTTGAGAAAAAAAAAGAGTAGATCTTTGTAGAGGAGAGCAAAGGGAAGTTTTCTAGTGGGAAACAAGGGTGAAAGGAGGAGAGAGAGCTTACGTGGAGAGAGGAGAAAGAACCAGTACTGCCAGAGAGAGAGAGAGAGAGAGAGAGAGCAGCGTGAGCTTTTTCTAATTCTTTTCTTTCATTCATTCATCTCCAAAAACAAATTCAATACAAGCTTTAAATAAATAAATAAATGATTCCTCAAAACCCTACATGTTTAATTCCCAAAATAACTCCAACTTAAGTTGTAAATATAACCCAAACTCTAAATAATTCATAATTGGGCCAAAATAGACTCTAGGCCCAGCCCATAAAGACTCAAACATGAAATTAAAATATTTCAATAGTAAACTACTACCCAACCCACTAAGACTAAGGAAAATAACATGACAAACTGCCTATGAGCAATGTTTCTCATCGAACCATAGGATCCTAGCAATCCAATAACCTCCGAACTCATCATCCATCCACATAGATGTTGTTGTGGGATGATCTCTATGTCGGCGTTGCCGGTAAACTCGGAACTGCTCACTGATGTCCTCATCACAAATACTAGTATCCAATAAATAGGAGTCCTAGCTGTACTCTTAACATCTTTATTAATTTTTTAACAAGTTCTAATTGAACTTGAGTTTTATAGTTCAACCATTACAAGAAGCAACTATACTAAGGACTAATTAAATAACGTGACTAATTAAACAAGATGCATCAGCTTTAATAAGGACTAATTAAAGAAAATTTATCAATTCTGACGAGGACTAGACAAGAAAAAAGAGCGAGTAAAGGGATTTTTGGGTCAACTCATGTACCATGTTTTAGGTTGTAGTTGGCTGATTACATAGGAAATCCATCCAATGAAGACCCAGTATCTACATAACCTAGCCCTAGGCCTATTCCTAGGAAAAAGAACTTAATATGGGGCTGGATCTGCATCAACTGTTCATGTGAAAATTGTTTTGGCCTCATCTTGACCCTTCTAGAAGACCTGTTGGCCTGGTTTGACTTGGTACAGTTGGTCCAAGTGAGGCTGGTTCAATTCTACCCATGTTCTACATAAATAGTATATATGGGCTTTGAGAGGAATTTTATGCACATCATTGGTTTTCCTGATTTTCAAGTTGTAGCTGTTATTTTCCTTAGAGAAGTGGTGAGAAAGCATATGCATAGCTTAGGCCTTGTATCTAGCATGGCCTCAAATAGAACTGATTGGAAGGTAAGAATTCATTTAGCCGACCCCATTTAGTTGGGACAAGGCTTATTGTTGTTATTGTTGTTGTTGTAGCTGTTCTTTTTAATCCTTGTCAATTTTTTCCTCAATCAAGTTTTCTTGCTAATTTTTAGTCGTCAAGAGAGCTTTTAACATTGAATTTGGTTTCCTTAATGGACTCATGAAGGTTCTCTGACTTTGTATTCCTTGTACTCTGGAAAGTAGTGCTTAGAATCTTAAAAATTCTTATTCATATGTTAGATGTTTGGTTCACTACATTAGATGTTAATTTTAATATATTTGAGATTAAGATTGTATTTCATTCAATTATAATTATCTGAATTAAACATGGTTTTGTAGTGGCCCGTTTGTTTACACCAAAAATCGCGAGTTACTATGAGGACTTTTACAAATCAAAGGGAGTGAGGTTCCTTAAGGGAACAGTACTGTCATCATTTGAGAAAGACACTAGTGGGAAGGTAACTCTCTTGCCGTTAATGTTCTATCTTGACGAGTAGTCTGGAATCTAGATATTGTTAATGCATCTCAAATTCACAGTTTATCTAAGTTGGTGTTATTTTTTCCATGCTGTGAACTTTCTGGAGCTCATCTGACAACAGTAATTTTTCAAAAATAAATTTAAAAAAGTACTGTTGTCACCATTTGCTTTTGGAATTCTGGGTTAGCAAGTCCTTTGATCACGTGATACCAGTCCACACTTAAAAATGTGGCTTAAAGATCATGAGAACTGCTTATTTTGCATTACTATATTGGACCAGCCACCAAATATCTTGGGTTTTGGATGAATCTTTTTAGTTGTGGCTCCATTGTTTTTGTGTAAAATTTTACATGTAATGTTTTACATGTTGAAAAGTGTGCCAGTGTTTGTTTCATGAAGTGAATATTGCAGGGTAAAATTTTCTGCTGAAACAAACAGAGTTTTGGGTATCTATGGCAGGGATAAAAATATTTTCTCTAATAGGCTTAGCCATGCAAAGGGCGTAACCAGGGCATGAGGCTCCTGACATTGTGGGAGCTGGGAGGGCCATAACGTACCGAGTCTCTTTGTAGACTAGCCAAACAAATTCATGGATGGTCTATGTGGGATTTGTGAATTGTAACAACTTGTTAAGGAGGGCCTGAGTAAGATCTGGTTTTTGGAGAGTCTACCTGGGAGCTGCGTGCCTCATTTAGGCATGTGTAATATTGTAATCATAGCATGAAAACTCATCAATTGCCATAACTAAACAGTGTTTCTAGTTACCGTATTGTCACCCTATTATACTACCAACCTGCCGCACAGCACTTTCTTGCACTAAGTCACCTAAACCCCCTTCCCCACTTCTCCTTGTTTGTGCTTGCTACCCTCCCTTTTTTCTGTTTCTCTGTTGTCGTCTTTCGGGCTTTTCTTTTTCTTTTTCCTCTCTCCCTTTTGTTTCCCTTTTTCTTTGTTTGGCGTTCCCTTCTTGTGTTGCTCCTTTTTCTTTTTTTCTTTGGGCCTTTGGCTTCTTCTCCCCCCTTTCCTCCGTCCCGTCTTTTTCCTGGCTTCCTTTTTTCTCCCCTCTTTTTGTTCTTCTTCGCTCTCGCTCCCTTCTTTCTCTCCTCCCCTTCTTTCTCTCCCCTTTTTCGCCTCCTTGTCTGGTTCTTCCTCGTTCCCTTGTGGTCCCTGCTGTCCTCCCTCTTCTGGTGCTTCTCTCTGGCTTCTTCTTTGTGGGGTCTGTTGGTCCTTCCGCCTTCTTCTGTCTTCCTTCTCCCCTCCTTTGTCCCTTTGGCTTTTGTTGGGTGTCTTCCCTGCCTTCCCGTTCTTTGTCGCTTCCTTTCGCCCTTCTTCTCTTCTTGTGGCTTTGTTGTTCTTGCGTCCCCTTTTGCCTTGGTTGGGTGGGCCCGTCCTCCTTGCTCCTCTTTCTCTTGCCTCCTTTGGTCCGCTGCCTTGGGGCTCCTCCTTGTCTTCCGGTCGCTGTGTCTGCCCCTCTTTGGCTCCTTCTTTTGCTGGGGGGCCCCTCCTTGTCCCTTGTTCTTGGGCCTCGGTGCTCCTTCCTCCTTGCCCTTGTTTGTGGCTGGGTGCCTTGCCCGTGTCTTCTGCGCCCTCGGTGTCCTTGTCGCCGCGTCCCGTGCCTTTCCGCCCTTGTCTCTGCTCCTTGGCTCCCTCGTGGGTGCCTTGGTTGCTTTGGTCCTCTTTCCTTGCTGTTTGGCCCCGCTGCCTCCTCCGTGGCTTTTGTTCCCCGTTCCCTGTCCTTGCCTTTTGCCGTTGTGCCCTCTCGTCTCCCCCTTTGTTGTGTGGGCTTGTCTTCCTTGGCCTTGTGCCCGCCCGGTCCTGTCCTCCTCTTCTCCGTGTCTTCGGGTGCCTTGGCCTTCCGTTTGGGCTCCCTGCCTGTGTCCTCCGCCTTGTCTTTGGGCTGTTTCTTCTTCTTTTCTTGCTTGCCCCCTCCTTGTTCGGTCTTGTTTGTGCCTTCCCTTGTGTGGTCGGTCTTGCCCCTTCTCTCCCCCCTTTGCCTTTTGCTCTTCTTGGCCTTGCTGTCCCTTCCTCTTTGGCTCCGCCCGCTTGCCGTGCTCTTGTCCCTCGCGTTGTGCTCTTGCGGGCCCTTTTGGCCCATCCATGGTCGGGTTCCTCTTGGTCTCTGGCCTCCCTGGTGTTGGCTCCTTCCGTGTCTCTCGCCCGTGTGCTTTGCCTCTTGTGTTCTTTCGGCGTGCGGCTTCTCCGGTTTGTTTCTTGCTCTTTCTTGTCTTCCTGTGTCTGGTGCGTCCTCTTTGCTGTGTTGTCCTTCGTCTCCCCTGGCTGCGGTTTCGGTGGGTGGTTGCCGTCTTGTCTTGGTGCTCGTCCTCCTCGCGTGCCTCGTCCGCTCCTGTGCCTGGGTTGTCCCTCCCGGCTCTCTTGTTCCCTCGTGCCTTGGCTTTGGCCCTCCCCCTTGGTGCTTCCCCCCTCCCCGCGTGGTTCTCCGCCGTTGCTCCTCTCTCTCTTCCGCCCGGCTTCCCCGTGGCGTCCTTTCCCTCTTGGGTCCGGGGCCTCCGTTGTTGTTGTTTGTGCTCCTGGTGTTGGGCCCCTGGCTCCTTGGCTCGTCCATCCGGCCTCGGCTCTCGGTCCTTTGCTCCCCCGTCGGCGTTCCCTTCCTCGGCCTCGCCCTCCCCCGCGTTGCGTGGCTCCTGTTGCCTCTTCCGCTTCTCCTTGCCCTTGCGCTTATCCTTGGTGGTGTGGGTCTCCCTCCCGGTTTGCTCCTCTTGTGCCCTTGCGTCTCGGCTCGCTTGTCTCGTGTTTTCCCCCGCTGCCCCCCCGGCTCGTCCCTGTCCGCCTTGTTTGCTGCCCCGTGCCGGCCTTGCCTTTCTTGCCTGTCGCCTCCCGCTGGGGTGGCTTGGCTCGGCCTTGGGCTTGTTTGCTCCTTGTTTGTGCTTTGTCTGATCCCTCCCCTTTTTGGTGGGTGGTCTGTGGTTGTGTTTGTCGTGTCTGTCTTGGTTGGTTTCTGTGGTCTGTTTTCTGGGCTTTCTGGCGTTTTTCTGTTAGTTCCTCTGTCTCTCCCTTTCTAGAATGTGGGCTAAGTGTGCCCATTAGTATTCTTTCTAGTTGGGCTGGACCGGTGTGGCCCATTAGTAACTTTAGCTAAGTTGGGCTAAACCATGTATGGTTCATTAATATTATTCTATTGGGCCTACGATAAATTGGGCCGTGTCAGTATGCATGCATATAGGGTAGCAAAGGGTTACGTTGCATCTAATTGGGTAAAAGCTCAGGCAGAACCCTAAGCCCGGGAAAAATGAAGAGGTCAGCTGGATTTTCAATACAGTTGCTTTCACAAACTACTCAATGAGTGTCCTAATTTGATACTTTTATTTTGTGTTGAGTCAGGTTTATCAAAGGAGCCTCAGTGGTTTGGTTCAGCAACTATCATACCTACATATTCCCCAAACCCCTCAACACCCTATAGTGAACCCTGAAGAATGTGGAAGTTGTGATTTCTTCTATGTCCTTCAGATCTGGGGTCTTTCTTATCACTGAATCAACTTACTACTTTCTGCTTGATTAATTTGTCATTGAATGGGATTATTCTGCTTAATTGCAGGTAACAGCTGTTATCCTTACAGATGGGACTCAACTAGTGGCAGACATGGTTGTGGTCGGAATTGGAATCCGTCCAAACACAAGTCTTTTTGAGGGCCAGCTAACTTTGGAGAAGGGTGGGATCAAAGTGAACAGTCATATGCAAACGAGCAACAGCTCAGTCTATGCTGTGGGAGATGTTGCAGCTTTTCCAGTCAAAATCTTTAATGATATTCGTAGGCTTGAGCATGTTGATTTAGCACGGAAGTCAGCAAGACATGCTGTTGCTGCAATAATGGCACCAGACAAGACTGGTGACTTTGACTATGTACCATTCTTCTACTCCAGAGTCTTCACATTGTCATGGCAATTCTACGGGGATAATGTTGGGGAGGTTGTTTATTATGGAGACTTCTCTGGAAAATCTTTTGGAGCTTATTGGGTTAACAAGGGTCAGCTTGTGGGGTCATTCCTGGAGGGTGGAACCAAAGAGGATTACGAGGCTATAGCTAAGGTCACTAGGCTTAGGCCAATGATTGAGGACATTGCAGAGCTTGAAAATCAGGGTCTCGGTTTTGCATTGTCAGTTAGTCAACAACCGCCACCTCCACCAGCGCCAATTATGAAAATTTCCAATTCAAGCATTGTGTTCGAGACGCCAGTGTATACCTTGCATGCCACTGCTGGGGTAGTTGTTGCTGCCTCAATTGCTCTGTTTGCATATTGGTATGGCAGGAAACGCCGCAGGTGGTGAAGTTGTCTCGTTGCTGAGGAGCTCATATAGCTTCCCGTTTTATCCTTTTCCGTATCAATACTCGGCATTCATATTGTAGCATCAATGATATACAAGTTTGAAGAATTGAAAGTAATCTTATTCACGCAAAGATAAGGTTATATAACCTAGATTTATTGTGAAGTTTGTTTCACCTCCTTCAGGCTTATAACATCCAAATGCAATTAATGCCGAATTCTAAACTCAACAGCCAGCTGGTGAAATACTGTCGATAGTTATTGCTGTAAAATTTACACAAAATGAGAATTTAATTTATTGACCTAGGTTGTGCTTGTGGATAAACCTCACTCAAATTGATCCCGCTCAATTTTGGCTCTATGGATTTGATGGATCTCTATGTTGGTTCCTCTGTTTGATGATTGGGATTGTACGGTTAGGAATCATGAGCTTGATTGTACAAAAGCTTCACGTTCTTCTTTTTCTTTCTTTGTTTTTTTCTTTTTTTTTTTTTTGGATATTTGAGGTTCATATGGGACAGTTTATGCACACATTGATTACATCTTCAAAGAAGGAGCTCTGTCTTCCATAAGGTTGAGTCGATGTTATATGGTTCTTACACTCTAACAACCCTACAAAAGCTTCACTTTCCTCCCGCTTATCCCGGCAACGATACAAGGCTAGGGGTTGCTCCAGGATTTCAAGTTTACTTTTTAAATATATTTTAATTATATCAGCCTCCATTACAATCGGGCATTTGGTCTAGTGGTATGATTCTCGCTTTGGGTGCGAGAGGTCCCGAGTTCGATTCTCGGAATGCCCCTTTTAAGGCTCATTTGCTTTTTCTTTCTATTAAATAATTTTTTTGGTCTCTTTGTTAGACATGTATCATCAGATATCATCGGGCATTTGGTCTAGTGGTATGATTCTCGCTTTGGGTGCGAGAGGTCCCGAGTTCGATTCTCGGAATGCCCCTTTCCTTTTGTATTTTTCGGATTGCTTCTTGGATTTTTTGTTCGCGCATCACTAAGGGTAATATCGTAATTGAGTCAATTCAGTTTAATACTTAAACTTAATATATAGTTTAGAAATTTACAAGAAACTACGCCAAGAAATTACCAAATTTACCGTATAAGCCCCAAAACGTTACCCCCTAACCATCGTCTGAGTTGCAGCGGAGTTGAAGGTGCGGGTCTGCCTAGACAGATCCGGGAACTAGGTTTGCTAAAACAGTGAAGACGATTCAGAGGAATCGAACTCGAAAGCAATTTGAAAGACAAATCAAACACAATCCAACTCAGCACAATCCAGAGGTAGTAGTGTTTTGTATACACTATACACAATGATCATTGCACTGACTTGCCGGTAATGGAGAATTTCGCTAGCTGTCGCCAGAGAGGAAAGTCGTGAGAGCTCTATTTCGACCGGAGGATTATCCCGACTAGGGCATCGAGTGTCTCCCTAACGTTGATTTTGAAAACAGGGGTTGTACAAGTAAACAATATAATTAGAGGGAGTAGAAGTTATAAATTCAACAACTTCTAAGTTATATCTACAAATTACTATGTTGCCCTCAATTATAGTCATTAGATTTTTTTTTTTTTTTTTAACAAATAGACTGAAATAGTCACTATTCATTAGATTGATCGGCGCCATGTGTAAAAAAGGAGTCATGCAGACGATATCCGCCAAGCGTGAACAAAAATCTTTTGAATCTGGAAATGATTGAAATCTATTTGAAGAAATAGAAGCAAAATATTTGCATTTTTTTAAACTTTTGAAGTCTTTATGATTTATGGAGATTTATGAATTTAATCAAGCTTTGGCAGGAAAACCTATGGTGTAATATCTTTAATATTGGTTCCAACCTCTCTTCTCTTGGATGATGATGGGTGATTTCAACACCCTCATGCACTCTTCTGAGAAACATGGTGGAGCCCCTATCACAGAGCAAATGATTACTCCTATGGTTCAATGCATGTCTACTGTAGGTGTCTCTGACCTATCAAATTCAAGTGCATTATTTATTTGGTGAAATAACTCCATTAGTGAAAATACAAAGACAACTAAACTATAAAGAGTAATGGTTGATGCTTAATGGCTTGAGACCTACCCGTCTTCCCATGCACACTTTCACCCCCCCCCTAGTGTACCAGACCCTCTACCCCTATGGTTGTAACTCTATGTAATAACTCCAACATCGTAGAGGTCACCAATTTAACTTTTTCCATTGGGCGGACCATGATGATTTTCTTTGAGTTACTAAGTTTTGTTTAGAAGCAAACGTCTACACGAGAGGCAATCTAGATTCTTATTAATAAGCTGGAAAAGCAAAGAAAATTTTCAAAGGTTGGCACAAAAGGCAGTTTCACAAACTTGATCATCAAATTTCCTTCCTGCAACGTGAGTCTGTTTGGATTGATTTAAACTGGGTAATCAACAATGACACACTTTTTTTTTTTTTTTTTTTTGTAGAAGTAGGTCTATATATTCACGCGCGACCCACGCAAGACATCAAGATTACATAAATCCAGAAACCCAGGATCCAAAAGAAGCCAAAGAGTCCACGCAACGGACACAGCTTTACCCGCGAGGAAGTCAGCCACAGCATTACACTCCCTTTTAACAATGACACACTCGCAACCAAAGAAAGACAAAAAACTGGTCAACTACATCAACTAATCCAAGTCCATGATTTTGAAATAAAGCAGAGAGCAAAAGTTCTGAAATAGAGCAGAGAGAAAAAGTCAAGTGGTTAACGGAAAGAGATGATAATACCTCATACTTCCACAAATGTGTTAAAAACCATCGTGAGAAAAATAGAACCTCCTCCATCATGAGCAAAAATGGAGTCTGACTCACTCACTGATGAAGATGACGTAAGGAATGAAATCGTCTTATTTTTTGAAGAATAGGGAATGGGAACCCCTCTAATTGAATGCAACAGTCTTCGTGTAAAGGTTGAACATAAACTTGCTCCTAAAGAAATTATCTCTCTCACTTGACCTTTCAGAAGAAACTAAAAAGATTGTATTTTCAGCAAACTACCTTAGTTCACCAAAAGGATTTGGTGCATACTTTTTTAAAAAAACATGGCTTATTGTGGGTGATATGATCTATGTGCGGCAATCTTGGATTTTTTCAAAAGACCATTGTTATCAATTCAAAACACTTCTTGCATGGTGCTCAATCACTTAGGCTTTCAGTGAACAAGGGTCCTCGTCAGGGTTGCCCCCTCTCCCCAATTCCCTTCAATTTAGTTTTACAAGTTCTCACAAAAAACATTATGGAAGCGTTTTGCCTAGTGCATTTCAACTCCATCAATTTTGCACCAAACCTGACATCTCTTCCATATGTTTTGCCGACGACCAATTTATTTGTGGGAAGGCAACACCCCATAATGCATAATCTCTGAATATATAGTGCTTCTTGAATTTTCTGAAAAGTCTGGATTACGTGTCAAAAAGAATAAGTTAGTTCTCCTTCTGTATAATACCTAGGTCATATTCAAGATATCTTCAGCAATACTTTGGGATTTTCTATTGGTTTTTTCCGACTAGATATTTGGGTGTGCCTATTACTACTAGGCGTCCCGCTCCTTTTGACTTTACAATTTTAATATCAAAGGTGGCGGGATGACTCTCATCATGAAAATCAAAGGTGTTATCATATGCAGGAAGATTAGCTTTAATTAGATATGTTGTTTATGGAATGAGTTAGTGGATGCAATGCTTTGCAATCCCAATGTGAGTTAGAGATCGCCTAGAAAGGGCAATTTCTAGATTTCTATGGTGGGCTCTAACGATCAAGGCTCTTTAAAAGTCTCATGGAAGAAAGTATGTCACCCAATTGAGAGGGTGGTCTAGGGTTTCGCTGCATTTAAGTTTAGAACTGATGCGCCCAAAATCTGCTCAGCTCTTAGATCACTAAAGAATGACCTGTAAAATAATTGTCAGATGTGGTCCGACCGTGGGGGTCGGGAGTCCACCTCCGAAGGCTAAGTTAGTTGATGAACTAATCACAAAGGCTTTGCTTGAGCACAGAGCAGAAGTACGAATACGAATATTGGGAATACGATTCAATTGGCAGATGGTGCCAAGAACCAAACTTCTTTGATGAAACAATTATGGCTTCTACGTTTAAGGAAAAATACTTGTTAGAGCAACTACTTTTAGCAACATTATCTTCAACATCACACCATTTGGTCTCTTCCACAACCTTCAAAGTGCTCAACTTCTCTTTCTATCATACTCAAGACTCGATCCACAACTTGCAAATGTATTCAATACTTGATTTTTGACAAAAATGAAGTATCCAATTGGTATGGGCCATCATAGACATCCTTGATGACTTTGATGAGCTTCGGAGAAGTTTCGTAAGTTGCGAGTTTCGTCATGAAATAAGGGAGACTAATCAATGCGTTGATTAATTGGCGACGTTTTTTCAGGCTATAACTTTACCCTTATTTAATATAAGTTGTCCCTCCTCTCCCAAAAAAAATAGAGTTGCATTTTTTTTGAGGAACAATATTATTTGCATTTCTTATTGGTTCTTGTTTGAAGAAATCACCCATTTCAATTGATTTCTTTTTCACGGAAAACCGCATTGAATTAACAAATCCGGTCAAACCGGAGTCTAGAAAGTCCGGATTGAACCATTCTGAATCGGGATCGGCCGTGGCCCGTATTTGTTTGGGGTCGCATTTCGCGCTTCTGCTGCTGTGGAGGATTTTATTTGCGGCAGCCGCTAGCTGCCAGCCACGTGTGCAAATTTTAATCCAACGGCTGTGGATGAAAGTGTAGGAATATAAGTGTAAATAAAAATTTTTTATTTTACAAACTTTCAACTATTTTTTTGAAATTTACAAAAACAAGTCCTTGGTGTTCACCCGACTGATCTTCACTCCATTTAGGGCTTTTCGAGCTTTCTTCCTCTCTTCAAAAGGTTAAATGTATAGGCAAAACCTTTTGAGAAATTTCTTCATCTGCTACCCGTTTTCCTTAGCCCTTGGTCGTTAGTTTCCCGCTGCATCACTCTGCCCCATGTAGAACAGCAAATTCAACATTTTATTGCTCTCTAGACTAAGGTCAAGGGTTATCACAAAAAGAGAAAAAGATGGGTTTTTGGTTACCCTTATTTTCTTCCCTTTATGACTTGAGAACAAGGGTTTTTGATCATTCCTTTATTTCTTCCTCAAACAATTTGTGAGCTCCAACAGTTGATGTAAACCCATGAAGAAGCAAGCAAACAGAGAAGAGAGAAGGATCGGGTTACCTTTTCTGCGGAAGCATAGCTGTAAAGTTTTAGTTTTGAATCGAAATGCACACTACCTATATTCGAACGCTTCGCAGTTCGCACGGTGTATTTGATTTGCGAATTGATGGTACTGTCCTGGGACTTTAAACGCGTGAGTGTTCACGCGTTATCCATGGCTATGTTTCTGTCTCTGATGTCGCGCAAATTGAGTATTTCATCGTCTCTTATGATTCAATTTCGAAGTTATAGATCAAAGGCGGCACTGGATGCGCTGTTAAGAGCTGCTGAAGATAAAGTGCCCAACCTTGTGCTATATAACTACCCATCTTTCTCGGGAGCATATGGAGCTCTATTCGCTCGTCTCTACCATTCCCGTTTCAATTTACCTTGTCTCATCTTGCCCTTCTCCTCCGTCGAGCTTCTCAGGTTTGATAGAATCTTACTTCATCTTGCATCTTCATTTGTTAAGATTTACAAGTTTTTTTCTCATTATTTTACTAGTTTCTTTATTTTGATCTGCATCTTAGGGTTGAAGATTTGCATATTGAAAGCTTCCAGACATGTTATCTTCTCGACTTTGTTGGACCAAAGGGATTTGCAGTGGAGCTTTCACGATTCATGGACCGGTAACCTTACATCTTGCTTGTCTTCTTTTTTGTCTGTAATCACCTAGTTTGTTTTGATAAACTAATTACATTTGTAGATTCATGTAGAAAAAGAGTTATATTTGATGTTGTCTGTCTCGAAATGCAAGTTGACTTTGTAAGTTGGCTTATTTGAGTGAAGCTGGGTTTAATCAGGGTGATAGCTTTTGATCACCGAAAGTCTACACTAGCGAGGATCTCCCCAGCAGAAGATTATCCTACAAATTTAACATTTTATATTGATGTCGAGAAAAGTAGCGCAACCGCTGTCTATGATTACTTCTCTAAGAAATGCGAAGAACTGAAACCTGGAGATGTAAGAAGTGATTATTCTGGTTTCAGCCTTAATAAATCATTTTTTTAATTGTAGTATTAATATTAATTATGTGCACAAGGGCCTTGCTTTGTTTGGATCAGGAGTCTCCAAGTTTACTAAATGGTAAAGACAAAGATTGTCTAGCAATGGTCCTCAATTACATTGAAGATGGAGACCTTCGCAGATGGAGCCTACCTGACATCAAAGCATTTAATATTGGACTAGGTGAATTGCGCTCAAAGCTGAATTGCATCACCAATCCTTACATGTTTGATCAGGTTCATCATATTTATCATACATTTTCCCATAATTGTTCAAGGATTTTATTATATCCATTGTCTTTGACTTGCATTGGAATGAACCAAGTTAGGAGAAGAACATTCTTAATTGGAGGAAGAGGGTCTTTTCAGATCTAGGACTAGAATTGTGAGAAGGTTGTTTGCAGAAATCTTTTTGTGTTGTTGTATGTCCCTCCTCTTCAGTTCTCTCTAATTAATATGCTGTCTTTTTAAGGATCCACATAGCCAAACCCATTTAGTTGGGATAAGGCTACGTTGTTGTGATTCCTCTTTTTTTGATAATTGGTTTGTTCTTGCACAATGGCATGCTGTTGATAGGCAAACTTGTGCCATCAAATAAATGCACGGATTTGATAAAAAAAGAAATACATGCATGGAAATGGTTCTTTTTCCAATCATTATATATGCAGTCAAACTCAGTCTCAGTGGGAGGGTTTTGAAAAGGATTGATACTGGTTGCTTTTGTAAGAAAATTTTAATATTGTATATTTTGCTCGTTTGGGCAATTGGAAAAAAGTCTGAAAATGTATTGTTCTCATTGAACCTTCAAGCCAAACAAGGAACCACCAGTCCTGTCGAACTGGAAGTTGGACTATTGGTTAATTATCAAAAGAAAGACACAAGAAACATTGAGAGGTTTGCCCTACCTGGTCTCGTCTACTGTCCACATATTAGGGCTTTTAGTCCAAAAGAAAAGTGGACCCAAAATCCACTCATCTTGACAAATTTTGAGAAACAGAGGTCAAGAATCAGATTTTTTTTTTTTTTAGGTTTTAAATGTTATCTCTGTCTACAAACAACATAGCAGGTCCTTAACTATTTCACACAAAGGAAAAGTTTATACGATAGCGAACTGATCAGCAATGATGTATAGCACTAAATTTTGGGTAATGAAGAAGGAGCAAATAAACTAACTTAGCAGTCAAGGTTGCTCCATTGTGACCGAGTGTCACCAGTTCAAGTCTAGGAAGCAACCTCTTTGCCAAAAGCAGGGGTAAGCTTGCATACATTATTGACCCTCCCTAGACCCCACAAACAGGTTAGAGCTAAATTAGGAGTAGCCTTGGTACATGTTAAGTTGTGAGAAATTCATTTGAAGTGGGAATGACATGTGTTACAGCGACCTTGAGTGTTCCAGTATCGAGGGTTGGTTGAGATCGGTGGAGTTATAGGAGCCAGGGCTAGGTTGTACACCTAAAATGCATCTAGGAGAAGTGAGGGAAGACATGCATATCTTAGGTCTAGGGACAAGAATCCATGTAATCAGCCCAGTTTAGTTGAGATAAGCTGTGTCTGAGTTGCAACCATTGGTTTAACATTCAAGTTTTCATTATATTTCTCTTTTTACTTTTTTACCTTGTTCCCTTGATATCTGCTCTCTCTTTTTCTTTTCTGTTAATGCATTCAGTTCCATTATCCTTTCCTACAGATGTTATTATTTTTAAGGCTAAAAGAACGTTTGATGTGTATCTTCCATTTTTGTAAAACGGAGTAAATCACCTACTAATATGATGTGGTCCCATTGTTTGAAGTCCTACCTCCAATTAAACGGGTGAGATTAATTCCATTTCTCTGCCCGTGACACAATTTTAAGTTTTAATTATATCATGGATAAGTATATGAAATTTTTATTTTTTTTGGGGGTTGGGGTGGGGGAGGGGATGTGGTGTATTGAGGTTTAATGTGCCTTTATGAATAGTCATACTTTCTCTAAATTATTGTGCTTGTGCCTTTTTTACTAGTCCATGGTTGTGAAGGCACAATCCAAAATTGTTAGTTTTATCGTATATTTCTTATAAGTTCTAGAGAATATTTACATTCACCATTGATAAGAAAATAAATGCACCAACTGTACCATTGAGGCCGTTAACACATAACATTCTGAAATTTAGGTCCCATGATTGCAATTATTTTCTTTTCCACTGTCTCAGAATCTTATGTGGAAATTAGTTAATATGAAAAATGAAGTGCCACATTAATCTTAGCCTTAGTTTGTTTGTTGTGGTTTTCAATTCTGTGTTTTAGTACTTAGCATTATCCTGGTATTCAATTTCTGAAACAACTGGCTTCAACTGCTGATTATATGCAGTTACTGAAGATCAGTTCTACGGATTTAATTGCAAATGGAAATTCTTATATTTCTGCTCGCCAGAGTGATGCAAATAAGTTGCTGGATAAAGCTTTCAAGATTCGACTGGGGAAGGGATTCTATGGAGAGTGTCTGGTATTAATTGGTCACTCAATCTAACTGGCTGATTTCATTACTTATAAACTCTAGCATCTACTCTTTCAGTAAATGTGTTTTAAGGTGGTGGCTACTGAATCACTCAGTCATTTTAATACGTTTATTAATTGAATCATGAACTAATTCGCTGGTCTTGAGACCTTGACCCCTGGATCCATGAGAGTCAACTATGTTCACTTGGACCTCAAAAATTAAAATAAATAAATAAAAAACTATTAGTTCACTGTTTCAGATATGCTTCTAAATGGAAGTGGAAGAGCTCTGCTGTATTCATTGCTGCACCTTTTTTTGTCACTCTTGCTTCCTTTAGGGCTCATAAGTAAAGAACATACGAAAGTTAACCTCATTAGGTGTCATTCATACTGCATGTTTCATATTTTTCATTTTATTATCTTGGAAAAGTAAAATTGATCAGGCTTCATCCTCTTTTTCTTCTCGTTTTTAGGGAGTCAGAGCTGATGGAAATTCTAACTTAAGTGATGAGATTGGCAAGGAACTTAGTGTGAGGAGTGCAGCAGCTGGTTTAAGGTAATCTGTCTGAGGAATGTGTTGTTGGACTTGCAATGCATATATTTGATCTTATGAATCTCTATTTTATATATATATGAGTTTGCTTAAGAGGGAGAAAGATGACAGGGGGGGGACCCAAACTATCTTTGCAGCATATTGCTCAAATCTTCCTCAAGTTGGTGGGTAGATACCACACATATGCAACTCGAGCAAAAGGGGCCATAAGTTTAGAATGCCAACCTCATAACTCACCAAGATGTGAAGCATTAGCAAGTGATTTTTATGCTACCTATAATCTAGTTTTTCATGAAAGAGTTAAGCATGTTGAAATTGATTGCCGCATTGTAAAGAATGCAGTTGTGCAAAAGCTGATTCTATTCCAGTTGTCAACTTTGGCAATCAACTTGGCATTATGTTCTCTTAAGATGATTTTCCAAGTTGGACTATATATATATACTCCAGCTTGAGTGTATGTGTTAAGTTGTGTATTGTGGGCTTGTGGCTCTATTCCATGGATTTTCTATAGAACCTTGTAGTGTGAGAGAATATTAGTAGCTGGTGTATTTAGTAAGTTATTGTTTCTTCGGTTATTTAGTTATTAGCTATTTCCTTTGTAATTGTACTTATTCTCTTCCATTGTAATTGCTCTTGGATTCATCGTAATTGATATAGTAAAATCTACCAAGAGTTTTTTTTTTTTTTTTTTTTTTTTAAATGTTTGATTGGGGGGCTACCAAATTTTTTTTTTTTGCTGAAAATCTTCCAAGAGTTTTTTTATTGGAAGCGGCCACTTATTAGTTTGAAATAGAGAGCTAGTGGAAAATAGAAGCGGCCACTTTTTATTGGGCTCTAGCTTAGTTATCTCAGTCTGTGTTTCGCCTACTCATCCGTGATTCATAAAACTCTGATACTTCCAGAGTCACGAAAAGAAAATCAGCATGCATGTCTTCATTTTCAAATGGTTGTTAATGGCAGGCCAATAGGTGCTGTTGTCTACATGCAACGGAACAATCTTAAAATGTCCTTGAGAAGTATGGATACTGCTACTGATACCTCTGAAGTCGCGAAGGTATGTATTGAAGCTTGTGCATATATTTTTACTTTACATTGGTTGTATTTTGATCTGGAATTTCTTGCCATTGTTTTTTTTTCATCTTTATATGAAGGCGTATGGTGGAGGAGGGTCTAGAAATTCTAGCTCCTTTATAATAAGGATGGATGAATACAACCAATGGATTTCGGTGTAAGTAATCATGAATATGTCTGCTGTGAAACCATCCTTGAGAGGAGATGCTTGCATTTGATATAGCATCTGTTGATTTGATGAATACAAAGGGTTAGGTGAGATTTTCGGCCACAAACTGCTGCTTCAGTTTAAACTCTTGTGTCATTCTGATCCTGTCTTATTTCCAAACATGTGCTATGGACGCAAACGACACATCTCAAAAACATAGCCACTTTTCTAGTCCCAATGCTGTGGAATTTTTCTTTTTGTTTTGGTAGGTTGCTGTAGATATTCCCCAACATTAGTGCTATGGTACTTCACATGTCAAGAGCTCTTTTCTGCGTGTATAATGAGAAGAAAACCTGAACTTTTGCATTTTGTATTCTGTTCAAATTTGTTCAGGACATGTAACAAACCATACAGGGAGAGTGTATATCTCTTTTGCTTCGGATTTCACCTGATTATTATTTGGATATCTGCTTTAAAATATAACAAAAAAATTCTCTGTTTTTTTTTTTTTCATCTTCGTTTGATTTTGATAATTTGTTTGTAGGGTTTTTAGCTTATTTCACGGACTTCCACATCTGTATCTTTCAATTTTTTATTTTATTTTATGGAGATTAGGTTGCATACAATTGTTGTAATCTAAGGATGTGTTTGATAACAATCTTGGAGAATAGTTATGATGTTCTTTTGTTTGAAACAAAGAAATGGGTGATGGGAGTTTGTTAAAATGGTTTGTTCTTAAATAACAAACCGACAAAAAGTGGTCTGAAGAACAACTTTTATAGAGCAAATAAGACATTGTTCTGTTGAGAGAACAAATACTGGATAAAATGGTTTAAATGGTGAAGATTTCTTGGGACCTCCTCCACCCTTGCTCGCAAATCCCTCTACATTGCTCTTTTGTCCTATGCTTTTGTTTGAAATCTGAATGCTTTAGATTATGGGCATTATTAGAAAATATTTTCTTAGTGAAAAGGTTAGGGATCGATTACCTGAGCTTAGAAATGTCAATGAGTAATCTGTATGCATCTATCTGGTTAATAATTTATATCTGAAAATATATTTGTTATTTGGATTGATTCAGATTTGGATCTAGCTATAAGCTGGACAAATCTAATTAGATAGTGATCAAATTCCTCCTCTCAAAATTAATCTTGAACCCTGCACTTCCTCCCTTTGAGTCTTAAAAACTTTCTTCCACCTTCTTGAGCACCTCCTTTGGTGATATTGTTGGGAAATTGGTTTTCTATTTTTGTATCTTTTATATTTAGCTTGAATAGAATCTTCGCATATGAACTATCAAGTCTGGAACTACTGACTAAATATTAGAAGGTCATTATAAAGATATCCAAACCTCTTTTAGATTCTCTAATGAAGAGAAATGTTATTATTACAACGTGGGGCATAGATTTGTCCCCCACTTTGATAGCTGATGTTTTTCTCTCATATGTCTAACATATTATTTATTCATATAAAAAAATCAATTTAAAATTTGTATTTCTTATCAGTTTTCCATTTTTTAATATGCTAAGATTTTAAAAAATCTTAATCAAGTTTTTATTTTTGATTTTCAAATAGTCAACCCTAGGTCATTAACGTTTTAATATATTGATATAAAATTTTGTTGTATCTTGTCTTTTTTTTTTTTTTTTTTTCATATTCGAACAAGAACCAAAATGGTATAACTATATAAAATTTAAACTGGATACAGTACTAGATAGGCGCTTGCATGTCGGGTATGAGTCAAATTGTAAGTAGATCATCAGGTACTTTGAAGGAGAGATTCACCCCTCGATGGTAGTGGAGCCTTCTGATCCAAGACATTCATTATTTAATGGATAACTTCATAAATTGTATTTTTGCCTTTATTCCTAGGAGATCTAATGTAATTGTAGATCTCTTAGCCAGAAAGGCCCTTTTGATTTTAGATCCGAAATAATAGCCGTCTTTCCCTTGGTGGTTGGTGGAATTATGTTCTCCAACATCCCAACCCGCTTTGAATAAAATTTTTCTTAACCAAAAAATATGTATGTATATATATGGTAATCATCTAACAACTGAACTCTAAACAGTAATTAACTAAAATCGTATCTGATATTCAGTTTCAAAACCAATTTAGGACTTGATCCAGATTTGGATCCTTCTTTCCACAGCTTAAATTGACAGCTATTTCAGACTTCGAGAGTTGACATCGAAAGAAGAAGTCTCCAATGGAGGAAATGAGTGGGAGTTTCCAGTTTCCATTGGTGACCTGCTGTCCCTCAATTCAGAGACAAGTAGGAAGTGTGACAATGCAATGATGATTGATAGCTGTTCCCAACCCTAATATGGCCGATTTGACCTATACCAATTCGGATTATTGGAACGGTACAATGAAGTCGGAAACGATTTGGTCGGCCCAATGGTGTATGAACAACAAAAATGCAGGAAATGCTCTCGTGAGAACGTATTGCTACAAACCGTTGGATTAGGATCTGACTGATATTTTCTTAATTTTCCAAATGACCTCTTATCCAACTTTGACACGTGTTTAGTGGCAATCCCATCGTGTTACCTAAATAAATAAATAAAAACTTTTTTTTTTTTGGTAGAATAAATAAATAAATACTTACCATTGCTGACATTACGTACCCCCATTAAAGACCGAGAGCGAAATATGCTCAGCTTTTCGTTATTTCCGAATACTACCTTCAGTATTTGTTTCGTCACTAAAAAATCAGTTTTTCGCGATATGCGGTTAAGAGCATTTAATGCTTTCCCTCCCCACCCTTTATTAAGTATTACATGAATCGATTTCTTTGCAAATCTCACAGAAGTTCGAGTCGCTGGAGCAGAAATCGATTTTCAGGTACCCATCTTCTTCCAGTTCGTTCTATCTTTTCTCTTCGATCAAATTCTTTCACGTCTCCTTTTTTATTTTGTCTGAGTGCGTTTTTGGGTTTTTCTATTCTCTCTCTTTTCTTTTCCCGATTATTTCGATATTGGTTAGTGGATTTTTTTTTTATTATGATTCTTCCAAACCTGTCAAAAAAAAAAAAAACTGAATGATAATAATTTTTGTTTTCATTGCAATCTTACCCAGTTGTGTAATGAGTGATACTCTGAAATATTTCTCCTGGAATAGGAAACGCTGAAACCCTAGCGGACGGCCGGGTTGCTTCGAGAAGAAAGAACCATGAAAGTCGAATCCAGGGCGGATGGCAGGGGTGCGTCGGTACCAGCTGAAGCTCAAACCAAGGAAGGAGAAACCGTCAAAGTTGAATCTAGGGCGGACGAAGGGGTTGCGTTGGAATCAGCTCAATCTCATCAAACCATGGAAGGGGAGAACATCAAAGTTGAATCTAGGGTTCACGATGAAACCCTAACCGGAGAGTTGCTGTCGGATGCTCCAGTTGAGGGAGTTCAGGAAAATGGTATTAGGGTTTCCGTAAAAGATACTGAAGGCGCTGACGGTGACCCGACAGCTCAAATTGAAGGGGTGACATCTGTGGTTGAGAAGGAGAATGATGGAGCCAGGATAGGTTGTGAGGTCCAGGATGATGGAAGTAGGATGACCCCATCTTCTTCAGAGCTGCAACAGAATGGGAAAGGGGTTGGTTCTGCTCATGAGGATGTCAAGAAGATCGTGGAGGGTGATGTTAGTGTTGTTGTTGCAGAGTCTGGTTCGGCAATTAGGGCAAGTAGGGTTCCTCAGATTTTGCCGGATATGGAAATCGGATTAAATAGGGATGTCGCTTCTCAGTTGAACGGCGGTGGTGATGACTCTACGACGAAGATTGAAGATTCAGGGGATGGTGTGCCACTTGTCGTAGAGATACATGGTTCCTATGAGACATATCAGAATAGCTGCGGGGTTAAGAACACAGTATTTAAGCCTGAAGGAGGCTTGTTATCTGAGAACGGGGAAATTCCAGGTAAAAATTCCTCCGGAGTGTCTGTTCAGATGGTGGATACTGAGAAAGAAGAAATAGATGAAAGAGAAGAGCAAGAGGAAGTGTGTGATCAAGAACATGAGTTCTCTGTTGGTGATCTTGTGTGGGGCAAGATTAAAAGTCACCCATGGTGGCCCGGGCAGATCTATGCTCCTTCAGATGCATCAAAGTACGCTGCAAAGTGCCGTCGCAGGGGCCGTCTTTTGGTTGCATACTTTGGCGATGGCACTTTTGCTTGGTGTCATCCGTCTCAGCTAAAGCCCTTTATGGAGAATTTTGAATTTATGTCAAAACAAAGCAATTCTAAGAGCTTTCTTAATGCTATTAGGGAGAGTATGGATGAAGTTGGGAGGCGAGTAGAATTGGAGATGACTTGTGCTTGTGTACCTGAGGAAATCCAAAACAGACTTGCTAGACCATTGGCTGTGAATGCTGGAATCAAGGAAGGAGTGCCTGTACCAGATGGTGGGATTGATGAACTCAAAATTACTCGATTTGAACCTGCAGAATTTATTGCCCATTTAAGGGATGTTGCGGAGGTTGTTTCGGTGAACAGTATTCTGGAACATACAGTGTTATACAGTCGCTTGTCAGCCTTATACCGTGCCAAAGGTTACCACCAATTACCCATGTTCCATGAAGCTGATGGAATCTCTTCAGCTGAAGACTCTGCTGTAAGTGAAGGTCGAATTGAGGAATTGAATCTTCATCCAGCTGAAGTGGAGTGGCTTTCTACACCAGTAGGCCCTGGCGTCGTCGTCAAATCTTTCAAAACCTCATCCCAGAAGTGGCCAGGGAGTTCGGATGACAAGTCTAATCAGAGAAAGAAGCAGAAAAGCATGGCTGAGATTTTGGCAAATGATTTTGATCATCAGAGGAGTGAGAGTAATGCTGCTGGGGAAGTTATCTCAGCTAAGTCAGCATCTACTTCAAAGAGAAGGAAGAGTAAAGACTACGAAGATGACGTGAATGAAGCAGAAAATTCGGGTGGCACTAAGAAAATGAAGCTTACAGTATCTCTTCCAACTGGAGAGGAGAAATACTCCGACGATGGCGAGGAATTGGACGAAGCATCTATGATGAGCTCCTCACCAAGGTTGAGAAAGAAGAGCAAGTACTTGTCACCTCCCTACACAGACATAAGCAGGGGGAAGAGCTTGAATTCACCTAAGGATTCTCATATAGCGTCTCCAAGGGCTAACAAAGTTTCCTCTGTAGAGGAATGCATCCGCAGGGATACAGATCAGCTAACTGGGACCCCACCACTTGCATGGTGTAGTGGTCAGACTTTTCAGAAGAAGCCTTCTAAGCGTAGCGGTCACTCTCATCAGAAGAAACCGTCGAAGGATAGTGGTGCTCAGCGCAAGACATATGGTAGCTTAAGCCCTCGAACACAGACAACAGGTGATTACAGTGTCGTGGAAGGCAGTGTTTTCATGGATGATATGCTCTCTGACTTCCTTACTGTAGCGTTGGATCCTTTTTACCTAAAAGGCCGACACTCTGATACATTCAAGAGTTTCTTTTCCAAGTTTAGGAGCTTCGTGTATCATACTAAATCCATATCCAAGACGGATGAACGGCGAGGCAGTAGAAAAAGGAAGCCCTCAGAGAGTATTCCTGATTCGTCTGGTGAAGATTCCATTGTAACTGATCGTCCATCCTCTGAGCCCAAGCCTAAAAGAAAGAGGGGGGAAATGGAGGGACCATTTACACGTAATACCCAAAAGGATTTGCCTCATGTTGATGGCACATCAGATATGGAAACGGATCATTGCATAGGGAAAACCAAAGATGTATCTTCCTTCGAAGCAGCACTTCTCTTGACTTTTGCACCAGGTGTCTCTTTGCCTTCAAAAGATGATCTGATCACAACATTTGGTGGGTTTGGTGCCTTGAACGAGCAGGAAACTGTGGTGCTGAAAGATTCAAATTGTGCTCGAGTTGCCTTCCTGAAGAGCTTTGATGCAGAAGAAGCCTTTAACGGTTCCCAAAAAGTCAGTCCCTTTGGACAAGCAGTTGTTAGTTACCGTCTTCGCTATTCGTCTTCCTTTGTTGGGGCATCAGGACTTGATGAACGCTCACATCAGCACCAAACTCCTCTGCGGGTGGAAGGAAATGAGCATCCAACAGACCCATCTGCTTCAAGGGTGCCTACCGTTTCGGAGGCATTGGAACTTGATGAAAGCTCACAGCTGCCGAGCACTGTGCACACACAAGGAAATGAGCCTTCAGCAAACCCATCTGCTTCAAGTCTGCCTCCTGCTGGTGAAGCTGCACCTCTAGACTTCATAAAACAAAACCTTGAGAGAATGTCATCCATGCTGGAAAATTCAGGGGAAAAGATATTGCCGGGGGTGAAAGCAAACCTGGAGGGTGATTTTAAAGGCCTCCTGAAGAAGTTAAGCACCATGGATGATTCTCCTTCATCTTAGCTCCAATTCTCTTATCACTTGGGAGTTGTACTGTTCTACCTACTCTTTTCTTTATTTATGTACTTGTTAGGCGGCGGCTCCTTTTCATACTTAGAATAGTGTTTCCTGGGGTCCATTTTCTTTCTGTAGGGTGTATCAAGAATGTGGTCGGTCTAGAATTCTGAATTTGATTCTTCAAAGTTATTTAGCACTCTGATCTATTCCGTGTAATTAATTGCATACATTTTCCCTTCTCATAAGTTAAAATTACTTATCAAAAGCAACATCAAACTGTGTGTTTTTTTCTTTCTCCCTCATATTTTGAGATACCAGGGAGGCTACTGTTAGAAAATCCATATAAAAGCTAAATTTGCATTATGTTTACTGCTATTAAGATGAAGAATTGTTCCCCTGTTTTGGTGTGTGCAGGAGCTTATTACTTATACTCCTTTCTCAAAACGTGCGGGTGGGGGTCAACAGATTTTTTGTGGGTAAGGTTTTTCTCATTTATAAGCTAGACATATTTTATGATCACAGATCCTCTCCAGCCGGGGCACCCTTTATCTGATATTTTTGTTGAACAAGATGTGATCAGCATAGAATGTGAGTTATCTCATGCTCATCTTCTGGGTATGATGCCGAAGAAATGTGGAGTAAGCAAGTGAGTTTTTCCAGCTCCAGTTAAAGCTTGTCGGCCGTTCACCTATTCCAGTCTTTTCTGGAAGATTATGGATTTGTCAAAGGACTCGCTTTTCAAACATCATCTAATGAGGAATAGAATTGAGAAGAAAAAAAATAAATAAAAAAGATGTGGAAGAAGGAGAAGAAATTTTAGAAGAATTAATGTTGAAAAAGAGGAAGAGAGAGAAGATTAAGAAAGGGGTGGCCGCAAATGCACAAAGCTAGCTAAAGCTCAATTCATATTTTTCTATTTCATCTTCAATAAGCTGATTATAATGTTTAAATAATAAAAGAGAATATTCCAAATGAAAACAGCTACAGTAAAACTCTTGGAAAACTTAGACTAAAACTGACTATTTTATCTACTTACAAGCTGCACTTTGGGCCCACCAAATTTGATTCTATATCCATGCAAGCTAGAATTGGAGCCCGCCAAGTATGAAAATTATCATCTTGTTACTGTTTACGTTACTGTATGGTGAACAGTAACTTCTGATTGTGCTGCATCAATTTCTCGGTCTCTTAAAAAAAAACATCAGTCCTTGGAGTTTCATTAAAAGAAAACATGGCTTACTCGTCCTCTAGTAACTGGATAGAATGGCTCTAATTTTTCAGCAAATTTTCCATCTCAGATCATCTTGATCTTCTCTCCTATATCAAACTTTGCTTACTTCACATTTGTCTTCTCTGCCTTCTCCTGAAATCAATCGGATCTCATCCGGTCACAGTTCACATTGCAAACCCAAGATAAAGCCCACATGAAATTGACTGTCTTGGGGATTCCTTTGATTGTTTACGAGTTTAGTACCCCAATCTGTTTGAATTCTCATGAGGTAGAGCAGAAACTTGCGATATTCTGCAAGTTGGACAATGCTCTTTTAGTCTTTTTTTTTTTTTTTGGGAATTGGTAGCTTTATAATTAGGGTAGGACTATTACATATATCACAATGAGGATCGAATCTATGACCTCTTCACTAAGAGGCATCAGTTATTCTTTTCATTGCCTTCTTACCTATGGGCTTATAGCAGGTGGTAAGAACCATCTATTCCGATCATTTTAATATTTATGGTACAAGACGCCATCCCGTTCCTCCCCCGGATTTTTATTTGCGGCAGCAGCTGCCTGCTGCTGCCGACGGCAGTGATTTCGCCAGGTCATCGAAATTTGAATGACGATTGAGATTAAAAAAGAAGATTTATGTGTTTACATTTTAAGGATTAAATATTTTTAATTTACAACATAGTCCCTCATTCACTGATTACCCCAAACCCTCATTCCAGTCGAGAATCTGGAGTGGGTTTTCTTCCTTGATCTTTTTTGTCTCATGCTTTCTCCAGTAAGTCACCTTGAAACAAAATTATGTTTTTCTTCCTGTTTGTTTGATTCTTTATCAAACTCTGTTTTTTATGTTTTTCTTTGGCAGATGCGGGTGTCAAGCAACATTGGGATAAACTTGGGCTTCTGGGCTTCTACCTTCCCCATCTCGTCCATGAAGGTCATCAAGAACTGAAGCAGATCCGTTAGCTCTACGCCAGCTCAAATCCTCAGCCCTCTACCGTTTTGGTAGCTGTCATGATTCCTAACCAAATATCTCAAACATCTCATCAAATCAACCCTGCAAACGTGGGTCAAACCAATCTTACCCCTTCTATCCCAAAGCCAGTTCCAAACCCTCTTCGTTGCACGTCTTCGCTACTACCCGCGGCGACCTGGCCGGTCTCCTCCCCGTGCAGGGGGACTTGGTTTGTAATTAAGCATTTAATCCTTATGTAAACACTAAATCTTCCTTTTAATCTCAATCGTCCATTTAATTTCGATGTGTGGCGAATCACCGCCGTCGCGCAGCGGCGCTGCGCCGCATATCCTTCCTCCCCTCTCCCAAAAAGAAAAATTCACATCGCAGTTCCTCCCCCCTCTCCCCCTTCTACATGTATAAGTGCTCTGTGCTCCTCTTCAGGCTCCAACACTCCTTAGAATTGCTAGAACATTTTCCAAATAAATGAGATGCTCATTTTGTTACACAAAAGCATGGCTTTTTCCAGGCCCATAAAAAGCCAAAATTCGCAGCCCATGGTACTATTGCCCTTTGGGCTTACGTGGGTTTCTTTATAAATATTTACCTTTGTCGATATAACTGGGCTGCCTTATATTTAAGCCAACTCCTAGCCCACTGTGATTAACCCAAACGTTCCGCATTTTCACAGCAAGTGAATTGAAAATGGCCTTCCATTATAGCTAACCTTCCCGGGAATCATTATGCCGGGTGAAACTTAAATATTCATTACTTGCCATTTGGTGGCATTAATTTTTTTTTTTTTTTTTTTTTTTGGGTGGGGTAGAAAATTCATTAATTCAAGTAGAGAGAACGAGGCTGAAGAACAAATATTTCTCAACTAAAGAGTGGAGATTGGCCAAATGGTTGTATTCACATTCAATCGAACTAGACTATCCGCTACAATGTTGCAGTGTCTGGAAACAAATTGAAACTAACATTGAGCAAAGTAATGGCTAAGGTGATGGATACCCTTAACATAGGGAGGACATGGGGGGCTGTAGAATGATGGTTATAATAGTGACTAAGCTCCAAACAATCAAACTCGAAAGTCACCCTCTGAAGGTCCTCCTGTAAAGCGTGTAGCATAGCTCATCGCATACTCAGAGCTTCTCGTTCCAATTTGGTGGCATTTATGGAAAAATTATAACCTGAACTTTAGAAATCAATACCAAATTAACCTATTCGTTCCTTCTCCAATTGATCAATCTTGCAACCCTAACCCTAGAAATATCAAACAACTTCCGAGCCGCTATTTGTTCCTTCTACTATTTCTTCCATTTTATTTTGGAATTTGTATTGGATAATAATAAACTAGAAGCTACGATTAGTCCACAAAAGACAAAGAAAAGGGGATAAGATTCGGTTAAAACAAACTAAACAAATCAAAAAATAAACAAAAACAAAAGCACACAAAAAATTAACATGGTTCACATACAAATGTGGTGTACCACGTTAATGGGTGAAGAAAAGAAGAGTTATTCCCTACGTAGAAAAAGAATAGAAGGAGATTTTACAACCAACCATCAAGAACTGAATTACAAGAACTTCCACCCAAAACACTAACCAATAATCCTTAATCTCTCAATGATGTGGTAGGCGAATATAAGATACATATATGTAAACTCCAATCGGGGTGAATGGGTCGATCCATCGGGTCGGTTTGTATCGTATTGCCGGGGCTCCACTCCTACACCCCTTTCATAAAGTCCTATACTTCTACCACTGATCTCCAAAAACAAAAAACCGGTCATTCAAGTAGCACATCAAAATATATCGATGTGAGTATATCTTCCCAAACGGGTACAAGAATTCGAGTCACAACCTATAGATCCAATGGTAAGAGATAAGAAGGATGCAATTGATCTAAGTAACTTCTCCCCCTTCGTTTTAATTTGGAATTTTCTTTTGACACAAGAGAGATCCCTGCAGATGTTGAGAAGCTTCAAACAAGAGGAGCCACGAGCAGATATGCAAGATTTATGATAATAGATCTTGAGTGAAATAAAAGGAAAAAGATTGGATTCTCGTTAATATATATACTTTTACTATATATATATATATATATATATATATATATATATATATATATATATATATATATATATATATATATATATATATATACTTTTACTATTACACTCCATTTGATGAATTTGTTTCTATTTTCCAAATGAAAAATAAGATTTTCAACAGATACTAAAGGCTGAAAAAATGATAAATTATGAAAAACTAAGAATAAAATTCATAGGAAAAGGCATTGCTGGTTTCGTCTCCATTTTCTCCATTTCCCACCTGAAAGCAAACCGTAGAAGGAAGAGAAAGATAACTGATAAAGAAGAGAAGAAAAATGGGAGAATATTTAAAAGAAGCCGGGCACGGCTTCCATGCACCTTCAACTTCTAAGTATTTGGGTCAAGAGTCAAGACTGTCAAAATCAGGCTAATCAGCACTCCTGTGGCATCAGAAGGGGGTGGGGACCCAACATCCAAGGGAATTTCCTTTCCTCTACCCTCCTTTCTTAATCTATTTCATCGATATGTTCACCTTCTTCGTCTCTATGTAAACAACTTCATCATAATCAGAACAAATTCCACTCAGAGACTATATATAAAACAACAAAAGACCAAAGTACTAACCCACATCATTCTTCTAAAAAGCGATCATATATCTTTCTCGGGCAATACAACAAAATCCTGCAACTTGGATTGTCTTTCTCTCGAGACACAACTAATCGCAAATGATGGAGAAAAGATAGAAAGGGAGACAAAGAAGGCCCAATCATACTATAAAAACTAAAAAGAAAAAATCATTAAGAGCATAAATGAGTTATTTCCTTCTGCGGCCGTCTTCCACTCAGTCATGCTTCAAGGAAATACAGAATAAAAAAACAATAGTTTAAACTAATGGGTTTGTAGAAGAAGGTCCATAAGCATTCGTCACACCATTCCATGATCCAAGGCTGTTTGAATACCCAAAGGAATCTCTTCCAACTTCTGAACAACCTTGATCCTGCCACTCCAAGGACAAGAACTGTTTGCTTGGCTTTGTCCCTACAGCATTCAGTGGATCCTCATGACTCACTTCAAATGGAAGCGTTAGCCTCTGGCAATTATCTACTACATTGGCATTGCTCCCATCTAGACAAACCCCATTCCCATATGGAGAGCAAAGGCCATTTAGATTAGAAGGTGCAAACCCATGATGACCCACATCTCCAAAACCACTCATAAGACCCAACTCATGATTATTACCCATGAAATCATGATTTCTAAGGTTCCCAAGAATGGAATCAAACTTATTCTCCATGAATTCAACAGTAGGCCTTGGTGGGTTTTCTAGTAGGGGATTGTATTTGTTCTCCATTAGAACTGGGTTCCCAAGATTCCCCGAAGAATGCCCCATTAGGGCTGTGAGATGTGAAAGATGCAACTCCGGAAAAGACAGGTGAAGGTCAGTGCCGTCGTGTGAGTATGATGAGGTGGCGTGATGTTGATTAGGTATTTGATTATTGTCGCTGGATTTTTTGTTAACTGACGACACCTTCTTGTTCTTTCTACATCCACCACCAACAGGAATATTACGTAATGAACCTCCCTTGGTCCAATACCTCCTACAAGTCTTGCAGAAATATCTGGGTTGAGTGAGACTGTAGTTGTTATAGTAACAGAATTTGGTATGCGTGGAGTCACAACGAGGACACTTAAGAGCTTGATCATGTTGGGGCCTTAGTCTTCTTTCGGGCATGGGTCTTGAGCATGTGATTATATCACCAGACTGAGATGAAGATGAATCCATCTGTGCTTCCTCGTTCATCACACCCTGATTATTTCAAGTAGACAACAGAAATCAGGAAAAGAAAGAAAAGGTGAACATCTAATTAATCTGATAAATTCTAACCCCAGCTCCTTTTTTCCAAAAATGTTGCTCGGTTTTCTAAACCCACTGCTAGTTTATTTAGTTAGTATCTACAATTCACTTCTTAGATCATATAGGTTAGCTATTTTCTACTGTTAAGAGAAGATCTAACTGAACAAGTGACAGGAGATGAGATTGTTTGAAAGAGAAGACGATTTTGATTTTGCTTTTATCTTGATTTGGTAAGCAATGAAGACAAAATGCATGTCGTACCTGTAACCACTCAGAGGTATCCATGCAAACTTGGAGAGAATTAATGCCCATTCAACAAAGAAAGCAAACCAGCTGCTGCTGAAGTAGTTATGTGATAAAACCTTGTCTCTTCAAAGGCACTTCAATTCATCTGGTTTTTCAGGAGAGCAAGCAAAAGTTTAATGGTATCAAAGAATATAAATGATGTAGTGAAGACGAAGAAGAAGAAGAAGAAGAAGAAAGAAAGACTTGGGATGGAAGGAAGATGAGTAGCAGTGTGGGAATTGAGAGATGGGAACGTTTGTGTGGTAATGGAGGAATAGATGTGAATAAGAAGGGAGATAAAGGTGGTGGGAAAGAGTTCTTGGTTTCGTCGGTGGCTATTCGTCTCTGATGGGTCCCACCTTTGTCTGGCCTGACAGTAAATCTGACCTCCTCTGTTAACTTGACTTGAAAAAGCGGGAGAGACTATCTATGGCGTGCAACGCTCTGATGGAGGATACGGTTCAATTTGAGCCATTGGTTGACGTGGATTTGTAGTGTATTATTTAATTGGAGGAGACACGTCAGAAATCACGGCGTGTCTATAGAACAATTGACGTGACTGAACCGGGAATATTTGGGTCCTCGAAAAAGAGCAAATCCGAAAGAGCACTCCATTTTGGACCCCACTTCTCATTCACGATTTAACGAGTCCAACTGTCCAACCCAAGAAGAGGACCTCAGGGTTTGGCGAGACAAAGATGGACCTACCTCTTCTGCTCTCACTGGTCTTGTCTCATATATCTTCCTTCCTCCATTTGCAAGCAAAGCATAGATTCTCCTCCTAGTGTGTCGGCGTACCGTCAACGGCTGATTTTGCCGGCACGTACTTGCATAGTTGCATGTCTCATTCTAACATATGCTGCTTTTTTGCTCCGTCTCCTACGCTTGGGTTTCTTAAGTGTAAATCTCACCCTCATCACACCAACCTCAACAGTTGCTAGCTTCTAACACATTCTTCGCAGTCTTCTATGTAGAGGCACCAAATTCAATCACATGTGGACTTGAACTTCCATTCCTCTATACCTTTTCTCTTCCCCTTACTCATGATAGAACAATTAATAAATAAGAGGTAAATAGTTTGAATATGTAATTTTCTTACATTTTTTCACTACACATTAAGGATAAGGCACACCTCTAAGTTCTAATAAATAAAAATAAATAAAAAAATAAGATCGTAGTGAACCCCATTTGAACTATTTTCTTAATGTATAGTAAAGATATATAAAGAAAATATAGAACTTTATCTGTAAAGATTGAAAATTCAAATTCGTACATATACACATTTTCATTTGGCCATCCCCATGGATTTGGAGATGCCATGGATAAAAAAATGTCCGATGTTAAATGCTATTGCCTAATATGCTTTGCGCGTCATGAAATCAAATCTTACTCGTCAGTTAAAAGTAGAAGGATGAATTCGATTCGAAAGCCCAATAAGCGCAGAACCAGCAGCTGCGCAGGCAAGGCATCATCTTGAGTCTTGAATCTTGAGCAACCCGGTCGTACGTACGTAGCTAGGTCTCTTCCCTTTCAAAGGGGACCGCTAGAAAGAATGGCCCCACTCATACAATTTCATTTCAAGTTCAAACTTCAAAAGCTCTAAGTACAAACTTGGTGCAGGATTTAGGTTCGCGTCGTTTGAGGAGAAGAATATATATACATGATACTGAGAGGGATGATATGCAAAAGCTTGAGAACGTGGTTCCCATTTTTGGCTTTAACGCCATCCAACAAGTCCCAACTTGACACGTAAGATGTGATAAAATCTTTAACACAAACTCGTCTCTTTAGTCTAAGGCTATAGGTAGCTGAGTCCAGAATCCTCATAGGTCTAAGAGGTCCCATGAGACTCACCTTTGATTTATTTTGGAGCTTTTTCTATGCCCCTTAAATGGCCCTAAATTAGTCACTACTCCCTTAATGTGTGATAAATGACACAGTGCTCTCTTGCTTAAAACCAAATATTTCAAGTTATTTTCTTTAACGGTCAAGCATTTTGACTGTTAAACATTTGGGTTATAAAATGTCCAATATACCTCTCGTACTATGTGTAAGATGAAATTACTTCTCAGTCAATTTTCCTTCATTTTGCTCACTTGGTGTCACATCCAGGTCATTGGTGTTATTTGTGAGAAGAAATAAAAAGATTAACGATTGTTGGATATGAATTTGATTCAAGTCTAACCCCTTGACCAAACGCAACATGTCAACCGTTTTGCGAACCATTTTGAAGCTTGGAAGAAGGGATGTTTCAGTTGGGTTTGGGTGTCTTGTATTCTGTGGATCCATGTAATTAGGGTTTTTGTTGTATTTGTAATTGAAACAAGATTTGGGTCAATTATTAATACTGAGATAAAACTGTAATTACATTGGGATTAGGGTTTTAGGTTTTCCTATAAATAATCTCTGTGGGATAACCTATATGTATCAATCTCTGTAGGAGATGAATCAAATCCCTGTAGTGGATTGGGAAACCCATCCTGAGGATAAGGATGGGGGGCAAGCAAAGGGTAGTACTTTGTGGGTGTGAGAGTAGTTAAGGTTTTTTTGAAATAATGGAACTCATTTTCTCTCTGGTGGACGTAGGCATGGTTTTGCCGAACCACATTAAATCCCTCTTGTGTGTTATGCTTGTGTTCTTCTCTGTTCGTGGTTGTGCATCCATTATCCCTAACAGTTTCAAGGCTCAAGAACCAAGCAAGCTGAATCCAACATGCGAAACCGTTTTTAACAGGAATTTGTTTCACTTGTCTTATCTCAAATAACAAAATCAAGAATCTATTACCCATCAAAAGGGAAAGAGAGGTTGAGGAGGACTTCAATTGCGATAAATTTGGATGGAGCTTGGAAGAGTTTTCCTTACAAACAACAAAAACTCATATCGAGTATTGCTTCAGTGGATCAAAGTCTTTCTGGTAGAAGCTTCATTAGAGTCCCTTCGAAAAAGTCCCTAAAATGCTGTCAAAAGATATTTGCATCAGATTCTATAGGAGGGGATAAGAAGTAGAACTCTCAAGCACTCGATTATCTGACCAGTATTGGTGATTCTCCTGTTTCCAGGGGGAGGGGGCAGTGACCACCCGTAGGGGAGGGGTTGTGGTGAGGTTCTGGCGAGATGAAGGAAGATGATGGGACCTAGAGAACAAAATGAAGGGAAATTGATTGAGGAGTAATTTCGTCTCTACACAATATCAATGGCATATTGGACATTTTACAACTCAAAATTAACGGTCAAAATGTTTGACCTTTAAGAGGAGTAACTTGGAATATTTTACTTTAAACAAGGGGTGCCATGTCATTTATCACACATAAATAGTTAGTCACTAATTTAGGGCCCGCTATAAGGGGGCGCCATAAAAAAACTCTTTTTTTGTCATCATTCAAAAAAATCAGCTTTATTCATTCCAATCATGTAATGGAGAAGTGTAAGAAGAGTACATAATTCACCCAAATGGATAAAAAAATGCATACGTACGAGATTCTTTAGGGTCAAGGCTATTAGTAGCTAGTCTAAATTCTCTATATTTCTCATCAAAATAGAGATATGTACTCCTCTCATACTTCTTTATCATATAATAAAATTGGGTGTATAGAAAGTCTCGCCTATGATTTATTTTTCGAAAATGAACCTTACTTTTATCGTGTGGTGAAGAAGTATAAAAAAACACATACCTCTACCAGTCTACCCTCGTATGCATTGATTTCCTTCAATGAATTGCTAGATTATGAATTTTAAATGCATTTTGAGATTTGAAGCCAAAATCCTTAGAGACAGTGGGGACCAAGCAAGTTCTATTCGAAGAGTCTCAAGTATCACTCCAAATGAGTCGCTTTCCCCCCCGTAACTTTGTGGTTTATGTATGTACGTATGACATCTTTTTCAATTTTCTCGTCTGTGTCTGTGTTACATTTAACATCGCTTTGCAAAAAGATCATGTGTAACATGCAAATTCAAGTCAAAATGATCCAATACTGGTCTTACCATTTCATGTCTTCTGCAACAACCCCAATTAAACCATTGGCTTTTCATGTGGGATGCGAATCTGATCAGCGTTTTCCAATAAAAAAGAATCTGATCAGCATTACATTATTACATATTTATAAAAGTAGACACAAGCATAAGACCACGCGCATATCAAATATGGGGATTGTTCAGTCGTCAAATCTGCAGCATATCATGTATGGATCAGACAATACATCCTTTGAGACAGTCAGAAAAGCTCTCTAGAAATGAAATTACATTGTGATGATCATGTCCATGATTACCTTATTAATATACAAAGTTTAGATCAGATCGATGTATCAGCTTTCTGGGGATTTGAAGAAAAACCGTCTTGGTTGATGATTAAATTAAAGAACGAAGCAAGATGATTATTAGCCAGTTGGCATTAGACGAATCTAATGAGGGCGGTGAACAGATCTTCATAGGTAGAAAACATCGTATTCCAAAGCGAAAGCTGATTCTGGTGGTTTCTGGACTTGCGAGGGTAATGATTACTGTTTCTATCATTTTGGTAAGACGGAACCATGAGGAACTTGATGGGGTCCCACCTTAGACGACGTTGTGGACCTTTTGGCTTTTGCTTCCCTTCACAAGCCGACAGAGCGACCAACCGTCACAAGCCCTGTCTAAGGTGTAAGACTACGTGCCGCTTAGGAACTCCTCAGGGTCTGAGTCAATTGTGACTCACCAAATCGGAACCCGTCTTAGCTCGGATTCAATTTGGTCCGGCCGAACCGTGGCTCAAGCAGTAAACCAAAACCACGACCTTTATCAACGATATACATCTACCAGCATCGAAGGATGAGAAAATATAAGGAAATATCAAAGAAGGTTTTCAAATCGAGTCCAAAAAATCTGAAATTATGATCAAGGTGAATGAACACTTCCCTTTTATTCCTTGTTAATCTATGGAAGCCCAACCAAAAGGAAAATGGACCTTTATATCGCAAGACTAATTCCTAATCTGTCTTCCGAGATAAAGCCAATGATATGCTATGTGCACTCGTCAAGGAAAATAACAAAGAAGAAAACCTGAAATTTTTATGGTCATCAACCAAAAATATCTGAAGTTTCCTGTCTACACCCCCCACAGAAGACTCAGTGATACAAGGGGAAAAGAAAATGGAAATAAAAGAGCAAAATAAAGCGACAGACAACAGTAACAAAGAGCTATTGATAGTGCAGGACCTTCATACCATCCAACAAGTAGTTTTACATTATTTATCCTTGATCATCCACTCCTGTTGTAACTTAGCAAGCCAGTCCTGTAAGTACATTGAAGTCCAGTAATATAACTAAACAATGACACCACCATCTTTTAGTTTGATGATAGTTTGACAACAGATGATCTTGTGTCCTGGCTATCAGCCAAAACCAGGAGGCACATCAGGATCATCATCACCATCATCACAAGGTTGCTGGTGATACAGGCTTGGACCGAAGCCGGGTGGGACACTGGGGTCACAATCATCCATCTCCAAATCTTCATCCATACGCTGTGGTTCTTCCTTTTGTCCTTCCACATGTTTTCCTTCGTGATGAACAGGATGTTCCATGTGTTTTTCTGGTTCTTCCCGCTGGCTTTTGGCAAGCTGATGATCTGGCAAGGAGAAACCAGGTGGTTCTTCCGGATCACTGTCTGCTGATGTATCATCTCTTTCAGGGACAGAGACTGTGGGTGCATCATTTCTGGCAGCTTGTTTATCAACTGATCTTGGGTCACTAGCAAGAGATGACTCATTAACTTCCTTCCCCTTCGGATTTGCTAAATTATCATAGACAGATTTTATTGTATCTCTGATCTCATTTTTCATGCCATCACTAGATCTAATCACTGTCCACAACACATCAGAAATTTGAGCCATAACTTTGTCCCTGCAGACACCATAAACAAAGTCAGTAGCTTACTCTCATGGAAATCCCTCTTTTGGGTTAGTGAAGCAAGTTATTTACAAATTTTATGATTACATAAAACCTCCAAGAGTACTTGCAGAACCCTTGCAAAATTATAGCTTTAGGGAGCAAGGAGGAAGTGACAAGGAGGGGCCAGCATGGGAGGGAGGGAGTGTCAATTGAGAAAAAGTAGAGCAATAGAGCAATTATATTCCCAACCTACCCTATCTCTTCTTGAATGGCATCTGAAAGCTGTCTGGGTTTCAAAGTGTCAGCTCCTTGGCGATTAAGAGCTTCTGACTGCTTAATCATTGAAAGTACATTGTTACGCAGGTCTTCCTGGAGGAAAATTTGTAGTCAGATGATTTGTGAACTCCATTCTTACTGCACAAATTTATTGATGCCACTTATGGTTTACCACAATAGGATCAAAGCGTCCTACTATGTGTCATAAAAAAGGTAGTTGACTTAATAATCCAATTTTGCATATTGTATTGCATACTTGTAAAATAGATCAACAAAATTTTTTATTCCTTTTCACATGGCACCTTACTCTCATTATTATACATTATTTCTTTTTTTGATGAAATTATTATACATTATTTCATTCTAGAATGAAAATTGAAGAGAAATAACAATTGGAAGATGAAATATTGCTGGTCAATAATAATTTCCTTTCCCAAAATGAATTGATGTGGAACATCCAAAGAAAACTATTAAGTACCTAACATTACCTGTTTTCAATAATTTAACTGGCAACCCTAATTTGAAAGTTTTTTTTTTTTTTTTTGACATTCAATTTCCCTTTTCTGGTTGCACAGGAAATTAAACAAAAGGAAAACCAGAAATTTCTGACCTAAAAATAGAATTTCGGTAATCATCACACAAAATTCAAATCCAAGTCACTCCAAGTGACTTGGATTTAAAGTAAAATGACATTTAATGACCAAATATGAAAAAATTGGGAGTCTGATATAATCATGTGGGTGTTTGGAATGCAAAGTAAAATGACATTTGATAACCATATACGGAATGATTTTGAGTTAATTACATAATCATGAGGAGATTGATTCAAATCTGAAGGAAGATGACATTTAATAACCAAATATGGGAAGTTTGTACTCAAAGATACAATCATGAAGGGATCCCAAAGTAAAATGACATTTAATAAGCAAATAAGGAAAGATTTGGAGTCAATGTTAATACTCAGGCAGGGATTTGGATGCAAAAGCAAAATGACATTTAGTAATAAAATATGGGATTATTTGGGTTAATGACGTACTGGAAAATTTCAGTTCCCACCATTTAATCCCTCTATCTGGTTGTTTGCTGGGTAAAAGTAATGTCAGTAGTTACATATCAATTGGGTTGATCACAGATACCCACAGGAGTCATTTTGAGGTATCTCTCTTTCCTGAATTCACACCATATCATTATCCATACCAGTGTTAATCCCTGCTTAACTATTGTACACCAAAGCAATGTCAATGGTGAAAAGCAACCACCAGGAGAAGTCCTCCTGGATAGCGGATATTCTTGGTATAGACGTCCATGAAAAGCACAAACAAATAAGGGATTATGGCTGATCCTTGATGTAACCAATTCATGATTAGGAATTCCTTGCCCTGATGTCTCACAGAATTTCACACTGCCCATCATGCCCTCATACATCTTCAATTGCCTCCATGCAATTCCTTTACACCCCTCCCTCTTCAATAAGTGCACAACATCTGTTGGGACCATTAGGCATAAAGACAAATTGTTGACTTGTGGAGTCTTGTTGAATATTACTACCCTTTACCATCTCTGTAGTTGTTCTACAAGAGGGAGCAAATTCTCCCACCCCACCACCCAGCACACACACAAAAAAATAAATAAATAAATAAAAGATGGACAACATTTTCATTCTCTAAGGTGTTTTGGGGTCTATACTTGTAGCCTTTTTGATATAGAAATGGCAATACAAAAAACTACAAGAAAGAAGCAGATATAGCAGAACAAAGTCTACATGGATTAGAATTAATCCTTATATATATTCAGTTCTGGTAAATTTCTACTGTAAATTTTATTTCCCAAGCTAGCCCAAAGTATCATTAAAATGAATCCACAACCCCATGAACATTGGGATTGCAAGTAAGCTATATCAGTCAGGTCATAACGGGAGCAAAAAGTGTTGCAACCAAGATCTGGCTTGGTTGGACAAGAAAACAGAATCTGATTCAGACAAAAGTCCAGTCCATTGATGGCCCTATTCAGAATCACATACAGTTTAATTACGAGATGGATGATAAGAATTGTTTTGTCATTGAAAGACAAGAAATTGAATTGGCCATATTCCAACTCTAGGAGCTAATCAATGTAGCCAACTTCCATTTTTATTGTGATGTAAACCAAATTCTAGGGCTTCGAGTTTGATATTATGCCCTAGAATTGGGCTTACTCCAGGACCCTCTTCTCAGTGAACCAGCTGTCTTACAGGAGATTTCTTGGAGGAATTAGGGTTTGGCCAGGTTAGAAACAATGAATTGTAAGTTGGGAAGCTTGAAACCTTGCTGTACCTGAATTTCAGGTCTGAGAATGTGTTTAGGTATAGGTATAAGGGGTTTGAAGGCTTGGGAAGGGTGACCAAGGTTCGGCTGCTGCTATACTTGAGTTCCATAACTGAATATATAAGTTAGGGCTTAGGGAAGGCTGCTGCAGGTTTCAGTTGGTCTTAGAATGGGGCTGTTGTTAGTGTTTTATAATTTCATGTTAAGTCTAATAAGTTTTGGTCAGTCCTAGATGGTTTGGGATGTGTTTGAAGAGTCCTCAAGGGTTTGGGATTCTTGGATTGGGCTAGGGTTTGGGTCAAGTGTGAGAGAAGG
This sequence comes from Hakea prostrata, assembly GCF_041222555.1. Classification (NCBI taxonomy): domain Eukaryota; kingdom Viridiplantae; phylum Streptophyta; class Magnoliopsida; order Proteales; family Proteaceae; genus Hakea; species Hakea prostrata. Next base: position 8,481,621 of record NC_142602.1, on the reverse strand, counting down.
GGTGGGGATGCTAATCTTAATAGGGAATGGCAATTGAATTGGGTTGGAGAGATATAGGAATTCTAAGTCAATTAGAGTTCAGGGTTTCAAGGAAGAAGATGAATTGCAGAAAATTCTGTAACCTTATGGGGGAGGGCTCAATGGGGATTCAAGAGTAGGAATAGGGTCTAAAGAGGGGTGCGATCCTACTAGGGGTGAAAGGAGGTGCCAAGGGTTAGGTTTGATTAAGTTTCAAGGGGAGGGGATGGGCTGCTATCACAGGGATGAGAGGGGACGCCTGGAGATGGGCTAGGGAAGGGAGGAGAGGGCAGGAATGGGGAAGAGAAGGGCTGTTCTTACTTGGAGAAGGAAGAGGGCTGCTGGTAGGGTTGAATTGCTACTGTAGATTGAAGAACTAAGCTGGAAATTGTAGAAGAAGAGCTCACCCAATTGCCGTGGCCTTCCCAAGAAGCCATGACTTGACTTGCCTTCAAACTCAGATTAATTTCTTTCAACTCAGCTTGTGATTACATGGTTTAAAGGCTTTATTTATAGCCTCAAGTGGAAAAATCAAAAAGGACTTAAAGTTGGAAAACCAATTATAACTGGGTAACCAATTCTAACTCTACTACTAACTGACTAAGACTTTAACTTGCACAAGAAAACTCAATAACTAACTCTAGAGGACTCCAATCCAAATTCAAAGAGTAGATATGGAGTCATAATAAAAAGCAGAATCAAAGCAAACTCAAATTAAGGGATCCCAACATAACTGTGAATCTCACCTAGACTAGGACTTTGCAATAACTTTCAAAATATTAAATCAAATAATAATACAAAAATAAATCTAGGTTCCAGACAACAAAGTGAACTCATTGGGACCCAGACCTAAGACACCCGAATTTTTTCAAAATTACCAAAATGCGCTGGTTTGAATTAAGCCTTGTGGAGCCCATGGAAATAATTCACATCATATTCTGTCCCTTTTTGGTACTTAAATCTCTTTGCAAGATGAATTATTTTCCTCGACCCTTAAAGCTCAAAATATATTCAATGGACTACAAAATTCAAAGGCACAGCAACAAGTATGAAGGTCAAATTACTGATAATTCATAGGAATCACTTGTATGAGTAATCACAGCCTATTTCCACCCAGAAAGAAAGAAAAAGGAGAAAGATTAATCATAGCATACTTGTAGGCATTTGCATCTCATCAAATCACCCCTCCATGCAATTCTCAATTATTTCATTTAAACTCTGCTTGTCTTCTTATCCCGCTCCCCCCCCCCCCTTCTTTTTCTTCTTCTTCTGGGCTCCTTTTTTTTCCTGTTCTTTTTTTCATTTTTGGTTCTCCAATTTAGAAAGTTCATCACTGAAAATAGAATTTATTCAGAACAAATTATGATAGCTCCCTTATTGAAGAATTTAATTCAAACTGAACTATCCCATATAAATAGAAAACCATGCCAAATTTATTAGAGCTTCAACCTTCAAATATATTTGAAACTTCAGGAAAGATCAAAATTAAAGGAGTTTTTGAATGACAAACAGGAAACAAGTATGAAGACATTGAATTGAGGCAATGACTACTAAGGAAGACTCACATCTTCTTTAAGCTTACGGATAGTCTTGAGGCGAAGCCTGTCGAAATCCCCATCATCCTTAAGCTTTGAAATCATTTCTTCGGCACTTATTCTACGACCGCCGTTTTCCATCTGTTTGCTGCTTCGGACTTCTTTGAAGAATTCTCTCAAAGACTTCACCCTGTCTTTGGACTTTAACCTCCGTTTTTCCACTCCATTAGATCTATTCTATCATGTCAAATAAGGAGTCTCATGTTAAAAAAAATTAATAATAATAAATGAAAATAAAAGCAAATTATTGCTGCTGAGCGGCAACAGCGCTAAGGACACGTGTGTTTATACGCACTTACTACATCTAAGCCATTGAATTTATAAAATGCAATCGTAACCATTGAAATCTTTAAATGTTTTTGTTGGTTTACCTATTGCAGCTGGTTCAATTGGGGAAAACAAATCAGGGAATGTTCTTCTCCCTAGTCCCGGTGAAGATGGGAAATTAACTCACTCAAGTATCTTCCTTTTCATGATTTCACGACAAACTAAATGGAATACAAGTCACATAACTCAAACAAGGGTTACAATGTTGCACAAATGATGAAATATATGCGTAAGAAAATTTTTATCAGAATATTGAGAGATCAACTGGATGGGGGCAGAATAATGGAGAAAGAATGATAAAGAAGACAGGAGGGAAAACGGGAAACCTGGGAAGAATCAGAATTAAGCAGGGGAAGATGGAGAAGAGCACTCATAAGAAGAAGAAGGGAAGAGGAGAGAAGGGTGGGGGGTAAATTGTACAAAACTCAATCACTACTTCATTTTTATATTCCATCCTCAATAAACTGATTACAAGTATTTAAATAATAAAGAGACATACTTCAATACGAAAACAACTATAGTAGGAGTTTTGGTAATTTAAAACTAACAAAAAACTGATCATAATAGGACCCTTAGCAGTTGACAACTTAAAACTAACTAAAACTGATCCAAAACATCCTACCCAAATAAAAATCTGACTACATAACTATCCCAAAAAAGTAAATAACAAAATCCTACATTATCTCTAAAGCTCCCACGAAAATAGCTCCCATATTATTGCCTTGCAAGCTAGACTTGGGGACCACCAAATCTGAATTTATCTCCCTGCAAGCTGGGCTTGGAGCCCACCAGACATGAAGAATTATCTCCTAGGTTACTTGTTCATGTTACTGTAGCATAAACAATAACTTGTAGTTGTGCTGCATCAGTTTCTCCCTTTCTTTTAAGAAAATAATAATAAAACACCTTGTCCTCGAGTTTCATATTAATATAAAACTAAAAACTAAAAAATAAAAACTGCCTCACTTGATCAGCACCACAAGAATAGGATTTGATGTTTGTTATAGCATTGTCCAGTCACAATCATTAAGAGACGAAAATTAGGGAAAGAAAAAGGAAGGAAGGGATATAAGAGAGAGAAAGATCTCAAGGAGGAGAATAAAAGCTGGAAAGAGATTTACCCAAGTTTGGGCTCTGATGCCAAATAATGAAGGACATAATAAAGAAGAGAGAATGATATGGAAGATAGGTAACAAAGGGGAAACCTGAGAAGAATCAAACTTGTACCAGGGGAAGATGGAGAAGAAACTCATAAGAAGAAGATGAAGGAGAGAGAGGAGGGCTAAAGTGTACAACTCAAGCTTTGCTTCATTTTTCTATTTCATCCTCGATATGCTTATTACAAGTGTTTAAATAATAAAATAGACATATTTCACAATGAAAATAACTATAGTAGGACTCTTCGCAATTCATAACAAATAAAAAACTAATCCCACTACGAATATTAAAAACTTAAGACTAACTAAAACCGATCCTGAATATGCCCTCCTACCCTAATTAAAAATCTAATTGCATAATTATCCCAAAAAATAAATAACAAAATCTTACATTATCTTTAAAACTCCCACAAAAATATCTCTTATTTATCTCCTTGCAAGCTGGAGTTGAGGCCCACCAAATTAGAATTAAGCTCCTCGCAAACTGGACTAAGCCCAACAAATATGAAGAATTATCTCCCAGGTTACTGTTCACATTACTGTATGGTGAACAATAACTTTTGGTTCTGCTACATCATCAAACCTAATGAATCTCCTTCACTGGCCTTCTAGAAGTTGTAAGAGACCACTTGTTTACATGAGAAGAAGGAGTTAGATAGTTAAAAGTGTGGGGCCAATGTGAAGTGGGGTGTGAAGACAAAAAAGTAAATAAAGGAAAAGTATAATATGTGGGCCCTACAAGCTTATTTTAAATTTTCCATAAATTTCCACCCAAAATGATGAGATTTTTTTTAGGCGACGGGTGAAAAAAAGTAGGTGTAACATCAGTACTCAAGCTCCTTAATTTAAGGAAGTCTGTTTGCTCATTCTCCCACCCTAATGAAACAAAGTATACCTTTGGAATTTCATGTGAAATAGCACACTTTTCCCACCCCATTTTATTCAATCATACAGATGGTCTCTAACAGAAATTGTTAGAAAAATAAGGTTCGGCTGAGTTGACACCATCTTTAAAATTGTAGATGCCCCCTATAATGCAACTGAGTATATTTTAAATCAGGCTCCACGATAAAACAGCCCCTAGCTCCCCCAAATAAATGTGCATTCTATTACCAGACCCCCTTCAAATGCTATATGCTAGTGCTCAAACTATAGGGAAGGACTCACGGAATGGATTTGTGGGATTTCGAATGACAACTAGATATGCATGAATAACACCTGCACACCCAAATCACAAAACACAATAGGGCAAGAACTTGATTGCCCAAATACTAAATGGCTTGAGAGCTTCAATGCGAAAGCCCTCCTCTCTATTTATACAGGTCGCAAACACTTGAGAAAAGAGAAGGTTAAATGTAAATACTAAGAGAAGATGAGACTAACAAGATAGTTTAGTAGCGTAGGATTTAATGAAAAATCTTAAACTCAATAAATGCAAAGCTACGTAAATAGAAGGAACTTAGAAGTTAGCAGTATTAATGAGGAGAGACATAAAAAACAAGTATTACAAATAACTAAACTGGTGCTTTGAATCTTCAATAATAAAGTAATTAAAATCTAATTAATACTTGCCATAAGCCTTTACAAACTCTAACATCATTAATAGATTCGAAGGAAAGCGATAAAAAATCCCATGGAACAGATCAGCACCAGATCTACAGCTACAAAAATCTAATGCTTGCAAAAAAAAATTATATTCACCTTTTTTTTCTCTACTACTGAACCAGCAAAGAGATTTATCCATGTCTGTCGTCCCTAAACCAATCTACCCTAAATTTGGCATGGTATCTACACCTAAGTGATCCAAAGTCTGCAATATTGACCCAATATCTGATGAACCTGAGCATTCAACCCATCGTCAAATTCGATCGACTTCATAACATTACAAATTAAAAAAGAAAAAAAAAAAAAAAAAAGGTATGAATCTTCACTCACTGTCTTGGCTGAACTTCAGTTGCATTCGAGAAGTTAATTCATCGGCTTCCTACAAATCTGAGACCAAAAACGTATCGGGTGAAAATTATGTGGAGAAAAGATGCAAAGGGCAGGGAGAGTGAATGGGTTGAATCACTCCTGCCTATGGTGGTGTTGTACCGCCAATCAACCTCCCCGCAACGAGCGAGACGTTAGAGACTTTGTTCTTTTTTCCCCTTTTCTTCTCCCAAGGAAAAAAAATAAAAATCGCGTTTTTTACCTGTGACTCCGTTATAGAGGACTAAAACTCTTGTATACCAGAAAGAAAAAAACATATCCGTGGGTACTTTTTATATCAAATAATCGAATGAGAATTAAAATTAAATTTTAAAAGTTTAAAATAGTCTTATGGTAATTCTATTTTTTAAGTAATTATGTGATATATTTTTTTCTTTTCCGTTTTTTAGTAGTGAATTATGTGATATATTCGTGCACTGCTTAAGTGGATTTTTATTTGGAATATGGTGATGATCGCATTCATCATCAAAATATAATCGAACTGTCAAATTTAATCAATGAAATGAATAGTTTTAGATCATTTACCTTAGTGATTTTCTGTATGGATCTAGACACGGAAGTGCCTATATGCTTCCCTGCTTCCCTTCCTCTTCTTTCAGCTTGTGAACTCATCCGCCAACCACAATGATGGAGGTTCATGATTAGTTTAGATAATTCATAGAGTATGGGAGGGTATTCTAAATCATGTGTTTTTTATTTATTTTTCATCCCTCTATTTATAATGTTTTCCCTCAACCCTAATTTCTTAATTAGATTTTCCTTATAGTCATCTTAGAAAGGGAATATTAGTCATATTAGACTACATAACCATCTTGCCGCCACCTATGCGCAAATGGTAGTAAGACCCACACACTAATATTAACATGAACAATTAAGGATCAAATTATGGAAACTTACTTGTAAACATTTTTTTGTTTAAATATTTGAAAGATTTAAATTTTATTCATTTGCCAACTCATAATTGTTATAGTAGTTGAAACCAACGCTTCTTAGTGAATAGGTCGTGGTTTCGATCCTCATTGAGGCATATTAATATCCCATCCCCGGCTTAATAAAACCCTTTGAAACAAAAAAAAAAAAATTTATTCATTCACAAAAAACATTAATAAACCCATTTCCTCCAACATTAGTAAGGATCTCCAGCTTCTCATTGCTTGCCAAAATAGGGCTTTCAAGCTGAAATAATTATATAAAATTAAAACAATAAAAGAATCGACGTTATGGGATTAATCTTATAGTGAAATTCTCTGCACATTAGTGGAATTATATTTTTTTTCTTTTAAGCCTCTTAGATATCTCAATTAAATTGCAAGACAGGATCATGAATTAGCTTCCACGAACAGAGAATAGTAAACCATTGAAGTCCGTTCTCACCTCGTCGGTTCAGCCTTCCAAACAAATAACCCTCCAAGATGTTGAACCCAACACCTCACCTCCGCTTATGCCTCCAACCCTAAAGAGTCTCTCAACCAGAACATTTAGATACCATTGATCGTCCATGCTTGAACAAAGATTTGAAATCTCTAGATATTGAAATCTCCGGACTCATGGAACCAAAGCCTTAGATACCTCGGTTGAATTGCAAAAAATGAATAAAACCACATAGTAAGCCATGAAGCCGTTCGCATTTTGTGAGCTCCAAACAAATACCCCGATGGTGAACCCAATACCTCACCCCGCCTTGGCTCCAACCCTAAAGTTTTAGCAAGCACAAACAATTTTCCAAAAATCACATGGAATTTGATGTTGAGATACTACGTCTTGGTTATTCGGATTTGGATGTCGAATAAATGAGGGGTCTGATTTTGTAAATTAATAAACTTTAAACTCTTAAAATGTAAAGGTAAAAAATTATATTTACAAATAAACCTGCCATTTGATTCTCAATTGTTTGATCGTGTTTTGATTATGTGGCACGATTAACACCATTAGCTACAGCCAGCAGTGGCTGTTGCAAATAAAAATCCTGCCTCCATGGGAAAAATTACTTGGAACTCATGGACCACTCCTCTTCATGGATAATATTTTCCAGGGAGTGTCTAGTGAGCCTTTAAATAATGTCACGTGTCCGATTCCTATTTAAAGCCTATAACAAAACATCTAGTTTTTTACTCAACTTGAAACCCGTACCACTATAAAACCCTACAAAAATCCCCAAATTTAGTTTTCAAGTTTCCCTCAACTTTCCAAATCGTTTGCATAATTGTCGCTCCATCTTCTTCAACCTTCATCTTCTTCATGCTACTTATCGTCTTTGCAAGCTTCTCTTCATCTTCTCCGTCATGATTCTAACACTCTTTCAAAGGTAAATATGTTTGGGTTTTAAACATCTTCATTCTTTTTTTCTTTTTTTCCTTCAAAAATAAAAAAATTATAGAAGATGAGCTAAATCCTCAGGATGATCCAAACAGTCAAAAATACCATAGATTGTAATTTCATGTTTCTTATTAAAAAAAATAATGTAACTTCATGTTTATTTCTCTCTAAATGGATGTGCATTTTTTCCAACAAGTTTACTTGTTACCCACTCTAATATTACTAGTTACCACACATAACATAGTCAGTCTATGTTAAGTGATTTAAAATCTAAATATTCAATAACAAAACTACCATTGTATGATGCGTTATGACCAAAACTATTCTCGTTGTAATTACCTCGTATTCTCAAGGTGAAGGAGCCTTCCCAGACCTTGCCGGAAAACATCTCCCCCACATTCTCTCTGCCAAAAATCATGAAGTATGGAAATAAAATCAGGAGTTAAATGATTTTACATATACACATAGTTAGTAAATATGCGCATCCGAACATATAATTGGAAAAACAACATTTTTATGTACATTAAACATACATGGAATGCAATACCCAACTTTTAAACATATTTGTATTTAATTTATTATTTATTGCCGTTTTAATTGACATACTAGCTATTTTTGTTACTAAATAATATAAAATAGAAACCCACAAAGATTACGTAATTCCTTAATTCCTTCATTCAGTCATGACTCATTCTCATTGTTTTCTTTTTAACTTCTTCCGTTTTTTTTTTTCTTCCAGCTAGCAAGTCATAACACTCAAAACCCACAACATGCTCATCATCGAGATAATCGCCTTTGTCGGTAAATAATTTACTTTATATTTCATAAACTATTCATATATTGTATTAAATTTTAATTCTATACCGTAAACACTTAATTCAAATCATTAAGATAAATTATAATAGATTTAGACATGGAGATGGCAATTCTTCTAAGTGGTTTTCATACTCCCACTCAATAGAAGCAATCCACCATTGGTTACCTCTAGTTGGATGGCTAAAGATAAGTTTAGAATGAAACAATTATAAACATAATAAGTGCGCGCTAAATTTAAAGTTATAGACAGAACTTCGAATGTTACAACTAATTTCATTGCTAAAGGAACCAAGGTGTTATGCTTACATTGAGTCTGGTGGCAGTCTCCACCAATATTTATGGCTGATAACTCTGTTTTAAGCTCGAACAATGTTTACTTGGAGGCTTTTATCTCAATGAATTTTGCTTATTGGGAAAAAATAAGAAGTGGGTATGGTGCTATTTGGGCTCTTTTTGGTATCAATTCTCATTGTCTATTATGAGATTTTTTCATTGTTTTAAATGGTTTGGTATCCATTATTATTTTTATTTTTATTTAAAATAATAGAAAAACTTCTAAAATCCACAATGGACTTTTTATCCATTATGAATTGTAAGTGACAATTCATTTTCCTCATTTATGCGGTGGTGTACTTGAAATTTTAAAGTTTAAGATGGGTATAATAGTAAATACACATTATTTTATAAAAATCACTTTCAAACCCTCTCCCAAACCAACAACTTATCCAGAGAGAATATGTGTGGATCGGGTAAATGGGATAGAAATCACTGTCACCATTCTCAAATCTCTAGGATTTCAGAATTTTAGATATGATAGTTGATGGGTTTCTTGTTTCCCGAGGAAATTCTGCTCTTCTCCTTTTTGTCCGTTTTGTTCAAATTTTGCCAAAGAGTTGCAATTGGAATTAGTGTTTCTTCGTTATCTGTAACTGGGCTTCGTTTGCATCTGGGCATCCATTGCTGGTGAAATTTTTCTGCAGAGATGGTGGTTTTAGCAATGAATTTCGTTCAGTTGAAGGGCTTCCTTTTGAAGCATTGGCGGATTGGCATCCAAGTATGACCACTGAGGAGGCTTGCTTGCCTGTTAATGGAGTTCGTTTGAAAAAAAAAGCCAAAATTTCGATATTCTTCTGTGGTTATCTAAGTTTGGCTCTGAGCTTCTGACTGGGCGAGGTTTTGTAATGCGGAGTTTGTTCAAAATAGGCAATATTTCCATTGCTTCCTGGTATCACTATAATCTTCCTGGGCTGTTAGTTTGGTAGTTTCATGTGATTACTGAGAATGACTTCTGTTGCTTGTGGTGAGAGCATTAGGAAATTCCTGCACCGAAAACAAAGCATGGAAAGAACGCTGTTGGTTCTCTAGGGAATGAACTTCATATCCAAGAAGATGATCACTGCCTCAGTACCACTGATAACTCGTTTCAGTTATGCAAGAACAACAGTGGAGGAGCAGAGGCATTCATGCCTTTCAAGAGCTATTCTGGTTCAACTTTCAACAGTGCATAATAAGCAAAAGCTTTAGTCATCCAACAAAATTAATAAAATGAAGCTGTGTTCCTCTGGCTCTGACTTGGAAAGAAAATGTTAGGCAGGGTTCCATTTCCCTCCCTATTGGATCTTTAAGAATTGAAGAGAGGTCATAGGTTTTTCCTAGACTTCCTTTTCTACATGTTACTGTTCTATCCCGTTGAAGTTTCTTTGCTGTAATCCATCATTTTTTATGTCAAAAATCCAATCTTTGACCTTTTTCAAGGACACAATTGAAAGATTCCAAATCAAGAAAATTCATATTGGATATATACAAGAAAATAGGTATGTACATTCTTTTTATTAAGAATCTGCAACTTCTACTCTTATATTGACTTTGAATTCTTTTATCTCAGAAGATCAAAAACAGGGGAATCCATATGAGAGGAGACACTACAGCAGATGAACTATCTGACAGCAACAAAAAGTCAGCCCAAGCTTCCTTTGTTTGATAATGAATTTGAAAGTAGTGATAGTAATGATGTTGAGGTCTTGGACATTGCCAATGTTGTAGGCCGCACAGAGTAGGCCGCACAGAGCAATTACGATAGTGTTTTTTTTTTTTTTTTGGGTATTAATTTTTATTATCATTTTCTAATAATTTTTCATTTTGATGTACCAAACTTATTTTTCATTCTATAATTTATTCCTGACAAATGTCACCAAACCATTTTTCATTCTTGACCAATAATGAATTATTGTACTTATTTCTTTTAAATAGGCATAATAGACAATGAGAATTGAAACCAAAAAGAGCCTTGGTAGGGGGCAATAATGGAGAGGTCATATTTGCATGTGCAAGAGGGAAGACTCATGAATATTTTTCAGGAAAAACATCATATGCTGTGCACAGTAGTGGACATATATACCAAATGATTGTACGAGAAAACAAAGTGAATACAAGACTATTGAGGATTTTTAAAATTAGAAATTAAGCTTTTAATATCAGCCAATCATTTGGTACAAATATGCACTGCTTGCACGGGCAGCGAGGGATGTGCATTACCATGATTTTTTTCCTATTTTCCACGCTAATACGCATGCGACTAGAGGGGACTTGAGGGCAAACCAAATGGGCTTCTGGTTTAAATTAAACTGGTCCAAATAGAAATTTGTTTGTGTTTTCATTTTCATAGCGAATCATAGATCGCAATAATTCGTAGTAATCTCTCTTCGCGGTTTCGCTTGTTCATCGAGATACGGTTCATACAGTAACAAGTCATCCGGTTCGTGCCAATGGAGGAGTAGTAGGATGGTTAGGAACCTACTTCCGTAAAGAATAGGGTTTTACTTCCCACCGTACAATATGTAATATCCCTATCTCTATATATAAAAAACGCATTTGTACAAAAAAAAATAAAAATCATCCGGTTCGTCTTTTGCGCTCGCCGTGTCGATGAACCCCAAGCGCCGAACCATTGTTGGTCATACTGAGCCATTGAAGACGAAGGGTTTAGACTTTAAATGCTTTCGGCCAAGAAGAGATGATGTGTATTGTTAAACCCTCGCAGGTCTCCATCGTCAGTTCCTCACTCCACACTCTTTTTTTTTTTCTTTTTCCCGCCATTTCGTCTGCAAAACCGAGCGATGAAGTTGCAGCCACGAAGAGTCGACAATTGTTGCTGAAAAACTAGGTTTAATTTTTCCCAATAACTGTCGTCGAAATTAACATCGCTACCTAAACGCCTATTGGAGTAATCATTTCCAAGTTTTTGTCTGATCAGGCCAAAGCTCGATGAGTATTTTCTTTTAGTGTGTTATTATTCAACGATGTTAATTTTCTTTCCGTATTGTATTTTCTAGGTCACCTGCTTTACTTTTTTTGTGTGTGTTAGTATCCTGTCGGAAAGGATACCCAGTAAGTGATATTGGTTTCCAGGTACATAGCGTTTTCAGTCTCTTCCCGTTGCAAAACCACTCGAGAGTGGAGATAAGTAGTTTTGACGGTATTAGAATGGAAAGCTCAGGTTAATACCCCCTCCCAAAATGTCTCTCACTGGCTTAATGACATACTTCTAGGTGTTCAAGAGGCAAAAGGGCAGTAGAAGATATTATGGCTACCTCAAGAGATATCGAAGAAATCATTTCTAAGATTTCGTCGAATAAGGCTAAAGATCGAGAAGTAAGAAAACGTTTTATTTGTTGGCGCTTATGATTTTTCCGTTGTATCTTCATTCTTTCTTACTTGACGTATGTATTGAAATTTATTTAGGAAGGAATAAAGGTGTTGTATAATTGGTTGGAAGGGGGAAGCTCGTTTGGGTTCTGCAAGATTTTAAGCCATAATACCGCAAATCTCAAACCGAATGAGATCTCTCAGTGTAAGATGGCATTCTTCTCGTATATTTTTTAATTTGGCGACATCCACCGTGGTGTCGGTGTTTGGAATTACAGAAATATTTGCTAATCATCTGTTTATTTCGTTTATTCCATTGTTTGGTGCACAGCTAAAACATGGCCATTCCTTGTGTCGAACCTCATCCAATGTATAGCCTCAGAAATATCCACAAGCAAAAAGCGACAACCAAAGTCGCTTTACGCAAAAACACTTAGAATTGCCATCCAACGAGCAGAGGATGCAAAGTTTCCGGGTTAGTGATAGGAACTCCATGTGCTCCATCTGATTCCTTTGTGTATTATTTAACATCCAAGTTGAGTGCCTTACATGGTGGTTTATGTTGAAGATTTTTCAAAATTTGAATACCTATTGTAAAAAATGGGTGTTGGAGGAGAAATAAGTTAAAGCAAGCAAGATTTGAAATTTGTACCTGTACTTGATTAGCATCAGGATTTAAAGTGAGATTTTCTCTTTGATCCATGGTGGAGACACCTAGAACTGTCTGTGGGTGAGTGTACTTTTCATCTACTTATTGGCATTTCTTTCTAATTCACCAGGCAGGAGGCTATTTCTACTTCCTGTCGTCAAGACACTATTTAGTCACATTTGGGATGTGCTAAGAGATGTTCCTACGTTCCAGTCTGAATATGGGGTCATTCTTCGGTATGTTCTGACTGTGAGAGATTATCGCTTTCACATGAGGAAACGGGTCTACTGCAGTGAGTCCATTTGAACATTTGATATTTGTGTTACCTTTCTACTTCAATTAATTACGTGGATGAAGCCTATGATTATACCAAGCAGCATCTGAAATACTTCTTTTACCTAGGTCTAGTGCTTCTATACATGAGCAAGGTGGAGAGAAGCTTGAGTGGGGGAAGTAGCATACCAAACCCAAAGGAAGAAGTATTCCGCTGTATCCTCACTCTACATTCCCTTCTGGAAAACCCTCCTGGAGATTTTACCAATAATCTTAGAGAAGACATTGTTAAGGGATTCATTCAGATTTTCTTGCATGTTAGGTATTTCACATGGCATCCCTGCTTGTTCAATTTCTGTGACATACTTTTTGTTCTTTATCTGGGGCATTGTTTGGTGAGCTCACTAAACTCCAAGGGGTAGTCGAGTTGGCAAGGGATGATTGCCTAAGGAAGATTTAGGTCTTGAGTTCGACTCCTTATACCCTTGGGGCTACTCACACATGGGTGTCTAGTGCTCTTGACTGGTTTCAATGAAAGTTGAGTGGTTCTCATTTAACCCTCGTATGACACGGTACATGCGATTTTGGCGTGCATGGACTGGTGGGGATGGTCAGTTGACACTTGTGTTAAAAAAAGAAAAAAAGAAAAAAGAAGTTTGCTGGAATCACTGTTCATGCTTTCCTGTTTGTTCTCTTGTTGGAACATTATCAGGGATGAGGGAAAAATTTCTCGCAAGCTTATTGAGTGCATTAATACGTATCTGTCAAAAGATGGTCCGAATCTGGGATGCCAGTCAATGGAGATCCATTCTGCTGTACAGGAATTTTTGTTGCGTTCATGGCTTACAACCCATGATAAGTGCTTGAAGGTGTTTTAAGCAATCCAAAATCAATCCTGTTTTCTTATGAAGTATTAGTTTAATTTTATGGACAAATGGCTTAGTGCTGGGTCTGTCTTTTGTAGGAAGCCCTTATTCTATATGCAAGGTTACAATTAAAGCTAGTAAGGACTGCTGCTGATGGGGTTCTTTTGGTTGAACAACTTCTAGATGTTGTCTGTAAGGAACTTGACCAAAGCAATACCGTGAGCACTAGTTTGCTGTGGTGAGTCAGGGTGCCTTTGCAACTTCTACTTTTTTCTTGAATAAGATGGTAAGGTTCTGATGGGCTGTTTATGTTCATTACAGGAGTGATGCCACTAAGGATGAGAAATTTGGACACTTGACTAGCTTGCAACTTTGTTTGATTGAGCTTGCAGCCTTTGTTTTCTACTGGGTATTTGTTAAAAAAAATCTTGATTATGTTTCAGTCTTTTTTTAACATTTTGAGAGGTGGGCATTTTAGGAAAAACTTTTTCCTACCACTAAAAATTGTACATAGTTTACTAACTGTATGGTTTCTTTCTGAAATTCCGGGAACTTGAAAAGTTGTTATCCATCAGTTAAGAATAAAATACTCTATGATTTTTTCTTTTTACGGACGGGACTCTTTATCTCTTTTTTTTTTGAGGTTAGATTCTCTTTGATCTCCGTAGTATGGAAAAGGATGTTAAATTTGGACACTTGACTAGCTTGCAACTTTGTTTAATTGAGCTTGCAGCCTTTGTTTTCTACTGGGTATTTGTTCAAAAAAATCTTGATTATGTTTCAGTCTTTTTTTAACATTTTGAGAGGTGGGCATTTTAGGAAAAACTTTTCCCTACCACTAAAAATAGTTTACTAACTGTATGATTTCTTTCTGAAATTCCGGGAACTTGAAAAGTTGTTATCCATCAGTTAAGAATAGAATACTCTATGATTTTTTCTTTTTACGGAAGGGACTCTTTATCTCTTTTTTTTTGAGGTTAGATTCTCTTTGATCTCTGTAGTATGGAAAAGTAAGTTGGCCAGATAGGGTTCAGTTATTAAGACCTGTCTCATGTCATCCTGTCTTATCTTTACACAGGCTATCCCCTGTCCTTGGATCAAACTCTTATTGTAGCCTCGGTCCCTTGAAGTCTCTCAAATTGTGCATGATTAATGACCTTGAGATGTTTAGTCATCAGGCTCCCTTTAGACTGATCAAAATGGTAAAGGTTCCTTTTGTTGCTAATTTGCTATTCTGTTGGCCTGGAATTGGATATCATAAACCCTCTCAAATGACGAGGTCAGGGTCTTGAATTGGATTGGCAAATAGGATATCTTCAGATGACACAAACTTTGGGTCTAAATGATCTGCTACTATATGGCAGATATTGGGTCTGACCATCTAATTATCCCCTCACTACTTGAACCCAATTATTACATATTTTATGGTCTTTATTCTTGAAAGTACATTTTGCATTTTGACACAAATTTTGAGAACCAGCATCACTATCACACAGAAAGGTATTGTGACTAACTGTATAACATCCAGGCCTAATTATTAATTTTATGGTACACTGCTCTCAGCATTTCCGTGCATTTCTTCTGTATTTTACATATATCTTGTGTCTTTTAACGCCACTCCAACTCGTCATACCACCTTCCTGACATGCTAACCAATGCTAATACTGAACACCTTGCTCTTCAAGAGGACTCATGGTTTTTCCTTTGATAGGGGCCAAAACTTCAGATCATGATTCTATACATCTGTAGTGAAGTGGTTAATAGTTGTTGAACCAATATCAGTGTTAGACTGGATGACCTTATGTAGCATTGATGGTAGTTTGCCTGTGCATGTATTATTCTGAGCTTTGTCTCTCGGGATTGCTACTGATTCATAACCCTTTGCTTTGTATTTACATGGTGAAATTTTGGACAAATTGTAGGTAGAGGATTTAATTAGCATATACCTAGTTCTATATGTGTATACCCACAAAAGCTAGCAGTTGTATGGGGGCTTTTAAGTGGTTGGTGCTTTCTCAGGCATGTGTTAATATGAACAAACGATGGTGATTTCTCAGGCATGTGTTAATATTACCAAACAACCATCATTGGAAAAGAGAGCTAGAAGAGAACATGCTGCTGCCTATCTGAAGGAGGGGCTTACAAAAAGGAAGTGGTTATGGTAAGCTTTTTATCTAATTTAGTGGTGCTCTAGTTAATAGATTCTGTCATGTGGCCTTGGTACTGTTAATATAAAACGACAATCAAATCTTTGATTCGCAATGTTTTGTGGCGGGATTTGGTGGTTGGCAATTTTGTGTGTAATAATATAAAAGTCTACATAGAGATCTTGAGGATGGTGATGTTCCTTATGTTGGAGAAATTATTTTTTTAAATTGTTATGAAAATTATACCTAACCAGCTTAAACAGACACATGACATGAACAACATATGCACCTTTGCTTGCTTGGAGTTACATAGCAATCAAGTCAATGGTATTGTTAGTATATTTATGCATTTATTTTAAAATCTTTTGAAGTTTGTTTCTCATTTTTAACTTAGAAAATCCCTATCTTTCTGCTTGTTTTCATATGCAATTATGTCAAATTTAAGTAGTCTAATGCCTCATTGTTGGGGAGCGGTTCTGTTTTTTACAGTCATTCATTTATGCAGTTGTTAACATGACATTTTCTGGGCATTATTGAAGTATCACCATTTCTTTTGAATTTATTCTTTTAACATAGTTGTTTCTATTTTCCTGCATCCAGACGTTAGCAAATGTTTTTCTTGAAAAATTGAAGGAATAAACAAATGCAAGAAGATACATTGGGTTAAAAAAGGCCCCATAATCAAGTCATTCCTTGGTCAAATGAAGCACTACTGTAGAGGACGAGTCCTGCAACCTTTGTAGACCTGAATATTGATACTAGATAGGCCAACCTACACAACCATCACAGCGTATCCCCTTCCCTCAATCAAGAATCCACACTATATAGGAGAAGACTGGTGGTCTATAGAAGGATTTGAGAAGAGGAATATAAAGAAGTTAGGACCTCTTACAGACTGTGATATTTAGTGACTGCCATCTATCTCTTCTGGGGCCTTGACCTGATTCATTGTGGCACTTGGTTCACTTGCTTCTCTGCTTGCTGAAAGGAATGAGAAGTTCTTGGCTTTGGTACCAGTTGCAACTGCAATGAAAGGTACCCTTGCTGACCCACATCTGAGAAAGATCCCTTGTAAGAAGAATCAAGGTCGGATTTACATCTTTCCTTAAGTAAAGGCATTCTATGGGTCTCTAGTACTATTGCCATTTATCAGACAATTTGGGCTTGTAAGAATTTATCGATTTGCAAGTAAGCCACTTATTCCCACCAATGCTATCATGGCTTACCTTAGCAATGTGATTATTTTTTATTTTTGGTTTTCTTTTGATGGGGGTGGAGTGGGGGAGGGGAGGCGAGTATCTTGTTAGTACATGTAAAGCTAAGTTTGTCCTTTTCCAATGCATGCTACAGGAGTTGTGCATTTTGTTTTCTTATACGGAACTACCACCATCGCATCGGCAAGGATCTTGTAATCTACTGGTTTAACGGCATTTGTGAAAGTTTTGAGAGGTATTTTTCATTGGTCACATGAATGTCATTAATGATTGTTTTAATTTCAATGAATTTTATTATAAACCAAATTCTTGATATGCTATATGTGCTTATGTGGTCAATGCTACGAGTTGAGCGTTTGCTTATAGTCTAGGTAGCAAGTTCTATCTGAACATGATGTCACTTTTTTGTTAGTTGTTACCTACTGAATTTCCTATGATGATTCTACTACTTTCGAGGTAAGTGACCACAATCTCTTGGTATTCAATATCCATGCTTTGAATATGAATATGTATTTCAGATCCGAATTTCATAGACAATGTGATTAGTACACTTTTGAGTTCACTTACTGGTCACATGTACAACCAGTTTCCAGATCAGAATAGTCTGCCAGAACTGCAAGATCAAAGGAAGGGAAAAACCAGAATTGGGAGAAACTTTTGATTGAAAATGATTCAAATCCACATCAAAAGGGCTTGCTTTCCCTAAAATAAGCGCGGGGGCTGGTTTTTACTGGTTATGGACCTTTTGTTCCATGGTTTTAAGTTGTAATTAGGCCATTTATGGGCACAAAATGAGGGTACAAGGTCCATTTAAGTTTGTTTAATTAATTAGTTCAATTGTGTTTTAGAGGACTTGATTTGAAGTAGTTAGATCTATTTAAGCCATGCATTGGTGTAGCTCTAGATGGAATAGGATAAACTAGGGGCTTGTCTCCCTAGATCTCAATTCAACAGTTTAGGATTTTATGGTTCAGGATTTAGAATTTTGAGGCAGTTTATTGGGGTACATAAGATAGTAGGTTGCAGTGGTTGAATGGGGGCGAAACTTGGAGAGAACTTAAGGGATGATCCCTAGAGTTTGGGATAGTTCTAATGGTTAGATTGGTGTAGATTAAGTTTGAAATTTTGGTTTTTTGAGGAGTACAAAAATTCAAGAAGGGGGTTGAAACCTTGGATGTTGGATAGTAGTTTGATGTGTGCTCTTGATTGGATGGAGGAGATGATATGTATAGGATGTGGGATGGATTTGAATTGATTTGCAATGGATTTTAATGGTTGATTTGGATGGGAAATATCTTCCAACGGCAAGGGTTTAGGGAAGAGAAAATAGAAAGAGAAAAGTTAACAGGGAATGAGGAACAGACTAACAGAGATTAGAAGTAGAACTTGCTGTTATTGAAGAACAGCCATTGGAATGCTTGAATTAGTCCTTGAACTTGCAAAATATACAACAATCTTGAAGCCCATTTAATGGAGATTGAACAAGACAGCTTGGGAGAATCATAGGAGAGAGGTAATTAGTAACAAAACTTTCTAAGCAATTACACATTAGGATGTTTTAATTAGGATTTGGACTAAAACTAGAACTCAATTAGGATTTAGGACTAGAGTTACTATTCATGGTTACTGTTTATTTGAACAGTAGCTTCAGCTTTCATATTGGAATTACAATTTCATAATAATGGTTTTAATAAAACAATGAGGAGTTAATGAAACATCAGAATAACCTATTCCATGCCAACGATTCTATGGAGCTGGTGTAGGGAACCTAGGCTACACTTAATGATGCTGATGTAGAGAGGAATGCCTACACTTGAAGCTGTTTTTAGGCAGCCAAAGGTATCAGGTTGTAGACTCTTAATATCTTAATTAGCTGTTAGGATTTCTTTTCCTTTTTAAGTTATGATTATTCCATCCCAAGTGTGAATAGGACTTTGGTTTGTAAGACTAATTAGCCTCTATTAATATTCTCCTAGGAATAGAATAGACTTGAAACTTAGTTGTTAAGGCACCTTGCTCACCTAAAGTTTCACTTTGTATTTAACCTTTTGCCTGGTGCCTTGCCAACCATATTTGCTGTCGATGCCTAGGTTAACCAATGTGTTGGATAATTTTAAAATGTAGGGTCACTAGTCTTCTAGAGTGCGTGCTAAGGTGACCAAGGTACCTGAGTTGACCAAAGCACCTGGATGCCAAGGCGCCACTTTGATGACTATGATCACTAGCTTTCTAGAGAAGGGCATACCCACTGCACATGGCTCCCACCTTTGTAGGGTTTGGGGAGGGTCATTATGTACGTAGCATTACTTACCTTTGGTTTTAGCAGATGGGCTTTTCACAAGACTTAACCTGTGACAACTTCATCAAGATGGAACAACCTTTGTCGTTGTACCAAGTCTCCTACAAGGACTTAAAACCAAGGTGCCATCTTGATATCACTAGTCTCTTGAAAGGGGCATACGCAGTGCACAAGGCTCCCACCATTGCAGGGTCTAGGGAGGGCCATTATGTTCGTAGCCTTACTTACCCCTGCTTTCAGCAGATAGGCTTTTCCGAAGACTTAACGTGTGACCACTTCATCAGAATGGAGCAACCTTTACTATTGTACCAAGTCTCCTACAACAATTAAAACCTTCATGATGAGTGACCAACCAGGCAACCGGCTGATTGATTTTTGGGCCTGCAGACTACTATGAAAAATGTAGGTGGAGTTTCTCTTGGAAACTTTTATTTCCATGAACTTCTCCTAAAATTACTTTTGGGCTTTCCCTGGATAACAGGTCAGATGCTATTTGCTTGTCTTGTTCATATATGCATGTTGGATACTGATCATCATAGTTATGCATATGTTGCTAACTTGCTGTAGATATTGCTGATGAATGTTTAAATGATCATTTTAGGTTTGATAATTTCTTTGTTTTCTTATTTTTAAGGATTTTGAATGATGGAAACACCGATCATGCTTACGATGGTGTACTGTGGGTTCTGAGGTATTTCTCATCATTTAATACATAATTTCTAACTTTTTTTAAACATCATCATATTTATCAGTCCACAATACTGTATATCTATGGCTACATTATTGTTGTCTTTTTGGTTTCACTGGTCTGGTTTTGTGGGCTTTACTGATTACATATGTGAGTTTCAGTTGCCTTGCAAGATATGTCTATTTTTGCTTTTTTGTTTCTATTTTGTTTGATGACATTATTTGTGCAACTCCTATTGAAGGAGCCTGCAGGAGCTTTCCTTTGTGTTGCTTCCGCATGCAAGTGTGGATGCGCTGCAGTCTTCATCTCTCACCTCTCTCAAGGTATTTGGCTATTTCTTTTTGTTGAAGAAGTACAATTTACTTTAGACCTTTGGAAATACGTGATTCCATCTTTTGGGGTTAATATTTTCATCTGCACTTTTTCCATCTGAGGAATATATAAGATGTTGTGTAATATTGTTGTTTTATTATTTCGTTTTTTTCTTCTTCTTCTTTTTGTTGTTGTTGTTGT
Organism: Hakea prostrata; assembly: GCF_041222555.1. Classification (NCBI taxonomy): domain Eukaryota; kingdom Viridiplantae; phylum Streptophyta; class Magnoliopsida; order Proteales; family Proteaceae; genus Hakea; species Hakea prostrata. Next base: position 8,461,106 of record NC_142602.1, on the reverse strand, counting down.
TGTTGTTGTTTTGTGTGTGTGTGGTTGGGGTTGGGGGATGTGTGGGACAGAACAACACAAGAAGGATGCTATATGAGCCACAAAGTGGTGCTGCCAGCATTTAGACCTGCTATACAAAAGACAATGACCTTCATCCCTGTACAGAATCAACTCAGGCATCTGTACAGGATACACAGTTAAAGTTATTCCCTTTAAAACAAGGAACAACATGACCAAAATGAGGCACTTCCTTGCTTTGTTGGCCCCCTGGATTTGATTTCTGTAAATTATGTTCGGCACAATTCCTCGTTGGGCCAACCGTGGTTCCTTCCTGGTTGGCGCATCTATTTGTGGCAGGCGGAAGATGATATGGTGATTTTGACGTTAGGATGTTTAAGGAATGGTCTCGATTAGCCATGTGTCAGATTTTAGACGCAAATTTTATAAATTACCTTGCCATTTATGTCCATGCATGCTGCCTTCAGGAATCTCAGCTTCCTGATGGCATTTCACTGCTTCATTATGTGTGCGACTCCATTTTTGCTGAAACCTGACATGCCATTAATTTCTGCTAGTTCATGTGTTGATCACTTGATGTCATAGAAATATATGCCAGCCCAAGATTCTTCATGTTTCGATTGGCTAAAAAACCTCCTCCCTAGTTTTATTTGGGTTGTTGATCATGATGTAATCAGATTCTATTCAAGTTGCTCGTAGTTGTACTTCCAGATTTTAAATTGCATGTACACTATTTATGTCGCTCATATTTGGACTTTTACTCTAATAGTCTAATTTGTGGTTATATTTTATTCCACTTGTTTTGTACCATGTTTATCTTGACCTGCCGTTCCCTAAAAATTCGAACTTTGAGGTGAAATGGTAGTGAACTTAGTATCAGAGCAGGGGATTTTCAGAGTTCAACTCCTGGGATGTGCAAAAATTGGGTGAAGACTGACACTTCTCCACTGTTGGTGTTGTGCATCATGTTGGCCTCACATGCAAGGACCTTGGGATGTTTACATCAATGCTCTACCCTTCCCGGGTTTCTGTTATGGGTTACCAAGATACATTGTCTATGAATGTCACCTAGCATCAAATACCTGTTACATGGCAATTTTCATGGTGTCCAAATTTGGTGGATAGATTGACCCCAAGATCTACTCACATGTCAAGTTCTAGCAAATTTCAGGTTGTCTAGATGGGAAAAAAATATTTAAAAAATACCTGGGATTACAAAGTGGATGCTGGGACTACAAGGGGGTGCATGGACATAGGTGGAGGATATATGCCATTACATGGGGATGATGAATCAGACGTTGAAATTTGATACATGGTTCAGGCAAATACTGAACCTTGACCCCAGTTCAGCGCCACTTTCACTCGGCCTTGACCCACCCTGAGGGCTGGACTTTTGAGCCAAATTCTGTTCAGGCTAAGAGCAGGCTGGGGCGGTTTGGGCCATTAGCTGCTTAGCGCCAAACTTGCACCGCTAATGCAATATGATGAACTACCTATAAGTGTCACATTCTCTTTGGGCGTAGTTGGTTTTTTATTTAGAATACTCAACTTTGTGGTTATGAGAACATGTACTCTTTCAGACAGTATGGAATTGGAATCAACAGAATTAAGTTCCTCCCACACAAAGTTCTTCTGACAATCAAGCTTTGACAAACAACAGATCTTTCTCGTCGGTGTACTAAGTAAAATGGTCTCCTTGGCCTCTACAATGTTTCAATAACTTTTCTATTGGCAAAAGCCATCTTTTTGGGCTTGAAAATGCTAAAGTGGTAATTTCTTGTTCCTTTCTCAAAAAATGCATTAGTAAACACTGATAAGAGATTTTTGGTGGGCTGTATCTTCTGAGGTGATTGGTGGGTTGAAGGAATTCTGGTTCAAATTTTATGGTTTATTTCATCTGTTTAGATACGAATGAGAAAGAAAACCTATTCTAACCCCCATCCAAATGGGGAAAAAAGAGATGGCAGTTGATTTCTTGAACATTTTATGCAGCTTGGCACTAGTTGGCGTACAATCTGGACCTGTTTGATGCATGTACTACCTATATTCAGTAACGTGGCTTCAGTTGTAAGTTTTACTTCTACTGCACTTCCCTTCTGAATGATCACTTCACTGAGGATTATTGTTGTTTTTTGATTGCTCTAAAGCTCGGGTCCTTGATCAATAAAAAGGGTCTTTGATCAAATCAGCAGCACTATTTCTTCCCTCATGATTAATGCAGGAAGCTATTATTAATTGTAAGAATTACGTCTTAGATTGATTTCTGTTAACTATATTTGTTGTTTCCACCTGTTCCTCTTAGTTTTAAATTATATAGCTTTTATTTCCAACTTAGCAGGTGAGAGTATAGTGTACTTGATTGCAAAATGAAATACATGGTAAACATTGAATGGTGGTTGATGAGGAAATAGGACTCTAGAAATGGTACTTAGCTCTTCTCTATGGTACTTCAATTTTCAAACATAGTCATGGTCGGTCAAGAAGCTGAATTGGGTCAATATAAGAGCCTACACTTCTATAAGATTAACCATACTAGTGTATAATATAAACATTGAACAATTATGAGTAATAGTTTCCTACTATAGAAGTATTAATGAAAACCTATTTTGGATGTATTGCTAGTGAATTATTCATCATCAGAGTAGAGGAAAGGGTCACCAGATGGATATGCAAGATTACTTGAAGGCATCAGATGACCATGTGGTTTGGCATCTTTTTTGGAGAGGTGTGTGGACATAATTGAGGATATGTATGATGGTCCAATGACAAGTGTAATAACAGTGGGGGGACAAAGTAATGAATTCTTAATTATAGTTGGGCTACATCAAGGATATGCTTTGAGCCCATATTTATTAGCACTTTTAATGGATGAATTAACCAAAGACATTCAAGATGAGGTCCTTGGTGTATGCTTTTTGCTGATGATAATATGTTGATAGATGAGACCCAAGTGTGGATTAATACCAAATTAGAATCATGGAGAGAAACTTTGGAATCAACAGGTTTTAAACTAAGTAGAACGACGACAAAATATCTAGTTTGTTACTTTGGTCATGATCGGGTGGACGATGAGGTGGTAAAACTTGATGATAAGGAGATGCTTCAGAGCGATTTTTTTGGGTACATTGGTTCAATCATAAATCGCTCATAGGATTCGGCTCATCATCTTCTCATGAGCTTTGACATGATGAGATAACTAGGTTTTTCTAGTCTTGCCAAGAGCGTTGTACGCTCTACGCTCGGATTGGAGAGTGCATCCAGTGAGAGAGTTTCTTTCCTCTGCACTAAAAAAGGTGATGTAGAGGATGATGTTTCCCAAATAATTAAAATAGGGTGGATGAAGTGGAGAGGTGCATCCGGGGTTTTGTGTGATCGACATATTCCTTTAAAACTCAAAGAAAAATTATAAATAGAATTGTCGTTCGATTAGCTATGATGTGTGGTGTAGAGTGTTGGGCTATTAAAAAGAATCATATAGATAAACTCAATATAAGAGGATGCTAATATGGATGAGTGGCAAAACTAGGAAGGATAAGACAATGAACGATCATATTAGAGTTGGTTTGGGAGTAGCTCTCATAAGTGATAAGCGATGAGATAGTCGTTTGAGGTGACACGGCCACATTCAATAGAGGCTTGAGAAATATAATCCATATTGAAGGAGTTAGAAGAGCTAGGGGACCTTGGGAGAAGTGGTGAGAAAGGATATAATAACTTGGGCCTTGTATCTAGTGTGGCCTCGTCAAACTGAGCTGATTGGAAGGCAAGAACCCATGTAGCTGACCCCATTCAGTTGGGACAAAACTACATACAAAAAGTATGTAGTTTTGGAAAATGTGGAAACTTGTGGAAGCTCAATAATATATGCATATGATCAGACTTATTTAATAGCATTATCTGATGACTTGGATCAAAAGTCCACATCACAAGTGGGATTAGACAAGGAGTATGGGTTATCTGACTCTGTGCTGCTCTGTTGATTGCAATTTAGGACTCTATAAAGATTCTAGAAGCAAGAAGTACAAGTGAATCTTTGCAGAATCAATGGGATAGAACCAAAACAGATATTGGATGAAACAGAAGAAGAATAGAAGCACTTAGGAACTAAGACTAACCTGATAAGAGCAGATCACATCAAGAAAGATGAATGTGGAAATCAAGTTGGAATACCACTTCCATTGGCACAACTCAAGAACTTGATGCAGATAGACTTGATTTATTAGGAATAACTCTAGGGTTGGGTTTTAGACATATTGGGCATGTGATTGTATTCGGGTTTTACATTGTAATTGTCCAATTTTGACTGGCTCCGCAATATGGGTAGTAAGTAGGGAAACATGATTTTTATTTGCTATATTTCTTTTATATTTGGTGTTTATTGAACCAGTGGTTCAATCTATTTAATTGAAAATTTGAAATCATGTCTTTTTATACAATATTTTGACTGGAACATTACTAAAGTCCAACACTTGTTGAAAATTTCCCTGAGACTGCAAATATTTGACTTTAAACGTGGTAAGGCACGGTTATCACAGTTGGTCTCATTTCAACCAGTGTTGAAACCAAGATGTTTTGCGAAACAAACATGGGTCATGGTGTTAAGTTGCTATGGTGGTTGCCAGGTGGCCTGGTTGCAGCCAACTCTTAGGTTGGCCAAGAAGCTCAATGTTTGCTTCTATTTGAGGAAAATAGGTTCCAGCTATGAGGTAGGGTGTAGGGTGTTGGGATGCTATGAAGCATCAAATAGATAAACTCGGTATGACAGTTATGAGGATGCGAAGATGGATGAATGACAAAACTAGGAATGATTAGGTAAGGAGTGATCATATTAGAAGTTAGACTAAGAGTAGCTCCAATAAATGATAAGCTATGCGGAAGTCGATTGAGGTGGTAATGCCACATCCAACAGAGGCCTTTGAATACTCCTGTTCAAAGAAGTGATGTCTAGATTGAAGGAATTAGAAGTACTAGGGGAGACCTAAGATAATGCCAAGAGAAATGGTGAGAAAGGCCATAGCTTAGGCCTTGTATCTAGTATGACCTCAAATAGAGCCTGATTGGAAGGCAAAGATCCATGTAGGCGATTCCATTTAGTTGGGAAAAGGCTTTGTTGTTTTTGTTGTTATTGTTTTCTTATTTTACCTCCTTTATCTTCCTTTTGTTTGCCCCTCTTTGGAGATAAACTGATCCAGGTCTGTAGACGATCAAGGCGGCAGTGGCCTTGGAATTTCTTTGCAGCTATCACCTAGAGTCCTAGACTGAATACTTTTTCCTTATGATTTCAGTCTTTTTCTTTATTACTGTTCTGATGTATTATCTTGCATTCCAGCGTTCTTGCTGTTCCTACTTCCTAGTCACATTTAATGCTGTATTCTTGGGTTTCTTCTGTGCATTGGATCTTCTAATGTGGCAGCATTCTAGAATTCTCACTGTACCTTGTCAATTTTAATGCTATATATTTTGCTTAAGTTTCTTTTGATGCATTTGACGTTTTAATGTGGCACATTATGTTACTGTTATTCAGGCAGATGCTGCTTTGGTGCTCCTTGGGAACATGATGTCGAATGTATGTTGATAAATAATCCTTCCTTATGTACCTTGTATGCCTTCTCTTGTTGTACTGAAACTAGAATTTTCTACATTAATATGTAGCCCAACTTTTGATGAATAATAATTGTGTCATGTGTTATCTACCAGGAACTGGTAAATACAGTTATTGTACCTCAAGATGTCTGGGATCTCCGTCTATTCAAACATATGCCATCGATGTGCGTGTTCTTATCTTTTTTTTTTTTTTTTTGAATCAATCACTTTTGAGTTCCTTGATTTGTTTACTGATTTTTCTGAGAATCAATCTGTTGCTTATTGTTTGACACGGCTTTAACATCATCAGTAAGTTCTTGGTCCTCAATTTTGCTTCTCAACCACACACTTCTGTGTGTGGTTTGTTGAGTTTATTCTGCAGAAAATGCTAAACTGTATGACATCATTTATGCAGAGTGATGCAGTGCAGGTTGATAAAAATCAGTCCGTCTCGGTGTTTTGGGCCCACATGTTGTACTACAATACAAACCACTGTGAATAGTAACTTGGAACAGCTAATTATAATTTTCTGACTGTTTCAGTATTATTCCAAATCTAGAAAATGCCCCCAATAACTTAATATCTTCCTCCTAAAATGATTCATGCTTTATGAGGGAATGCCACTGAAATTTTTTTCACATTTAAAAAAGGGCACTCTGCTGACGCTGCCACATTCAGGTAGGGAGGCACTGCTGCATTTGGGTAAGGAAAGATCAACTTTTATCTTCAAATGTCACATTTTAATCTGCCTAAACCAGAGTACTATTGTGTTTTTAGGAGGGGGGACACTTTCAAGGGGACTAGATGGCACAAGGCATCGGAGGGGCTTTCTAGGCTTGTAGTGTGGAAGATATTTCCAATGTGAAACCAACAAAGAATACAATTCCGAAACTGAGATATGGTTGTATAGAACATGATAGCAGCTGATTGGGTGTTCAAGCAGGGCAGCAAGCAACCGGATCCTCAAACAGAACCGGTTCTGTCTATATTTGAACAAGGCTGCCTGTGAAGGTTTAGTATGACATGGGGGTTTGTTGGGGTTGCATCTTTAGGGTCAAGCTTGACAAAGTTTTGTTTAAAAAAAAAGAAAAAAAAGCTTGACAAAGTAAGTTGAAGAACTGATAGTGGAATGATTAGACAAATCCTAAAAATTAGGAGTTTCTTGAGTTAAATTAGGGATACATCTCATTGGATATGGAGAGGTACTTGAAACCTTGGAACTTACCATCTACTGATGTGATTAATTCCATTTGGTATCTCACATTTGGTATATTAATTTCACCCCACGAGCTACTCTAAAGTCCATAGCAATCTTGGATACATCTCACCTATTTTCGACAATATGAAAAACCGAAATTTTGGTTGAAATGACCGAAATGTCGTGGAAACTTGGGACTTTGTCCTGTAAGTTTTGACAATAAGTTTTGACTGGTTTTAGGGGGTATTTTGGGGTGGGACTCTGCATATAAGCTAATTCAAGCATAAAGAACACATTGACACATGCATTTTGCTAAAAAAAAAAATCAATATAGATGTCAATCCGAAGTCATTGTAAACATAGAGAGGTTTCCGACAAATACAATATATAAACTATAAACATAACTTTCATTATATAACTTCAAGAAATGCCTTAAAACACCTAAAATCACATAGTTCAAGTAATCAAAGTTTCAAACTTCAAATGCTTCTTTATGCTTTAATTAGCTATGCAGAGTCCTACTCTAAAATACCTCCTAAATTTTTTTGAAACTTGCTGTCAAAACCTGCAGGAAAAAATCCCCAGTTTCGACAAAATTTCGACCATTTCGAACCGGTTCACTTAAGTTTTGAGTCTTTTTGATTGGAACCTGGGTTTCAACCGAATGGGGGTTTCGCATTGGTTCCCGTGCATTCCGTTTCGGTTTTTTTCAAAATCGAAATTTCGATAGAAACAATTCGGTGGAATTTTGAACTATGGTTGGGAAGTACTCCAGTGTTTATGTGAAAATTAATGCTGATAGGTTTATTTTTGTTATTTAAGGTTTACATGTATAACCAGATCAATTTTAGTAGCATGTACTCTTTTTGTGTTAGGAGCTTGTAATTCCAACTTAGACATTGAGTTTAGTGTATGATTCAGAACATGGGCGGAAATAAAACATGGTTTTGGACTGTAATGTTATCATTAATTCTTATGATTGTTCTTAACTAACATTTTAATTTATTGATAGAGAAAGGTGATGTATTCCCGATTATAGTTGGGCTACAACAAGGATAAATTTTAAGCCCATATTTGTTTGCACTTCTAATAGATGATTTAGCTAAAGACACTCCAGATGAGGTTTGTTGGTGTATGCTTTTCATTGATGATATTGTTTTGGTAGATGACACATAAGTAGGGATGAATACCAAGTTAGAATCATGGAGAACAACTTTGGGATCAAAAGGCTTTAAATTTAGAAAAATTAAGATAGAATATCTAGGTGTTACTTTGTTGTGATTGGACAGATGATGAGGTGGTGAAATTTGGTGAAAAGGAGATTCCACAAAGTGATAATTTTAGGTTCTATGGCTCAATCGTAAATAAAAAAGGTGATATAGATGATGATGTTTCCCAAAAGAATGAAAATAGGGTGGATGAAGTGGAAAGGTGCGGTCAGGGCCTTACTTGATTGACATATTCCTTTAAAGCTCAAAGAAAAATTCTAGGACCGTCATACGATCAGCTGTGATGTATGGTGCAGAGTGTTGGGCTGTTAAGAAACATCATATATATAGACTTAGTGTAGCAAAAATGAGTATGCTAAGACGCATGAGAGTGGCAAAACTAGGAAGGGTAAGGTAAAGAGTGATCATATATTCATATTAGAGCTGGTCTGGAAGTAGCTCAGATAAATATATGAGAAAGTCGATTGAGGTGGCACGACCACATGCAATGGAGGCCTTTAAACATCCATGTACCGAGAAGTAATTAATCAAGATCAAAGGAATTAGCAGCACTTGGGGCAGACCTAAGATAACCTTAGGAGAAGTGGTGAGAAAGGATATGCATTGCTTAGAATTTGTGTCTAGTATGGCCTCAGATGGAGCTGATTGAAATGTAAAATTCATGTGGCCAACCCCATTTAGTTATGACAGGGTTTCTTCTTGTTGTTGCCATAGAGAAACAGTCTTTCTCATTAATTATTCTTTTTCATCCAGGTCTGCTTTGTACTTCATCACTTGCTACTTTTCAAGAAAAGTTTCCCAAGTATGTATACTACCACACTGTTACTATTTATTCTTTTATCCCATTATAACTTCATCATAACAGTATTTGTTTGTACTTTAAAGAAATAAGAATATTCATCTGATTTTCCCCCTCCTTTTACCTTTTCACAGGGTGACCTTCGTGATGTTTTACATCTCAGAAAGAATCTACTGAGAGCTGTTCTCGGATTACTCAAATTGAAGGTTTGGTTTGTGTAAACTTTTGTCTTCAGATAACTTTCTCTGCGTATGTTAGCAAGATTGTTTCAACTTGAAGGTACTTTTAGTGTGATCAATGTATGACTGGGGTTGGTATTTCTTCAAATCAAACTCATATATATATATATACATATAAGCGGGTGTGTGGGGGGTGGGGGATTTATTTTATATTGATGGAAAGAAGTACGTTTTGTTTTTCTTCTGTGAAAATTTCTGCTTGAAAGTCATACTGCTTTAATGCTATACCCTGGCATTTTCATGATCGTTTTGTTTTTCTTCTGTGAAAATTTCTGCTTGAAAGTGATACTGCTTTAATGCCATACCCTTGCATTTTCATGATCTTTTATCGGAATCATATTTCTAAGAGGGTTGTAATAGTATCTTATCACTATGGAAACACCTTTGGCTCAAATAGTCAGTCAAAAAGGAGGTTGGGTGGCAGCTTAGTTGAACGCCCTAGGCCTTCCAAAGCATTCAAACTCTTTAGTGCTTCAGCACTTAAATGTCACCTAAGCAGTGCCTATGCAGTATAATTCATGTTCAAATATTCTAAAATATCAGTGATAGTGATTAGCTATAGTCCAATAGGTAACACCTTGCAATATAATGTCATAAAAAGCAGATTTACGAGGATAAAGAGGGTTAAAAAGAGAGGCAGTTAAAGGGTTAAATCACAGTATGATGACATCTAAACATGAATTATAAATAAGAAGGGGAAAAAAGGCTCTTGAAAACGTTAATCTCAGATGTATAATGCACATCTTGATGACATATCAGTGATAGTGATTAGCTATAGTCCAATAGGTACACCTTGCAATATAATGTCATAAAAAGCAGATTTCGAGGATAAAGAGGGTTAAAAGAGAGGCAGTTAAAGGGTTAAATCACAGTATGATGACATCTAAACATGAATTATAAATAAGAAGGGGAAAAAAGGCTCTTGAAAACGTTAATCTCAGATGTATAATGCACATCTTGATGACATATATGATTAATGAGAAGGGGGGAAAAGGCTGTTAAAGACTTAAAATCACAGATTTGAAATTCACAACATGATACAAGATGATGGGGCTGGGGGAAAAGGAGAAAGGGGAGGTGTTGGGGGGTGGGTGGGGAGAGTTTATGTAGAAGATGATGGGGCTGGGGGAAAGAGGAAGGGAAAAGGAAAAGAAAAAAAATAAATTGTACCAAGGTGTTGCTTACCCAAAGCAATGCTTTATTGGCCTAAGCAGACACTTTTTGGCTTAAAGAAAGCATATGATTGCTTTGTCACATTGATGTTGCCACTTGACAACTACGGGTGAGCGGGACCTATTTCCGCATCAATGCTTTATGCTTTTTTGTCTCAGTTCAGGGACTTCTGTGTAAATGCATTATGATGATATGCTGGTTTTCAACTTTACTAACTGGCATGATGAGACTGCCAATTGAATTGTACTCTGGCAGTTGCTACTCGCTAGATATTAAAACATGTGTACATGCTTCGACACTTTCTTTTGTGATGTTTAAGAAGTCCATTTCTGAAGGAAAAGTAAGGGGCTGGGAGAGAGAACAACCAATACATCTTAGAAATCACAAGATGCCATCTTCATAGAAGGAAAGGCAAGGACGTAAAAAGGAAAAGGCAAAAAACCCAAAAAGGCCACATCAGGTAAAAAAATAGGGGGAGGTGGCACCCTGGGTGGAGGCCCAAGCTAGCAGTGGCCTAATAATAATTTGATATATAAATCTATCTTCACACTTCAGAGATGGTGCATGAGCCAAGAACTTAACAAATCCACAAAAATGCTTGAATGCTTTCCAAATTAGAATATTCACAAGAAGTTGTCATTGATAGAGGAGAGGTGATGTACTTGGAATTGGCCTCCTATGGTGGGTTTTCATATGGGGGTATTACATGAATAGGAATAGGAAGAAGTGGGAAGTAGAGGCATGGGAAGGAAGTCTCACAATCAAATAACATTTACACTCAGCTTATCTCTCAATACATTCTATTCAATCTGAAATTGCATCCAGGACAAGCTATTTAATAAGAGGAGATGTGATGTACATGGAATTGGCCTCCTATGGTGGGTTTTCATATGAGGGTATTAGATGAATAGGAAGAGGAAGAAGTGGGAGGTAGAGGCATGGGAAGGAAGTCTCACAATCAAATAACATTTACACTCAGCTTATCTCTCAATACATTCTATTCAATCTGAAATTGCATCCAGTACAAGCTATTTAATAGAAGAAAGACTAATCCTAGTTGAAATATTAATTCAAAAGTCATACAAAATTCAAAACAATGTCTACTCACTCTTATGTATGAATATGGAAAATTGGAAACAACTAAAAGACTAAATATAAATACAAATTTATTAAATCCAACTCTTGTTGGACCAAGTCGTATCGGATTGGTTCTTCTCCTGGAATTGTTTGAACTGGTTCAGTGATATTGCATCAACTCTCCTCTGCTAATAAGAACCCGACCCCAACAAGTTTGGATGGGGTCCAAGATTGTCGTCTGAGGCAAATCGTAGAAGGCATGTACTAGCGATCTTCTTAAGCATGATAGATGGAAGATCTATTGCTGGGAGAAATTTCATCTCAAATCCACCATGCTAGAGGAATATGTGTTCTTATAACTATAATGCCTGGCTTTCTTGGCATACAACCATTGGCATAAAAAAAGAATCTAATTTTTAAAGGAAGAACATCACACTGCACCTGATCAATTAATCCACCAATATACAACCAAACACCTTTTATTCACTTCAAGGTTTGTCTTGTTCACCCACACAACCTTGTAAGGGTTTGGATGTTCTTCCATCTTCAATCCCAACTTTCGACCAGCATCTTCACTGGCAACATGTGTGCAACTGCCTGGGAAGATCACCATATCTTATAGGGTCTCATTGCATCTCAATTTGGTTTAGTATTTTTCCGGCTCCAGTCTTTATCTTCCTAATCAGGAACTTTGTGTAGCTAAGAGATGCTGAATAACGTAGCAGTATCGCTCTTTATCATCACTCTCATCATTAATATCATTAGGCTCTGGATCATTTTCATCCACCAAAATCCTATTAGTAGTTCCGACTTGAGCTTAGATTATATAATGGTATGACAGCAATGCAATTTTTGAAAGTTAAAATACAAAAAAAAGCAACAAATAGGCAAGGGTATACTTGGGAGTAAAAGGGATAACTTGTTGGAGGAGAGGCAAATTGGCAGTAAGAGAAAGAGTTAAAACAGGGAAATAAATAGGAGGGTAGTTTGAGAAAAGGAGATACAGTATCTCTAACATGTAAGAAGGGAAGGGTAATCTGGGAAACAAGGGAAAAACTAGGAATGGAAGAATTAAAACAAAATTTGGGTAAGATGAAAATAAATAGAGCAAGAAAAAAAAGGGAAATGTGGGTTGAGGTCTTGAGGATTACCACTTGGGACTGGGTATGTTCCTCCTTAGAAACCAGAGGAGAATGGCAGAAGACTAAGGGGGATCTGCTGCTTGTGATGGAGAGAGGAACCATCAGGGAACAAGGTCCTTTTCTCTTTTTGTTGTCCCCCCGTTTTCTTTCTAGGTTCTGGTTCTCTTGTTTTCTGTTTTTGCTTTTTCTGGACTTCAGTTCTTTCTAATCTGCTCTTCTTTTGTTTTTAATTGACTCTCACTCGCTGTGTAGTGTGTACTCTACTTTCTTTTTGTTAATTGTTGAAGTATACACACTTTGAGATACTTATTGTTCACGGTACTGTTCACGTGAACAGTAAAGTATGGTTTTTACTGTTCATGTGAACAATAAAATTTGGCTTTTACTGTTCACGTGAACAATATAATGCTAGTGATGCTACTCTGCTTTCTATTTCTAATGTTGGAGTCTTGCTAATGGTACCTTATTCTATATCTACTCAAGATGTGCTGATGGATATTATTTGTGAAGATCTTTGCCCTCAACTTATGGCATTCTACAACAATATCATTACCTATTTTTACCTGTATTGCCCTTTTACCTTACCTACTTGGTCCGCTATAACCCATATTGTCTTTTACCTTACCTACTTGGTCCACAGTAACTCATATTGTCCTTTACCTAACTACTTGGTCCGTAGTAACCCATACTACCTTACCTACTTGGTCCGCAGTAACCTATACTGTCTTTTACCTTACCTACTTGGTCCGCAGTAACCCATACTGTCTTTTACCTTACCTACTTGGTCCGCAGTAACCCATACTGTCTTTTACCTTACCTACTTGGTCCGCAGTAACCCATACTGTCTTTTACCTTATCTATTTGGTCCATAGTAACCCATACTACTTTACCTACTTGGTCCACAGTAACCTATATTGTCTTTTACCTACCTACTTGGTCCACAATAATCAATATTGCCTTTTACCTACCTATACTTTGCCTATTACTTGCCTTCTTGTGAAGCATTTATATGGACATTGGAGTTACAATTTTGAAGATTTAGTGTGTATACTTCAAGATTAATTTTTTTTCCTGGTTCTGCTTCATTGTTTCTTGATCTCTGTTTCATCTCTTCCCTTTGTCTTTCTTTTCTGCTTTTGGTTCTCTCTCAAACCTCTCGGCTCTTCTTCCTCTTCTTCTAATTTCTTTTCTTTTTTCGTTTAATTTTTTACAGTTCCAACTCCCGGGAAGGAGTGAATTACAACCCAAGGAAAAAAGGGATGGGATTGGTTTGATCTCTATTGCCATGGAGGGATCCCTCACCCCCAATCACTACTGGTTTGCATAATAGCTACGAAAATAAAGGTTTAGGAAAGAAGGAGGAGACTGATGGGGAATGGGAGGAAGTTCATCTCTAATACTAGATGACGTAGACTTGGAATTGGCCTGCGATGTTGGGCTCTCACAGGAGGGGAATTAGAAGAATAGGAAGAGGAAGTATTGGAAATTAGAGGCAGGGGAAGGAAGTCTCACAATCAAATAGCACTCACACTCAGTTTATCTCTTAATACATCCAATTTAATCCAAAATTGCATCCTAATACAAGCTATTTAAAACACAAATCCTAGTTTGAAATATGAAACTCATAAGCAAAATTAAAATCAAAGTCTGCTCACTTACATATGAATACTAAAACAACTAGAAGACTAAAAGTTAAAACTGAACTAATTTACTCAATTATGTCCAAATCTTGTTGGACCAAACCCCACCCGACCAGAACCAATTGAAGTCTATTAATATTGCACACGACCACTGATGTCCAAGTAATAGTCAACGAGGGTGATGGGGACATTGCACCTCCATCATCCTTCACTACTACCAAAGATGGAGGTGATCACCTCAGAACCTTTCGGCTTGGTTGGCAAGGATTTCGAGGAGATCTACTAGCCACTTTGTGTAGAGGGTCACATAGACCCTTAGGACCATGGTCTACATATTTTTTTGTTACATTGGTTCATGTTTTGGGCTTATTTTATTGGAAGGGTAAGGCCAAGAATCCTCCCGCTTCCTCCACCTCATCAGTTGGTCGAACATTTGCTGACCAAAATTTGAGGGAGGCCTTGGCATGGTGGGAGGCGAGATCTCGCGAGATATCTTGATTTTTTCATAAACCGAGACAAGATAGAGATCAAGTTCTGTGAAATGGAATATCTCACTTGAGATCTGACCATATCTCATTAAAACTCTCAATTTTCGCTAGATTTTTGCGGATTTCAGGTAGATTTTCACTTGCAACTACTCTTAGCAAATCTACAACATCAGAGGAAGATTAATCATTCTCTACTTGTCTTGTGAACTTATGAGTTAATGATTTATATAGAACTTTTAATGGTTGTATAATTTTATTATTCTATTCTTGAAAGTCGAGATTGTGATACTTATATTGATGAAATTTTGATGACATTGAAGTTATTTGATGTACTTGCTTTTTATTTATATGCCTTAAAGGTTCTGTTACATGTTGTATAACCTTGCATTCCCTAATCCTTTTACGTTTCGGTTTCACATTGTGGGTAAACTTAGAAATCATACTTAGGGTTGTTTTCTCACAAATCCAAGGCCACCAATGTGTTCAAAAGGCCTTAAATAGGCTAAATACCAAGTTTTAGCCCAATTGGGACCCTAAAACCCACCAAGATGGTCCATTGAGTTGATGCCAAAAAAATCATGCATCTCAACCGAGATCTCAATTTTTCAAGGTGGTGAGATCTCGCTCGAGAGGGAGATCTTCTACCATGGGCCTTGGGATCCGCCGCATCCAAGATGTCAATGTGGCTTGCCCCTTGAAACTCATCTAGAAGATTGCTTCTATGCATGACTCCTTTTGGTCAAGTGGGTTTATTCCTATCTCCTCATATTAGATTCCTTCTAAGTTCTAACTGCTCCCATTCCCCCAACCCTTCTTGGGTCTGGAGGAAACTTCTTCTTTTGAGACCATTTTCCTTGTCGGCCATTACCACTCATATATCCATTGGTTCTTCCACTTCCTTAGCATGATATGTGGGATTGGTGTGCAATGTCATGATCTATGCCTCAGGTATTGATATGTGCACAAATGAAAGCAGGAGAGTCCCTCCACATGCGGTGGAGGGTGAGCAGGAGCATCATTGTTAGGCAAGGGAAAAGGGTTAGAGAGGGGAATGATAGGGTCCGCAGAGCTCAATCCAAGCCTGCATCCGCCCGGGGGGGGGTTGATGAGAGGGCCAATGAAGAATCGGTTGATAGGTTGGGACAATCCTGATGCTTTGAGGGTAGCATGGGTCAAGACTTGGCCTGATGGGTTAAAAACTTGACCAGGGTCACCAGGCGGCCTTGCTGACCAACATGCCTAACAAGGAAATTGGCTCACTTGGGGGGGGGGGGGGAGTACAGTGGGAGAAACTGAAATTTGGAATTTTGTTCCAAAGCAGCTTTGATTGAATCCTATTGGAAAGAGATGATTTGCCATTGCCATCTTGAACTTGCAAACCAAACACCTGCTGACTCACCAATGCAACGCCTCATAACTAGTTTTGTGGCATTTTATCACACTCAAAATAACGAACTGTATTTTTCCGAGCATGCTTACCATTCTTATGGCTCTCTTTTTGCTACTTAGCAATACTCTCTCATGCATCCGCACATATATGCACCTTGTGTATGGTATTGGAATCTGCTTCTGGAATGCTAAATGAAGATTTTGGTCTTGAATGTTATGTAGGAAACTTCCGTGTGTAATGACCGGGTGGTCATGCTGTTGCCAGCTGCTTTGTTTTCTCTTTGTACTGGTTGTGCCCCCGTTGCTTTCTTCTCTAAAGGCTTACTCATGACGTCCTGTTACACTGATGCCTCTGATGCTTCAGATGACTGGTTCAAGGTGAGAATTTTCAACATTTAAGTTCGATTTCCTTATTATACAAGACTAAGGACTGAAAAGAAACTGAATTATTGGTTACACACTGAATTGAAATTGTGGTTGCAGATTGAAGAGCATGATCGTGAGCCACCGCAAGAAGTTCCCGAGTGTTCTGTGAACGTTTTGGCAGAAATTGAGCTTAGCCTTCATGCTGAGGTGCTGGAATTTATCCTTAGGAGTGTTCATCCTCTCCTTTGACCAACTCTTTTTTTTAATTAATTTTAGGCTGTAAAAGATATATTTTCTCTCCTTTTTAGGTTTTCGAATCACATTATCGGCAAAGTGTGCGTCTTCCTCGACAGATAACAGATCCATTGCTTCATGAAATGGAAGACTACTTTCTTGTGGATGTAATGGACAAAGATATTGGAAAGATGCTGCTGCCTGATATCTTTTTTACAACTTCTCTTTTATCTAATTGTATATACTGTTTTATCTTCACAAGGTAGACTTTACGTTCAAGTTCACATTTAATTTTATCTAAAAGCATGGGATTGTGCTGTCCTTGTTGTAAAATTTAGTAAATATGATACTTTTCCTCCACGGTAAGAATATAGAATAATCTGATTATCAGTTTTGATCTTAATATGGCATAGGGTAGTCAACTTGGCAGAGCTGAAGAACTTGATCTTGAGGCCTAACTGCTACCCTAGGAAATTGAGTTGGGGCGAGATCTCAACAAGTTGGTGGATTTTTTTTTGGGTCCAACTCTAATAGCCATCCTTTTTTTTATTTTTTTTTCCCACCGGGGGGGGGGAGGTGGTTTGATATCCTATTCAGACTTTGTACACAATGACGCTATCAAATTTATTAAAAGATAAAAATAAGTTAGGAGTTGGATGTAAACCATAGTTTGTGAC
The DNA here is from genome assembly GCF_041222555.1 of Hakea prostrata. Lineage (NCBI taxonomy): Eukaryota > Viridiplantae > Streptophyta > Magnoliopsida > Proteales > Proteaceae > Hakea > Hakea prostrata. The sequence goes on along the minus strand of NC_142602.1, from coordinate 8,443,875 downwards.
TGCTATGATGAACTGAAAGTCTAAGATACTGTATTCTAAACTTTCTACACATAAAAAAGTAGACAAATCTTACATTTCACGTAATACTACAGTAAACATTAGACTTGTTCAAATTACATCTCTTAAATGTGCTTGAAAATTGGCTGATTATTTGTAAAAGTAGGCTAGATCTAGTAATCATCTGCAGGAGAGGAGCAAACTTCAATGAATATTTGGGTGAAAATTGACCAAAATCTTGAGGTTCTAAGCTTCTAGCTGCAACATGCATGGACTTGACTGGACAAAGGTCTGCAGCCTGCAGGTCCAAATGAAGGAAGGATATGAATTTCTGATGACTCTGTGTTCTCCTAAGTAATAGAGGTTAGTTGAGGAAAATTAGGAAACCCCTAGATCAGAAGGGTGTTGAGAGGGGATAATAGACTGCAATTTGGATCAAGGGGAGAGAGCTTATTGGGTCTGGTTCCCTCTAAAGGATAAGCCAAACTATGCTCTAGTGGTGATTTAGGGACTGTTATGAAGGTGGACTGAAGGGTGAAGAAGATGTTTTTTCCACTTACTGATTAGGGGATGAGCTTTGAATGCTAACAATGAGATGCGTAGGTTTGAATGGGTGTAGGCTGTGTAGCAGTAGCAAACCAGAAGTAAAATAGAATAGGTGGTAGAGGAAGAGGAAGATGATTGAGAAACTAGACCTGGATGCTACTCACCAAACTTTAGGCTTGGTAGCTAATATATTACCCACCTAGTACGCGCTTGGATGTGACTTAACATGACACTTAGATATTATCCGTCAAATTCTCATGTTTGAGAAGAGAAACAACAGAAGCTCTTGCAATCAGTGCTTCTACTAATCAAGTTCTAGTCTGCCTTATTCTTCCCTCATTTGGGGGTATAAATGAAAGGGCCAATAGCCTTACAACACAGAATAGTAAGAGGATTCCTTGAAATTCTAGTGTAAAACAGTACTCCATGAGTGGAGCATTGACAGACTCCCAGTTAAAACTATAAAAGGAATCAGTAGGCAACTCCTAGAGAATTCCCAAAAGAACTCTTAACATAAAACATTAAACTGTTCCCAACTGAAAAGAAAATATAAACTATTTAAATAAGCTTGATGGAGCCCAAGATTGATCGATGATCAACTACGCACCAGTCTTCTAGGATCTCAATTCTGAACTTTAGGGTTTTAGGTTTTAGTTTTTTGGGGTACACAAGAAGATATGTTACAGTAGCTTGATGGGAATGAAACTTGGAGAGAACTTAGGCAATGGTATTTGGGAATGGTCCCTAAAGTTTAAGGCAGTTCTAATGGTCACATTGGTGTAAATTTAAGTTTTGGGTTATTTTGGGAGTATGAAAATTCAAGAAAGGGGTGGTTAAGACTTTGGATTTTTGATGGTAATTTGATGTGTATTTTTTGTTTTGAAGAAGGGGATGATATGCATAGGCTGCGGGATGGTCTTCTAATGGATTCTAATGGTTGTTTTGGACTGGAGATGGGTTTTTATGGGTAGGGCTAGCGAAAATAGAAAAAGAGAAATCATTGTTTGGGGAATTTAGAAGATCAGAAGAAGAAACTCGGGGATGGGTGATTCAACTTACTGCTGGATTGAAGACTAACAGGTGGAACCATGGAATGCTTGAAGAATACCTTGATCTTGTAGAAATTCCAGCAGTAAGATGAGAAGAAATTGCATCAGAGCCTAAATCGACTAGGAAAGTGAAATAATAAAGGAAATTGGCTGTAAATAGTGCTCTAATTAGATTAATGAGAAATATGTGGCTTTCCTACTTTCTGCCCATGGTTTAGGCCAGTCAAATTGGCCAAATTGCAAAGTGAACCCATGGAATCAATGGCCAAATATCTATATAATCTAATTGGTGGTGAATCTGCATGAAAGGTATTTTAGTACTCTATTTAGTTACCCATAGGTTAGTTCTTTTAAGTTGGCTGGCTACAATGGAAACCCCATCCAATGTAGATCGAACTTGGACACCTATTTGTTTTCTACACAAACAGGTCTTTTTTGGTGCTGGATCGGCATCATTCCTTTATTTCTTATATCACTTGTGCTCCTACATATCATATCCGTGACAAACATGCTGCTGCAGTAGTGGGTAGTTCTGTAACTAGTTACTAGATGTCCTAGAATGTCTTCTGAAGCATCGGAATCAAATGTTAATGGATTTTAGGGGATGCCTTAATATTTGGTCACCTCTTTGCTAATATGATTACCTTTTTTATGGCCTTTTTTCCTTTATTGTTTGAGGGAATTGAAACTTGGGTGTATGTTTCTCTGCTTTTAAATGTATTTATCCATATCTAAATCTTGTTGTAGTGTTTTATACCAAAGAATTGCTTTATTATTATGGTTTATCCAAATTTTTAGATATTTAAGAACAAGGATACATTCTGACCACCCAGAAGCTGCAGTTGGTTGAAACTGGTCGAAACCAAGGTTTTTCTTTTTTGGTGTAAAACTTGAGATGTGATGGGCTGGTCGTAACTGGTTACATGATTTGAGATCTCGGTCTCGACAGGGGTCTCGGTCCCTCAAAAAACCAAGATCTTGTTGAAGATCTGGTGAAAAATCCTTGGTCAACTCAATGCAACTAGAGGGCCTCTCGGTTGGTACTAGGGCTCAGTTGGGCTGGAACTTGGTATTTAGCCTATTTTAGGCTTTCTAAACACAGTTGTGGTCTTAGATTGGTGAGAAAACAATTGTATATATGAGTTCCAACTCAACGTTAGCTTTGAAACCGATACATTGAAGATGTGAACATGCAGACTTGTAAAGCATAAAATTCAGAACCATTATTTAAATGGAAAGATAAAGGTCTAAAAGAAAAGGTATTCTAGGGAATGTTGTCCTAAAGTATCAAATTTTGTTGTTAATGTGTCACTCGTTGGTTCATATGTAGATAAAAGAGGGAAGCTTCTAATAAAAAGAATAAAAAAGGACAGGGAGGAAGCTTCTAATAAAAAGAAGAAAAAAGGACAGGAAGGAAGCGTCAATGGAGATGATCTATTGTTAGTGGTAAGATCCCTTGGTTGTAGATGAGCTAAACAGCTGGTTGATGCAGCCTGGGTAGAGATCGACCAACTTTCCGGCGAAAAATCTAGACGAAGCACCAAAACCAGAAAAGCCCGAAGAAGGAATATCGATATGGATTGAGATCTAGATATCTCGTCCGAGATGGGGGTATTTATAAAGACTTGCTTGAACTGAGATCTTGTGAGATACAACATCTCGATAGAGATTTTGAGTAGATCGAGATTTCGGTCGAGAAGTTGTATTTTGTTGGCATCATTTTGATTCGAATGAGATCTCATCTTGAGGTCTCAAAAAAAGAGATCTCAGTGAGTTCTAGGGAGACTTTGAACTATAATTGGTTGAAACGCTTGAGACTGGTTGGAAGTTAAAATTGGTCAAAACTTGATATTCATTGGTTGAAACTATTGTTGAACCTTTCAAGTCAAGTCGAAACTAGGGCAAAACATAGACAACTTGTTGATTTTGTCTGGCTTCAATGGAAATTTAGTTCTACATGTCAGAATATATGAATTGCATTTTGGGTAGATGTCATTAGTGCAATGCAAAGCTTTCAAGTTTTAAGAACTTTTGGTGGTTCTGAGTCAAAATTCTGAAACTTTACAAATATGCCAGTAAAATGGGGAAAAAGGGAAAGAAGATGGTATTTTTGGGCTGCATTTAGGGTTCAACTTTCACTGTTTTCCTGTATTTTTTTGCTACCATATAACCTTTTTGATCGTTACATTCTTTATCTTCTTCAGACTAGGGGATGAAAATTCATCCTTCCTTTCCAAGATGTTCCGGAATCTATTGAAACTACTAGAGTATGCTGTCTCTGTTATCGAGCGAAGCTGCTTTGATCTTCAACATCATGGTTGTTTGGGCTCTTGCTCCATTCTGGATGGTACAGTTTCTATGGTAGCTTCTCTTCAGACTTTTCTCTGCTGTCCTCTTTTCCATTTGGGGGATCAAAATGCTGCTAAATCTGTGCTTTCTGGACATACAATCCAAGCCATCGAGAAACTCTTAAGGGCTTTCGCTAAACTGTATGAGGTATACTCTAAATGCTCAAGTAGTGCTCAAATGGAGATGATCACGGGAAATTTATCATCATCATCATCCAAAGCTTGCCTACAAAATTCTAATTTATCCGATGGAAGTGAAGTCAAGATTGTAGATATGGAATTGGACGTGAATGACGATTCTAGTGATATGGATCCTTTAGCTTTTGGAGGGAAGGGTGTGTCTGTCATTTCTTCTTATTCTTCTATGAAGTGGAAGTGGGACATGCTTTTAGCAATTTCTAGTTTTTTCTCAGTTCTGCCTACAATTACATGGCAAATCATGTTTGATCTCATGGATAGAGAAAACGATATGAAGGTACATAACATCCTCTTTATAGTTGACAAATTTGCTTTGTATATGTTTGGAGACTGTACACTTACATCCTTGTTTTGGTTTTGGCTTTCTTTAATTAGGTTTGCGACAGGATTCTTTGCAGTCTCTGTGAACATTTTTCCCGTTCTTCTTCTGATTTGTTGGACTTGGTACTCCTTTCTTATCTGCCATTATGAGATGAAAGATTTCTTTATATGATTAAGATGATAATCACATGCTTCATTTTGGATGCTACTTGTTAGAGTAGGCATATTTCTGTCCTAATATTCCCTATCCACTCTTATCTCTAAGTACATTTCCATCTTTTACAGGTTGCATCTGTAAAAAACATGCTTGAAATGAGATTGAGTCGTAAACTCTCTTGTGATAGTCTTTTAACAGCTTTGCATGTTTTGCTTGGGACGTTGATATCCTCTGGTTCTGGTGGAGAGGAGAAAAGTGTTAATCCATCTGCCTGTGGAAGGGAGTCTGAACAGGTATGTTCTTGGGAGTATATAGAGGTATTGAGGTTAACTTCTGCATTGGTGGGCTTTTTTTAATTTATTTATATATATATATATATATATATAATATATATATATATATATATATATATATATATATATATATATATATATATATATATATATATATATATATATATAATTTCAATTTTAAAAAAGGGATGTTAATGTTTCAACAGAAGTAAAACAAACATGAATATAGGCATACAATGTAGGGAAGGTGGTGGAGCTACTATTTTTAAGTTGAAAAAAGAATTCTTTGTCAAGGAAATGAGGGGGAAAAAAGGGGTGGGGGAGGAAAATTTGCCAAGTGGATGACTTAAGACCCTTTCTTTCCAGAGGGGAGGCATATTACTACTACTATAGAGAAAGGGGTGAATTCCCAAAAAACATAGACTAAATTAGGAAGGCTGCTTGCAATAGACTTGCGAAGCTAACAAAGAACAAAAAAAGAAAAAAAGAAAAGAGCCCCAAATTTGGGGCATCTTGAGAGATTGCACTTCAAGTAGAAACTGTAGATAGCTGCAACAAAGGCAGGCTTTCCCACCAAACCAGAACAGGAGGACCTGGCACGCGGCATGATGATTGATGCTTATGTGGATTCAGCTCCAACTTGACCTATTTTCCTTGGAAATCAACTTAGCATTGATAGATATGGGTGTTGGAAATCAACTTAGCATTGGTAGATATGGGTGTTGGGCCCTTGTTTAATAGGCTTATGTCGTCATGGGCCTAAAATTTTAGTGCCTAGGCTCAGTATGCAAAAAGTGATTTAATTAGTTTAATTGGTACAATTATGCAAATTTTGTCCAGCGTAAGCTATAAGGTCAGAATATTCATTTCTTCATGTTTTAATTTTAGTTTCAAGTATCCTTATTCAAGTGAAGTAGTTTCTAATTTTAGATAGAGTTTAATAGGTGTTCAAATCATATTAGTACTCTAGCATATTATGTATGTATAGATCTCTCTAGAGATCGAAATGACTATTGAATAAGAAAGCTTCTCTTTGAATATTTCCTCCTGCGTTCATCTTTAACTTCTGAACCTGTCAATTGAGATGAAGATCCATGGCTGAGAAGGGTTCTAAGGTGAAGTCAAGCCTAGGCACCTTGAACTAGTTGAAGACCAATGTTCAACCTTCATTCATCATTTGAATATTCCAACCGTAAGGCTTCATTCAGGCATTACTGGCTGCCTACATCAATCCCCTTCTCCTATCATTTTTTTTCCTTGAAAATTTTGGAGTTCCTAAGAGTCAAATTTTGAGATTTACGTCAATCTAACCATTAGATCTATCCCTCACCTTAGGTACATCATCCTCTAACCATGGTGACCTAAAATCCCAGTTTGACCCATTCTTATCAATTCAATTTTTAGCATAGTTCTAGCTCTCGTGAGATCTTGGCCGAGATCTTAGTTTTTTGATACCTTGATATGAGTTTATGTGCGGAATGGGAAAAAAATAATACAAAACTTGATCAAGATCTTTGTTCTTTTGGGATCTCGGTCCAACTCGACTGCTTTTTACCTAAACTCGAGATTCCTTATCTCGCCTTGATTGCTATCGGTTCCGTCTTGATGCCCAACCCTTCCAACTTCATGTTAACTAGATTTTTGGCTGGGAACTTGCCAGGTTCCTTCAACACTTCTGAGGAGTCTTTAGCTCATTTATAACAACAAAACAACGTCAATCAAGGGTCTCTAAAGGTGTTCTTTAGGCAAAGTGAATTTTTTCCCCAAATTTTATTTTTTGCAAATACCATGTTCTAGAGTAGGTCTTCAAGTGTGGATACATATATGTTTGGCATCTTTGTCTGTTCTACACTTTCATGATTTTTTTTTGTTGTGAGTTTATTTTGAATTTAAAAAAATGTTGAAAAATACTTAGGTTATGGAAATAATTTTAATATAGGTTAAGTTTCATTTATACCTATTAGTGGTTATGTATTTCATGTTTTATAAGACTACGTGTTCATTCCTTTAGCATTTTTGTTTTAAACTTAGGGTCAAGTTGGAACTCAGAAATAGGTTTGTTTTCTCAAAAATCTAAGGCCATCGGTGTGTTTAAGAAGCCTAAAATACTCTAAAACACCAAGTTTCGGCCAAACCACACCCTCAAAGCCTCCCGAGATGCGCCTTAGAGTTCACTTGAGTTGGCCCACAAATAATTCCATATCTCGGCTGAGATCTCACGATATGTCAGTTGTTTGGCTGCCTGAGGTCAGCCTCGAGTTCGAGATTTCCAACCATGATTTTAGGACATAGATATGTTCTTGAATTTTCGTACTCCCTAAAACCCCCAAATCAAGAAGCTTTATATCTTCCAATCTAGCCATCCATACCCAACAGAATTTGGGGGATCATATCTTTATATTATTATTTACATCCCCTCCAAGTTTCCCTCCATTGCCAAAACTTTTCATTCCATATCTCAGTAAAGTCACCTCATCACAGCCCATACACAAAAGTCCCCCCTTATGTCATTACCAAAATTTCATGAAACCCTTTCTTGGTACCATACAAGGTTGTTAAGGTGGCAAGGCGACCTAAGCAATTGGGGCTCCACCTAGGCGATTAGGTGACAAAGCGGTGCCTAGGCGGCAATAAGGCGATCAAAGTGGTTGGGTCAAAATTTTTATTACAACTACTTTTAAACTACTTTTTAATACAATTACTTTCTATAATAATCTAAACAAACATTCAGTAGCGACATTCATCCCAAAAAAAAAGCATCTAAGAATCATAATTATGAAAAATTATCCAAAAAAAGAATACAAACATAAGTTCATCTCATCAAGTATCATAACAATGACTATGTACTAACAAGGCCAACACGATAAATTAATAGATCTCATTATTCCAATTTTCAAGTCATTGTCCATTTAATGATTCGTTGATTCTCGATGTTGAGTATGACTCATGCTTTACATTTTGTTGCCCACATGCACGGGGGACAGGGGAGGCCGCCCTGGCAGGGGTGTGGGGGCAGCACCCCAAGAGCTTGTAGAGGTCCTATGTCACTTTGGGCCTCAGAGCTCCTTTGCAATTTGGGCCTCGGTTCCGAAATGACTAAGCTATTAAATTTATATACGACTTTCTAGAATAAATTTTGATTTAATCAAAAAAGTTAAGAAAAAAATACTATGTACAAAATCTCAAAAAAGTGGTTGCTTTAGTGGCTAGGCGGCAATAAGGTGCACACGGTGACAAAGCAATAGCTCTTTGGCAAAAAAGCGGCAAGAAAACAATGAGTCAATTAAGCGGTTCAAAAACCGCCTTGCCGCCTAGGCAGATGCTTTGACAACACTAGTACCATATGAGGTGGTTCTCTTAGAAGATCTTGGAAGAGGTGGCCCTCATTAAATCGAGGCTGCATCACATGCCATTCTCAATTGATAGCCATAGCCCTCCTTGTGGCAGTAGAAGGCTACTAGAATTTGAAGTGAGGCTGAAGTTTGCTGTGATTTGATGATGGAAAAACACTATGACAAAGCTAACGTCCCTCTAAATCTTTAGGCATGGTGGGAAGTGTCAAAGTTTATTAGGGCTGGGCAGGGAAGACATCTAGTGGGATAACTCCTTAGAAGGGAGCTTATATGATTATGGCAGTAACCGGTAAGTATAGAAGACCCGGGGGGGGGGGGGGTGGTTGGGTGTGGGTGGGATGAAGAGGACCCTAGCTTTGGAAGATGAAGAGTCCAAGTGATTCAAATTCATACATTATTAGAGAGTAGGTATTGTGTTGGCGGAGGAAGGGGTCTTTTGGTTGGCCATAGGAGGGAGGGTAGTGGAAAAGGCAACAGTAGCACCAATGGGTTAGACGGAAAGAGAATTGAATCAACTAGAACTCAAGCCCAGCATAAAGGAAGGGATGATGGGTTCTTAGTGAAGGAGTAGTCTTGGCTAGGCTTGGGTCATGAAGGGAAGAGTGAGTTAGAGGGAACAAGTGGTGTGGGATAGTGGAAATTGACTACAAATTGTGGGTTTAGGAAGGATTGATTGCATAAGGAAGACGAATTTAGCCTTTTAGTAAAGTAGGCCTTAGAAATTTTATGAGGTAAGAGGCGCGGCCCTACCACTTGATATGTTGAGAAAGGTTGAAGGGGGTAAAAGGAGGGAAGGGTATAATCATTGATGCTTGGTTTTGTAGAAGTGCAGAGCTTTCCACTTAAAGGTTGGAGGTTGGGAAGGGGGAAGCCTAGGCTTTGGAGTAGTCTCAAGGGGTGGTGGGTGGGGTATGAGGGCGATCATGGAGTAGCTGGGTATAGGAGAACATTAGAAAAAGGCGAGTGCTCGATGGATAGGATGGAGGATGATCACAAACATTATGGACTTCCAACACCTCAAAAGCTTGGTTTAAGCTTTTTTCAATAGGATCTACATTGTTAACATCAGGTTCTGCAAAGGGTAGAAACAATCAAGCAAATACTACCAACATGGGCCTTTCGATACAATCAAATAGATTGCAACAAGGGCGCCATATTCTAGGAGACCAAACTATGTGATTGAATAAATCCTCCTCTATCTGTTGCGGGTCGAGGGCTCCTTCCCGTTCTTCAAACTCCAAGTCATATTTTTCATATAGAAATCTCTGATCAACGATAGAACAAGATCCATTTTGCATCATAATTAAGAGATTCCTTGGTTCGGACCGAAGAAGCAATGATCTTAGTAAGGGGTTTGCAGATGGTAGGAAGGGAGAACCATTTTCATCCCTCCAAGGAAAACCTAAAGTTTTATCATGAATGTGAGTGCTTTGACTGAACTTTTTCTTTGGCCTCGACTGTGGGAGTGCTGACTTGGAGGGGTGAGGATGAAGGGTGAAGGGGTAAGATAATATTGCCATTTGGAATGGGGGTCGGCATTGGACCCAGATAAAAGAGGATGTGTTCCTGGATGACAAGAACAGTGGGGTTCTTGGGAGATCATGATTGGATTAATGTGTGAACACTTATATTCCAACACTTATATTGTTCTTCTTAATAGTATCTGTTGTAGTTGGATTCGATGATGGAAGGTTGAAGTTCTTCATCTGTTGATACCATAACATGGATTTTTACAAAGGCCAATAGATCCTTGATTGTAGTTCAACCATCTCAAATGATGCAGATATGCTGTCATTTACTTACCCGAATCCAACTGGAATGATGGGGCTTGTAGAGTTTTAGGAAATGTGTTATTTGGGGAATACTGCCTTTATTTTAAAAGTTAGGTATGCAGGATATTTGGTTTCTAGTTACTTTAGTCTTCTACTTTGTATTAAGTCCTAGTTAGACAGTCTTATTGTAGGAGTCATTAAATTTCTTTTATATATAATGTAATTCCCCACCACTATAGATAGATTGGAGATATGAATTGAATTTATGCTTGTGAAGAGCCTGTGTGGCTGGTGTCTCAGCTCTCTTCTTCCTCTCTTTCTTATGCTGCTTCTCTTTCCCCAGCATCTCTGATTTCTGTCTTTTTCCCTCTCCCTACAGGCCCAACTTAATAAGGTTTGCCCAGCATTGATCAAGCTTGGAGTAGTAAAATGGAGGGGAAGACCTTCCCTTGCATGTAAAGGAGCAAGGCTGAAGGTGCAAAAATTGATAGGAGAAATTTTGCCTGGCCACTACTTGAATGACTGATGGGTCTTAAAGACAGCAAATGCTTTCATTTGGGTGACGATAGTAGTTTGAGCAGGATCGAAGGATACAATGCTGAAGGGATTTGGCCTTTAATGTGGCTTTCAATGAGGCAAACTAGAGAGGCATGCAGAGATTTAATGAGGCTCTGCACTTTAGCTTCTTTTCTCAGAGAATGAAGGCCTCAAGTTTTCCAAATAAAAAATGAATAATTTGGAAGGGGAGGAATGATTGGCCCTTCAGAATTGGCCTAGAATAGGAGTGAATGGTTCATCCGGTGGGAATCATTAGGATTACTAGTGTATCTTTCGCCAATAATCATGAATGTGAGGGGAGAGACGGGGATAGAATAGTGCCCGAGATGAGGGGATAGAGGGGTTGGAATTGAGGACTTCCCACAATGGACAAAGTTAACAGGGTGAGGATAAGTATAAGAAATGTCAATAGGTGCCGGAAAGGAGTTTGGTAATGAGGGTTGCATGTCCAGGATAAGGGTGATGTGATAGGGGCAGTGAAACATTGATTAGGTAAAGGCCCATGAAGAGGTGGAGGGGATGAAATCTCATTGACAATATCAATGGAAGGATCTACCATGGGGGTAGGGCAAATCAGGGTAAAAGTGAGGGGTAAGGGAAGTGGCAACTGGGGATGAAGCAAGTTGGAGGCATGCAGTTTGCTTAGATGAAGGGGTAGCATAGCTTGAAGCTAGATCGAAAAGACATGATGGAGGGTAATCTATCTCATTGGTTAGAACTGGGATGAAAAAGTCCATGGAGGGATTTGAGACAATGCCATGTTTAGAGGCTTAGTAAGCGGTAGGGTTTTGGCTGCTGAGATTTGGAAATTGATGGGCCAACAATCAGGTTTCTTGAGGGAGGCCAGGGTTTCAAGGGTAGCCACTGAGTGTGTCATGATGATGGCAGCTGTTGTGAGCTTATTACACTTCCTCTTGAGCAGGAGAGTGAGGGAATTCAGAAGGGGCGGATTATTAAGGGATACAAAATTAGGGTTGTAGAGGGGAATGATCTGGTTAGAAGAGCCTGAGGAGGTACCTGAAAACTAAGAGGGATAGTGGTGAGTGCAGGTGCATGGTTTGCAGCAGAAGCTACAAAGTAGTGGCTGTGTTTCTCAGGGGTTGCACCTAGAACAGTGTGACAAGAGACTGGAAGACGTTGACTGCCATATACTTCACAGATTTCACAGCGATCTTTTTAAGAATATCAAAATTTTCTCCTGATATTAATCATGTGTATCTTGAAGATTTTTTTTTTCATTCTATTGAATTTTTATGGTTTCATTTTGGGTGAATATCTAAAGCAACTCTTCTGGTCTTGGATATTGCAGAGTTTAATATCTCTTGGGGATTTAGTAAACAAAATGTCCACATTGGACATTCTTGATTGGCATGGGCGTGTTCAGCTGATTGATTGCATATGCAATTTAATTGTTCTTGATCCTCCAATTGGTCAGGTAACTGTTCTCTACAGCCTTTAGAGATAGTCTTCCTTTCCTTCGTCAGTATGTGCTGCTTTTTGTGTATCATAGATGATGTATCACAGGGGAAAAGTACTTTCCTTAAAAAAAAGAATACATTCACTAATGTTTCTGCTTTTTTGTGTGTGGATGGATGGTTGGTTCATGGGTGTCATTAATTAGTAATAAAGTACTTATTGATAGTATACAAGTAGGTAAATGGTGAAAAACTACACTCCATGTATATGTATTGTTAATTATTGTGCATTTCTTCAGATAAGTGATGATTACAAGTTTTATGCTGTCTTTCTATATGTTTTACGTATGGTGCTTTACTTCTAAACAGGTAATGATTGAAAGGCTTCTTCTGATGCTTCGGGACCCTGATTATCGAGTTAGGCTTCTACTAGCTAGACGGCTGGGTGTGCTTTTCCAAACATGGGATGGTCATGAGGAGCTTTTCCTTGATATCTGGTGGGCTACTAATAATTCACATTTGGTAGTCTATATGATCACTTTACTGTTACATGAATCCTTTACTTCACAGGTGATCTAGCGTCTGAACTGTGGTCTCCTTGATGGTTAACTTCAAATTGGGGCTTATATTATATGATCCTTTAGGCACCCTTTGTTTGCTGGAATAAAGGTGGGATGGGAAAAAGTTTGAAAAACAAACTTTTCCATAAAATCCCGAAGTGTGGTTTGTTTGGTTCAGTGGGGTGGGAAAGTTGGCAGACAAGCTTCCTTAAATTAAGGAAGCATTTAAGGAAGCTTGCCTGCTGAGGTGGCATGTTAACTTTTTCACCCCATGCCTTTCCAAAATCCCACAAAATATGTGGAATTTTGTGAAAAAGTGTGGAAAACAACAAAGTGAGACCCACTTTTGACATTTTTCTACAAAATCCCTTCCTTTCCTTTCCTTCTCCCTCACCCCCATTACATATGAGGCCCACATGTTTATTTTTCCCACCCCACCTTTGCAAACAAATGTAGCCTTAATGCTCTAGACAAAATTATTGTGTGGTGCTTGATCGGTTCATAAACACCGAAATTTTATTGATCAAGACCACTTGGCAGGATAATAAGCCAAAATAAGGAATCTCTCTAATGCATAACAGGCCAGTCAAGGGTATCACACTGATGGGATGCACCTGATTGGGTGGAGAGTCCACCCTCAAAATTTGACCTTTAAATGTAGCCTTAATGCTCTAGCCAAAATTATTGTGTGGTGCTTGATCGGTTCATAAACACCGAAATTTTATTGATCAAGACCACTTGGCAGGATAATAAGCCAAAATAAGGAATCTCTCTAATGCATAACAGGCCAGTCAAGGGTATCACACTGATGGGATGCACCTGATTGGGTGGAGAGTCCACCCTCAAAATTTGACCTTTAGATGTAAAGTTATGGACTGTCGAAGAGTCATCAAGTTTCAAAAATCAGAACTAAAAGGTTTGAAAATAGTATATCAGCAGACGTGAGTACTCTTATGGAAAGATGTTTTAAGTATCGTATAGTAATATTTGTTGCCTATCGTCTGTTTATATCTTAAGAATGCCCTACATGTCTGAAGTTCCTCCAGTGCATCTTTGAAAATTCTCTCAAAGTCATCTTCTCAACGTGCTTCCTTGTACCAATACTTTAAACGTTGTTTCCTCTTTTATTGCATACATGTATGCTATGCAGTGTTTCTCATTTTTGCAGCGTTCATCACTAAGAATATGTTTTTGTCTATAAACCTCTCTTTTCTCTCTTTAATTTCTTTTTTATTTTTATTTTTTCTTCCAGTTCCAACTTTGGAGTGATGTTGGTTATGTCCTTCAAAGGGAAACTCGTCACAGAGACGGAAGTATTAGCCGCCGGTCCTCAGCCGTCTCCAGTGTTGGAAACTGTTGTTGTTACCCTAGCACATCTCGCATTTTTCAGTGAGAAAATTGAGTTGGAGGTAACTTTAAGTTTCATTGATTTTTTCTTTCTTATTGTTCTTTAGATTGTGAAGGGAGAAAAGGATTAGGAAGGAAACTTCAAGGCTCAACACTTCAGTGGAATATAGGATGGTTGCTCAAATAAATTGATCCATTGAGCAGTTATTAGTTGTTTCATAATTTTTTTTTTTGAATGTATCTTTTTTGGTCTGTCAGTATTATATACTTTTCAAAGATAGTGGTTTATTTTTCTATTTCTGTTTTCATTCTTAGTTAAAGAAAGTTTTCCTTTTTTATTTTCACAAATCTCTGCAGGTTTCAATGAAGATGCTATTATATTTATATGCTTCAGTTTCAGTTTCGTGCTTGATAACACTCTTGATGGTCTATTCCAGTACTTATCTATGCTATTAGGGACATAATTTGTTACTTCAGCTTGTTTTGTTTTGCTTCCTTAATTTCCAATTCAGTAAGATCTCTTGTGAGGTAGTTTGTAGGTAACCAATTAGGAAAGCTTTCTGAATCTAGATTAAAGATGAAGAACTTTTTGACACTTCTGTGCTTTGATCTCAGTGACACTCAGTCAGCCTCTTACATTTCTTTTTACCCCAGCTCTTACTTTCATTAAAATAAGCAATCAAGTAGATGTCATTTTTACTCCACTATGCCGTAGACGCTTAGAGGCAAGGCTTTAAGAACCAGAAATTGGATTGTTGATTTGGTGTATTCATATTGTAATCGGCTGTTACCAGTCCCTGATATCAATCTTCTTCGGAACAGAAGTATTCCTTCTCTTGGCTGTTAGTCTTTCTCCTTTTGGTCCTATATGTTCTATTACTATCCTGGGACAACATAATAGATTTTGTCTCTTCTCTAACATCTTAATTTCACCGTATGTTACGTTAAGGTCTTAAAATTTTGGAGTAACTTTGCCTACTTTACCTCCGCCCCATCAACCATCAATCCCTCTTTTATTTCCATCAATCAACCACATTGATTTTAATGCAAAAAGTTGACCTCGAGAGCATAGTATGAGAACCTCGTGAGCTCTCACCGAGAACTCGTGAGATCTCCTTTTTACCAAGCCGAGTCGAGTTCATGTGTGCGACCAATAAACTACCCCAAGGTGAGATATCGGTTCAACCAGGGATCTCCGTTGAGTTTATTCCCTTTTTACCCAGTCTCGGTTGAGTCATTCCTATCTCATCTTGACTCGATCTCGGTGCTCTTAGTCTCTTCTCTCGAAAGCAGCTTCCTCCATCATTTTTTGCTGGATTTTGGCTAGAATCTTGCTGGATTTTCACCTACAACAGTTCTAAGGAGCCCTTAGCTCATCTACAACAAAAAAATACGTCAATCAAGCGTATTTGAAGGTTTTCTTCGAGCAAGGTCAATTTTCCCCCCAAATTTGATTTTTTTCCAAATACTATGTTCTATAGTCAGTGTTTGAGTGTGGAGCTGCTTGGTTACTTTTGGGCCTTGACTGATTTCATGTCACCTTGTTCATATTAAGTTATGATGCTTGTACTATTGTATTTTCAAGATTTATCACATTGTACTATTCTGCTGAGGTATGAACTACTGATATTGATGGCGTTATGAACAATTTAAGTTATTTGAGATCTTAGCACTTGGTTTTCATTTATATAAATTAATCATTCTATATTTCATGTTTTACAACATTGCATGTTCATTCTTGTATCATTTCCGTTTCAAACTTAGGGTCGAATTGGAACTCATACATAGGATTGTTTCTTACAAATATAAGGCCACCAATGTGTTTAGAAGGCCTATAATAGGCTAAATACTAAGTTTCTGCCAACCTAACCCTTAAAACCCCTTGAGGTGGGCCCTTGAGTTCACCAAGTTGGGTCCAAAAAATTATCATATCTAGGCCGAGATCTTGCGTGACTTGAATTTATGGCTGACCAAGATTGGCTTCGAGACCAATATTTCTTACCATGGTAGAGAGGTTTATTTGTAGCCTTTTAGGAGGAACTCACAGTAAGACTCTATTTAGAAGACATATTAAGACTTTATTTGTTCCCTTTTAGTCTAACTTTATTTAGAAACTCCTACTCGACTAAAGACTCTTACTCATACGACGACTCTATTGTATCCCACTCTAGAAGGATCCAAATTGGGAACTAGGTGTAGGTATTGAATCCTTGCAAGTAGACTAAAACTAGTACAACTTAAGAATCCTAACTTAACTAGGACTCTTCAATAACTCAACAAATAATGACTCAAACTTAAAAACAAAAATAGCTTTAGGGCCCCACAAACATACTAGACCCAACTAAACCCTAAATGTACTCAATTGAAAAATAGAAAAATTACCAGAATACCTGTAGCTCAATATTTTCTCTCGAGATTGAGACTTTTCTTAATTCTCAGCCATACGAAGGGAAAACTTGATTAACTAATGGGAAAAGGGCATACTGCATTATTTAAGGGGTCATGACTAAATTGAATGTGTTCAAAGATAACTTTTCTGGTATGGTTTGACGAGGTATCTGATTCCTCTTCCTATGTTTGTTATTGAATGATGTGATTACTCTGTAGAGAAAAATGTTAAATGTGCTAGGGAAAGATGTTCGGATTGGCTGTTTATCTTTCTCATTTGCCAAAAAGTGTGAGGTTCCAAGTTCTTAGCTGGTGGATAATGGAGGCTTGCAGATAATTTCTATTTTCTACTGTTGTACTTTCTTATATACCCTAGTACACCAGCAATTGTCTGGAATAATATAATTTTCTTCATAGTTATGGTTATCAATTTCTTATATAATTCTCTGCTTTGCATTTTGAAAATGCAGGCCATTTTTATGCTATGTGTGCTTGCTGCTATTGATCCTTGTCTGAGGTACAGCTTCCCCTGCAACTTAAATTCAGGCGGTTCTTGTTTTTTCTTGGTGATTCTTGTTTTCTTTTGGGTGATTCCTTTTTTACTTTGCAACATTTTTTTTAGAGAATTGGTCTATGCAGTAGTTGATAGTCTGTCAAGGCATCTTCAGTACACAACAAGGTTCAAGGTAATGTATGTGTGTATGAATTTAGATGATGGAAAATACTTCGCTATCGTTATTCTGTCATTCTAGAGGGACTAATTAAATGCAAGTTAAATTCGTTGCATCATTCTATTTATCTAGGAGTGATAATGTTAAGCTTCTGCAAATTCACTTTCTTTTATATTTCATTATTTTTAATGATTCTGAATTTTCTGCAGTACTTGGAGGAACTTATGGGACCTATTCTCTTTTGTTGGGTCAATTGCAATGTGAGCTTACTTGCACTTATTGAGGTATGCTTTTCATTCTTCTTCTGTACTGAGGATTGAAAAATGAAAAATTAATGGGATCCCTGCCCAGATACCAGATCTCCTCCCTTCCCTGCTTTGAAACTTGTCTAGGTCTGTCCTTTATAGTGATAAAACTAAAACCATTGGGGAACTAGTTTTGGTCAATGATTGGGGTTTGACTTGAAGCTTGTTAGTGGTTCAGATCTTTGTTGTCATGTTTGTATTGTTTTTGGTGGTTCATTTCCAACATGTTGAAGGATACCGAATCTTGTTATGCTAGCATTCTTGACTTCTACATGATGTGTTTTCCCCCTACTTTGTGGTCAGAATTATACAAAAAACTGCATTTTCAAAGTCCAGATTATTCCATACTCAAATTTGTATTGTTGCTTTCTCTCAATATGCACATCCTGCATTTAATGTTCCCATCAATGAATGACTGTTTTCTCTAAGTTTCGTATCCTCAAATCTTTCTGACACTGAAGAGATAATTAATCGAGGAAAGATTGTTGCAAGGCTTCTAATTTGTGATCAGTTGGTTAAAGCAGTGATTCACAGAAATGGACATTATCTACGGGAGATATATGACCCAGAAGTGTATTATATGGGATTTTAAGAAAATTTAGTTCTGTCCCATTTTCTCCTCTTTTTTATTTTTAAATTTTAATATTTTATTGTCTAGGGAATTTCAGTTTCCTATTGATTGCTATTTATGTCACTTACTGGCTTTTTAACGAATATACTCTCTTAGGGTCATGGAACAAATTTCTGCCAAATTTTGCTGAATTTTTGAGATTTCACCACTACTGAGATGAAACTAGGGGCAAAATGAGATTCAACAAGATCTCGCCGAAATTCACCAACATCTTGAAAGTTTTAGTAAAATTTTGAACATTTCAAGGAGTTGTATAATACAAAATTCTAATTTTTAATTTTCAAAATATAATTGAGATTTGACTACTTCTCAGACTCTTAGTATTTGTTCTTGCATTTTAATGAAAGTTTCAATGTTTTCTACATTTCTTGTATATCCATGTTTAGATTTGTGAAAATCCATGATCTAGTTTTGTCCAAATACATCCCGGCATGTGTGTATCGAGATGACCAGTTTGTGTTAGGTTTTAGTAAAAAAGTATCATTGCCATTGTATTTATAGGCCTCAAATTAGGCTATATACAAAAAATCAGACCCAAAATACACTTAAAACCCCCAGAAACAGGCTCTTGAAACACGGTACTAAGCTGTACCATGTTTTGCTGAGATCTTGCAGAGATCACGGTATCTCAGCTGTTTTGATGAGGTCGAGACAGCAAGACAAGACAAATTTGGTACTGTGCTTTGGGGTGGTCTCTGTTGGGTTACCCTACGCATCCTTCCATTGGGTATCGCATAATTCCTTTACCATTGTTCAGCATGGACATGAAAAACAAGGTGGTGATCATAATTCCCTTAGTGGAAGTCTTCAACGAGTGCTGTCATTTCCTAGGTGTGAAAATGATTGGAGATGGTGAGACTTTAAATTCTCGTGGGACTACAAAAACAGGGGAAGTGGCAGACTCTATGACTCCTTGCAAGCTTGATAGGGTCTTTGTCAATGAATTTTGGTTCTCATCTTTCCCCTTTGTCCATGCTTCTTCTTGACCCATCCTCTTGGTATCCTAACCATTGTCCTTGCTTGTCCAACCTTAAATCTCCTTTGGCTCTAAATCGTTTGAATTCTTTGACATGTCCTCTCATCCATAGTTTAAAATCTCGTGAGATGTCACTGAAATCTTGTGAAATCTCAGCCATCTTGACATTAGCAAGATAAAACATAGTTCGAGACGAGATTCAGTTGGTTGATTAAATCATGATGAAATCTAGCTTAAATCTAGCAGAAATTTTGGTATTTTGCTGAAATTTTGAAAATTTCAAGCGGTGTATAATATTAAATGAAATTTGTAATTTTATAATTATAATTTAAAACTTTGGCATCTTGCCAAAAATTCGGTGAACTTGCAAAAATTTCAAGGGGTTGATTTTAATGTTTCTTTACATCTCTGTATAGATTTGTGAAAATGCATGATCCAATTTGGTCCACATATAGTTGGGCATGTGTGAATCAAGAAGACTAGTTTGCGTTAGGTCAACTAGATTTACTCTCATCTCCTATAAACCGAGTCTATTGGGACTACTTGGAACCCCTCCTTCATCTGGAGGAAACTTCTCCTAAGACCAATTGCTCTCTTTGCCCTCCATACTCCACCTCCTTTCACCCTTGGCATCCTTTAGGTGTCCTCTACTATCTTTCAAGCCCTCCTCTAGTCTATGCCTCCTATGTTACCAAGACTACTTTGCTCGCTGATTTCATCTCCAATTATTCTTGGTACCCCTCCCCACATCCCCACAATTCCCCATTGAGTCTCACACTCTCACATAGTTCTAGCCTCAACCCCCCCTTCACCACTTTACGTCGTGAGCACACCATCAGGCTTGCCACCTCTTCAGGTGTTTTTCCCCTCTTCCTCTATCTGGAAACTCTCTCCAAATTGTCCCTTGGTCCCTCTGGCTTGGTTCAAAAGTCACATTCCTTGCCACCCAATCATTCATCAATCGTCGTCATATGACTCGTACCCGTACCAACCCCAACTGTGTCCTTTGTTGGAATGGATCCAACATCATGGTTGTCACCTGGTCTATGATAGGCAATTTACCACTCTGAGGGAAGCCATCTTACATGGTTCCATGGGGCTTTTACCTGATAGAGTTCTCTTCAGGCTGTCCCCTCAAGGGAATCATATGAAACTTCTCTCCATTCTTATATACCTGTCTAGTGCTGATTTACAATTGATTTGCGGTCTTTTTAGTTCACTTCCATGCTTTCTTTCTTGGCGAGAAGCATAGTTATCAAGGCAAAAGGCAAATCAAGGAGGTCAAAAATGGTGTCATAATTTAAGTTGACACCAGCCAAGCCTCCCCCAAAGAAACTGCCTGGAAGGTGGCATTGACAACTGTGACAAGAAGAGCATTAGCGATCTAAGCTTTCTTCATTTCATTGCTTCTGCAAGTTTGTATTGTGCATGATTGTATGTTCTTCCATATTTTGGTTCTTGCTGCTGACTACATATTGTGGCTTTGACTTATATCTACCTTTAATTTTCTTTACTTTCCTGGTTATTTTATCTGTCAAACACTTGCTAAATGCATTGCAGATACGGAATCTCTTCGTTTCTAAATCAGAGGCTGTTGACTTTTTGCAATATTGTTGCCCTTGGCTTCTTTCATTTCTGGTTTCTGGTGGAGACACCACTAATCTCTCTTTACTTGCCAAGGTGTGAATCTTCAACATGTTTCAGTTTCCTCCTTATTTTTCCTTTTTCTTTGCTAGGTACTGAGTTACAACCTTAAGCTAAAATTTGTCTGCGGTTTCTAGAATATTTATAATTTTAATGGACTTGCTGGGTCATCGAAATTAAGACCTGACTGCCTGTCCTAATTTGACATTTGGGAGAGTAGAAGTGGTTAGCATTGAGTGTTAGTGTTAATATTTTCTTGTCTATCTTCCTTTTGTTGCTTTTACCTATTTTCAACATCTGGCTTTTGGTTCCTAATAGGTTTCTGGTAAGCCATTGAAAGATCTTGCAACAGACCATTTTGTGCCAATTTTCGCAGTATGCATGGCATTATATTGTAGTAAGAGAAAGGAAAGTGAAAAAGGGGCTGGCGCTCTCCAGAGTTCACTTTTGTGTGTTGCTGAACTGACGGAACATGAACGAGACAAACTCATTAAAAGACATATGGTTTGTACTGACTATATTGAAATATTTTTCTCATTAAAAATTAATTATGCCATATGGATGCAGTGGTTGTTTAGGTTTACAAAATTTTCCTTTTTTCTTTAAATTCATGTCTTGCTGGATTTATGTTACGTTGGATGGTCTATGTTGCTGAAAACTCTTTACAGAAGTGCAGTAAATTGTTTATTAACATTCATAAAATGGTGCATATATCAGAAGTTTTGAATAACACCTCAATTATTCATGGACCTCTACTAATAATTTCCCTCATGAACATTGAGGAAACTTCAACCAAAAGAAAGGAAAGAAAAAGGATATAAACATAAAAAATTGTGGCATCATTTGTTTGCTAAATAAAAAGGGGTGGAAAAAATAAACATGTGGGACCTACATGTAGTGGGGTGGGGAGTAGAAAATGAAAGGAAAGGATTTTGTGGAAAAGAAGTAAATGTGGGACCCACATTTTATCATTTCCCTCACTTCTCCACAAAGTCTTACTAATTTAGTTGGACTTTTAAAGCTGGTGGGGTGAGAAAAGTAAGGTGCCATGTCAGCAGACTGCATTCCTTAAATCAAGGAAGCTTGTCTGCTGACTTTTCCACCCCATTGAACCAAACAACCCATGCTTTGGAATTTTGTGGAAAAGTTTACTTTTTCCACCCCTTTTTTTCTGCCCCACTTCAAATTCTTTCAAACAAACCATACCTAAGGGAAACTTAAGCCAATTAAAAGGAACTTGTGGTTCAAGTTCTTGCTACCTTTGCATGGTTTTTGGATATCCGTTTGTGCCTCTGACGTTTCTTACCCACATTGCAGTAATTGTTGGTGAACATGGACAGTAAAGTTGTGCATAACAGCATCCTTTTGTCCCCCATGTTTTGTCAATGGTACCACAGGATTGCTATGATTCTGATTTCATTTCCTGGGTCCTCTTCTTCTTCTTCCCTCTTTTTTTTTTTTTTTTGGTTGAAATCAATTACAAGATCTTCATACAAGGAAAAGCCCTTGAGGAGATCTGAACACTGAACAGGGTCTAACAGTGAAAAGTCAGATAGAAAAGAGAATAATTGATTAGCAGGAAAGAATTGAAGTGGGCTTCTTTCCAGAATAAGTCTAGAGTTGGGTTTTATGCCTGATGGGATTTAATATAATAGGCCATTTTTGTGGGCCTAAACTATGAGTAATTAAGTTGCATACGGAACTAGGTAATTTTGTTTCCCTTTTTATGTTTTAATTGATGGTTTGAACCAGTACTTCAGTTTAAGTTATTCTGGAATATTCTTTCTTTGGATAAAGAAATGTTCCCTTTTAAGTTGTAATTGACTTTTCTTGAGTCTACTTAAGTTTCCTAGTCAGGTTATGTTAAGGAATGGTTAGGCCTTCTTTTTTAGTGTAGGAGTCTATTTTTGAATCTTCATATGAGGTTGCGATGAGTAAGTATTGAAAAAGAATTGATACTTAAATTACCATTTTAAAAATTGCATGGTCTTTGTGAGAGCTATTCATTTTCCCTTCCCTTCCGAAGGAGTTTCGTCTCTCCCTATCAGTTGAATCATGCGCCAACCCTTGGTTCTTTATTTTATTTTATTAATTTTTTTGGGGGAGGGGGGGGGTTGGGTTTTAATCCTCTAAACCTGATGCCCTAGCTTCTCCTTTTGTGTTTAGTTTCCTCAAAGCCTAATTCCTCAGCTCATTTTCAGCACAAAACCCAACCTATTTCAATTGAGTTGACTCCTTGTTCTTCTGAAGTGCTTCAATCCTTTATATGATATATCTGTTCTGTTGGTTGCAGGTATCAATTGTCAGTTACATTCTTTCACTCGCGTCTTCTTCTTTAGAGCCGACGATTCCATTCTTTTCCCAGGACACAATTATGCTTGCAATACAGACAGTAGTTGATGGATTCTTGGAGATGTATAACCTCTCATTAGCTTCTACCATGTTTCACCTTTTCCATTATAAGAATCTAATGTATTAGGTGCTTACTTTGTTGGTTATGTTCACAGGGATAATCGTCCTGCAGACATTTGCATTGTTGATAAAATCAACATCTTTCGTCCTGACAGAGTATTTATGGTGATTATTTGTACTGATGTGTATCTTGATGAAAGCCTTCTTCTTCATTTTGTTGTGACGTAAGGTTAATGTGCAACCATGCAGTTTATACTACAGATGCATTACAGAGTTACTGAAGCAGTTCATTATAGACATAAATGTCACCGCTTGTCTGCAGTTCATGTGCTTATCAATGTAATCGGGCGTAGGGTAGTTGTTCCAAGCACTTCTTGGTAACTTCTTTCTCATATTTTGAAGAGTTTTTGTGGTATTGATAACTTCTTATGTATTTAAAACTCATACGAGTAGTACTTTCCATGTTCTTGGCTTGGATCATATTCTAATCCTCTTTCATGTATCGGTTGGAATGCAGTACTAGTGAATTTAAGTGTTGTTTTGCTTTCTAATTAGGCTGACTGATTGCATCCATGGTTCAATATTTTTACGAAACCTGTTGAAACTTCACAAAGTTTTGGTTGGGTGAAACAAAATGCTACTTCAAAAATTTCAGCCTTTTGGTCTTAAATTTCACAATTTTGGGAATTTCGGTTGAAATCTTGGTAAGTTTGGTAGTTAAGGAGACTCAAAAGGACTTACTCGACTTTTGTGGACAATTTCTTTTACTACACAACCCACCAGCCATACATGCTTACTAGTGAGTAGTGGCATCATTTGATTAGTGGGACTTCACTGTTTGGTGATCCATATCCTGTGATAGGTACCAAAGAACCTTTCACAATAGTTTCATCATGTACTATACAATTGTATTAGCTTTGGAGAGTATGATGTGATAATGTCCTTGAAAGATGTTTATTTAATTATGGGAAGTTTACACCTACCTCCCCTAAGATATGATGTAATTCCTCCAAAATAATTGGCATTTAACCCATGTTGTTAGAACTTATAGCTTTGTCACAGGTTTTGAAATCTCTCACAGCTTGCAACTGAAAGGGGACAGTTCCTGACACTGTTTCTGGGTTTCTTTTTGGGTTCCTATGAGGCATGAAGTTTCCGGAAAAACATCTAGATTTTTGGAGGAGAATTCTTCACAGCTTCGGGTTGTGCCCTGTTTTGGAGCATTTCTTTTTTGGGTCTGGGATTTTGCAAATTTCCCAGATGTATGAAGAATTTTTCTTGCTAATTAGAGCTGATTTTTTCAACCAGAAGTTGTGATATTTTATTTGCGATTGATTGAATTGAAATCTGTAGTCTGGCTTTTGAGTTGATGGATGAATTTTCTGGATTCTGCACAATTAATTTAAATGGTTTGCTGCTTTGATTGGTTCTGCAAAATTAATCTTGACTTTCTGATGCTTTGATTGGTTCTGCAAAAGAATATAGTTGGATTGGTTCTGAGGCTGTCCATATTAGATCTGCTAAAGCAGATTTTCTTTGTATGGTTTTGACCTATTTTGATTTAGTGGTTTGATTATCTTTTCCTGTTAAGAGATGTGGACAGCAGTAGTACTTGATGGCTGACGCTAAGACTGAAAATAAGAACACCATCACTGAGGTCTTATCATCTTCCTCCCATCGTCTTATTGAAACATAAATTTGAGGGTGCTACTAACTTCCATTAGTGGAGTAGAATTGTTAGGGTAGTAATTGTTGAAAGAGGGCAACAAGACCATTTGACCAAGAACTCTGATGCTAAAGACCCTGGGAAATGGTGGATGCCCATCTTTTGGGACAAATATGAACTCTATGGAGAAACCTATTGTGGATCTATTTTTCCATATTGATATTGTGAAAGAATTGTGGGAATGTTTGAATATACTATATTCTGGTCAGAACAACCTTTCCTGTATATGAGCTATCCCAGGAATTTTATAGAGTTGATTGGGAGGGTCATCATTTGATTCAATATTTTGTAGACTTAAGGAGGATGTGTTAAGAACTGGATTCCATACTTGCCCTTACATTTGATGTTACTGAGATTCAGAGCTGCATGAGCAACGTGCTTGTATGAGTTTTTAGGGGGGCTTGGGACGGAGTTTGATTTTGTAAGATCCCAAATCCTCAGTGGTGAGAAAGTGCCCACCTTATCTGACACCTTTTCACGAGTTCTCTGAGTCTCCAAGGAGAACTCTCATAATACTTCATCTGGTGATTGCCCTATTCACCAATAATCATGGAGCAAATTTTGGAAATACCTGTGGTTGCGGGGCTGCTGCCAAAAGAAAACCCCCAACCACTTCTCAGGAGTCTATAGATACACCAATTAAAACTTGTCATCACTGTGGTCGCCTGGGACATGACAAAGTCAACAGGGTTGCTAAATAGAACCAGAAAACAGTTACAGATCTGAAACTGAAGTATGGAAAGGAAACAAAATCTTAATCTACCACAGAAACCTAGCATTCTCCTCTCTTCTCTTATTTTTATTTCCAATACTATCCTCTAACACTCCCCATCAATCTGGAGCATAGAGATCAAATATGCCAAGCTTGTTACAAATGTAGTCGACCCTAAAGATTTTGTGAGCACATTAGGCAACTGTTCCCCTGTATGAACATGTTCTGGATAAATAAATCCTTCTTGCAGCTTCTCTCGAACAAAATGACAGTATACTTCTATATATTTTGTACGTTCATGAAACATTGGATTAGTAGCAATACAAATGGCCTCTAGTACACTATTGAGGCATCCATTTGATCATATGGAATTCAAGGACGAACAATATCTTGTGAAATAGTAATCTGAATAACAGCAATAAGGACATCATCATGGGTGGAAACAGAAACATCAGCAAAATAAGGTGTTGATGCGAAGGATGAAATTATTTATTTTTTAAAGTCAAATGAGTTAAATGCCAATAACCTTTCTGAGTATGAGAATGACCAACAAGCATACATTTTAGAGCGTTGGATCCAATTTAGTTAACCCAAGTCAAAGATCCCAAACACACGAGGAGGTAAAATAAACCAGGGAGCATGGAATAAATTTTGACCGAAACATGCGAAATTTCGCTCAAAATGCCTGAATATTTTCAAATCGAAACAAAACTGGGTAGATTTCGTTTTGGTACAATGTTTTGATTGAAATTTCGCAGGTTTCAACCATTTCCACGTCTATTTCCCAGCTAGGTTTCGACACTCCAGCTTGTTTTTCCTTGGTTTTTGTTGATTTCTATCTCATTTTCACCTAATTTCCAATACTCCTTTGCCTTCAAAAACCTCATGTGCTCCTCTTTTTCCTTCAAGCACCTCTTAAGCCACAACTTTTCATTGGCCCAAGCCCAAACTACAAAAGGAACTCCGTTGGCAACAAAATGTGAAGCATGAACCATACCCAACAATTCCAAACTTCCCATTATTGTCTTTTCGTTTTGTTCTGCCTTTAATGATGTTGTATTGCTTTGAAATTAAATATGTTTAGTCTAGGACTATGATCTATTATTGTGTTTTGTTAAACTTATTACTTGAATGATAACTTTTCAGTGGTTTTTTTTCCTTTTTTGGGCAAAATACTAATTCCATTGTGTTTGTTATGCTTTAACTAGGTAGGAGGCGAAAAATCAAATGAAATAGTGCTATATAAGGGCTGAAACCTGGTTTGAAATTTCAAAAAGAAAAAAATAAAAAAAGTACTAGGTTTCAAAATCTGGAGATTTAGGATTTTGGCTAGGTTTAAACCTGGCCTCAAAACCAAAACCTTAATCCTTGCCAAGGAGCAGATGGAAATAAAATGGAATAAGGAATTCTTCTTTTCAAAACAAAAGATGGCATTTGGTTAATTAAATAACAGGCAATTAACAATGCATTAACTCAAGTAGATTTATGCATCTTCATTTCAACCAACAAAGAACAAGCTACTTCTGTAAGGTGACCGTTTTTCCTCTCGGCAACTCCATTTTGTTATTGGGATGTAGGTAGTACATGACTAATGGAGGATGCCATTAGAAAACATGAAAGAACTAAAACGGTCCAAAAAGTACTGTTTTGCATTGTCAATACGAAGAATTTTAACCATAATGCCAAACTGAGTATGAATTTCTGCTATACAGTTACAAAAATATATCAAATGATTCAAAATGGTTATTTCATCAAATAAATTCAAGTAACCTTGGAAAAGTCATCCATGAAAGTAACAAAATATTTAAACCTAAAGTAGAAGCACAAGGGCAAGGACCCCAAACGTTAGAATGAACTAAGCAAAAGGATGGGAAGACCAATTAATCACATTGGGTCAATAGCTCACACAGTGAGGCTTCTCAAGCTGACAAGACTCACACTATAACTTGGAACCATGTTGAAGACGACTGTCTAATAATTTCAAAATCTGCAAAAGAAGGATATTCCAATCAATAATGAATTTGACGCACTAGAGAGATGCTTGAACAAACAATAAAAATAGATACAGCCCCCGAGACTCATGATCCTTACCAAACATGTCTACTTTGTCCTAAGTCCTGAAAGAGGCAAAAGCCAAGGAAAAAAGTGATAGAACAATTACATTCAGTTGTAAATTTATAAACAAACAATAAATTAAATGGCAAATCTAGTAAATAAAGGACCAATGATAGCTTAGGGATGGGGTAAGAGAAATAGTTCTAATGCCTTTAATAGTAACATCAGAACCATTTGCAAGGGTGACTGTGGAGTGGATGAACAAAAGGAAGAAACGATACCTGTAGTGCCAGTCATATGATCTGAGGCACCTAAACCAATGATCTAAGGCCGAGAGGTGGATGAAAGGTAGAATGTTGCATTACTTATTTGTATGGATGTGGTAGTAGATGGTTGGGACTAGGTTGCCTGAAAATGGGTGAGGCGAATAAAAACTTCTATAGACATCCTCACAGTTTTATCTTCATACTGTAGAGGTATAGAGGTGGTCTCTGTAGTTTAATAAGCTTGTCATAACAACAATGACATTTTGGTTAATAAAGTTATTGTAAGAACAAACACCATGAAATAGCGAATCAGGAAAGAGAAAAAGAAAAAAAACACACACACACACACACACAGATCTAACGTGGTTCACACACCGATGTGGTATGCTACGTCCACGGACGAAGAAGAGTTTTTCCACTATGTAGAAGAAGAATATAAGGAGATCTCACAACCAATCGCCAAGAACGGCGTTACAAGAACTCACACCCAAAACCCTAATAAAAAATCCCTAATCTCTTAAAAAAATGTGGTAGGCGAACATAAGATACATATATATAGACTCCCATCGACCCAAGCCCTCTGCTTCCACCACAGATCTCCGCAAAAAAAATCATTTGGGTTGCCCACCAAAATATGTTGGTGCAAGTCCATCTTCCAAATCGGGTACAAGAATTCGGGTATAAATAACAGTTATAATTCTAACAGCTTGGGCTTAGATGCAACTTGCAAAATTATTTTGGCTGATAGGAGTTGTTGATATGTTATTTAAAAGTTCAATGGTTAAAAATGGGATTACACAATACCTCAGGGAGGTATGTTTGACAATATGTATTAGATTTACTTTACGACTTGTTTAAAACTTCAGATTGCTCATTATTTATGTGGTTTAGCACTTAAACATTGTTTAGTTAATGGTATACTGCCAATGAACGGCGCCCAAAAAAAAACAAATTTTGAAACGATTTTTGCAATATGATCATTTACTCAGACATAAAATAGGATTTCCATGAAGTTTTTGGTCTTAATTTTGGATCAAATTGATCCACTGAAATACGGCATAGAAATGCCATGTTTTGGCAAAACCTCACCGAAATTTTAGGCAGGTAGGCCCGAAATACTGAAATGAGATGAAATTTTGACCTTGATTGCTTTGATTTCAAATTCGGTTAGCATTTTCAATGCAGTTTATTTTAGAAATATGAATGTTCACATGTGTTAAATTTATTTTCTATTTTGCAGCTATCTTTTCAACTTAATTGGACAATTTATCAGCTATGAACCTTTACAAGAGCAATGTTGTGTTATTTTATCTGCAATACTTGAAGTTTTCAGAAAAAACAGTTCTAAAGATGTCATGAATGTGCTAGGTGAACAACTGCAGGTATTCTACCTTTCCAATGCTTTCAATGCCTTTCTTATTGTTTGATTTTTCTTTGCTAACCTAAGCTCATACAATGCTGCAGTTTTTGGTATCAAAGTTGGTAGCATGTTGTATTCCTTCTGAAGATAATGGTGGACACTCTACGTTTCCTTCTCAAGTTGTACCTTTGCTTGGTCAATTAATTGTGGATTCTGATCCTTTATTGCATGAGTATATCAAGGTATGATTCTGTAACTTTCCAACCATAAACTGAAATTATTCTTGATGCTTGGGTTTCATAAAATAGAGTTGAACTTTAAGTTGTATTATTGAAGTTTTACATTTCTATGCTGGTTAGGAATTGGAACCCTTCCCCGATCTTGAATGCTTTGACTGGATACGAAGTTTCCATCAGGATTTGTGTAAAGCCTACTGCCCAAGAGAGCACTTTTTGAAGGTAAACCAGGATAGATACTGGGAATTCGATTTTGCTCCCTCTTATGCTATTAGTCTTTTATTCTTACATAAGTTGAATCACGTGCTTTGTAATTTTGAAGTTTGTTAGGAGAGCTTCCAAACTTCCGGAAAAATTGCTTTTGTGGAGGTTTGCACCGTTACTCTCTCATCTTGCTTGAATCTGTGCAGCTATTGAGTGCACTAGAGTGTGCTACCTTCTGTTAATTTTTTAAAATTAATTATTAATGCTTGTTTTTGCAGTCTTGATGAAATTCACAAAAAATTACTCAAGGGGGAGGTTATGCAGCAAGAAAAAAATGCGGAACATACTGTTGGGCAGTTTAATATCTGGGAATGTGAACCTGAAGTTGTTTCTGCTGCCTGGTCGCTAGTCCGCATTTGCAGTTCTAATAATGCTAGCAAAATAGGAGAACTGGTGTCTGATTTCGTTTCTCGTGTAAGTTTTAGCTTGTATTTTTGGTAGTTTAAGAACTTTCAAATTTTGGACTCAGACATTTCCTCTACCTTGTTATCAATGTTTGCAGGTTGGTATTGGGGATCCTCACTTGGTTGTTTTACACTTGCCTGAGGTTATATCACCAACACCTTTTTTTCGGCCAGTAAGTCAGGGTAGTATTACAAAAATCAGTTCTATTGCTGACGGTGGTGTGTCAGAAGAGCTTCTGGTAACTCTTATAAGGCTGTTAAAGAAGTATCTATTGGATGATACCGTGAAGATAATTGATATAGCTTCACAAGCTCTCCAGGCAAGCCACAACTGTTTTAGTTTAATTGGCTTCTTGTCAAGGTCATCATATGCTTCCTTACCAATTGGATAAATAAAAGTAGTTGCATACACAGACACACCATATGTGTAAGCGATTCATTTTATATCTATTTTAAGTTCTAAAGCTCAGGTCCTACCAGCCAACGACCTTGATTGTCTTGGTTTTAACCATATCTCAATTGGAATCTGGTATATCTCCAGTTTAACTCGAACCTTGGTTTTGAGGTACAGAAGTAGTGTTTTCCCAGATTCTTATTGTCTATTTTTGAACCAAATCCTTGCATTGGTTCATGTAGAGAACACTAAAAATTTACCTGTGGTTTTGACCAAGTTTTATGGTATATATTATTCTTGGACATGGTGTCAAGTATGGTCCGACCGGAATGTAACTCCAATATTAATCAAAAACCAGATTTAAGTTGTCATGGATTTGTTGGAAAGTTTTCATAATTGATTAAGCTTAATTTGGTGTGCACGAATGCTGTTTGAAATTGCTCTGGATGGAAATAAATTATTACACATCAAAATAATTTTAGAACGAACACTAAGAAATCATGAACAGAAACATAAACAAATCGAAGGAACACAAAGATTTAAAATCCCAAACAGAAACAGAAACATAAACAAATTGAAGGAACACAAAGATTTGACATAGTACACGCACCAACTTGGTGTGCTAAGTCCACGAGCAAAGAAGAACTTTCACCATGAAGGAAGAATATTACAATGGAGATCTCAACCCAAATTCCCAGAACTGTGTTACAAAACTTTCACCCACAACCCTAGGACAAAAATACCAAATCTGTCAATGAGCTAATTGGAGAACATAGGGTACATATTTATAGATTTTAATTGGGTAAATGGCTCAACCCATCGGGTTGGGTCATAACATACCTAGCCCTTTGCTTCCGTTACAGATCTCGTGAATTGGGTTGTTCGTGTAGCTGACAAAAATATGTCGGTGCGGGTCCATCTTTGAAATTGGGTACAAGAATTCAGGTCACAACATAACAAAACCCTTTTACCAATCTTTTGGTTTTAGTAATTTTTTCTTGAAGTCTTGGATTTGAGAAAACTACACTTGAAAATTGCACCTTCTACCAAAAATCTAGTTTTTGTTTGTGAACCGGGGTTAACTTGTTATCCTTCAACACTTCTCATTTTTAATTATTTTATTGGAGTTAAATATGGCGAGTCTGTTTATTTATGAATAAAATATGAAGTAGATGAATTTACTTAGATGACATTTTGCATATAAGGTGCTTGTCCTGGTTTTGAGCCAAGATTCCACAAGCTTTCTATGGGGATAAGTGAATTTATATAGGTTTTCCATTTGAATGCGAACTACCAAAATATGACTGAAATGGGTTAAAATGTTGCATTGATTAAACTTCCTCTTCAGCTCATCCTGGTTTGTTAGGAACCAAGATATCTCCATTGAAAGCTGCAGTTTCGTTTGAGATTTATGCCTGTGATCTACACAGAATAGCATAAGTATGTATATATATTATCTACAAAATGGAGTATGGTGTGACAACTTGGTTTCAAACCTGGCTTGCTCAGCCAAAAAACTTAGTTGGACTGAAATCTTTGGATTTTGGTGCTTTCTTTTTGGGTTGGATAAAAGCCAGGTTTTTGTGGGTAGCGTACTTGATGTAGTCCTAGATTGGAGACCAACTAGGTGCCAATATTCAAGATCTAGGATGAGCTATGTTTGGTCAAGCAGGTCAAAACAGGGGGTGGACCTACTAGAGCTAGGGTCAGGTTACTGTTAGATTTACTTGCTTGGCTGTTAGATTCAGTCAATTTAATGCCTGGGTAGCTTCTAGTTGAGGTTATAGTTTTCGCCTGAGTGTGTGGAATACTGAATTTTAAGTTTTCAGAAAATTAGGCTCTTGACTTCTAGGTTTTGCACAAAAGATTTGAGTGAATCTAGGTCTTGGAAATTGAATTTGGGGATGGGGCTTGTCAAGTAATGAGGGGTTTATGGGCTTTATTTGGTTCACATTTGGGTGGCTGGTTTGGGCTCGGCAGCTTTAGGTTGATGCAATCTAGGTCTCAGTGGAGGGAATGGGCAGCAAGTTGGTTGAGTGAAGTAGTTTTCTGCGAAGGCTGTGGAGGTTTTTTTATTTTATTGAAAACGAGAAACTAAATATTCGATATTCAAGCAAAAGTTACATGTGGATCCTTGGTATACTACCTGAAGGGTGCTTTCTGTTGTACTGCCAAGGACAGGATATGGCCTAGGAAGGTAACAAAAGTTGGGGAGTTACATAATGAAACATTATTGGCTAAGAGTTTACAGATCTCCAAATGATCGGGTCCTATGTAGTATGGCCTAGCTTCACAAGGTCCAGGTAGTAGTTTCTGCAAAGAAGGTAACTCCAAAGGACTAAACGAACTTCCAGCTTTAATCCTGCCACCACTTATGGGCCAAAAACCAGTCCCAAGATTAATACTTCCTGAAGTTAATACAGTTCTCCCCATACTCATAGTTGAGCATTTTCCCCTATGTACAAGGTAAAATTGTCCACCTTCCTTCAGGTAAGCTTGAAGCAGCTACCTGCCATGATGAACAAAGTTTCAGTCGGAACCGCAGGCGGAAGAGAAGAACAAAGAGCCTACTGTTTTTGGCTGAAAATTGTTCATATTTACATTTTATAGTACTAATTCCCTGAAGATCTTTAACTGAGAGACACAGTGGGTAATTTGGCTTAATAAGATTTAAAACCTGAGGTTTGGCATGGCACAATATAATCTAATTTCTCATTCTCCAAATGTAATAGCAGCTTGTCATGATTATTTGAGAATCTAGGTTAAAGTACCCACATCCCATTTGTGCATATAAGTATATAACACTATTGAAGGCAAAATTCCGCAGGAGAGGAGAAAATAAATGAGTTCATTCTGATACCAAGAGGACCATTAGCCAGATGTGTTTGGTCCTTGAACAATAAAAGAAAAGGTGAGGTTAAAGATTCCGGATCCCTTAAGCAGAAATAAGAAGTGGTGTCCACATTTGACCACCTTGCCATATACACTTTTACTTGGAGACAATAATTCAGAAGTCTCCAAAAGAAAACTTTAGACTTAGGTAGATAACTTAGTTTCCAGAATAAAATCCACCACCTGCGAGATTGGGAGGGGCAATGTGTAATAGGTAATTGAGATCTTACTGGGTGTTTAGTAGAAAAAACTCCATTCGTGGTAAGTTTAAATGTCCTTTCACAGGTGAATCAGAAATTATCTGAGCAAAGTGTGTTGGTAAAGCCTGTAGGAGTTCATGTGCATCCCATCTACAGTTGTCAATAAAATCAGAGTCCAAAGAGGACCGAGAAGAGGAAATCGAAGACTCCGGTAAGCATAAAGAAGAGGTCGAGTAACCCTTGGATCAAACCGTAAAAAAGTTAAAGAACCATTCCTAATAACCTGAATAACCCTCCCTTTCAGGGTTTGAGATCAAGGTAAGACTATTCCAAATTCTGGAACTTCTTATCTTTTGAATATGTGGGTCAAAAATAGATGAATGATGGAAATGCTTTCCCTAAATTACCCTGGCGCAAATTGACTCGGGTTCAGAATTAAGTCTCCAAGCATGTTTTATAAGAAGGGTTGATTATGATTGAGGGATTTCCTGAAGCCAATTTCCCATGGTGAAATGGGGAGACATGTTTGATCCCAGCTCACTAAAGAAGGGTTAGAAGATTTACCTGAATTCGTATTCCAAAACCTACAAGCCAATGAATCCAATTTGAGGCAAATCTGTTTTGGAATACTAACAGAAGGCGTATAATAAGTAGGGAAACTAAAACCCTACGTCCAGCAAGGAGAGGCAGGCCAGTTAGCCTTTCATCCCTGTAGTCTAGAAAAGATTTTGCTGTAAGGAAAAATCACTGACTTTTGACTTGGAAAAAAACAACTTAGTGCTGAGATAGATACTTTTTGAATCCATTTCAAGGATCCCAATAGATTTGCAATTACTTGTTTTTGAGATCCACCAAAACATTAGCACTAATTTGAATTCCACTTTTCTGGAAGTATAACCCTTGATAATTACTTCAAACAGGTAATTTGATTGAAAAATGAGGGACTTGAATGACATTAACATGGTCAAGCAACCTAATTGCAGTTGACCTAAGCTGACTATAAAATAAGGTCAGTTCTAGCCTTGTTCTGACCCTAGTAGAGAGGTGGATCTCTGAGAAAGAGAAGGAGAAAGAGGGGTCAATAAAGAGGTGCCAACTCCTGTTTTTATTTTATTTTTTTATTTTTTTGCACTTGTAGACCAACACCTGATGTAGTTTCTAGTAGCTAACATTACCAATCCTTGATTGGATGAGTTATCTTGGTTTTCTTTAATATATTCTTCCATGTTATCAGTTAATCTCTGCACCTGGTTTTCTTTAATATATTCTTCCATATTATCGGTTAATCTCTGCTCATTACTTGTATTCCCTGTTATTCTATTGCTTTTATCATTTACTGCTTGATTGCTGTTCCGATGTTTCTATTTTTCAGCATGTTTTCAAACTCTGTGATCTTTTAATTCAAACTTGTGGACATAAAAGAGATGATTTCCCCCCCTTACCTCTGAAATTGGATTTGAACTAGTTCTACTTAATCATTTTTGCAAACTAAGGATTTTCATGTTTTTAAACTAGTATTTGATGGTTTTGTTTCAGTGTCCTGTTATTTATTTCCCATGCTATATTTTTCAGTTATGAACAACACACTTTTTAACTTAGAATTTATTGCAACTAGGGAATCCTTTCAACTGAAAGGGGACAAGCAGCTCTGTTGTCTTGTGGTGAATATGAGAGGTCTCTTATTGAGGTAAAAATTTAAATATCTGTACTTTTTAGCAATCGTATATTTGTCATTTACGAATTGGGGAACACAAGTGTGTGCATGTGTTCATTCCTGTTATATTGATTTATATTTTGATGCTTCTGTCATTGCAGGTTCACTCAAAGGGTGTCAACATGGAACTGGTTGAGAAGTTTCTTTCGATTTTGGAAATAAAATCTAACGGTAGACCATAGTTGTCTTAGATCCTTTTTCTTGCACTTACATTGAATGTTCAATTGGCACATAATAGTTTTCTTGCCCTAAATTTCTAGGTGTCAAAGGGGCCTTGCTAATTGTAGTTATGTACGCATTTATGCCACAGAGTATGAAGTTTTATCTTCTAACTCTATTTTCACTAATTTGACATTGTAGAAACAGTCTAAGCTCTATTAGTTTTTGAAGTTTTGGTCTATAAGAGTCGTGGATGCCTATTGGACCCCTTGGACCTAGTTATTAGGTTTTATTCTACTGAGAGTCAATGACAAAGTTTTTTCTTTGGATGAATAAATTTATATTAAACGGTAGAGAACAAAGGAAACAAGTTCTTTAAGAGGGAGATTGAAAAGAAGAGCTAAGACCCCAGGAGACAACAATGAGCCTGTTCCTTGGGGTATCATCAACAGGGGGATGGGGTAGCTAACAGTCTAGAAGATACATCAAAATAGATGGCATTTCAAATCATGTCTATAGTGCTGGATTTGGAAGTCCATCTCCGAAGATTTCGCTCCCACCAAAATGATGAATAGAGGCACAAGACCAATCACGAGCGAAACCATAGGATCGTCTCGACTTGGGCTAGATGGAAGCGAGGGCTTTTCCCTAGATAGATCTGAAGAAAGGGCAACAAAAGAAAAGGTGCTCAATATCCTCCAAGGTGTTCCAACAAAGGATGCAAGTTGGGGGAAGCTGGGATATGGCGGCCAATAAGGAAGGATTGGGCGGGTAGGACGTGGTTAAGAGCTCTCCAATGGGTAAGGGAGTGGCGGGGTATGAAACCTTTGAACCAAACCAAGGGACCCTAGGGGGGTTTAGGGTTATGGGCACGGAGGAGGTTTCAGGTTGAAATGGTGGAGAAGGATTTGGTGGGGGAAGGGAGCCAAACAGTAAGGTCACAAGGGGAGAGGGGGAGGGGAGAGGTGCCCAAACCTGTGTGAGGATAAGAAGGGGGTAGGGTTCTAGGGGCCATTTGAGGTGAAGGCTGACAAGGGGGTGTCTTTGGGTATACGGGAATCATAGATTGTGCGGGGACCAAAGTGGTTGTAGAGGATGCCCATCGGATGCCATAGATCAAACCAAAAGGAAGGAGCCTAAAGAGATGATGGTAGAAATGGCCGAGAGAGCACAAGGGCGAAGCAAGAGGATTTTCCTCCAGACCCATGAAGCGTTGGGGGGCATGGGAACAATCCAAAAGGAGTCTGACCGGAGAAGGTTCAAGTGGACCCAATTAACTCAAATGGAGTCATGCTTAGAGGCAGTTTTTTAGATGAGGTTGAGAAGGTATGCCACCTTAACATCAATGATCCGACAGATTCCCAGGCCTCCTTCAGAAGTTAGGCGACAAATAGTCGACCAATTGACGGGGTGGATGAAGCGTGAGGCTTCCCTACCTTTCCAAAGGAACGCAAAACAAGGATTCCATAGCATGGATGGTAGATTTGAGAATGGAGAAGATCCCGCACCAGTAGAGGTTGGAGGATTGGAGAACAAAACAAATGAGCACCACTCTACCGACAAAAGATAGAAGCTTGCCCTTCCTGAACTGAAGCTTCTTACGGATATGATCGAGCATTAGGAGACAGTGGTGGCGGGTAAGCCTACAAGGAATGAGAGGGAGGCTTTGGTAGACAACGGAAAAGGAGCCAGGCTTAAAGCCCAAGAGCTGGAGAAGGGAGGCTCGAAGATGGTTTAAGACTCCGGAGAGAAAGAGGGTGGATTTATCAAGGTTCACTCGGAGGCCAGAGAGGATTTAAAAAGCAAGAGGACCGAGAGGATGGAAGAGATGGCTTGATGATCCGCTTTAGAAAAAAGCATGAGATCATTGGCGAAGGCGAGATGGGTAAGATTTAGGGATTTGCACTTGGGGATGGGAGAGATGAGAAATTGATCGGTTTTGGATTGAAGGATATGGGAGAGGACCTCCAGAGCTATAAGGAAAAGGGAAAGGGGGAGAGGGGGCACCCTTGGCGAATGCCAACACGGGAAGAGAAGAAGCCCACAGGCGAGCCAATGACAAAGTTGTTTTTGAGTCTTGACTTTAGTTTTTATTTGACTTTTTTCTTATGCCCAGATTTCTTTATTCAATTGTATCTAGGATTGCTTGAGCATTCTTCTATAAAAATAAAGGAATTCCTGTCTGGCAATAGATATTCAACTTATTCTATCACTTAATAGTCTTTTCCATTCTCTTCTTGCCATCATCTGTCTCTCCTTTTCTTATATTTTATTTTTGGGTGGATGGATATTTGTCTTTGTTGTCCTCCCTTACCTTCTCTCTTTTCTTTTCTGTTGAAGTTATTACCCACTTACAAGTTTCTCTAGGTATCACCATATTGTTAAGGCGTCGCCTTATTTTTAGGCAATAAGGCGACCGCCTTGGGGTATGAGGCGTCGCCTCAAGTGCCTCGGTCGCCTTATACCCCCAAGGCATCCGCTTTTTTTTCTTCTTTTCTTCTTTTTTTAAATCACTTGAAAGATGCCAAATCGAAGGCATATATTGAATTACTTATCAAATTCCGATTGTAAATTATTTATTGTTTGAACCTATATGCATATTTATAATGACGCTACTTGTGATCAAATGTTAAAATAAAATAAAAACAAACAAAATCGAAAGAGAATAAGTTCTTGAGTCGAGTCTCACACTTTCACTCTCACTCGAATCCCTAATCTCGTTCTCTGTTCCTCTGTTCCTCTCTTCTTCTTTTCCATTCCCGCGACGACACTCTGGCAAGCAGTGGCCTACGACAGGCGACTTCTTCTCTTCCTTTCTTCCCTGCGACTTTTTATTTAGGACCTACTATGTGTGGTTTGTAGTATGTTGGATGACTTGAGGTAGGCTAATATTAATTTTTTATTATATAAGATATAGATAGATTTATAATGAATTAGAGTGTATGAGATGTACACTAAAAATTTCACTTAAAATGTCTCAAAAGCACCTCGTCGACTCATCGCCTCAACTAGCCTAAGCCGCCCCGCATCGCCTCGTCGCCGTGACAACTATGGGTGTCACATTTTCATTCTCATTCTAATTTGTGAAGCATGAGGATTGTTGGTAGAGGGTTCTAGATGCTCATTATGTCAATTGTAAATATCTAGTGATAAATTTGCCGACCCATAACAAAAATTGTGCCTATTCTGGTTATAATAGTTTCTGTAAATAGGAATGGAAAAACAGAAGGAAGAAGAAGGAGAAGAGCAGAGGTTTCTAACAGCCAAGGATATCTCACATTAGCTTGGGAGGCTCTCCAATGCTAAGTCTTATTGTTTATAGAGGCCCAGCAAGTATTACATCCAAAATAGCAAATAATATGGCAGAAAATATAGTGGAATAAAATAATGTCTCTGATTTAATCATTGGTCTGAAAATGCTGTTAGATACTCTTTTACTTCTGTAGTATCCGTTACATCATTGCCAAACATGACGATATCAACGTATATGATCAGAGCAACTATCCTATCTCATTCGTGAGGAACAAAACGAGTTGTCAGAGGAACATTATAAAACCACAAGAAAAAATGTTGGTACTGTAATTTCTCAAACCATGCCCTAGGGAACTGTTTCAGGCCATTGGTAGTGTTATTTAGAAGCTGATGAGTACTCACCGTTGAGCAATATAACCTGGAGGTTGCTCACCTATGCCTCTTCTTGCAACTTGCAAATCAGTTTATTGAAACACATTTTTATATCTAACTGAAATATAGTCCAACAGCTAGAGAAATGAGCTGGTGAACCTAATGCAATTGGGCAGTGGAGAGTCTCAAAGTAATCAACCCCATAGGCCTGCATATATCCGTTGGCAAATAAACAGGTTTTCAGCTGCTTGACAGAAGCATCATCAAGGTACCTATTAGTACAAGCCTATTGACACTTGATCAAGTCCTTACTAGGAAGTGAGTCTACCAAGCTCCAGGTATTATTGGTCAAAAGAGCGCCCACTTTGACATGCATAGTGGCTTTGAAGCAAGAGAATTGGAGAGCATCATTGTGATTTAAGAATAGGAATAGTAGTGATGTAGGTCTCAAGACCTACGCCAAGAGGAAGGCCATAAACACTTGGCTTGCTGACCTGCAGCACAAGGAACTTGAGCAGGCCTAGACATGGTTTCTTTTTCCTTTAATTTTTTTTTCTCAGCATTTATTTCAGCAGCAGTCATGTAAATACTGCCACTTCAAGGTTTTAAAGTTAATGGGCCACCTGCCTTTTAGCTAGTTAGCTCCGTTTTAAGTGTTCTTTTTATTTTCATTCAAAGAATGTACTAATCAGCCCACTAGTAGGCTGGTTAAAGGCGTTATAGATGATGCTGGGTTTGGTAAGAAGTTCGAGACAGGCTGGGAGTAGGTAGGGTTGTTGAAGTTATTTTAGGATTCCTTTAAGGCTCCATACAATTCCTGCCCCTCTTACCTAAAAAATGGGAATTTAAAGTCTCACTTGTGGGCAGAGAAATTCATTCTCTGATTAATTTATTTTTATCAAGCATATTTCTGTTTTGTCTTTCTCAAGTCAAGTCATCGATTGGGCTGCTTGGTAAGGAACCTTCAAGCATCTTCATTGAAGGTTCAGCCCAAGCCTGATCCTTAATTTGCTGTGGATCTCAGCCATCTTCTTCGTCAATCCTATAAGGATTTCTCATCAAGTACAGCTTGAGGTCAGCGCCCCCATCCCCCTCCTTTCCCCTTACGTATGTTTGTTTCCACTGTTAAACCTGCAGCTGCAGAACTGAGGCTTCTTCCTGAATTTTTTCAAAACCTATATCTCATCATCCACCTAACCGAATTCTTCTTCTTCCATGAAAATCATCCCTACCATAATCATAATCCCTCCATTAGGTTGAAAGCACAGCCCCATCTGGACCCTCAATCCCCATTGACTCTCCATTCCTAAATTTCAATCCCTATTCTTTAGGACTTAACCAGTCTCAAATTTTAATCAGACCATATTTCTTTTTTTATCAATCCTAACCCTAAAGCCACAACCCCAACAAACCCTCCCCATCATCCTAAGGGTTCACCCTCTGCCTTGATTGAATTCTGTCATGGCTAGTTCTATTGTGATCTTGGAAGTATTGCTGCCATTTTCCAGTAAAAGTTCTGCATTAAGTAGATAGAGACAATGTAAAGTGATGAGCAGAAGGTGGAAGATAAGACCCAAAAAATAGCTGATCTACAGGATACACAACAGTAAATTGTTCAGTACTGGAACATGCACATTTTTGCACTGTTTTCTAGTCTTTGGGTTTTCTAACCAAGAAGTTTGTCGAAACTGCATGGCCAATAGCATAGAAGATTTGCAAACTAATTCTCAATTCACTCAAATTTATCATTCCATCAAATATTTCTTACGGCTGAGTTACTCTGTTGGGAAACTCTTCTGTCTCCATGAAGCTCAGTTTTGTTGTTTTTTTGCTTAGTTTTTGAATTCCATTTATTGCCATTTACAGATGAGGCTATTTCTTTGAAGGATTCTTCTGTCTGGACAACACATGGAAAAACATATGATGCCTGGTTATGTCCACTTGTTTACTCGCTTATTTGTTATAGCAATGATATGATTCTAAGGTATGAATGCACACCCCCATGTGACTAATTTTCCCCCCTAGCACTTGACACATTTGTATTCAGTCATTATCTAACTTTATTTGTTGATAGCAAGTTCCTTAAAAAGTTTTACGTGGACTTTCAGGTTATGTCAGGGTATAGTATTGTTGAAGTCTGAAGTTGCTGAGCTGCTGATGCCAAATGTTCTTGCAAATCTGGCTGGAAGGAAGGATCTTAGTATTGATCTTTGCAAATTGATTTCTTCACAGGTCCCCCCCCCCCTTTTTGCCTGTCTAATGAGTACCTTTTCAGTTTCTTATATGGGCCAGTGCAACTTTCTGCCTATTTGATCAGAATCTGTTTGTTTTTCCCCTATTTATTTTTATTGTTGTTTGACTTGCTTCTTCTCCAGTCAGCCTTATTTAAACCTTACATAGTGAATTCATTTACTGTCATAGTGTGTCCGCTTAATGCTGTTTGGGGCATTCAATGGGGTAACTGTTGCAGCAGTAGTAGTGAGGACTCTTATGTCACCATTGTTGTAGTTGAGAAATCCGGGCCTGTATGGTGTAGTACAGCCAATACCCAAGAGGAAAACTAAGCCTATGATTGTGCTTGCATGAACAGCTGAACAAATGAAGAAGAAGGGAGAATTAAGAAAATAATCAACACAAGAAATTATTGAAGCTTCCTACTGAAAAGCTTAAGCACATTAATGGAGTCCCCCCCCCCCTCTCCAAGAGTACGCCCAACATTGTGTCCTTTGTTAATGAATATGGGATTGCACCTAGCACCGCCCCTATGTGTTGCCCTTTTTTTGGATGGTCAAAATCAATCATGTGGTAGTTACTCTAGGGTGGACAAAGTGATGGTGCTTTGGAACCATTTTAAAGCTTCATACTTAATAGCTTAAGATAACTAGTGATTCCTCTCAAGTTTTGGCCCGAGCTGTAGGTCTTGGTTACTTAATGCAGGACTATTGGGAACATAAATCATACTTAAAAGGATACTTGTCAAGGCATCAACTAGGCGTCTAGTGGCCTTGCATGCCTTGTTTAAGGCCCCCTTAAACCTTTTCCATCACAACCATGTTTGAAGTTTGATGCAAACTCACTATTGAAGTATTAGAATCATCCTTTAAAGCAATTATAAACTTCCCAATCATCCGATATGTGCCACAGTCCTCCTATCTCTATTGGTGCAGAATCGAGGGAATCTTCTTGATTCCCAAATCTACCATCTGTGCCATGGAGTCTTTATTATGTGCCTTCCTTTGAAAAGGGCAGGAAGCCATGCATTTCATCCACCCAGTCAGTTGGTCTTCCATCTGTCGCCCTACCTCTGAAGGTGGCTTGGAATTCGTCGAATCACTAATGTTAATATAGCTTGCCTTCTCAAACTTATTTGAAAAATTGCTGCAAAGCATGATTCTATATGGGTTAGGTGGGTCTACTCTTTGCATCTTCGCTCGGATTCCCTTTGGACTATCCCTATGCCCTCCAATCCCTCTTGGGTCTAGAGGAAAATTCTCTTGCTGCGCCCCTGCGCCGTCTCCGCTATCTCTACTTTCATCTCCTCCGGCTCCACCACCTCCTTCTGGCTTTATCCGTGGCATCCGATGTGCATTCTTTATAACCTCTTTGGTCCCCGTACTATCTATGGTTCCCGTATCCCTAAAACCACCTTCTTGTCTCAAATAGATCCTGAGTCCCTTCCCCCCTCCCCATTCTCACACAGGTTTGGGAATCCCTCCCCCCAATCTCTAACTCCTCTAGAGATTTCATTGTTTGGCTCCCTTCTCCCACCAAAACCTTCACCACCTCATCTGCCTAAAATCTCTTTTGATCCCATGGCCCTAAGCTCCCCTGGCTCCCTTTGGTTTGGTTCAAAGGCTTCATTCCCCGCCATTCCCTTACCCTTTGGAGAGCCCTTAACCTCGCCCTCCCAACCCAATCGTTCTTTATTGGTTGCCATATCCCTGCTAACCCCAATTGCATTCTTTGCTAGAACGGTTTGGAGAACCTTGAGTACCTTTTCTTTTCTTGCCCCTTCTTCAGATCTATCTGGGGAAAAGCCCTAGCTTCCATTTGGCCCCAGTTGAGGCGACTCTATGGGTTTTTTCGAGATTGGTCTTGGATTTTGAGAAATTTTTCAGGCTCTTCCATTTGCGATCGGATTGGTAAGCTAGTCTACTGTGCCTTGATCCATCACCTATGGTGGGAGCGCAATCTTAAGAGATGGACTTCCAAATCCCATTCTATAGATAGGATTTGGAATGCCATCTATCTTGATGTTTCCTCTAGGCTATTGGCTATCCCCCATCCCCCTGGGGTCTTAATTCTCCTCTTTGGCCTTCTACTTAAAGGCCTTGTTCTTTTGTTTTCTTTTGTTTAATATATTTTTTATTCATCCAAAAACAAACAAAATTGAAGTACAATGACATTGATCTAGTACACAAAAAGCAAAAGTATGTCATTCAGTAACACCTTCTTCTACCTAAGTAGGGTCTGCCACATCGATCCTTGCCTTCCGATCAACTCTATTTGAAGCCATACTAGATACAAGGTCTAAGTTGAGCATATCCTTTCTTTGCCCCTAGTTCTTCTAATTCCTTTGATCTGGATGAAATGGCTTCCCCGTCAAGGGCTTTTAAAGGCTTCATTTGAATGGGGCATGGCACCTCCATCAACTTTTCGTCTCAGACCGGTTATAATATGATCATTTTTTATCTTATCTTTCTAAGTTTTGCCACTCATCCAACTTAACATCCTCATTTCTGCTATACTAAGTTATCTATGTGATGTTTCTTAATAGTCCAACTGCACCGTAAATTATAGTTGGTTGTAGTTGTATAATGATCATATAGAAATTTCCTTTGAGCTTTAAAGGAATAAGTCGATCACATTGGATGCCGAATGCACTCCACCTCATCATTTGTCCGATCACAATCATAGTTACATACTAGACATTCCGTCTTTGTTCTACTTATCATGGTTGTCAACTACTTAGTTTGAAGCCTTCTAATTGCAAAGTTGCTCTCCATGATTTTAACTTGGTACTGATCCCTACTTTTGTCTCATTTACCAAAACAATGTCATCAGCTCATTAACCAAAGATATTCAAGGTGAGGTTCCTTGGTGTATGCTTTTGCTGATGAGTTAACTCTTAACTCATAACCTTTAATGTAATATTACATATCCAGATCAGATTACTTTCTAATTTAATTCAATTCATATATTACTCCCGATATCCGAGACCAAATTTTTGGATTGGCTGTCCTACTCGTTCCAGTTTTGGTATGATTATGATTTTGTGCATTTTTGTTGCCTTGTATGTGTTGCTTTTGTTATTATTACATGAGGCCTAATGGGCCTGCCAAAGGCTTTGTTCATGTTTACATCAAGATATCTTATTCCATAGTCATACCTTAATGTTCAGGACCAATTGTAAGAACTTTAGGCTATATTTGATGCTTCTTGCTTTTAGTGGGCATTGATCACTGATTGAGTGCTTAGCTTCATCTTACATCAATTGGCATGCACTAGTGTTCATTTACAACTTGTCGTACAGTTCAGTAATGTATGAGACTGGTTGGTTGAAGGAAAACTATGCTGTTGTATTTCTTCAGTAGAACTGGTAGGCACAATGGTCTCTGATGTATTTCCACTATAT
Organism: Hakea prostrata; assembly: GCF_041222555.1. NCBI lineage: Eukaryota > Viridiplantae > Streptophyta > Magnoliopsida > Proteales > Proteaceae > Hakea > Hakea prostrata. The sequence continues at coordinate 8,399,293 of NC_142602.1, read as the reverse complement.
GTACAGGTCAGGGAAAATGTTTTGATTGAGTCTAATGACTTGATCAAATCAGTTCAGGTCACATTGGATGCACTAAATGAGCTCCGATTATGCAATGTCATGGAGAGGGCTAGCTCAACATCAGTACTGCTCAAGCGAGATTATACAAAGGTGATGTCATAATAGAGGATTAACACACTGAGTCACACACGCACACACATAATTTGTACTCCCCACCCTTGTCTCACTTGAGTTGTCCTGGTATCTCTGTGAACCCCATGCTTTCAAACTGCTTATTCATTCCTTGGTACAGAAACTGCCACAAACCTAGGCTAGTAGGTCCTGTTCTCAAAGATATCTCCCACTAGATCAAGTTTTAACCTTTGTTCTCCCGTTTCTTGTAATGATTCTCTCCCCAAGCTGCTTGAGGACTTGTCTGTTTGTTTTAGACAGTTGTTAACTTTCACAGTTTTAGGAAAGGCCAGGCCAGCGGTCTCGCTATTCCTGCTGATCAGGCTATGCAAGCTAATCACGCAATCCAGCTTCTCCAGCAAACCCCAGAATGTTCGCTAATCCTGCTAGCCTTTTTCGCAAATCTCATCCAATCCAGGAAGCGACGTTGCTTCTTTATAGATAGATAGCCCATTTATTTGAGATTTGAGTCGGGAGCCAAAGCGAGCCTTTGGCTCGCAATTAATAGGTTGGCGCACGCCTTACTCTTGCTAACTCCTAGAATTTTTGGTAAGAATGGGAATTTGGTGGAAGGACTTTCTTCTTGGTTTAGAGTTGGGCTAAAAGCCTTTCATTGGGCTTGAGGTGGGTTCTTTGACTTGGCTTAACTTTCTACACGAGCACTGGATCTATGAATACCAGTTCTACTTTTTGGAGTCATCTGGCCTTCAATTGTATATTGGGATGATGTAGATACTGGTATTGTTGAAAAAGTCTCTGTTAAACATGATGGTTCATCTCTGCCCATCAAACATGATTACCAGATATACGGAATGCAAGTTGCAATTTGGTAACAACACATGTAGTTTCTCATACTCTGCCTCCCCTTCTGATCACCCCTCTCACTTGCACTTAACATCATTTTTTTGGCCATTAATGCTTTTAGCCTGATAACTTGCTTTGGAGTCAATGCTTCATTTTGCCTTCCACTTCTATTTTCACTACGTATCTTCTCATGACCTAAAAAAGAAGTGTTGCCTGAAAGCATGAGGATGAACCATCTTCTATGACACTATATAACCTTTCAAGTCACTGTTTTTGAGGTTTGTGTGGAGATTTTTTTGTTTTTCCTGCTAAAAAATCCTTTTAAAATGGTTGTGCAGCCTGGTAGGTCTTCTGGTTATAGCTCGAGATCTCGTTCCTCATCTGAGAAAGTAAAAGATGCCACACCAGGTGCAATGGCAATGTCGACCTTGTCATGGGAAAAGGTGTAGATTCTAGTAAAGGGTGATTTGAGCTCCTATTTTTAATATATTTCTTCATTTTCTGTTACCGTATCCTTATCATTGGTTTTATTTGATGCCGTTAATTTTCCTGATGTTTTAGTAATGATTTCTATTGTGATAGTTTCACAAAATGTTTCCATTTGCATCTAGACAATAACGGTAAATGCATCCAATGTTTTCTTGGAGAAGTTCCTGAGTTTTCAATCGTATAATATCCAATTTTCTTTGTTACATTGTTATGGGTGACCCACATTCTATTACCTGATTTGAAGATTGATTGGCACTGACATATTTTGGTGGGTGACCCGAATTACTTGTTTTCTACGATCTGTGATGGAAACCAATGGCATCTGGTCGACCCATTTACTCGATTGGAGCTCTATATATATGTACCTCACTTTCTATTGAAGAGTCAATATGGGATTTGGGGATTCTCACCTTAGGGTTTTGGGTGAGAGTTTGCAATTCCATTTTGGGTGTTTTTGAGAGATCTTCATTGTAATCTTCTTCTATGCATGGTGAAAGTTCATCATCTTTGCCCATGGATGTAGCACATCACATTTTGTATAAGCTTTGTTAAATGTTGTTTTTCAACCAACTAGCCATGCCCATTTTTCCAGAATTTGAAGCTTATCTTGTTCATAGGATAACTCGAAGACGAAGAATCCGTTGTCCATCAGATTAGTTTCCTATGCTTTTTTATCTCCCCTTCTTCTTTCTTTCTTTCTTGGAGGGATGCATCATCTTTAATAGCTATGTTAGTGAAGGATTTTCAGTTGTACTCCTATGTTCCTCACCTAATGGAACCTTTGGAAATGTGTCGTAAGCATAGTTCAAGGTCTCATGAACAAGGATCCAAATCTCAGTTGTGTATGTCATGTTCTATAAGTTTGCATGTTCACTCCTTCAGTGTATCGGGTTTCAAAATTTGGGTTGAGTTGGAACTCATATCTCGTTTTGTGTATGTCATGTTCTATAAGTTTGCATGTTCACTCCTTCAGTGTATCGGTTTCAAAATTAGGGTTGAGTTGGAACTCATTTATACATTCATTTTCTCACTACCTAAGGCCACCATTGAGTTTTGAAGGCTTAAAATTTGGTAAGTACCAAATTCCAGCCCAAATTGAGACTTGACGCCCAACAAGATGACCCTCGAGTTGGGTCAAGTTGACCTCGGATTTTTTTACCAGATCTCAGACGTGAGATTTCAGTTTTTTGAGGGACCAAGATCCCTGTCCTTGAACTAGAGGGATATCTCTTGTTCCTATTAGATGCAAGGCTTATTTGTGGACCTTTGAAATGTCAAAAACTGGACTTACCTAAGTTGGTTTGTTTTCAGCCTTAGAAATGTCTAAAGGCTAACCTGGTTTATTTTCAGGCTCAAGCTTTTTGCTGTTTTAGTTCCTTGCTTCTTCATTTTTAAATATTTGATCATTTTTCACTTTAAAATCAGTGGATGGGATTTGCAATTATCTCATTATTTTTAATCTCATTATTTTTAATGGCATGTTAAAATGTTTCTAGGTGTACTGGCTCTCGATTGATTATCTTGTTGTTGCAAAGTCAGCAGTTGTGAGTATTAGTCTTTCATTGTGCTTTTATGTAGATATATGTTTTCCCTAGTCAAGTTTTTACCCTTGATGAGCTCTCCTCAGCTTTGATTTATTAACTTGGCAGCACTGTGGCTCATACTTTACTGCTGTGATGTATGCTGAACATTGGTGTGAGGAACATTTCAACAGCCTCACACTGGGGAGCCCTGATTTCTCCCCGCTTGAACTGGTAATTATTTGAATTGTTGTATGGAGAATCTTAACGCTTTCTCTTGTTTATCTCATATCTTTGATTGAAAGCCAGTTCAATGGTTCAAGTTGTTACACATTATTAAAGGATTGTATGATTCATTGGTCAAACTACTATTTTTTCTTTCTTTACTTTTCAGCACAAGGAACAGTAACCATCTCTGTTTCTTTGCCCAGCTACCAGCTCATGTTGAAATGCTAGTTTCAGCAGTCACACAAATCAATGAACCTGACAGTTTATATGGGATCATCCAGTCACACAAGGTTAAATCACAATTCTATACAGTCTTTTCTGCATCTTATTTCATATTTTCATGGAAATAGTTGTGGATGAAACTTTGTTTTCTATAGATGGTTACTGTCTAATGGCAGAGCTAGATTTATGATTTTGTGGGGAACACGTGAGTTTGCTTGGGCAGTTCAATGCACATGTGTGTATCCTGGCCTAGGGGCACCCAGTGTGTAGGAGTTACATGATTCCAGTTCTAGAAGCTAAAAGATCCAGGGGCAGGCCTGAAATGACTACAGGAGAAGTTTCGAGGAAGGACTTTAATAGTCCAGTCTTGTTACAAGTATGATCATGAATGGAGCCTAGTGGAGAACAAGATCCATATAGCTGATCATTTTTATGAGATTCTTCTCACTTGTTGGACTGTGCCTTTCCCTCTTGCTTTTATTTTCCATCTTTTGTATTCCTCTCATCCCTTCTCCCATCTCTCCAGTATTTTTTCCCCTACCTTGTTTGGGACCATGTTGCTGATACGACTGAATTAGGATTATGCTGAGTTTGATTGATGTTGTGATCTTGAGGTGTCTATTGCCATGCGGACTAGAGGGTGTTCTAGTCCTTGTGGTTTTGTACTTGATGGTATTATATGGCGTCTGCTCTTCTAACCTTTTGCAGTCTCTTGTATTCTAACTTGCTATTTACTTAGCCACCTGAATGGATTTCTTATAGTTTCGCTGATCATACTTTCTACCTTTTAACAGTTAACATCTCAGATCACTACCCATGAACATGAGGGTAACTGGAGCAAGGCTCTTGAGTATTACGACTTGCAGATAAGATCTTTCCAAGGAGCACAAACAGATTGCATTTCAAAGAATTTGTCAAGAGAACAGTCAGCATCTCAACAACTTTCCTCTCCAAAATCTGATGGTGAGGACATGCAGAAGAAACCTTACATAGGGCTGATGAGGTCTTTGCAGCAAATAGGATGCACACATGTACTAGATTTGTATTGTCAAGGTTTGACTTCTCAAAAGTGCATGCCTCAGCATGATCCTGAATTTGCTGAATTACAGGTTTTTCGCATGTTCTGACTCTAAATATACTGTTTTGGTGTTTGGATAAAAATTACTAGGGACATAATAAACCCACCCATTTCTGATGTTGCTTATTTTTTGTTTTTGATTCTTTGTTGCCTTTGCTCCTCAAATTTAGTATGAAGCCGCTTGGCATGCTGGAAACTGGGACTTCTCTTTACTTAACACTGAAGCTAAATTGTCTCCTTCCAGATGGTGTATAAAGAATAACCATTTTAATGAAAATTTACACAGGTATTGTCCTGACTTGAGTTTCAGTATTAAATTTATGTTTATCCTAGTTGTGAATCTTCTTGCAGTACATTTATTTCTGGAACAGGAAGATATAGGATCCCTTTATTTATTTTATGTTGAAGTTAGATTTGTGATTTATCAAGATATGTCTGAAACTGGTAATAATTTAGTGCTTGCCAAGATGAATCTGAAACTGATGATCAATTTAAGGCTTGGTATGGTGGTACAGGCCCCAGTTTCCGTTTTTTATTAAGCGCTTTAGTTTTATTTTTTATTTTTTCCCCATCTTTTATTTTATTTCATATTTTATCCATGAGTGACTTTTTTTTCTAGCATTGGGGAGGGCAAATTTTGTAAGATTCTTGTCAACATGCTATAGCCAGAAATAATGTTTGTTAGTGGGGATTGGGGGAAACTTAACTTTCACCTGAAGAAATCCTATTGAATTACTACATATAAAACATATCCATAGTTGCTTTGTTATTTGAACCCTGAGCTAATGGCTTATTGTTTACCATTTACTGACTTTTAGCTTGCACCTTATTTTCCTCTTCTTTTCGTTGTTGAAATATTAGCTGTTTGAGGGCTTTGCAAGAAGGAGACTTCAGTGAATTTCATATGAAGCTTAGAGATTCAAAGCAGGTGATGATAGTTGCTTTCATGTGCTATTATAGTTCAAAATCTTCCTTGACAATCTGTGATGGTACTTTGCCATTCATGTGACCTTTAACGTTAGATTTACATTCATACAGGAGCTTGTTCTGTCAATATGTCATGCAAGCAAGGAGAGTACTCAATACATCTATTCATCTATAGTTAAAATTCAGGTATACAAATTCTTATAAGCATTTGATACTTTATGGATCAACAGCGCGGTGAACTTAAGTGAGGACTTATTACTTGCCAGCACTTGGGGCTTGCAATCTGGAATAGACAAATTGTTGGGCAAGCCTTGGGATGCCCCAAGTGAAAACAACATTAGCCAACTTACCTGTGTTAGATGCACCAGCAATGTGGAGTGATTATTTTATGCATGGTTCCTTTAAAAAAAATTCATATGGAAACCAACCTCGCCCCTTCTATCCTATCGTCTTCATGGCTCGTGCCCTTCACCACCTCCTGTCCCCCTTCTCCCCCTCACTAGTTAGTAGCTCCTCTTCTCTATTGTCAGGCATCAAGCTCGCTCGTTGGCCAGCCAAACTGCTTCTAGGGGAGGGTCTTCCCTCTATTCTATGACCGTTCCATTGTCGACACCTCAGGGCCTCACTTTGCCCTACTAGTCTGCTTGTGAGTTAAGGAACAAAAAGTGGCAGAAGCATGCTTGGCCATTTTATTGGTAGCCGTCCTTCCACCAACATGGTTATACTCTCCTCATTGAAAGAATATAAATTGAAGGGGATTGTAGACATTTGCCTTGAACAGTGAATTCTGTGACTTAAGATTCTAAGAAATGATGGTAAGGCTCGTATCCGTCAGCATAAACTTAGGAATGTTGGCAGGGTACTGATCCACCAACATGGTTACACTCTCCTCATTGGGGTTTGAAGTGTCTTTTGGGGCAGAGATTTACTGGTTAGCTATCTCAAGCCTTCTAAATATAGAGGTGGCCTCACATTTATGAAAAAGGAACTGTAATTGTGAGTTCCATTTAGGACCTTAAGTTTGGAATGGCTATGCTGGAAATGTTCGGTAAATGGTCTATAGTATACATCCTATATTCAATATTATGAATACATTAATGTTCAAACTTCAAACAAGTCTATTACATGGTGCATTACATATGTTCATGTTCATAGTCCAAGTTACAAAGTTCAAACCTTCACTCCCCTCCCAATCTTTCCTCGTTCATCGACACATCCAATCCTCCCTTCTTGGCATTCTTTGTAGTTCTGGTTTTGAGGATTCCCACCAGCTCTTCTTCACCTGCCCTTTCTCCGAAGAAGTCTGGCTCCTTGTTCTCTCCTCCATCTAGCATCATAGTTGATGCCCTCACTTTTTTTATGATGAGTGTCACTGGTTATATCTCAGATTCTTCAATCACTGATACTATCAGTAGATTGGTTTTTCGGGCTCCTATAACTCGCAGTTGGAGGAGCACAACCGGCATGGATGGACTTCCAAATTTTACCCTCATAACCTGATTTAGAAAGCCATCTGCAAAAATTTCAACTCAAAAATTTCTGCATCCACCCCCTCCCCCTTCTTGTATTCCCCCCTCCCCCAAGCTTTGGAGCTATTTCCATTTTTTATTAATTTCAAAAAGTAGCTTACATGATTAATTTAAAGGGCAAAGTTACAACTGAAAAGTGAAGACTCACAGATTTCAAGTCATAGTGATCAAAAGATTCAAAACCCCTCACTGGCAAATTCAACAAACACTCAGTAAAATTGAGACAAGTTCTGTATACTCAGTCAAGTTTGAGGATTTATATAATGGTGTTGGGTATAGATTTTTGTTCGAACTGTACTTTGGTCAAGTTTTATGCTTTTGTCTTCCTATCTTCAATCTTATCTCAATAGGTTGAAAATGCAAGATATCTTCCGTGTTCTTGTACTATACTTACCCCTCATTGAAGTTTCCCTCAACCTGCAACACTTCTCTTCCATACATCTTCATCTTGACCCAATCGATATCCTCCTAAAACCCTCCCCCAGGAAAATGGACTAGTTTCTAGTCCTACCCATTTGTCAGTGAACTCAACTAATCCCCAACCCATTCCCTTGTCACTGGATGGACCCACCACTGCTCTTCACATTGAAACCATGCTCTTCTCTGTAACTGATTCACACTACCTTATGTAGCCCTAGATTTGAAGGGATCGGATCAACTAGGGGTCGGTGAACCAGCCAATTCAAATAAGCCAAAACTGGTGGTGGGCTCAATCAAGAGTTATGGTTAGGTTAATGGTGGGGGGTATGTCATGTTAATGTGGAGTAGAATATAAATTTGATGTTATCACTAATTCAGGTTGTTGCATCTGGACATTTTTAAGAGTTCCTAGTAGAAATAGGGCTGAAGGGTAAAAGGGTTATTGCAAACAATCTTGTATTAGTTCTTTGTGTTTATCTTTTCCTCCTCCTGCTCAGGTTTCCCTTGTACCCTTTCTCCATTTTCTTCATCCCAGAAGTAAACAAGGTTGAAATGTGGTTTTCAAGTTGTCTGTTTCCAGTTTGGAAGCCAGAGCTGATCAACATATTTTGAGTTAGATGCCAAAGCTGATCAACATGTTTTTCATTTGACTGTGGATAGATGCAGAGTGTTTGGCACCAGTCAAGTCAAATTGTTATATTTAGGTCAGTTGTTTGGTAATAGTTCAGATTCTTCAGAAGCCTGAGCTGATCACGGTTTCATATTAACAAGGGGTAGATGCAGAGTGGTTGCCATTTTTCAGCACTTAAGTCAGATTGTTACATATCCATCAAATGGTGTACACCTTTTCTTATGATAAATCCAATGGCTAGTCCTGTGTTGGAAATTCTGTTTCATTAGAAAAAAGGCTCACCATTTGGATTATAATGATATTTCCATTTTTCTCTGCAACTGTTGTCTAAACTTATGGTACAGCATCAATCTTTTGCAGATTTTGGACCATCTTGGAATGGCTTGGAATTTACGTTGGAAATCGTCTCCATATGAGATGATTAAATACCACCAGGAGAAGCACAAGATTTTCTCTGAACCTCTTACCCCTTCCCTTGCTGAGGTTTTTTTTCTTTTAACTACTCTATCTGCCATTATTGATATAAATATTTTCACAAGTCTGTACTCATAAAATCATTTGGTTTCTTTGGCCTGTTACTGTTACTGGACCTTTTTTGTTTTGACAACCTTGAATGCTTATGGAAATATTTTTAGTTTTAGGGGCATGTGTTATTCATTGACGAGGAAGAAAATGGAGTGCGTACTGCTCAACAATCTTTAACCCAAATTCTAAAAGGAACTCTCTTTAGTGCCAAAATACCAACTACCTTGGGAAAGTAAGGCATTGAGCCAAACCAAGAAAATGGAACCGGACTTGTTTGGAGAACAGATGGAACAAGAAGGATGCTCAACGGATCCATTTCGTCAAAAACTTGTTATGTTATCTCAAAGTTCTTGGATGCATAAACAGAGACCAGAAATTATATCCTTTGTTAATTTTTTGATGTTCCATAAATCCGTTTTTTCAGATGATTTCTGAGGCAGATAGAATCATTGTTCTGTTTTACGTGAAAGAAGGGGCAGTTGAGGGGGTGACCTTAGACCTGAATCTGCAGGGTTACTCATCTTCGTAACACCTGTTATCTTGAATATGAAACAGCAGAGCAACCAAGCACCAACTCCAAGGTTTCCAAATCAACCCAATCTCTGCCAATCGAAACCCTTCAAATTTTTCTACCCATCATGAACTAGTCAGCACGCCAAGAATCACATACAAGAACACTAAGCTGCATGATTATACATAACACGGGTGTAAATCCAAGATAATATTTTTATAACTTTTTTAAACTGGTCATCTGATGTGTTTATGTGGTCAGACAAAAATATGGTAACGGTATTAGCTTTCAAACCTTGATTAGTAGTGGGAGTGCATGATACTGAAGCATGATGTGAATGGTATTCCACATGAAGCATATTGACAATGATCACTTGTGTCTGTTTTTGAGTTATTTTCGTGGGCTTGGTTGGTGTTGGATGAGTACCCTGTTGCAGTTATGAGGCTTGAATTTGATTTTACCAGTTGGTGTAAAAGGGCATTCTGTGGAAGCATGTTGTGAGTCACTGCATGGAGGTGATTGATCAGTTATATCTGTTTTGAGTTATTTTATGGGCTTGTTTGGTGTTGGATGGGTTCCCTATTGCGTATGGGAGTTAAATCATTAGAATATTAGTATGTTGAAATTGGAGTACTAGATAAATATCTAATACAAGGCGCTGGAGTAGGTAGATAGATAACTCATCCATTTTGTCATCTCTGCTCCACTCATGTCAGATTGATCAAACCCCTTTTATCTCTGGATCCCCCCTTAATCGGAAACCTTACTCATTTTTTATTTTTGCTGTACTCACTCACAGATTGATCACTCTCCGTTTATGTATTGATCTCCACTGTACTCACATTCAGATGGCTGAAACCTTGCATCCTTTTTTATCCTACTTAACTCGCTTACAGATTGATGTAGATTTGTATCTTTTTTTACACCTGTTTCAGTAGTCTTATTGCTATTTTGCTCTGATTTTTTTTTTTCCGTTCCACATGCTGAATCCTAGAATATTTGCAGAAACCCACTTGCAATCACATTATTTGTAACTATCTCTTTCAATTATGTCATCCTTTTTTATCCTACTTAACTCGCTTACAGATTGATGTAGATTTGTATATTTTTTTACACCTGTTTCAGTAGTCTTATTGCTATTTTGCTCTGCTTTTTTTTTTCTGCATGGTGAATCCTAGAATGTATTTGCAGAAACCCACTTGCAATCACATTATTTGTATTGTATTTTACTCTCTTTGAATTATGTAATATTTTAAAATTATTTTCTTATTTTGTGATTATCAATTATGTATTTCTGATCCTTTCCTTCTTCTTATCAGTTAGAGTGGCTCAACACAAATTGGAGTTGCATTTTGAGACAAACGCAATTGCATACAAATTTGTTGGAACCGTTCATAGCATTCCGGCGTGTTTTACTTCAGGTTCTTGGTAACAACGATTGCACAGTACAACACCTTTTGCAGTCAGCTTCCATTCTTCGTAAGGTTGTCATCCTGATACCACAATGGAGATTCTGCAATCCAAAATAGTATAATATTTATGATATCTATTTGTGTCATGCAACACAGGGATCCAGGTTTTCTCTAGCTGCTGCAGCTTTGCAAGAATTCAAATTCCTCAGTGCTGGGACTGAAAGACAACATGCTACTTCATATATATGTTGCCTTGGGAGGGTATTAAATTTCATTGTTTCAATTCAAATTCATAACTGTGACACCGAAGTTCCACTTCATTTAAGAGCATAACACGGTTCCAAAAAACTCATCTCTTACGTAGAAATGCAGAACTGAATGGCACCTTAATGTATATCTCCTGAATTGATTGTCTGAGTGAAAAAATGGAGTAGAAACCGTTTCTGGATAGCAGCGTCTCTCACAAAATAGTAATCAATCTCAGTTAGTTTAGTCCATTTGTGGAAAACCAGGTTGCTGGAAATATGTATAGCAGTCTATTATCACAATGTATCTCCATTAGCTCAGCGACTGGGTATCCTACTCTTCGGAGTGGGACTTTCAGCTACTAATGTATCATAGACCTGGAGAGGGTTTTCTAATCTAAATATGGGAGCTTTCTAATTGCTGGTAGGTCTAGGCACGATTTAGGGTTTCCAGGGAAGAAGCTGAGATGGGGTTTCGCTAAGGTTTTAATGGATGATTGGGACTGGAAATTGAATTGACAGATTTGGTGTTGGGAAAATCGATGAGGAAAGGAGACTCAGGGTTGATATTTGGAGGATCAGAAGAGCAGGGTTTGGGGAATGATTTAGCTTTCTCATTTATTGATGAACAGCCAATTGAATACTTAAGGGTATCGTTTAGCTTCCAGAAAATGATGTAGCCCTATATTGAAATGGTTCAGCTAGGGGCTAGCTTTCCAAGGTCTCAACTAAAAAAGTAAGCATTTAGGGTTTTAAGATTTTTGGGTATTTGATTCGAATCTTTGTTATCAAGGTCTGCCCAAGCGCTGAGTTGCGTTTTTCACAAGCAAGATTTCAGCCTCTTTATCACCTAGGTGCTGCTGTTTGTCTCCTTGTGCACCGTATTGCCACCTAGGCGCTAAAGCGGTCACTTTCTGATATTTTTACCGTAACTTTTTTGACAATGGATGGGGTGAAAATGATCTTGATATCCTGATGGTCAGGAAGATCGTGCGAAAAAACTTCAACTACCCCTTCCTTGAAGAGTGACATAGGGCCTCTAGGATCAGAAAAGTTGAGAATAATTGACAAACACAATTGTGGATGGAATCAAACTCAGCATCAAGAGGAGATTGAAATGTTGGAGTGAGCCGCTTCATCTCTTTGGAACAAGGTTGAAAGCTCAGGTTGGTGTTGGAAGGATTAGTGATGTAAGTAGGCCAAACCACCCCCACCCCACCCACCGCACAAAAAAAAAAAAAAGGGAAGAACCCTTAATTAGACCCAGGGGTATTTTGGTAATTTTCTCAAAGCTGTGACAATTAGGTATGGGTCCCATCGAGTCCAGGATGTTGTCTGAACCTTAGCTATTTTTGTTTATTTTTTTGAGTAGTATTATGCCATTTATTCAAGAGTCCTAGTTTAGGTGAGATTCCCAGAGATGTTGGGATCCCACAATCTGGGTCTGGTTTAATCTCCTTATTGTTAGGACTCCATATCAATTTTTAGAATTTCGATTGGAGTAGTTGTGGAGTCTTCTTGTTTGAGTCAAAGTCTTAGCAAAGAGTAGTTGAGTTAGTTTTGGATAAGCCAATTAAAGTTCTAGTTGGTTTTCCAACTTATAGTCCTTTTCGATTTTGTTCACTGAGGCTATAAATAAAGCCTTCCAACCATGTAATCTTCAAGTTGAAATTGATTAATAGGATTTTGGTTTTGAGGCAAACAAGGTTGTGGTCTCTTGGGAGGGCCATGGCAGATTTAGGGAGTTCTCTTCTTCATTTTCAGCGAGTGTTTTCAATTCTAGCAACCATTCAACAAAACCAGCAATCTTTTTTTTTATCTGTAAGTAAGTACTGCATCCCCCCCCCCCCCCCCAACCCTATCCCTAGCCTTCCCTCATCCATTGCTTCTTTTCTATTTTCTTGAATTTTTGGATTTTTTTGGAGACCCAAAATTTCAAGGTCGGATCTACACCAATCCAACCGTTAGATCTGTCCTAAACTTAACAAACTTCATCTCCCCCCCCCCCCAAGTGACCTTGTATCCTAATTTGGCCCCATTCTAACTGTCCAATTTCAAGTTATAATTAAATTCTTGAATTTTCGTTCCTCCTAAGACCCTAAAAACAAGAACTTTAATATCTTTTAATTTAGCCATCCAAACCCCATCAAACTTGGGGAGTCATATCCCTATATTAGTACCTACATTCCCTCCAAGTTCAACCCATTCCCACACCTTTAGACCCCAATTTCCCATCTCAAGGAATTTATCCCATCTAGGTTATTGGTGACCTAATTCTCTCCAATTCAATTCCAAAACCTATCCCTCCAGAATCCCATCCCATCCCAGCTTGGTTATTGTTTGGGTAATACAACCTAAGATTGCTGGTTTACAAAGGAGAGGATCCTGGAGTAGCTCAAATTTTAGGGAAATATTTGCACATCTCAAAACCCTAAAATCTGGGTTACTTCAATTAGTAGACCAGCAACAACCATCAAGCAGTCCGACCCACTTGGTCAGGGCAACCACCAGCATAAATTGTTGGTGGATGATAGCGCTAGCAGAGTAGCAGTAAGGAACATGACATAGATGATTGATGTTGTTAAAAGCCAGAGAAGATGTATCTAGAAGACGGGAAGGACCTTAGGACCCCAGTCGAGAGAATTTGAGTGCGGAGAAATATGAAACGAACACGCTTTAACAACTCAGAAGATTGAGGAGTATTGGTGTCCAAAGTAACCCGACCCCATGTCTGCCAATGTCATGCCCCAATGAGCCACTAAGAAATCCTAAGTGTAGTCTAAGATATGATTAGAAACAACTCCTGATCCGAGTTTAACTTCACTCCCAGAATGACACTCCACTTCTTCAGATAGTGTTTTCTCCTGGAAGAACGTCTCCATAATAGGCTGGGAAGGGGAGGGGTGTGAACTTGCCGTATCTACATCATGAAAATGATGATCAGTGTTGAGAACGAAGTGAGGGAGAGCTAATAAAAATATACTGTTGTTGAAGTCCAAGGAGACATAAAATTTTAATTTCTTTTCAGAGTTGCCTTTCCACAGCACTCCTTTATAGACCCCATAATCGAAGTCATTGTGCTGTCCTAAACCCTTAATGTTAAAAAGTTGTGTGGTCAATGGACTCTCCTTTTCTTCTTTATGATAATTTATTTAGAAGTTTATATATTTTGCGTCAACCACCATGGTTACAAATGTTGCAGTATGCCTATTTACGACTCTTCAATGTTACTGCATCTTCAGTGAAGGGAAATTTAGTCTTTTATTGATTATCCACTACTCTGTTTCGTGATAGCTTGAAGAAGCCAAACTGTTACGAGCCCAAGGTCAACATGAGATGGCTATCAATCTTGCAAGATATATTTTAGAGCATTATAATTTGGATGGAGAAGCATCAAATATATATCGCTTGGTTGGCAAATGGCTGGCAGAAACCCGATCTAGCAAGTAAGTTGTACATATTCTTTTTATTTGATTTGATAAAAGTGACATAAGGTGACACTAGGCATCCAGCCACATGTTGGTGGAAGGGTGCCTCTAGGATTCTTGTTGCTTGAAGCGAAGTCCATGGGCTACCTAGATGCCATGTCTAACTTCAATAACGACATTAAGTACTCTGTCTCTTTCTGATAATAATTTTGAGCTCCAGAAGCTTTGGTCTCTTTCTGATAATAATTATGAGCTCCAGAAGCTTTGTTTTCTCATCCCTACTCTATGATGACCTTGCAGCTCAAGAACTATTTTGGATCAGTACCTAAAACATGCAGTGGAGCTGATGGAGTGCAATGATAAAAATGACAAAAAGCTCATCACAAGGCAGTGCCGAACACATTTCCATCTTGCACACTACACTGATGCTTTATTTAGAAGTTATGAAGAAAGGCTTAATTCAAATGAGTGGCAAGCAGCAATGCGGTTGAGGAGACATAAGGTATCTTTTGCAAGGATCTAATGGTTATAGTATTATAACGTTTTAGGGTTACAGGTACATTCTAACGACAAAATGGTACAGACAAAAGAGTTTGAAGCTCTCAAGAGGCGGCTGAAGAGTTCAACAAAGGCAAGTGCCACCAATTGAACTCATTTTCATGGCCCATAACCGAGCATTATTTCCTATGGAAGAACTGCTTCTTCATTGGCTGTCTTTTTATTATGCTTGTTAGGGTGAGAAGATTGACTATTCAGCAAAGATACTAGAACTGCAGAAACAGCTTACCATAGACAAAGAGGAAGCTGAGCGATTGCAGGTGTATTTCAATTAGTTTTCAGCAATCAAGTTTTTCTTATCAACTGTGTTTGTAATCTGTATGTGCCGAGCTGTATTGATCTGTAGTGAGACATATTGACTAATACATAACAATGTGTATCAATACTCTCGTAGAATCTTTAATGCATGTATCAGACTGTACCAAGCCCACTGGTATGCAACAGTTTTTGGTCTGCATCAACCTATGACCAGAATTTGTCACATCCTAATCCCTGTCCCATGCTGCACCTCATATTTGACAAGTTGGATGAGTGAGGAGTTGAGTTCCTTGACAACGATTGATGCCATCTACAGCCAATGTCTTTTTTAAGTCATTTTTACAAGCTTAGTGTCATAACATCAATATGCCAAGGGCATTTTGGTTATTTAGTAAGGTTGGTACTCACTGTTTTGTTTGGTATATCTACAGTCCTTTAGATACTGTTTAATTAAAAGCCATAAGACACTGTCCATGTCCCGTTTTTATGTATCATACTATCAATTTGATAGAAATACTTGGTAATCTTTATGGCAAGTGGACACGTCAATGTATCCAGCACCATCTTCAATGCAATGCATAATTTATTTACTGCTTTTCACTGCAATAGGAGTCCAAAGGAGTTTTCTATTGTATAAGATATCTGATAACATGAACTTCAGTTCAAGAAGCTAATGTATTTCCCCACCACAGAGTTTTGGGTAATTTTGTGTGAGAAGTGCCAATTAGGATTTTGATTGAAGTCAATTGAAGTTACTCTAGTTTGAGGTGCTAGGTAAATTCCATATACCAATTCCAGTTCAAAACAACTCATTTGAAGCCAATGCATTATTTTTTTCATGCAGACCCACCCTAATATGTGTTGGATGCCTGATGCAGTTCAGAAGGAGAAGCCCTGCAACAAACGAGGCATAAGTTAGGACACACTAGGTCAAGAATGGACCAATCGGCTATGTTTTGAGTGGCCAATGGGATCCATGAGTCATGGACTGATTGTTTGGGGGTTTGAATTGCAACAGCCCAAGTCTAAGAACTAGATGGGATTAGAATTAGTTTCTTTTTAGTAGTGCCTAGAAGGGTTGGATAGAAATGCTACAACAGTACAATCCATCTGTAGGTTTTATTTTGTTAAGTCCTAGAGGAGCTCCTATTTTGAAGAAAACTTAAGTTGTAAGAGATTCTTCATACCATACAGAGGGGTTTTGATGTAACCACGGATCTAGGGTTAAGGGTAAAGCTGTAATTTCCTAAGAGTGTGGCTGCCCAGGAAATTCCAGCAAAGAGATGAAATTTCTAGGGTTTCAGAGGGTAATTTTCACACTTCAATTCAGTGTGTGAACAGGGTTGGGGATAATTGCAGAATTCTGGTTTTAGGGTTTAGAGAGGTTCGGCCAGCGTAGGATTGGGTTCTAATTCTAACTATGCTGGTTCTGTGATTCAGAACTAGGGTTCAGGGATTTAGCAGGGTTAAGGGGGGGTTCTGGGTGTTTCTAGGGTTAGCAAGAGGGGAGGGGACTTGGGATGCTACGGTGGAAGGGGGAGGGTACTGTAGGGTTGCCCAGGGAAGGGGAAGGGTGGGGAAGGTTGCTGAACTCATTTGATGGCTTGGGAATCAATTGCTTGGCTGTTTGAAGGCTTTGATGATGCTTGAGCTCTTCTAGATTGATGAAGAAGAAGAGAAATCTTCCACAAAATACTCAACCAAGGCCTACCCAATAAGGAAAACCTATTACTTAACTCAATCAATTCAATTAATCATCAAAATAACATTGCATAAAAGGCTATTTATAGACTAAAATAATAGACTCTGACTCCAATTGGGATCTCCTTACTGATAGGGTCCCATTACGTATAGGACTGGACTCTTAATAAGAAAGTAACTTCTAATGGATAAGATATGAAATCTTATCTCAACTACTACTTAGTACTCTTTCAAACACAACTTCAACTCACAATAAAATACTCCAAGCAAATCCTAAACAAACTCAAATTGACCTAAAAATTTCCAAATTAAAATTCAAAGGTAAATTAATGGCTAAATTGCCCAAAATACCCGTCCCATAGAGGGTTTGGCCAACCTATAGAGGCTTCTTGGAGCCATCCTGTGGGCCCCATTTGTACATTCGGCTGGGGAGGTCTTTGTGTTCACATCAGGTTTCCTATTTTGCTTTATTTGCTGAGATTATGAATTAGTGGGAGGGAGGGGACCATACATATCCTAAATGTGAATGAAATTTAGTCATGAGCTTTTATGAGTTCTGTAAGTTGGAATATACAGTTGGAATTCCAACTCCAGATCATTCCATTAGATATGGGACTCCCATCTCATTTGATATTAGAAAACATTTATCCACAAAGCTGAAACATTTATTAACTCTCCTAGGAATAGACATGTTGTATCTTCTTGGAATCTCCCCTTCCAGCTCCTTTGAAGGTGTGTTGTAATTGCCTTTTTTTCTTCTCTTGTATTTTGCTTCCCCTCTGGGGACTGTTTCTCTTTGGTAGGGAATTTTTTATTCACCCCAAAAAAAGGGATTAAGAGTATCATTCTGCGGCTGCTCTGCTATGAGATACAGTAGGGATGCCTTGCTGATTCCTGGAGTCCTTCCTATCGTCTCTTCTTACATACTTTTAGTTTCTTTTTTATACTGTCATCTTACTTTGTTCCTTGGTTGCTATTTTCACTCTACTGCTTTCTACTTTGTTCACACTCGCTATTTCTTACTACTGTTTCCTTATCTCTAATCTTAATTTCTCTATTTCAATCACTTTTTTTCATAACTTCCTGATTTCTTTCATTTTAATTTGTGAGATCTACCTATTGTTCTAATTTATAAGAAATTTTATTCAGTATAATGTCATTTTACTTCATTGAATTCTAAGTGTTAGTTTAACTTCTATTTTTCTTCTCTTAATTATTTCCATTCCAAACAACATACTTAGGCTGATTTATAACTTGCCTTTGTTCAACCTCACAGGATGACAGGGACAATTTTCTCAGTTTAGCATTGGAAGGCTATAAGCGCTGTTTGGTGATTGGGGACAAGTATGACGTAAGAGTGGTATGTTCTAATTAGACACATCAGCTATTCATGGAAATATCTCAGAGATGCAGCTAAAGGCCTGTATGCAGTTCCAGGGTCTCTACAGCTTTCCCTGTGTGACATGTTCTAAGAATCAGGAACCATAGTGCATGCATATGGTTCAGCATGGGAATCTATTAACCATCGATCTAAAATGTTACTCATTGATGCATTTGTGAAAAGCTTCTCATTTTCTTATGAACCTTCAAGTTAATGTCCAAAGTAAAGAATTAGAATCATCCACTTTTGCTGTTGGTTCTTTCAGCTTACTTTTTTTATATGTGACCATCTGATAGAGAGTCCAGTCCTCTCAATATGAGATATATTGCAAGTTACAAGGACCTCAGAACAGTTGAGTAGTCATCCCAGCCGCTGTTCACTGAGAATTTTCTTTAAAGTTAGACTGGAATGCAGTAGTTAAAAGTTTCTGAAAACCTTGGAACATGTCTAATGATATTCTCCTTTGGTGGTCAGTGAAATTCTGCAGACGCTATATATGACATAGATAGTTCATTGTAAACTAAGCTCTTATTTTGATCATACTAACATAGTGCACAAGCTGTCCATGACAAAGTGATCTATGTGCATTCAGGTGTTTCGACTTATTTCCTTGTGGTTCAATCTCTCTTCAAGATCCAATGTTGTGAATGGCATGCTTAGCACAGTAAAGGAGGTACTGTAGATGTTGTTTTACTGTTTCTTGATATTTCAGATTCTAGAAGCCTATTTCTGCCATACAATTTGTAATT
Source organism: Hakea prostrata (assembly GCF_041222555.1). Classification (NCBI taxonomy): domain Eukaryota; kingdom Viridiplantae; phylum Streptophyta; class Magnoliopsida; order Proteales; family Proteaceae; genus Hakea; species Hakea prostrata. The sequence continues at coordinate 8,380,506 of NC_142602.1, read as the reverse complement.
GTTGGATTTGAGTCTTGGACATCAGCATGCTTTTTCCCTCTACTCGTAATATGAATTGATGTGGTAGTAAATTAAACAAAAGTTGATCAGCCTATCCAGTACATATAGTCATATACCATATTGGGTTGTTCTCACCCACAGGAATACATGTTGGCTAATCAAATACAAAGCTTTGGATGAGTTTTACATTTTAATATATTAATATTCCTTGCCTGGAAACATTTGCAGGTTCAGTCGTACAAGTTTGTTCCACTGGTGTATCAAATTGCTTCAAGAATGGGTGGATCTAAGGATGGGCAGGAACCAAATACTTTCCAGGTACAAAATCTTAAGGCATGCTTTCTTTCTTTCTTTCTTTCTTTCTTTTTTTTTTTTTTTTTTTTTTTTTTTTTTGGGGGGGGGGGTATGTAGGTAAGGCATTGTTTTTGACAAAGATAGTACTGTGCAGTTTGCATTGCTCTCGCTTGTGAAAAAGATGGCCATCGATCATCCATATCATACACTTTTTCAGGTATCTAAACATTTAACTTGCTCTATGGTATGAGATAGATTGTCCCATCTTTACAATATAAAATTTGTTTTCTCTTCTTTAATCTCACCAAGAGAGATGTTTAGAAGGAATCTTAGTCAAGCATGCTTTTAACAATCAGATAATAAAAATATGCTTTTACATTATTATCCAGAGATAATATGCTCTGATACATGAGAAGCTACAAGAAATTCATTTGAGGTAGCACGCATCACATGGCCACATAATGAGGCACCTTCAAATGCTCTAGTTTTGGAATGACTTTATCCAAATTGAAGGAACTAAAAGAGCTAGGGGTAGACCAAAAATAACCTTAGAAAAATGGTGAGAAAAGACATACTATGGCGTACGCCTTGTGTCCATTTTGACCTTGAATAGATCTGACTGGAAGGCTAGGATCCATGTAGCCTATCCCATTTATCTGGAAGAATGCTGAGTTGTCATTGTCGAGAAGGATATGTTCTCTTATCTGCAATGTAACACATCAACCTACTTCTACATCTTGGTTTTCTTGCCTGCTTCATATATTAATTACTGTTTTCTCTACATTGTATTTGCACTAGCTTCTGGCTCTAGCAAATGGTGACCGTGTTAAGGATAAGCAACGGAGCAGAAACTCATTTGTGGTTGACTTGGACAAAAAACATGCGGCTGAAAATCTCTTAGAGGAGTTATCATCATGCCATGGAGCCATCTTAAGACAGGTAATTTCCTCCACTACTTTCAACTTAAATAATTTTATCTTTCAAATTTTCCGATTCTCTTGGAACTCTATTTGCTACCACTTAGATCAAATCGATACCATTGATCTCCTTGACAGATGAAACAAATGGTCGAGGTTTACATCAAACTTGCTGAACTTGAGACAAAAAAGGAGGTCAGTCAATGAGTTCTTATCTTTTGGTTTGAGAGGAGGCTATATATATATTCTGTGTTAGCTATCCAACTCAAATTGTTATCTTTGATCTGTAAGTTTGGGAATAAATTTCAATTGAATACTTCTGACAGGATACTAGTAGAAGAATACCACTACCACGAGAAATCCGCAGTTTTCGGCAGCTCGAACTTGTAAGTGCCAACCTGCATCCTGGTGCCTGGGGATAAACCAGTTCTAAATATAAAGTAGCATTATTCATTTTTTAGTCGTAATTTCATGCTAGAAATGTGTAGTGTTTGATATCTTTTTTGAGGAAGTGAGTCGGGGGGAGAAGTTTCTTGAATTGTGGATTTATGCTATGTGGAAACTGTAAATGGATTCAATTCCAATTGATGTCTCACGCAGATGGGTTGGTGCTCATATACACAGGTCTAGGATGCTAACCAGAGATGCGTTAAAGATGATAATTTTTAATTAATGTGGATGATTAGCTTTCTTTTTTATTTTAAAGAAGGTGGTTCTTAATTAAGTAATGCTTAAATTTGCACTTAGAAGAGCTACATACAGGCCATAAGAAAGAACACAAATTTGTTCCAGATGAATCAAGGTTAATCCTCCCCTCCCCTCTAAAGAAAAAGCAAAGTAAATGCACCCAGTATCTGTTGTTTGGTGGAATTGCATACGCCATCCCCAAAATTAACCTGGGTGAAGAAAAAGACCTGGTAGACTTTAATGTGGTGGTTGTTTAAGAATTAGAGGTGGAACTCTCCATCCTACCTCTTACCCAACTGGGCTACTGCTCCGCCCTCTTTCTCCTTTAATTTAAAACCATTGCCAGACAACATCCAAATATGACGAAGGAAAGCAGTTAAAAAGTAGCTTCTGTTTACATTATTGTGCCTACAATAAGATATGGAGCTCCACATCCTGGCTCTTACCTAACTTGGCTACCCTCCTGCCCTTCAATTTAAGGCCCTTGCCAGCTCAACACCTATAAACCTGTTAAAGGAAACCCTGTTGACAAGGACACATGAAAGGACACAATAAGATCACTTATGGAAAAATTATAGTTATAGACTGGAAATGGAAGCTGATGATGGAATCCCTATATACCAGATTTTTTGTCATCAAACTTATTGGTGATATTCATATACGGGAGCAATTTGAAATTTGTTTAATGTTTTATTTAGAATACTCCACAAATAGATCCTTCCTGCATTTTTGGTTTGTTGATTAGTAGCATGGTTAGATTGATCCTTCCTGCATTTTTTGTTGATTGATTAGTAGTATGTTTAGACTTTAACCTTTTTCATTGTTCCCAGATTTGTATTCTCAAAATATCTTCTTAGTATTGATATCTTTGGTTTACATCTGATTCTTCAGGTGCCAGTAATAACAGCCACTTTCCCTGTGGATCGTAATTGTCAATACCCAGAAGGATCTTTTCCACATTTTAAGGGCTTAGGAGATTCAGTCATGTATGGTAGCAGTGTAACTGACATTGGGGTCCTTCCTTGTATGTTATTTCTCTCTTATTGTGCTGCTATTTATAAAGATAACCTTCTGTCCAATGTTTTTTATATATGCAGGATAATGATTGGTATCAATGCCCCAAAAGTGGTTGAATGCACAGGCTCGGATGGTCACAAATATCGTCAACTAGCCAAATCTGGAAATGATGACTTGAGACAAGATGCTGTATGATACAATTTCCTTTTTCATGTGTGTGGTAGTGTGTCAGTAGATAACCACCCAACAAAGCTTTGCAAAACAACCCATTGATTTTAGACATATGGAGTGACGGTTAGGTCACCGTCATTTCCACAAAATGGATTGTTGAAGGAACCTTTGAATTGCACATGCCAAATTTAGTGTAATGATTTGACTATTCTGAACATGGGGAGTTTTGGATTGGTTAATGCCAAGTTCAGTGGCCTGCAAGATGTTGGATCTTGAACTGTTTGAGACCTTTATTTTTCCAAATGGTAGTAGGTGATGTGGAGTATCTGTGATGAAGTCTCTGAGCTACCACCTAAGTTCTAGCCATGTACTCAATTTTTGGGCCCTTCATTCAAAGCTTGATATGATGTCTGTGTGGATGCCAGATAGTTCCATGTATTACCCTACTTTATCAAGATGAAAGTGGTTCTTTATGCTCTTTATTTCAATTATCAAATTATACCATTACTTTTGTCCTGTAAATGACCAAAATTGTAACTGCTCTCACTGGATTTTTTTTGCAGGTTATGGAACAATTTTTTGGTTTAGTAAATACCTTTTTACAGAATCATCGTGATACACGACAGAGAAGGTTACGAATTCGTACATACAAGGTATTTTATTTTTATTTTTGTGTGTATGTGGTCAAATCTAAACAAGTCCAAAATTGTTTGGTGGAAGATACACTTGGGATAAAATAAAATGAAAAGAATTTCTGTAGCCAATTGCAAATGGTGATTTGAAACTTTGAATCTTCTGCTGCAGGTTTTTTTTTTTTTTCTAGTTTCCAATAATACCTTAGACATTGAGAACCAATTTAAGCGGATGCACAGCAACTTTAGTGCACTTATTTATTAGTTTTCTCTTATGATATTTGTTAGCAAGATATGAGATATGTTCACTCCTGGCTACTTTACATTCTTGCCTGGGCAGTAAGCAAATAATGCCTTTCCATCCATTAACTATGTTTTTGTGGACTGAAATGTCCGTCAAGATCTTTAAGTGTCACTTCAAAATGAGATTTATAAACTGTAGAAATGCACACTGAATCATCAAATGAGTAAAGGTCGCAGGAAAAATGAGAGTTTTGTTATCCCGTTGGGGAGAGAGTGGGTGACTAACGGGTTGGCAGGGCAGTGACCATAGGACTCCCTGGAATCCATAGCAGTAAATAGCAAACTAGATAAACATCACATGAACTATATCTCATGATCTCATCATACAGCATTATCAGTAACTGTGTAGTTTTCTATGTTCAGGGGTCAGCAGCTTGAATCAAAACATTCAGCTATTACTCTTATGTGCTCCACAAGGAACTTATTATAGGAATTAATCCCCTATAATATAAGCTTCCTATTCTCTACCCAGAAAAGAAAATGAAAAACACATTTTGTGGGAACTAATCCTCTATGTAATATGTATATCTTTGGAGGTCTGGTAAAATAGGAACTACAAGACATTTTAAAAAATAAAGGTGTGTATACGTCATTATATGATGGAATGTGATTCAACGATTCCTCTGGATGAGAAGCATCTCTACTCTGTATTTTACATCCCTGCGTCAGTAGTTGTAAGTGATGACAATACTGGTTATACAGATACGTACTTAGAATTTTCGTTTAAATGATGAAACCCTCTTTATTTTGGCAATAGGGAAATAAAAGCACTCCACTTGTTCCTCGAGCAAGACATTTATTATCGCTTGATAGATGGTGCACTAAATGAAGTATGCAATTCTATACAGCATTATTCATTGATTAAATGATGAAATGCTCTTTCTTTGCCAATAGAGAAATAAAAACTCTTCACCTATTCCTCAAGCAAGACATTTATTGTCACTTGATAAATGGCGCACTAAATGAAGTATGCAATTCTATACAGCGACAAGTCATTGATTAACTGTGTTCTTCAAATAAATTCTCCAATGCATCTTTTACTCTGGAAACATCTCCTCATCTTAAATAGACACAGTTTGAAATTTTGACTGGACATTTTGGTTTCAAACACAATAAAACAAAATGGTATTCAAATTTTCGATGCCATTTCAGAACTATATTTCACTGCCATTTCGGTGGTAGATTTCAGTGTCAACCAAGGGTGAAATCCCTGTCAAATTAGTTATCTTTTGCCTTCGTTAAGGCTGCGTTTGTTTGCTGGAATAAAGGTGGGGTGGGAAAATTCTTGAAAAGAGTGTAGATTTCTTACTTTTCCCTTAAATCCCAAAATGGTAGATTGTTTGGTTGCTTGGGGTGGGAAAGTGGGAGATAAGTTTCCTTTATTCAAGGAAACTTGTCTGCTGATGTGGCAGCCCAACTTTCTCACCCCATGCCATTTTAAAACCCCACATATTTGGTGGGACTTTGTGGGAAAGTTGGGAAAAGTAAAAAGTGGGACCCACCCCTATCACTTTTCCACAAAACCCTTTCCTTTCCTTTCCTTCTTCCTCACCCCACTACACATGGGACCCACATGTTTTTTTTTCCCACCCCACCTTTGCAAACAAACGCAGCCTAAAGGACAATTTAAGGCAACCTGGTGTATGGAATTTCCATACAGTGCATAGTTTTCCTCGATACTTTATTTTTCAGTTTTTCTGCTGTTATGTTTTTGGCGATCTATGTTTAGTTTGTTCATTTGCATAGTTTTTAATGAACAGGTTGTTCCTTTTACCCCAAGTGCTGGTGTTCTTGAATGGGTTGACGGCACAATTCCACTTGGTGAATATCTTATTGGAAGGTCAGTAATCCCACTGTTAGTACATTTCTATAATATGCAGGCTAGGTTTTGTGAGAGATGTTTTGATTACCTTAACTAAGCAGTGTCATTATCTCATACAGCTCTAGGAGCGGAGGAGCCCATGGGCGTTATGGGATAGGAGACTGGTCGTTTATGGAATGCCGGGAGAAAATGACAAATGCAAGTGTCATTACCTCATGCATCTGGACACTCTTGAGAAACATGAAGGAAACGAACCTAAATTATGTGTCAAAAATATGTTCTCTACTACAAATATTATACAACTTTTTCCTATATTTTCAAAACCCAGTACTTTTTTTTTTCTTTTTTTTTTTTTTTTTTTTTGGGGGGGGGGGGAGAGAAAGAAAGAAAGAAGAAGAAGAAGAAGCGAACTGTTTAAACCCAGGCCACGTGAAGCAATTAGAGCTCCCAAAAATACTGCTTGCTTGTCCTTTTCAACTATAAAACTCTGTTATCACGTCCATTGCACAACTTAGGTGGTTCATTGATACTAAATTACCCCCCCCCTATTTCTTTCCCTTTTTTTTTTGGCAATATTGCTCCCTTGTAAATCTTTCTCCTCATATTTGGTTAAGTGACTTATGGACCACCTAACAGTACACCGGATGGCCAGCAGGCAGCTTGAGCTGTACATACTGCATACAATGCCTTTGCATTTCCAGATTAACTAGTGCTATGGTGCATCCTAATGGGTACCTGTATTTGAAAATACAGATGTCCAACTGTTCAACTATGAATGTTTATAGATACTTTTTGACTATATTCTAATTTGTAAGAATATGCATTTTGCCTTTTATGTAGGATAAGGACAAGAGAATGGCATTTCAGAGAGTCTGTGAGAAATTCAGGTAATCCTTTTCTGTTTGCTTGTATTTCATTTAAATTATAAATTTTTTATTTCAGTGTATCTTTTACACTAAATCAAATGCGTGCAGACCTGTCATGCATTATTTTTTCTTGGAGAGATTCTTCCGACCTGCTGATTGGTTTGAGAAGAGACTCTCTTACTCACGAAGTGTGGCAGCTAGTTCAATGGTGGGCCTTTTGTACCATCTTTGCTTTGTACCCAATACTTTGAATTTCAGCTCCACGATTTGCAGCAATCTTTATATTATTCAAGACCTACCTGATTTTATGTTTTTGTTTATTCACTAGATTATAACCTGCTCCCCCCCCCCCCCACCAAAAAAAAACTATTTAAAAGTGACACATTACATACAATGGATCGCACTTTTGTATGATGTTATAGAATCATAACTTTTACCAACTCTTTTATTATTTATCCTGATTCATTCCGAATGCAAACGAGTTCCATGCAGCTGCATAGATACGCAAACACAAATCATACTTTTTCCTTCATCTAACAGCCAATTTTTCCAGGGTTCATGTCACTCTTGCATTTCATGGTTTCAATTTTTGCAGTTAAAAGTCCCTCTCTTTGGAAAACATGAAGTGTTGAAAATGTCATACTGGTCATTGATTCTTTCCTGATATTATAACTGTTATCATAATTCCTAGTTTCAAAACTATTATAGTTGTCTGCTGGCTTCTGGAATGACATACCCAATTAGTGCTTCAATAAATAATGGATGGTCCCATTATCTATAGACATCCATTAAACTGGATAGCTGCTTTATTTCAGAAAAGTTTTGCAATTTGTTGTATACCTGCATTTGAGCAGGTATATAATATATTCCAGTAGATCTAGCTTTGAAACATTTGCTTTGGATTCAGGTTGGTTATATCGTTGGACTTGGAGATCGACATTCAATGAATATTCTCATTGATCAAGCTACTGCAGAAGTAGTTCACATCGATCTTGGTGTTGCCTTTGAGCAGGGTCTAATGCTCAAAACACCAGAACGGGTTTGTCTATTTCTTGGCTAATTCTTCATCTGTCCCGTGATTTTCTCTGGGCAACCTAAAGGGATTCCTCTTCATATCCATGAGTTCTTTTGACCATCTTTGGCAGGTCCCATTTAGACTTACAAGAGACATCATCGACGGTATGGGAGTCACTGGTGTGGAGGGTGTTTTCAGAAGATGTTGCGAGGAAACTCTCTCTGTTATGAGGGCAAACAAAGAAGCACTGCTTACTATCATTGAAGTATAAATAGCATGCAAAATATTACTTGTATTAAGAATTGTCAGTCATTTCTAATTCGTAATAAGAGATGGATCCTGCTTTGCAGGTTTTTATCCATGACCCGCTTTATAAATGGGCTCTCTCTCCTCTGAAGGCTTTGCAGCGTCAGAAGGTAATTCCAAAACTTGGCTTCTGGTGAGTGAATTGTATTTAGAATAAATTACCCGGACATCCCCTGACTTGTCTGTCAATTAAGTGAACATGCGCTGTGTTTCAACAATTATTACCATATCCCCTGGATTTAGTGGTGATAGTAAAAATGCAATTCTATTTCAATTGTTCAATGGTCAGCTGAAAAGCTTTTATTAATCAAAAGTAAAATGACGGCTTTCCCATCTTGTTCCTTAAGCCTACAACAAATCAGAAACCTTCTCAGGTTTCAGACTGAACTTCAACTGCTGCCAAACGATGAAACAACATCCAGCCACCACCTCCACCTCTGCTTCTACATATTCGATTATTCAATTCTCATGTCCCTCTCTTTGTTTCACTATATATTTCTTTGAGCAATGCACCAGTTTCTTTGGGAAAATCCCCACTAGGAGTTTCAACAACCTTCACAGTCCCCATGTTTCTGCAGAGATGAATAATGAAAGGAAAAATAGAAGTAATTAAGAAGGTTATATGATGTGTTCGTCATACTCCTGCAGTGCCATATGAGAGAGGATTTGGAAAGCAAGCTTGGTACAGACTCAAGAAAGTAATTTAACGTGGCTGTATATTGATATTTGCATTTTCAAGAAAATGTGGGTGTTTATAGTCTTGCAGTTAGTCAGTTTATGCTTCTTTAGTTCAGTTTAGAATTTTAGTTTGAGTATCGTTTTTGGTTATTTCCTGAACAATTTGGTTCACTGTTGGATCCCTTTCCAAGGTAATGGACTCAAAGTAAGTGTAGTTGATGTTGGAGTTATTCTCCAACAGTATTTTCAAATGTACTCTGTAGCTCTCTCGTGATACGCAAACTGATTCATAATCCCTGCTCTTGGGTGAAGGTGACTTTCAGATGTGAAACCCAATTTTAGGGTTAGGGTTTCTAGGATGGATTCCCTAAAACTTAGGGTCTGCCCAGAATCTTCCAGCAAATTAATCTCAAATATTATGGGATGTATGTGGATCTCTAAAGAATTTATAGGAAGGCCTTAGAGACAAGTTACGATTGATATGGGTTGTTGACAAACTCCCAAGGAATGGTTTGAGATGCCCAAATTTAACATTGGATGGAAGGAGATTAAGTTTGAGGCTTAACAGATTCTCGTTGGGTAGGTCTTGGAAGTCTACTATAATTCCTAGGATTGGTGGAGAAGAAGACTAATTAGTTTGGATCAATATGGATTGGTTCTTGTAAAGGAGAAAAAGGACCTTTTCTCCCTCTTCCTTGCTCTTCCTCTTCTTTTCTTTTCTTTCCTTTCTTTCTATCTTTTCTTCTTTTTTCTTTTATTTCATTTCTTTCTTTCTTTCTTTCTTTCTTCTTTTTCTTCTTTTTTCTTTTATTTCATTTCTTTCTTTCTTCTTTTTTTCTTCTTTTTTTCTTTTATTTCATTTCTTTCTTCTTCTTTTTTTCTTCTTTTTTCTTTCTTTTCTTTTCCTGTTATCTGTTCTCTGTTTCCACGAGGAAGAAGAGAGAGAGAGGGTTGGAGAGGGGAGGGGGGTGTCGTAGGGTAGGACGGGGGTAGGGAAGGGGCTAGGGGAGGTCGTATGGAGTGGGGGAAGGCTGCTGCCAGAGCACGCCTAGGAGGATGCTTTGACAACCATGCTGCCATATTCTGGTCGCCTAGGCACCTAGACCCATTTTTTTGTCTAGGCAACTTGGTCTCGCCTTGTTGCCTTGCTTGGTGTTGCCTTGGTTTTTGTTGCCCTCTATCACCTAACCTCACCTTGTTGCCTCACACAACCATGTACAGCAGCAAAGGGAAGGGGGAACTAAGGTTGCGCAGGAACAGGGGAGCAGCTGAGAATGTTGTGCAGAACAGGGGAGGGTGGGGGGAGGGGCTTGCAGGAGTTAGGGAAGGTAAGGTAAGGGCTGGGGAAAGTCGCAAGTGAAGGGGAAAGGGTGGGGAGACTTGCGATGGTAGGGGGAAGGGGCTGGGATTGCTTTACTTGGAAAACCTTTGAGAGCTTGCTGGAATTTCTTGAAGAAGAGTGCTAGACAAGGTTGCTGATCTTTGAAGAAGAAGCTTGACTTATAATTTTGCCGTGGCCCCCTCAAACAGGAACCACGGTCCTCAACTCAATAACCCTTATTCAAATAATCAGACTTAAGGATTATAAAGACTAGGCTTTTCCATTTTTCTTTTGGTGGAATGACTGATATTTGTAAACTTGAAACCACGAGGAAACAAACAACCTAAGGAATCGGACAGAATGTTCCGAATTAAAAAGGGGAGAGGGGAATTAAAGGAGTCAGAAAGTTAAATTCTTTGAAGCTGCTTCTCCTGCCATTTGATCAGCTGAGCTATTTCCTTTACGTAGAGTGTGATTCCAGGTAATAGAGGCGAATTGCTCTGCACCCTTCTGATATCAGAAATTATATGCTTGATTTTCCAAGGGGTAGGCTGCGATTCTGACGACCAAGATAGGAGGTAGATAAGAGCTTGATTTGTCGCCTTCTAGAATGAGTTTGGAAATTCCTTTAGATGCTGCATAAAATAAAGCTTCTCTGATTGCAGTTGCTTCTACTCTTAAGGGCGTCTGAAGCATTCCATTTTGCTGCAAATGCAAAGATCAATTTGCCGTTCTCATCTCTTCTAATACCCCCCAATTCCAGCTTTCTTTGATTCTTTGATGAAAGAACCATCCACATTCACTTTTATGAATACCTGTTGTGGAGGTTGCCAGCAGATCATCCTTAACCTACTAAAAGACTAAACCTAAGTAGGATTGAGTAGGATCCCATCAAATAAAGAATAGGCTATTTATAACCTACTAAAAGATTTATAGAGTAGGATTCCATGACAAATAATCTCAAGCTTCTAAAATAATAATCAAAGATCTAATGGAATCCCCTTGAAAATACATTCCCCTATGACTTTGAATACTAAGGAACTCTTCTAGTAAATAAAGACTTAATTGAGTCTTATCTCTAAAAAAGAATCCCAAGACTCAAGAACTCATGTTTAATTCAAACTGGACTTCCTACTTGAACAAGACTTTTCAGAAAAAATAAAAAGAAAATGCTGAAAAATAAAATCAGCAATTATTTATGGCTAGTTTTGACCAGAATACCCTCTTTAGGGCTTGGCCAGCCCTAGATGGGCCCACTTTAGGTTTTCGGCCAGGGAGAAGTCTACCCTGTTCACATCACTTCCATTCAACTTCACAGAGTTGGACAGTTTCTAGAAAGACTTCTCCAGTTGATGCAATTCCTCTGATATAGTAAGGGTATGATCAGAAATGAGAAGAAACTAGGACACATTTACGATGAACAACAGCCCATTGACTTGAAGAAATCAAGAGGAAGATTTTTGAAGTTTGAAATGCAGAGTCGGCAAAGATCAGACAGGGAGAGCTGGAAGAAAAGAAAGTAGGAAAGAAATGACAAGAGTCAATTCCTCATCTTCACGTTGTTGGGCTATTGACTAAATTTGCAAATTAGGGTTTCCTGGTACATGGAGAACAGAAGATGCTGATGGATTGGGATTAAGGGCAAGAATATTTTAATCAAGGGTTTATAGGTCACATTAAATTATCAAGGGTATTTTGGTAGCTAAAATTGTAATTTTGTGTTTCACGGATAACCAACCAAGGAATGCTCATGGCTGGGCATGACTGAAATGGTTGTTGTAAAGTATTTGTATGAGTAATTGTAAACACTGGGCAGGTTCATTGATTGTCAGATAACTCAAGGAATGCCCGAGTTAGCTCTCATATTTATGTTGGGCTTTGGAAGACCTTCCTAGGTGGCCCTAGGAAGGGTTCAAATTTTTTGGGCGGGTAAGACAGAGGGACTCACTGCTCTGCATGTTTCAGCTACAATGGAGGTTATCACATGGTGAAATGAAGTTACAGAAATCAATTGAAAATAGTTGCAAATGTGAAACATTTGAAGAAATGGTTGAAAATAAATGGATGCTGAATAGAAGTGAAAAGGCTAGTAAATGGGAGGCACACAAAAGAACTTGGCTCTGAAAGTTGTCAGTGCTCAATCCTAACTGCAGCTTGATTATGCCCATTTGACCTGTTTTTCTTACTCATCTCAGGAAACAGAAGATGATATTGACTCAAATTTGCAAGAGTCACAAGATGTATATGAAGGGAACAAGGATGCAGCCCGTGCATTGATGCGTGTCAAACAAAAGCTAGATGGGTATGAGGAAGGTGAAATGAGAAGCGTGCATGGTCAGGTAATTTCTGATTTACCACATGTTCATTCATAACAGTAGTGTTAGTTCCATTGTACTCGAGACTTGATCATTAGCTGACTATGGTAGAAGAAGCATTTAACATATGCCTCATGCGGTGCTAAAAATCTAGGGCGGCAACAACTCCCATCCTGGAGAGTGGTTACTTTGTGCAAACTGCAAAAGCTGCCAAAGGTCTGGACCATGTTAGTGTACACCTCCTGGGACCCTGTGAAAGCAAGAATTCCAAAACTATTGGTTCCTAACATCTATCTGCTAGCCAGATTGTGCATAGCTTAGTGAAACGTAATAATCTGTTGACTGACATATCTGGAACCGCAATTACATTAACTAGGCAAACAATTTTACGATTAGCCTATAGGCTTCTTGTTCATGGTATTTTTCTGCATTTATTTAGCGGAATTCAAAAGCTGGAGTGGCTGGTCTATTTTTACATTTCTTTTAAACTTAGAATTAGGGTCAGAAGACCTTAGATTGTGGCCACTTCACACCAATGTGTTACCCTTTGTGTCTTGAACATGACAATTTTATCAGGATGAAGACCTGTCAACAATAATTTAAGATCTGAATGTTCTAATATTTTCATCAATGTAGGTTCAACAACTTATCCAAGATGCAATTGATCAAGAACGATTGTGTCAATTGTTTCCTGGATGGGGAGCATGGTTGTGATGACTAGCTGAATCAGCTGTGGCAGCTTTGGCACCAGTACACATTGTACAGGCGAACTTCATGGGGAAATGTATTTGTTCGTTCTTTTTTTTTTTTCTTTTTTTTTTTTGCGGGGTGGGACGCCCCCAATTGTCATTTGAGTCTGTATTGGATGTTGCTGCCGTGTGATGAGTATAATCTTTTTTGTATATGCTGATGATGTATTAGGAATATTAGACGATTCTCCAAACCCTAACCCCCCCCCCCCCCCCTAAAAAATAAATAAATAAATAAACTACCTATAGAAATTGTAACTAAAAAGCAGAAGAATGAAATAGAAAAGCGAGGGTTGCATCAGATTGTTTAAGAAATGTGTTTCAAATGGAAAGCTTGACCAGTAAAAACAGGGCTGAGGGCAGATTTAATTCCAGTCATGAATTTGTTTCAGTGGGGTTCATAGTGATATTTATCATTATGCAAAAAAGATGGTAGATGAGTATATTTTACCCAAAAAGAAAAAATTCAAGAGATATGATTTATTCTGTTATTCATATATGTGATATTAGATACGTGTGCATTTATGGCAAACTTGGAAAAAACATTTTGAGATGGTATAATCATTTCCAACGCTATGAACCTCAGTTGAGGGGATCAAAAGAGCCTTTTAACATTGAATTGGTAAGGAATTCACGTTATAATCTCAAATAGAGTTAATTGGAGGTCTGAGATTCACTTGGCTGACTTTAGTTGGATTTTTAAAGTTCGGAGGTTTATTGTTGTACAACTCTTTTAGCACAACAAAGTTTTGGGCTGCTAGAAGTGGCATTTAGCTACAAGGATTGATGCCACTTGCTACCTTCACAGTTCGGCGTTTATTCTCCAATTGCCTTCCAAAAATCATTCCTCATCTTCCATGTGAAGGGTTACTGGATGTATGATTATACCCAACTGGTAAAAAAGCATGGCGGAAAAATTGAGAAACAAAAGAGATCAGGTTTCAACAGCATGTGCTTTTTTCAGAAGTCGCCTTTTTAATTTCCAACTTGGAGGGATTAAAACTTAAAAGAGCATGTGCTTTTTTCCAAAAAAAAAAAAAAGAGTAACTTGTGCTTTCATCTGAATTTAAAAGGGTTGAAAAAGACTTTCAATGAAGAAGAATCTAAGGGATTGCTTTCCTGTATTATTAAAAATTAGAGATTTTTTCATGCAATTCTCATTGGTTTGTGGGGGGGGGGGGGGGGGGGTTTGTTTGAGTGGCTTTTCCTCGGTCGCCCCCGGAGGCCTAATAGCTTCCAAGCCCGCCTGCGAGAGGGGGGGATTTCCGGGCAGGCCTGCGAGCATGGGTTTATTTTGAGACTAAGTGCAAAAATTACTGGCCCTCCCTTTTATTCAGTTAGTTAATATTATTTTTCTGTTAATTTTGAGATTGAGATGACTATTTTACCCCGGTTTGGTTTTTATTTATTTTTTTTATTTTTATTTACAAAATCTGCATATTCACTCGATCACCTGTGGGTTTCAGTTGTTTGGATGTTAGTTAGAGCGGTTCGGCATCGTCCTAGCGTCTACGCTTTTGGGGTGTAGTAAACTCATTGCTCTTGGTTATCGGCTTCATCTATTTTCGGGTGGCGGCGGGTGCCCTCCGCTACTGTTCTACAACCAATTTGCGGTTCAGGCGTGCCAACTCTTGATTCACAGCTGAGTTTTTGTTGGCCATTTTGTCTGGTTCTGGTCCTCTGGTATTGAAGTAACGGAAGAAACCTATTTCGATTAAGAAAAGAAACCCAAATTTTTGGATCTGTGAGTTCCTCCTTCTGGATTTGGATGAATATGGCCCGTGATTTTGATTCAAACCAAATGGAAATCGCTGTTTCATGCCAAGGAAAGTGAGAATCGGTGAGCTTTTGGTTAATTCGATTAGGGTTTAATTTTGTGAAAAAATTTCTACATAAAATTTTTCCATTTAATGGGCAGTTAAGTATTTTGACCAAACTTAAAACAACATAAAAAATTCAAAAAAAATCTAGGAAATTGAGAGAATGTGGAGCTGTACTTATTTCTGTGTAGTAGCTTGACAACTCGTATTAGTTCTGTAGGGGTTCCCTTTCCCACAACCCTGGTTGATCCTAAATGCCAAAATGGGATTCCAACTTCTTGTTGGTTCTAGTCCTTCCAGAGGTGATACCTCTCTGTGTCTCTCTGAAGCAATTGCGATTTGCAAATGTGCAAAGGCAGTCTACCCTTCTTCCCAATAAAAGGATAAAGGAATACCTTTACCTTCCGTCATTATCAAAGCATCAACAGCAGCCGCAGCACCCCAAAACCAACTTCCATGGCCCAAGTAGACTTCAAATTGCCTTGCTACACACTCCAAGAACCCCTCCCACATTATCTTCCTCCCTAAGTCCCACCCTTTCACACTCAAAGAACATCACCACCTGTATTTCTTGAACCCCCAACCTTCACTGTTCCACACATCAACACTTCACGGGTGAGACGAACACTAGACTTAAAAAATGTCTCTTCTGCCTCCACCATCGCCAACTGTGGTGTACCCAAATACCGTTCCACCATCAGCTTCCTCACATTCAAAGGGCTCATTCGGGTCAGTCTTTATAGTCTTGGCTGCAATCCTTGCTCTATCAGCCATTGCCTGCTTCATTAGCAGACTTTGCAACCGGCATTCTACCCGCTCAAATAAGCCAAGGTCACAAGATCACGCCATCCATTCAAAGCCCACACGAGAGTCACAAGACCACACCTTTCACCCAAAAGAAGGTGACTTGGAATTCGGGTTCAAGGAGAGAGTACCGAGATCCAAGCCACCCACCACCAGTGGGGGAAGGACAGACTCCATACCAGATCATAGTTTTGAGACCAAAGAAGACATCAAAGCTTCTCAACATGAAACCAATGTGTAGCTTGATACCATATTGAAATAGAAAGTATTGGATTGAATGAATATTTTGTAACTGTGTACAAGTATTTATAGAAGTATCCTATACCCTACCTATACACGTGTCTCTATAGCTTGTACATAAAAGATTTCTGTTCAGGTTTTCCATTTTTTTCTTCAAATGTATGGTTGTGTTTGTCACTTAGCCATGAAATTATGTCTGGAAACATTACAAATTTAAGCACAAATCAGGAAATGTCAATCGTCAGCTGGGTCCTCTGGGGTTTCATCCACCTTTCGTTTGATTATAACCACAGCGCAGTCAGCTTTTTCTGCACAGGATTCACTCACAGCTGCAATAAAGAACCTGGGGGAGAAAAATAAACATGGCAAACTTCTTATTACATATTTTATTTGGTTGACAAAAAGCAGCAAACAGGCGTCTTTGTTCCATGCCAATGAATCAGAAGTTTCTAGGCAAGCAACTGAGTAGATCATGTAATCAATCAAAGATTCAGAGGAAGAAGATTAATACTTAGACACTATTAAACGTTAGGGGGGAAAAACATGTGTACACATATCAAGCATTGTTCATGCATTCCATTTTTCATCTGCTAGTTCATAATTATCTTTTACAGAAAAAACAGAGGTAGAAAACCATAGATTGGATCATTAGAATGACGAATAGACATTTTTACTATTAAGAAAAAAGGAATAATAATGAATAGACATCAGGATTGCAAATAAACGAAACTCCAGACATACTGTTGAAACTGGCCTAGCCCACGACTTCCTAGAACCAGAAGATCAGGCCGAACTCGCTTCACCTCATGGCAGAGCACTTCCACTGGATGACCTTTCTTTATCCATGCTTCACAAGAAACCTAGAAACAGTTCCAGGAAACTGGAGAATAAAACAAAAGGCTAAAACAATAGAATGCCCTACAATCCCATCAAGCCATGGAAAATCACTTCCTTGGGATCACCTTCTGTTGAACCAGGCACCAAAAAGAACTTCTAAACAGCTCCAGGGTATTGGGAAATGAAATCAATAGCATAAAATCATTGCAAATCCAAAAAGTTTAATTAACACAAGTAGATATAAGTCAAAGAATGACAAATCAGCATCTAAGCGCTGGATTAAATTTTTCCAATACCCCAATTTCATGAGATCTCCCAACAAAGTACTCTAGTAAGTGAAGCCCTCTTTTCTTGTCTCTATGTTTCATGTTCTGGAAATCTCCAGGTGACGCATACAAGCTGCTGTCCATGTCATTAAACCCTAGCACAAACATAACCAATATACTGTTAACTAGTCATTCTTTTGAATAATCATTTTAATTGCATATGTGAGAACAAGCTCAAACAATTCTTCCAATATAGCATGACTAGAAAACAAATAGTTAGGAAATATATAATAACAAATCATTACTAACAAATGAATTTTTTTGAAAAGGGAACTGTACATTATGGAGAATCTTTATTCAATTTACTGAAAACTAAGTTCATCATTTAAAAGCACAAATAAATGAACAGCAAAGGAGAAAGGACAAAGCTACAGGCAATAGAAAACCAATATGTCTAAATATGATTTCACAGAACAATAGTGCCTTAGATGGGCGAGGTTGCAGTGAGGAAAACCAGGAACAGAATATTCATAAACTTACCATGACCAAGCTGACAACCAAAATTTATTTATGAAGTGGTGGATCATACATGTCAATCTAGATTTTGCACCCTTAATAAAAATAGGCACGTAAAAGGATCATGTTAGCACAAAAAGCGAATGGTGCTTTTTCTTTTCTTTTCTTTTCTTTTCTTTTTCTCTGGCAACCTCAAGATCAAGGGTTTGACAAAGCCTCCATACCAGGAAACATAAAGAGAAAAGCAAAAATCACCTAGTTATAGTGATCTTCGCCATCATGTTCACCAAGAACAGGAAATGCCGTGATTCAAAGCGTTTCCCAAGTTTTGATACGATAGTGATGATGCTTCCATGAAGCACATTTAACTTTAATTAAAAATGCATTTCCTGCTGTTTACCACAATCAGGTGACATGGCATAAAGAGGAACTTGAAGTGCTTCCGGGTCAGACCTAATTAGCCAAACAAACAGGGCATCCACCATTGGTAGGTTTAACCTTTTGAGAATTAGCAAGTTACGTTTTAGCTGTCAAGTGTAAAGCATAAACCCAATCAAAGATCATAAACGAACAAACTCTTCCTCATTGGGAGACCTGGGATAGCATTGACAGAGGAAGATCACGACCATGCATTGCATCAGCAGTATGGACACATCCCAAAGTCAGACCCGATATCAGATTTGATGATCCTACCATGAGTTAGGTTCCTAAGTCCTAGCACACTTCACTACTCCAATTATCTTATCAGTCAATTTGGAGAAAAACGCCACTAACTTGTAACACCAAATTGGCGAAGAATCTATCTGGTTTCCTCATTTGAATAAGCATGGAGTGCTCAGATGTTCCAAAACCTTACTGTCAAACTACAAAATTGTAACTAAACATTGAAAGCTCAAATAAAAAACACATAGAACATGAACCCAGAGTACTGATTAAGTTAAGCTGTATGCTGGTAAATAATCTTGTCCAAATATAGTATCCTATATCATTAATGGTAACAGCCTTACGACCACAACTAGATACATTCTTAGAATAATTAACAGCATTCTGAACTGAATCGTGTGATCTGGGAAATGCTAGCAGTACTGCAACTAGATTTCATATAGATGGGCTCAACAATCAGTCAATGATCTGAAACTAATCTAAGACCTCAAATGAATTGGATGCCAGAAACAGAGTGGTAAAGATACCCTTAAGCAACATATCTGCTGAACACAACAAAACCCCACAAAGAGTAACTAACCAAAGTAAACGGGTCAGGATATCTGCTAAATCCAATGGTGTTGATTTGGGGATGGGAAAAGAATCATGTATGTGAGTGCGTGAGGCTTCTGTCATTATGGGGTCCAGTGAGGATCGTGATGTATGCAGCTTCATCAACCATATCACAAAGAGGATTTTGCAAGATTTTTGGAAATAGGAATGGAACTCTATCACTATGAGACACTATTGAGAGGGAGCGCCAGAAAGATAAAACACTCATAGAATTAGATTAGAGAGACGAAAGACACATTTCAGTTCCGAACCCAGATTTTACTAAGACCAATATAGAGAAGCCCCATACCCAGAAATATGATGTACTATTCCCAACCCTTAAACAACGACCGAGCAAGGTGGCAAACATACAATTTGGCTACCACATTTATAGATCCTACTATCTACCAATCTCATCTGGGGCCAATTAAGCCTTATCCATAAGATCCTGATCAGTTGGAGTATGCACTTTCTTATGGGACATGCTTATGAACCTGGCACTTTGCAAGAATAGTGGGATTGAGACTGCAACTTTCAGTATTTGCTGCATTGGAATATCCACAGAGTTATCTCGAAGAACCACACCTTTCTTCCCTGATAGTTTTTGCTATTATCGGTAGTCATTAAAAAATAATCTCAGTCTTGGCATACAGGAAGTCTAGCCCTATAGATGGCACCACTGCTAAATGATGCTGAAGATAAAGAATCATCCGTAAACGGGTTGAAATATCTCTTAACTCATTCCAGTGGGGGAAATGGGCAAGTTCACAGTGAAGTGAGGATCTAATTGATTGTTTGTGAATTTATTCCATACAAATTGTAATTCGCGTATGCCGTACAGGCTCAAGAATTCTGAAGAGAGACATACAACAAGATCAAAAGGAAAGACAAAGAAAAGAAACGGAAAGAACAAAAAATAACACAGTGAAACGAAGAAATATGAATAACAAAGAAAGAAAATCAAAGTGAAAGATCACCATCTTTACCAAGATCTTCATCTTTATCAAGAACTTCAACGTGAATGAAGAGGAGCTTGAAGCCGGCGGTGTTGGAGCGAATGATCTTCTGGAGAGTCCATTCATATGCACCGCGGCTGCTAATGGAGGCATGAGGGTATCCTTCGATTGATGATTGGTTCACTGCTACCATTATTCGAGTTGGTTCCGATTCCGTTCCTGCCATTGATGACCTCGTTGTTCTCCCTCTCTCTTTCTCGTGATCTTGTTCTTGACCAATTGATCGATTGATCGAAACTTCTGGACTCTCGAAACTCTCCCGCCTTCTTTCTACTACCACAGTTGCTAAAATGCGCCCGACAGATGTAGCTTGAAATCACGCGCCTGTTTTTTGTTCTGTCGTAATGATATCGGGTATTTATCAGTCCACTTCCTAGTCAGCAAATGGCCCTCCTTGATAAGAATAATACAAATACATTTATTAATAGCTGTATTAAACTTATAATTAAAAAAAAATGATCTCTTCCCATAAATTAGCCATTCACTTATAGGCTCTCTTTTGGTATCGATTATCATTATCAATTATAAAAATTTTTCATTATTTTAAATGGTTTGGAATCTATTATTATTTTTATTTTTATTTTATTTAAATAATAGAAAAGTCTTTAAAATTCATAATAAACTTTTTATCGGTTATGAATTATAGTGAGAATTTCATCATCTTCATTTATGCAAATATTTACTTAATTTTTTATAAGTAAAATGAGGGTAAATAGGCATATAGAGAACGAGAGCTGATAAAGAGCCTTAATGTCCAATTCGATTTCTAAGCTTAATCGTATTGGTTTTCTTATTAATTGGCATACTAATTGAATTTTTTTTTTTTTTTAAACAGAAATAAATAAATAATAATAAATATAACTCAAAAATATTATGAAAATCACTATTCCTTATATATCTATTCATGGAACTCATACGTAATTGACTCATTTTTTTTTTTTTCTTTTATTATGTTTTTTCTTCACCAACAAGTTATAACACTCAAGAGTCAAGACCTACAACTTAGTTATTGTCAATCTCCATCTTCGTTCATAAGTAACGTATTTTCTATTTCATAAACCATATATATAATGTCTAAGATTTTCACTTTATACCATAAAAATTTATTGATAATCTTTTTTTATTAGTGCTTAAAAAAAAAAAAGATTATGAACATATATAATGTCTAAGATTTTCATTTTACACCATCAATATATATAATGGATTCAAACTTGGAATCCAACTTAACCTATAAGTCCTACAATACATGTTTGAGATGTAGAGATTATATTATTTTTATTCTCATGATGTTGGCACTCTAATTTGCAATAGGTACTTTGAGTTAACTACCCAATATATGCAATACTTCTTTCACATATGGTTGTGAGAAAAAATAAAATAAAATTTATATAGTCAAATTTCCTTTTTTTTTATTTTAAAATATAATGTTTTTGTAGGCTTAAAAGGTTATGTTATCACCTGATAAATGATTTTTGTGTCCCCTTGCTTTAAACAATGTTTTTGGGTTTTAACAAGTTATATGACAATTGTTTTTTTTTTTTTAATGTATTTTTTATTGTTTATTTTAAATGTAAAGAGAAACAGAATGAAAAATAATATCACGTTGATTTAACGGTAAGCAATGTTTTGGGTTTAACAGTAATGCAGTGGTTTTTTTTTTAATATTTTTTTGTTTATTTTAAATGTAAAGAAAAAGAATGAAAAATAATATCACATTGATTTTAATTGTCTATTTTTTTTTGTATAGAAGGTTGTTTTTGTTTACGGAGGCATAAAAAATTTGAATTAATTGTAAAAAAACTCAATTTGTCATGGACAAACCCTCCCCCTCTTCCGTATTTTTGTTTCAGAACTTGTTCAAATTTGATCATATTAAAACACATATTATAACGTAAGATATGACTATTGTACATGACTTATTGAAAATGTACGATTTACCATATTGACGGCATATCTGTTCCTGAAGTTTCTACCCTATTGGTAACGAGGACTTCTTTATTGCCATCAATGTGCCGTACATATCCATGCACTTGGGCGGCTGAAATTTCTTCCGATGGTCGAAATTCAACGGTCGAGATCGAACTCCATCAAATTTAGGAATTTTCTTGATCCGGACTTGGGATCAGGAAAAATTTTTTTTTCAGAAACAAACCATCAAATTTAGCTGATTTGATTGCCTGGGATTGGAAACGGTCGAACCAAATCTGGTCCACTTATGTGTTTCATGATTTGATCGGGTTGGCATTCTCGTCAAATTAGGAATAGAATTTTGATTGGGCGGGCCGACAATTTGAAGGCCCATCAATTCTGTGAAACCTTTTAGGTTAAACCCAGTGAAATCAATGTTTGACCTCTATATAGGCTTACCAGAGCAACCAGACGATAAACCCTAATGGCCCAAAACCTTATAAATAGAGGGTGAAGAAGGATTTTGAAGAAAGCCTCAGCCATCGAGCGGTGTACGATTTCAGCGTTCATTCGTTAATCTCTTCTTCTCAATGATTTTTATTTGATTGTTTCAGTTGCGGCGAATAAGTCCGTAAAACCCTAATGGCCAAAGCTTCAGCTGTTGGGCAGTTTACGATTTTATTGTTTTTTTTTCTATGATCTGTTTTTATTCATGATTTTTATTTGATTGATTCTTTGAATCGTGGCGAAGATGAAGAGTGCTTATTCTGACACCTCTTGTATGAGAAGAGCTTTAATGGTTCTTCTTTGAGCAAAGTTAGCAACTCTCTGAGCCCCTCCCAATGCTTTTTTGAACCTGTAAAGAATCATCATTCGTTTGTTTTTGTTTAGCTTCTGATTTTTTTCTTATTAATTTATAAGCTACCATATCTTTCGACGTTTTTCTATTTTTGGTATATCTTCCTTCATTCCTCAAAAACAGCTGAATCAGAAAATTCCAAATTACAAGGCTTGGCAATCTAAGGATTAGATAAAGGCCAGTCGATCCTACTCGGCAAGGAAGCTGCCAGCGTTCGATGTTTTGAAAAATCTTCTCTGCATTTTCTTTCCGAGATTGCCGTTTTTATGAATTTTAACCATTTAGGTTCGATTTGAAATATTGATTGAAAAAAATCTTGGTTGTTATTGAAGTTCAATGAAGCAGGAGTAGTTGCAGGAATCGAAGTTGTTGCTAGTGATTCGGGGACGAAAGCAGCCTGTTCTGAATCCTGTGTTTGAAAAAAATCTGCCAGATCCAGATCCAGATCCAAATGGGTTGAAAATTTATCGAAGATTTTAGGTCAAATTTTGACAAAATCTCGGGGTTTCGTTTCGGTAACCGCCGAACCACCAAGTATCGGCTGAAAATCGCACGTTGCTCATAGGTGGAAACACACGTTCCTTGTCACAAATTTCTCAAGACAACAAATGAAAGGGGAATTAAAATAAGTAAATAAAAATAAAACAATTTTGTCTGCTTCACTAAACAATTAGAACTTCAATGTTTATAAAATGACAACAAATCAGTTATAAATAATAAAATTTCATAAATCACTCAATCAGCTTCTCGCCCTACCTCACAAGATCTGGAGAAAATAACCCCTGCACCAATGAGCACTGGTTGTGAACATCCAACATGATGAGATGAAGATTGAGGCTTCAAATGATTTCTTGCTTCCAAGGAACATCTAAAATCAAACGCTGATGGATTTACCAACTCCTTGAAATGCAGTACAACTTGGCCAGGGTACATTGGAAGAATAATCCAAAGAATTTAACTGTAGGCTTTGTTGGGACTTCGCTCGCTAACCATTTCATCTGTTCATTTCCTGATTCTACCAACACCAGAGAACTCAGTTGAACCATTTTGACTCCATGAACTCTGGGATCTCAGTGGTACCTCTCTGGAGTTGTTTTCCCCACTGTATATGCTGCTAAACTCAGAGCTATCACCGCTACCAAATGCCGTCCTACGGAACCTCTGAATTTCAGAGTCAGGTCCAGATTCATAGATTGTGCTCTGACCAAATTTCACACCATTGGAGAGATCTACCATGTCACTCTCAATATCCAATGCTCTCGCAACCTGAAAGAACGATGCAAATTAAGGTTTTTCAACCAATGCATTAAAACCCAAATGCTCACATAGGCCCAAGGAAGAGCAGAACATATAAGGAAAACAAGTAACATACATGACCACCTCTGTTTGTTCAAACTTACTGGATTTAATCTTATATTTATCATTGTCTATCCCACTCATGGATTTCCAGGGAAAAGAGAAACATATTGCCTAAGTAAAATACAGTGGATTTCTTTAATCACCTGCACCATACGGGGTCTCTTTTGAGCAGAATGGCGAACACAAGCAGCAGCTGTCTCAATCAGTCTAAACATCTCGCTCTCCACGTATCTCTTTTCAAGCCTTGGATCTGCTATCTCTTCAAAATTTCCAGTCTCAATGGCATCGTTCAACAGTGGTCTTGCCTGCCAAAATCATTATTACAAATATTCAGACTTCAGAGGAAGCAAAGTAGAACTTTAAGGAAATGTTCAAGTATTTCAAAAACTCAACCAAGTAGGTGCTGAATGATATTTAACAAAAATTCAAGACAGGAATAACTAGTTTATACTTTCAACAATCAAAGATTTAGCATGATTGGACTTGCTAATATGTATGCTTTACTTGCTTAAGAATAGAAGTTCTTATCCCATAGTAGATTGTGCCATGCTTCTTCCTGGACTCCATGGCTGCTACATGGAATCTTTCAGCAAAAATTTATATGAACAAGACTTTGAGTAACCGGATTTCATGTCTTGGAATGAAATATAACAGGTGAATCTACCTTATACATACAAAACACTGTAGAAATGTGGGAAGACATTACAACTATACAGAGGAAACTTTGATCAAAACTTCTACAGCCCTCCAGATGTTTGGCATGGGAATCAATTTCAATCTCCCTATTGCTTCAGTTTCAGTTCAGGGAAGGAAGACATGATTTTATTGTACGGGGTAACACAACACATATTTTCAGGCAAAATTTTAGTGAGTAAGAAGTAAGAAGTACTTAAATCATGCTTAGACATATGAGATAAACCAGAATTATCATCTGCAAGTGTAACATTTGCATAAGATGATGGAGACACTAATCAGGTTAATTTCCTTCTAAGAAATCGTGATGCCAAAAGGGAATGATTCAATGAAAAGTATCCAGGTTCCTTGTCATAGTTCTTTAAAATCAGACAGAAGCGGAATGATATGTGCTTCGCAATCCTGGATATGTTCCATTTTTCATTCCCAAAGGGAAAAAGCAACATTTTAACTAGAAAAAAGTTTCAAAACCTAACAGCAACAAACTCAGCCTTATACCAACTTAACAGGGTTGGCTACAGAGATGCAAACCAAACAAAGTAGATGGAAAAGAATGGTGAAAGATGAAACTAAGAAAAATGATATGTTAAATGTGTTTGTGCATACCCATTCAACCAAACTTTCGTCACCCAAAGGCTGACTTGCATCAACAGGTTTACGCCCTGTCACAATCTCTAGAAGCACAACTCCAAATGAGAACACATCAGATCTATCTGTCAATTTTCCACTTGAAGCATACTCTGGTGCCATGTACCTGAAAGACATTTTTTGGGAGTAAGTGTACCAGAAGCCACTTTTTTGAACATTGTAACAAGCTACCAACCTCATGGATCTGTTTAAGCAATAATCGAGATGAAACAGAAAAGAGAAGGATTTATAAGCATAATTAACATCAATTAGATTAATATCAGAAAGCATGATCTTTCATTTCATAGGTCTCACCTTGGAGATTTTCCTAGTTAAAACCTTTCTGAATGATTTTAAGCATTTGATCCATGGATTCTTGTGAAGGCAGTTCAACACTGACATGCTCACCGCCCAAAAGAATGTCATACACTGGTTGCTGCAACTATCTGATGAGCTTGGAATTTTGATATATTAAAACTCCAGGTGAGATCTATCTTAAGGGTGGGTCTTTTATCCCTTTGCATGTGTGTCATATGCCACAGCATTCTACACTCTTATGTTATTTTCCATTATAAAATCAGAATGTAGCTTTACCATCAAAAAGTACTTCTAGGAAAAATTATATTAAAAAAAAAAATAATAATAATAATAATAATAATAATAATAATAAAAAAATCTGTAACCTACCCAAATGTCCCCATAACACGAGTTGATACGTGGGTGTTTATATCATTTGTCAATTTCGCAAGCCCAAAGTCAGCAACCTGCATTTTCAATAGTTTTTTACTAGAATGTATAAACTGAAAGTCAAGACACCAACATGTTACAAATATTATTAGAAAAATATGACCCAGCAAAATATGCATGCCTGTGCTTCAAAAGAATCATCCATCAGTATGTTTGCTGATTTGATGTCCCTGTGGATGATTTTTGGATGACCTGCATAAAAATAGGACAAGCAGAGTAAGTAATCAACATAGCAGGTTGCATGGACATCAAGATATGGTTAAGTGGCTAAATAAAATCCAAATTCATAACCCCAAAGGATAGCCCGCCCACCCCCCACCCCCCCATAAAAAAAAAAGAACCATGATAGGGGGGAAAAGAATCACTATCATTGTCAGCTCTGGAAAATAAATCCTAAAAGACTCAGGACACAGAAATATAGATAAAGTTGGATATACTCGACGAATCCATCCCCCCTAAACTAACAAAGGTGCGTATTTCACAGTGGCCTTAGTCACGAAAATCATGTTTATCACAATTAAATTCATCTGTATATCATCTGGCAGCTTGAACCTTATAATAATTGATGAGTTGAACTCACAGTTTCAAAAATCAGAACAGAATTGAGGAAATCAGAAGATTTTACTCAGCCAATTCTTAAGGGATGATTAAAATTGGAATCGGAGACCAATGCCTTACCCTATTTCAAGTTTTCAAACCTTGGTTGAACTAGTGACAGTTCCTGATTGAAACCCAAATTGGTGATCTGTTGGCCACATCTGAGGTATAGACGTTGAAATAAAGTAATATCTATTATTATAAAACCTATAACAACAGCAACAACCAATAAGCCTTTGTCCCAACTAAATGGTGTGCTACATGGATTCTTGCCTTTCAATAAGCTTTGTTTGAGGCCATACTAGATAAAAGGTCTAAGCTATGCATATTCTTTTCTCACCACTTCTCTTAAAGTTACCTTAAGTCTGGCCCTAGTTCTTCTACTTCCTTCAATATGGATTAAACCTAAAACCTTGAAAAAGATGTGTACAGGGCATTTCCTTATGTTCTTATGATATGAAAATATAGAGCATCCTTATAAAACAGGACAAGTACTATAACAAGTGAGGGTGAATTTTGGCAATGGGATCACTCACAATCTTCATGAAGATAAGCCAATCCTCGAGCAGCACCAAGAGCAATTTTAACTCTTTTGGACCATTCCATCGCAGCCAACCCCTTTCCTGAAAAACATGCATTGATGTTAAATTCATTAGCCAAATTCAACACCATATGGATCAAGAAAAGCAAGTTAGATGTTTGTATTCAGTATCAATCACCATGCAAATGATGTTCAAGGGTATTATTTGGAACAAATTCGTAGACAAGCAGTCTATGATGATCAGCAATGCAATAGCCCACCAAAGAGACCAAATGCCGATGGTGAACGCGGCTAATGATGTCAACTTCTGCTTGGAATTCCCTCTCCCCTTGTCCACTACCAGCCTTGAGCTGTTTCACTGCCACTATTCTCCCATCTGGCAGCCAACCCTTGTAAACACATCCAAACCCACCCTCACCAAGAATATTTTGCCGAGAAAACCCATTTGTTATTTCCATTAGCTCATCATAGCTGAAATATTTAGTACCCACGATACCCGCATCTGGCTGAGGACTATACCCTTTTGGGCTTCCAAAGCTATTTCCAGTTTGAGAATGAGACCCCGTGAAATTTCCGCCATAGTATGGTTCTGTTTGTCCAGGTGGCCCCCCTGAATTCGGGTAGGAGTGATAGTAATACCCATCTACAACAAAAATACTTGAAATTAGACCATCAAAATGC
Source organism: Hakea prostrata (assembly GCF_041222555.1). NCBI lineage: Eukaryota > Viridiplantae > Streptophyta > Magnoliopsida > Proteales > Proteaceae > Hakea > Hakea prostrata. Next base: position 8,352,648 of record NC_142602.1, on the reverse strand, counting down.
TGAATGATTGGGGGGTGGGGGGGAGAGAGAACTTAAATTGGCCAGCTACTGTACCTGGTCCAGAGAAGTGACTTGGTGAAGATTTATATCCGGGTACAAAAGCCTCTTGTCTCTTTTTCTTCCTCCTTGCCACAAATAAAATGGCAACAAAGGCAACAATCATCACTCCTGCAACTGTAATTCCAATGGCAGGACCATGTCCAGAAGTAGAAGAGGGACTTGAGCTTGACGAGGTGCTGGATTGAGAACTGGTGGTGGATGAGGGAGGGGATAAAGTTGGTGTTTTCGTTGATGTAGAGGGTGAGGCATTTGAGGGAGTGGGATTTTGGGTTGATGTTCCAGGAGTTTGAGGAGATGGGACAACATTGGTTGGGGTTTCAGCTGAAGGAGGGGAGGTTGATTTTGCTGGTGGTGATCCCGACTTTCCTGGCGGAGGAGGACTTTGACTAGCAGAGGGAGTTGGTATGGATCCTGTAGGAGAATTAGGTGGAGGAGGAGGAGATGCAGATGAATCGGGGGAACCGGGAGGAGGAGGGGAGTTATTAGAGGAAGCTGGAGGAGGGTGAGAAGATTTCGGTGGAGGGGAGTAATTAGGGGAAGCTGGAGGAGGGTGAGAAGATTTCGGTGCGGGAGGAGATTGCACTGGTGAAGTAGAAGAACCCCCTGGTGGTGAAGGATTTGAGGATGGAGGTGGAGACTTTGAAGAGCCTGAACCTGCTGGAGGGGGCGATGCTGGTGGATTTCCACTCGGTGGCGATTTTGGTGGTGGAGAACTAGAATCCGACGATGGCGGAGGAGGTGCAGGAGGGGAACTGGCCGGTGGGCTAGATGCCGGAGGTGGAGACAATGGAGAGCTAGGTGGTGGGGGGCTGGTGTTCGAAGTTGCCGGTGGCGGAGATTTTTGTCCCTGGCTGGGTGGTGGTGACCCCTGCGGCGGAGCAGGAGGTTGAGCACTAGGTGGCGGAGAGTTCTGATCGGAAGGAGAAGGAGGAGACTCTTGAGGTGAGGAACCCGACGATTGTGTAGAGTTCGACATTGTCTTTGGCTTTTCCGATCTACCTCTTCTTAAAATTTCCCCCTCCCTTCCAACATCTCTCTAAATCTTTCCTCTCTTGTTTGTTCTCTCTCAATCTCCAAATGGATTTACTTACAAAACGAACCAGAAGCCCTGACAAACAATAATGTAGCTAATTCCTTGGCTAGAAGAGCATCAACAATCAAATGCACGAATGATTTTTATTCTAAAAACTGAACTTTGATCGCTCAAAGTAAAGATAAAGAATCAGAACCTCGTCCAAGTAGAAAGAGCTTTGATTTCCCCGATCTTCATCAACCAAATTTTCTCTAGATATTCATTCATTCAGAAGTTCACTTAAAAGGTTCCCAAAATCTTCCCTGAAAAGAAAATTCTGGGGGTTGGAGGAAGGTCAACCTTCTTCAGACCCTGTAGATCTACCTCTTACATTCACTGTTAACAACCCACAAACTCTTTTCTGTTCTCATTTTCTAAATCTAGTTAATGATATTCAGAAACCCAAACCGCTCTTCTTCTTCTTTTAAAAATCATTTCTTCCTCAATTCTCGGTTTACCGCCCAAAACAGCCAGGCTCAAAACTTCCACGCTTTTCTTTTTTTGGGATATAATAAACGTGGCTCTTTCTGATTCATCCACGTAAGCACATAACGTCACGTCGGAGAATCTGACGGTCTCCGTATATGCCCGCCTGGCGTCGGTTGGAATTTCGCGCTCTTATTTTTTTCTTCTTTCATCGATTATTACATGAAGCTGAACCGTTAGACATTTGAACCGTTAAGACCCGCGCTTCTAACGAGAAAGAGAAAATTTTAGGGGTCAAATGACTAAACTAACCTTGATGCCTTCGGCTACAAAGATGCCGTACAATAATCGTATTCGGGAATTTCATAGCGACAATAACGTCCTTTCGACTCTGGTGGGCCATGTTTGGATGCACAATTGAAAGATCATCCATGCACGATTTGATAAAAAATTATATTTTATGTTTCGATTTTTTTTTTCGGGTGACATTCTCGTTGGATTAATTTGCTTTTTAATATTTTTTAATTCTATAATGCAGGCCAAACGTGGGAAGCAAATTTGAAAATTCAAAATTGAAATGGATTTTTTTTTCTCGAAAAATGGAGATTTATAATAAGAAAAAAATGAACAAAATCAAAAGGTCATTCATTAAATTAAAGCTTGCATGCTAGCACGTAAACGGTGAACTGTCAACCACTATTCAAAAAAAAATGGTCAACCTAAACCCAATCAAATCCACCGAGAGATCCAACCTTATTGAATTAAGGAATAAAAGTTTGGTTTGCATAAATGACAAATTACAAAGAAGGAATAATCAAACATTTACAATTACAAAGATCCTACTAGGTCAGAGTGACCCAGTCGAATGGTTTTTAAGAGATAGAAATATTTTGAGCCAAATTAACGAGCCATGGTTGAGTTGTGAGGCACTTAAACTTTGTTATTTGGATACAGTCGATTTGTATAGCAAGTTGGATTAATTTGGTTGCGGTAGATACAAGTCAAGCCTTCCTAGTAATTGGGATCAAATCTTCCAGTAGGGGTAGTTACTCAAAAGTATAGATGGTTGTAATCTTCATGCCTTTATTTTGGGCAGACTTTAGTCCCTATATTAGTCCCGTCGGGATTCCTCTCCGGGAGTTCACATATTTTTTTAAATTTTGTTCCCCCCCCCCCCCCACAATAGTCATGACTCTCTTGTACATGATTCTATTTATAAAAATTTTCCCACATTTGAATCTAAGCCATCAGATCGTTCGTCCGCATCTTTGACAACGTTGAACCACCAAATAGATGTGAATATACTTTTTGAACTGATGACTTCATGTATGGGAATGGGACTATTACAATATATCAATAGGGAGAGTTGAACTATGACCTATTCTTTAAGATGCATTGGTTATTGCTAATTGAGCCAACCTTTTGGTTTATTTTTTTCTTAGTGATTAATAGTTAAGAAGTTCTCTTGTATTGGGTTGATGTTCTCTATGGGGGTGTGTGAGTCTTATGCATATGTTGGCATCATATATGTTACGTCTCTACTCTTCGGCTCTTTTTGGTATCATATCATTCTCTATTATACCTATTTAAAAAAATTAAGTAGAAAATTTCATTATTGGTCAAGAATGAAAAATGACTTGGTGAATTTTGTCGAAAATGAATTATGAATGAAGAATAAGTTTGATGTTAAAATAAAAAAATTAGTAGTAAATGATAGTGAACAAGTGAGAAAATAAGGAAAAAGTATTGTTTATTAAAAAGAATATGTATTGACTATTTTAACATCATATTAACTATGAAATTTTAAGTAGACTTACCATAAATGAAGAGAATGATGTTCTCATCATAATGCATAATAGACAAAAAGTCTATTATGGATTTTGAAAGTTTATTTTTTTTATCATTTTGAATAAAAATAAAACTGATAATAAATGCCAAACAATTTAAAATAATGAAAATTTCTCATAATTGAGAATCACAATTGATACCAAAAAGAGCAATCATGTCAGTGAGGTGGAAATTTCCCAATCCTCTATGTTTTGTACAAAGTTTGAATTCACGAAAAGAGATTTTACAAAATATGAAATATACTCACATGATAACATTTCTTTCATCTTCTTTTCTTCCCCTATAAAATGTGAAGTTGAGAAAAATGATTTAGTATAGTCCTCCAATGAGTATCATTCTCATCATATGAAAATTATCTGAGAAAAACAATAGACACATTAGATAGTGTTGAGGTATGCCATACACCTAGATTAAATAATCTACAAAATACTACGAATGATATCATTTACCTATATTTTTTTTGGAAGCATAGTTTGTATATATAAGGGAGGACGTTTTTTATTTTCTATATTTTAATGATGTGAGAAGGGTATAAAGGACAGATCATATCAATTAATAGGTATTGCTAAACCCAAAATTTTCCCGCTCCTATATCAAATTTCAACTTAATTGGAGTTGGCCAAATGACATAGTTAAATTTTAAACCATCAAACCCTAAGGACCCTGAGGAAGATTTATGACATTGTGCTTCTCTCACACTTTTATCATCACATGTTTAGAAGGAGAGGTTAATTTATAGTCCATTTCATTAATGCATAAAAGCAAACACCTCCTTAAATATGTGGTGGAAGAGTAGGAAGGGGAGCACAATCTTCAATCCGTCATGGGAGAGGATTCGAACTCCCCAATGATGTCCATGACAATAAATAGGACAATATACGATTAATTTAGTATGGAATTTGACAAGTGATTTATATAAATCATTCTTATTTATTATCAAACTTGTTGTACAACATTGAGTTGCCTACAGTCTAGATGTAAAGTGGTGGTTGATCTTGACCACCCGTTTTGTAAGAAATGAAAAAAAACAACCAAAGTGGGTGACCACCAGAGTTGATCTGGACCACAGGCAGTTTAGTGTTGCGCAAGCACTGAAGCTCAACCCAAAAACTAGGTCACTCACCCATACTATTTTCAACAGAAGAAAAAAAAAACTGCTGCCTTAACACTGCTGTTTTAACGGACTTTGTTTGGGCTAATGTGCACCGTCAAACCAAACATCATGGGCTGTCAGATCAAAATTTCGATCTCGACCATTGAACTTCAAAGGTCGAGATTCAATTTCAACTGAGCTTTCGGATCAGACGATACGACATTTTGGCTTGACAATAAATGCGACCCAAGCAATTGAACTTTGAAGGTCGAGATTCAATTTCAGCTGAGATTTCGGAGCAGACAATACGACATTTCGGCTTGAAAAAAAATGCGCACGACCCAAGCAATTTTGTGTTAACTTAACACCCCTTCTTGGCTGAAATTGGTATCCGTCAACGGTCAATCGATCGGTTAGGTACGTATATTGTGTAGATTTGTGGAGTGCGGCAGTGGAAACCCTTCTGCTCAGCTCAGGAGTTCTCTGACTTGAAGCTTGAACAAGTTATTGACAGTACTTCAACGTTCTCCATGTCTTCGGGTCATCCTTCCAGTAATCGTTTTCCAGTGCTTCATAAGAAACTCTCTTTAGTTATCAAGGTATTTTTCTTCTCACACTTTGCTGCCCTTTGATGCTTTAAGTTAACCGCTCCAAAGTATGTACACGATGGAACAAGCTTTCCGGAACTTTTGAAACTGGCAACCCAATTTCACTGTCTCAGGAGCCTGGATTCAGATCGTAAGAGAAAAATGTGGGAGTTTCCAGTTTTAACGCTTGGAACTAGTGAAACGGCAAAAAAAGATTTCCCTATGCCCACCAACTGTTTGTTATAATGCCCATCTCCCCGTTCCTTTCCTTCCCTTAACGTTTTCGCGCCTCTTTTTTGGGATTTAAATTTGGTGTTCGTACTCTCTAACCGACAATCCAAAGTGGGTAAAAACTGTAAGAATATACATTGCCAATTCACTTGCTAAATTCATGATTAAATTATTAGTTTAAACGCAATTTGATTAATAATATTTTGCATGCTTACTTAAATGGTTTTAGTTGGTCAAAGTACATTATTCGGATTTCTTCTTATTGCAAGGGATTCAGAAGGCGTTTCTCTTGGATGTTCTTGTATGTACATTTTATATACTACATAAAATGTGCTGAGGATCCTCATCCAATATAAACGAAGTATTGAGGATTCTTGTTATTGATTTGCAGGGAAACAGTACAGATGTGGTGATATGCAGCTATGATGATCATTTCCTTGTGAGTTCAACTCCCTGCGTACTTGGATTTACCCGTTGATGAGATGTGCAGGACATTTTTCTGAAATTGTTTAGTACAACTTCCAGGTTATGGTAACTCAGATAGGAACTATGGGGACAATACTGCATGCAAGGTCTGTATTTTTTTTTCTCAAATCAAAAGTTTCTTTATGGTTTTGTTCTATTTGCTATGAATTGAGATGTAAATTTCAAAATTTAATTTTTATTGTTTGGTTTGCTATAATCCTAACATAAATAAATCTTATGGCCATAGGATTAAAAAAATATTAGTAATCTCAGTGATAATGAAGCTAAAGAATGGGATTGGCGTTTTTAAAATATTTCCGGTTAATGATTGACTGGAGGTAACTAAATCGGCGGATAAGAATGATTGCTAACCTATCAGATGACAGTGCTATCTTTAGGAGATAATCCAAATATCCAGACACTGAATACCCCACCTCTGGGTGTGTCTTCTGCAGTGCACAATTTTAATGTGATGATAACTTTGCTGGATTCAACAGAGGAACATGGTCATAGTAACATTCGTTGGCTTCCTGGAATCAACAAATAAACAACCCGATTAGCATGCATATTGCAAACTAAGCATGATCTCATCGGACACATGGATACAACGTCACCAAAAAGAAAAAAAGCACTCGGAAGGAGCAGAAAACTGGATTCAACGAGTACAGGGAACAGGGAGAGCATGATGCTTCTCTCTCCCCATAGTAGAGGATATCTCATTTAGAGGAGGGCTCTGTGACTAAAAGTCATGCCAGCAAAGCAATAAAAAGTTCCATTTCGTATCTGCTTCAAATAAAATTTAGATGCTGGTTTCTTTGTGCACATAAAGAGAAATCAGAGATTCCGATAAAGAAACAGATACTAGGTTGATTATCTGGATTAGTCTTACCTGAATGGAATACATTCTATAGGGTTAAGACAGACTTATTGAACTATAATGGGACAGGAATTTTTAAAGGCATAATGTTGAAAACTTGGTGAACGAGTTACAATTACTAGTTGACATCAATGATATCTAACCTATGACTCTCAGCAGAAAAGTTTTGTGTAGTTTCCAATAAGGTAATATCAACAATGCAAATAGCTAAAACATGACAGGATCATAACACCTTTTCTGATGCGAGCATGTTTGAAGCACAGACACTTGGTAGTCTGATGGCTTAAAATTTGTTGTGACCTAGGTGAAGGTTGTGAACAGAACATGTACAACCAAACACTCGTGATGGGAAACCAAACAGAGAAGGTAGGGAAAAGACTGGAGGAAAAGAGATGGTTGTCAAGGACAGAACAAGAGTGTGATTTATCAAATTACAAACAATCAGAACATCATCACCTAATACAGTTTGGGGACATACATATGAAAAAACATTGATGAGCTAGTGGTTTCCAGAAAACGCCCTTTCTTTCATTGAACACCACCATTTGCTTGGGAGTATAAGTACAACTAGTTTGATGTGTAATGCTGTATCAGAATAAAATGCACATATATCTCATGATTGAGTATATCCTGAAGCATTTTTAGAACCAATGACTTTAATTGACTCATTGAACTGAGTCTTTATTTCTGATGGTTTTTTTGATTTTTTTTTTTTTTAAAAATTCATACTGTTGCATGTTTTTCATGACTATCCTAGTCTCATGTAGTCATATTGATGGAGAGCCAGTTTTTAAGAATTGAATGTTATTCCTATGATCTCTCCATCCTCATTGTTGTGGATTTTATTTGATATATTTCATGAATGCATGATGTATTATAAAGAATTGTGTTCTTTTACTATGCGTGAATTACAATAATATATATGCCATAATACGCTAGGTTATAATTCCATATTTGTTTATTTTTATTATGCATGACTAGGTTTGGTAGTGCATTTAGGGGCATTGTAGTCTCTTGATCATTCTTTTGTATATCTTAATTTTTCTGACATATAATTGTTCACTTTGATGTTACTCCTTTTATAAGCTTCGATGTCAGTTTGAGATGTTCTGGTTATCAGTGGATCTGTCTTATCTTATTATAATTTGATATCTAGTGTTATCATCAACAGTGGCATTTTCTTTACAAAATTTAACTGTTAATTAAGGCTTTGTTTACCAACAAATAATATTCTAATAGTTCTCTGCATAATTTTTCTTTATGTATATTAACTCTCATTGCAGCACAGTTGGATGGGGGTAAATTAATAACCTTCCCCTTTGTACAATGTCTTTCATACCTTCTAGACTTTGTAAAGACAAGCAATGACATGTTATGATATTGAGAATACCGAATGAATGTGTTATCCCCCTCCCCTCAACCACTTAACCCAAAATTAAAAGTGTGTAATCCAATTTAATTTGGCTGGACTGAGTGAGTAACACCTTTCTTGGTTTTCAACCTTATATGAACCTGATTTTAGGGTTGGATCAGTGATCAGTCTGTCTGGTGTCATATGAAACCCTAAACTTTGATATTGTTTCCTTACTTTAAATCAAGGGTCAATGTTCTCACACTCCCCCTTCCCCCGACCCCCTGAACCACCCGGTGTTTGTCAGGAAGGAAGAAGGGGTATCAATCGATCCAACCTTCAATGTATCTGTAATATTTGGAAAGCGAGATGAGGTAAGAAAGCTTACGTTAACGGTTAGCCAGCATTCTTTGGAGCATATAATACCTGACATCTGTTAAACCATGATATGCAGCCAATGCTAGAGGCATGTGCACGTCAGCTGATTGAAAAAATAAGGTATTTTCTCTATAAAGCTAAAAATCATGAGATCTTGGTTGCTTAGGTCAGCTTAGAAATTCTGTACAGCCTAAAACGGGTTGGGACTCATTTTTTCTTCTTCTTTTTCTGAACATCTAATGTTTATGGAAATGCTTATGAAAGAAAACTCCATCTTTATTCAATGTGTGCACACAGAGAAATGCCTAGAGGTCGAGTCTGAAACCCAAGTTTTCATGAGGCTGAATGCCTTCCTTCTCTATTATCCCCCAAATATAATATATTTGAGTCTCTAATCCTCTTCACCTCCTTGTACACAGAGGAGAGACTATGCACTATTCCGTATATTAACATTTTCTGTATTTGCAGTAGCTCTGGTTCTTCCAAGCCATTGGTCCTATCTCTTGGCCTCAAGGATCACTCTGTGGTACCATCTAAACCCTACATTGAAAATATTTTCAAAATTGAACAATACAAGAAAATTATTGAGGATGACTACTATCCTTTCATGCAGGAGACACTCAAGGGTATTGTTTCTGCTGTTACTGAGAATCGCCTTTGGTAACTCAAATAAAACCATATCTTTTAGGTATTTTGGATGTATCTTCTTAATGAGTTACTGTTCAAATCTCTACTTTTTCTTGGTTGATTTACTATTATAGATGTGTAACTGACAGTATTTTGTATAGCATGCTTCTTGACATCCCATTGTTTTTTATCATCGTATCATGTTATACAGGCATTTTTTGTGGGTAGCCACCAGATTCCATGTTGTTTTCTTCATCACTCTGGTGATTCTATACTTCCCTAGACGAAATCTAGAACTTCTAACCAGCAATTTGGTCACATAGCCAAGTTCCCCCCCCCCAACCAAAAAAATTAGAACTTGCATACAATGACAACATAGGCTGAATATATTTTAATCTCTTTTATTCAGAAAGCACTGTGCAGTAATATTAACCACGTTCTGATCCATTGCATGCCTAAACATTAATAAATTCTGTAATTTTATTTGTGTATTTCTATGATAAATAGGCAAGGCTTTGGATTCTTGGCTTTTACTGTCATTCTGTAAGAAAGTTTTAATTCTAATTCATTACCTAAAGTGAAGTATTTCTGATTGTAAAGAGGGGTATGACCATTAAGGGTTTCTCTGGGTACTTACTCTTCAGTTATACTTTTTGAAGTATTAAAGGATTCTGATCTTGAATGACTTTTTGGTCTCTTGATCATGAAAAGCTTCTTTGCATTTAGAATGGCTTATTGGTTGAACATAAAAATTACTGCTGCAAGAGAGAAGAGTCTGAATAGTGTTTGTTGCAGTGATGAGGTATTACGGATGACCTAGGCATAGGATGGGACAATTAATTACCAGTTAGGAAGGATAAATAAACAACCAGAAGTTCTAGGACTAAATCTCTGATGGTCTCTTTTTTCTATTTCTTTTTTCTTTTCTTTTCTTTTTTTATTATTATTATTTGGGTTTTTTTTTGGGGGGGGGGGGGGGGTGGAGTTGGAAATCTGAATCTCTGATAGTTTGATAAACCATATACGTTATTTGAGGTTGCATGGGCATGTTCATTGTTCAGCAAAGTGCATGAGCATGTCCTCTGGAGGCTTTTATATGCCCCTCTTTTTATTTTATTACCTCTTTTCAAGGGACTTTCTTCATGTATACAACTCGTTAATGAAGAAGCTTAGCTCTTACGGTCTTCCACCCTTTTTATAGCTTACCAATTTTCTTCAAGATTACCTTCTCTTTTTCTTTTTCGGTTTCTAATATAATGTTTTGTTAATAGTATCTCCAACGAAGAAAAAGTATCACTAGAAAGACAGGCATGATGTATGTTCCAACATTCTTAGGCAGTAAGAAAGGATAATATGCAAGCTTTCAAAAGTCTTTGAGAGAATTCAACTTTTACTTTTGTTATTAAAGGTAGTTTGTCATGTCACATTGTTTGATGATCAGAAAGATGTGGGAAAAGGGATTCCATATGGGTATGCTTCTCCTTTTAATCTTTTATGCATCTGCGGAATATATTTTCAAAAGCAGAATGTCTGATATTTGTATTGGATTAGCACTTGATACCATCCTTCAGGGGGAAAATATTGCTAATTAATCATTTGTGCTCTACATCCAAACACAGGATTGCTTAAAATTGCTACCCTTCCCTGTTTAACTATTCAGGTACTCTCTTAGTTCAACATTTTTTGCTTGATATATAAGGTCAAGTTTAAACTTGACACATAAGTAAAGCCTGTAGAGCAATTCTCAGTAAACAATGATGATGTGATATGACATATATACCCTCATGCATATCGGATCCACTTTTGTAAATGATTTTGGTAAGATTTATTTAAGTTTGACCTTTTTTATGTGTAGTTCTCTTTAGTAGACCATAAACTAATGTGAGGTCTCTTTAGTGTAATATATTATGTTTGGGTCTTAACTAGACTAATACGTTAGCTGTTGTTGAAAATATTCAAAATTTAAACGTGAAGGGACTAAAGTGTCCTTCAAGTTATTTAATACATTGTGTTAATATATGGTTTTAAAAAGAGATAATTAATCATTAAACGTTAATTATATGGTTAAAAAATATATTAAATAACTTGAGGAGTATTTTTGTCTTGTTATGTTTGAAATTTGAATACACATAAAGACGGCTAACAGTGTTAGTCTAGTTGGGATTCACATGTAATATATTGTACTAAGAGGATCCTTTTTGACATTAATTTGTGGTTCACTAAAGGGACCCACATATAAAAATTAAGCATTGGTCTTTGCCAATTGAGCCACCCCTCGGAGCCAGGGGCGAAGTCCTGCTTATATTAATTATATAAAAAGTGCCTTGAGGATGTAGTCGTAGTGCGCGCAAGCTAACCCGGATGAACTTCATTCCAAAACTCGTTAGTCTTGATGGGCCAAGCTGGGCAGCAGTGATCGAACATGCAAATGGAATGGAGAGACGATGGTCAACCCAAACTGGTCCACCCAAATTGGAATGTAACAAAAGCGCCTCCAAAAGGTGAAATGGACGTTAGTGGGGGGGGGGGGGGAATGTAGTGAGCGGCTCGATGCAAATGGCTACCCATGTTGGAGACTGGAGTTTCCAAATTTAGAAACTTATCTATTTTATCTATTTTAGCTATTTTAGCTTATCTTAAGAGACAGCTTACACACCCAAGCTGTCGTAGTCTTGGCAGCTCGTAGTTTAGTATTGCCGACGCTTCATTAAATTAATAGATATCTCTCGTCTTCTCATTAGAAAGGGTAGAGTCCAACCACTCAAGTGGGCTTCATTGACTTGAGTCGGATCCAATAGATCTCTCGAGATGCGGGCAGTAGGCGAGGCCAGCCGGCAGCGGACAGGCAACCAGATATTTTTGGAGGGAGAAGCAAAGAAGTTGTGTTTAATGTTTAGCATATGTTAAAGGGTTTTAAAGGGTTTGACTTTGTTCTTTTTTTTTTTTTTTGGTAGAGACTTAGTTCCTTTCATTACCTTAAAGCTTTGGCGTAATGGTTAATTACTTAACATTTAATATCGAAATTGATTAGGAGAAGGAGGATTTTGTTTTTAAATTTTACAAGTATCATGAATTGATTTCTTCTCCATATGGTAAGAGGATTTCTTTTTTTGTTGAAAGTTAATTCTATTAACTAAAAGGAAAAGTCTCTATTACATCCTACCGCTAATTGATCAAACAACAGTAACTATCGAATATTAGGGGGTGGGGTTGCAATATTAAGAAAGGCATATTGAGTAAGTGCGCTTTGTTTTGTCAAATCATCAGCTACTATATTTGTTTTTCGATAGACGTGTCGAAAACGAATTTCATTGAACAATGGTAGGATCCCCTTGATATCAGCCATGATGGGAAAGAGTTTCCAAGGTGCTGTGGTTGAGTCGTGATTCAGAATATGTGTTAATGCATGGTTGTCCGTCTTCAGTTGGACATTCGTCAACTTAAAATCACGGGCCCATATTAGCGCTTGATGTACTGCTAGCGCTTCAATGATGAGAATTTCTTGCAATTGTGTTCCCCTTCCAAAACAGACGATCATTTTTCCTTGTCCATCTCTTGCTACGCCGCCAATCCCTCCAAGTTTGCGAAGTTCAAGAAAAGAGCCACCTAGCCTGTGTAAGCCTGTGTCTTTTCCTTGTATGCATGCCCCTGATTGGAGAATTGCAAGCTTTTCCAAATACCGAAGGTTACCGAATCAGGTGACGGTCTTTCCTGCCTATCAAAGAGACTAGTATAAGCCTTCCACATGAGCCAGATTGCTGTAAGTATTGTCAGAGGTTCTTGATTGCTTTGGTCCTGTTTCCATTGTGTGATAAGTGAAATGATTTTGTCCACAAGATTACCTGTTTGTGCTAAGACAAGAAACTATAGTTGTTCCCACACTGCATGTGCTAGCTTACAATTGATCAAGATGTGATAAGGAGTTGTCTATGGTTCACCGCAATGGAGACATAGCATGGAGCAGTTGCAACCCCCCTGTTCCAATAAGGATGTCATGGGTAATTTTCCATGAAGTGACTTCCGTAGGAAATGCTGAACTCTAGGTAAAAGTGGTACTTGCCAGAAACCTTTCCAATTGAGAGGTGGTTGCTGAGTATCTGAAGTGATACTTGTCGCCATCAAATAAGCTGATCTAACTATGAATTTGCCATTTGTTGTCCATTGCCATATTTGCCGATCTTCAATATGGTTAGAGGATTCGTTGTATAAAGGAGTTGTATAAAGGAGGAACAAGTGGTTATTTGAGACCCTAAAGAACCTATTCCCCATAACCTAAATTCCCTATTTTAATCCCATCCACCTAAAAAGAATATTCCAAGTGAATGGTAGGATGTACTTGTCTCTTTTAAGCTTCTCGTTTAGGGATCAAAGAATGACAACGATACTCCATTCTCATTACTACTGCAATATGGGTGATGCCCATATGTCACAACCCACAAGGCATCGAATCGCTTATTATTAACAATAGACTTAGCTAAGGAAGTGAATTTCTCCTTTTCTTTTCTTGTTCTTTTTTTTTTTTTAAATCCCAGAATATTATGCTTTTCTCTATATTCTCTTTTCTTTTCAGTTTGAAGGGGGTTTGGTACTTTCATTTGCTACCTTCATCCCTAAGATAAGAACCTGCAACAGTAGATGTTCTTCCTCATCTCCACTTACTATGACAGAAATTTTCAAAAGAATCTATTCATGAATTACATTTAACATGTTTGATCCTATCATAGGAATAATAATTAAAAAATTATTTCCATTTAAGAATTTACAATTACAAAAATGACAGGATCACCGAAGGTTGCGTAGTCTCTTGCCAGGGCAATTTCCTAATAAATTGTGTATGATGGCAACCAATGGAACAGTAGAAAAGTTTTTTTTTTTTTTGGTAGAAGTAGAAAAGTTTATACGAGCAGTCAAGGTAGGTACATTAACACTTTTTGTGTTTATTTGTCTTTTCTTCATAGGAAATGATCTTGTTGCCCTCAAATATATGATGATGCTTTGTGATTATCAAAAGGTTAATATTTATGTGTAATGGTAAGTTTTACTTTTACTTTTTCGAGTTTGAATGTTGAAAGTTGACACTACTCAGCTAGACAAGAGGGTTATACTTGGGAGCAGCGCTGCTCTCAACAGTGGTTGGTCGGGATGCCTTTTGGACTCCAAATTGCATCTCGAGGATTCAATGGATGCACTTTGGAGCCCAAAATGTATTCCCACCGCGAACTGCTCGGAGCAGTGCTGCACCCAAGCAGTTTGCCTATTTATCATAATATCCAATCAGCCTCTCTCCCCTATTTTTGTGTTTTCCTATAATATCCTTCATTCTTTTCTTTCTGACATGGATGTCCAAGTCTTTAGCCTTCGTATTTTCGTGGGTCCAAACTAACCCCTCAACTACATGAACACAGTTATACCAAGGTTGTATGATTAGAGTAGCTCACAAGTTACCTTGCAAGTTAGCTCTGCGTGGTAAGAATACTATGGTCATGACAAATCCCTTTCTTGTTACCCAAAAAAAAAAAGACAAATCCCTTTCTCATTATAATGTTTTCATTTGATCAGAAAAACCTATTCTAGTTTATCTTGTAGTTTTCTCTTTCAATTCTTATTACTGTTTCAGGCTTTTCTTACGGTATACTCCTTCTATAACGGCGCACATGTTTAGGACATGGAGGACAAGATGTAGCGTGAGCTGCTACATCTCATGCTCATCATGCCCTTCACACCTAACTACTCTTCTTGGATAACAAGAAATGAATTGTTCTACGTTTTGATCGAATTATTAGAACAGAAAGGGTAATCCAAATCTAACACGTCTGATCCGTATCAATTAACGACTAGAGAGTATTCAATTCATTTCTCCCGTTGATTATTGAACTCTTTCTCTTCACCACCAAGAAATTGTAATAATTTTCTTATTTGGGTTATAAAAGCAAATTAACGTTTCTTCAAGAACCCTAAATCCGTGTAGCACAAGAGAGAGAACTAAGGGAGATGAAGAAATCGTGAATAGCCTTCTCTGCTTATTTGGTTTAGATACACCGCCACTGATCCTACTCTGTCGGTCTATTTCCTTCTATAAAGAAATCAAACTGTAACTGAATCGCTGTCCGGCCCGGTTCGAACGGAAACCAGATCAGCCTCTGTCGGTCTGATTTCAATTTAACACCTCGAGGCTGGAGTTGTGGTGGAAAGGGACAAAGGGTGTTTCTACTTTCAAGTTTCAACTGATCTTATTGGTTTGATCTGTCCGGTCCAACCAGTTTCCTTCGTCTATTTCTCCGTTCTCTGTATACAAATAAACGAGGGAGGTAGGAAATGAATTTGCGCCGCACCGCCATAAATAAAAATCCAAACTCAGAAAGAGGCGGTTCAATCACTGTATATAACGGCTCCATTACTTTCCCTCCAACCAATTCATACTGCTCTGCTCCACTAACTTCAAAAATCGCACAGAAATCAGTTTCTGCTTCTCCGTCGTCGTCTTCGATTCTCTGTCGCACGACATTTACAGGTTCACGTCTTCTCTTGTTCTTTATTGTTTGTATCGCCTTTTGCCGACTCTTTTCACATCAGTTCTGTGTAGCATCATCCCGTATTGCGGTTAACCGATCAAACCTCGATCTTCGACTTCAGTTTGCGTAGCCTGTTGTTGAATTTGTTCTACTTTTGACTAGTAACAAGTCTATTATCGTGGATTTCTGAAGTTTGATCTGGAAACTTCGTTTACTGCTAAGTTGGATCTTGAAGTTTTATACATGAGGATGTTCTGGAATTTGTTTTCCGATGATTTATATTCGGATCTTGAGATTGTATATACGATGATGTCTGCGTTCGAATTCTATCTTCGTTTTCCTCAGTTCCGCAATGTTTGGTGATGCTTTCTGATTAAATAAACTTACTCTCTGATTTACGAGTTCAATCTCCTTTGTTCTTAAGATTTGGCTTCAGATTCTCAGAATTGGCTTCAGTTCGTTGCTTATTTTTTTCTGTTCAGAGATCTGTTAACCGTTAGGGTTTAGTTTTTGTTTCTTGGATCCCATAATTACGTTAGAGTGGTTATAGCTTCCGTTGGTGACCTCTCCTGCAAGTCTGCAACAGGACGTTCATATTTTAGGTAGCTTTTATGGAGGCAACTGAAAGAAAATACTAACTATTGCCTTTTCCCATGGGAAGAAGTGACAGATATTGACATAGATCTAGGAATTTGGCCTTTGACCATTCCAAAAATATTGAACACATGGAACGTAAGGAAATTGGTGAGTCGATGTCAGAGACCACCAGTGAGCGGGATTTATCGGTTTCCGACTCGGAAAGCGGTGTTTGTGGCTCCTCTGTTCTGGAATTGGAATCCTTGGAAACAAATGGACTGATCAGGTTGGAAGAAGGAGACAAGGAATACGACTTCATCAAGAACAGATTCATGTTGGGTTTGGGAACTCTTGAGCGCCATACTTCGGTTGTTGCCGTACACAAGAATTCTTTCTCTGGTTTTCACAGAAAAGCTCAACTGCAGTCGTTCAAGATCTTCGCGGAAGCAATGTCTCGGAAGTGCCATGGCAATGCTAACATAAAGTACGCTTGGTATGGAACTTCGAGGGATGGGGTTCGTAGGATCATATCCCATGGATTTGGTCACGCTGAGAGCAGCAGGTTGCACGGCTGTGGACTTGATCTTTCCGCAGAGAATTCTTCTGTCGACAGGTACCGATTTAACCTTGCCTTTTCACGATTGTCGGTGCACTTATATTTGTTCTGTATAGTCTCCTTCCTTTTGATTTGCCGGGAAAATGATAATCCTTCTGATGATGACTGTTTTATTTATCTATGGCCAGTGTGATAACCTCCGATCTCGACAAAAGTGGTTTACGACATTTATTGCTTTGCCGTGTGATCTTGGGAAACATGGAGGAAATCGTTCCTAATTCTGGGCAGTTCCATCCTAGTTCGGAGGATTTCGACTCTGGGGTTGATAATCTGGCTGTTCCTAGGAAATATATTATCTGGAGTACGCACTTGAATAGCCACGTCCTGCCTGAATACATCATAAGTTTCAGGGCTCCTCCTTGCTTGAAAGGTGTGTGATAATTATTGAACGTCTGAAAGTTTTGAAGTTCGTTTTTATGATACTCATCTTGTTTGCATCTCCATCTTGCTCAGGGTTTCAAAGGACACAAGAGCATGTGGTAAAACCCACATCTGCTTGGATGCCCTTTCGTACTCTAATATCTGTGCTTTCGGGGTTCTTGGCTCCCAGTTCCATTGCTTTGATTGAGAAGCATCACAATGATTATAGAGTAAGCTAAACCACATTTGAAAGTTATGCATTTCATATTCAATCATGAAAAATCAGATGCTTCTTCCCCTGCCTTCTCTCTTTTGGTATTTAAATGCTGTTCTATTTTCTGTGCAGGAGAAGAAGAGCACACGGCAGCTTCTGATACAGAGGGTGAGGCAGATAGCTGGTGATGAGTTACTTGTTTCAGTGATCAAGTCTTGCAGGAGCAAGGTTCGAGTTTCTATCCTGAAACAGATATTTCTATTGTTTTGGATTGTTTTGTGATTGCATGGTCTGATGGATTTTCAGCATGTTTGTGCTCTGCTGCATTTTATATGGCTTTTCACATATTTTATGGGTTTGCTCACCTGATGCAAATGGGATTTAATCCAAATTCCAAAAGGGATGGGTGTAGTTGCGCTGGAAGCTCTGTCTAACAGAGCTGAAGTCTGAGGACATGATGTGATTCTTACAATGAAACAGTCATGAGAAAAGTCATGTGTTATGAACTTGTGCCATGTTTTAGAACTTAGGGTAATCATCCTTACCTTTTAGACCGTGGGCGTGGGGTAGTGATGCCCCCTGGCCTCTAGATTGGAAACTTAGCCCTGGTGTAATCTTTATCGGTTTGTTGGTATGTCACTTTTGAAACTTACAGCTTCAATAGCTGTGGCCGAAGCGATCAACATTTTTACTCCAGCTCTTTCAACAAGAATCCTTGATGCTGCATTTCTTGATTCATTGTCAGCCATTGTTGTATTTCTCACGTGTCACTTTCTGGCATAGGGCTTCGGGAGGTCGATTGCTGGGGCTTATAGTTTCTAATTGCATGAGAAGCTCTTTAATTTATGGAGCCTGGCACTCCATTATTAATAATTACTGAGATTAAACGGAGTGAATATATTTTGGTCTCACAATTTGTCTTGGGGCCTCAGCATGGCATGAAAGCTCTCTTGACACGTTGATCGACCCCTAGGTATTCCCATTGGCAAATAGCTAGATTAATGAGTTGTGAGCACTTCCAGTTAGTGGTCTAGGTCTGCATTAGAACCAGGCTATAGAGCTGATTGTGATCATCATCTGTGTTGAACTTGATTTGTTACTTTTATGTCTGTTCCTTGAATTGAGATGATCATAGTTCCTTCCCCCTCACCCCCCCCCCCTTTTTATTTCCAGCAATCGAAAACTACAATGGGTATTTCACCAAGCAGCAACTCGAAGTAGTGCAGTGGAGACTCGGGGCACACGTGGAACATGGCTGGTCGTTGTTATACAAACACATAAAAATTCTTTTAGGGAAGGCAAGGGATCTACATGTACAGCCACAGGAAATCTGTAGTTTCACTTTCAATTGAACAAAAACAACAAAGAGGAGGTTCTCTCTCTCTTTTTTTTTTCGTTTTTTTTGGGGTGGAAAACAAATGAGGAGGTTCAAGGATGCAAATGATTTGCTCTGAAGATGTAACAGGGGTGGCAGTAGTAGGGCTTTTATGTTCTTGAGTTCACTGATGCCTGAGTCGCATTTCAGTACTCATACAGAAGAGAGAGCTGAGTGGGGGTTTCCTTTTGTTATTGTCAAGCTCTCCATTTGGAGGTGGTTTACACTAATGTTGTATTCAGAGCAACAAATTTTGTTCGTCAAATAGGTTTATAGTTTCCCAAGGAATTTTAACAATCTTAATGTTGACAAATTGCCGTCAACAGAAATGAACTGATATGATTACAACCCCTGGCACTAAGCCACCACATGTGGGAGTGCAGTTATGGACTCCATTGATGATCCACCAAGTGTTTCTATTTTGAATAACACCCTAGAAACAAGTGCTTTTGGAAGCTAAAGTACTGTGAGTAGGGTTTTAGCAGAGTTTCTATGTATAGAATGTAAAATTTCATGAATACCTCTCAAACTTTCACTTAAAACTAAGTCCAATAAATAATTAAACACCTCACTTAAACCTAGGTTGCAGAACTTTTGCTTTAAGAAATAGACGCAATAATAAATAGTTGTTGCGTCAAAATTGTTTCTTGAAACAAAAACGTCCACAAATATCAATTTATACTTCATAAATCACCAGAAACAAAACAGTTTTATCAAATGACTTTCTACTTATTTTTGTTTCTTGGGGCAATAAATGTCAGAAACTGTTTTTCGGTGGGTTGTCAAATAGATCCTATGTTTTAACTTGTGTGGTATTTCATATTTGTGATGCTTTCCTATGATAAGTCGGGAAGATTGGCTGATGCTTCAGGACTGCTATTGCCAAAAGTTGGAAGGGAATGATAAGATGTTGGTAATGCAAGGTGAACCATGGGGCCGGTAGGGTGACCAATTAAACTTATGTAGATGGAAGGAGGATTCTAGGGTCTATAGGGAAAAAGATGAGGGGGATGGGCTGTTTGAAGAGGGCTATGCTAAAGCGAGATCTGTGGAGGATTATGGAAGTAAAAAGACGTAGGGTACAAAGTTCCACTGACCTACGGTTCAACCTTAAAAGATGAGAGGAACTAAGAAAAAAAGGTCTCCGAGAAGTGCTAAACCCAGCTAAAGCCCAAGCACATCAATATTCATCTGGGCCTTTTTCCTCGAGAAGATGAAATATATTGGGCCGGAGCAAAAGATGGGAAGCCCACGGTTAAATCTATTTACCACTCCCTTGGTAATGCTAATGATGAAGCTTCGACTCACAAAGCTTCCACCTTTGCATCATCAACCTGGAAACAGATTAAGCCCAACACATGGAAGTTTATTTGGAAATGCCAAACCACACCTAAAGTTAAACACTTCATTTGGCGAGCTTGTGCTGAAGGGTTGGCCACTGGAGCAGCAATGTCACGCAAGAATATGAAGGGAGTTCAAGGATGCCTTAGGTGTGGAGAAGAATTGGAAATAACTGAGCAAACTTTATTCAACTGTCCCTTCACGAAGGCGTGTTGGATGGCTAGCTCTCTTGGGTATAGGGGCTTGGTTAGTGGCCCGACTCAGCTCCACCAATGGATGAAGAGCTTAAAGAGTATTGAGACTGACACAACTAGTAGAGCTCAGGATTTTTATTCCCACTACTTTCATCTATGTTGGAAACTATGGATCGCTAGTAATGAGATGCTCTTCAGGAATGGAACATGGACGCCATTGGAAGTTGCCTGAGTAGCAGAGGTGGCAGCCAACGAATTTGCCAATAAACCTAAGCACAAAACAACGTACCATAACAACCTCAATTTTGCAAATGCATGGTTGCCCCCCACCCCATGGAACAGTGAAGGTAAATTCAGATCCAGCTCTAAAGATAGGTGAAAGTAAAGGTGGCATGGGGTTTGTCATCAGGAATTTTGCAGGTCTTTCCCTTTTTGCAGCCGCTCCGATTGAATACTTTGAAACATTTTGGTTAGAGAAGCTCTAGCTCTCAGGAGTGTGTGCTACAAGCTTTAGCGGATACCTATGATCATGTGCAGTTGGAATCTGACAATTGGAGCTGATCAGGAGCCTCTCAGGTTTGCAAATCACCCCATCCCTTCATGTATAAGAACTATAGTGGAAGATAAAAGAAAAATTGGATCTGCTTTCCTCTCTATTTCATTTTCTCATACTCTTAGGAAGCTCAACAATGTTGCAGAAGAGAAGGGGTTAGAATGACCCCTTCCAATATGTTCACATCCTTAATTTGTATAATCCACGGTTACCTCCCTTGACAGATACAATCCTTTCTCAACCCATGTTTTTTAGTTGTCTTTGCTCTCTATTATCTCTGTTGAACCTATCAAATGCCCAAGAACACGTAGTAGTTAAATAGTGTAGTTCTCGAGACCTATTAAAAAACAGAAAATAGTGTAGCTTCAGTTAAAGTGGTACGGCTCGGTTCAGTGGGAGAGGTAAAAAATCAACCCATTTAATCAGACAGTTCCATGTAATAAAAACAAAGCCGTTTCGTAAAAAATGAGGAACAGAAAAACCTGGAAAAGATATAATATAAATACAAATTTTGGTACGAAATACAATATTTGAATTACAAAAGATATTTATAAGCGCTTCCAAATATACAGATATCATCTCAAAATTTGGGTGCGCATAATTCACCCACATCCTTGTCTTATATCTTATGATATATTTTTCTTTACAATAATAAAGATACAAGTAAAGCACATGAATACCATGACTCCGCTAAAACCAACTCCTTCCCCCCACCAATTCAGACCTTCTCAATGAAAGAACCAAGTATGGGTCGGGGACTTGTTGATTGTGATAATTGCTTGACTTCCAATTTTTCAAGTTTCAACCCTCTCTTGCTTCTTATACAGCATTCAACTCCCTTTCTTGCAGCACTGCAACCCACAGGGAATGTAGAATGATTTTTACTTCATGACATCAACTTGTCATGTGATAGGATGGATCAACGGTTCTCGGATCCGAAAACCAAAATAGGATGTTAGTGTCATGACGGCTCTTCTTCCTCTTTCTCAACCCTGACACCCTTCTTGTACAGAGCATTCAATTGCCTTTCTAGCTGCAAGCCAAAAAGAGATTAATAGAGAACATTTTTTTTCAGATGAAGTCAAGACATAGGAAACTCGATACAAAGGGAGAAGGCAGACACAACACAATATGCTCAGTGTTAGATAATGCTTGCTGCCTCAAATTATTACTGGAGTGGGAGGAAGCACCACTCTGAAGACCCTGAACGGCAGTATATTCTTAGTTCTCAGGAAAGACGGTATATGGGATTACTGAAGAACTTATCAAAGATGAGGCTGGCTGAGTATAGAGAGAACAAACCTGAGCATTTATCATCTTCTGTTTGTGCAACTCTTCAACAAGTCCTTCAATGCTGACAATGAAGAATAACATCAGTAAAGATGTGAAATCCTAGCAACAGTATGCAATCAAACTAAAAAAGACAGGACTAATCTCACACCTTTGCTGCAGATACATCACGTGAGCTTGTAGCTGTTTTTCCCTAGCAGAAGGAGATAACTGCATGACAGTAACCATTAGTATGATACCGGTCAGCATTTTGTAGGAAAACAATGTGCAAAATAGAGGCCAAGCAGTCCGTCAACCTAGTTTCTGACAAATCACATCAAGCTTCCATGAGCTCTCGTACAAATTTACTTAGAGCAGCCATAATCATCTATGGTAACTGCAGTCTATGACCTAGACAATTTTTATTTTTGGGATGAATTGACCTAGACATATTAGTTGCAATGAGTTCCTAATAGGTCTACTCTAGGCACTAGCCCGTAACCAGTCCTTGAATAGACACACTAATGACTCGAGATGAATCAGCCTTTATTTGTGCCCACATTACTCAAAAGGTTCACCCATCCAGCACTTGGCCAGCTTGTATGAACAATTAGTGGAAACCAAATTGCTGACTACTAGCCACAACCTGATCCACCATCAATGTATTAAATTGCACATTCCATCATATCAGGCAGAGTCAGCAGACAAAACCTACAAAAATATGCCATTTTGCTGCCCAAAAAAAGAAATGAAAGGAGCAAACTATTAAAATCATAATGTTGTCAGTTCAAAAAAAGGGAACAGAAAGACTGTTGTTGCCCTTGCATTACAGCTCATGCTTTTGGATAAGGGCTTGTATCATAGTATTAAAAGCAGGCGTTCAACCCATATAAGTGGCAAGGGTTGTGTTATGTGATGCCATGCCCCCTCGGAGCCATGATGATCCCCCATGTCGGATTTTTATTTGGAAGGTATGGATCATGCCACATCATCACTACATGATCCAACGGCTGAAAATCAAACTGTAGGGGTGTACTTGTAAATAAAAAAATTTATTTTTACATTCAAGAATTAATTTTTATAAATTTACAAAATAAGTACTTGGATTTACCCGATCCCAAACCCCCATTATTACAGATCTTTTATGTTCGATTCCAAGTTTTCAGATAGGATCAGAAAGAAAAATCTATGGATTTTCAGGCAAAAACAAATGAGTGTTCGATATTGAAGACTGCCCATTTGCCCACTCTGTAAGCCCAGCTTTGCCCACTCTCATCAATGGTCACTTCTTCGAATTTTAACTCCATCGAAGGAGTTCCAGAAATGATCCACAAATGAACAGAGTTGGAGATCGAACTACTCTTGCAGCAGATTTTCTTGAATGCTCAATCAAGTAAGATTATTAAAATTTTGAAACCTGGGTAAAAGGGTCCTAATCTAAAGTACATGATGAACTGTGATGACACAACAAAATCAAACTCAACGCCAACTACATATGGCTCAAACAAGGTTGATTGAGAAAAATGGAAAATGAACAGGATATATCATCGGACTGTTAAAAATATAAAACACAAAACTGATGGGAAGCAATAGAGAAATGTTGCACTTACTACTGATGGAGCTTTTATCCAAAAGAAAGGGATCAGCTCTTCTGACGTAGCAAAGGACGCGACTCTTTATATTCAACCAGAGAATGGAAGAATCTTGAGAAATGGGGTTTGGGATCGGGTAGATCCAAGGACTTACTTTGTAAATTTATAAAAAATTAAATCTTGAATGTAAAATTAAAAAGTTTTATTTACAAGTATACCCTCACAGTCTGATTCTCAGCCTCTGATCATATAATGATGACGTGGAACAATCCATGCCTTTGGCAGCAGCCAGCAGCGGCTGCTGCAAATAAAAATCCCCCCATGTCATGGTGCCCTACAGAGCCAACTGTAAGTGTGGGCCTGCACAAGTGTTCGAATCAAGGAACGGAAACTCATTTCAACTAGCCATCTTGACAAAGGAGAGATTCTCGAAATCTCAAGATCAAAGAGATGGTGCCTTCTTGCTTCATTTTTTTTATTGTTCTTTTGGGCATCTGATTGAAGTTGCAATGGTCAAATAGACATTGTTGGTGAAACCTTAAGAAAGCTTGTTCTAACATTAATAAACATACTTAAGCTTTCTAATTGTTGGACGAGGAGAAAAAGGGGGTGGGGCACAATTTAGTGTCCTGAAATTGCACCCTTGTTTGGCAATTAACGTTCAACTCTTTGCTGAAAAAAATGCAACATATATATACATAGTCTGAAAATTTGAATAATATGATACATAATAGACAAGTAAATAAGGCACTACAATGACAAGAAGTCTTGTCCCAACTAAATCGGGATGGCTACATGGATCCTTGCCTTCCAATCAGCTCTATTTGAGGCCATGCTAGATATAAGACCTAAGCTATGTTTCTCACCACTTCTTAGTTATGCCCCTAGTTCTAATTCCTTCAATCTAGATTAAATTGTTTCCCCGTACAAGGGTATTTAATTTGTTGAATGAGACCATGCTACCTTCACCGATTTTCTCATAGCTTATCATTTATCAAAGATACTCACATACCAGCTCTAATATGATAATTCCTTTTATCTTCTTAGTTTTGCCACTCATCCATCTTAGCATCCACATTTCTGCTACATTGAGTTTATCTATATGATGTTTTTTAACAGCCCGACACCCTGCACCATATATCATAGCAATATCATAAAACGGTCATATAAAATTCTTCTTTGAGCTTTACAGAAATATGTCGATCATACAAGACCCAAACATGTCTCCACTTCATCCATCTTATTTTAATTCTTTGGGAAACATCATCCTTTATATCACATTTTTTAATTATGACTGAACCAAGGTAGGTACCTAAAACAATCACTTTGCAGAATCTCCTTCTCATCAAGTTTCACCACCTCATCATCCATTTGATCACAACCACAGTTATACACTAGATATTCCGTCTTCATTCTACTTAATTTAATCTCTTTTGATTCCAAAAGTTGTTTTCCATGAGTCTAATTTGGTATTAATCCTTACTTGTATCCCATCTACCAAAACAATATTATCAACAATACACATACACCAAAGAACCACCTCTTGAATGTTTAAATTAGGCACTAATACAAGTAAAATACAAATTATAGACTTGGAAGTTTCTACTACAAAATACAAAATCATGTCCTTCAATAACTAAGCCATTATTATATACTATCAAACTTTGAAGTACGAGTACCAACAAAGTACCAATGGTTGAATAGAAAGTTAAGAACCCTACTACCCTAGTCTTCCATGTCCCATTCCAAGAGTTGAATACGTAAAAAGCTTAAAGAAAAAGCAAAATCAACACTTTTGTAGTGTCATTGTGAAAGTGTAAGAATGAGCAAAAATGAGGCCAAAAAATTGAAGAAAAATGAGTTTTCACTTTCCCAAAATAAGCTTGAAGCCATTTTCTGTCAACATTTCAAACAGCCTGGCTCAAGTTATAGCTTCTTTTATTTATTAACTTCTTCAGGAAAGCATGTGACCCAAAAAGTGAAATCTTGAGATTTCGACCGAAATATGACATTTTCAAATCTAGTAAGCTATCTTGTCTCAACCAGGTAGAGATTGTGGATCTTGACAAGAACTTGAAGGGGTGGGGTTATGGTGGATCATAAAGCAATAAACATTGTTGTTTCCCTCAACAGCTTGAGTTTTTTAGAGTAGGAGGTTTTAGACCTAAAGAAAAATAAAGCCCTCAAATCTTTCCCTAAACAGCTCAAGTTTTGGATGGATGGTTTCAAAACCTAAAAAGTAAGAGCAATTTACATTTACACCCCCTATGTTTGCAAACAATCACGTTTACATCCCCTGAAATTCATTCTATTACAAACATCCCCTTGTGCCTAACACCATTAGACATAAAAAGACATATTTGGTGAATCACAATGTAAGTTTAAAATAAATAAAGAAAAACAAAATATAAATAAAAGTCTATCAATTTTTAGGGTGAATCACTTTTTTAAGAGTCTTTTAGGGAAGTACTTTGAAAGAAAGAAATCCGGTAAATGATAGGAGACTGTCGGTGGTTTTCTTTCCTTTTTTTAATTTTTTTTAGGGTTTGAAATAAAGAAGGGTAATATTGGGAATTTGGAAACCACAATACATGCTGACTCATCGCTTAACCCTGTTATTCTACAAGTACGGGTACAGTTGTTATACTACTCAAAATGTAAGGGGTGCAAGTGTAATTGAATAAATTTCAAGTGGGTGTAAACATACTGTTTGCAAACACTTAATTTGCTCAGAAAGAAAATAAAGCCCCCAAATGATACAAAACTGTGGAAACCAATATTCTGATATGTCTTCTTTACCTAATCTCATTTAAAAACACATCCTGCAAATAGATGCATCTAGCATGGTCATGAGTTAGGCTAAATTTAAACAAACAACAATCAGGAAACCTACAGAAACCAAAATCAGTGAACTACAAAACTATCAATATTAGCAGAAACTAAACATGATTAGAGCTTGCAAACCAAAGATTCGATAGGGCTGAAACTCGAGCATATTTTAGAGGTCCTAAAAGGTCTGGGGTTAAGGAAATCAAAACAAGAAGATGGTTTGATTGGGAGATACAAACATGTAAAGAAAATAACAACACTATAGTGTGGGTTACTTAGTTGCCATATGTAAAAGCTTTTAGAAACATTTTCTACCAAAAAAATTAGAAATTTATTAAGGGTTAAGGATGGTTGGACAGCCCTTGTACAAATTCTTTGCACCATCCTCTGATGATAAACAGTGGATCCATACTAACATTTCTCTCTCCTGCTGACCATGCAGGTCCCAAGTAGGCACCATATGGATTATACCATTTTCCAATACCTCATTGGTTGTCGTATACAATTTCCTACTTACACTGCCCTTCTAGGATTTGCTCACCCTTTACTAAGATAAAAGAGTTAGTTGCTATTACTTTCAAGGACTAAAAGCCTATTACAAGAACACACATGGTTTGAGATCTCCCTGAGTATCTCGCTTTTTTAAGAAGGGGAGACGAGATAAAAGGCAAGATTCCCACATCTCGCTCAAGATCTTGTCTATCTCGCCATATCTCTCTCCACGTCTTGCCATATCTCACTAGAACTCTCATTTTTCCCCCATTTTTTATAGATTTCAGCTGGAGTTTCACTTGCAACTACTCTTAGCTCATATACAACACCAAAGGAAGATCAATCATTATATGCTTGTCTTATTAACTTATGACTTATATAGAACTTCTAATGGTTGTATAATTTTATTATTCTATTCTCAAGAGTCGAGATTGTGATATTCATATAGATGGAATTTTGATGACACTTAAGTTATTTGATGTATTTGATACATTTGATTTTTCATTTATAAACCTTAAAGATTCTATATTACATGTTGTATAACCTTGCATTCTCCGATCCTGCAAGCTGCAACATTTTGATTTCACACTTAGGGTCGACTTAGAACTCATACCTAGGGTTGTTTTCTCACAAATCCAAGGCCACCAATGTGTTCAAAAGCCTAAATCTGGCTTACTATCAAGTTTGAGTCCAACTTGGACCCTAAAACCCATTGAGATGGGCCATCAAGTTTACCAAAAAAAAAGACCATATCTTGACTGAGATCTCGTCAATTCAGTCGAGATCTCAGCTTTTGGAAGGGGTGAGAACTCGCTCAAGAGCAAGATCTTGAGCCATGAGAACATAAAAACTAAAACAAACAGTCACTAGGAAAGATTTTAGTAACTCCACATGTGGCAGCAACATGGGCACATAATCAGGCAAAATAGAAATTCCTAAGGGTGCAGATTGATGGCTGCATATGGACATGACAGTCACAATCTATAGTGGACTGTTTAAAACTTATTAATGGGGCCGATTAGAAGCCTGATTGGACTAGCCCTTTTGGTTCTTTCCCTTCCTATGCTGGCCTTGTACTTCACATGTTGCAATGTATTCAATTAATAATGAGTTCTCAAGCAAGGAAACGAAGTATACCTGTAGGAGCTCAGTATTGTTGGCACCAGAAGACTCTGCTTGATGGCCTGTGTTGAATATTACAAGAACACAAAGAAATATAACGGAAACAAGATGAAGAAAGATGGAGATGGTTTTTGGAAGAAAAAAAACGCAGAAAAGAGAATTACCAGATGATTGTTCCACATATTTCATTAATTTAACAATTTGTTCCTGAAAATATCAACCAGAAATCACAATAAACAACTGCAGGAACAAACTGACTATAGAAATAAAAGAGTTGCTGAGCAAACTGCTAACCTTCTGCTTAGCAGTCTGCTGCAAAATAAATTGCAATGCTGGAACAACTGAAGCTGCTGAAACATTAGGTATTGCCGGACTACTTGAAACCCCAGAGACTGGGTTAACAGAGCAGTTTGTACAAGCATTCTGAATGAAAAGGGGGGAAAAGTGCATGTGGTTACAAAGGAATTGCCTATAAAATAAAATTTATCATGAAGAATCTGCCCCATCTGCTGGGAGATCCAGAGCAACCAAATAAAGTTGTTAAACATTATACCAGAGGGGTTTTAAGCTTTAATATATTCAGTTATGACAACAGTTCGGTAATAGATACGAATGTAAATTAACTGGGCCACATGGTAATAGTATGTTTTCTAAAATCCAATGTAATAAGACGTGTACGGACTGATACAATACTTGTTTTAAATAAGTACAACAGCAAAAATACGGGTTTATCCCAGTAAACATCAACCTGTTTTAGAATTTAGACCATATGGCTGCATGCAGGTTGATCCTGACCCAACTACTGGGATGCCATTTATGCACTGGTTGCCATTAAACAGATCCCTGATCAACCGGATAAACACGTACTGAATTTCTCCACTGTATTCTTAGACATTATAAATCTCCAGTATTTACTTCTTAACATTTCCCGGAGCAACTTTACCAGATAGTAAAAATGAAACAATTCATTTGGCTTGAGCTTGTAGATTGCATCGTGACTCCACGTCCACAATAGTAACAGAACCTCTAAAAGGTAATATGTACACTCAATGTCGACAACAGTAATAGAACATCTAAGGTGACAAGGAAAATATATAGGGATTTTGACTAGACCCCACCATCATCATCACACATCAATACTTCTACCACTATTACTATCAATATAATAGACTCTACAGCATCAGAAGATTCATGACAACCACAATGCTGAAATTCATAACAAATAAATATTTTACATGAAGCAAATATTTATACACCATGGAGTTTTTTTTTTTTTTTTTTTTTGGGGGGGGGGGGGGGTCCATGCAAGACCAATCTAGAGAGGACAACCATGCACGAAAATTGCCACTTTTATGAAGCCCCACAGATATGCATTCTCATATTTGATAGAGCAGTCTAGTTAGTATACCTTGGGACTGAGATCCCCTGAGGTTACTTTAAAGCGACCCTTGCGTTGAATTACTGCTCCTGATGTATCATCTGATGAGTGTAACAGTTTAAGAAATACAATATACTTGTTACAATTTACAATTTTTGTTTTATGAAAGATCTATTGTCAACAAGAAAACAATAAGATAAGATTTGAAAATCACTTTCTGATAAATGAATGACATCTTATGCCATACCAAATGGAATGTTATCCGTGTCTCTCTTTTGACGATATAATTGACCACTACAGTTCCTCTCAGTTTGAGATTTCAGATGTCCGTTGTCCCTTCAAGATATTTGAATGGCCCAAGTTAGAATGTATACCCATGCACTATAAGTTTTTTGTCTGAATAGAAAGCAACAGTCAACTCAATGAAGCACAAACTATCAGACTCCCTTGCGGGTCATTAAAAAAAAAAAGCAATAAAGCTTCATGGAAGAAATATGAAGTATTAGTGATACATGGTTCCAACTGTAGAAACAATAAGATGTACAAGACCTTCACATCTAAAGGGGCAAAATTTGTCAATTAAGGTTCGGGGCAAGTCAGAAAGCTCCTATTTATTCAGCATCAGGAAGTTGTAGAAACGTCCGTTCAGTACCAGGTTCTCCAAAGTGAGTTTATCATAAGAATAGAATCTACATTTGGTTATAATAAAAGATATATACATGGTAACAGTTATGTTGGATTTATGTGTTCATCTAATCCATTTGGGAATTCATTCTGTAATTAAACTTTTCAGTCATTGGTTTAATTTATGTACACACATTATGGAATTGTTTTGAGGGAAGTAGTCAATAGTTTATACTTAAATTAGTAGTCATACTTAGGATTTGGGTTGGGCAGCGCTTACGATATGTTTGGCACATTGGATACACCTAGTCAAGGGGGACAAAGTACGAACTCAATTACTCTTGTGTGTATTGACGAAGAATCTTATTGTCTCTATTTGCTCAACTACTGCAAATTGTGTCACCTTACTCTATACTTGAAGGAACACGTGTCACCGTGACATAGACATTTATCCCTTGGTTTATCAACAACCAGATGTCAAAATGAACCTAGGCCGATATTCAGGGAATAAATAGAAGTCTCGTGATTAAAGTGCCACTTACCACAGTGTCCGCAAACTGGCGTGGGAGACATTGATATTCAAATTTAATAGCAAACAGAATCATAAAACTAGCACGATTATTCTAGTTTAGGTTGATTTAGTTATTGATCCCATGGGGAAAAAAGAAATTTCCTTCCCTGGGGTCAATCATGGGTTCCATGGGTAAACAATTTTTTATTTCATGTCCTAGCAATACCATGGAACAAGTTATTCAAATTTCGATGGGAGGTTTTATGATGCATGATAATATAATTTTTATCACAAGCTGCTATAGTTTCTCTTCATAAGATATAAAATACGACAAAATCCACGATATGAATATCATGCACCTACCTTCAAATGTACATGCTTATTTATTGGCATTATCTGAAATACTCCATAGTTTTGCAAGTACAAAATCAATTTGGGTTGATACAAAACATATTAATTTGGCAGCTTAATCCCTACTCCGAAATCTTTAGGTCTTTATGGTCAACTCAAAAGAGCTCAACCATGTTTATCTTGATCGACAACAACAAAGAATAACACAATACCACATTTAACTCATCAGCTATATCAAGCAATTGAGAGAACTAATAATGACCAGTACATAGAGACTACATGACGATCACAGGGAGGCACTCAAATATGACCAAATGAAGTGGTGGACTGGTGGGCGAATTGGATTATGGATAAGAACTCCATCACTAGCTAAGACAAAAGGTGCCAGACTTCATCAATCAGTTAGAATCAGCAAACTTCCTTAATACAAGTAAAAAATGATTACTGATTCAAATTTAATTTCTATCTATTGCATTTCCAACAGTTGAAAAGCTACACTAGAAGGCTAAAGCAAGAGATCGTCTTCAACATTTTTCAACATGTCAACAATGAATAGCAACACTAAAAAATAAGTAATATGAGCACAGAAAACAACCACATTAATGCAAAGTGGATCTTCAAATTATCAATATTACCTGTCACCATCTTCACTAACTTTTTTACTAGGAGAAAGAACATTGTCTGCTGGGATCGAGCCACTGAAGACTTTCTGGCGTCCAGAAATCATAGATTTTGGTAAAGAGCTACTTTTTTCCAGGTACTCACCATCATTCTTCTTGTTCACTGACCCTGACACTGAAAATGACTGCACTCGGAACTGTTGATCAGAATTGGAGGGGATAGAATCTTTCCAACTTGGGCCGCTTGTGTTAATCTCATCTTCATGAACATCAAAACAACCTCTGCATTAAGGTAAATGGATGGATGAAGTCTGATGAACATTATGAATAGCCAGCATGAGACTGACATAGTAAATCCTATTATCCTATCCATCTGCATGGCTTGAGCCACTCTCAGATATAGACCTTATAAAAATACACAAAGAAAAAGAAAATACCACATCAATTTAAATAAGTTCCCCCATTAAATTACTTGTGAGAGGCTTCTATAAAATGTTAAACCTTGATAAATTGAAGTTTATGACATGCAAATAGAAAGATAGACATACTT
Source organism: Hakea prostrata (assembly GCF_041222555.1). Taxonomy (NCBI): domain Eukaryota; kingdom Viridiplantae; phylum Streptophyta; class Magnoliopsida; order Proteales; family Proteaceae; genus Hakea; species Hakea prostrata. The sequence continues at coordinate 8,320,554 of NC_142602.1, read as the reverse complement.
AAGTGCTTGAATAGGACGGATAGGAAATGAAGCAAGTGATTCTTCCACATCCTGAAGATCATTGAGCTCATCCTGGAAGAGACAAAAAGCGAAACATTACCATCATCTGGGAGTTGTGGGAAACTTGCACTGGTAACGCAGGAGAAGAATTCAAAGACTAGATCAGATGGCATCCATAGGCTCCTGTTAGTTACTGTCCATCTTATGTAATCAGAGGCAGAACTGTAATTTTGTTCTGATGGTTGTATGGGGGTCTTTAAACCATTTTTCCATACCATGGTTCAAAGTAAATATGTATTTGAAGAAGTCCAGACCATAGTTGGTTAAAAGTTAATGTGTAAACATTTTTTACCATTCAATACACAAATTTGTAAGTAATGGCTGGACCAGTCAAAATACACATACTTGTAAAGTTGTAAGTAATGGCTTTAATCAAACAGCAAAAGAATAGTCTGCTGCAATGTCTGTATTAGACACATTCACCTTTTTTGTTGAATGACCGATGGTTGGACCAGTCAAAATGCCTCATTTCAATACCCTTCCCTTCCACACCACCCCCAACTCCCTAACCCCTCATTTCATCCCTTCCAAACCTCCATTCTCTCCTTAGTTCACATCAACCCCACTCCCTGACCTGTCTTCAACCAACCCCTAATTTTAACCATAAATGCAGGTTAAAATAAAAAATGCAGTATATTATTTTTCAGCTGCTATTCTTCATATCTGGGTACTGGGATCAGATACACTCTTCTTTCCTTCTACTATTACATTCCAATTTATTTCCCTTGGAGTCTTCTAGATTGGACCAACTAGCTGTAGGCGGTTTCTACCCAAATCAGCTAGTTTAACCAGATATTCCTGATTCTGGAAAATCAGAGCTTTGGCAGGATTTTCGGATGTTGGGTCCGCTGGGACGAGAAATCAACAATAACCTGCAGGCAGATTAGGCCCATTAATTAGGGAAAATGTTGAGCCTTTGACTCCCTATACAAACAGGCTGGCATAGCCAAATATTCTCGATCCAAAAGGACTGGATTTTGCAGATGTTGGGAGGACTGAAACTAGAAATTTAAAAATTGAGGCTGAATTGCATTCAGGTCTTCAGGTCAGATGAACTGTCTGACCTCCTAAAAATGAAATTGTATAGATACTGAAAGGACACGGGATGTGGGTGAAAACAAGTACACAGGGCGTTGATCAACCCAGTTGTTGATTTGGTTATTAAATCTCAGTCTTTGAACACATTTCTCTAAATCAACTGACTCATGCAGTTATCATTTTTATCTTTAATTCATCCTCTTCAACTCCCATCACAAACTGAGTCCCCACTCCACCTGAAACTTCTCTCCCTTCTCATTATGTTCTTTACCTAACCCGCAACCACCCTCTGCCCCCACTCCTCCTTGGTTTTCTTCTGGTCTTCATTGTGGTGGTATGACAGTTTACTTTGTTTCTAAGTGATTTTTAGTGCCACTGATCAGACGTGGGCATCAAGCTCCACAAAAAGTTGGCTTGAGTTCTCCTTGGTCACAACCACTGGAGTTCCATTCCTTGTTCCCTTAGCCCATCAAGCACAAAATTTCAATCTTGGAGCCATATTCAACCAGTGATTGATTAGGAACACAGAAAATGAATCACTAACCCAAACCAAGAAATGGAACCCTAAAATGTTCAAATGCCCCATAGTTGTTAAAAACACAAAAACTACGAAACCCTTTTTGAGATTACAATACATAAACCCTCCTAGTCAGAAGTCTTGAAAATCTATGAAAACTCACTTTGCATTCCAAATCAAAAGGAGCAAGGAAACCATAAAGAACAATTAAAAGGTTCTTTTTTTCCAGTCAAAGCTAGAGGTCCTTGAGTACATATAACATCCATAGCGTAGGACAATAACTATAGTTATGAGGCCTGTTCTAAACCATGTGATTGTATTCAATAAATCAAAATGAAACACAACCATCCTTTTCAAGGAAATAAGGGTTTGGTCTAAAATCTAAATCAAACATTGAGAAGAACTTGTGATTCTTCACTTTGTGATTTTCAGCTCTGTAACCAGTTCTCACCAATGAAGTCATAAAGAAAGGTTAACACTGACTGCCAGAGACGGAGTGGGAAGAGATGCAATGGTGCCAATAAAAATGATCGAAGTGCCAAAGAAGTGAACCTTCACTGCAAGTGAATGGAATGACAGTGAAGAAGGATTCTCACCAGTCATCAGGTAAAAAGTTCATTCAACAACTGTGATTTGCCTTAGTTGCATGGCACCTAGGTTACAGAAACTATGTTCAATAGTTTTTACACCTCCCGACAATGACTGAAGCTACAATAATAAGAAACCTGCCCAATGTCCCACTCTAATAAATCCACATATGGTACAGGGTTTTGTTTGGGCAGCACTTGGGCTGGGCAACAGAAAACTTGGGGGTTTTTGGGGGGTGAGTAAAAATTCTTTTTGGGTGAACAAGCACTCTTGAGGTTGGTGAGAGCTTGTGCTCAATGTACCATCATAGTCCTCAGGCTGCAGTGAGGCCAAACCACCAGCATCCCCAATGATAAACCTCTTTGGGACTAGGAGTTCAGAACCCCAAGTAGACACACAACCCAAAATTTGGAACCAGACAAGTAAAGAAAATGTGAAAGCCTACACTGAACTTTAATAGTAATACCTCCTGAATATGTGTAGCATTAGAACGGCTAGAAGTTTCAGGGGATGGCTTTTCTGCCACTGAACTGGCATCATAGAATCCATAATTTTGTCTATTGCTCACATCTGGCTGCTCTGTACTAGAAATGCCATCATCCTGAATCTGCAGATAAAGCAGCAAGTGAAACAGTAAAAACATAAAAAGCCTTCTGCATCAAGGGAACCAATCTTAATCCAGTAGTCATAGGTGGAATTGTTTAACATCTAAATAGGAAATACACCTACTTACAAGAGCAGCTTGACTTCTCAAATCATCCAGATTAAAATTCCATGCACTAATTCCTCGTATGTACTCTTGCTGCAAGATGAAAAGAGCATCAGCCAAGAGTGTACAATATATGGATTAGTGGGAAACACCCCAAAGGCATGCCTTACATAATGGAAAGAAGTAATAAGTCAAAATGGTAAAAAGTTGAAAGGAATTGTTTATGGATAAAAATGCGTGTTTCACACTCATTGAGATAGCCTACACATTGAGTTGCTGTGATGATATGTGACCCAAAAATTTTCATGTGGCAAATGCAGATAGTAAGCAACCCTATTCAGTGTCAATTTAATCCATCAACAGTCCATGGGCCCTTGAATAAACACACTAGTGCAAGTCCTGCTTTTGCAACCTACAAGGTAAGAGTGGTTAATTGGAAACCATCCTACTGTTTGGTTTCTGTTTTTCCTTTTTTGTGAAGGAAAAAAGCAATTTCAACACTCTTTCTCTCAGGTTATTTTACTTCCATCTCCAAGAACTAGTTGACACCATGGAAGAAAATTCGACCGAAATGCCTGCAAATATCCAAATCGAAACGAAATGTAGTAGTAGGCACAAAATGTATCCACATTGTTTCGTATCGACCGAAATTTCGGTTGATACAAGTCGATATTTCGGCCCGATACCATATTGGGCCGAAACGACACTTCCACAGGTTATAAAATACCCAAAATCGAGTCATTTTCAACATTTTGACGTTGTTTCGACATTTCAAGCGATATCGCCCTGGAGATTTCGACCTCCTTTTGAAGATTTTGCTGATTTCTCTTGCTTTCATCCCATTCTACACCTAATTTCTAGTATTTCATTTCCTTCAAACACTTGATTTGCTCCTCCATTTGTGCATTTTCTCAAATCTTGCAAGGTGAGTAACCAACTTCCTCATTTTTTTTTTTTTTGTTTCATTTGTGCCTTAAATCATGTTAGATTGCTTCCAAATTTATATATGTTTACTTTAGAGTGTTGATGTATGAATTTGTAGTGTCAAAATTATTTTTTATTCTTCCTACTATTTTTTTATTTTTCTGTTATTAAAAATTATTTACTAAATTATGTATATTGCTAAAAATGTATATGTATAGTACATGTATAAGCTTCAAATGAGTGTATGTGAGAGTTGAGACACCATATTGCTGTGATGGTGTTGAATTCATTTTTTTTCTGTTAATTATGTAATTTTACTGTATTTAATATATATTTAAATAATTTTAAAAAATATTTAAATATTAAGAAAACCAATTAATTTCTATTTTTAATTTTAAAATAGCAGAGTATTAGTGGAAGCATGTATGCAATTTTTGGAGCATGTTGTGGATATTTTTAAGACAGTTTGTGTGTATTTTATATATTTTAAAATTATTTATATATTAAAAAAATACTTATATAGTTATACATATATTTTTTTATATTTAAAAATAGGAGGTTATTATTAGAAGCATGTATGTCATTTTTGGAGCATATTGTGGAGCTTTTCAAGATACTTAGTGTGTGTTTCTTGTATCAGGTACTCTATTTTAAAGACGTCAAACATAGCTTGGGATCATGGGAGGCCACTGACAGCTGATAGGAGGAAGAGCGAGTGTAATTACTGCAAGAAACAAATAGGAGGAGGTGGGGCCACTAGATTGAAGGTGCATCTAGCTGGTGGCAACAGGGATGTAACAGGGTGCCCAAAGGTGCTCTAGAGGGTCAAGAGGGCAATGGCCTCATATATTAGTGGTGGAAAGCAAAAGAGGAAAGAGAAGAGAACACAGAGGGATGAGTTCGAGGATGCCTGCTTAGATGACCTTCCAGATCCTGAGGGTTATGGTAGGGATGAGCCAAGAGACAGTGACCCTAATCCAGAGGCCGATCAGCTAAGGAGGGCGATGATGATGAGTAGGGAGCAACAGAGGATTGATGACATGAGGAGGCAACAGAGAGGTCTGGGTTGTGGGTCCTCTAGAGAGCCAGTAGGTATGGGAGGCACAGGTGGCTCCCAAGTCCCTATGAGGAGGTCTCAGAGTGTGAGGCAGGAGGCTCCTATCCCACGGGCCCCTACAAAGAGTCGAGCTTCCTCAGCACATCCTACAGAACCGGATCTTGAGATTCTTCGCAATGATCCGGCCCTATTTGCGAGGCCTGAGCATAAACAGAGAAAGTTGAAGCACTTATGGGGGAGTGGGGGAGTGTGAAGGAGAAAGTGGGGATGGCTTTCTCCAAATGGGCGCATTACCATAGTGTTCCAGCACACATACAGCCCGGGGCCCTACTACGAGAGATATGATTGAGCGAGATAGGCGAGGCTGGGAGTGGTGTACAGGGCCCCACTCCATATGAGATATATAATGTGTATTTGCCTAAGCATAAAGAGGACATAAATGAGTACATTAAGGGATTAAAGCCCATGTGGAATCATTATGGAGTGACCCTGATGGCTGATGGTTGGACTGGTCCCACCAGACAGTCCATCATCAATTTCATGTTGAATTGTGATGGGAGGACAGTGTTCCTCAAGTCGGTAGATGCATCCGGTGAGAAGAAGGATGCAAAATACATTTACAAATTACTAAAGCAAGTGGTGAAGGAGGTTGGAGTGGAAAATGTAGTTCAAATTGTGACTGATAATGGCTCCAACTACAAGAAAGCTGGGTTGAAGATGTAGGAGAACTCCAGGTATCTAAAGTCTAAACATATAGTATTAATTTTCATTTGTAAATACATATATTTACATTACACATATACATGTACACTTTATAACTTTGTATTGATGGCTTGATGCCTTGATGGATGGACAGATATAGGCTCTTTTGGACTCCTTGTGCTGCTCACTGCATTGACTTAATGTTGAAGGAGATTGGAAAGGTCAAGCTTGTGAAGAATACCGAGGACCAAGCTCGACATGTTAGCACCTTCATATATAACCACACCTATGCATTAAGGATGATGAGGGACAAGTGTCAGGGTGAGTTAGTGAGGCCAGGCAAAACCAGATTTGCTACTAATTGGATAGCACTGCAGAGCTTTGAGAGTAGGAAGATTGGCCTTAGGAGTATGTTTGCATCAGAGGAGTGGTTTAACTGGGAGGGTTCTTCATCAGTGGGAGGAAGGAGAGCTCAGTTGACTATCCTTGATGAGACTTCCTGGCACAATGTGAGGATAGTGGTGAAGATGCTTGAGCCTGTGGTGAATGTGTTGAGGATGGTAGATCAGCAAAGAAAACCTACTCTACCACACATATTTGCTGCAGTAGATAAGATGAAGCAGCAAGTTGCTCAGGTCCACCCACGCGGCAACAAGAAAGTCCTTCAAATCATCAACAGTAGATGAGAGTCTATGTTGCAGCATCCACTGCATAAGGCTGGTGAGTTGTTAAGTCTAGTATTTAATTTAATTTTCATTATGTTATCACACTATTAAGCATTAACTATTCCCTTTTATAACATACTTTTTCTTACACATCCTACTATTTAAATCCCAAGTACCATTACAAGGACAATCTTGGGATGAGGCAAGATTTGATGGATGTTGTCCAAACTGTAGTGGAGAAGTTCGAACCGGATACAGCTAAACAAGCAGTCATCCTTATGGAGGTGAGATAGTGATTTGAATCATTTGATATTCACAATTCGTAGTTTTACACTAAGTCATTAACCTAGTAACTAATTATTGTTTTTTCTCTTTATATATTAGATAAAGGCTTTTAGGGATGCCACTGGGAGCTTCGGTCGTGCTATGGCCGTATCGGGACGGGAAACCGCCCCTGCGGGTAAGTTCATTCATTTATTTCATTATACATTTAATTATTATATTCTATCTTTAATTTAGTTATTTAAGTATTAAAATGACTTGGAGTTTATGTTTGTTGCAGCTGAGTGGTGGTTGCAATTTGGACGTGATTCACACAACTTGAGTAGGATTGCAAGCAAAGTCCTCTCCCAAACATGTTCTGCCACTGGTTGTGAGCGAAATTGGAGCACCTTTAGCCTCATTCACTCGAAGAGACGCAACCAATTGGGTGTGAAGCGTCTAAAGGACCTTGTTTACCTACACTATAATATGAGACTAAGAGAGGATCATATTAGACAGGGGATGGATAGAGAGAGCACCAATATCGAGTTGGCCGACATATTTGAGATGGATGATGATGATAACCCAATAGTTGACTAGATTAGGGATAGTGAAGATGGATTGTTGGATGAGGAGGGAGGTCTTCCCAATAGTCAGCTTGCAGAGGAGATGGGGGCTGATGTAGGGGACTTCATGGCCCAGGAGGGGAGGCCACATGCAGAGCCCGCCCGTCCCTTCGTGCCACACCCTAGTGCATCCACCCAGAGTGAGGATTTGATTTTCTGGTCCGACACTGAGGATGAGGTGACTCAGGCATATGGGTCCTACCGTCCATCCGATTCTGAGAGCTTGGTGGGATCTATGAGATCGATGAGCATTGATGATGCTAGAGACTCCTCCACCTCCAGAGGATCCGGATGGCATAGGCCTACAGAGTCCTCATATGATACTGCTATGGAGAGTATTGGTTCTACCGAGTCGACTTATGGTTATGGTCCTTATGGACCATATGGTGTCCCTCCTAGCTATCAGATTCAGGGTCAAGGCCAGTCAGCCACGACTGGAGCCTTATGGTTATGGAGCGGCCTATGGAGCTTATGGTGTCCCTCCCAATGTCGATTATCGGAGTCAGCCACTGGGACCTTATCAGTATCCTTATCCTTCTCCTGAGAGCCAAGGGCAGGGTGCTCTTTCATTTGTTGAGCAGATCTTCCACACTATTACACAGCCACAAGGCCCACCACCACCAGTTCCTTTGGAGATTCACAACTTCCCACCGTTAGGGAATCTTATGCATGTGGATGAGGCCACATACAGAGGTGCAGTTCTTGACTATGTCCAAAACTATATGGGGCGGGGGCAAACATCATGGGAGTTATATTGTCATTTGTATGGGGTGCAGACGGAAGAGGGAGACCTTGAGGCTTGAATAGAATAGACTTGTAAGTAATAACATTCCAGCTTCTTCTCTGATTCATGTACTATATACTTGGAATGTTGGATGTTACATTTTCAGTAGTTTTTTAGTAAACTAGTAGTTTTATAGTGTTTATTATGCTTGAAATAGCTAGTATGCAAAAATCCAAATCAATTTGAGTGCATTTGAGGCTCGAAATTGAGTTTTCAAGAATCAGGAAAAAAGTATCCAGTTTCGGTCGAAATGTTCATATCGATCGAAATTTTTACCTTGGTTGACACACAGTTCAAGGTTCTCCAGCATCCAGTTGGAGGACAACATAAAAACCCCCACTTTCTTGAAGATGATTTTGAGACTTTTCGCATTCTAAGATATTTAAGGGAATTTCTGGTAAAAAGTAATCAAGAAACCTTAATGAAATTTGTTCAACACATTTTTATTCATATTGAATGAACTAAAGCACGGGAATATATTTATTAAGGCAGCAGAGTGCCCAGCTTGGTGACAAGGAGCCTGGATGCCTAGGTGTTGCCATGACAACATGATAATTATAAGCCATAGGCAGACTTAGAATGACCTTACAAAATGTGGTGAGGAAAGACATGCATAGCCTACATCTTGTATCAAGTATGACTAAGAATATACCTGATCGAAGGGCAAGGATCCATATATCCAACCAGAGTTAGTGGAATATGGATGAGTTGTTCAACTCTCCCTTTGATATAAGACATAAAATTAACTAGGGATGTAACCTTTGAGATAAGGCACTAATTATTTGAGACTAATCTAACTAAATGTCCATTTCAATTTGATTCAAAAGTTTCAGACTTTGACGTAAAGGAAATACATTTAACCATCGGGTGGATTTCTAATGGATTCTTGCGCTGGAGATAGGTTCTAATAGCCAGGGTTTAAGGAAAACGAAAATAGAAAGAAAACAAAATCTCAGGTTCAAGAAAAATTACATTGAACTCAAAAGTTTAGAAGATTAGATAAATAATAATTACAGTTTGGGATAATTCAACTTACTTTTGTTTAAGATCCCGTTGGATGAGATTATATATACTTGTGATCAAAAACAAGAAAAAGAGAAGATAAGAAATAGCATGAGGCCAATGGAGGGTTAGTGGAATGGTTGAGAACTTCACTTCTCAGCGGAGAGGTTGTGAGTTCAACCCTTGCTGGCGGCATATCCCCCATTTTCCCTTTGTACAACCCAAAAAAAAAAAGAAAAGGAAATTGCATGAGGGAGAGAGAGGGGGGATGCTAAGTCATCGTACTTCACCGAAGCAATAAACAAAAGTCAAAATTCAATTCAACAATTCCTAGCTCAACTTAGCAATTACATTTACACTTATAGCCACATTGGTTGACACACTATCAAACTCAAACTAGGACTCGGAATTAGAAACCGACCCCAAAGTAGAATCCTATGCTGAAAAGGAAAGGCCTAACCCAATCCTTAACCTATTAAGTAACCTGGATTGACTAGGAAATTTGAATAATAACGGAGATATCTAAATAGGACTCCTAAGTCCTAACCATATTAATGAAATTAATCCCGCTTTTCTATTTTCTACCCATATTTTAGGCCCATCAAATTGGCCAATTACAAAGTAAACCCAAGGGATTAAAGGCTTAATACATACATGACCAAATCCTAGACTATTTGATGCAGTACAACCAGATGTTACTGTTCACGCAACAATAGCATGAACAGTAACTTAGATGATAATTTTATATTTGGTGGGCCACAAGTCCAGCTTGCATGGAAATAGATTCAAATTTGGTGGGCCCAAACTCCAGCTTGCAAGGAGATAAAATAGGAACTGTTTTTGTGGGAGTTCTAGAAATAATTTAGAATTTTGTTATTTATTATTGGGATAATCATGTAATCAAAGTTTTTTATTTGGGTAGGATATCTAGGATAAGTTTTAGTTAGTTTTAAATTGGGATAATTACTATTGACCCCCTGTACTTTGATTTTATTACTACTGTATCCCCTGTACTTTTCAAAATTACTAATCCAACCTTCAACTTTGTCTATAATTACTATTGCCCCCCTACCGTTAAGTTTCGTTAGTTAACTGATGATGTGGCATCTTTATATTTTCTTAAAAACCCCAAAATACCCTTATACTTATCTCTTTACTTATTTACCTTTTTGTCAAGTTACAGTAGTACCCTTAATCAATTGTGAAAAAAAAAACTATAATCCATTTTATTCTAAAGAAAATAATAATAATAATAATAATAATAATTAAAAAAAAAAACCACCACCAAATAAAGAAAGAATGATTGAATAAAACTCAAATAGAAACCAAAGAGGAAGGAAAATCGAATTCAACTCAAATTGGAAACTGAATATCACCTAACCTTTTTTTTTAAATAAATGAAGTTTAGTGAGGATGGGAAACCAAATTGGATTTGGATTTGGATTTTGTTCATTTTTTTAATTCAAAATAAATGAAGTTTGGTGAAGGTGGGAAACCAAATCGTATTTGGATTTTGCTAATTTCTTTAATTCAAAATAGATGAAGTTTTGTGAAGGTGGGAAACCAAATCGGATTTGGATTTTGCCCATTCCATTAATTCAAAATAAATGAAGTTTAGGGTAAAATTGACATTTAATCTGGTTTTATAAATGGGGTAGCAACGTCTTTTGATTTCTTAATTTTAATGAAGGGCAAATTAGACATTACATATTCAAAATTAACGGCAACTTAACACCGTTATAAGGAAGGAGGGCAACAGTAATTTCGTAAAAAACAGGGTTTTATTAGTAATAAAAGCAAACTACAGGGGGGCAACAGTAATTATCCCTTTTAAATTCCTAAGAGTCCTAGTAGGATCAGTCTTTTGTTAGTTTTAAATTACCAAGAGTCCTATTATAGTTGTTTTCGTATCAAGTATGTTTGTTTTGTTATTTAAACACTTGTAATCAGCTTATTGAGGATGGAATAGAAAAAAATGAATTGAAGCTTGAGCTTTGTGCGTTTGCAGCCCCCCCTCCTTCTTCTCCTCTTCTCTTCTTCTTCTTATGAGTTTTCTTCTCCCTCTTCCCCTTCTTCAAGACGAATTCTTTTAAGATTTCCCTTCTTCCCCCTATCTTCTTTATCCTTCTTTCTTCTCTATTCTGTCCCCCATTACTATTTCTAAGGAAGGAACCCAATTTGGTTATCATTATGCATTAATGAATTATAATTTTAGTTAGTTGCTATTTTGCATCAGATTCTATAATCACCAGTTTCTAAGGTATTAACTTTTTTTTTCAGTTTTAGAAAGTTTTTTATTTACTATAAAGCTTTAGCCAAGCTATAAATAAGGCCTTCCTTCTGGAAGGGAAAAAATTCTAGTTATTATATTTGTCTTCATTATTGTATTGATCTTGGTCACAATCAATCTCGCGCTGGTTTTTCTGGTTCAAGAACAACATTTTTATATCAAGAAGTGTTCCAAGTAAATAAGTTGACATAATTAAAGATAAGTATGACGGTGTGGTAATTAGTGCAAAAATTGGGGCCAAGGAAGTGAATTTCTAATTACAATGAAATTACATCAAGGATCAAAGGATCTAAGATAAGTAGAATGAAGACACAGTATATGGCACATAACTCGGGTACACTAGGATGGACAATGAGATGGTAAAAATGTATGAGATGAAGATTCTGGAAAATGATTAGTTACATATCTGGGCTCAACCAAACAAAGGAGACAGAGAGGATTATGTTTCAAATAAAATTAAAACAGGACAAATGAAGAAGAGAGGTGCATGCAGAGTGTTGTGATCGCCGTCTTGTTTCAAACTTGATAGGAAATTTTTATTGGATATTCATACAACTGGCGGTAATGTATGTCGTGGAATGTTAAGCAGTTAAATAGTACAACATAAATAAATCCAGAATAGAATAAATAATGATATTGAAATTGTGAGTGGCAGAACAAGGATATAAAATAAATAGTGACCATTTTCATGGAGGTTTTCAGATGCTTTAGTATGGAGAAGTGACTTGATTCAGATTCAATGAACCACAAGACCAAGGGAGACCCAAAATGACCTTACAAGAAGTGGTGAGGAAAAGACATGCAAAGATTAGGCACTATACCAAGTAAGACCTCAAAAAGAGCTGATTGGAAGGTGAGGATCCATGCAGCCAACCCATTAAGTTGGGATAAGTTTAGAGATTTTCTTTTGTTTGGAGAGCTGGACGTCTTATTTTTCAGTACCTTCCATTTGTCATTTGGAAGAGAACATGACGTATTGGCGCCCATATACACAGAGGTCATGAAAAATCTGAAACCCTCCAGCCTAACCAATGACAATCATAGAGTACACATGGCCTCGACCAGTAGTCAAGGGACTTTCTTGGGTCCAAAGCAAAGCAAGCCTTGTTGATATTCTTCACGAGCTTATGTTGATTTACGTTTACTGTTTTGTTTTGATGAGCCTATGCTACATTTATTTTATGTTGGTTTTCTCATGTTAAGTCATTGTCAGCATGATATATCATATTGCATTGGAACGGCTTCTATGCTATATGTTGTGCATAAATATTGTTGCATATAAAATTCTCATTTCTTATCAATTTGCATCAAGCCACCAAGTAACTTATTTGACAACCATGCATGTGGAAAAAGAGAAGATTGGATTTCACCTGGGACAAGTGTTCTTTATTTCCATTCAAGACCTTGTTCTCTGCCAAAATATCAGCCTCTTTTGCCTGCATACACAGTTGATTTAACCATAGCAAACTCAATAACCTATTGTTCTAAAAATCATGTAAACTAACAACACAAAGATGTTCTTATCAGTCAGACATAATAATCAGAGTGAGCACCTTCAGCATTCTAAAACGTTCACCCAGTGGGGCAAGGCCATCAAGAATGGTCCGTGCAAGATACTCATTTGGACGTGCATGTTTAAAGAAAGAATGCTTCAAAAGCTTCTCTGAACTGGGACGCTTCTTTGGATCCTTCACTAAGCAAGCAGCGACCAGCTCTTTGAAAGACTACAAAGAAGAAGCATTTTCAAAATAATACTCAAAAGCAGGTATTTTCTTTGAGGAAGCCAATTAATTTCCAAACCTTTGAGAATCGCTTGTCTCTTTCATAGTCAAGGCCTGGTGGTGCATTCTGTAATGTCATCAGCAAAACCTGCCAGAAGAAAGGGTCAATTGAATTGGACTACTTTCCAAATAAACACTTATAAACTAAGGGACTATCCAAGGTTCACCTTCATTGGTGGATACTTTGAAAACGGGGCATGACCATGAGCAAGTTCAAGGGCCGTTATTCCAAATGACCAAATATCCGCTCTGCTTATGTTAAGCTAATCTTAGAAGTAATTACATACGACAAGTTTGTTATATCAACCAAATAAAAAGATATAGGAATAGACAGGTAACCCACTCACTTAAAGTCATATCCATGCAATTGCTGCATTACCTCAGGAGCCATCCTGGAGAAGATATTTACCAGGAAAAAAGAAAAGGTAAGTCAACAGTTAAAAAAATTAATTTGAATAAAACTGCATCAACCAAGATATCAACAGGAACTCAATAAAGCAGAAAACTTGGGGGAGAGGAGGAGCAGATGGACATAAAAATGTAGGCACCAGCATGGAGTTCCAACAAAGGTGTTCCTTGAGCGTTGTCTATCCCCAGTATCAAACATGCAAGCTGATACTCCAAAGTCTGCCAACTTGACAGCACCCTTAGAATCAAGTAATATATTTCCAGCCTGCAAAGGTATAGATAGAAAGATTTGACAAAGAAAGAGGTTAGAATGCATCTTTAAATAGAAGAGAAAAGAAAAAGAATTTTGGATCACCAAAACATGGTAACTACATGTGCAGTTAAAAATTCCTAAAATTTCAGTTTTAGTTAAATATCACCTAATAAACATGTCATAACGTTTGACATCTCAAATAAGAAAAACGCATTTAGCTTCATACCAAACAGCAAATTGTGTGTTGGAACAGCATATGAATTATGGAGAGGGTCATAAGCATACAGTCTTAACCAAACTTCATGAAGAGGCTGTCAGGACAGACAGTCCTTCATGACCAATATCTATAAATAACTACGATGCTTGCTTTCGGACAGATGGTACATTTCTCTCATGAAACCTCAGTCTTTCCAAACAGACTTGGACTTTATTGGGGCAAGCAACACACAGATAATTACTTGCAAGTTTTAAGATGACAAACCGTGGAAACCAATATATCATAATAAGAACAAGATGTAATACCTTAACATCTCTATGAATGTGCCCATGGGCGTGGAGATAAACAAGAGCTTTTAAAACTTCACGTAACAGTGTAGCAATAACAGGCTCCTCAAAACCCTCAGGATAAGCAGATTTCATTATATGAAGACATGATCCCCCAGACATGTATGGCATCACAACCCAAAGGTTGGGGCCATTAGGAAAAGAACAATGTGCTCTTAATACATTTGGATGATCAATCAAGATCATGGTCTGTACCTCTCGACGAACACCATCCTGTATGAATTAAAAAGAAGGAAAGCACACATCCATCAATAGTAAGTCAACATTCTTTCCCATGCTTCCACGGATAGTAAAATGAAAAAATGTGCCAGAATAAAAAATCTCAAATTCAGATAAGTTAAATGCTCTTTCAGCAAACTTAAAGAAGTAAACATCTGACCTCATCTACAGAACAAGGCAAGCGACTCCAAGAAATTAAATTTAGAAAAGGGAACACTTCAACATAAAATATTATGTGCAGTAGATATTTGCATTAAATTTATGTTTTAAATGTCTTTTCTTGTAATTTAGTGATTGTCATTTACATGCAATTTTCTATTAAAAGGTGGTACCCAATATAAAAGGCTCCTCCAGCTGCAGCCTGTGAGATCCAAGGAAGATCATAATGCCCACAGCCTTATCCCTGCTTTCAGCTGAATGAGCTGATGACTCAATGATTGCTTCTAGAGGATAAAGAAATGGTCTGACCCTCTTGTTTCCTGAACCAAGAGATCCATGAACCAGAATCCTGATGCATATGAATGCAAATGGTAACGAAGGGGACTGTTCCAAACCAAGCATGGATGACATTTATGCTCCAGCATGAAGGAGAGAGTAAAAATGTATGAGTGATGTGCAGGAGGTATTCTTTCCTTAATATTTATGCTTAAGTGTCCTTTCTTGTAATTTAGTTATGCTATCCTTCCAACTTCAAATACATAAAATAAATATATCATGTTGGTCACACTTCCCTTATCTAGTGAAACTATAAATTTAGGTTCTGACAGGGTAAGTTTACAGCAATGCTCATGAAGCAACTTAACAACAACATTATGACACCGTATAAAATGATGTGCACATGAACCATTCAACCTATTGAATGCATAAAATCAGTATTTGAAGAAAAGTTAAACGAACAAAAAAAAAACTGATCAAATGCATGTAGGAGTAAATATCCTGAGTACCTTTAGCAAAGAAGAACTACATACCAAATCATTGTTGCATTTTTCCAGGTCGAGAACCTTGATAGCAACTATTTCATTAAATGGAATGCAGAGAGCTCTGTATACAGTAGCACTGACTCCATCACCGACTTCCTCATACAACTTGTAATCTTTTGCATTGACTGGATACCTCTTCTCTGATGTGTTTTCCATGGTTCTGTGTTATAGCACATTGTTAACAACCTCTGTACTCCTGCGTTTTTAGAATGCATAAATAACTTTGTAAAATACTAAGGAAGAGACCGCAAAATTAAAAAGAGAGCTCTTTCAAGTTTCAACATGATAGAATTAGCATCTTCCTGCCATTCAAAAAACAAAGATTTCATGAAACAAGGTCTTCCATGATCCATCAAGTTGACCTTCTCATATATTCTCCGCTCATGCCAAAGCATCTAATACAACCAGCAACTAGTTCACAGACAAGAAACTCCAGCACTCCCCCCCCAACCCCAACCCACCCCACAAAAAAAACGGAAAAAAAAAAAGGAACCTTTTACGGTCTTAAACAAGTAAGTCATTGTGCATCTGAATACCATTTTACCAGCCATGCCATGCAAAAGAACATCATCCAGCATAACTGAGTACTTCAGGAAAGCTGTCTGCAGTGAGGCGGCCAGGCACATCAGACAGTCTCCAATCTAACCTGCAAAATATAGCAGACTCAACTTTGAGAATCACTGGATGACCATAAATTCATGCCAAGGGCAAACAAAATCTGAAGAAGCAACATGGACGAAAGCAAAATGCCTGGTTTTTTCCATCCTGCAGAGAAAAAAAAGCCCAGTTCTACAACCCAAAAGAACACCAAGGGTTAGAAAGCATGGGCCGTGCCACCAACTTACAGAAATTAATAATAACAACACTAAAAGATATTATAGGAGTAACAATCTAACAAAAACAACATTAAGGATGCTGTAGCATGTTAATCATGGAACTGCAAAGGAATTTCAGTTATTCAGCATATCAAATGGACCGAGTGAGTGTAGAAACACCCATCCTCTCCTGCCCTTGCCAAGCTCCATTCCTTTCCTGCGACCCACCACCCTTCCTTGGTCCCACCACTCCTGAAGGAGCCACATCCATGCTCTGCAATTTCTGTTTCTTATGATTTTTTTATCTTGGAGGAGTTAACAAGTGAATTACCTGATTTATAAATCTCCTGCCAAGCATGGATTAAAGATGATTTTTCGCCTGTGGAAAATGAATTTTAACAAAGGATGGTGTACTATTTCTTATGGCACATTTGAAAAATTCAGTATAAGAGCCGACGCCAAAACTAAACTCCAATAGGACCATTTGCGTCCATATGATGGGTAAGTTGGATTACACTGCCTGAGCTCCAATCACCACCCAAACCTCTCCGTGTCATCATTGTTTGCACAATCCTACACATTATCTCGCTCATCACTGCCTGCCCCTGCCATAGCACCAAGCGTCACTCCACCCCTCCCTGCAACCTACTTGTCTTCTCGTTCCTCTTTTCATGCCATCCACACCCCCAGCCCAGTCTTCTACTTCCCTACAACTCTTCCATGCCATCACCCCCCCTGTTGAACCACAACTGAAGCCACCCCATCTCCCTTCCTTCCCTTCACAGTTTCAAAGGTTTTTAAGTTTACAGATCCATTCATTTATTGGAAAGTAATTAATTTCACTGAGAGTAAATCTCTATGACGTTAGACGGACGGATGGAGATCATTCTGTTGCCTGGTCTAGGGTATCTTTGAAAAAACAAATATTTTGTGCAGGCAGAAATGTCCATTTCCCATCCAGACAAAAAGGTATGCCCTCTACACCTGAAGCATCCTCTTTTTCTTGAAAATGGCAACCCTTTCTTATCTCAAGGATAAATATACCAAACCCAAAATCTAAGAAACCAGATGGGGATCAAATTTACCTAAAAAGACATAAAGAATGATTTTGTTAACTTACCTGTTCAAACAGTTTGGAGTTGCAGGTCAGCTGGGGTTTCTCTTTCCAGGTCCAAAACAGGAAAGAAGGGTAGTAGGGTCAATCAGAACTGTTCTAAGTGAGAGGATAAGAGTTTCATTCCCTCTTTCTTTCTTCTTTCTTTTTTTCTTTTTTCCCTGTTTTTGCTAGGACCATCAACATTAGGAAATGAGTTAAATTGTTATGAACACAGGGTAGGCCTATTGACTTGTGCCATCATCCAAGGTAAGTCCATGTGATCAACCTTTTTTTAATATCTAGAATTTTATGCCACTTTCCTTGTTCAATATTTTGTGTAGCGAAATGACTTTATTCTCACACAATTAACATTATTCCAGGAATTTCAAAATCTAACTCGTTTAATGTTAATACTTGTGAAAGAAAACATACAACGCGTGCAACTTGGGGGTGGAGAAGGAGTATGTTCAGCAGGTCTGGTAATGGGAACTTGGACCCCCAAGGTTGTAGATTAGGATTCCGAAAGACATCCCAAACCAGAAGGCAATTTAAAGGCCAAAATGGAGAGAAATCCAACAGCATGACTATGGTAAATCACATCTTGTCCAAATTCATATCAAATGGCCTAGAGAACATATGTTAAAGTCCCTATATATGGAGCTTTGGAAATATCAAATGATTATCAAAATAAAAAGTTGCTGATACAGGTTTTACATTTAATAACAGCAGGAAACAGCAAGTAAAACTTCATAACAGAAACTGATTGATTATCAAAATAAAAAGTTGCTGATACAGGTTCCACATTTAGTAACAGCAGGAAACAGCAAGTAAAACTTCATAATAGAAACTAAGGATGGATTTAGTAATAAGTTCATTTACAAAATAGAAACCAGCAGGAAAAAAATATAAATAAATGCAATGCCATGGTATTGCCAGTTCCCACTAGCCATAAAGGCTGCGCAGGGTAATCCCAACAAGTATAGGAATTGATGGTTGATTACACCAAGCTTAGATTTAAAACTTACTCGAGTATACCATTTCAGTCGAAGTTAGCAAATTCACCAAAATACAGCTTTTTTTGCCCTGCAAGACTATTTCAGGTGACAAGTGGCTAAATGCCTGAAATTTTTACTAAAACGAGCAAAATAACCAAAAAGGTACATTTTTTGTCAGCATTCAGCAATGTTGACCTGGCATGAATCTCCAAAATGAAATACATGAAATAAGTCACACTGCCTCCTCCCAATGCCTATGTGGAGACACAAATGGATGATGTCATCAAATAACAATGTCCTGACCTGTACAGAAAGAATACCAGCTGGACCAGCAGCTAAAAGAAAAACACACTAAACTTGAGACTTTCAACTTCAACTAGGGGAAACTATTGCTGTGTCTATTAGGAAATAGATTTCTAAAGATCCTAATTCAAATGTATATTCGGAAAGCTAAAACCAAGGTGCTGGAAATCAATTACTATGTCTTGAATAACTTGAAACTCAGCTGGAAACTCAGCTGAATCAACTCAGATTCTTATAAACTTGAACCGACAGATCAGGAGGACCCGATGCATCGTAAAGATTGAAATCCCCTTGTCTTGACATGTGTAATATGGACGGATTTATGCTTTTACATTTACATCTTTCTGTATCACGTTTATCATGTTACGGGTGGCTGTTGGTAAACTGTGTAAGGGTTTGTGGTATTTAATTTCTGTCTTACATAAATGACGGTTGTTGCCCATTGAGAGAGAGAAAAGTGAGATAAAGCATGACGAAGGTGGATGAGTTAAATGGTTTATCAATATGAGATAGTGTGAAGATCTGATTAATCATATCATAACGAAAAAAGGATATAAACCAGAATAGCAGCAGAATGCAGTGTTTAAATGACCTCTTAAAATGAATGTAAAATAACTCGTCACTAAGCATCACTAGTGAATCACATTCACTTCGAATGCCATCGAGCCATTTATACTGATCAACAGGTACAACAAGACGGACCAAATGCCAGGTTAATCTACACAAGTAATTGTGGTTCCTGCAAATACTACTCTCGTCTGCTTGCTAAAGTCAGTCAACGCTTTGATTATTTAGACGAGATCTTGGCGCAAGAGACTCCGCACTGTTCGTCTTCTCTTCTTCTTCTATTCGTTGTTTTTCACGAAATTTACATTCATCCACTCTCCCTCACTTATTAAAAGAAGAATCACATACGCTTATCGACTTATTGGTTTGATCAAAATCTGTTCCAACAATGAGGTTTTGACTAACTACAATAATTCTTCAGTTCACCTAATCAAGCTTTCCTCCGAACGATAATGAGAACACTGATTTTCCACATAATGAAGTATGAAATATTCAAAAACAATTACTGAAAATTACGATCGCATGCAAAGAGAAACAAATTCAGATACAAGCAAAGTACCTTTTTACAGGAATATCTTCCGTTCGAACTTAGGGTTCAATCTCTCCTTTCTTTTAACAAATCAGAAATGAATCAAGTGAACAAGAAAACAAAAGGCTCTAGAAATCAGAGTGTTTACTGTCTCTCTATTGCTCACCTCACCAGATTAAGATTGCGAAAAATGAATGAAGATCTAAGCTGTTCCAAATGACTTGCTGCTTCGCGATGGACTCTTCCACCACCAACAGCGTCACAGGCCAGCAATATCTCTTTTCTCGCCTCTCCGTCACAGTTGAGGAAATAAATAAATAAACAAAAATAAAAGCCAGGTAGACAGTAAATATAGGAGGCGATGGAAAATATATGAAAAGTGTTTATTTTGTGAAAGATCACAGAAACACCGCAATATCCGAAGATTTTCTCCTCTTTTTTTCTTTCTTTTTTTTTTTTCTCTTTCAAATAGAGATTATTAAGTCACGACTCTTGGGTTTTGTTTTTTGACCAAAAAAAAGACTCTTAGGTTTGTTTGACCCTTCAATTGCGTTTCATTTCATATGAACTTATGAGTTTTTGTATGCAACGTGGAAGGCTAACACAAGGCTGTTACTCGATTTGGTTTCGGTTTACCGAAAAAACAAAAAGATTTGGTTTCGGTTTGGTTTAAGGCGCATAAAATATAATATTCAAAATTGAACCGCCTATTAAACCGGTTTGATGTCACTATAACTTCAAACAATCGCGAAACTGATTCGGACGATGTTTGTACAATATTCGATTCCGATTTTGTTACCTACTAGGATTAAAGCTGGAGCCTTTCTTCTTCTTTTTTTCCTAAAAATAAATGTATTTCAAAAATTAAAAGAAAATTAATATCTTTGACTTCAGGTGTTGAACCATGAAATTATTTAGGCAAAAGTATGACTTATCATATAAAATAATTAAATTAATTCGCATGATATAAATTTCATTATAAGATAAGGAAAATGTATTTTATCCAAAAAAAACTAATGTAGGAAAACAATTAAATTTTATATTTCTTTCTTTTGAAGATGATGGCTCGACCATGTAAATTGCTTGGTTGAACGATCGTAAAAATCTTACCATTAAATTTAAATCACTCATCATAAATGGTTTAGATTTACAACAACAACAACAACAATAAGCCTTGTCCCAACTAAATGGGGTCGGCTACATGAATTCTTTTTTTTTTTTGTAGAATGATAGATACAATGCCTAAGCTATACATATCATTTCTCACCACTTCCCGTAAAGTTATCTTAGGTCTACCCTTAGCTCTTCTAATTCCTTCAATATGGATTATACCACTTATCCGAATAGGAACATTTATAGGTCTCCGTTGAACGTAACCATGCCACCTCAAACGACTTTCTCTAAGCTTATCACGTAGGGGAGCAACTCTCAAACCAACTATAATATGATCGTTTCTTATATTTTTCATCATAGTTTTGCTACTCATCTATCTTAGCATATTCATTTTTGCTACACTGAGTTTATCTATATGATTATTTTAACAGCCCAACACTCTGCACCGTACATCATAGCTGGTCGAATAACGGTCCTATAAAATTTCCCTTTAAGCTTTAATGGAATACGCCGATCACATAAGACCCCGGACGCACCTCTCAACTTCATCCACCCTATTTTAATTATTTGAGAAACCTCGTCTTCTAAATCATCTATTTTACTTATGATTGAACCTAGGTACATAAAACAATCACTCTGATAAATCTCTCTATCGTCAAGTATCACTACCTCATCATCTGTCCGATCATGACTAAAATTACAAACTAAATATTATTTCTTCAATCTACTAAGTTTAAAACCAAAGATACTCTCCATGATTCTAATTTGGTATTAATCCCTATTTGGGTCTTATCAATCAACACAATATCATCCGCAAAAAGCATACACCAGGGGGACCTCATCCGCAAAATGATTTAGATTTAATTCAATAAATTTAATGATAAGATTTATTTATACTGGTCATTCAGTTATATTTATGCCATATTTTGTTATCAATTTTTATCGTTTACAGATTTTTTTCTTTCCAACTGATTAAATTAACATCGATTTTTAATTTTTTATTTTAAATAGATATAGTGCATTATTGTTGACTTAAGTATCACCTGAATCACATTATACTAAAAACTCTTCAATTTAATTGTTTATACTTAATACACGTTAATCAAATCTAATTTTTCATACATTGAGTGGACCTTGAATTTCTACCCAAAAAAAAAAAAAAGTGGACCTTGAATTCGTAGCTTCAAGTAATTTGCACGATAATTAAGATATCATGAATTTCACGTATATTTCATTATATAATTGCCTCAACAACATAGTGTTACTCTTATATCTTCTTATCTGAATTTATTTGTTTCATAATCATACTTTTGTTTTTGTGAGAAAACTATTAATTTGTTTAGTTTAAATTATTCTTTTTTACCATAAAGACAATTACATATAGACTTCTTGGATTTTGAATCAATTACACATTTACACTTACTACTTCATAAAATAAAAAAAATTACAAATGCCCCCTAATAGACCCCTTGAATTTCTAATCAATTACACCTACTACATCTGGAAAATAAATCAGTTATAAATGCCCCCTACTGTTAAGTATTAGGGTTAAAATATACCAAATTTATACTAAATTCATACAATACGGAATGAAAACAATATTTTTCAAAATAGTTCAGTAGGTTTCTGTATCAAATCAGTATAAGAAAAACAGCAGGGTTTTGTAGGATATGTTACGAATTCGATATAAAAAAGATATTACTATAATCTTCTAATTTATAATGCTACCACAATAAGCTAACATATTGATTATAGCATATTAATGTTATTATTTTTAAATTCCCTTTTCTCTCGCCTTTCTATTTTTTCATCCCAATAACTAGCAACGATACGAAACTGGTGCCTGGAGACATTCTTTCTTTTTGTTAGTAAGAAATGAGATTTTGTAGCTGAAATATGTTTTCAACTAATGGGCTACAATGGATTTGTATTTTTCAAGAATAATGTCAATGTGGAATGGGCCTTTTATGAAGAACATAGGATTAATGTCGGGGTGGACTGAGTCTTATTTGGGCCCAACTCAACCTAGATAAAAAAATGTCAAATTCGGTATGGTCATTTGGTATACTCTATAGTTTCGATATATGGTAATACATTATAGTATTCGGTACATACTAATGGTATGTTACCTAAGACTAAAACCGTACCATACCGAATTATAAAAAACAGTTTCGTTACATACCGTGCTAATTTGAAAAGGATGTTGTACGGTGCAGTTTAAACGGCACAACTCAGTATGGTAAATAGTATCTATACATAATTGATACCCTTAGGTTAAATAATGATGTCATTGGTTAACAAATGTATGAAATTATCATTGTACCCTTATTTCTTTTGGTGCCATTTAAATGGTAAATTACGTATAGATTAATGTAATTTGGATCAATTACATCTATTATCCCTTGAAGAAAAAAATTAAATTACAACTGTCTCCCTAAAACATGGTAAGCTGGTAAATTTATGGGATAGTAGATTTAATTGATTATGATCAATAGGTCTACATGTAATTAGCCCATTAAAGGATACTAGCAAAAAATGAAGGTGGAATGAATATTAAATATATTTATTAACCGATGACATCATTATTTAATCCAACACTTAATAGCAAGGGGCATTTGCAATCTTTTTTTTTTTTCCCTTAGATAATAAATGTAATTGATTTGAAATCCGGGAGGTCTACGTGAAATTTGCCCTTTTCATAATTGATAAACTTTAGTCTCCAACACCTAATTAATTAATCCTTTTATGTATGATTGGTTCATGTGGTTAATGTTGAAAAATGAAACTCGGTGTAATCAGGAGCACGAGATAACAGTATGGCAGCTGAAGCTTCTAGGCACGTTACTATGTCGCTGTCCTTAAGACGTAATTCGCCCCTCACGGAAGGTGCTATGAGGTACCAGCGAACCATCTCCCAGGATACAAAGAAGCCAAACTCAAGGTTATTTCCTGAGTTTTGCAAAGCACAGACAAAACTCATAACAGAGAAAACTTCGGATTTTTGTATCTTCTGCTGTTGAGAAACTAGAGGGGATTTATAGGCATTGAGGTGCCTCTACTGAACAGTTCATGACTCTGTTCGTATGGGTGCACCTCTCTGTAGGGATACAAATGCCAACGTTCAGATTTGAGCCGTTGGATCGTTCGGCCGCACGATCTAACGGTCCAGATTGAACCATCAAGACGACATTTATGGATCTACTTCCATCGCCCTAGATCTGTCGTTGATCAAAATAGACGGTTCAGATCTGATCTCGCTCGAAGCATGCTAAGTGCGTGTGCCAAAAACGCCTAAACTGCCCACGCAGCGCGTGCGCGAGCGCGCTCGGACGGTACACCGTCCTCGCTCGTACACTGCACACGCATTGGCATGTCTTTTGATATTAAATCAAAGTTAATAGGCAGTACCTATTAATTAACTTTGATTCTGACATCTCGGTTTCCAATGTGGGACTATATAACACACTTTCCTAAAATAGACAAAGGAAAGTTTCCACACTTATAAAATCCAATTTTAAATGAAACGTTTATTATTTTATTATATTAAAAATAATACAACAGTTAATGGCATAGAGGTGTGTATGCAACATTACACGTGTGTATCCTACTTATTCACATAAATACAATTGTCGTTTTAATTGCTAAAAAATAAATAAAAATATATATAGATTAAAAAAATAAAAATAAAATTTAAGGTGGTTAATTGAGTTTGGAGATTTAAAATCTATAGAGTCATGGTTTATAAAATTAACTGTTTGGTTTAGAGAGTCCATCAAGATGATTTTGTGAATGCCCAAATGTTTAACACTTTTATAATAGGGATAAAATATTTGGATTTCACTTCATATCAATAAATTTACATATTCACCTTTTTAATGTAAAAATGTGAATTCATAAATTTCATAAATCTAGAGATTCACACAACTTAACATATATAAATTTTCCATTTATAAATACAAAGATTTGAAATTTATTGATTCATGTAACCATACATGTCCTTATGAGTGAAATATTGTCAATGCAGTGTTGGTAGAGTGGTAAAATCCATACTTTTCAATTGAAACCGAACCTTGTGTTTTCATACATCTATCTTTCGTTTTTTTATTTTTATTTTTTTATCTATATTTTATTTTTGATTGTATGATTTATGAATGAAGTCTTTTAACTTCTTAAAAAAATAAAAAATAATTAATTTACCGAAAAAAATAAAAATGAGAGAGAAGTAAGTATTCACGTGAAGGATTTTCCAAAATCCAAAGTCTACATTTTCAGGCCGTACTGGGGATTTTCCGGAACCGAGTTTGTCCGGTTCGTTCTGAAGTGTTAACGGGGAACCGATTCCGTCGATCGATTACTGGTTCTAAACTCGCTTTCGTCGACCGCAAGTTGTATATTTGAAGATTTTATTAGTTAATTTTCCCGGGCTAAGAACACTCTTGCGTTTCGAGCCAACAACACTCTGGTTATCTGATTCTCCTGTCAGATCTACATTCGTTCTTCGCTACTTCCTCTATTCTCAAGCATTGAATCTCTGTAACGAAAAGGAACCATGAGAAAAAGAAAGCCATGGTGGATTCGCATTTGGTGTAGTTTTACGGCATCCATTGGTTTCGTCTTGCTATCTGAGGCGCTAATGCCACGCGATCGATTAACGTGTTTAGAGTTCATAGTTTCTCTGTATATTGTACGTATGGGCGTGGTTGCATGTCTACCTGCAATAACGTATCTGAGATGGCGCTGGAAAGAAGAAATCCATGGACTTGAATCCAAAGTAAGGAATTTACTTTAGGATGTCCATTTCCAGGGTTTGCTTCCAATTTGGATATATCTGCTTTCTTTATAGCATCTTTCTTTTCAGTTCGATGGAGTTTCCGTTTAGTTCTCTCCATTTATGAAGAAACACCCGAGATTGGTATTACTGGTAGCCAGTTCAGTTTCTCTGCACAAACATGGAGTCCTGGAGAAACTTCTGTGTTTAAACCGAGGTTCGTTATCTCGAAGATCTGCTTGTGGAAGTGAACAACGGACTTTTTCCATATTTTTTTTGGAGGGAATTGGCGCATCGTAACGGAACATAGGGGTATGTGAGTGGAAAATTGAGATGAGATTGATGCTTGTTATGCATTAGCGGAAGAAAGGAATTAAACATCATTCTCTTATAGAGGTGGGGATTGAGTGAAAATGCAGAGTGGAGGGGGAAAAGGGATACACTTCAGCGAGCTCTTCATATTTTCGTATTTGTTTCAGGATGATGACTCCCAGATAGGGCGGAAGGGTTTCTCGAGAGTGGTCTACTGTAACGACCCTGATAATCCTGAAGCATTACAATATCAGTACAAGGGAAACTATGTCTCCACCACGAAGTATACTGCGCTTAATTTCATCCCCAAATCGTTGTTTGAGCAATTTAGAAGGGTTGCCAACATATATTTTCTTGTTGTGGCTTGTGTTTCTTTTAGTCCATTGGCGCCTTACCGGGCTGGCAGCGTTGTTTTACCTCTTGTGGTAGTGATCGGAGCTTCAATGGTCAAGGAGGCAATTGAAGACTGGAGGCGCAGGAAGCAGGTAATCTATCATAACTTCCTGATGCTAGACTTAGAATTTCTTCAGCTCTACTTTTTTTCAGTACTTACCTCACTGAAAGTCTGTTTGGGCTATATTAGCAACTTTTCCATCTTGTATCATTCTACTCTGTGTAATTCACTGGAGAAAAGCCAATCAGGTCTCTTTTGTTTCTGGCAATATTTGATATTTGGCATGGAGAAGATGTTGCATTTCCAGTATGGTAATTTTCTACTAGGGCTTGGCTAGAAGCTTAGTCAACATTTCCCTACCCTTCAGAATTTAACACTTGAAAAAGAAAAAGAAAAAAACATCGTTAAAAACATTAGACACTATTGGTCATCACCATCAGGAATCTTTGGATCTTCATTCTGGAGATGAGTCTGCTTATTTTATGCTGGAAATATATGCCTGGCAGGTTCAATCAGAAGCCCCTTTCACTCTGAATCCAGAGTAATTGAAGATCTTTCTTTCATAAAGTATACTTGAGAGAATTAACTGCTTTGATCATGCGAGGGAGGAGAATGTTTTAAATGCTTTTCGCATGTCATTGCTTTCCTTCATGAAGCATAGTTGAAGTGGAGGATTTTTGTAAATGCTTTACTCATGCCAGGGAGGAGAATTTGATTTTACTTCATATTGTTTTCATGTAATTCAATGTTATCTGAAAATATTGAACTTGTGATGTCCACCATTTATTCATGTGCACATTCTGACAATCTTTGATATCTGTAAAAAATTGCTTACTTTAAGTGGCTGAGAACGGATCAAATGCTACATTCCATTTTATGGAGATATCCAAGTGTTTCCATAAATATGCAAGAATGGCTTGGTGGCTTGAAGCCCAGCCCAGACTCCTTTAATTTTCCCTGGCACTAAGAGCAAGGTAAAAGGGAATAAGATTAATAAATAACAAAGAACAGTTTCTTGATCTCATGCTTCGCATTTCCTTCATCTTAATCTAAGTTCGTTCTCTATCATAAAAAAGCATATTGCAGAACCTGAAAGTGTCCTTCATCCTGATTCAGTTATATGTATCAAGGTGGCTGAACCAGTCAATGAAGGAAACATAATCAGGACATGAAAATGTAACTGGGAAAGGTGATCGTGTGGTGGCCATGGTAATCATGGTCAATGGTGTGCTTAAAAGTTTGTTTCTGAGTTTCTCTTTCTACGATAATATCTGGTTAGTGCTAGATATGAGTGATAACATAGACTCAAATTTGGAAGAAGAGGCTCATTCTACTGTTCAAGTATGAACTTGCAACGAAAACAAGCCAGTTATCATGGTTAAGTGATCCTTTGTATGGCTTCTCAAATATATTTAGAGGGCGAATAACCAGAGGTGGAGTTTAATTCCTTGGTAGAAGTGTCAATACTCAATTCAGATAAACTCAACTACGACAATTCTCATGGTTAAGCAATCATTTATGTTGCTTCTCACATTTATTATAGCATTTCTTTCTCACTCCTCCCCCAATCCACTTTCTTTCCCCTTTCCAATAGGATAGTTAAATTGCATTGGTGTAAGTGCAATAACCACAAAAATACATAAAATAATAAGTTCCAAAAGCCTTCAGAAAAGAAAGGAACTTCTAACTTGATTGAAGTTTGCCCTTTCCTTTATGTATCTTGGGTCATTGTATTATTTTTCTATTTAGAAGTTATGGTTCACCAAACTATTGATGCATATATAGAGGCATATATCTTTAAAACTTATGCATCAATTTGTGGCAATTATTTGTCAGATGGTATCATTTTCCTGCATGTGTTATCAATGGAACCTTGCACTTTGTGGACTGATATATCCTGTTTTTACACAGTCTCTTAGATGCTTTGATAGGTTTGTATCTATATATATATATATTTCAATCAATAAGGAGTAATGCTCTTGATTACTGTATTTGACTTTGTCCTGTCAAATACTTAGCTATCGTTTTGATTACTTCATTGAGTTTGGCCTTTTAATCTCTATACAACTCAAATAATTTGTAACGGTTTCAGGATATAGAGGCCAATAATCGTATTGTCAAATTTTATGGGAAGGATCATACTTTCCAGGAAATTAAGTGGATGAATCTACGGGTTGGAGATCTTGTCAGGGTGGAGAAGGATGAATTCTTTCCTGCTGATCTGCTTCTGCTTTCTTCAAGTTATGGTGATGGGATTTGTTATGTTGAGACCATGAATCTTGACGGTGAGACAAATTTAAAAATCAAGCGAAGTTTGGAAGCAACAGCTGCACTGCGTGATGATTTTAGGGAATTTAAAGCAACTGTGAAATGTGAGGATCCAAATGACCAGTTATATTCTTTCGTTGGGAATCTGTATTATGGGAACTGTGAGTACCCTCTTTCACCTCATCAAATCCTTCTCAGAGATTCAAAGCTTCGAAACACTGACTACATCTATGGAGTGGTTATTTTCTGTGACCATGACACAAAGGTAATGCAGAATACGATAGATCCTCCTTCCAAGAGAAGTAAGGTTGAAAGGAAAATGGATAAGATAGTCTATTTCCTTTTCATTGCTCTGGTTTTGATTTCTTCAATTGGATCTATTCTCTTTGGTGTTCAAATTAAGAATGATATTAGTGGAGCAAGGTATAAAAGGTGGTATCTCAGACCAGATTCTACAACTTTATTTTTTGACCCAAAGACAGCTTATTTGGCAGCATTTCTTCATTTCTTGACTGGTCTGATGTTGTATGGATATTTGATACCAATATCCTTGTATGTATCCTTTGAAATTGTGAAGGTTTTGCAGACCATATTTATTAATCAAGACAAGGATATGTATTATGCCGAAAGAGATAGGCCAGCCCATGCCCGCACTTCAAATTTGAATGAGGAACTTGGTCAAGTTGATACTATACTTTCTGACAAAACAGGTACATTAACATGCAACTCTATGGAGTTTGTTAAGTGCTCCATCGCTGGTATTGCTTATGGCTGTGGTGTTACTGAAGTAGAGGAGGCTATCAAAAGAAGGAAAAATCATTACACTCCTGAATCTGTTGAAGCAACGTTTGATATAGAGGAGCATAGTGGCAATACTGCAGACTCAAGAAAGTCAGTCAAGGGTTTCAACTTCAGGGATGAACGTCTCATGAAGGGGAAGTGGATTAATGTCCCTCATGCAGATGTCATACAGAATTTCTTTCGCGTGTTAGCAATCTGCCATACTGCCATTCCTGTAAAAAAAGAGTCAGGTGAAGTTTTTTATGAAGCTGAATCACCAGATGAAGCTGCTTTTGTCATAGCTGCAAGGGAGCTTGGCTTTGAATTCCATAAAAGGACTCAGACTAGTGTATCATTGCGTGAATTAGACCGTAAGACTGGAGAAGTGGTTGATAGGTGGGTTTTGTTGGATATTTATTGTTCCTTTTATCAGCTTCCCTACTTACGTTATTTAGAAGCTCACTCTGTATATATTATTTGAACATGATTTTGCTAATTACAGAGTTTACAAGCTTCTTCACATTCTAGAGTTTAGTACTTCCCGCAAGAGAATGTCAGTGATAGTGAAGAATGAGGAGAATCAGTTGTTACTCCTGTGCAAGGGTTCAGACAGGTTTATGATGTCCTACATTTATATATTTTATACTGCAGTTCCATAAACTGGTGGTAATGTTTTTTTGATGCAAAAGTTTGTCTTTATCTGTCATGCATTCAGTGTAATGTTTGAAAGGCTCTCAGAGGATGGGAATATATTTGAGATTGAGACGAAAGATCACATTAGCAGATATGCTGCAGCAGGTTTAAGGACCTTCGTAATTGCATATCGTGAACTGGGTGAAGAAGAGTACGCAGATTGGAAAGAGGACCTCTTACAGGCCAAAAAATCTGTCTCCGCCGATCGTGACACACTGGTAGATGCTTTAGCAGATAAGATCGAGAGGGAATTGACACTTCTTGGTGCTACAGCTGTTGAAGACAAACTGCAAAAGCGGGTGAATATCCAACTATTATTTTGAAACTGCTTTTGACTAGTAATACTAGTCGCTGAATTGCAAATTCACACTGTGTTTTGTATGTCTTGGGTTGTGCATCATCCTGTAACTGTAATTGATTAGACATTATGCTGGGATATTGGAATATTTCCTCTCCCAACCACCCATGCATGTTTAACTATGTCTATTTGCAGTGTCAGTATGTGTGCCTACAAAAAACCTTCCTGTGAGCACAGGACATGTAGAATGTATAAATTTCTCAGAGTTTTGATCACTTTTATATGAACAGTCAAACTTGTTAAACAATGAAAAGTACAATTTTGAGAAGTGTGTATGAATAAAGGGTTGGTTATTGAACTGATGCAATCTTTGGATGTACAGGTTCCTGAGTGCATCGAGAAGCTTTCCCAGGCAGGGGTTAAAATATGGGTCTTAACTGGGGACAAGATGGAAACTGCAGTCAATATAGGGTTTGGCTTACTGAGTTCTCAATCCATCTCTCGTTGTATAGTTTGGTGAGCATGAGATCTGAGTCTCCATTATGATTACATAACAACCAAACTAATCCTGCAGGTATGCATGTAAGCTGCTAAAGGAAGAGATGATGCAGATTGTGATAACACTGGATACACCGGATATCATTGCCTTGGAGAAACAGCATGACAAAGAAGCCATTGCAAAGGTATACAAGATGTCAGGTTTCTAGAGGATTGGACATTCTTTCATTCTTGTCTTCTTCTTCTTCTTCTTTTTTTTGTTTGTTTGTTTTAAATAATTGGGCATGGGGACTTTGGTTGATCTATGATTCTCAAAAAGATTAATTCTTTGATAGGTTTCCCTTGAGAGTATAAGAAGGCAAATTGAAGAAGGAAAAACTCAAGTTGCTTCTTCTAAACAAAGTTTGGTTTCATCAGCTTTGATAATTGATGGCAAGTCTTTGACCTTTGCCCTTGCTGACAACCTAGAGAGCATGTTTTATGAGCTTGCAATTGATTGTTCATCTGTTATTTGCTGTCGATCGTCACCAAAACAGAAAGCGCTTGTAAGTGATACTCCATCTTGTTGACTCAGACATTCTTTAGAATCTAACTTGTTTTTGGCTGTGAGGAGTCATCAGTTGCAGTTGTTATTGACATCAAAATGGTCTGATAGAAATGTAGAAGACATGCAGGTTACTAGATTGGTGAAAAAGGCAACAGGTAAAACAACATTAGCAATTGGTGATGGGGCAAACGATGTTGGAATGCTTCAAGAAGCTGACATAGGAGTTGGCATCAGTGGTGTAGAGGGAATGCAGGTTATTATATTTTCTGTGGTTTTAAGGAACTTTATGCATTTTTAGTGGAAAGAATATATGTTAAGGTAAAAGCTTCCCCACTTGGCCTACCTGGTAACAGTGTTTCTTGTTTGCATCCCTAATCTGGCCATGAGGAAGGTCAAACGGTGAATTTGGCCCCTGAATAACTAAGAGATTGTCTGGAATGTGGATAGACCACATGCCAAATTTCAGGTCCAAATTCAATCATTTATCCCCTTGTATTGGCATCCATTCCCATCCATGTCCACACACCTCGGGCCTCAAATAACTACTAGACTCCTTTACATTTTTTGATGCTTTGTTTTGTACATGGATAACTCTTCTGAATTCTGATCTTTTATGACTGGATTTCTATTCATTTTCAAGTCTTACTCTTAAGGGTTTAAGGGGACTATGTCTTTCACATCTGTGTCCTCCTACATCAGATGGGCACAATGACATCCTATGAATGCCTTTTTCCCATTTTTAATAGAGGTTGAGAAGAGGTTACAGAGAATTATCTATCCTAATATGGTGTGTCGTCTTTAAGAATGTTATACATGAATGGAGGATATCTTTTCATCAATCGAAGTGTTTATCAAAGAACAATAAGACTCAACATAACCATTCTGATCAACATTTGTCTGCAGGCCGTTATGGCTAGTGATTTTGCGATTGGTCAGTTCTGTTTTCTGGAGCGTCTGTTGCTAGTACATGGCCATTGGTGTTACAGGCGAATAGCCATGATGGTGAGTGCTTTTCTCTCCCTGTTTCATGAGGCCCTGACCTACAATTTCAATTACTCAGTGTGCAAGAGTGTAAATTCAGTGGAACTATTGGAATCAGAAGTTGGAATTGTTATAATTAGAGTTCCAGGAAAAATATAAAAATCTCAGAAGTAGGAAAGTTACCAGAAGAAAGAAGATTTTTCTCTCCCTAAATTTCATGTGTTTGCTAAAAAATTGTTGAGACTTCAAATAAATTTAGGTTGGCACCAGTTCAAAGTTCAACATGGTTCTAAAAGGAACTTGGAACGTTGGTCCAGAATCCTAATGAAACATTCAAAATGTCACGCTGCCTATGTAAAATGAAGGCCGGACCCAGTGCACAAGGCTCACGTATTTAGCAGTTTGAGGAGGATCACATCTTTGCAGTCTATATACATCTTCCACATTCAATGAATATTAAATCATTTCTTTTCTCAATGTTCATACTGAAATCCATTGAATTGGGATTGGGAAATTTTCAGTGGCAAGCATCATCATGTCTAACTAATATTAAAATCATTATAAAACAAAAGAAAACTATAACAAGAGTTGTTTTTAATCCAGCTTACTAAAACAAATAGGGAGTTTCCAATTTTTTAAGTGAGACTTTTAGATGAGGGGCATGCTGTCACTGATTTCAATCCTCAATGTGTAAATATTTGTTATTGCAAAACTAATGTTGCAACTTTTTATTCGCTTCTGCAGATATGTTACTTTTTCTACAAAGACATCACATTTGGTTTAACCCTATTTTGGTTTGAGTCTTATGCATCTTTCTCTGGTGAACCTGCGTATAATGATTGGTGCATGTCCTTCTACAATGTGTTCTTCACTGCGCTTCCTGTGATTGCACTTGGTGTCCTTGAACAGGATGTTTCTGCAAGCCTGTGTCTTGAGGTACACAATTTCGTGTTCTTTAGCTCTTAATTACCCATGGATGGGTAGAAACAGAAGAATATCCTCATTCAGACAGTGGAACTGCATGTGCAGCATAGCTGTTGGCCATTGAACATGAATGGTGGAATTTTATACAGGGAACTATGGCTTCTGATTCAGGAAGTAGACCCATGGTTAATATATTTTGGCTAACTAAAAATTTTATATCCCTACAATGTTCCTGTGTATGTGGGGTATTGCATGTCCAATTCCTTACTACATAGGACAATTTCGTTTTATGAAAAGAAAAAGAAGGAACAATTTGTCAGACATCATTTTTCTTTTCAACCTTCCATCACTTTCTCCTACTCTAGTCTAGAGGACCCTTATTTATTTTTTATTTATGATGATTGGTTGTTTCTTGATTTCTTTCAATTACTCTTTTGCTTTATTCCTAAAAGTTAATATAGGGGTAAAATTGAGTTTTCCAAATAATTTAAAAGTGACTTTTTTATTTTCTTATCATTGAAAGCAGCAGGTTCTTTAAGTAAGATGTGAAGATACAAGATTTATTCTCTTTGAGAAAAGTAAACAATACTAAAAAGGCAAAACGGAGAAGTGGCTTTTATTTTTAAACTAGCTTTGGTTACACCTGCAAAATGTAGGAGCTTTGTGCATTGGATACGACCACTCTTTTCTTTCTAAGAAAACTTGTATGACAAGATTTTCCCTTGTTTAGTTTTATGTTACGCAGTTCTATGTTGGTTTTGCAGAAACCTCTGTTATATAAAGAAGGTGTACAGAAAATCTTCAGCTGGGGTTGTATACTTGGTTGGATGCTTAATGGGGTTACCTGTTCTGCTATCATCTTCTTCTTCGTCACTAGTTCAGTACTTAACCAGGCCTTTCGGAGAGATGGACAAGTGGCAGGGTATGAAGTTGTTGGAATAACAATGTACACTTGTGTTGTGTGGACTGTGAACTGCCAGGTGGCTTTGGCCACCCACTACTTCACATGGATCCAACACTTCTTCGTCTGGGGCTGCATCGTCTTCTGGTACATATTCATGGTTATTTATGGGTTCCTTCCACCAACATTATCTACAACAGCATACCAGGTTTTTGTGGAAGCTTGTGCATCAAGTCCTCTCTACTGGTTGGCCATCTTCTTTGTTGTTATATCCGCATTAATGCCGTACTTTCTCTACAAGGCTTTTCAAGTCCGGTTCTTTCCTATGTGCTACAATAAGAGACAGATGGAACGTATAAAAGACTGATGCTCGAAATTCTGTTGGGTTCAACTCTGGGATTGA
Organism: Hakea prostrata; assembly: GCF_041222555.1. Taxonomy (NCBI): domain Eukaryota; kingdom Viridiplantae; phylum Streptophyta; class Magnoliopsida; order Proteales; family Proteaceae; genus Hakea; species Hakea prostrata. The sequence goes on along the minus strand of NC_142602.1, from coordinate 8,285,941 downwards.
GGATATTATTTTGCATTTGAAGGAGACACTTCGGCAGAGAAGTTGTGAAACATGGTCGGTGTTGGAATTTGGAGTTCAATCCTGGGAATGATCTCCATGATCTTGCAAGTATCTTCAGAATGTATGGTGTAAATTGCAGGTGAGATTAAGCTTGACGTGTGGTAGTGAACTATGGTAAATATATAGTCTTTAGCATGTTGTGAATCTTGTGATGCAGAGAGGACGACTGGGTCCCTGTTCTAGTGGGGGTTTTCAGTAATTCCCTGCATCCAACGCATGCCGTTGGAGATGGAAGAATTCCCAAATGCTGTTTTTAGAGTACTTTGATCCGTATTGATTTGTAATATTTTCAGGGTGAAAATATGGCAGCGTAGGTGTTTGCATCACGGCGTTGATCTGAAACAATGAGAACGGTCCCTTTGACAACTGATAACTCCTGATGGGCTTGTAGGTTTTCTTTATTCGCTCTGGCCAACCAAACATAGCCTAGACTCTAGAGAAATGATGTTCCCTTACCCGATTCCAACTGAGCCCTCACTTACCCGATTCCAACTAACCCTCAACCACCCTTCTTTTGCCGGATCTAAAGTGGAGTGTCAAAAGAGAAAAAAGTTTGAAAAATAATTATTTTCATGCATGGGTTCTACATATTTATTTCTCCAATCTTTTTTTTCACCTCATCTTTGCAAACAAACAGTGCCTCATAAAATCTCATCTGGAGTTAGGTTATGGGCCAACCTTAGCCTCTTGCTCATATTGGATTTTAGTTGGTTGTTGATCATATTCACACATCTTTGACCCATGGGCATGTATCCTCTCAAAAGACATAGTTGATATGCCATAATCAACATATCAATCTTTAGCAAGGAAATATTTTTTTTGGGTATAAAAGCACTTTCTTAAATTTAGAGGTGGATACATACATACCATTAGGGGAATTGAATCCATAAATTCTTCGCTGAAAGGTGTTGTCATTACTAATAGATCAATCTTGTGCTATGAGCGAGATTTTTAGCCTACAAACTATGTAAATGGCTAGTAATCATTACATCAGCTAATTTTTTTTAATATTATAGTTGTAAGATCTCTCAAATCTTATCCATGATAAAAGTAAATCATTGTAGATGGTATGAAATGAACCTTAAAAAGGTGGTCCTAACCTTGCTAGAAAGAAAAGAAATGAAAATTTGAAAAGTCACATATATGTTGAATTACTAACATATCCATATAAGAATATTCAAACATCATCGTGAGATCAAGTTAGAAAATTCGAGAATCAAAAACTTCAGAACATACAAACATCATCAAATCATCATACAAATACTTGCTGTAATGGGAAGAGGGACACATAAATCAGTGGATAAGATTGAACGATTGAGATGCTCTGCTCCCATCCCATCACATCTCATCAAACGATCATAAGAAGATAACGTGTAAAATTCCATCGCATGAGATGTTAGCACCATATAGATCCTAGCCATGCAAATTATTTCAAATGAATATGATGCTGAGGGTGTTGTGAACCATACAGCAAGCCGAAAGGGCGATTTGTCTCAATAAGTAAATCATTTTGTTTGGCTCCCAAAAAGAAAAAAAATTAAATTAATCCAACAAATTCGTACTTTCCCAAATTAGGTAATGTCATATTATCATTGCAAGTATGGCGAGTGGGGATGATTACGTATTATTAATAATTTAATACACACATAATTACATGATTCAGGCCAAGCAAACCCGATAATCTTCTTTAAAAGTCAACGAATGCCATCTGTCGACGCTTACTAGTTCCTAGTTCCTACTTCATACCCTGACCTCTGCTTACGTGGCTTATCGTTGAAAGATCGAGCGTCAACGCTTTAACGAGAATCGCTTGCTGACGTGTCACCATCGTCAGGACGGGCGTGTGGACGCCAAACTCGTACCCATCAGACTCGGAAATCGGAATACAGAAGTCTGGCCTTCAATTTTTGTGCAACGAGGTTCACGAAGTATTTTTGTGTTCGTAAGCGAACAGTTTTTCTCACCATTTAGTACAAGTGAACTTTTTTATTTTTTATTTTTATTTTTTATATAGACGAATAAGGTACCGACAATATTACATATCTCATTAGCGAAAGTCAAATTTCATGACGTCTTTCTTTAAAGGTATTGATCATTATCAATCAAGTAACTTTGCTTTGACATAAGGGAACATTTTTCACCAAACGAAAAAGAAAAAGAAAATAATGAGCATATTTTTTATAATAAATAAAGTATCAGAAATTTAAACCTATGGTAGACAATTCCCTCACTTGCGTATCCTAAAATCATTTAAATTTACACTTAATCTCGATTGACTATGCTATTTCTAAATTGGTGGCAGTAAGGTTAACTTTACTTCAATTCGGATTAGCAAGAGACGATTACCCTGCATTGGTAGGTCATGTCGAAACAAACCCAATGATACATGGGGTCTATGAAAATGGACTCAACAAACTTTTATTTAATTTAATCTTAACTTTTTATTTGGTATATAAATTATTAGCCTTTTATTTGATATATTTTGATATATATATATATATATATATAGAGGTGTAAGAGGAAGAAAGGAAAAAAAAATCTCTGACGGATTCACATTCAAAATGTGGACACGTTTTCTATTGCCTCTTTAAACACGCGTGATAGAATGTCCCACGTGAGAATGCAAAACACGGACCCTTCCCGCGTATCTAGGACCCGTTTGTTGAGCTGTCCTGTGGAAGGAAATTGCATCCAAACGCTCCGCATTCTCACTTCCCCAAAGAAAAATTACTTTATTTTTTTTTTCCGTTGAAGAAAAATTAGTTATATTTATGTATTTTTTAACCAACGATTTAGAATACCGTCATTATCAACGGATAGAAATGGCTTTCAAAATTTCAGGTTAAATACAACATGAAAAAGAAAAATACCGCCTCTATGGTTACGTTGCTCAACCTGGCCCTCCGTTTTCCACTTACCAACCACACCCTTTCTGAACTTGAGAAGATTCTTTTCCTTTTCTACAACGCGGGCGTCAGGAGACAAATCCCTTTGTATAAATGAAGGAGAGTTTCAATTCAGTTCCTCCCTCTCGAACTCTGACAAAAAGGAAAGCAGAGATCGAGAGAGAGAGAGAGAGAGAGGGGAAGAGAAGCAAGAAAACCAAATTGAAGAAGAAGAAGAAGGACTAAAAATGCAGGCTATGGTGGAGAGCTCGAATCTCATGGATTCTCCAAGCTTCAACAGTTACTCTACTAACAGGCTTGCGGAGATTGCAGCTAGAGTCACCGAAGAGTTCATTCGTGACGACGACGACGACGACGAAGATTATGAAGTAGAAATAGAAGAAGGATACGAAGGAGAAGATGAAGAAAGAGGAGCAGGATGGGAAGAAGAAGAGGAGATTGAGCTTCCTGAGCTCTCGCGGAGCTTAAACGATCAACCTCCATCTCCTCTTAAAGAGCAGAAACTTGCAGAAGAGAAGGATGAAAGTGGTGATGATTTCGAATTTCCTGTATTCGGCAGAGATCGTGATGATTTGTCACCTAAAACTGCCGATGAGATTTTCTACAACGGCCAGATTCGACCGGTTTTTCCTTTTTTCAACCGTAAGCTTCTCATAGCTGACGGCCGTGATTTCGATTCCCAGATTCCGAAAAATCGATCGTCTCATCGTCGACCTCCTCTCGGAAAACTCATGATCGAGGAGGAGCACGGCAACGATGATCCTCCGTCTTCCTCTTCTTCCGAAACTGACGAACTTCAAAGTGTTCCTGACGGAACTTACTGCGTTTGGACTCCGAAACCTCCTCCAGAGACATGTAAGAAGAGCAATTCCACTGGATTCTCAAAGCGAACCTGGAAATTCAGGGATCTGCTCTACCGTAGCAACAGCGAGGGTATGGACGCCTACGTTTTCCTGTCTCCTTCAAAGAGTACTGTGTTAAAGCGACATGATAAAACTGAAAGGATCGAGATCGATAAATCTTCTCCGCGCCACCACCACCACCATCAACAGCAACAACAACGACAACTATCACCGCCGAAGGAGAAAAGCAACTCTGTTCACGGCCAAGCTTCAAAGGGAAAAAAGAAATCCAAGCCAGGATCCAGCGAAGCATCATCGGTGCATGAGATTCATTATGTTCGTTACAGAGCTCTAAAAGAAGAGGATCGTCGACGATCTTATCTCCCTTACAGACAAGATCTGGTTGGCTGGTTCTCTAATCCTAATGGTGCTAGCAGCAGGAATCTCCATCCATTTTAGACTATAAGGGTGTGTCATTGTTCTTTCATTTCATTATTTTTTTCAAAGCGGATTATTATTATTATTATTTACAATTTTTACAGGAGTTTGGGTGTGGAAACTCCGATCAATCATCACAGATAAAAACTTTTTCGTTTATTAAGAGGCATGGACTCCATTAATTCAATTTGGTTGTTTAAAAAAAAAAAAAAAAAAACATTGGCAAAGACGGTGATTGGTTTGGAAGAAATTTTCTCTGTATTGGTATAGAAACACAAAATTTAAATCAGTTGTAATTGCAGAGTTCATATATGAATGGAGAATTTGAGCTGATGTGATGCGTGGAGCCTGTTATTTATGCCTTTTTTTTTTTTTTTTTGGTATTAGCAGAAGCCTAATAAGGATTTGGATTGAAATATGTTCTTCCGTTTTCTCAAATTAATATCTTCTTTTTACCCTGGGAAAAGGGCAACTTTTTCCATTTATGCATTAACTTACTTTGTTTTTGAAATTTCCCTTGATTTTCCAATGGATCCTTTATCCTTAATTCCTTGTCCAAAGAGTCTATGAGAAGCAATTACATGAAAATTCTATTATGATCTTCTGAATTATATGAAAATATCTTCACATGGTAGATTTCATGTGATTGATTATTCATCTCCTTCTTCATATTAAATATTGCTTCAGAGATGGGTGGCAACGTTCTCTATATTTGTACATTTGTCTTTGCTTTTGAATCTTCCTTCCCTTATGATTTCTTTCTTCTTGAACAAGAAGTTGGGATTAGGTTACTTGATTATTAGGTTAGAGATATTATTTGGATGAATTCGATTAGAGATTTTTAGAGTTCTAAATTGGTGAAAGCTACGTTGAAGGTGGCAAGAAAAACTCAGCATTAGACTTCCAAGAGGTGTGAAAAATGAAGATATTAGAGCGTCAGATGTTGATTACGTTCAAAGGCCTTTATTCTATGAGCTAATATGTTGTAATGGTTGATTGACTTTTATTTTATTATGGTAGATTAACTTTTATTTTATTTTCTCAAATTCATTTGGGTTGGTCTCTACTTGACTTTTGGCGTTGATGCAAAGAATCTTAAAAAGGTTTTCATGTTAAAAGAAAATACTCTTAATTAGTGGTCATGTTAAGTGGATTATCTTAAAATAAAGATGTTATGTGGATTAAAAAATAATTAAAGATGATTTGAAAACTTGTTAAAACTTGGAATCAACATTTTCCCGTTACTTACTGTGATGGTTATATGGGAATTGATTTTAAAACTGATTATTTATTTAAAAAAATAATAAAATCTGATTTAGCAATTCAAAATCTAGGAACCTATTGAAATTAAAGCCACTTAAGTCCTTAGAGAGGACTTCCATCGAAGATGCTTCACGACATATATAAATAAAAATAGTCAAGATCGATTGTCAATTATCTATATGTATTGTTGTGAATAAAGTATTCCTTTCTGGTTTGCACAGGTCTAAATGGGTCTAATCTGAACTGCGAAAGTTACATAAGGATCCGTCTAAAAGTCGAATAAAGATTAAATCATGTCCACACAATTAAAGCTGGTCATCCGATGGTCGTCAATGAATGAAGGTCAGATAGAAAAGACTATAAATAGAAGTAAGGTACACCGTACATGTAGATGGTAAAATATTCAAATTCCCCAAAATCTATCATATTTTTCCTGCTTTTTCCATTAAAGCTTGACCAAAAGCTCTCATTGAGCTCTAAGTGATTCGTCACAAATCTATTACTGACTAGATCATCAGAGACGGAACGCCGATCCCACCGATTGGCACAGTTTCTAACAAATTTGTTCATCTTACACGAATAACAGAGATCGAACCAGATCAGTCCAGATTTGATAGTTTGGTGCTTCATCTCGATCTACATAGTTAGGCAGAATTCGTACCAACATGTATACAATTTTAATTTTTAATACACTTGGGAAGATGCCTTTATATCTAGAAATTTAGATTTATTTGAATGTTAAATTATGATTAAATTAAGTCTATTATACAATTTGTATTGGCATCAGAAAGACTTTCTAAATGCCTATATGATCTTATATTGGTTTATGTGATGGCTAAGACAAAATCTAATACTGGATATTAAATCAGTGTATTTTACATTATTATCTACAATATATATATTTTTCACATTAGTGCCTAAAACCACCAAAGAAATGAAATTAGACTGTTTGAATTGATCTTAGTTTTAAAATGAGATGATTCTAGAATTAGGCATCTAAAACTCAAACTGATATAATTAATTTATACTTTCCCAAACATATAAATTCATAGTCTTGAACATTATTATGAAGAGAATCATCATTATGCATGTCATCACAAAAAATTATCACCATCACATATTTGTCAAAATGCAAATGCAAATGCAAAACGGCAATATTTATCATCATTGGAAAGAATGATATTTTGTATTTAAATAAATTATGAATTATTTGACACCTTAAAAGATGTCACTAGGAAAATATCATGAAAGGTGTCACCGAATTATGAGGCAAAATAATGTCTCATTGTTACCAGCAACTATTACAAGAAACAGAACCCTCCAAATATTATTTAAAAAAAAAAACCCTTCGAATAAAAAATGTATATACTTTTTTCATTATGCGGCCTTTATTCCCATAAAGAGTCAAAGAGGTAACCATATTCTATGATTATATAACTGTAAAATAAAAATATATAAAGAAAGATTTAATACTCAAAAGCTAAGGATTAATGTTTATAATGTTGGAACAACGTGTAGTATAAATCAAGAAAGGTAAATTACACATAAACCTCATGTGTTTGCGATCAATTACATTTATTATATATATATATATATATATATATATATATATATATATATATATATATATATATATATATATATATATATATAATTAAAAAGTATTTCAGTCATAATACAATGTATTAAATAACTTGAAGGGTATTTTGGTCCTTCCAGGTTTGAAATTTGAATATACTTAATGGCGGCTAATGGCGTTAGTGTGCTTGGGATCCATACGTAATATATTGCATTAATGTGACTCAACATTAGTTTCATAACATAATATATTAAATAATCTAAGGGGTATTTTGGTCCTCCAAGTTTGAAATTAGTATATATTTAATGGCGGCTAATGGCATTAGTCTGGTTGAGGACCCACACGTAATATATTACACTAATGAGACCCAATATCAGTTTGAGTCTAGATTGTCTCCCTTGATGGGGAGCTGTGGTCCCTTGACGGCTATTGACCAAGAATTACTGGGGCCCAAAGAGTTAGGGTGATAAGGTCTATTTTTTAATATTCTATTATTTTTACTTGTGGGCTAACATAATTTGTGGTTGTGGTCAAGACCGTTATGACACTCCATTAGTTTATAGTCCACTGGAGAGACCTACCCATAAAAAACTCAAAAAAGAAAAAGATATTTTCATTTGAACCCTCTTAAGGGTTGGCATCATTTTTAATATGAAAAATGATCATTTTCATGTGGTATTCAAATAAACCAATTAAATGACTGATGCGTCTTAGTTATTATTCAGATGCCAATAAAGCCCTTTCAGGTTCCAAAGATGATAAGTCTTGCAAGAAAGGTTAGACGCGGGCCGGCTTGTATGCCGGGCAGCCGCCTCCGATGGCTAAGTCAGACAGTGAACAGTTTAAGATCCCGTACAAGAGCTACACAAGATTATGTTTAGAGTATTTTGGATGCTTACCGGAGGGGTGAGTCATTGTTTAAATAGTGTAAGTGTTACCTTTTCAGGGTTGGACACGTTCCCCTGATGAAAGCTGTTGTATCTTCCTTGACTATGCTCCCTTGTTGTCTATCCCGCTTTATCATTCTTGTAGTTGACCTTCTATCTGGGGCATTGTTGCCATATAGGTTTAGCATAAATGACGCTCTTCCTAAGTTAGTCGATGAAGGTCCTGACTGGGTATCGGGTTTTAGCCCCACTCGGGTCTAACGGTGGTCGGATGCAAAAACTACCGTATTAATGATAAACCATCATTTTTATTATCAAATTACCCTTATTTCCTTTCGATTTTTTTCAACTACCCAATAGTTATCAGGATTGCCCATGTGTGCGAAAACTAATTCAAATAATAAAAATGCTGAGGCTTATGTGTAAATATAAATTTCTCGATGCTTCTTAATCTTTTTATATTTACAAAAAATAACTCCTTTTGTAGCTTTCTCCATAGTTGTTACTTCCCATTGCCATATAAGGTCAGCTTCTGGAAAAAAAGGTTTCAGCTTGCGAATTTGGAGAGGAAGAGATTGTCTGTAATGGTTAACACCAGAGGCATCAGTGTGACCTTCAAAGAGATGGCTTTAATCATGATTGAAAACAGATCGATGCAGGTCATTGATAGATATATATTGAGTTTGCGTTAGTGAATCTTACACATCGTTATGATTTTGAGCAACTACTTTTGTTAGATTCACTCGCGAACCCGCCATATATCTCATCTCTATATTAAAATTTCTGGTTTTGGTGTGTTCTTAGCTCTCCTCTTCCTTTCAGTATTTACCGTAAATCCCTGTATATTTCTGTGTTTCCATCTGTTTTGAAGTTTTGATGTCTCCCCCCTCCCTTTCCACCTGAGAGAATTGAATAGGAAGGAAGAGAACGCTATATCGTCTGGTTCAGAAGAGGGGGCTATGGTGTTTTTATCGTTTATTTCATCTACTGACGAGAGCTTTTGAGGTGGGTATGGTGGAAATTACAATACTTTTATGAAAAATCTCTAGCTTCAGCTTTTGTTTTAATAGTGTTCAGTTTATGATAACTCTGAAATCTTCTACTCTCTTCTATCTTAGAGAAAATCGGAGAAGATGAAGTGCCAGGATTGTTCACGACGAGAGAGAACTGGAAAAGAGAATGAAGAAAAGTTGGAATTAGTTCTTAGACGCAGAGGTCATACAAGGACCCCCTTAGAAAATTTAAAAAGGTTGAGAGGGATTGGATAAAATAAAAAGTTTATATTTACATTTAAGCCTCATTTTTTCCTTTACAACCAAGGCTGGGGTGTCAATAAAACCCTATTGATCCGGCCCAACCCAAATCCTCCCTGAGCCCGACCCGATTCCAGCCCCAATTTTCCAACCCAAAGAACAGGCTTGGGTTGCAAAATAATGAGCCTTGACAGAGCTGGAGTCGGGTTTAGCCCTAGGGCCAACCCTATTTAGCCCAACCTCACCTTATGCTTGTCTAATTTAAGTAAAATTATATTTAATTACAATCAAAACATGGTTTGTATATGTATATAAATATATTTTTTTGTACCGGTGGTTTTTTTTTATATAATGAAAATGAAATACCATCCACAAAGGTCGAACCCAAGATCTCTCCACTGAAAAGTATGGATCTTTACCACTCAACTAACCCTGCATTAGTATCAAAACATGGTATTCCATTGGAGTGTTACTCGGTAACCAATAATTTGTAACAAAAAGAACATGGGCTCTAGTCTATTTGGTGGCAATATAATTATCCATTTTGTTTCTCATTAAAAATTATGATTAAGGTCAGCCCGATCTATCAGGTTAATCATATTTGACCGGATTAGAACTGGGGATATTTAAATTGTATTGGGTTTGGGTTTCAATTTAAGTCTCCGGGATAGGATTAAAGTTTAAGATAGGCCGAGCCTAACCCGGCCCGCTGACACCCACTTCACTGCTATGCAATAAAAAAAATGAAAAATAAATAAAAACCCTCTTTAGTGTAAGTTGGGGAAAAAAAAATGTGTCCTTACATAAATTTTCATTTTTTTTAGGTAAAATCCTTACCTAATTTTTTCAGATACGATAGAAATGACAAATGCAAAATCAGTTTCTTACATGAATTATAGTGTACATTAATGCTTCCTAAATTTATGTCTTAAATTATACTCTGGTAGCCCTGTGATTTTAGGCCCATTCAAGGCTAATCCTTTTTTTTTTTCCAACGGTCACCCGTTTTAGAGTGCAGGCCCACGGGCGAGTGGGCCTGCCGTCTCATTGCGTACGACACGCTGGCGCGTGCTCAATGTGTACAGACAGGTCAAAAACTGAAAAGCTGCTCCAGAGATGCTGGACTCTCTCGTAGACTTGTCTATTTGGAAGTTTCAACTTTTAAGAGCTTCAAAGTTGTTGGGCCTCTGAGCTATGAATTGCTTTTTGCCGCTTAAATTGGTGGATTATGGCCAGGCCCATAATTGCTCAGGGCCCATCAGTGGTGGACCTGGAAAGTAACTTTCTCTCTGACCCCATTCTCCCATCACAGAGGAAACCAGACTCTCTGCAACATCTTCTTATGCCTTTACTTCTTTCTTTCTTCTGAAAAGTAGATTCATATCTTTAGGGTGAAGAAACAATCTCTACATTCACCATGGTGTGAAATTATGGTTAAGCTATTGAGAACTTAGAGTTTATTTGCATTGCATGTTCATGCTCTACCTACTAGGCTTGGCAGAGAATTTTTCCTTCTCTTTACTTGCCAAGATTTGGGATCCACCAAGCTTTACCTAGCCCTGCAATACCAAATCCAATCTAAGCCATTATAATAGGTATTTGACAAAACTCCAAAAGCTTCAAGGGTTTAGATTGTGCCACGTATCCAGAATGAAATCCAAATCATCAGGTCAAAAGGTCAAAAGCTGCTCTGGAATGCTGGACTCTTACTCTTGTTGCTTATCGCTTTGGAAGTTTTGAGGAGCTTTAAAGTTGTTGGGCCTATGAGCCGTGCTCTTTTACTTACTTTTTGCTGCTAAATTGGTGGATTATTGCAGGGCCCATAATTGCTCGTGGCCCATATTTGGTGGACCTGGAAAGTAACTCGGTTGTTTCATCTCAAGGTTACTACTCTCTCCAGCATTTTCTTTTGTTCTTCATTTTTTATTTTTTTATAGATACATAAACTTTAATTACTTTAGGGCGAAGAAACAACCTTCATCCACCATGGTGTGTACTGTGCTCGAAATCTAACCTTTTTGAGTGAACCATGGACGACTCCAATTGATTGATTGGTTGTTTATTATTCCTCAAATAAAAGAGTGAATCCATGCTAGGTCGGGTAATTGATAGTTATTCTAGATTTTAAGTCAGATTTGTGAACAACATTACTGATGGAGGTTTCAATTATTAGAGTTGAAAAGCTTAACGAGTGTAATGAGAGTAAATGTAACATTATCATTATAATAATACAATTTAACCTGACTTGGCCAACCTCAGCTCCCACACACAACAAAAAAAAAATAAAAAATTGAATGTAATTTAAAATTTAAATTACCAATATATTTTTGAATTTGACAAGTTTCGATTAGACCATTAAAATTCAACGTTTGCGATTTAATTTTGATCGAAATTTTGGATTTGACAAAATGTGCATGATCCAACCAAAATCGTTGAAACTAACTCTGTGCTTCGCTGGAGCGCACGCTGAGAACTTCAAAGGTTATGAGGTTAGGTTCTGAAATTTGGACAAAAAGATTCCCACCATTCTTTCCCCTTCTCAGTAACTGACAAACTAGAAACCTCTCTCTGCTCTGTCCCCACACAACCACAAACACAAACACAACCACCCACCCTCAGTCCCTCACGGATACACACAGTCACAAACACAAACACAAACACAAACACACACACTCATCAAAGTGGCAAAGCCAAGAATTTGTTAATCCCAAGATTTCTCTTTCAGAGCAGTTTTAATTTTCTTATTTAACTTATAAAACCAAACACTAACAGCCAATAGGGTCGAGAATGTTATGGGTCCCAGAAACTTGGGTTCTTTTTCCAAGCACAGAGAGAGAATCGAGAGAGAATCGAGAGAGAATAGATAGAGATAATTCATATCAGTCTGAGGTAGTCCAGGTCATGTCGTTCTCAAATATCCAATGACACACCTCAATTCGACCAGGAGCAGAGCCCAGAGCCACAAAAGCACCATGAGTTGGGCTCCATGTCGACGTGTCAAGGTGACAAATTGCAACTCCATGGTTCATCTTAACCTTTGATTTGGCATCCAGGATATCAGCTTCGTAAACCCTAACCTTGGGAACCGAATGGCAGTAATAAACCATGTAAGGGAATAAGCTCTGATGACACGAAACCGACTTCGTGATTCTCCCACCGTTGATTCCTTTGACCGATCCTATCATCACTTCTTCCTTTGACCCCTTCACGCTTTCGGTGCTCCGAACCACCACGTCGCGCCCCAGCTGCGAAACGGCAAAGTCGATCATGTCTTCCACGGAGCTCACGCATCTCTTCGTCTCTCCTGCGCTTGGTGCTCTCTCGCACTCCTCCAGAGTGTTCTTCATGATCTTCTCCATGCTTGAATTCTCCGCCGCGTGGAAGATCTGTTCCAATTCCGAAACCTGGGAAGTTGAAAATGGCAGCTTTGACGCGATTGAACGAGGCAAGAACGATCTCTTCGGCATCTTGTCTTTGATGTTCGGCATTGGCATTACAGTCCCCTGTTTCAGCATCGATTCACGGAAGAACTTCCCAGGTTCAACCCACCTGCTTTTGTTTTTGTTTTTGATTTTGTTCTTGTTCCCAGAAGCTGAGTTTGTTTTCATTTCAGTTTCAGATTGAGGGCTTCGTTTCTTGTATCTGGCGAAAGTGATTCCGGATTTGCTGTAATCCGTGAAACTGTTGTTCACACCGTACCCTTTGAATCCGACTTTTGGATCACTCGCTCCCTGGCCGTAGCCCTTGAACTTGTCGGTGCCTTCGTTGAAGGAATTGCCGTAATTGCTGAAATCCACCTCGCCAGAGTTGGAATTCTTAGCGTAGGATTGAAATGAATCGGCTCCCACGTTTGATTGATCCCTGTAGCTGCTGAACTTATCCGTCGCAGCATTCCCACCAACTCCGTAGTTTCTGAAATTGTTAGTTGGATTGTTACTGTCGGTAGCATACGAAGTGAACGAGTCATTTGCGCTATTCCCCGACTCGCCATAGGCTGTGAAGCTCGATCCTATGACGTTGGATCCTTTGCCGTAACTGGAGAAATCAGTAGGTACGGCATTACCCTTCTTGCCATAGTTGTCGAAGCTCTCGCTCCCTGCGTTCGTGTTTTCTGTATAAGTAGCGAAGCCCTGTTTTCGCCCATTAGCCTCTGTATCATAAGTAGTGAAGCGAAGGTTTGGAACATTGACGAAATCGTTGTAGTTCATGAAGTTTCCAGAACCACTAATGGCGCCGTCTCCGTAAGTGTTGAAGCTCTGATCAACTACATTGCCGTTGGGTGCGTAGTTTGAGAACTTGTCGTCGTGGCCGTTGGAGTCTCGACTGTATCTCCTGAACGAATCGACAGGGAGATTTATGTTGTCAGAGTAGTTCTTGAATGAATCGGCACCCCGTAGTTGTGAAGTACCATAGTTGGTGAAGTTTCTGTCCACATAAGAAGAGAAGCTAACAGGTGAGTCGTGCTTCTCTGTGACGGTTGCCAGGTCAGGAAAACAGAACAGGTTGGCTGAAGAACAGAAAGATTGAAGGTGGGAGGAGAGAGCATGGCTTTCTTGGGCGAGTTTGGTGAAGTAGGAGGACTCAACAGAGTTCAATGGAGAGGCCTTGGAGATAAGGAATGATGGTTTGGGTAGATCATTGCTGATTTTGTTGTTCCAAAACCTGATCAGGGAAGCTTTAGCGGTGAATGGGTTGTTATCTCCCACCAATGAATCGATTGATTTCTGGGTTTTTACGGCGAGAGAGACCTGCATTTGGAAAAAAAATGGAAGATAAAGAAAACAAATCAGACGAAGCAAAACCACCATGAAAGACTTGGAAGTAAGTAAGTAATGAACAGTTAGTTTCCCCTTACGTTCAAGGATGAGAAAAAGAAAACAACGAACAAGAACAGTTTCTGCTGCATTGCTTCTGGAATTCCTGTTGTCACTCTCTTGGTTTGATTGATTTCAGAATTGTAGTAGCTTCCCATCCCTATACGCGTCGGAGTTATTGCTTTAAATAGAACCTCAAAAGACAAAATGGAGCAGAGCTTTGCAGAGATATCAACCCTCTTTTCCTTTTTTCTTTTTCTGTTCTGGAAAAACACGAAAAAGGAAATTCTAGAGCGATTGCACACATGGACTAGTGGTTACTGGTAAGTACAAAGTAGTAGTAAGTAGAAGTAGTAACCGATCTCTCGCTTTCTGGAGTAGGATTTGAGGTTAGGTTTGAAGTTTAAAACGCGTGTTCTCTTTCTTATTAAATAATATTAATTTTTTTCCCATAAAAAAACAGATTTTTTTTTTTTTGGTAAACTAAAAAAACAGATTTGAAGATTTGAAGATTTGAAGATAGAAATAGAATTAAATACCAGGATTTCCCAAATGAGATCAGGGGTTTGTAACGCGTTTTTGGAATCTGGGTTTGAGTTAATGACTGTATCTCTTCGCTCACAGTTCAAGGCTTGTTCAAGCTCACTCTATTTGGAGTCCAGTCGTGAAGCCGCCTAGGGGGACGCGTGTCTTACATTTCTATCGTATCTTATTGCTTTCTACTAGATGCGACGCGCTTTGACGCTAGAAATGTTTGGTTTAGTGTTTTACAAACCTCATTAATCATTTTGATAATCACCCCAAAAAAATTTAATTCTTTTGGCAATGTGAAACCTCATGCCTGGAGCCAAAAGCTGCAATTTTGAACGATTCAGAGTCCAGAGAGACCAGAAAAAGATTTTAGAATTGATGGAAATCTACTGAATTGAATGCGGTTCTGATTTGTGGTTGGGGGTCTCTGGGATTGAATTGGAGGAGTAGGTGATATGAGAAAATGTTCAACTTTTCTGAATGGGCATGGACCCTTATGGGTTCCAGAGTGTAGGGCACTTCCATTTCTTTGGTGTTTCAATAGAGTAGGTTAAAGAAAGAATTCTGGGTAGGAACCAGGAATGTCAAATGGAATTGAATAACCGAGCTGTAGCCCAAGTGTTCGACAAAAGGCCGTAGGGAAACAAACGTGTAGTAAAGACTAAGTCCACTATTTCTCTCAATGCACTTGATATGATGATTAGATGCACACACATCGCTATTATTATGTCTACTACTTATTCTGAAGTTATTAATAACAGTGGAATACAGAGATGAGCTTCATATCTGTGTTCTTTACAAATAGCTGGATGTGTTGTTTATCTATCTTCGCGAGTCAAAAGGTTTTCAATGGATCACTTATCCTGTAATCTGGTTTTCCTTCTCCCTCCAAATTCTGTTGCAAGTATCTTGAAATATTATTGAAGTAACTCTAAATGTATGATTACCTACTTTGATACATCGTACAGGTAGTTGTTTAAATGAAATTAACTGCTCTGTCTATTTTGGATTTCCTATTTATTTGAAAGATTTCAGACCAGAGTCACTTCCCTTCTTTTAAAATGGGAGGACAACTGAAGCGTGCATGTGGACCTTTGTCCTTCTCTGTATAGAATGACCTTCTTGTTCCTCATAGATGGAACCAAAACAAACCAGCATTAATTGATTCTCGTACAAGTAAAAGAGTTGAGTTTTTGTTAAACAAGTTGAAATTACAAATGCACAACTATCTTGCACCAATCACAATTCATAGAAACCCATTTTTCTTTCATAAGGATGATTATTTAACTGATGACTGCTGGGGTTTGTTGTTCTGTTATCGATCAAAATTTCACATCCATGAAATCAATAAAACAGGGGTTCTCGGCACAAAGACCAGAGCAAGTTGAAATTGCCAAAGAAATCGAACATATTCAAGTCCAAAGCTCAAACACACATAAAAACAATTGGCAGATTCGTAGAAACTGGCGAAAGCAGACAAATAAATAGGAATTCCCCAACAAATTTTATAATTCCTAGAAACATCTATAATTGAATCTTGTCCTTTTTTACCATGCAAAACAAAAAATCTGCTTCTCGTTTGACTATGTTTATCACAAATTTCTAGTTGCAGACATTAATGACATTTTTAATGTGGTTAATTTTAGGGTTTCTTCACTTCTTGGTCTCTTAATCTTCCTATTTGTCCACGTAAAACTCGGATACTAATTATACAGCTGACGAGGCATGAAATATCAAATGAAATCGAAATTTTTTGAAAACCAGAATTTGAGTTTAATGAGGCTTGCCTACTACTACAGTGTCAGATGGTTGTTGACATGGGAGGCTGGCCAATTAATTGTTACAGATAGACGTTGACAACATTAGAAAAATATGTTTACAGAAAACTGGGCAAATTTTGTTGTTCTTGGAAGTCTGTCCCCAAGCTTTCATCAACAACTTCTTAAACCTTTAACCAAAAAAGGAAAAAAAACTTCTTCTTAAACCTCCACAGTGTGTGTCCAAATACTAAACAACTAATTGTAACAGAAACTGATAGTTTTCAGGGAATGCACCTTTATACTTCTTCACTGCACAAGGGTAAGATCAATCAAATGTGAGATTCTTAATGATCTCCACGTCAGTCCCCTCCTAATATGGAGTCCAAATTCTCTCGGCCCAAGTGGGTTGTCCACCCATTCTCTCACACTCATAACGAGTCTGACACAAACTTACTTATGACATACAAGCAAGCCCAAGTGTAAAAGCGAAAGAATGAGAGAACACGGCAGTTGAGTGAAAAGAATCTGTAGTAATGCGTGTTGGAAAAGAATCACACATTACCTAATGTGTGATGGAAAAGTGTGACAATAACACAAATTTCTAAAATAATGAATAAAAACTAAATGCTTGAAGATTGGACCAGCTGGTAGTGTTACATAAATGACGTGTAAGTGTGTAACATGGACTCTGCCCAATAACTCTCATGATACAGAGGTTAGGTATTTGCACATGCAATGATTGATTAAACAATTTCACATGTGGGTGTCCCTTGTCTTACCTTTTCTTTGTTTCTTTTCCTCTTGATATTGCCGTAGAGTTCCTCTCCCTCCGGCACTGTCACTGAAATAGAAGAGCACCAAAAGAAAAAAAATGAAAAAAAAAAAAAAAAACTATTTGTGAATCTGATATCGATGTTTAGGGGACCGATGCTCGCAAAAATTGAGCCGGCTTTTAATTTTCTTTCTCTTGTTCTGGATTAAATATGCAAGTGGCTATTACAATGTTATGCATCTTTTCCCAAAACAAACACGTTCATGGTCATGCCTTTTTTTTTTTATTCTTTTCAAAGGGGAAATAACCATTCTCATGCTCAGGCTGTGAAATCTTTAACTCTACAGACAATAAAGAAAGAGATGTGGTTTCACTTTTATCTTGATTTACACAATAAGTCAACAATTTACAATGTGAGTTGTCTGACTGTCCTTGTCTTTAAAAGGAGAAGAAAAGATATATGTCAATGAGGCTTTCTTTGATAGGGAAACAACCAATAAGGCATAAAATCCCACCTCCTTTCAGTTTATTTTTCCCAACTCTGCTTACTTTCTTGTGCAACCATTGCTGGGGTCAGAGGAGAAAGTGGATGTCCATATCAAGTTGGAAAATGAGAAGGTAAAAGGCAACCAATACCATTGAGAAGTGAAGCTTATAGTAAGACAGAAACAGGTTGGAATTTCAGATTACTTACTAATCACACAGTTTTAGACTAGAGGAGACTAATAATAACACCAACTTGATGAAAAGTAGAGATGTTTAGGGGCAAACATTTCGTCTTTCATGAGAAGTTCATTGGTCCATTCATGAAGTGAAGACAAACCAATGGAAGGCCCTGTTAATCCGTGAAGCTATCAGACAACCAGCTTCCCCCCTATGCATGAACTCATGGGCTGCTAACAAAAGGTTCTCTCTTGGCATCATCTATGGCGTTCACTCCTTCCTACCATGGCATTGGATGTGAGTGTAATCACAGCTGGTGTGATAGTCTTCGTTCAGGATTACACGAGGAAGGCTTTCGGATCATTAAGAATGAAAGACTGGCCAATGAATTGAGGGAGTTGCGCCAAAAAAGATTATGAAAAAGATAAGGAGAACTAGAGCTTTTTCCATGTGTTCTCACTCAGCTCCCTCCATCCATGTAGTGCAACTGCAAAAAGGACCGATCTGACTCAAATCACAAGCTGAATTGATTCTAGTCTTTTGGTTATCTCTGTTGTGTTGCTTGTTGAAAAAATGCTTAAGCTCACGCTATTGCAAGAGTTGTTTTTACATTAAATTACACATGACAGTTCCCTTCCCTCTCAGAACTGATCCAAGTTCTTACCCTGACTGAATGTATCACGACCTTTCTACCCAAAAACAAACAAAAAAAGGACCACGGCCTGGACTAAGGGGAAAGCTATTCCCGATTCAATCAATCAGAAGCTGTACGGTTTTTGAGTCTTAGTGCATTGATGGGTTAACACGTTCTGAACGGTTACGCTCACCCAGTGTAAACCAAATCGCCAGTAGCCCTTAATAAATCATTCTCAAGACAGTAATCCCAGAAAAAGAATGATAGAATTACCATGGCACCTGCTTCTGTTACCCAATTGCAGAATTTTCCCCATCCATCCATTTTCAGCTTTGCAAGCAGTCCACTATGGTCCTGTAACTCCTCCAGTTCTGTTAGCAATACATGTTTTTCCTAAAATTCATATTCTAGCCGCTTCCAGAGACGAAGTCTCCCTGCAGAGTGACATGAAAACTCAAGGCTGAAAATCGCTGGTGAGAGGAACACATAGAGGCATATCTTGTAAAGCACAACACCAACGCCAGCCATCACAACTACATGTAAATCCAGCCAGTAAACCAGACCTATGGATCTGCATGATTGATGTCATAGCACAATTATTCACCAAATTGACAGAATGATCAGAAACTCTTGTCCCCAAAAAAAAAAAAAACATCAAAACACCAAATTCTTGGCAAAACAGGCAGTCAAGATCCATGATAGACCATGAAAATGGAAGTACATTTTTTTCAAACATTCATATATATATATAATCTCATTACTAAGATAATTATGGTCCGAATATGAAAGTAGTACCCCCAAGACGTCTGCTCTGTGCAGTTAACTTATCATTGACCGGGTGCATGTGTATTGGTGTCTTCCTCAAGGTTCCACAGGTTGCCTTCTGCTGCTGCTAAGGTATGACCAGACTCCCTTCAACTAGTAGTAGTGGATTCAAGATTTCCTAGAAGTGAATTCATCCAAGCAACAAGAGCCAGATGCCAGAAAAAACAACATATTGATGAACTCAACACAAAATTCACTTCTTACTTCACTTGCTTCCTGGAAGGGAGCAACAGGTATGCTCCTCACCCTTCAACAACATTAACCAGTTCATATTCCACGAGTGACAGGTTGTTATCTTCCTTCACACTGAAGCTTGCAGGTTCAGTCACTTCAACACGGCCCCACTTGTCTACAGCAAGCCTCATTGATCCCTTGAACATGTCGATTTTTGCATTCCGTAGGATTACAGTTGTATCAGGTTTCATCAAGTCCACTGGAATAAACACATCTTGTTGATAAGACACAACATACATGATATAATAATAAAAAAGAAGTATCAGAATGATGATTCATGCCATCTCAGCTCCTTCAGATAATAAATAGGCAGATATTTTTATGTGCATGTACTTACAACTATTCACAGATGAGTAAATCCGTCTTG
The DNA here is from genome assembly GCF_041222555.1 of Hakea prostrata. Taxonomy (NCBI): domain Eukaryota; kingdom Viridiplantae; phylum Streptophyta; class Magnoliopsida; order Proteales; family Proteaceae; genus Hakea; species Hakea prostrata. The sequence continues at coordinate 8,266,113 of NC_142602.1, read as the reverse complement.
GATATGGAGTTCTACACAGTAACTAAGACAGTGATAAAGACAACCAGTCAATCAACAAAATTGGGTTTGTGTGCAAAGTGCGATACTGGTTCACACCTTGGCAAACCTTGCAAACTTGCAAATTTTCGCTGATATTTAAGGGTATTTAGGTCGGAAGTGAGGAAAGCTTGGTATTCTTTTGATACACTCCCTGGATTTCGATTGCAGGAGACTGACGGTCCTTCTACCAGGGAAGAGGCGGCAAATGTTCCTACTGATGAGGAGGAGGCACCAGATGTTGGGGTTAGGGTTGATGATGAGACGCCAGTGCCAATTGAGCTTTGCTCCACCTAAGAGTTGGAGAATTTTGCTAGTTCAGGTCTCCTGGATTTGATGATGGCGCTGCTGCCGTAGATGGTTGGGGAATTAAGGCAACTTGTCCACCGGTGCTTGGCAGCAGCGCCATCTGAAACATTATCAATATAAAATTTGATCATTGCGAAGAACCCTCTGAAACCAGAGTGATTTGAGTTGCAGAGTTCCGACAATATATAATGGCGTTCAGGTATGTTACATGCTCACAGCATTGTATCACCACCATACTCTACAAACACCGAACGCTAGAGTCATTTATTTCCAAAAACCCTCTGAAAAACCAGATTTTTGGCAATATTTATCGGTATTTCTTCCTGCAGATTTCAGGCGACGGAGGTTTGAATGAAAGAAAGGCTGAAACAGATATCCAGAGAAGTTTCACCGGATTTTGCCTGTTCGGTATTTTTGGCGAGATATCACCGATACCTCGCCGAAACATTGTCGGTTTCGGTTTCAGTCCCCCCAAACAATTCGTTACTTGTTGAAATGACCAAAATTCGGCAATATGTTTTACCATGTTTGCGTGTCCAAATGTTCCAAGCAAACAATAATAAATTGCTAATGAACATGATCAATAAGATCCCAAATACCTAGACCCAACATTAGGTAATAAGTGTTTTTTTTTGGGGGAAAAATTAAGGTAAACCATTTATATTAGTTGCTGCACAAGCAAAAATATCATGTAATCTTTGATTTTATCCATGGCTACCAGGAGAAAATACCCACCTATCCTAGCCACATGGCCAAATCTAACCTAACCTAATCCAATTGATTTAAATTAGGCCAAACTATTAATTTGTACAGAATTTGGTCGAAGGTTCATTTATATGTAGTTATATTTGATCTTCAGGTAGTAGACAAGAGTAATTGCAATTCACATCAATTGACCCATTTATTGCCAGAAGCAAATGAAGCCCGAAAAAGAAGATACTCTAACTAATTATGTTTTCCAATTTACTACTATACCCTAAAATTTAGTACTTTATCGAAAGGTTGCATAAATGGCTGTTGGAGGCAGAACAGATTTAGCAACAACTCAAACAATCCATTGGACAGATCAAACTGAAGTTAGATAAACATAGGAAATATGACAGTAAGACAGAAATAACTTGCTACAGTGGCAGTTCCCCCATATGGATATGAATAAAACCAAGATTTATAGTAGGTACTAACTAATTGATAGCAGATGGTCAGATGTGGGCATAACACAGCAGATGGTCTGATGTGGGCATAACACCACAGATGTTAAAATAGGAACCGAGACAGATTTGGTAACTTAGAAGTAGATTGAAACATTAAAGAATAAACAGATCAAACTGAAGTTAGATAAACATAGGAGATACGACAGAAAGACAGAAATAACTTGCCACAATGGGAGTTCCCCCATATGGATATGAATAAAACCAAGATTTATAGTAGGGTACTAAGTAATTGATAGCAGATGGTTCGATGTGGGCATAACACCATAGATGTTAAAATAGGAACTGAGATAGATTTGGAAACTTAGAACTTTAGAAGTAGATCGAAACATTAAAGAATACTGATATTCAGATGGAATGAAGGTTCCAAAGGGCAATTTACACCTTGCTTCATACATTTATCAGATAGAATTTGCATTCAGAGTGTTGCGGTAAAATAAGGAATAGATAGTACAGAAGGATAACAGGCAATGACCAAGTCCTCTTACAGTCTCACCTATGGCTTAGGCAAGACTCACTAATCCTGTGGCATCTCATGATTTGTCAGAAGAAACCTCACCAACACAATTTTCTCACAGCGACAAAGGCTTCAATTCAGAAAGTGGGACTCTATCATCCCTTGCAGGAAATAAAAATGTGGTGCAACCTTTGCGGAAAGCCAAGGGGCAATGTGGAAACTAAGGTTTCCAAATTTTTGAAATGGATTCTTTTTATATTGAACAACTGAAAAAGAAGGATCTTAAACAGAAACGGATATGTTGCCCCCAAATAACCAAAAGAGAACCTAATTATTTGGAGTAACTAAAAAACAAAATGGAAGCTAGCAAATAGATTCCTTGCACATGGAATTCTTAAAGTGCTGGCTGAAGGGAATACTAACGGGCCTAAGTCTGAGCCATTAACTGGATCAAGCTCAATAACAAGGGTCCAAATTTGGGTGCCTGATGGGTAGGCTTGCTTGCACCTCTTCTGTTCTTTCTTTAAATTACATCAAGAGACCATCGTGTGCACAAAACAGCAGAATATGCCCAAATAAAACATCAATTATTAAAATGGGGGGAACCCAAAAAAAAAAAAAAAAAAGAGAGAAAAGAGAAAAGGAGGGAAACCTTCCAGCTAGAACCGCAGATATGCAATTCATCAAGAATGCCGAGGATAGTAAAACTTCAAACCGAAAAGGATATACAATTCTACCTAGAACTCCAGCTAATAATGAATTCAGGAATCAAAATAAGCGCTAAAACTTGGAATATGATATCAAAAGACACGCATGTAAAGTAGCTAATAACAATAAGCCTTATCCCAACTAATGGGGTTGGCTAGTGGATCCTTGCCTCCCAGTCAGATCATAAAGTAGGTAACAACTAGAGACAGTTAAGTACGGATAACCACTAAGATGCCAAACTATCAGAACAATATACACCATAAAATAGAAAATTGAAAATCATTGAGAAGCATAAACATCAGTAGAGAGAAATGAGCGAGTGAAAAGGTGGTACCACCACCAACTAAATAGCAAAAAATTCAACTAACTGCAACAGAAAAGAAATCCATAATGCATGAAGAGAAATATGATAATCCATAGCAGCAGAACCATGTAAATGGTACAAGAGTTAACAAAGTAGCAGGTATGAATTATTCTGACAAATTCCGATGGAACAATTATTTCCTTCTTTTTTCTTTTCCATATTCCCTACTCTGCCTTTTACATGAAACCAACTAAGACATTCCAGATCAGAATTATAACACAACAGGATATGAACCATCCAGTAAAGCGGAAACATTACCTTGTTCATTCCTGGCTGTAAAAACAATTATGCCAGTCTCATCTCCGACCAAACATTCAGATATGCGCATCTGACGTACTTGAGGTCCATCAGGGCGGCCCCTCTGCAACACCATCTTCGAGCTCACGACCTTCACAGTAAGAGTGTGCCCACTGGTTCCTGGCCGAAGTTGATCAATCTTGGTGAACACTGGTTTCCTCATTCCAGCTTTCGCTTCAGCCATTTATAAAGCAATCGCAAAACAAACTGATTTCGAGGAATCCAACGGAAGCAGAACAACAATTAAACCATCAAAGTAGCATAAAAAGTAGGTCGCAGACAACAATTAAACCATCAAAGTAGCATAAAAAGTAGGTCGCAGACAACAAAAATGTAAGCTAATACATTGAAATATCCCCTAATAAAAAGAATACGATAATTTCCTATATTTGGAAGTTAATTTCTCAGTCCTCCCATCACTCCGAAATTATACGTTTTCAAACATTTTCTTCATCCTGGGCGAGTAATGAAATCCTGATTCTCCCATTCAGTTTCCATATCAAATTTCCTCACAGAAACACCAAATTAAGCATCAATACAAAATACACACAACAAACCCGATACGCTGAAGAGAACTAGAAAAAGAGAAATGCCTTTTGAAACACAGAGAACTGAAGAAATTTCAGACCATAAACCTTCGATCCACTAGTTGAAAAAGCAGATTGTTGATTACGAAAACCCTAGTTTACAGATCAATCCAGCAGATAGTGGACTGCATTTTCTAATCCCTAGACGATGAAAAGCATAAATTGCAAGGCAAATGCCGAATTCACCTTTGTTGCAAGGCAAGAATCGCAGTAACGAAGGATTCGCAAAATGCAATATCGATGGATCACTATCTTCGTGCTTGCATCAAACTATGCTTTGCTTTTGTAAGAAAAGAAGACCAACGAAATAGCGTTTTATTATTGAAAGTTAATGGAATAGTAACCGTCGATCTTCGAACCCGGACATTGATCTGAACCGTACGCATGGAGTTGATGACTGGTCATTGTTCCTAAGGACGGTTCGTCAGAAAATGAGGTCCAAAATGGAACCAGAACCCGCTCGAATTGAATCGTAACAACAGAGAAATGTCTCGACTCTGATTCTTGGTTCATCTCCCGGTTCAGTTTTGATTTCCATTGAAAATAGAGCTTTTTATGAGCCCCTCCATTTTCATGAAAAACAATCCGCACCCCCTTTAAAATCAAAACCTTGCAAATATCCCCTCCACAGTTAACCTATTACTTAGGATTGTTAAATAATTTTAATATTGACCGTATTACCCTCAAATATAGTAACGTTTGAACTTTTTATTTTCAAGAATTTTTTACATGAATCCTTTCCATTTTCAAGGAAAACAAGGTGCACCCTTCTAAAATAAAAAAACCTTGCAAATACCCCCTCCATTTTTAACCCCATTACTTATGACTGTAAAATAATTTTAATATGATCATATTACCCTCAAATATGGTAATTTTTGAACCCGTGAACATGTATATAGTAAGAAAAACCAATATACAAGTTTAGTTTTTGGTTTTTTTTTATTTTATTTAAAGGGTAATTACAAGTTTTGGTGTTAGACTTCTAGATTCTAAACTTCACACTCATAGCGGTTTTCGTTGCTCAAGAGCCTCATTAGGCAAACGCTTTCGTAGTTGTCCTTGACTACTCACTCTTCCGGGAGGTAACCTTCGCACGGTGTTCACTTGACCAATGTAACAAAAACTTCAACGTTGATAGATCAAAATGAGTTGAACCCTTTAATTTATCTCATACTTGATAAACTCAAATTAACGCCCATACACTATAATAAGTTCCATTAGGCACAACAAATACCATAATTGCTGTTTGAATTCACAGTGAGGGGCAGGGCAGGGGGGGAGAGAGAGAGAGAGAGCAAATAATTAGTTTACCAACTCCATCAAACTCTAATCTTCAAGCTTCCTCAACGGCCCTTTTCAATTCCCCTCATAATCAGGCATGTAATCAATAATTGATAATTCATGTTCCAATAACACTATGGAACCACAAGCTGAATGACCTTTTTTGGAGCGAGCTCCAAAAGATGATCCTCACTACTAGCTCAGGACCCAAAGAAGAAATCATGCGCTTCCTCGTACTTACTTAAAACAACGTTATAGAGAGGATGGATGGGCTCCAACAAGTTGGAGTATGGACCAAACACTGCTCTTGGCGATGGTGAAGAATCAGCACGCTCAGACCAACTATACTGACACACTGAGAGACCACTAAGACAATAGCAAGTGTGATAATAATCCCTATGCTTCCCAGGTTTGTCCCTGAACCCTCCTTCCTGTACCTGCATGTAAAAATAAAGATTATTAGAGATACGTCTCTGAAGAAAATTGGATGAACCAAACCACTGGAACAATAGTATGGAAAAATCTCTCATCCAATATAGATGACCAGTTCACTGGACGAAAAAGAAAAGCTATTCATTAACTGCATTTCCCATCGAAAAGAATGTAATGGATTATGGAGTTACAAGGTTGCCTAATTTGGCAAACCTCCTAGAAAGAAATCTTAAGAGATGAACCACACCCTTTACCAAAAAAAAAAAAAAGAAAGATGAACCACACCCCACAGACTGGACTGTAAAAATAAAAAGACCTCAAAACCAGAAGGTTTATACTTTATACAATGTGCACTAAAATTAGAACTCAAAATTAGAAATTAAAGTTAATTTGGTCACAGAGTACTTTAAAATTAAGATTCCTTGACTAAATCAATTGACCAATAAGTTAACCCACGGACATCCAAAAATGTCCCTAAAAATTGACAACCGACCAACCCAAATTTTCCATCAGAAAATGTACCTGAGAACAAAGGAGTAAATATTGCTGAAGTGCAATGCTGTGAAAAAGAGGCTCCAATTTGGCACGCCCCTTGACAAAGTAGTGTCCAACATCGGAAACTTCTACATCAGAAATTTAAGGCATGGGAACCACAAAAAATGCCAATGAGAACTCCAGGTGATTGCAGAAAAGGAACAGAAGATCATGAGAAATTTTGGAGCAACATTCAGACATAAAAGACTAACTGAAGACACATGGAATTACAACTACCTCCATCTACAAAACGGGAAGCCTCATCATCATCAGATGAAGTCAGTTCCAAACAGCATTCCTGCTCGGATAAAGTAGAGGATGCTGCAGTTCTTACGTCCCCCGAGGCTTGGTTTTCTTGAACTTCTGACGACCTCAATTGTTGATCAATGATTGAATGTAGCCTTCGTATTAATGCAAAAACTCCACCCTATTGATTCACCGCACCCACCCGCCACAACAGAGATTAGGACATGTTCAACAGAGAACTAAAGGAAATCAGACAATACCGAAAAACATTACCTGCCAAAAGGAGTAGCACCCATCAACCAGTTTATTCACTCTCCCCTGAAATCCACATTCCACTCCCTGACGGAATGCTACCCAGTTCTGTTTCAGAATAACTCTAAAAATTCAGAATAGAAGACAGCATTGCATCCATTGTAAGAGAAATTTAATTCAGCGCATAAAATGATATATTATTCAGCACCCAGTTCTCTCTCTCTCTCTCTCTAAATGATACATTATTCAGCATCCAGTTCCACTCCCTGACGGAATGCTACCCAGTTCTGTTCCAGTAAAAATTCAGAATAGAAGACTGCATTTATGAACCCAGAATCCATTGAAAGAGAAATTTAATTCAGGGCATAAAATGATCTATTATTTTAGCTTCCCCTGTAGGCAAGCTCCTGATATGCATAATCTTTCCTTTTCTTTTCACAAAAATAAACAAATAAATCTTCCTTCTTTTCCTCAAATCATGCATAAATTATGACAGTTATCAAACAAAGCCTCAACTCTTGATGCTGATTTAATTTTAAGAGCCATAAATATCAGAAGGACCCAGCCAAGCTTGCCAAATTTGACTAGATTGAAATATATCTAATTTAACTCAGAACCAGACAAATTTTTCCATCATATCTCTCAGTAGTAATTTCAGTATGATAAGAGGCAGGTTTGCACTCAAATGACCACTAAAACAGAATTAAAAAAAGCACATGTAAGAGTTCCCTTACAATTAGACTGAGCAAGTCCAACCGGTTAGATTCATTGATCAAAATCATTGCTGCCAAGCCACAAAAGGTGTACCTATTTTCAATAAATGTTCATGTTTGTGAGATATACCCCAAAAGAAAATAAAGATACAAAAGCAGAAGACGGAAACACAAAAATTGACGGAATATAGAGATAAAGACCCAACTAGTCACAGAAAAATCAACAAATTTCCTGTTTTTTTTGGGGACCAGGTTCCCCTCCACCCTAAGAGGACAGTTCACAAATCCCCAGAGGGTTTTATCATGTTCCAAAAGCCTCCTTCCCCGCTAAGAATGGGATAATGGATTCCGTTCACCATGGGTGGAGGGAACCCAATACCAGCCTTTTTTATCATTATTTTAAAAAACAGATAATTCCTGCCAAATCATACAAAGAATAATATTAAGAAGTTCTAATCAGAAAAGCAGAGAAATGAAAAATCAGATACTTTTGAAGTCAGGCACCTCTAAAGAGAGATGAAACATACCCACCATGAGCTTCAGAACCAGGCTCTCCAGAAATACCACCTTCAAATGTCTGACAACTGCAAACAAATTTGATCAGCTTAGACTTAGACATCAGTAGACATATATAAGAACAGTCCCTGTAAGCAAAATATCTAATGCATTAATTTATTGTGTGTAAAAGCCTTGAAATTTAGACTCGAGTAGGAAAAAAGTTAAGTAAAAATTGGTAAACAGCTACAAGACCAGCCATTTCATAGGGAGCTGCATGGATCCAACAAAACAAGATAGTGAAAAATAAGATCTAAATGACAGAAAAGGGATGAAACAACGGGAAAAGAAGGATGGCAATGATGTGAAATGAAAAACAAAGGATGAAAGTAAGAGGAAAGAGGCACAGCACAGAATGTTGGGAGAATCTCAGGAAAATAGAGTATGCAACATGCACCCTTGTGATAAAACACTCTATCCAAGGTCATTATTGACCTTGACAGTGCATGTCTCTCTTCACAACTTCTTTTATGGAAATCTTAGGTGCCCCTCTTGCTTTTTCCTTTTGGCTCCAATTTAAATCATATCACTTTCCCTTATTGGGTGTCCAGAGACTTCATTGAAACTCATTCTCTCAGAGCTTGTCAATGATCAGGACAACTTCCAGGTCAGCTCTAATACTATCATCCAGTAATTTATTTTCTGTACATCCATCTTAACATCCTCTTCTCTGCTACTCATAGCTTCTGTAGGAGATTGACAATGATCAGGACAACTTCCAAGTCAGTTCTAGAACTATCATTCTGTACTTTATTTCTCTACATCCATCTTAACATCCTCCGTTCATTTGGCATCTTCCTTACATTCAACATCCCATTTGACAGATTGCTTAACCGAAAGATCCCATGATCTCTCAAGGTTTTCCTCACTTCTATTGGAACCTCACCTGGGTCTGGTGTCTTTGCCCTTGTCTTTCTTAAGGATTCTTGAACTTCTGCCCCACTTTTTTTTTTTTTTTTTTTTTTGGGGGGGGGGGGGGGGGGGGGGGGGGGGGGGAAGTTCTGCCCCACTTTACTCATACATGAGATATGGTAGCATGCCGAATAACATACTCATCCGGGTAATTTCTACTAGACCTATCTCCATCTGTAACAGTTTACCATATGCTATTTCTCTTTCACAAGACTGCTCTTACAGCATGGGATCGAGAAGTAACACTTTTGTAAAAAGAACATTCTCATGGCAGGATTTGTGGTTTTCTTCTTTGGGTGGGATGGGGTCGGGTTGGTTTCCCCCCCCCCCCTTCCTTTTTGGGGTGGGGGGGAGGCCAACCACCTCATATGATTCTCAATCGGATTCCATGTTTATTATAATGAATAAAACACTCAAGACACATTTAAGGCATTTTATATTGTACATATTGTGACAAATCAGAGACAGTAAAAGCAACTAAATGTGAGCCTGTTCAATGCAAAGTTAAACTCCCCATTGTTCATCACCAGAGCAAAGTAAATCTTGTAAGACTCATATCAACCTGCTCCATAAATATTCAACATATCTGGGATGTAATGGCCAAAGCTTTTGATTATAAAATCTCCCTTTGGAGAAGAGATAGATGGATACACATATGGTCCAAATATTACCTTCATAAAAGAATAAAGGTCCAAGTACTATCTTAAAAAATAAACTGCAACTGCAATGTCAAACAATCTGTAAACAAACTACTTGTGCCCACCTTAGGATATAATCTCCCACATTCTCCACCAGCTCGCAATCCAAAATATTCAAAACACTAGCAACCTGGTCAAATTGAGATGGAAGCCAAGATTCCACAAATGTAAGGAAAAAGCTGAAAAATATCTTATAGTTAAAATTTTAAATTATGATTCATTGGACTATAATTCAAGAGTAAAGGAATTATGGATTCCTATCAATCTTATTATACTCACCAAGTGTCAGTAAGAACAAGAAAAACCTATATAGTGCAATTCAAGATTACAAATACTATGTTTCTTCCATTATCTATTTTTCGGTTGGGGGAAGGGGGTTGTAATAAGGAAGGATCATGGATAGCCCAAATACAAGAAGAAAATCTTGTTGCATTCAAATGCATAGAGCCAAAACACAATTAGCACAAATCGAAAAATAACAACTGCATTATGGCATGTACAAATGTATCTGCTCATCAGCACAAGGATGTGGAGTCCTCCATACATGCCATGGCAAATTAAACTATGACAACATTAGCAAAGTTATTTGCATAAAGAATGACATTCATTTGTTGCTGTATTATCATAGATCAATCCAGTTAAGACAGCTTTGGAATATAAAAATTCTAGACCATATCGATGGGTTATATGTACTAATGGGATGAAAACCAGGTCTAGGGCTAAAGGGTAGATTGGTTAATTCCCTAGACTTAGGGTTTAGCCAGGAGTTTCCAGCAATGATAGAAGGGTTTCAGGGTTTTAAGGTGGGTATAGAGCCTGCTGAAACAAAATTCCAGATCTGAATCCTTTGCAACTAGAATTTCAGACTTAGAAATTTGAATCCTAAGGCAACTAGGACTATGATTAGGGTTTTGGTTAGGATGAGGGAATGGTCTAGGGTTGCTGAAATTTCAGATCAGAATTATTGTCACAGTTGATATTCTTTCAACTAGAATCAAGTCCAATTTACTACCCAAAAAAAAAAGTCCAATTGATAAAACTTCAATCGAACTCAAATTTCTGCAAACGAGGGTAGAAGATGAAGAGCAGGTTTTTGTTAAACTTCAGAAATATGGCTGATTTGGGGAAAATAAGATTAGGGCTGTGTTCTAGGCTTCAAGACGACCAAAAAACGAAGGGAAAAGGTTTCAATTGGGGCAGGGAATGTGGTTTTCCTATTAGGGTTAGGACTGAAAACATGGGGACGACGAAGAAGAAGCTGCTTAGGGATTCTAGGGGAAAGATTAGAGTGGAGGGAAAAGAGCAGGGGAAGGGCTAAGGGAGACTTGCGATGGGTTTGGGTGGGTTTCTAGGGTCTGACTAAGAGGGAAGAGGACAGTAGAGCTTGCAGCAGCAAGGGGAGGGGAGAGGAGAGGTGGCAGCCAAGGGAGAAGGGCTGGGGATGGGGTGGGGGCTCTTGACTTACATGGTTACTTGCTGGACTCGAAGATTGATTGATGAACTTGATGAAGATGCTTCAAAACTTGCTGCAATGCTTGTACGAATGCTGGAATTGGATGCTTTGACTGCTTGAATATTTCGGAATGCAGAAAATTAAACTCTTGAGAGCTTTGACACCTGCCAAGGTCCACCCACACAGGAGACCCTGACTCAAAACACTCAATAACTTTTATTCATCCAAAACTGAAACCAACTTACAAAGAAAGGCTATTTATAGCCTAGGAAAGCAGACACCGACTCAACTTAGGATGTCCCTATTTGACAAGGACTCCATTACAAACTAACTTGGACTCTTGAAACTAAAGCACTAACTAACTAAATAAGATAGAAAACCTATCCTACTAGACTCTTTTAAACTCAACTTGACTCACAAGTGCATCATGCATCAATTATCACATCAAAGTCATATAACATTATGCATCTTCCGTTTACTTTCTTTTTTGTTATCTGACATTATAGTCTTGAGCCTCAGCAAATCCAGAAGGTGCACATTTCTCTTCACCACCGAAGTGGCTTCTATTTCTTCACCACCGGAGTGGCTTCTATCCCTCCTTTATCACGACTCCAGTTTTCACAGGCTTGGTGGGGCCCACATTACAGACATTCAACTAGGGCGCGTGACAATTCCTCTCATTACCAACCTATTTATAAGCACTAAAACAATATGTTAAGCTAAATATTTTCAAGAACAAAAACAGACAACCTGTGTACAGTCCAGAGTCCTATTATGTTTACATTTGAGTTTTGAACAACATTTAGCTAAGTACATACAGTCTAAAAAAAACATATACATCCACATTCCAGCTAATCAATCATCAGTTACAACAAAAAGAAAAAGAAAAAGAAAAGAAAAAGAAAAGAAAAGAAAAGAAAAGTTTTCCATCTTCTACTTTAAAGGCATTGTCAAGTGGCAGTACCGTTGCCCTTGTCATGTATCTGAAGACCAGTCAACATTTACAATAGTGAGCTTTGTGGCTCAGTAAGCAATATAGACAACCATGTAAATAAGTCAAGCAATTCATCATGCATTAATTATCACATCAAAGTCATATAACATTATGCATTCCAATTTTCCTTCCGTTTATTTTCATTTATATTATCTAGCATTATAGTCATGAGCCTAAACAAATCCAGAGGGTGCACATTTCTCTTCGCCACCGAAGTGGCTTCTAGGCACAAGGCCTTGTACACCTCATGGATTGCCATTGGCACAAACTCAACATTTCCACTTTTCAGTCTTGCTTAATGCCCTCCCATTTGGGTACATTAAGTACCAGGACTTACAGAAGCCATTACATTTTATTTCTTTCTTTATAATCAATTTCAGTATTGCATTACTATACCATGTCCATTTCAATCATCACTTAGTCTTATCTGAATAAGACTAGACACAATTCATCATTCCAATCATGTAAATATGAGAGCATAATAATTCTACATTTAACAAGCATAAGCATCATTTCAAATTTATAATTCAACATCTCAAGAATACTATCGGCTATTCAATTCAAGCAGTTCAATCAAGTCCTTAAGCTGTCATTTCTATTTTATTCACAAAACAATATATCATGCATTTCCATAATTTGTATAAGTGAATAAATAAAATAAATTTTATATTAACATGTGAATGTTACCTGTCTACTAAGTGGAATTACCCATTTATAACATATATGGGTTGATCGATATCACTTACCTGTTCCTGTTCCATATATGTGACTCTTGATTCTGGTTCAGTTAAAAGTCCGCTCTCTCCTGTATTCGGAACAATTATCGATTGTTTTCGAGTACACGGAAGCCAACATGGGATTTCCCTTTTTTATTTTTTTATTCTCTCCTCTTTCTTTTCTCTCTCCTCCCCACATTCTTCGTCTCTTATCTTCCTCTTCTCTCTCCTTTAGTCTTTTCACTTCTCTCTCTCTCTCTTCCTTTCTCTTTTTCACTTCTCTCTCCTCTAGTCTCTTTCACTTCTTCTCTGTCTCCTTAATTCTTCTTTTGTTTCTCTTATATTGCACGTATTTCTTTCTCTTTCCATATAAAAGTACAAGTCTCTTTCAGCACTCCATGACCTCTCTCTCTCTTTAACGACCTCCCTCCACGTTCTCTCCACTTCTCTTTTCTATCTCTGTGTACTCTCTTAACTACACGCATAAAGGTAATAAGGAAAATATGTTTTCATCTTAAGATTCACTCTTAACACCTCATATATCATATATGCCACCTTTTGTAAAAATCAACCACGTAGGTGGGAGGGAGAGTGGGAGGTGTCACCTCCTCCCTCTCTCTCTCTCTCCTCTTAATTGTCTTACATGTGATGTAATGTATGTATATATATTTAATTAAATAGTGGGCTTGTGGGCCCGCTCTATTATCTTACGTAGGGCCAACTCTGAGGTGCAAATATTACTAACTCCGGGATCAGAAAATTATGTTGATCACTTACTCGTTTTCAATTTGCCTATAACAACAGCTACTAGTCTATTATCAGGATGACGCCTTATGAAGCATTGTATGGAAGAAAGTGTAGGTCTCCAATATGTTGGAGTGAAGTTGGTGAGAAGCAAGTATTGGGGCCAGACCTAATACAACAGACTTGTGAGAAAATAAAGGTAATACAAAAGAGGATGAAGACTGCTCAAAGTAGACAAAAGACTTATGAAAATGTTGTAGGAAGCCCTAAGAATTTAAGGTGGGTGATAAAGTTCTCCTAAATAGCACCAATGAAGGATGTGGTAAGATTCAACAAAAAGGGGAAGCCAAGTCCATGATATATAGGACCATTTGAGATTCTTGAAAGAATTGAAGCTGTAGCATATAGACTTGCCCTACCTCCAGATTTGTCCAACATATATGATGTGTTTCATGTATCTATGCTGAAGAAGTATGTAGCAAACCCTGCTCATGTGTTACAATACGAACCATTAGAGTTGAAAGATCTTTCCTATGAAGAGAAGCCAATTGAGATACTACAACGGAAAGAGAAGAAATTAAGAAACAAGGAGGTACCATCAATGGAAGTGTTGTGGAACAATCACTCGGGTCAAGAAGCCTCATGGGAGCTTGAATCCGATATAAAGGCTCGATATCCCCAGCTTTTCAATTGATCAGGTACGCAAATTTCGAGGACGGAATTTATTTTGAGGAGAGGATGTGATGCCCCGCATCTTTTTATATTATTATTTTATTAGTGTGAATGTTTCAGTCTTTAAGATTATTAAAGGAGCATGATGATTGATATTCTGGTCAAGGTCAAATATCGTTTGTGGGTCCCACAACAGTGGAATTAGACTAAACTGACAACAAGGAAATGATCAGCATAATTTTCTGAACTCAGAGGTGTCAATATTTGCACCTCAAAGTGAGCCCTGCGTAAGATAATAGAGAGGGCCCATAAGCCCATAAAGGAGCCCACTATTTAATTAAAAATATATATACATATAAATAATATACTTTATTATATATGTTACATCACATGTAAAAGATTAAGAGGAGAGAGAGGAGGAAGTGACACCTCCCTCTCTCTCTCTTTTACCTAACGTGGTAAGACATTTAGAAAATGAGGTGTTAAGATGGAAAGAAGAGAGAATCTTAGGATAAAAATATATTTTATTACCTTTATGCGTGTAAGTGTAAGTTTAAGAAAAGTAAGAGAAAGAATTATTGAAGAAGAATAAAAGAGAAAACAAAGAGAAAGAGAAACACCCATACCCAATTTGCAGAACCATTAAGAGGAAAGAGAAGGAGAGAAGAGCAGAAGAGAGAGAAGAGAAAAAGAAGTGGAGAGAACGTGGAGAGAGGTCATAGAGTGCTGAAAGAGATTTGTGATTTTGTATCGAAAGAGAAAGAAAAGAAAGAAAAGAAAGAAATACGTGCAATAGAAGAGAAACAAAAGAAGAATCAAGAAGACAGAGAAGAAGTGAAAAAGAGAAAGGAAGAGAGAGAGAAGTGAAGAGGAAGACAAGAGGAAGAACGTGGGGAGGAGAGAGAAAAGACAGAGGAGAACGGATAGAGGAGAGAAAAAAATAAAAGGGAAATCCCCTGTTAGCTTCTCCGTATTCGAAATAGGCATTAATTGTTCAGGATACAGGAAGGAGAGCGGATTTTTAACTGAACCAGGATCAAGACACACACATGGAACAGGACCAGGTAAGTGATATCGACCAATCCATGTATGTTATAAGTGGGTGATTCCATTCAGTGTACAGGTAGCATTCACATGTTAATATAGAATTGATTTTATGGAAATGCATGATATATTGTTTTGTAAATGGAATATAAATGCATGAGATCGGATGATAGCTTAATGACTTGATTGAACTGCGTGAATTGAAATGTCCATAGTATTCTTGAGATGTCGAATTATGAATTTGAAAATGATGCTTATGCTTGTTAAATGTAGAATTATCATGCTCTTATATTTTAATGATTGGATTGTATGAATTGTGTCTAATTTTATTCAGATGAGACTATATGATGATTGAAATGAAAAATGTACATTGAAATAGACAGAGCATGGTAATGCAATACTGAAGTTGAATATAAAAAGAGTAAAAGAAAAACAAATAAAATGTTAATGGCTTCTGTAAGTCCTGGTACTTAACGTGCCCAAATGGGAAGGCATGAAGTGGCTTCTGTAAGTCTTGGTACTTAGTGTACCCAAATGGGAGGGCATGAAGCAAGACTGAAAAGTGAAAAGATATACTAGACTGATGATGGCCTTTTATAGAGAACACCTAGCCTTGTGCCAAAAGACTGAAAAGAGAATCTTTTAATGAGAACCTCTGAGACTAAGATTGATGTCACTTGTGTGGTTTAGACTGATGGTGCTCTCTCTATAGGTAGCGCTTAGGTCTGGTTTAATAATGAAAAAGGAAAAGGAAAATGAAAAAAAATTGGAATGCATAATGTTATATGACTTTGATGTGATAATTGATGCATGATGAACTACCTGACTTACTTACATGGTTGTCTATATTGCTTATTGGGCCACAAAGCTCACTATTGTAAATGTTGACAGGTCCTCAGATACATGATAAGGGCAAGGGTGCTGCCACTTGACAATGCCTTTAAAGTGGAATATGAAAACTCTTTTTCTTTTTGTTGCAACTGCTGTTTGTTTAACTGAACTGTGGAAGTATATATTCTTTTGAGACTGTATGTACTTAGCTAGATACTGTTGAAAGGTCAAATGTAAACATAACAGGACTTTAGACTGTATACATATGTTTATGAGTCAAAATGGCAAACAGGTTGTCTATTTTTGTTCTTGAAAATGTTTAGTTTAGTATTTTGTTTTAGTGCTTATAAACAGGTTGATAATGAGAGGAACTGTCACGCACCCTAATTAAATGTCCGTAATGTGAACCCCACCAAGCCTGTGAAAACTGGGGTCGTGACAGAGGTAGCACCAAAACAAATCCATACTAGACTTGAACTATGGCCAAGTCAAACATACTCAAACACAATAAAAGACTAATTTGTAAACAGCTGACCCAAATTAAAATTTAAGAGCTGATTCAGAACCCATGGATCAAGGGGAATCTTTCCCTTGGCGGTATAAGGCCAGCTTGGTTTGGCCCTCTTGGATCTGGATTTTGGGCCCCAAAATTAAGGGGGAGGGGTCCTTCTGTTCACATCATTATGTAGCTGACTGACTTCAACAAAACGACTTGTTGGGTTCTCTTTTGTACAGAAAAGCTATCTAGGCACTGCACATAGTTGTGTCGTGTCTAAAAAGTCATAACACCCAGACAACCTGATTTTATAGCTTCTAGAAACTTTTATCAACCTGAAGCTTGATTTATAAACACAGAATATACGAATAGCGGGAGGGGAATAGCTAACTTACGGAAATAGCAGTGTAACAAGCACGAACGTCAATTTCACCTGCATCATGCATTCTGATGGAAACAAAGAGAAGTTGATTAATACATGAGATAATTAAAGATACAGACTGTGCTTTAGTTTGTTAAACAAGAAAAGAGTTCCTACATTTAGCCACTAGAAGGAATGAGAAAAATGAGGTAATTGCGTTAAAATTACGATCAAATCACCATTAATTGATGAAAAGAGATTATAAATTAAAATGTAAACTGATTCCCCATCCCTTAACCTCAATGATAAAATGCCATATTCCACACATATCTTTGTCAATTAAAAGAAACAATAAGTTGGATTGACTCCACAAACTCAACTACATTTGGAGAAAAGGATACCCATGTCGGTTAATACTTAAATCATATAAGAGGACTACAAATGGCTCATTGAGAACAGATCACCAGTAACTTCTTCTGGGGGCTCGAAATAAAAAAATTGCAAACATGTCAAGTATAAATCTTCTATTAAAGCATCTTGAGCTATGGAAGGTATTATAGTGTAAGTTTTGGAGATGATAAAATGTGAGCCAAAATTATTTCACTACTTAAAATAATTTTTAGCCTACGTGAAAAGTAGGACAACTTTCAAGAGAAACACATTCACAAATCTGCAACCCATGAGCCTTGTAAAACGAAGGCCAGAGGGGAGAAGAACAGTTTTACAGAACAGAAAACGCACGCAAAAGCTGGGTAAGCTTCAATTGTGCTTTAACTCTCTGCAAGTGGGATAACAAAATTCCACTATCATTGGTAACTTATTGATATAAAGATTGGCTTCATAAACCAAAGTACTAAAGAGTACACCATTGAACCACCAAGGTTTCAGTGAGCATCAAATTCTTCCTTTTTGTCTCAAGTAATACAGTTGGAAAACATATCCAAGAGATCCAATCCAAATCACTCAGAAGAAGTCACACCTGAAAGCCCCAGATGGCTGTTTCATCCGCAGCAAGAATGCCCGCATATTATCTCTGAAACATCACCGGGCAATTATATCGAATGACTTTCATATAAGCATGAAAAAGTACCAGTGAAAAGGTGAGATAAATTGTAGTATGACTGACCACCTATTAATTGATGACAAGGCTCTCTGACCACCCAAAGTAACAAGTGAATTTACAGCAGCATAAGTTGTTGCAAGATGAGGCAACTGAGCAAAAATGCATGTCAGTAAGAGACATAAAAATGAAAGAAATAATAGAAAATATCTAATGCTTACCTACCCAAAAATAAATACCAAATTTATAAGATCATAAAGAAGTGATCTGTTTGCAATGGTAATCAGCTAATAAGTAATGTCTGGGTGTGTAGTCCCAGCACTGCTTTGGAATCCACTGAGGGTCCAAGCAACAGCATCAAGGTGGGTGGGTTACTTAATTCACGGAAAGTGGGGCACTAAAGTCACCAACGCGTGTCGAAGTGCAGGGGATTATATTTACATAATAATGTTAAATTGCTAATATACATAAAATCATAGTCCACCAGAATCTCAGTCACCAACGCGTGTCGCGAGAGGGATATGCCGCTTGTGCTGGTGTTCTGTACTCGTTTTATTGACTATGGCTTTGTATTATTTCCCTTCCCCATTTCTCCTGTTTGGTTAATGAATTCATTTATTCATCCAAAAAAAATACATTATATCCCATAATCGTGATTTATATAGAAGCTTAATCTGCCTTCTAGAAACTCAAATCGTTGCTAAAATAAAAACACTCATACTAAACTAACTTTAATTCCTTGTTGGGATTCAGTTCCTAATAAAAACTAACCAAACTCCTGATTAAAACAATTTCTTTGCGCCCCCACCCCCCGCGCACGCGCATTCCAAACTAACTTCTTGAATTCAAAAGGAGTTACTAAATTCTAGCTTGCCATGTAATTGGCCAAACTAACTCTAATCAAGTCCAGTGACTTTAAGAGTAACATGATCTCTAAAACATAGTTAGACACGCTAAAAGAAATTATATTCGTATACCACCTAGGTACACATGCAGACATGCTTGAAGCTCATTAAACCCATGGAACAAAGGTTCTGAGCACTATATGACCCAACCTAGGCTTATTACACTAATTAGAAGTCCATATTGGTTATGGATGTACGTCAATAGGTTGTTGAAAAGGAACAGTGCAATAAATTTTGAACACAGACATAGATATCTTGTGACCAATCTTACTTTTTGACTTCATACATTAAATGAAACCCTCTTGTGTTTACCTTTAATTTAGATTTCTGCAGCATATGTATGTTATAAGAGACTTTTGTTAACTGTACAGGCCATTGACCACCGCCCTTGAGGGCAGTACATTATAGCAGTAAATACTGAAGAGCTAACTAAACTTTCTGAATTCTCAACACCATCCTTTAATTTTAAAAATAACTACCAATTTACCATCCTGTCCTTACTTCTCTTTCTTCCTAAAGGGTGTTGAACTTACAATGACAGAATAACCACTGCATTCACATATGAATTATATGGCTCCATGGCAACCCGAATTCGGGGTTTTTAATTTGAGGGTTGCATCAATGATGGTCCAGTATCCCAGATCTAAGATTTTCCAGTTAGAATTGAACCTTTTGCTTTTCCAAAAGCTGAACATATTTGAAATACAACCAGATCAACATATATTACAATGGCCTATCAATGGCTAAAAGGGAAAATTAAGATCCCACTATAAATTTTGATAATAATATGATATGCAAAAAAAACTTATGAATTTCTTTTTTAAAAGAATCTAAAGTCCATTTCAGTTGACCTAATTATTACCAAACTAAGAGCTTCAAAGAATTGACAATTTTCTTATCTTGCTTCCAAAAACTCAGGATCTCAACAAATCCTACTTCCCGCCCCCTCTATATATTCAAAGGCTGTTTGAAAGAAAGAGAATGTTTAGAGAGGAACTCTATCCAAAGATAACATGTGAAGAGAGAGAGAAAGAGAGAAGGCGTGATAGCAAGTAGTTGGAGTATCAACAATATGGTGAAGGAGGGAATGAAGTGAGAGCTATAGCTCAAAGAGGTGGCTGTATTCTAACAATGTTCTTAACAAATACAATGACATAATGATCAATCTGCCAATGAACAAACATATACTTGCCTGCCCAGGACCACCAGCATATCCACCACCTGGGTCCTGCATGAATATAACCCCAAAAAAAAAAAAAAAAAAAAAAAAACAAAGCTTAAGAACATCAAAACACATTATGAAAAAACACAAATTTTCTGGCATATATCAAGAACAACTAATGACATGTATTTCGACATACTGTAGCTAGAAATTAGCAAATCAATCACCAGGCATACATGAGGTAAGATGCAAGGAACAAATTTTGCTCGAAATGGGAATTTCGACGTTGCAAAAGGCCAAAATTTTGACCGAAACTGGACACTTGTAACCTCAATTTTGGGCCTCATATGGGCTCAAATTGATTTGGATTATTGCATACTACATATTTCAAGCGTAATAAACACTATAGAACTACCAGTTACCAAAAAAACCATTGAAAATGTAACATCCAACTTTCCAAGTATATACTACACATGAGAAGAAGTGAGAATGTTAGTAACTTAGTATATTACTAATTACAAATCTATTCTATTCAATCTTTCTCTCTTCCGTTTGCACCCCATACAAATGACAATATAAGTCCCATGATGTTCGTCCCATATGGTTGTCGACGTAGTTAGCAACTGCAACTCTGTATGTGGCCTCATCCAAATGCATAAGATTTCCAAATGGTGGAAAGTTGTGAATTTCCAAACTTAGTATATTACAAGTCTATTCTATTCAATGTTTCTCTCTTCCGTTGGCACCCCATACAAATGACAATACAAGTCCCATGATGTTCGCCCCATATGGTTGTCGACGTAGTTAGCAACTGCAACTCTGTATGTGGCCTCATCCAAATGCATAAGATTTCCAAACGGTGGAAAGTTGTGAATCTCCAAATAAGGAACTGGCTCAGCTGCATATGGAAAGGCTGGTGGTGGGCCTGGTGGCTGTGGAATAGAGTAGAAGATCTGCTCAACAAAAGTAGGAGCACCCTGACTGTCAGCAGAAGGATAAGGTCCATACTAACAATAAGGTCCTAGTGGCTGACTCCGATAGGTGACAGTGGGAGGGACACCATAAGCTGCTCCATAACCATAAGGCTCCGCTAGTGGCTAACTAGCTTGGCCCTAAAACTGATAGCTAGGAGGGACACCATATGGTCCATAACCATAAGCTCCATAAGTCGACCTAGTAGAACCAATACTCTCCACAGCAGTATTATATGAGGACTCTGCAAGCCTATGCCATCCAGATCCTCTGGAGGTGGAGAAGTCTTTAGAATCACCAATGCTCATCGATCTCATAGATCCCACCAAGCTCTCGGCATCAGCCGAACGGTAGGACCCATATGATGGCGTGTCCTCTATGCTATAGTCGTGTTGTCTCCCCTTCCCCTTCCTCGAATACGTAGAGGAAACATTTTGGCCTCGAGATGTAGTTCCAATATGGTTTGAATCCTGTGTCGCGTGGGTGAACTGACTCTCGCCTGTGAATCATGGGGGTCGTCTCCCCCCTTGACTCTCACGTACTGTTGATGGTCGTGGTGGTGGTCTGTCCCTAGGATTAGCTGGAATCCTAATCACGAGGCCCAACACCCTCCTCATCCCCTCCATCATCACCGTCATCGTCATCATCACCACCACTGTCGTCATCGACGGAGGCCTGAGTCACCTCATCCTTAGTGTTGGACCAGACAACCAAATCCTCACTCTGGGTGGATGCACTAGGGTTTGGCACGAAGGGATGGGCGGGTGTTGCATGTGCACTCCCCTCTTGGGCCATGAAGTCCTCCACATCAGCCCCCATCTCCTCTACAATCTGTCTTCTGGGACAACCTCCCTCCTCATCCAGCAATAGCTCTCAATTGTCCCTAATCCAGTCAACTACTGGGTTATCATCGATTCATCATCATACATCTCAACTATGTCGGCCAACTCGATATTGTTACTCTTTGTCCATCCCATGTCTAATATTATCCTCTCTCAGTCTCATATTATAACATATGTAGACAAGGTCCTCTAGACGCGTCACAACCAATCGATTGCACCTCTTCGAGTGAATGAGGCTGAAGGGGCTCCAATTTCGCTCACAACCGGTGGTAGAACATGACTGGGAGAGCACTTTGCTTGCAATCACACTCAAGTGGGGTGAATCATGTCCAAATTGCAACCACCACTCAGCCGCAACAAACATAGACTCCAAGTCATTTTAATACTTAAATAACTAAATTAAAGATAAAAATATAATAATTAAATATAGGGATAATTACTGTTGCCCCCTTGTACTTTGATTTTATTACTACTTTATCCCCTATACTTTTTAAAATTACTATTCCAACCTTTAACTTTATCAACAATTACTAATGCCCCCTACCGTTAAGCTCCGTCAGTTTAGTGATGATGTGGCATCTATATATTTTTCAAAATCCCAAAAATAACCCTGCAATTATCTTTTTACTTATTTGCTCTTTTTTCAAGTTATAATACTACCCTTAATAGGAAAAAAATTAACTTTAATTTCACTTTTCTTTTTTAAAAAGAAACCATCAAATAAAGGAAAGATGTGATTTTTTTTTCTCTAAAAATAAATCACCAAATAAAGGAAAGATGTAATTAAATAGAAACTAAAATATTAAGAAATATCAAATTTAATTCAAAGCTGAAAATTGAAAATCACCTAATATATGCTGACCATTATGTATGTTACCAAAATTTTCTATCAATTAGATCTTATATGCTAATTTGTTTGTAAAACTTCCATCATGGTGATTATGAAAAATTTAAGTGGAATGTGAAAGTTTCAACAATCATAAGTATGTGGTCCCACCAAATCCAAAACTAATTCTAAAATATAAGATTTTAAGGATATAATTGACATGCAATATAGTTTCTATAAGTGAGGGTAATGCCATATTTTTTACTTCTTAATTTTAAGGGCAAAATAGACATTTCATATTTGATGTTAACAGTCACTTAACACCTTTAGAAGTGAGGGGGGCGACAGTAATTTCACAAAGAAGGGGGTTTGATTAGTAATAAAACCAAAGTATAAGGGGGCAATAGTAATTATCCCATAAATATATAATATATAATGAAATAAATGAAGGAACTTAACCCCCAGGGGCGGATTCCCGTCTCGATAAGGCCACGGAACGACCGAAGCTCCTAGTGGCATCCCTAAATGCCTTTATCTAATATATAAAGAGAAAAAACAATAACTAGTTACTAGATTAATGACTTAGTATAAAACTATGAATTGTGAATATCAAATTATTCAAATCACTATCTCACCTCCATAAAGATGATTGCTTGTTTAGATGGATCCGGTTCCAACTTCTCCACTATAGTTTGGAAAGCATCCATCATCCCAAGATTGTCCTTGTAATGCTACTTGGGATTTAAATATTATGTTGTGTAAGAAAAAGTATGTCATAAAAAGGAATAGTTAATGCTTAATAGTGTGATAACATAATGAAAATTAAATTAAATACTAAAGTTAACAACTCACTAGCCTTATGCAGTGGATGCTGCAACATAGACTGCCATCTAAGTTTGATGATTTCAAGAGCTCTCTTGTTGCCATGTGGGTGGACCTGAGCAACTTGTTGCTTCATCCTTTCTACTGCAGCAAATATGTGTGGTAGAGCCAGTTTTCTCTACTGATCTACCATCCTAACACATGTACCACAGGCTCAAGCATCTTCACCAATATCCTCACATTATGCCAGAAAGTCTCATCAAGTATGGTCAACTGTGCTCTCCTTCCTCCCACGGGTGAAGAACCCTCCCAGCTAAACAACTGCTCTGATGCAAACATGCTCCTAAGGCCAGTCTTCCTACTCTCAAAGCTCTGCAGTGCTATCCAATTAGTAGCAAATTTGGTTATGCCTAGCCTCACTAACTCACCCTGACACTCATCCCTCATCATCCTTAATGTATATGTGTGGTTATAAATGAAGGTGCTAACTTGTCGGGCTTGCTCCACGATCTTCTTCACAAATTTGACCTTTTCGATGTCCTTCAACATTTAAGTCAATGCAGTGAGCAGCACATGGAGTCCAAAAGAGCTTATATCTGTCCATCCATCAAGGCATCAATACAAAGTTATAAAGTTTACATGTAATGTAAATATATGTATTTAAAAATGAAATTTAATACTATATGTTTAGATACCTAGAGTTCTCCTGCATCTTCAACCCAGCTTTCTTGTAGTTGGAGCCATTATCAATCAAAATTTGGACCACATTTTCCACTTCAACCTACTTCACCACTTGCTTTAATAATTTATAAATATATTTTGCATTCTTCTTATCACCGGATGCATCTACTGACTTGAGGAACACTGTCCTCCGATCACAATTCAACATGAAATTGATGATGGACTGTCTAGTGGGACCAGTCCAACCATCAGCCATCACAGTCACTCCATAATGAGCCCACATGGGCTTTAATCCCTTAATATACTCATTTAAGTCCTCTTTATGCTTAGGCAAATAGACATTATATATCTCATATGGAGTGGGGGCCTGTAAACCACTCCCAGCCTTGCCTATCTCCTCAATCATATCTCTATAGTAGGGCCCTGGGCTGTATGTGCTGGAATACTATGGTAATAAGCCCATTTGAAGAAAGCCATCCCCACTGTTTCTTTCACACTCCCCTATAAGTGCTTCAACTTTCTCTTTTTATGCTCAGGCCTCGCAAATAGGGCCTGATCATTGCACAGATTCTCAAGATCCAGATCTGTAGGATGTGTTGACGAAGCTCAACCCCTTGTAGGGGCCCGTGGGATAGGAACCTCCTGCCTCACACTCTGAATCCTCCTCATATGGACTTGGGAGCCACCTGTGTCTCCCATACCTAGTGGCTCTCTAGAGGACCCACAACCCAGACCCCTCTGTTGCCTCCTCATGTCATCAACCCTCTGTTGCTCCCTACTCATTATCATCGCCCTCCTGATATGTTTGGCCTCTGGCTTAGGGTCACATCCATACTCTCCTGGCTCATCCAGACCATAATCCTCAAGATCTAGAGGGTCATCTAAGCATGCATCCTCGAACTCCACCCTCTGTGTTGTCTTCTCTTTCCTCTTTTGCTTTCCCCCACTAATATATGAGGCCATTTCCTTCATGACCTCTACTGGCAACTTTTGACACCCTACTACATCCTTGTTTCCACCAGTTAAATGCACCTTCAGTCTAGTGGCCCCAACTCCTCCTATTTGTTTCTTGCAGTAATTATACTCGCTCTTCCTTCTATCAGCAGTCAATGGCCTCTCGTGTTGCCAAGCTATGTCTGACATCTTTGAAAGAGAATGTCTGATACAAGAAATACACACTAATTATCTTGAAAAGCTCACAATATGCTCTAAAAATGACATATGCTTCTAATAATAACCTCCTTTTTATAACTATATAAGTTTTTTTTTAATATATAAATAATTTAAAAATATATAAAATACACATTATCTTAAAAATCTCCACAACATGCTCCAAAAATTGCATACATGCTTCCACTAATACTCTCCTATTTTTAAATTTAAAACAGAAATTAATTAGTTTTTTTATATTTAAATATTTTTTAATTATTTAAATATATATTAAATACAGTAAAATTACATAATTCACAGAAAAAAAATTAATACAACACCATCACAACAATATGGTGTTTCAACTCTCACATACATTACTTTGAAGCTCATACATGTACTATACATATACATTTTTAGCAATATACATAATTTACTAAATAATTTTTAATAACAAAAAAAATTAAAAAAATAGTAGGAAGAATCAAAAATTAATTTTGACACTACAGATTCATAGATCAACACTCTAAAGTAAACATACTTAAATTTGGAAGCAATCTAAGATGATTTAAGGCACAAACAAAACAAAATTTTTAAAATTAGGAAATTCGTTACTCACCATGCAAGATTTGAGAAAATGCACAAATGGAGGAGCAAATCTAGTGTTTGAATGAAATGGAGTTGTAGAAATTAGGTGAAAAGAGGGATGAAAGCAAGAGAAATAAAATTCAAAAAAATTCAAAAAGGGCTCAATCTCGCTGGCGATAGGGGTCGAAACAACTAAAATCACCGAAAGCTCGAAACAAGACACTTTATATGCTACGATGGTGTCATTTCGGCTCGATATGGTATTGGGCCGAAATATCGTGTCGTATTGACCGATACGATACATGACACTTTTCGTACATGTCCTTGTATTTCGTTTCGTTTTCAAAATTTGCAAACATTTCGGTTGATATTTCGACCATATCGATCGAATTTTGTTCCATGGTAAGATGAAGCTTGAAGAGTTATACAATAAGTTGGGCACAAAGAAAGGGGGAAAATCTATTTATAAGATAGCTAATATGAGGGATAGGAAGAGTAGAGATCTTGACCATGTTGGATGTATTAAAAATGAAGATGGTAAAATATTAGTTTGTGAGGAGGATATTAAGAAAAGATGGGAAACCTATTTCTTTAGTTTACTAAATGAGCATTCTTCAAGCACTTATGTTTCAGAAGATTACACTTTTCACCAAGGCACCAATGTCCGAACTTATATACGTAGAATTTCGATGTCCGAAGTAAAAGAAGCTTTAAGGAGGATGAAACTCGGCAAGACACAAGGTCCTGATGAAATCCCAATTGAAGTATAGAAGAGCTTAGGAACCCATGGACTAGTTTGGTTGACTAAGTTGTTTAATAAGATTATGAGCACAGGGAAAATGCCAGATGATTAGAGAAGTGTTGTGGTTCCAATTTACAAAAATAAAGGAGATATTCAAAGTTGTAATAACTATAAAGGCATTAAATTGATGAGCCATACGATGAAATTATGGGAGAGAATAATTGAAACCCGTTTGAGACACTAAACTACAGTTACAGAGAACCAATTTGGGTTTATGCCGGGAAGATCTACAACGGAGGCTATTTACTTAATTAGGAGACTTATGGAAAGGTATAGAGAATGTAGGAAAGATCTTCATATGGTTTTTATTGACCTAGAAAAAGCTTATGATAGAGTCCCTAGAGCGTTAATTTGGCAAATACTAGAGAAAAGAAGTGTTGCAAGTAAATATATTGATATAATTAAGGATATGTACGATGGCTCGGTGACTAGTGTTGGAACAGTGGGGGGACAAAGTAATGAATTCCCGATAACAGTGGGGGGACAAATAGATATGGGCTACATCAAGGGTCAACTTTAAGCCCATATCTATTTGCATTGGTAATGGATGAATTAACCAAAGACATTCAAGATGAGGTCCCCTGGTGTATGCTTTTTGCGGATGATATTGTGTTGATTGATGAGACCCAAGTGGGGATTAATACCAAATTAGAATCATGGAGAGTAGCTTTGGTTTTAAACTTAGTAGATCGAAGACAGAATATCTAGTTTGTAACTTTAGTCATGATCGGGCAGATAATGAGGTGGTGATACTTGACGAAAAAGAGATTCCTCAGAGTGATTGTTTTAGGTACCTAGGTTCAATCATAAGTAAAGAGGTGATTTAGAAGATGAGGTTTCCCAAAGAATTAAAATAGGGTGGATGAAGTGGAGAGGTGCGTCCGGGGTCTTATATGATCGGCGTATTCCATTAAAGCTTAAAGGAAAATTTTATAGGACCGTTGTTCGACCAGCTATGATGTACGGTGCAGAGTGTTGGACTGTTAAAAAGAATCATATAAATAAACTCAGTTTAGCAGAAATGAGAATGCTAAGATGGATGAGTGGCAAAACTAGGATGGATAAGATAAGAAACGATCATATTAGAGTTGGTCTGGGAGTTGCTCCCATAAGTGATAAGCTTAGAAAAAGTTGTTTGAGGTGGCACGGCAACGTTCAACGGAGACCTATAAATGCTCCTGTACGGAGCAGTGATATAATCCATATTGAAGGAACTAGAAAAGCTAGGGGTAGACCTAAGATAACCTTAGGAGAAGTGGTGAGAAAGGATATGTATAGCTTAGGCCTTGTATCTAGCATGGCCTCGAACAGAACTGATTGGAAGGCAAGAATCCACGTAGCCAACCCCATTTAGTTGGGACAAGGCTTATTGTTGTTGTTGTTGGTAAGATGAAGCTTAAAACATGAAGCTGAGGTAACAGAGTAACGCGTGAAGTTTTATTCCCATAACTTAACTGCAATTTAGTAAGATAAATAATAAAGATATTTCAAGTCTGACAAAGAACCCAAACATGGTGGGACTTGCAAACCTGAACCTGATGTAGCCTCAATTGAGCAAGGGTTGAATAACTAGATCTTACAGAATCAGCTCAAATTAGGAGAAAAAGAATTAAGGTTTCAAGGTAGTTTGCTGAGGGTGTATGGGCTATTATGGGATTATCTAAAATGGGATATCAGTTGTTTGGGCAAAGGTAGAAACTGCAAGGGATGTAGTAGGGTGCCAAAAGCTGTCAGTAAAGGTCATGAAGGCAATGACCTCATATATTAGTGGGGGGAAAGCAAAGGAGGAAAGAGAAGAGAACACAGAGGGAGGAGTTCGAGGATGCATGCTTAGATGACCTTCTAGATCCCGAGGATTATGGTATGGATGAGCCAAGAGAGTATGGATGTGACCCTAAGCCAGAGGCTGAACAGATCAGGAGGGCAATGATGATGAGTAGGGAGCAACAGAAGGTTGATGACATGAGGAGGCAACAGAGGAATCTGAGTTGTGGGTCCTCTAGAGAGCCAATAGGTATGGGAGGCACAGGTGGCTCCCAAGTCCCTATGAGGAGGAGTCAGTGTGTGAGGCAGGAGGTTCCTATCCCACAGGCCCCTACAAGGGGTCGAGCTTCATCAGCACATCCTACAGATCAAGATCTTGAGAATCTTCGCAATGATCCGGCCCTATTTGCGAGGCCTGAGCATAAACAGAGAAAGTTGATACGCTTATAGGGGAGTGTGAAAGAAAAAGTGGGGATGGCTTTCTCCAAATGGGCTTATTACCATAGTATTCCAGCACATACAGCCCAGGGCCCTACTACAAAGATATAATTGAGGAGATAGGCAAGGTTGGGAGTGGTGTACAGGGCCCCACTCCATATGAGATATATAATGTCTATTTGCCTAAGCATAAAGAGGACTTAAATGAGTATACTAAGGGATTAAAGCCCATATGGGCTCATTATGGAGTGACTGTGATAGCTGATGGTTGGACTGGTCCCACTAGACAGTCCATCATCAATTTCATGTTGAATTGTGATCGGAAGATAGTGTTCCTCAAGTCAGTAGATGCATCCGGTGATAAGAAGAATGCAAAATATATTTATAAATTATTAAAGCAAGTGGTGAAGTAGGTTGAAGTGGAAAATGAGGTCCAAATTTTGACTGATAATGGCTCCAACTACAAGAAAGCTGGGTTGAAGATGCAGGAGAACTCCAGGTATCTAAACATATAGTATTAAATTTCATTTTTAAATACATATATTTAAATTACATATACACTTTATAACTTTGTATTGATGCCTTGATGGATGGACAGATATAAGCTCTTTTGGACTCCATGTGCTGCTCAATGCATTGACTTAATGTTAAAGGGCATCGAAAATGTCAAGCTTGTGAAGAAGATCGTGGAGCAAGCCCGAGTTAGCACCTTCATCTATAACCACACATATGCATTAAGGATGATGAGGGACAAGTGTCAGGGTGAGTTAGTGAGGCCAGGCATAACCAAATTTGCTACTAATTGGATAGCACTGCAAAGCTTTGAGAGTAGGAAAACTGACCTTAGGAGCATGTTTGCATCAGAGCAGTGGTTTAGCTAGGAGGGTTCTTCATCCGTGGGAGGAAGGAGAGCACAGTTGACCATACTCGATGAGACTTTCTGGCATAATGTGAGGATAGTGGTGAAGATGCTTGAGCCTGTGGTGCATGTGTTGAGGATGGTAGATCAGTAAAGAAAACCGACTCTACCACACATATTTGCTGCAGTAGAAAGGATGAAGCAACAAGTTGCTCAGGTCCACCCACATGGCAACAAGAGAGCTCTTGAAATCATCAAACTTAGATGGCAGTCTATGTTGCAGCATCCACTGCATAAGGCTAGTGAGTTGTTAACTTTAGTATTTAATTTAATTTTCATTATGTTATCACACTATTAAGCATTAACTATTCCCTTTTATGACATACTTTTTCTTACACAGCATACAATTTAAATCCTAACTACCATTACAAGGACAATCTAGGGATGATGGATGCCATCCAAACTGTAGTGGAGAAGTTGGAACCGGATCCATCTAAACAAGTAATCATCATTATGGAGGTGAGATAGTGATTTGAATAATTTGATATTCACAATTCATAGTTTTATACTAAGTCATTAGCCTAGTAACTAGTTATTGTTTTTTCTCTTTATATATTAGATAAAGGCATTTAGGGATGCCACTAGGAGCTTGGGTTGTTCCGTGGCCGTATCGAGACGGGAATCCACCCCTGGGGGTTAAGTTCCTTCATTTATTTCATTATATATTTAATTATTATATTTTTATCTTTAATTTAATTATTTAAATATTAAAATGACTTGGAGTCTATGCTTGTTGCAGTTGAGTGGTGGTTGCAATTTGGACATGATTCACCCCACTTGAGTGTGATTGCAAGCAAAGTGCTCTATCATGTTCTGCCACTGGTTGTCAGCGAAACTGGAGCACCTTCAGCCTCATTCACTTGAAGAGGGCAACCGATTGGGTGTGAAGCGTATAAAGGACCTTGTCTACATACACTATAATATGAGACAGAGAGAGGATCATATTAGACATGGGATGGACAAAGAGAGTAACAATATCGAGTTGGCCGACATATTTGAGATGGATGATGATGATAACCCAGTAGTTGACTAGATCAGGGACAGTGGAGAGCCATTGTTGGCTGAGGAGGGAGGTCGTCATGGTTATTAAAGCGGCAAAGCGACCAAAGCGATTAGGGCTTTGTCTTGGCGTTTAGGCGACTAAGCAGCGCTTAGGCGGCAATAAAGCGACCAAAGCAGTTTAGTCAATATTTTTAATACAACTACTTTTTAATACAAATACTTTTTATAATAAACTAAAGAACTAAACAAACATTCAACAATCGCATTCATAAAAGTAAAAATAAAAAAAACATTCAAGAAACACAATTATGAATAACAATATTTTTCATATATAGTTTAGTCAATTATTTTTAACGTGACTTTTTTGTTAAATATACATGAATAATATTCGAATTGGAATCAAAATTGATGTATCTATTTTTCCCTTTTTTTAACCAAACAGTGTTGACATGATAAATTAATAGATCTCATTATTCTGATTTCCAAGTCATTGTTTATTTAATGTTTCATTGATTATCAATGTCGAATATGGCTCATGCTTCACATTCTGTTGCCGACAGGAACTTTGGGCCTCGAAGTTCATTTGAAAATTGGGCCTCGATTCCGAAATGGCTCACATATTTAAATTTATATACGGCATTGTAGAATAAATGATGATTAAAAAAAAAGAAAAAATAATATGCACAAATTAAAAAATGTAAAAAAAAAGCGGCTGCTTTAGCATCTAGGCGGCAATATGGCGCAAAAGGCAGCAAAGCGGTAGTGCCTAAGCAAAAAAGCGGCAAGAAATCAGCCTATTAGTTAAGCGGTCACAATTTAAGCGGTTCAAAAACCGCTTTGCCGCCTAGGCGGACGCTTTGATAACCATGGAGGTCGTCCCAGTAAACAAATTGTAGAGGTGATGGAGGATGATGTGGAGGACTTCATGGCCCAAGAGGGGAGTGCACATGCAACGCCCGCCCTCCCTTCGTGCCACACCCTAGTGCATCCACCCAGAGTGAGGATTTGATTGTCTGGTCCGACTGAGGATGAGGTGACTCAGGCCTCTGGTGATGACGACGATGGTGGTGATGATGACGATGACGGTGATGATGGAGGGGATGAGAAGGGTGTTAGACCTCGTGATCAAGATTCAGCTAATCCTAGGGAAAGACCACCACCACCACCAGTACGTGAGAGTCAAGGGGGGAGGACGACCACCGAGATTCATAGGGAGGGTCAGTTTACCCACGTGACACAGGATCAAACCATACTGGAGCTGCATCTCGAGGCCAAAATGTTTCCTCTACATATTCGAGGAAGGGGAAGGGGAAGGGGAGACAGCACGGCTATAGCACAGAGAACACGCCATCATATGGGTCCTACCGTCTGGTTGATGCCGAGAGCTTGGTGGGATCTACGAGATCGATGAGCATTGATGATTCTAGAGACTCCTCCACCTCCAGAGGATCCAGATGGCATAGGCCTACAGAGTCCTCATATGATAGTGTTGTGGAGACTATTGGTTCTACTTGGTCGACTTATAAAGCTTATGGTTATGGACCATATGGTGTCCCTCCTGGCTATCAGATTCAGGGTAAGGCCAATCAGCCACTAGTGGAGCCTTATGGTTTTGGAACTGCTTATGGTGTCCCTCCCACTGTCACATATCGAAGTCAGCCACTGGGACCTTATCATTCTGCTGACAGCCAGGGTGCTCCTACATTTGTTGAGTAGATCTCCACTCTATTCCACAGCCACCAGGCCCACCACTAGCCTTTCCATATGCAGTTGAGCCAGTTCCTTATTTGGAGATTCACAACTTCCCACCGTGAGGAAATCTTATGTATGTGGATAAGGTCACATACAAAGCTACAGTTGCTGACTACGTCGATAACTATATGGGGCGAACATCATGGGACTTGTATTGCCATTTGTATGGGGTGCAGACGGAAGAGAGAGACATTGAATAGAATAGACTTGTAATTAGTAACATACTAAGTTACTAACATTCTCGCTTCTTCTCATATGTAGTATATATTTGAAAAGTTGGATGTTACATTTTCAATAGTTTTTTTGGTAAGCTAGTAGTTCTATAGTGTTTATTATGCTTGAAATAGGTAGTATGCAATAATCCAAATCAATTTGAGCCCATATAAGGCCCGGTTATAAGTGTCCAAAAAAAAGTGTCTAGTTTCGGTCGAAAAACATAGGAATTTCAGCCTTTTGCAGCGTCGAAATTCCCATTTCGAGAGAAATTTGTTCCTTGATGGATGCTTGGCCTTTATTCAGCAAGTTTATGTGACCATGGGGCCCATAAGTTTAATATTTAGGCCAAGTACGAAAATAGGCTTTTATGTTGGTTTAATTGCTTTATTTATGTAGATTCTGCGCAAGTTAAGTTATAGGGGTAGAACAGTCTTTTTCCAATGCTTTAATTTAGTTTTAACAATCTAAGTCAGTCTAAGGTATCAAGTATGATACGGAGTCCTTTTAGTTTAGTTTTACGTCCTACTTGAATTTAGAGTAGTATGTTGAGTACAACTAGGAGAGTCAGTTTGTAAGTCTTAATTTCACTAGACTTCTTATGTAAGGCTATAAATAAAGCCCTAGCCCCTAGGCATGTAAAAAAAGAGAGAATTCAGAATATAATTAATAAAGAGTATGTTGCGCGCCTAAGAGCAAGGTTAGTAGAGCTCCGCATCAGAGGTGAAGGACCTCCATGTGATTAAGCAAGCACCCTAGGGTTTCTATTTGAAGGATTCTCCTTTGCCGATGCTTGTAGTTTGCCTCCACTTCTTTCAATCTCCATCATACCCCATTACAAGGCTTGTGTTACAAGTTACAAACAAGTCAACGCCTAATCACATTCTCCTTCTCATACCACCCTCTTTTTTATTTTCTTGAATTTCTTGAATTTTTGAACTTTCTTAAAGACCCAAAATTCAAGTTCATATTACGCCAATCTAGCCTTTGAATTTGACCCAAACTTCAGGAACCTCTTTACCCCCCAACCCTAATGACCTTCCATCCCAATTCCAGCCCCATCAGACCAACCAAACCCTAGATTTAGCCATCCTTGTTATTATCACCGTATTTTCCCTCCAAAATCAAGAAACCCAATAACTCCCAAACCACCCATCTAAAATCATTGGAACTTGAAAAGATTACTCCAAGGATCAAAATATAAATTCCTTTAAACTCCTTTCAAGTTTTAAACCCATTCCTCTAAGTTTTTATCCCATCTCAAATCTACCCAAGAATTTATCAACCTCCCATGGGATGGTTAAAGTATCCTTCATACCCTAAATACCCTTATTACCTTTATCCATCTATATATCCCATCAAACAAAACCAAACCCTAAGCAGGGAATAAGAACACAATTGTTACGAACCAATTGGGCACCACCCATAGACCTAACCCCAAAATTTCAAGGAACGCCTTCTTGATTCCATATGAGTTGGGTCTCTTGAAAGATCCTGGAAGAACTTCAGTTTGTACTTTGTGGTTTGGAAACTAACCCAATAATTATGTGGTTTGAAATGATATTTCAAAACCATTATGCACTTGGCTATTGCATAGGGGAGGACGAACAAAGAAGTCAAAAAATAGCATATGAAGGATCAATTCTGCAACCCTAATGCTTTAATACTCCATAGTATATCTAGAAATACCATATACAGTTGTAACAATCATCGGTTATATGATTACTAAAAGCTGCTTGTCCTTTACAGTCATTCTAGGAGAGCATAACAGTTGGGATGACAAACTACTTCAAATAAAGTGGATCAATTTTTTGACCCAAAAAAAAAAAAGTAGAAATCAAACAGTAGCAAGAGAGTTTACTTCCGCATCAACCAAAGCAAAATAGAACTTCAACCATAATCAGGTAACAAGAATGCAGGTTAAAACGTCTAACCTGACAACGACTGAGAAAGTCAATAGAATTATTCTCCAATTCAGAGTCAACGGATTCTCCCAATAAAGCAATTGAGTGAAGGATCCAATAACAGAGCCACGGTCGGCTATAAACAAGTTTGTTGTATGCATTAGTATGAAAATAAAGAAAAATCAGTGACTGCAGAATATCTATACAAGAAAAACTGCAATACTAAAAGTGGTAGGCTTAAAATTTCCAAAGATGGGCTTAGCTGATTCTGTTTTTTAAATAACTGAACATAGCTGTAAACCTATTTCTCATGTCATAAAAGTTAAAGGGCTTCCTAACAGGTTAAATACAAGAACAAGTTACAGCAAGCTGTGAGAAGCAAATTTATGTGAATATGTGCACATGCAACAGCATAAACTTTGTTGCATTCTTTCCATTCAAACAACTCCCCTCTAGCAACTTAGCCAGGAGAATGAAAAATAAAAGTCACAATTCTTGCTTTTTCTCTGAAACAGTCATCCACCGACAACTGGATATCAAGTCATCATTGCAGCAAGTCCATAATGTGCAAGAAAGATGAGCTACATTAAAAGATGAATCCGCAAATCACTTCATTCTCAACATGAAATTAATCATAGTTTTACTGGTTCAACTGACAGAGAAGTCAAATCCATCTGCGCAAGGCTTTAGTGAGCAAAAGACGTGATAATATTGAATTTGCAACACTGCAAAGATATCTTTCAACAAACACATTACCAGTTAGTTGTATCAGAAAAATCTAGTGGCCACTGCTTACACTATAGGTAAAAGATTTGGGTTGGTGGGTAAATGCCTGGGTAAAGCCATCAGCGCGCCAAATTGCACAAAAATGCCATAGTTTAAGACCAAGTCTAAACTCACCTCTCCAAGTACCACACATGGTGGGACCAGCACTCAGCAATGGACCTTTTATTTTTACCAAGAAATCTTAGTTGGAATCCAATGGATACACGAACAAGTAGAAGTTTCAAAATTTATTATCTGAGATTCTTAACTAGCTAAGTCTTAGTTAGCTGTCTTGTGCTTGTCAAAATTTATCACGGAATCAGAACTCAGGTAACCGATCGTAATCTCCAGAGTAAACTTATGCTCACATTTAATTGAGGCAGACAAAAGCTGCTGAAAGCTATTCTGACTTGCAAACTATTTACATTCCCCTGTTGAGGCATCAGCTACTACCAATACATGCGAGCAGTATCTATACCTTGACAGGAGGTTCTAGGTGTCTTCTAGAACAGCAATATGTTGCTGACGTTAAAAGTTGTAGGGGAGAATATGCAAGTAACTAAGCAAATTTTTAACATTATGTGTCAAGACACCTACACAAAAGCCTAATAAGTGATCAAACATAGTGGTCATACTGAGTTTTCCACCTATAAAATGTCTGACCTGTAACAATTTCATCTTTTAACAGGCAAAACAATATAATGGGCTCAGAAAACTGATCATAGACGTTCTCCAAGGACACTCTACCAAGTAGCATGAAGGACGAGAATAAGCAATGGGACTAAACCCCAAGCCCAATCCTAAAATCGTGGAGACTGAAACCCATGACGATATCATTCCAGTTTCTAAAAGTCTCGTCTCACATCAATTTTGGTTGTGTACTTCCAATTGGAATAATGTAGCGGAGGAA
The DNA here is from genome assembly GCF_041222555.1 of Hakea prostrata. NCBI lineage: Eukaryota > Viridiplantae > Streptophyta > Magnoliopsida > Proteales > Proteaceae > Hakea > Hakea prostrata. The sequence continues at coordinate 8,229,737 of NC_142602.1, read as the reverse complement.
AGTATAAAGTTTCAATTTTAGTCCTCTTGAGGATAAAAAGTAGAGCAAATAGATAAACCATTCTTGAAGATAACTATACTGTTCACCCTTTCCGCTCATACACTTCAAATAGATTACTCTCCTGCACCTCACGACAACTAGAAACCAAAAGCATAAAGGAGAACCACATGATTTGCACGAAGAAGTACATATGAAGCGGCACCATTAGGTAATGGACGCTTAGTAGTCGACGCATCAAATGTTAGATTGTTTCATCCAGTAAACGTTAACAAGGCAAAAGTATCAACGGACGATAAAGAATTGAGCATAGATTCAGATTCGAAAAACAGTAAGTTTAAGAAACAAGAATGAAAGGGAAAGCGAAGTACTTAGCGTCCAACACAGTGAAGCTCGGTCCAAGTTGTCGGAGTCCTTTGGTCAGAAACTCCAGGTGTTTATCACGACGAAGCTCCAACCTAGCGAGAAGATCAAAAGCATAAGCTAGGAGATGAACTAGATCGGCACTCAAACAAATCGAACAAGTGATGAATAACGAAACCCTAGCTGATATCGTAAGAAAACTTACGCTATGGTTTGGGCATTGTGTGGTATACTACTGAAGAGTTGATACATCTCGAAAACCTTCCTCTCCACTTCCCACTGCTCGAGCTGTGTCACTGTCGGTCGCGAACTAGCCGAATCCATGACTCTGACACTCTATCAACTGATCAACTGCTCTTCCTTTTCGCTATATAAGGGCAATGTTACGAACTGCTGCTCCCATGGTCAATTTCTGATGAAGGAAATCGATCGCAAACCACAGTTACCACACTCTCGGTGATGTAAAAAAGACGCTCTCGCGGTGGTGTGAATGAACGGGCGAAGAACGGCCAGCTGGATGGCACACAGCCTATGATGGACCCACATTTGTATAACAAAGTATCGGAGATGGGCCCACTCTTAATGTGAATGAATACAATCAATACAATATAATCAATATATCTCTCTATTGTTTTTTTTTTTTTTGGTAAACAATATATCTCTCTATTGAATTCAATGAATTATACCAAAATACAATACTCAATACAAAACGAACAATTGTTTCCAAAAAAATGAGTACAACAATACTCTTGCACTTCAAGTCTTCAACGTATAAGAACACACTTGCCCCTATCCATATAACCAGCTTGGCTTTTGTCCATGGCAATCCCATGGAAAAAGTACTCAAAGCTATTGCTTGGGAGTGCACAAATAGAAAGGTGAATCAAGTCTTACTAGAAAACCGAAATTTCGACCGTTGAATTTTGATGGTTGAGATTTCAAATTTCGATCTTACGGCCAAAACTATTTCGCTTCCACGTAGGAGGTCAGAGTTCGAATCCCCTCGGGGCCAGGAGCAAAGCCCCGTCTATATTAATTATATAAAAAGCGCCTTGAGGATGTAGTCGTGGTGCGCGTATGCTGGCCCGGATGAACCTCATTTCCAAACAACAACAACAAAAAAAACTCAAGCAAAGTCCCTGGGAATACATGCTCTGTCCCCTCTTAAAATCACATGATCAATACGATGTTCAATAATGATACTTTAAGCCTAATCCTTGGGGCCTAGGACTCTCTCAATGTGCTCGTTCTGAGTCCGGATCAACGACCCCGACGTTTGTGCTCCCCGATGCTTCCTGACCACAAATATCAGAGGGGCCACAGTAAAAAACAATTTTTGAAAAAAATAAAAATAAAAAAACTTTTTCTCCACCAGTGGGACCCACTGATTTTTGTGGTTAGGAAGCCATGAGAGAGAAGATCCGAATTCCGTGTGCGTAACGTGTTATGACAATGGTCTCTGTTTTATTTGTCCGTTGGCACATATGGTTGGCTCGCAATGGAACTTATTTGGGGCCTGGATATAAGCCAAATTCAGGTAGAGCGGCAAAGAGCTAAGGAAGCCCATATAGGGAATTTTGGAAAGCCCATTGTCCACCTCAGGCTCAAGACCCAGCTTAGAGCGAATGAACGGAGTCGAATATAGGTCAGGCCCAAAGGAAGTGCAGCCCACCACCTTTGCGTTGGGCTAAATTAAATTGTGACGCTGCACTGGTTATGAAAAAGAGAAATCGGACCTGGGCCTGGGCCTGGGCCTGATTATTAAAGATGCCGGGGAAAATATTATAGTAGCTGAGTAAAATAGTTGAATTACAAATGTATATATTCAAAATTCGATTTTTTTTTTTAGTAAAATGTCCATTTTATTAGAAACTGGAAAGGAAAGAGAGATTACATCCTCTGATTACGTTTACCTCGAGTGTTCTAAAAAACTAGTTCGAACAAGCCACTTGAGAAGTTACAATGGTCCAAGAGGGTTTCCGAAGAAACCATAGCGAAGTTAGCAAGAAAATTAGCACACATGTTAGATTCACGGATATAATGGAAGAACACAACCCTGTGGAATCTCCGTTTGATCTCTTGAATATCATCAAAAATATCCTGCACCACCCAACGAGTGCTCAACAATTTCGTAATGATTCAAATGGCCATTTGGGAGTCGGATCGAATTTGCAGCTTTGACACGCCATGGATAATCTTTTACTTGACTTATGGAGTGGTCGAATTTTTTCGTATTGATTTTATATCTTATATTGTAACCTCAAGTAATTCCACAAAAAGATTCGAATATTTCATAGCATAAAATCAAGAATTTGAATCTTCTTGAGGTTGAGGACAAAGTATAAGAAAAGAGACAGAAGAATATTTATTGCACTTAGTTAACTTTTCTTTTATTTGAATTCAATATATAAGATTATCAATATGATTAGTGATTAATTTATTATTTATCTGGTTTAAAAAATATATATTGAAATGTTTTACTTAGAATAGTTTTTTTTTTTTTTTTTTTTTTTTTTTACAAAACGGGGTCAAAAGACCCAAAAAACAAAACAAATCAAACTAGAGCACAACTCTTGAGACAATCATCTCTAAGGATGTCTGTCATTTCCTGCGGGGGATCATTGAAAAAGATCAGATCATCTCTTCCAATTAGCCGCCTCTTAGAAAACCAATCAGCAGCCTTGTTATTTTGACGCCTCACATGACTAAATCTAACATGGCCTCGAGAAGCATATAGGCTTCGAATTTCAGCAACTAATCTTCCCATCGATCCTTGCTTGTTAACTTCTGGTTCCAGTAACCTTATGGCCTTCAGCGAGTCTGATTCTATTTGGAGTGGCCATGCTCCCATATCCAACGCTACCTTTACCCCTTCTTTGATTGCGCGCAGTTCTGCCTCTACTACATGGCATAGAGGAATCTTGATAGCAAATCCTCCTCTGAACAGACATTCTTGATCCCAAATCACCCCAGCTAATTGAGTGTAGCATTCCTTCACTTTCACAGCAGCATCCGTGTTGCACTTAAACCATCATCTTCTAGGGCATGTCCACCCTAAAACTTCCAATTCTTTACTTGGATCAAGAACAGGGCTTCGGCATGTTGTACAAGCTTCCTTATTGGCTCGATAAAATTTTTCGATAATGAGCATACCATTCCCTGGTCTGGAAAAATCTACCTCATGGATAACTTGATTTCGCCATCCCAAAAGAAATTGTAGGGTACACACAAATCACTCAGGCCAATCGTTGCTCCATTTGGTAGCAAACCCACAGATATTGGCATAGATCCATTCCTGCTTTTCGCACCTAAAAAACCATATTTGATTTCGTGGTTTAACCATACGTTTCCAAATGCTTATTGCAAAGCAACAATCCCTAAATACATGTAATACATCTTCCACCTCTGTCATGCAAATATTGCATTTATCATTATCTTGAAGATGCAAGTGGCGCTTTCTAGCATTAGTCATCAACCTATTATTTACAACTAGCCAAAAGAAACTGCAAAATCGGTTTGGAAGATGAAGTTTCCAAGAAGTATCCCAAAATTTTTCATCAAATATTCCCATATCTACAGCTGGTTCGTTCTTTATCAATGTCTCATATGCAGAGTGTATCGAAAAAATACCTTCAGTGGATGGGATCCAAGACATCACATCAGATCCATTGTTACTAGAGGGAAGTGGGATATCCTTCAATTTGGTGCAGATTTCTGTAGGGATGTATCCCTCAATTTTTGTTGTCCATTCCATGCCATTACTTTCCAAGTATTGGTTAACGACTTCCCACTGCCACTGACTGGGAACTGGAGAAATCACATGGTCTTCCAAATTACCTTATATATCTAACCAGTAGTCCCTCCAAAAATAAGTGTTCCTTCCATCTCCAATTTTTATTTTGCAAAGCTCTTTCATTCTATTTTCAACTCTGCAGATAGCTCGCCACAATGGAGAATCAGGAGAGGTTGCTTTAAAGGGATGTTTACGCCTTTTTGATCCGTATTTATCTTGAAGAACTGCTGACCAAAGTGAGTTTTGTTTTTTAACCCCCCAAGCGAGTTTCATGATAAAGGCTTCATTCATCACCCGAAGCTTCCTAAAGCCTAAACCGCCTTCCACCTTCGGTCTACAAATCTCATTCCAGCTCACAAGATGTGCCCTTTTTTCTGATTTGACTCGCCCCATATAAAGGCTCGAGTTAGTTTTTCAACTTCACCAATGACCCCTTTTGGAATCAAAGCTATCTGCATCGAGTAATAAGGTATAGTCATTACAACTGATTTTGCCAGGACAATTCGTTCCACTAGGGAAAGCGAAGAAGCTTTCCAACTGGAGAGCCGATCTGATACCTTGTTAATAATGTATTGATAACTACCTTTTTGTCTCTTTTATAGTGAATAGGTACCCCTAGATATCTGCCCAAATCATCTGTCATGGTAAAGCCGCTTCTTTGTGCAATCTCCTTTGCTCTCTGGCTCTCTACATTTTTGGAGAAGAAAATACGGGTTTTCTCTGTGCTCACTTTGCTTCCCGATGCATTGCAAAATTTATCCAAGCAGTCCTTCACAATGGTAATTTGCTCTAGGGAAGCTTCTGCAAAAAGAACTACATCATCAGCGAACATAAGATGGGAGATTCCCATCCCCCCTTTCCGAATACGACCAGGGATCCACTTCCCTACAGCCAATGCATCTTGGATACAATGGGTCAATCTCTCCATGCAAAGGACAAATAAATAGGGTGACAAAGGGTCCCCCTGGTGAATTCCTCTAGAAGGTTTAAATTCTTTTGTACCTTCCCAATTCCAGAGAATTCTAAAGGTAGGACTTGTAACACACATCATAATCACATCAACCAGTTTAGATGGCACTCCTGCTTTCAAGAGTGAATCAGCAATAAATTCCCACCGGATTACTTAGAATAGTTAATCAATTAAAACAATAAGTAAAAAAACACCCACTTTGATATTTTTTATCATGAAATAAATTAATTATAAAATTTAATTAGAACTGACAAGAAAATAAAACAATAAGAAGAAGACCATGGAAGAGTGACTATCCCAACAATATTAGATCTTTAATTATCATAAATATTAGTTAGGAATTAAATCTCATGTAACCACTCCATAAGTCAAGTAATCAAATAAAATGGCTGGAGAAAAACTAGGGATACTCATTGTATATGAAAGGGGACTTTGCATAAGGTCTTATTCACCATATTGTGTAATTAATACGATTATAATAAAAAAATATATATATATATGATTAAAAATTATAAGAAAAAACTGTAAAGAAATTTATACTTTTTTTTAATCCAAATATGTCTGTCACATTACCCTTATACTTTGTACTTAGTCGACGAGATCCTTCACATAAATTTTAATGATAATAACGTTTCTACAATTTCCTATATATATGAAATGAATAATTAATTTTTAAGATTATATGGAGGAAGGCAAAAGGTACAACTGTGCTAAAGAAGACTTCCCCTCTATTTTACTATTTTTTTCTTTCAAAATAAATGAATTTCCTCATATTTATTGTTGTTAATGGTGTAATTAAAAACTAAATTTGCATATAGTCAATGCATACATAATATTTTAAGCCCCGCACCACAAGAGAAAAGAAGATAGCACATTACCTTTTTTTTCTCCAGTATTATCTTAAAAATACTAAAAAGATTACTATATGTTTGTATATAACTTGCATTGATACAAGAGCTAATGAGATTGCACTTAAAGGTAACAGTATAAATGTGATTTTTTTTTTCTAAATGGGAGAAGAGAGGAACGAGGAGGAAAAAGACTTTGTTGCAATATCCATGGGTAATGATATTTTCACTGAACTTCTTTGAACAAATAAAACTTTTGCAAGGTTAAAGGCTATGCGATATCAATTTTCTATACAACTAAATATGCATAAAGTTCGAATTTATTGGATTGTAGTATAGACATTAATCGTGCTTTCCATTTTTATTCTTCTTTTATATTATAAAGCCTAAAAAATGAAAAGAAAAGTATTGCGTAAGTTACCAACTCCATGGTGGGGACGGGGTGGAGGTTTAATGGGTGGAACCGCAGAAGAAAAACCCTAAATTGGATAAGCCCTAGAAAAAAAATAACACAAAAAATAAGGCACCCAAGCATTATAAAATTGATATTTATCAAAAAGAGAATAGCATCACTAATTGAACTCCCTTTGTGCCTCTTCTTTTAATGGAAGGACATGAAAAAAGGCATCACTCAATGTTGAAACCTTGAAACCTCAATGTTCATCTCATAATAGTGGAATGAAAAGTGTTATCCTTGTACGAAGCTACATTTCAAATGGCAAGCCCTACTATAGAGTCGAGGCATTTCATGCTTTCTTTCACTCATTTACTTTAAAATATAAACCAACATGCAATCCTTGTAGGGCCAACATTATTTTACTAAACAATGCCCAAAAGACAAGGGGTCATTTAAAAAACTAAGAGGCTTATATGTATTGAATAGATTTGATTATTGATTATATTATTTATTAAGAGGAAGAAATCCTGTTGCTATCTGCCCATAGAAGTGAATTTTTTTTATTTCCTCTTCCAGAAGCCATTGATATATTTTACTTTTATTTTGGAGTGATTTTCATATATTTCTTTAAGATAGTTTTTAAAATTCCACATACGCTGAATCGAGAATCGAGGGATTTTTAGTCACTAGGTATATGTGGATACCCTAGGATACTATTTAGCAATGTATGATGGGGTCTTCGGGTGAACTTAATGGGTCACACACCAATGATGCAATCAAAATCTTATCCTCAAAAAATTCGAGCAAATGTCACATTTGAGGAATACCATATCTTTTCCTTTTTTCTTTGTCAAAAGAATACCATATCATGCTCGTCAGTTCTTTGTAAGTGAGAGACTTGTTGTTGCTTTTTTTCTTTTGTTTTTTGGATTTTTTGAGGTTAAATCTAAATTAATTTACATAAAAAATAAAAATAAAAAATGACATTTTGTATTTGTCTCTCCTATGATATACAAAAAAATCAAGAACACTCGGTTATTTTTATGATAAATATACCCTTATGCCCTTTCGATTTTCTCTATTACTTACCCAAACCTTGAACAGAACTATAAGGTATCTAAGTATCAACAGTCTGACATTAGAGTAATCTTCTAACTCAATAAGTAATGTGATAAAATAAATAAAATATAAAAGTATTTTGGTAATAAAGATAATGATTTATACTTAATTAATTTTTTAACACTACAAAAGAGAGAAATACAAATTTGTCTTCTTCAAATCTCAAGGGTTCAAATAAAAAATAAAAATTTTTTTTTTGGTGAATTAAAAGAAGTGTTGTTGAAACTTCCATCCGGATAGAAATGTTGTTTAGACTCGTCATCATCTCCCTATAAATAGGGACAGTTGCAGAGCATTCTCCAAATCATCCAAACCCCTGTGTGCTTAGTCAACACTCAGAAGTTCTTCATTTTCTTCCGTGAGAGACAAAAGGAAGATAGCAATGGCGACTAATGTATGTATTGCCCTTCTAGTCTCTCTGTTATGGTTCTATTGCTTTACTCATCCTGATTGTTTTATCTTGATATCATATACAGGGTGCTTCAGAAAAGAAGAAGATAGTTGGGGTTTTTTACAAGGCTAATGAATATGCTGCAATGAATCCCAACTTCGTGGGTTGTGTGGAGGGAGCTTTGGGCATAAGAGAATGGCTAGAATCACAAGGCCATGAGTATGTTGTCACCGATGACAAAGAAGGGCCTGATTGTGGTAAGTATACATGTATATGCTATCTGGATTTCATCTTTTGCTTCTTGTTGCTTTAGCTGATCTGGAATGTAATTAGCATATATGGGATCTTTTTGAATGATGAGATTGGTTTTTTCAAAATTAATCAACTGGATCTTGGTTTGAGAATCATTTTTGAGAAACTCCATTCCTTCTTTATGGATTATTAATTGTCTTTAGCTTGTTAATTAATACTTTTTACATGGATGATTATTAATTGATGCAGAGCTTGAAAAACACATACCTGATCTCCATGTTCTGATATCAACCCCTTTCCACCCGGCATATGTAACTGCTGAGAGGATTAAGAAAGCCAAAAACTTGCAGCTTCTTTTGACTGCTGGGGTTGGCTCTGATCACATTGATCTGAAAGCTGCTGCAGCTGCTGGACTAACTGTAGCTGAAGTCACAGGAAGCAATATTGTTTCGGTTGCAGAAGATGAACTCATGAGAATCCTCATCCTCGTGAGGAATTTCGTAGCTGGTCACAATCAGGTGGCCAAAGGGGATTGGAATGTTGCAGGTATTTCTTATAGATCATATGACCTTGAAGGGAAGACAGTAGGAACAGTTGGTGCAGGCCGCATCGGTAAACTTTTGCTCCAAAGATTGAAGCCTTTCAACTGCAATCTCCTCTATCATGATCGGCTGAAGATGGACCCAGAAATGGAAGCTGCAACAGGGGCGAAGTTTGAAGAAGATCTTGATGCAATGCTTCCAAAACTTGATGTACTTGTTATCAACACGCCCCTAACAGAGAAAACAAAGTATGGTTCTTTATCTTGTACCCAAGCTCATTTTTATTTCTTGTTACTTCTAAAGATTTCTCATAATATTGTTTTTCAAATGCATCAGAGGTATGTTTAATAAAGAGAAGATTGCTATGTTGAAGAAGGGAATTCTAATTGTCAATAACGCCCGAGGTGCAATTATGGACACTCAAGCAGTTGCGGATGCATGCGCCAGTGGACATATTGGAGGTAATTTAGAGATATCATTTCCAGCTTGTGAACATAATATCTGGAAAGTTTCAATGAACAGCTTAAAGATGAGCACATAAAACAACAGATGGTGCTCTAACTCAAAGGCAGCTCCCCTAATTTGGTGATTTTCTTTTAACAATCACAAGGAAATCCATCTGAAACATTATGTCCTCAATGAATTTCAGGTTATAGTGGTGATGTGTGGAATCAACAACCAGCTCCCAAGGATCATCCATGGCGATCCATGCCAAGCCAGGCAATGACACCCCATATTTCTGGCACAACAATCGATGCTCAGGTATTTAAACAATTGAATTGATGTTTCTCCTTACCCATTTTGTTTCTTCTCTCTGTTTCATGGAATGCTTATTTGTGAAAGAAAATGGGGAATTGGTGCAGTTGAGGTACGCTGCTGGAGTCAAGGACATGCTAGATAAATTTTTCAAGGGTGAAGACTTTCCTGCACAACACTACATTGTCAAGGAGGGTAAACTGGCCAGCCAGTACCTGTGATTTTGCTCTTTCTCAAATACGAGGATTGCTTTCTACAGAAGAGTCCTTTCATGCGATTTAAACCGGTTCACTGAATCAGAATAATGTAGCTGGGGAAACTATTGTTACTGAAATTTCCCATGTGTGGCATAAAAGAAGTGTTTTCGCATTGTTTTTTGTGTAATCCTTCTCATTTCATTGATTGTATGAGCTTTTGAGGATTTATGAAGTTGCACTTGTGTATCTGATAAGACATGCCTCCTTTCTGTGTAACAAGAAGCCACTTATCCATTCTATTGCACTGAGACAGAAATGACTCTGATATGAATTCAGATGTCTTTTGGTGCCCAGGGCACTCAGATGGCTATCGAATAAAAGTCATTATCCACCAGTCATTCCAAATCCTATTTGTTTACTTTGGTGCCAGAGCACCCTTTTCTAGCCTTTGCGTCTAAAGTTCCATACGGTCCTGAATATGATTGCAGACTCATTTCAGAATCTGAAGAGGTCGTATTTATCTTTGACAGCAAGTGTTTTGTCTAGTTTTAGGGGTTTAATTCTGATGCTTATAGCTCTCGAGCAAATTTTTCAGTTTCGATCTCAGTTACCCTTTAGCTTGTTCCACGTGGCATAGCAGCAGCGTATGAATTTCCTGAGACAAACGTCAAAAAATTAGATTTCTAACAAGAATGGCAAGATTTTTTTTCACCGTTTTAGTGCTATTTATGAGATTTTTTGATAACGGGAGCTCCTCCTCTTTCTTTTTTCTGTTTTTTTTTCCCCCGCTAAACTACTTTTCATTCCTAAAAATAACAGGGATAAATTCTGAGTTACATAACCTTAATAGCCAGGGAGCGGAAATAGATCCATCAGTCCAACTCGGTAAGGAGACTGCCTTCCTAGCCAAGAATTCAACACAATTGTTAATCTCCCTAGGAGGGAACAAGCAAGAAAACGGTCCCTCAAATGATTAATATCCCCTAGCACACTTCGGATAGCAAGGGGAATATTAAGTTAATGGCACTTATAAGAGAGAGGCAATCAGATTCAGCAATAACTGATTCAAATCATTCAACAGGGCAGTGTAACTATCCTTCTCTCTTTGCTAGAGCTTAGAAAACAAAAAAAATTATAATTTGGATTTTATTTTTTTTAATAATCTAATGCTCATTCCCCATAGTGAGCCCCATTAGGCTCTTTCCTCCAAGTGCTCGCTCTCATTCCAAACATTAGGAATTTGACAAATGTACCAAAAGCCTTGAAGCTAATGGAACGAGTTGAATCAACCCCTTTTATTTATCTCATACTAAACTGATCCAATCTAGCACCTATGCATCAAAATAGGCCCCATTAAACACATAACAGCAACCTATTACCTCATTGCACTAAAAGGAACCAACCTCTCTAGTATACCTTGCTCTTCTGGGTACCCTGCCCCCTCCCTCGTTCTCTCCCCACCGCCCAGCCATATGACATTACTTCCTCCAACTCCTTCTACCTGGTTAGCTCACTTATCCATTGAAAATCCCTAGTCTTGACTAATTATGTGGTTCTAACCCTATTGTGACCTATGGCTTCCAATATCAAGATGCCTTTTGTTGCTACATATATCTGACAAGGACTTAGCCTGCCAAAAACCTTGTAGAATAGAAGAACAAATATCAACCATATGAATAAATGCATAAAGCCACACCTAAAGTAGCAAATTAGTGGTACACAACCATCAAAGAATTGCTAAGTTGGTAATGACCATGCTTCTTAATGAAGAAGTCATGGGTTCAACTCTCCCTAATGATATATTTAAATTACATATAAATGCTCCCATGAAAATATAGTCAAAGTGTGCATAAGCTGACTCCGACAAACCTCAAGAAAACACACACACACAAGTGGTATACTTTACTTATTTTTATTTTTTTGGGGATAATATAGCTGTAGTAATACACTATTATAATCTCCCTAGGTTAGGGGTTGGGGAGGGGTTGAAGGAGGGTTACGCTTTCTTCCATCGAGGAGTGCTCACCTTTGCCTTGAAATGTCAACACAAAACATTTAACTAAGTAAATCTGGAATAATATAGTTGATTTTATTTATTTATTTATTACTTCATTTTTGGACTCTGATAAGGACTGATGGGATATAATCCCAGATTTTATCAGAAATTTATCTAGCAGGGAAATGCCTAAAATTTAAGAAAATAAAAACCCATTGACTAGAACCTTGTTGACTAAGACTAAAGTGAAAATAATGATTTAAGTTGGGTCGACCAGGGAAATGGCTTGGCAAGATGATCACTGACAGACTCTTCATCTGTTGATACAAATGTGCCATTGACTCAGAAAGGCCTTAAAAGCTACTCAGTAATTAAATAATAATGAAAGAACAAAAGCCAGTGTAGTCACTGAGTCATGCGTAACACTAAAGGAGGGGGTGTTTCATAAGGGTGTCACCTTTAAGAATCACCTTTCACCCAATTGAGGGGGTATTTTAACAATATGACCATTCATGTGTTCTAGATCTTTGCCATGTGATTCAACAGGATGACTTGCTGGCTCAACCATAGGTGATGAATCATGGTCCTGTCCATCAGAAAAATCATCCAAGACAATACGAAGCATGTTGTAAGGAATCAGGATCTGAGTAAGAGAACTATTGATTCTTGTCATCACTGGTGGTGCTTGTGGCTTCTTATAAGTAGAGATAGAGTTGCAGAGCCAGAGCATTCTCCAAATTGTCCAAGCCTTTTGTGTTCATTCATCACTGAGAATTTTTTCATCTTCTTCCCCTAGAGAGAAATAAATTAAGCTATGGCAATGATGAATGCTGCAGCCTCTGTCATCAAAACCATTACTGCTAAATCCCCTGCACCATCTGATGCAGAATTGGCAGCATATACAAGGAAGAGAAAAGCCCAATGGTCAAGCCCATCAAAGCCTAAGGATATGATCCAAAACAGCCCATGGCTTGCATGGGCTATGACTATTGTAGTGGGTTAAAATGAGCCCATGGTTTCATGGGCTTGGATTACTTTAGTGGGAGAAAACCAGCCCACATATTTTGAACTAAGTCCAAGTCTAGCTTTGAAAAGTCAATAAAAGGAGCTAGTAGTGGGGTGTAGTAGGTGGATGTTTCCATTATTGTTTTGACTAGTGGTGTTGTGTAGTTGAGTTATTAATAGGTAGGTGGTGTTAGCTAGTGGTTGGATGTTACTATTAGTGTTTGTGTCTCTTTAGAATGCTATATAAAGAGACTTATGTAAGAGGTGAAAAAACAACTTGGGAAATGAAATCAAATTGCTTGCTAGCATTCCTCCTCTTGGAGAACCCTTGTGTTTGATCAAGGTAGATTGGTGTTCGATCCAATCGATCCACCTTGCGGTGAGAAGCCTAGGTGTTAAGACTCCTTGTGTTTGATCAAGGAAGGTTGGTGTTCGATCCAATCGATCCACCTTACAGTGAGAAGCCTGGGTGTTACGTGTTACATTGTTATTGTCACTTTCTTCATTATAGTTCTGCCCCTATTGGAAGATCTATTCAGCCCGTTATAATACCATTCTAGTTTTAGCCATCTTTCCCATCTAAACTCTGTTTCACTTTAAGTCCATCAAATTTGCAATTGTCTCCCTGTGAAAAGGTCCTATTTGGGTACTGTTTTGATCAATCAAATTCGGTATCTACATTACCATCTGTCATTAAAACTGTTGCTGCTGCATCACCTATCAGCAAAGCCCTTCATGTATGTAAATGCTTTTCCTAGTCTCCCTTATTATGGTTCAACAATTTTAGATTTCTAGTGTTTTTCCATTTTCTCTCGGTGAAGCTATTGATTCCATACCAAAATATAACTTACTTAAGTAGCTTCAGATTCTCCTATGATGGGTTTCATTTTGTTATAGAATTTCAGTTTTTCAGATTCTAACCCAAGAATAACAGGTCTTGTTTTTGTCTTCTCCAAGAGTGTCTTGATTTTCCTACGTTTAATTGATTTTAGCTGTCAATACTACAGCCTGTGGTTGGGTAGAATTCATCCTTAAAACCTAGCTTGGTGCTTTAGTACCTATAAGTCCCTACATCAGGCTTCTTGTATCTGATTTGGATTTTTTACTTCTGCCTAACTTTTGGAACCACAATAATTAAACTGACAAATAGAATATTTTGTGTATTTCTAAGAGTTATTACTTAGCTCAATGTACAACAAGAATTCTCATCCTAATGAACAGCATTAGCACTTATAAATCTATGCTACTCTCTATGACAATCATTTAGACAGATTTGCTTCTTCTCCCCTATTAGACTTCAGTAAATAGAGAATATGGGTTCTATTGATCAGAGAGTCCAGAATTTCAAGTTTCTGCATTCATGTAAAATCATATAGTCTCCAAACCTATTTGTTAAGTTTTGCCCTACATAAACTCAAATAACAGTTTAGTTTTATTAGTAGCAGCAGCTTCGCTAGTTCAATGTTGTTTCCGCTGTTAGAAGTCACTATCTTTGGATAATTCAGTGATTCATTCTGTGAAGATACCTATTAATACATCGGCATCTTTTTTTGGCCCAGTGACTTATTAAAACTTGCCATACACTGCTGTAAATTCCAAAATAGCTCTCATACTAATCTGGATCTTTAATAATGAGGCTGATATGCTTGGACAAGTCCAGTCCCAATTGAATTCAATTGGCAATGCATTCCGTATCTTTCAGATGAAAAATCTTGCTACAGCCATAGCATTTGGAGGTTTGTACAATACCTTCATGGTGCCATTAGCAGTTTTTTGAACAATGCTTTGAAGTGCTACAGCAAACCCACATTTGAGGTGTTTGGCATCTAATGTTATAAAGCAGTCTCTGCAAATCCCCTGCAAGCCTGTCCCAAGAAATAACATATCCGCTAAAGAATGTGCTTTAATGAAAATTGCTATTATCTTTATTGGCACTGATAGGATTTTTCCAAATAAATACTCAGCAGGAACCCAACATCTAATTCCACACAGATTCAAAAAAATTTAACCTAGGAATTTAACAGATCAATTTCCATGTGCATGATACTGAATCAACTTTAGCCCCTTCCGTCCTTCACTTCAAATTTATCATTTGGGTTCATGCGTAATGGATGACAAATTTTATACGTCCCTACGTTTAACAGACATCACAGCTACGGTTGCTTCCTGCTAGGCATCGTTCAATACCTTATTGCTCTGTTTGGCAGAAGCTATGCACTTGATTATGTATAATTTACTCGTTCTGATTCCTTCCTTGTAACATACAGGTGTCTCCTGGAAGCAAGAAAATAGTTGGGAGTGTTCTACAAGGCTAACGAGTATGCTGCAATGAATCCAAACTTCATGGGCTCTGTGGAGAGAGCTTTAGGCATTAGAGACTGGTTGGAATCACAAGGCCATGAATACATTGTTACCGATGACAAAGAAGCGCCCGACTGTGGTAAGCACACAATATATTTGCTAACTAGATTTTATACTTTTCTTGTTATTTTTTTTTTCTGATCTAGGAAAAAATTTTGGTTATGCATTAGTTTTTGCAATAACATAGTCTTCGTTTATGTTGAGCCAAGCTTGGAGTGGCTAGTCACTGGATAATGGTTTACTTTTTAAGGATTAATTTGTGGGTGATGAGTCTTTCTTGATGCCCTGATAAGAACCCATTAGCAATAATTCTGATCCACATGTATACCATGAGAGTATCACAGTCAGTGCATGAAATTTTAAGAGGCAATTCAATATTTTTGTCTATTTCTGAAATTCCTTTGTTTCTTCCTAATTTGATGAAATTCCTTCATTCCCTGCTAATGGGTTGTTCTTTTTCTTTAGCTTGTTAACTAATGTCTTTTCCTGAATGATTTATTTGCTAATGCAGAGCTTGAAAAACACATTTCTGATCTCCATGTTCTGATATCAACCCCTTTCCACCCAGCATATGTTACTGCTGAGAGGATTAAGAAAGCCAAAAATTTACAGCTTCTTTTAACTGCAGGGATTGGCTCTGATCACATTGATCTAAAAGCTGCAGCAGATGCTGGACTAACAGTCGCTGAAGTCACTGGAAGTAATGTTGTTTCGGTTGCAGAAGATGAACTCATGAGAATCCTCATCCTTGTAAGGAACTTCGTAGCTGGTTACGATCAGGTGGTCAAAGGGGATTGGAATGTTGCAGGTATTTCTTATAGGTCATATGACCTTGAAGGGAAGACAGTAGGAACAGTTGGTGCACGTCGTATTGGTAAACTTTTGCTCCAAATATTGAAGCCTTTCAACTGCAATCTCCTGTATCATGATCGGCTGAGGATGGACTCAGAAATGGAGGCCACAACAGGGGTAAAGTTTGAAGAGGATCTTGATGCAATGCTACCAAAACTTGATGTACTCATTATCAACATGCCTCTAACAGAGAAAACTAAGTATGGTCTTTATCTTATACCCGAGATTGACTATGTATATTCTTATTGTCTATGCCACAGATTTAGATCTCTTATCACTTCCATAAATTTCTTAATGATATTTTTCAAATGCATCAGAGGAATGTTGATAAAGAAAAGATTGCTAAGTTGAAGAAAGGAGTTCTAATTGTAAATAATGCTCGAGGGGCAATTATGGATACTCAAGCAGTTGCTGAAGCATGCGCCAGTTGACAAATTAGAGGTAATCAAAAAACTAGTATTTCAAGATTGTGAACATAATGTGTGGACGGTTTTGACAAACAACTTAAGAAGAGCAAATAAAACAAAAGATACTGCACAGACCCTCCTAAGGCAGCTTTTTTTATTGGTGATTTGCCTTAAAACACAACTGATGGGAAATCATCTGAAACATTATGTCCTCTACAGTTGAGCTCATGAATTACTTTCTGTTTGTTCCAATAGGTCAAATTCTATCAGTTGCCCTTTTTGGTGTTCGGGTTGTGGAATCTAGGGGGTTTATCTAAATTTGTTCTTCTCCATCCCTTCTTCAATAATTTGTTTTCTTTGTAATTTCAGGTTATAGTGGTGATGTGTGGTATCCACAACCAGATCCCAAGGATCATCCATGGCGATACATGCCAAACCAAGCAATGACACCTCATATTTCTGGAACAACAATTGATGCTCAGGTATTTAAACTTTTGATATCTTCTTATTGTTCACTTCCTGGTATATCTTTTTCTTCCCTATGTTTCACTGAATGCTTACTCATGAAAGAATATGGGGAATTGGTGCAGCTGCGGTATGCAGCTGGAGTTGAGGACATGCTGGATAGGTACTTCAAGGGCGAAGACTTCCCTGCACAAAACTACATCGTCAAGGAGGGCCAACTGGCCAGCCAGTATAAGTGATCCTGCTCTTCCTTAAAGATGCGATTTGCCTTCCATTCAAGAGTCTTTCTAATGCATTTAAACCAGTTGACCAATTTACTTGTGAATAATGTATCTAAGGAAAACTACAGTGACAGAGATTTCCAATGTTTAGTAGTAAAAAAACATCTTCCCATGATTCGGTTTAATTCTTTTCGGTTCATTTTATTGTATGAGCTTTGAGGATTTATAAAGTTGGGTATTCCCATTGATAAGCACATTCTTCTGAGTGTATTAGGAATGCAATTGTCCATGCTAATTTAGTTGAGAGTTGAGACATAAAAAAGTGGAGGTTGGGATGCAAATGGATGGTAAAAAAATTCCCTTGGCTCCTGATTAATAGATTACCTAGTATCTGAGATTGGTCATTTCAGATGGTAAAAATATTTACTCAGAGTCTCAGACTACATTTCAACATATAAAGTAATAATGTTGTAATCTACTCTCCCTAAGGATTAAAAATCTTGTTTATTCATTATTAGCTGTATAGGTTAGAAAGGTATGGTTTACCTAATGATTAATATTTAATTATAAGTAGTGGTTATACCAAAAATGTTTTATCACAATAATTTAGTATTTGACTTCAATAATTTAACATTATTATATTCGAACTGGCCATTTAAGTTGACAGATTCGAATTTGAATATAAGTAAATTATCATTCGCTACCTCCATTTTATAGTGTTTTCCTAATGCTTTTGTAATCACCATCCAAGCCTTCAGTCACACTACTTCGTAGCTGTTGTTTCTGAGATATCTCTAGTTATTGTCTCCTTCCAAATCCTTCAGTCATCATATTATTCAGTTTTCATGTGAGTCGTGTTCAACCGAAACATTTCACTACAATAAAATGCAAAGCTAAGCTCTGAAAATCATCCATGGAAAAGGCTGGTACAAACTCCCTCTAAATCCCAAGAGGAAAATACAGAAACGAAGATAATAAATAGTACAGAAGGGTACCTATAAGAGAGAAGTCAAAATCAAGACCCTGCAAGCAAGATTTGGAATTTGCACATTCCCTCTTGATTGAGCAAATCATCGTACTTGCAGTCATTACCTGCAAAATTAGAGAGTTTTAGTCTCAAATTATGATCTCAGCTCAAGACATTCATGGTAGATCACTTGTTTACATTCTAGAGATTGACAATTAGACGTGGTTCACCAAAGTTTGATGGAGAAATTATACAACCCTAATTCTTTTTTTCACCTCTTTACGAGATTAACATCTTGACGTGCGACAATATTAGAAAAACCCTAATCTCCAAATCACAAAGTTACTCCAACATAAACGACTTTCACAAATCAGGGGTGGAAGTGTGGAACCTGATATTAAGTAAGAATCTATGATACTCCCTCGCTTAAACTTTGATTCTTCAATGTGATATGACATACTTCGCCAAGTAATGCTATGAACTGAGTCTGAATTTGTTTCAGAGTCTAGTTGCTAATCTCTATGCATCAATTTTGTAGTTAAAATACTTCACAAAATAAAAAAACGAATAAAAGAAGAAAAACAAAAGTCTGACCTCCAAGTCAGGAGTCGGGACCGACCGGTCAAGTAACCGGTCTAATGGAATGCCTGCTCATAAACGGTCAATTAGGTACATCAAAGAAATAATTTAACGGGAATCGCATCATAATTGTATATGATCCTCTAACTGTCAGGTAACTTCCCATCTGTGCTCTTTTACACTTCTTCACCACATATTAAAAAATATATCTACCTTTGAATTCTAATAAAGTTAATCATAAGTGAAACTCTCATGAACTCCTTCCTTATTTGTGGTTGAAAAGCATGAAGAGAGCACGGGGATCTCTCTGTTGCGACAACAGTGCACTGCAGAGAATTTTTTTTCCCAGAGAGCACATACTTCCATCCATCAAGTCTGAACACGTCACAATTCAATAGTACACGTGAGATTAAAGTTCATGGGCAAGATATGAAGTTTGCATACTTACTTTTTGATGCGGTAAATTATAGTTATATTTTTGTTGTTGAGTCAATACTTGCTGATGAGTAAATAATGATACCGTTGAGCCAACAGAAGTGGACTGCGAAAAACATGAATCAACCAGGACCAACTAGGCTGGAATGAGCCAACTTGAGTGTTAACCCAAAGCACCCCCATGATCCGGCGTGCGTAGCAAGGAAATTAAGCAAGACATGTAAATTAAAGATCCTGATCCTGAAAGACTTGGGAGACCATATTGGAAAGAGGAATCCATGAGATCCCTGACTCCTAAATCAATACAAACCCTAAGATCGGATGAACCACCAAGAAGCAAGCTAACTCAATCGGACGGAGACAAATCAAAGGTAACATGTATATAAACCAACAAGTCTCGCGGCCAAGGGAACAGAGTTCTTTCCCATCTTTTGTTATTTTGTTTAAGCTCTATAACTCACTGGAGCTCACTGAGTGGTGCACTTACTGACTTGACTGTCAAAAGCAAATACCCAACCGACGAGTCGGCCCACATCTAATAACTATTTTAAGGAGGTTTACACTGAAGCCAAGTAGCACAAACGCATATTCTTTTTCTTCCCTAACTTGTGCTTATAAATAGGAATGGTCCAGTTTCCTGCATTACCAACGTGGAGAGAATCCCATTACCACATCAATAGATGTTTTGAGAGGAAAAAGAGAAGTGCTTTGGTGGACCCTTTTATCACGGGTGTGCAGATTTTTGGTCCACCCAATTATTGTTTTGGGCTCATTTAATCATACAACTGGATGGACCATGGATAGGGTCATGTTGAAATTGAATGGCGCATGTTCTAAACGTGCTGTGAGACAACCGCGCATGAATTACTATCATACCCTCAAAACCTTTTATGCCTTTTTTTCATTCATGGAACTACATTAGTGCCAGGACCATGTCCTTTTCCCATGGGTCTACATTTTCTACAATTCTCACTCTTTATAATTTTCTATAATTTATTTATAGGATTATGACACATGGTAGTCAATAATCCAACGTTCAGAATTATAACCTAATTATGAACGGACTCTAATGAACTCCTAAAATTAAGTCTCAATAAATGAAGAGAGATAAAATTAAGAGTAATTTTTGAAATTCATTAGAGTCAAATCTTAATTGGGTTATAATTTTGAATATTGGATTATGAACTGTCAAATGCTACAATCCTAGATATTAATTACTGGGAATGGCAAGGATAGGAATTGTAGAGGATGTGATCGTGGTCCCCTCCCCAAATTTTTGGGAAATCTCATCAATTCTAGGGAAAAAAATTAACAGTACAAATAATGGATAAAAAAATCATTATATTTTATATAAAATATCACCACTTGCTCCTTCCAACGTTGGATATATTATCTGCACCCTTTGTGTCGACCTTGTGATAATTAATGTTCTTGTTTTATTAAATAAAAAATGTATCAGCTCATGTTGTTAAGTGAGAGAAGGCATCTTTTTTGGTAATAAAAGAAGGAACCTCAAAAGGTATTAATCTTTTATTCCATTTCACATTAATTAAGAGGCGCAAGTTTTAAGGTAGGCGATCACTCAGCCAGAGGCCAGCTCCGCATGCTGGTTTAAAATAAGGTACAAAACAATCCATCTGACAACACAATAAATGTTTTTTTGGTAAGACTTGGAGATTATTGGTCACGTGCTTCATTTCATAATTCATTTCTGCCCGAGAGGATAACAAATGAAACGTCCCACGCTATGCACGCGAGGGTAGGGGACCTAAAGATTAATCAATCTCAGGATGGCTTAATTAGCGATTTAAACAGTATTAATTAAACTGATATCCCCAATATATTGACTTGAACCAGAAATTAGCTCAAAAGATGGTCAAAACAGGCCAAAGGTCAATATGGTAAAAAGCACTAAATTCCGTGAAACGTTGGGACCTAAACGGCCACCCCGAGATCATTAAAGTACAAGGAATGATTAGGGTCGCATCACTTATTGTATTTGAGTTCACAAGTAGGGATTCACAACATTTAACGATCAAGGAACAAATACTCTTGATGGATCTTAAAGGTAACTTCCAGCCAACTGTATAAACTCTTCCATTCAAGGCACAAGGCATGCTTTAATTACGCTATTTCTGGTTTTTAAGACTCTGTAGATCATAACTTGTAGAGTTTTCCTTCAAATTGCTAGCATTCACTGACTTGATCAGCAAAGATATTTTCTTGACCACCTTAGGTCAAGCACATTGTTTTGCAGGTTTCGTACCGGTTGATGGATCAAGTTCATTGTAATGTAGAAATTAAGAAACCCTAAACCTTAATTATTATCCATGTAACACCCAAAATATAGTTTCTTTGGGTTCCCATCATGGTTCTTAAGTATAACATCGATGCATTTTAGTTTAAATATCAAGATTTGTCAAGAAGAAACTTCTTTTCTTCTTTCTCATATTGCCTATTAGATCTTCAAGCAGTTTTTTCGGAAAATATTATTGAATTGATGCACAATCAACATAACGTTCTTGGATTACAGAAGAGAGGTTATCATAGGGACACAAGATACATATCCATGAACAATCAATAACTCAATAGATGTAGATCCACAGAGAATAGAAAGATCATAATTAAGTTCCTTTGGCCTTGATATGGTACTTGCACATCTTCTTGTTGATGCAGCTGATCATCATATTTGCAGAGTCAATACCTGCAAAATTACATTATTTGAATCTCAACTTAATTAAGATATTAAGTAATTAATGATAGTTCATTAATTAGCTGGTAAATTAAAAATTAACAAACCTGCAAGGTATGCACCATGGACATATCCATTGTAGTGCTCGCTGGTGTGTTCTCCCGTGAAGTAAACCCTTCCAACTGGTGCCTTTAGTATTAGAGAGAGAGAGAGAGTAGAACAAGTATTAATTAGTATCTCTTAATTAATATTAATTACATACATTGGTTAAGATATATTTTAATTACTTACCCTAATCTGATCGAACTCGTAACGGCTAACTCCAATGGGCCAATTCGAAAAAGTGCCCTTGAAGAACCGGTTCGACCACCACTTGGGAACCAATATATCTGTGGCTTCAGGGATGTGATTACCAAACATGTTTCGCAACACGTTCATGATCTCAGCCTTCGTTTGAGAATCTGGTTGCTGTTCTATCCTTCTTGACTCATCATCTGTAACTGTTACCAGAAGCACATTTGCTCCAGGGTACTCCGTGTCAAATTGCTTTAAAACATAAGAGTTTGAAAACAAAATTAATAAACAGCAGATTCGATTCATCTCTTGATATTATATATATATAGATGATAGATCGAAGAAACCCATCAAACTCACTCAACACCTGAATCTCTACCTGCCAAATGGTGTAGTATCCTCTTTGTTCATGAGCATACAAGAAGAACTCAGTGCCATTGCCAGTAGGCCAGAATTTTGAGGGGAACTTCAAGAAAATCTTGGTGTAGATAGACATATCAAACTGGTACATGGCCCTGATCTTCCAAGCCTGTTACCATTGCGTTCAAATTATCATGAAACAATGAATCAATAAGTACTAAAAGAGTCACAAATATTGATGAATGTTGGGCTCTGGGTTTAGTTTAATCAAAACAATATTCACCCTGGGTCAAGGATCATATCCTCTATATCCAGGTAGGGTGTGGGTCCCGTGCCGGTCACTAGATGCCCTGTACGTGATATCCATTCAACGGTAGGATATAGACACGTACCTTGCCCCGGTCACAAGGTACCTAAACTTACCACTGAAAAAAGTTGCAAGAGTTAGGGTTTTATGTTATAAATAACATCTTTGTCCCCATTACGATTCTTTGTCAACTTGACTTGTTCTCTTAATAAAATTTTCATATTGTTAACCCAAAAAAAAGGATGGCGTGTAAGGTATGTAGTGATAAGTGATAACACTCACCGGCAAATCAGGCACAAAATTGATGAGATTAGTCTGTAAAACACCAATACTGGCTGAGACCAGCACATATCCTGCTCTGTAAACTGATCCATCCTCGGTTTTTACTATCACTCCACTTCCAGAATAGCGTATTTCGCTCACAGCCTGCAATGCCATTGATGAGATTCATGTAAGATTTACTAAAAATAGATAGGGTTCTTTCTCTCTCTCTAGCTCTCTCGCTCAAAAATGATAGATAATTTGAGAAATAAAATGATTCACCTTATTAAGCTTGAGGCGTGGATCTGTGATAACACCAGCTTTGTTAGTGGAAAGGAACTGGTGGGCGATATAGTAAACGACGCTCTCATAACCTCGAGGATCTGCAACAAAATACACATCTTCCCCAAAGTTGGAAAAGGTGGATAGTGGTTGCGTGTTCTGCAAACTTGTAACCCTTGGTGGTTCTGCAAACTCGTAATCGTTGTTGTAATAATCTACCGCCATGTCCAGCGGCGTTGACGGAACACTGATTCAGAAACATCAAAACCAGATCAGGTACTTTCATCCTCGTATGCAAGAAAAAAATTACTAGTATATAACAAAAGATAAGGGAGATCGACCAGATAAAATTTGCTACTGGGATTTGCGAGTTTCCAACCCTGATTACCTTGAAAGAGTTAAGTAATGTAACTAAAACACAGATAGAAAGTTTATTAGCAGCACTAAGAACCTCTTCCTGAATCGCAGCAGGTACAGTGGTCAGCTTGTTTCAGAGATTCCATAACTCTGTTACAAACTTACAATTGTTCTTACTAGTAAAAATAATGGAATCCAGCTGGGTTCTGGGTTCTGGCAGACCATTTACGTAGAGAAGAAAACAAAAAGCCTGATATTAACCTATCTAAATCATTCAAACCTTTTTTTTTTTTTTTTTTTTTTTCTTTTTGTTGGGAGTAAAATACAAACCAAGTTTTTAATGGGAAGAGAAGAGACTACCCAGATGATCAGTACTACAGAGCAATCATGAAACTTGTGCTTAAGAGCTCAAAATTGTATTATAACCTGTTTGAAAGGCGTTGAGCAGACAACACAGAGATGTCTTCATCTCTGTGAACTGACAAAGATTGAGACAATTTACTGGTGAAATCGATGGCTTTTTCTGCAGTATCCAGAGATGCTTGAGCTACAGACGATTCATAGAGTCCACCTCTGCAGAAACAACGCAAGAATGCAACTATGAGAAGGAGATGAGATCTACCTACATGTAGAACGTACTCATGCAAATGCAGGAAAGTATTAATGTGTAACTGAGACCAAGATAGACAAGTTACTTTTGTTTATAGGTGTTAGAGGAGAGATTGTCAAAGTCAGAATAGAAAGTTTTGAGTTTAAGCTTCTTGGCCATTGTCCATATGGGATTTACTTGAGGACCACCAACTCCTTCTACCCAGTTAGCTCCCAATTCCACTGAAAGCCCAGAAAAATTGGTTTTATGCATTCTACCACCAATACGATCTGTGGCTTCCAGTAGCAAAAAGTTCTTTATTCCTGCATCTGATAGTGTCTTTGCTGCAGATATTCCTGCAGATACAGTAACAGATAAACAAATTAGTGCATCTCAAGAGATATCTATATAATATACCAAATTTTCATGGATTTGAATCAGAGAAACAGGGAGAGATCTACACACCAGACATTCCTGCTCCAACAATAATGACAGTGGGAATTTGCTCCACAGCCAGTGTTTCAGTCAAAACCAGGCCAAGCACCATACTGGCAATGAAGGCAGCTACCATTGCTCTCTTCATCCTCACCATCACCATCTCCATCTCTCTCTCTCAATGCTCACAGAAACCTATCCAGGCCTGTCTATTTATAAGCAGAACCTGCAGTAACTTTTGTGTTAAAAGGGGTGAAACAGTGAAGCTATAGCTGTTACCAATGCAGAAAGTTTAAAGTGGCTTGTTTGTGGGGGTTTTAGTTTTGAAATTCAAATACTCTCTCTGGTGTCAACTAAGGAAATATTTTATTCCAACAATAAAAACATTTAAAATGCATCCACGTGGTTATATTATCTCCAAAAAAACAAATCCATGCGGTTGTTGGCCACTTGTGCTGGAGAATAGGCTAATTTGCTTTTATAATATACCAAAAATCCAAAAAAATAAATAATAACAAACAATAAAAAGAAATTATATATATAAGCGACAGCCTTTGATATTCAAAGAGGGTTACAAGTTACAACTTACAAGTGCAATTATCGTTCTTCTCCAAAAAGATCGAGAAGGTATTATATGTGGAATAAGTTCACGTGATTAATTATAATTAGTTTGTTTTTTTTTTCTTAATCTGTTGATGCCGACGTTTGATGTGGAATGCTTTGTCTATTTTCCTCATCGCTTTGATTGCGATATTAAAGATTGATACGGTACTTACTTTTACATGTGGGGATCACATCTCTTTTGAGTGCTTTGTCTGGTGGTAATGCCTGAAATAATAATGAATAATTTTTAAGGATAAGTATGACCTATTTTCCTTTTCAACGTATCAATTATCTCCCATAGAATCATAGATTTAAAAGAAAATTTAAAAATAATAAATAAACAAATGTGTGAATATGTTAATTAAATGACTCTAATATCCGAATCATCCAATAAAATTCTTATTTTTCCTCTCCTTATTTATGAATTAGTTAACTTAGTCTTATATCACCGGTTAAATTTTTAAAAATAAAATAAGAAAACAACACTCTGACGGCTGGCAGTTAGAGTAAGTCTCTGTCTTCTTTCTGTGTTCATTCTCTATTTCTTGATAAACGCAGGTAAAAGGGTTTTCAAATGAGTCGATAGAGAAGGAATAAAGGAAGAAGAAAGAGATATTACTGTCGACAAGAATCAACAACCGGTGATATTAGATTAAACTTAACTAACCGATAAATAATGAAATAAAAAATATGAATTTTATTGGATGATTTAAATTTTGTTTAACAAATCTGACTGTGAATATTTATTTAGAGCTGTTCAGCTAACTTATTCACATGTCCATTCAGCTACACTTTAGCCTAAACAAAGTTTTAAGCAATAAATAATTTTCTAGATGGTGCGTGCATATACTAGCAAATGCAATATCAAAATCTTTGTCTATATTGCCCTTATATTTTAATTAGGGGTGTAAATGAGTCTTATTCGAATCGGATAGTGGTAATACCATATCCTTAGCGTTATTTTATTTAGACACATTTGAATAATTTTTATCAAATTTTTAATGACTTATGTAGATTTGGATGACATTCAAATATACATTTTTTAAAATAGATTATTCCCAAATGGACACGAATGCATATTGAATACAAGTTTTGGATTCTAGTACCTTCATTCTACTAATCTCTTCATAGCATTATTGCAACCTCTTTCCCCATATGGATCACTTGAATAGAATTTTTGGACTATCCGGTGACATCTTTATTGTCTTATTTGTAAGGGTTAAGATTTGAAATTTAAAAGTTTGACAACTTTAATTTTCTCTATTAATTTTAGGCTTTAATTTTTTAATTTTTATATCTTTTAACAATTGGTTTTCTTATGTATTTATTATTATAGAAAATCTAGAAGCTATTTACATTTCTCAAACAAAAAAATTACAAAAGTATAAAATGAAAATTTAAAAAGTTAATTAAATAATTTGATTGGACGAATAATAATAACAGGTATTATCATATCAACGTCTTATTAACATTAAACAAATTTGAATACTTTAAATGAATATGAATACACATATTAAAAAATAGAATAAATATTATAAATTTTTTACCAATCATTCGAATGTGAATAAGTGATCATGTCCAACAATTCCTCCACTAAATAGAATAAATATTATAAATTTTTTACCAAAGAAATAAAAAATAAAAACAAAAAATCAATCTTGTACCTTCCTAGAGTCTTGAGCACCAAAAAGAACAGCAAGCAAGCAAATAGCGAACCAATATCAAGTCTATTTCTTCCAAGGAAATGGACCATCCATTATCCTGTAGATGTGTGACATGTGTTTCAACACCATATCAAACGGTAGAAATTCATTTACATGTCACATCAATCAACTCTTTGATGTGACTTATAAATAAATTTCAACTATTTATTGGGATGTCAGGATCAATGTTTAAAGTATCGGTATCGAGTATCGTATCGGTCAGGTGATTTTAAGAGACGTATCGCCCTATATCGAGTATTGTATCGCTATGAGTAATGTATTTTAGTGTACTTCAGTAGAAGACTTATCGAGATGTATGGTATCGGTCGAGTCAAATATGTATATGTATCGACTAGTATCGTATGGTATCGTGGAATACTTAAAACCTTGGTCAGAATACATGTCACACATCTTTAAGAAAATAGATAGGCAATTTCTAATAAGTAGCGGATTAATATTTGTCAAAGGAAATTGACCATTCATTTCGATCCCATCATTTTATTTACGTCGCATATCATACATACGTGGACTATAAAATAAATTCATACTAAAAGATGGGCCCGAAAAATTTCCAGAAAGCAGAAAGCGACCATTCAAACCAAGTAAGGCTTTTTATTTTAAATTTTGTGATGAAAAAGTTCCAGAAATGCCTCTTCTGGAAAAGGCTCATGTACCGATGTCCTTCCGTCAGAGGGGGTGAGGTGAGGTCAGGTCCATGATTTTATTGTTTTTTAAATATTTTGGGAAGACAGAGAGTGTCCATGACGACCAGTGCGAATCTGGATCCTCACCTCGTCGGGTTTCTGACCATACAAAACATGGGGCCCACGGGTAAAATTAAATTTTTTTTTTTGTGTTTTTTCAAAAAGTGTTTTCACCGTGGGGCCCACTGCTTTGTGTGGTCAAAAACCGTCAGGAGAGCTGATCCGGACCAGTGCAATTATTGCAAATCTTTTATCCCAAAAAAATAATAATGCAGGAGAGAAGGATGGGCGTCGGTAGATTTCTATTTTTGTCATGAATGTTAACTTTTTTTATATTAGGATAGTCAGAATTTAATATTGATAGGGTAAGATGTGATGATTTTTTTACCTATTATTTTTAATTTTTTAAATTCTCTTTCTTTTTGATAAAATTTTATTTTTTATTTTTTTATGCTATGAAAGAAAGAGGAGAGAATATAAAAATTAATAATTCACATTGGAAGATGGTCAAAAGATAAAAAGAAAAATAAAAACTCAAATGTGTTGGGTTGGTGTCTTGAATTATGTAGGTCTATATAATAATAGTTTTTGTTGTGAAGAACATATAGCCCAAGGGGCCCCGAGACGAACGTGCATCCCACTCGGGATAGAGAAGTCTTCTTAAGGAAAGTCCTCGTAGGAGGATTCTGAGAATCCATTATGGAGTAAAATACATACCTCATCGGGACATGTGTCTTCTGCATGCTCGGGAGGAATAGTGTTCTCCCTTGAGAAGCACAGAAAACCCCCTCGGGGCATGTGTCTTCTACATGCTTGGGAGGAACGGAGCTTTTTCATAAGAGGCATAGAAAACCCCCTCGAGAGGAAGTTTATTGACCCCCTCGGGAGGAAGCATATTCACCTCTTCAAGAAACATGTTCGGAATAAGCTCAAGACTCCCAGTTGGACTAAGTCCAAGAGT
Organism: Hakea prostrata; assembly: GCF_041222555.1. Lineage (NCBI taxonomy): Eukaryota > Viridiplantae > Streptophyta > Magnoliopsida > Proteales > Proteaceae > Hakea > Hakea prostrata. The sequence continues at coordinate 8,201,276 of NC_142602.1, read as the reverse complement.
GACGTTGCAGATGGCCAAGTCAGAAGAGTTAGTTACAGATAACTACTCAATAAGGCTGTTCCGAGAATTGGGGAGATGAGTCAACAGATAACGGTTCTATCTGGTGCGACAAAGAAAGAGCCTTTATTCTGAGGATACTCCACTCACTTTTCAACTATTGATCCAAAACTCAATGAAGCGCCGTCTCCAGATAACTTCTATATAAACCCACTTCCTACATGGAGAAAGGAACGAGAAATCATCTGAGTAATTATTCATTACGTTCTTGATAACTCTCTCGAGAACTCTCTCAATAACTCTTATTGTTGCCTAAGTTGACTTGGGCGTTGGAGGCGGTTCCCCTGCCAAAACTTGGCCAGACCGTTCTTGTTTTCTCTGTGAGTGCAGGCAACTCAGCTATTCCAACTTGGCTGAAGAGCTCTTAAGGTGGTCATCTTATTATCCGGCCCTAGAAGAAATTCTATACGCAACAGTTTTGATTATATTTGAAATTAAAATAGGGTTTGGATCAATTAGTAATACTAAATTAAAATTATAATTATATTAAAATTAGAGTTTTAGGTTTTCTTATAAATAGTCTTTTCAAATAGCCTAATTGTCTCTATAGGAGATTGGCTTATCTTGAAAATAAGGATGGGACGCAAGTAAATAATAGTATTTTATGGGTGTAAAAATGATGTGAGGTTTTTTGAAATGGTAGAACTTTTTTATTTTTAGTGGACGTAGTCAGGTTGAACAAATCAGTTAAATTTTCTTTGTGTTCATTTTGTTTGTGTGGTTCTCTGTTCATGATTGTACATCCGATATCCCATTAAGAGACTCACGAGGATTAATCCATGAAAATCAAATTTATAATCTTTTTACTAAAAAATATTGATCATTATCAAGTAAACAATGTGATGTTGATTCTATCTTATTTTATTTTATGGTAATTGAATTTGTAATAAAATATTTGTCACATTATCAACGTTATATTGATGGTCAAAATAAAGATGTAGGATGTGTTTGTAAATATAATCCTTTTCTTACCAAAAAAAAAAAAAAAAGTAAATATAATCCTTTTATTTAAATTTAAGAATTTCATAATTTGTAAATTTGTTGGATCTGGCCCTACAAATCCTCAAATTTAAATCACTCTATATGTATTTGTAGATAAATAGATAGTTTTGATAAGTGAGATTACGCTTGTGGACCTTGCCAGAGTGTGAAGGGACCTGACCTTGCCCACAAACCAATGATGTGTAGCGATATGAACGTTAAAAGCATGATTTGAAAAGGTCATAAAATATGTTACCCAACAAAAAGAAGAAAAAAATTAAGCCAGTAAAAAGTAACTATTCGACCCGATCTGGCATCTTTGGATTTTCATTTCCCCCCAAACGTGTGAAAACTCTACCGAACAGGAAAACGTGCCTCCACTTTTTAACTTTTTAGGGGTAGGTCAGTAGGTGAAGGTATACGATTGGGCCGCGTGAGGATAAATTATTTTCATGTAGAAAAATTATAATGGTTGAATGAAAAAGATATGAGAAGGAAAGTGACTCTAGAAAGAGAAACTAACCCTAAAAATATTTATTCATGGCATGAGAAAAGACAAGAAAATAAAAGAGAAATTGCAAGTGTAGATGAGTACATAATTGCAAATTATAGAGGACATGGCATGAAATATATTTACGGGTGTCAATCGGTATGGTTTTGGTAATTCGACACAGTTTGTGTGTGGTAATAACTTTAAATATAAAAAATTAGAACTGTACAATATCAAATTCGGTACCAATTTTAAACGGTACGATACGGTGCGGTTTTAGATGGCATGGTTCAGTACGGTTAATTATTTCAATACGCTATTGACACCCTTAATTATATCATGTTATGCTATTTTATCTAAATCTTACTTGTATTTTAGCTAAGAAGGCCTTTCATTAATACCAGACTAAGTTGGTGTTGTCCACGTCTTGAGTTCTGGCTCTTTGCAATCAGGTTCTGCGTTTGTTACTTTTGAATGAACATCTGTTTATCAACACAAAAAAAATAAAATAAAAAAAGTAATAAAATAATAAAATAAAATTCTTGAGACAGCCTTGTTTTCAACTTAGAAAAAGGGTTTTTCTTTTAAACATGTGATTACCGTTGGATTAAAACTCCTCCACGTGTTGTGTTACTGTTTATGGCATAGATTTCTTTTTTTGTGGTAAAAACATAGATATCTTTCAGGCCATAGCAAACAAAAAATATGAATACTTTATATTATGTCATAATTCCATCCAATGAAAATGCAAGGACAATTTACCCAAAAAAATAAAATAAAAATGCAAGGACAATATGGCACTCTTATCTTTTAGGAGAACTTTTTATCTCTCGAAAGAAATGAAAGGCAACGAGTTGACGAGTTGACCCACTATGAGTTATTTTTGGGGTTTTGTTTTAGTCCCATGCATTAAATGTGCAAGATCATCATGTCAAACAATTTCGATTGTTTATCGAAATTTTAGATCCCACGAACTGAAAGCATTTTTGATACACATGAACCATGATGTAGGAAAAAAAATTCATTGAGTCATAAAATTCAAATGGAAAAATCCAATTTTTCAATTCAGATGGAAGGGTAAGATGTTAGAATCTACTCTCAAGATAATTAAATTAATTGGACCACGATGGATAACTAAAAAGAAAAACTGGACCACAAAGAGGAGGAACGATGTTATGTCTCTCCACTCCTAGGGACACTATTATTCGAAGGTATATTCCTGAAGGTATATTCCTCTAGATGTGTTTTGACGTAATATTGGCAACTTCCGATGTAGGGATGTTGAGACTGAGAAAATCATGGATTTGAACTTCTATCTCTCCGCACTATTTTCTCTCCCCTCCTTGTCGTCCCCAATGCCTATGAGCTCCCAATCCTCTCCTTCCCGTCTCTCTCTATATATGTATGGTGCATGCATAGCAAATCCTTCATATTCTCTTTTTTGTAAAATCATACATTGGAAATATCTTGAAAAAATTACGTAATTAGTCATTTTTAAGTTTTTCTTTACGAAAGTAACCACTCAATGTTTCACTTAATAAAACTAGCTAAAACTAAGTTTAGATTTACAAAACTAGCCAAAATAGTGATTTTTAATTTCTTTGATATTTTTAACCACTAAAAGGCTAAAACTAACTACATTAAAAGGGAAAACCAATATTTTGTTCAAAAGGAAAAAGTCACTAATTTTTCATTCCCTTTGGACATTTTTATCCCCATATTTGTATGATTAAATTTAGGGGTAGAAATATCAAAATGGATGAAAAATCACTATTTTGACTAATTTTGTAAACCCAATCTCAGTTTTAGCTAGTTTTATTAAACGAAACATTGAGTGATTGTAAATAAAAACATAAAACTAGCTAATCAAGTAACTTTCCCAAATCATGGTAAAAAATTTGAAGGGAAACTCAAGTTTCGACCGGGTGAAAATGGAAAACTTAGGTGGAAACTTAAGAAATTTCGAGGAAACTGATGACTTTTCGATACAAGTTTCGACAGGTTTTAGAGAGTATTTTGGGCTGGGATCCTGTACTTAAGCTAATTAGAGTATAAAGAATACATTTGTTGTATTTTGCTAAAAAAATCAATGTAGATATGTCATTCAATGTACATAACATCAATGTAGAGTTTTCAAAAAGTACATGATAAACTTAACTACTTAAGCACGTGACATTCAATATATAATTTATAACTTCAAAATAGTTGATAATAAAAGGAAAATACAACTTAGTGTTAAGAGGAGTGCTAAGAGTGGATTCATCCTGTGAGCTGAGTAGTATTATGCATGTAACATCCTCTCTTATAACCAACGAACATAGACATCCCATGACATTTTATACCTATGATTGTCAAGTTAATCGATCATTGTAACTTTATGAGTATGGTTATCAATATGTTTAAGATAACTAACTTAAGGGAATATGCACTTTGGATAGGGAAGTCCTGATGGGGGTATTTGTCGTGAGTATTTAGGGAAACATGAAATAAACAAAAAAATTAAAAATTTGGGAACGCTACAAAATTTACAGGAAAAAATCTCAAGTTTCCACAAAATTTCTCAGGTTTCCCACAAAATTTGGGAAAGCTACAAAATTTACAAGAAAAAGTCCTAAGTTTCCACAAAATTTCTCAGGTTTCTACGAAATCTCTTAGGTTTCTACGAAATTTCATAAGTTTCCACGAAATTTCTCAAGTTTCCCACAAAATTTGAGAATTTTTTTCCTCGTGAACTAGCTGGTTCAACTGGGTTGAACCAAATTTTGACAAGTTTCGACGAAATTTTGACAATTTCGATCGAAATTGAAGACTTTTTTTCGATCCTCATGAGTTTCGTTTCGCATTTTCTAAAATGGGAAATTTCGGTGAAAATTTTACAAGTTTCGATGAAATTTTATTTTATGTCCTAAATATCTTCCTTAGAATCTTACATTCTCATCCAAACATTAGGTCGTTTGGACTGAGAAGCATCGTGAAATTCTATATGTATATATATATATTAAAAAAATAATAATAATAAGAGAGGAAGGAGAAAGGAAAAGAGAAAAAATAAAAACGGATGATGGTTGAAGAAAGCTTGTTAATCCAGAGAAATATGAATTTGCTCTGTACCAAAACAAGAAGTATGGATTTGCTAAGCAAATCAACGTCCACTGCAATTTCTCCGTCTCCATCAAAATCTACTCTTGCACATCCTAGAAGGTTGAATCATAGTCCTCTAAAACTAAAACCCATCGGCCGTCGTTCTCTGCTCATATCACTCGCTTTCTCCACCACTCCTTACTTCCTTACCACTTCTCCGTTCGAATCTCCATCGGTTGCAGATGCCAGAGGTCTTTTCCAAATGCCCCCATTTCGCCTTAACAATCGGTAAGCAGGACAGTTCTACAGCTTCCCTCTATCAATCCACCGTTCATACTCAATGTGTCTCACTTCGATTTATTCATCCCTCTTTCTGGGTTAAAAAAAGGTACTATCTGGTTCGAGCTGGGGAATCAGAATTTGAGAATATTGGTGTAATTAATACGAACCCAGTTGCAAAGACGTCTGTTGATAGTGGTCTCTCAGAAATTGGGAAGAAGCAGATCGTCAGGGCTGCATTTGAGCTACAGGAGATGAAGGCCTGCGCAGGAAGTTGCTGGATTTGGCCTTCCATCACTCAGAGAGCTTACCAGGCCGCTGAGATCATTGCCTCTGTTAATGGTATCAATCACAGGTAAGATGAGGTACATAGCTTGATGTCGAATACTTTGTTGTTTATCCTTGGTTTTCTTGTCTGATTGCTTGGGTTTGGAGGGGAAATGGAAGTAATATTGTTCCGGAGTATAGTTTCTTGGATGCTCGTGGCTTGGGAGCTTATGAAGGAAAGAAGCTGGATGCCCTTGCAGAGGTAAGTAAGATATGAAGCTAAGTGTTCTTACTTTTATTGCAAAGAAACCATTTTTAGGTAATTTCTATGTGGAAGGGGTGGTTCTTCAATTGCAAGTATTGAAAATAAAAAAGATGATAGAAAACCAAACTAGAGTAGCCCTGGCCCAGACGCATAAAAATGAATCAAAACAAGTACAGGATTCAACAGTCACAAGCATGAAGGTAGAATTCTCATGTATGCATCTTTATCCTTAAGCCAGAGGAGGGGGAGGTATGTTAGAACATTCAACTCTAAATATCTGGATGAGAACCTAGTTAATTGTACTCTTTTCAAGCTTTTGAAGTGCTCGAGATATTTCACTCCCTTTTTGGGCCTTAATTCCTCAGGTTTACACATCAGATGGTATTTCTCCAAGCATAAAGCCTCCTCCTATTGATGATGGAACCCCAAATGAAAGTATCTATGATGTGTTTGTTCGAGTAACACAGCTCATGTCTATTCTGGAAACCCAGTATTCTGGTGATACGGTGATTATTGTTTCACCGGATTCCGACAACTTGTCGGTCTTGCAAGCTGGATTAGTTGGACTTGATCTTCGCAGGTATTTATTGATATGAAACTACTAATGTTCTCACCTAAAATGGCATACTGATTTATTGAATGGTTTATTACTGTAGATCCTAGTTGAGTATAGATCAATTGTATAATGCTTTTTGCTGTTTTGTAGGCACATGGATCTTTTCTTTAGACCTGGAGAGGTTAGATATGTTGATGCCATGAGTATACCTACTTACAAGCAACCAGCCTCTGCTGTATATAAGTGTTCAAACCCCCCTAACTGTAACTGAAAACATCTCTAAAAATTGCATATATGTGAATTTGAACCTTGGGAAATGTTCTACCCCTCTGAAAAGCTACTGTTCTCTGGATCAAGCTCTGGGTTGATCCCTATGTATCATCTAATTTGATTTTGTTCATGTAATTATTAGTAGTTGTTATTGTGATATCTCAATCCATACAGATATATTTTACAAAGAACCCAAAAAGATTGATTTAAGTGCATTTCCAAAGAGGCTCTCCCCTATCCAAGCTGAACCTTAGGCTATTAAAGAGATTTCAACCTATGACATTCCAAGTAACTTTCAGTACCTGACTCCCAACTCTTGAAGGAACCTGAAAATGCTTAGATAAATAGTTTACTAACTCTGAACGTACTCTTTTATGCACCACTTGGGTCAAACTAGTTGCTTACCATTTGTGATCCTCCTGTGGTAGTTGGAGAAGCCATTCACCACTTGGTCAAATTTGTTGGCTCACCATAATTGATGCTCTCTCTGTTCATTTGTAAAGGCCCCAACTGTTCGACCCTGATTAGTAGGTTATAAGAATATCAAAAAGAAGGCACACGCATAAATCTTACAGCCAACTTTCAAACGACAAGATTTGTGAGGAAGAAGAAGCCAATTTTATGTGAATAAAGCATACATACAATGACTAATTACAGATGTTACATCAGACAATAGACCACTGCCCAGGCACACACGCATGATGTGTTTTCAGTAGATTACATGCTCCTGGAATGTAACTTTAACCTGAGAAAAGTTATGGGTTTTGACTTATATGTTATTTCTCTGAAGTTGCAATTTCATGTGATCTTCAAATAGTTAAATTCAAAGAGAAATTTTAACCCAGCATGAATGGTGTATTTCCTGGGATTATCATGTACAGTACCTTTAAGTCCTCAAGCTGGACTTCAACTGCAAGGTGTGTGTCCACATCATGCGCAGTAATCATTTGCCCCTGTATGACCCAACTTGTTGGATAATAACTAAAGCAGGGCAGGATCACAGACTGATTACAAGTAGGGGACACCTTCTATGCAGTTTATGGATCCATCCTCTGCAACCAAAACTATCGCTGATTCGTGAACCATTCTTATCTCTGTACCAGAAGCTAAAATAGATCACGTACAAACTAAAACACAGAGAGAGAGAGAGAGAGTGTTGGACAGTGAAAATTTTCTAAGCTTTTCCCTCGAAAACAAAATTTGTGAAGATTTCTGCTGTATAAATATTGCGGGTGCGATAGCTTAAACATGATTAAGACCCCAGAAGATCATTCATTTGATCTAGTTACGAATTACAAGCAGTTAGTCAGAAGCGGCTTCATCTGACTCACTAACACGGGGTTTACAAACACAGCAAAATCACTACCAAAAATCTGCAATAATCGACTAACCGAATCGACAACCTTCTTAGTTCTCTAAGCTACAGTTCCTACTTATTGCTATTCAAAAATAATCCATTCACTACTTGTCACCCCCTTCACCACAGAGAGGGTATGATAACAAAAGCCAACAAAGACTACAAGAGGAGTTCTTTAGGGTTGGGAAGGGGAGAGGGTTTTGTTTTTTGTGGTTTGGTGGGTAGGGTTTCAACCCCAAATGAATCGACAAGAGCAACCAAACATTGAGAACCAGTACCCAGGACCAGCATGATCTCTCTTTCTATTACTCAGATTCTTATGAAGAGTACCAATAACACTTTGCATGGCAAGGTTGGTGTACTGACGTTCCATGCGTTTCTACTTACCTCAAGAACCCACAAAAAATTGCACAAAGATAGACATATAGTACAGTAAGAACAGAATTTTTTTACTGGCATCATCCACTTGCAAAGTTTGCGGCCCCGGCCTTGATCTTCTGCTAACTTACCTATCTGGATTCAGAAAAAGATAAAAATCCCACCAAGGAAAGACAAGAAAATGCAATATCACACACTTGAAAACAATCTTAACTCACGTTCTAGGAAAAATTGCTTATCATTATTACAGATCATTTGATATACTATAATTGAATATGAAATCTACAACTATGCATCCATAAGCCATTTAATTACACTCTTTACAGCAATTCCCCAGTTGAGCTGGGGGGAAAAAAATGCTCCCTAGTTTGTTAAAAGAATATTTTCTTCTTCCTTCCTTTCCTTTTCTCAACGGCCTGCAATAAGAACGGATCATCATAAATATGCTTACTCAGAGTTTTGATTCATTACAATGGCATGGAAATGCAGTACGACGACAAGGCCTAGTGGAAAAAATAGTTATATCTAGAGGACAGCTTCAACAAGCAAATAAGATTGTGCATGTTCATTGGTTATCTGCAAGCTGATAGGTCATGAAAATGAAGGGGAAAAAAATAATTTTTTATCATTATTGGCATCTAATCATACAGTAACCCACCCATAACATGTTGAATTTTCAGGATATAGTTTAGAAGTGCAGAGCTCCAATCATGTGACTCTGCATTTATCAGACTGCATTGGGTGTCAAGGAAGGCTATGACCTCATCCAGATTAAGATTTAATATAATTCTTTAAATAAAAGCAAACAAGGGATGACAGATATGATATGTTACCTCATTTGCTTCTTTCCATAAAAATAAAACGAAAAAACAAGTTGGGGAAAGGACCCTGGAAGTCCACTTAACCCTGAATTATCATACTTCCTTCATCCATGAAAATGTTTCATATCAATATGTCTAAATGAACAAAACCCTTGTGTAAAGACACCAACTTTACATTAACATTCAATGAACTCAGCCTGTAAGAAGCCTTTCCAAATCATCCCCAACCTTCCCCAGCGTCCTCAACAGAAATAAAATCACGAGGAGAGCACGAAATAGAGCACCAGTGGTGCAAAGTAAACTAACCACATTTCTAATGCAGTGGCATTTACACTGCAGAAGCTTAAGCTGACAGACACGACTCAACCTAACTGTCTAGTCCAAAAAGGGATGGTTGGATTTATTCCTCAACCGAAGAGTCTACCATTGCAGCTTTGAGGTTAATTTCAACAAGAAGCACCACAAACCTATTACTGGGTCCCTTTCTGCTTAGATTGGAAATGTTAATAACTTTCTAAGCCAGTTTCTATTCTTAATCACCAATATCAGTAGCTACAACAGGCAACTGAACTTGGCCCAGATCTTGAGCATCTCTCCAGCTCATCAGTCTCCTGGTTGGTTTATTCTACTTTCCTAGTTAAAAAAGATTCCGCTATTGTCGATTTAGAATTCTTAGCCTAATATTTCAGGTTAACTGAGCAAGTTGCATAACTCAAAATGATAGGGAGTCTCCGCTGTTTGACTATTGCTATCAAAAGGGTGAAGACAACCTCATCCAGATAAAATAAATCTTCTTCCTCACCTTTTATTCCTATTTCATTATTATCGCTCCTCTTTATGAAAATTCCTCGTATCCTTCATTTGCTTTAGTTCCAAATTTGTGAGTGACCCTTTAATTTATTTCCTTCCTCTTCATCCCTTTGATAACACTTCAAAGATTTGGTTATTTACCAAATTGATAGTCACTTAAAAAATTGTAGTCTTAGTGATGGGAGGAGACATCTCTTATCTGAACAGGGTTTTGAAATCCCAGATCACATCAGTTCTCATCAACCATTGAAAGAAACAGCACACCAGAGCTACCATTGCACTCCATACGACTAAAATAACAAGCTCATTCAAATCTAGTAATAAAGAAACTGTGAACCCTGTTGAGTTGTAAAAGAGGGTTCACCTATTTATTTGTTCTGTCACAACGTTAAACTGTGACCATCAGGTATTGACAGTTTCTGATATAGATACCACTGTTCATGAACCAGATTGACAAAAATATTTTCACAGAATTGGCCAATGTCAACATGGCTTCTTCCTCAATGCTACAATCAAGAACCACATGGGCTCTCCTTAGACCTGAGAGGAACACAACGAGAACCTCAGTTTGGGATGAGAACCAATCAGATGTGATCGGCTGCAGATATCCCCTGACCAGATGTTGATCCAAATGGAATCTGCATGTTCGACTATCCCTTTGCATCCCTCAATCATGAAATGAAAAACAGAATGACAACTGGTTTAGATTCTTTAGAAACCTAGGCATGACAAGCAAGTGCTGACATTCTTGAGAAGAAAGATGAAAAATGGAAATTTTCACCTCCAATAAGTAGTATGTGATTATTATTCATTTATCAAAAAATAAGACAATATATGGTTGTCTTGTAAAGGAGTAAGGCATTGCAGCAGAAAAATAATGATGATTGCACTGAACCTATTCTGGGAGACTTCATCGGTATGTAGCAAGCATAGATGCAAAAACAAGCAAGGTGCAATGCATAAATATAAATTAAAGTTACTTAGAATGTAAAGTCATACCCGCATGATAAACAATCTCATGGTAAGAACAATGGTATCTCTCAACCTGAAAAATGAATAACAGAAGAGAAAAAATTACATATAGATCCCAGGAAGAAAAAAAAAAGAAAGGAAACATGATACGCACTACCAAATTACAACAAAAACAACTGATGGAATTTATCTCCACCAATTATTACTAAAAAGATCCTACTGTTTTAATAGACAGATGCTGATTCGAAAACAAATTGCAGCCTTGTAACAAAATAACCATCAAACTGCTGGCACAAAGAAATTACAGCTTATGTGGTCTCCAGGTCTTGTAAGATTTCTCGAGGCCTTTCTAGGATTAGTCAGGGCAAAGCCTTGGAAACCGGGGTTGGCAAACCAAAAAAAAAAGAAAAGGACCAGTGGTTTAAAGTATACTTCAGTAACAAATGCTCACCTCATTGTCATGCAATTTGAGAGTAACTCATGGCCAAATCAAAAGTTTTTACACGAGTGAAACTCAATGACCATTATCACAAGATGGACTGGATACTAAGTTCCCACACACACAACACACACACAAATGTATGTTTGTGTATATGTTAGTAATCAAATGTGTGCAGGAGGCCTTTAAATGCCCCTGTATGAAGAAGTGATTTAATCTAGTTCGAAGGAATTGAAAGAGTCAGGCAGACCTAAGATAACCATAGGAGAACTGGTGAGAAAGGATATACACGGCTTAGCCCTTGTATCTAATAGGGCCTCAAAGAGAGCTGATTGGAAAGCAAGTATCCTTGTAGACAACCCCATTTACTTGGGATAGGCTTCTTCTTCTTGTTCTTGTTGCATATATTAGCAACGAAATGAGTGTTACAGGTCTTTTCTTAGCTTGCATGTGTGAAGCGCTTTTTTGTCTCTTTATCTGTCTCAGAAATCTTGATTTGAAGCTTGATTACATGCACTATATTAAGTAGTATAGTGACCAATATACACTTACAAGCTGTTCTCTGTTCGCAAAAGGTGTTCAACATCACCAGAAAATATTGAAAATTCAATTGCATGTCCAAAGGGAATTGCAACCTGCACGAGAAAGGCAATTATAACAAACTAATTGCAACACAGTTAGCATAAAATATAGTCCAAAGAATCAGTTAAATCCCTGCTTTCATAAGTACACAAATTTTCAACAAATCAAACTGGTCAAATAACAGAAAACCGGAATTTTAACTCAGGTGAAGGATTATACACAATAATACAGATGCAGCACAACTTAGATGGAGCTCAATCCCATGATTTCAAGCCTATATTCTGAATTCTGGATTTAATTAAATCCGCGAGACCAGCCTATCTTGGCACAACTTCTGGCTTAACCAAACCTATATTTGGGAATTTAATTGCCATCAAGATAGTTGATATAAAGGAAGTGCCCTTTTTCCAAATTGAATGGCTAATAGTTTGCTGATTTGTAAGAAAGAACAACTGATCATGTGACCCAACAGCCAGCTAGCTTGTGATCAAGATTAAAGATGTTGAAAGTAGTACCTTGGTTACTATTCTTTTCTTGGTAAATACCTTGGTTACTTTTCACGCCATAGTAATGTGAACAATGTTAAGAGGCATTATAATTGATAATTGGGATTTTACTATTTATGCTACCAAGTACCGAGATAATTTTGAAAATTCTTTAAATTGTCAAGAGTCCTAGTTTATTGGAGTTTGTTTCTTTTATTATTTAACAGCTTGTAATCAGCCCACTGAGGGTGGAATAGAGAATATGAATTAAGGCATAAATCTTGTGCGTGCATGGACACTACTTCCCACCACCCCCAACCCCTTTTATTTTTTCAAATGAGATTTCTTTTCTTTCTTTCCTGCAAGTCTGGTTCTTCTCTAGTTTTTTCTTCTTCTTCTTTCCCTGTTCTCATATTTTCTGTCCTCATTAATTCATATCAAAGCCCAAAACAGGGTAAATGTCTCTCATCTTCAGGATCTCCACATGTTGTATTTATTGACTTGAAAAAGCCTAAGGCTGAGTTCCTAAAGATATAATCTAGAATGCTATCCCAAAGTGAGGGGTGTTGAGTAAATATGTGGATACAATTAAAGAAATCAGTAAGGGAGTGTTGACTAGTGTAAGATCTATGGAAAGTTAATGTAAGGAATTCCCAATTACGATTAGAATACATCAAGGATCAGCCTTGAGACTTTACTTATCAGCACTTGTTATGCACAAACTTAGCCAAAAGCATTCAAGAGAAGTCCAGTGTATGCTATTTGCTGATAACATCAGTTTGGTGGATGAAACCATAGTTGTCAAAGTGTCCGCCTAGGTGGCAAAGCGGTTTTTTTTTTAACCGCTTAATTGACAACCAATCTACAAAGGAACTCCAACGCCCAAAGTGACATAGAACCTATTTTTTGCTTTGGGGGCGCTACCCCCACACCCCTGCCGGCAACAGAACGTGAAGCATAAGCCATACTCAACATCAAGAATCAATTAATCAGTAAATGCCTAGGCAAACGCTTTGACGCCCATGGTTTGATACTTTGATGAGATGAACTTATGTTTATGTTCTTTTTTTGAATTATTTTTCATAATTATGATTCTTGAATGCTTTCTTTTTTTTTTTTTAATGAATGTGACTATTGAATATTTTTTTATCTTATTATAGAAAGTAGTATATTGAAAAGTAGTTTAAAAGTAGTTATATTGAGGAAAAACAAATTGAACCAACCACTTTGGTCGCCTTATTGCCTTTGCCGCCTAAGCGCCGCTTTGTCGCCTAAATGCCTAGGCGGGACCCCAATCGCTTTGGTCGCATTGCCGCTTTGGCAACTATGGATGAAACACAAAGTACAAATTGATGTTAAGTTGAAGGTTTGGGAGCCTGGGTCACCTAGACGGGCGATGCCTTGCATGCCTAATTGGTTTCACTTTGTGGGTTAACCTTCTTGAATACCTTACTTCACCTAGTGCCTCGACATTTTTGACAACTATGGGTAAGATTGCTAAAAATAGAAGTGTAATAAAATATTTATTTGTTATGACGGGGACAATTTTCTTATGCAATCTTACCCTAGCAATTTTTACTGGAAATCATGGTTATCAAGGTGGCAAGGCGACCAAAACGGTTGGGGCTCCATCTAGGCGATTAGGCGTCAAAGCAGTGCCTAGTTGGCAATAAGACGACCAAAGCAATTAGATAAAAAAAATTCAATACAACTACTTTCTATAATAGGCTAAACAAACGTTCAATAATCACATTCATCCGAAAAAAAACATTCGAGAATAAAATCAAGCATTCAATGATTCATTGACTCTTGTTCCAAAATGACTAACTATTAAATTTATATACGGCTTTGTAAAATAAATTTTGATTAGAAAAAAATATTATGTACAAAATGTAAAAAAAAAACAGTTATTTTAGTGTCTAGGCAGCAATAAGGTGCACAAAGCGAAAAAAGGGTAAAAAATGCACATCAATCAAACAGTTCAAAACAAGACGATTGAAAAACCGCCTTGCTGCCTAGGCTAACGCTTTGACAACCATGCTGGAGATGCGTTCAAGCAACAATTATGGTCCATTGACCACTATGCCAAGGACTGCCCTTATTGATTTGTTATGATATCTAAATGATATTTCAATCCAGACTAATTTTGACAGCATTCACACACCAAATTCAGTTTAAACTGAGAACTCATTATATAGATCAGATTGGAGAATCTTGGATTCAATGGATAGCTTTCCAACAAACCTTTCAAACAAATCTAAGATTGAAAATCTAATTAATATTTAGGGAATTATGTCCTAGTCAAAACCTTATTCGATACTATACCCAAAAACAATATATGGTATCAAACTTGGGTTAAAACCACTATTATTATTTTGAGTGTTCTTTACATGAAACTGATTCGTCAATTGGGTACAAAATGGCAAAAACAGGTGCACAACAAGAATATAGGGAAAAGAAAAAGTTATAGGTCTCAAGACCATGATAATCTCAGTTTCTGGCTGGTAAAAACCAGTACCCATCCCAAGATTTAGAACCATGTCGCGTGCCATGGGGTACAGGAGATACTGCAAAGTGATGTTTCAGATTATATAGGTTCAATTATAAATAAGAATGATCACATAGAGAATGATGTTTTCATAGAGAATTGAAGTGGGATGAATGAAGTGGTTAAGTGTGTCTTTAGTGTCGTGTACCAATGGATTCCTTTAAAGCTAAACTGAATTTCTATAAGATTGTTGTATTGCTGGCTATGATGCTGATGCAGAATTGGCAGCATATACAAGGAAGAGAAAAGCCCAATGGTCAAGCCCATCAAAGCCTAAAGATATGATCCAAAACAATTCATGGCTTGCATGGGCTAGGACTATTGTACTGGGTTAAAATGAGCCCATGGTTTTATGGGCTTGGATTACTTTAGTGGGAGAAGACCAGCCCACATATTTTGAACTAAGCCCAAGTCTAGCTTTGAAAAGTCAATAAAAGGAGCTAGCAGTGGGGTGTAGTAGGTGGATGTTTCCATTATTGTTTTGACTAGTGGTGTTGTGTAGTTGAGTTATTAATAGGTAGGTAGGTGGTATTAGCTAGTGATTGGATGTTACCATTAGTGTTTGTCTCTTTAGAATGCTATATAAAGAGACTTATGTAAGAGGTGATGACACAACTTATGAATTGAAATCAAATTGCTTGCTAGCATTCCTCCTCTTTGGAGAACCCTTGTGTTTGATCAAGGTAGGTTGGTGTTCGATCCAATCGATCCACCTTGCGGTGTGAAGCCCGGGTGTTACGTGTTACATTGTTATTGTCACTTTCTTCATTATAGTTCTGCCCCTATTGGAAGATCTATTCAGCCCGTTATAATACCATTCTACTTTCAGCCCTCTTTCCCATCTAAACTTTGTTTCACTTTAAGTCTATCAAATTTGCAATTGTCTCCCTGTGAAAAGGTCCTATTTGAGTACTGTTTTGATCAATCAAATTCAGTATCTACATTAGATGCATATGGCAAAATGTTAGGTAGATAAGGAGCATCATGTTGAGAAGCTACCTATGAGATGAGGATTAAGCTGAAAGTTCAAAGAAGTTAGGAAGGATAAAATAAGGAACAATCATATTAAGTTGACTAATGTCAAGCTCTGAGCATAATCACCAAGGCACCTAGGCGACCAGGCCCTCTGGTGGTTATAGTCATCCAAGTGTCGCCTAGTCGACTTGCATGCCTTGTTTGGTATCCCTTGGCTTTCTTTGCCCCCTCTTACGCCTTGGTGTCTCGACAACTATGGCTCTAAGAGAGTCACTTGACATGATATGGTCAGATTCAACAAAGGCCTAGAACACCCAATAAAGAGTGATACAATCCCAATTGAAGGCTTTAAACTATGTAGTTGCATGCCTAAAATGACCATATGAGAAATTGTGTGAATGGAAATGCATAGCCTAGGGCTTCTGCCAATGATGACCTCTAATAGAGCTTATTGGAGGATAAGGATCCATGTCTGAGATTTTCCTGCCTTACTGGGTTGTCCTCTCTCCTCATATTGCCATCCTTTTCCTTATCTTTTTAGAACTATGTTTTCCCTATTTTGTTTTTCCGAGATCCATGATGTGGACCCCACCAAGTTAGAATAAGACTTACTTTTGAAGTAGATGAATGTCGCCTTAATGGTTGTATCCATTGTTGCCAACGAGTTGCTTACGCGTCTAGGCACTATTGTGGTTGCTAGTGCCTAGGCACTGTGACGATCCTAGGTGTCACCTTGTTGCCTAGGTGACCCCTAGGCGCCTTTTTTGGTGTTTCTTGGTCCTCCCCCCTGGTGGGGGGGGGGGTGGTTGCCCATTGGATGCTTTGCTACCTAGATGTTGTGACAACTATGGTACTACCATAATACCAGACCAAGTTTTGGCCCTTATTCTAAGGGTGTCAATTGTGTATTGATACCATTTTACCGTACTAAACCGTGCCGTTTAAGCTGCACCGTACCTTACTGAAACCGTCTTTTTGGAATTTAGTGCGGTATGGTTTCGATTTTAGGTAGCATACCGTCGTATGTACCGAATTACTGTACATCAAAACCGAACTGTATACAAAATTATCATACTGAATTTGACACCCTTAAATCTAGGTTGGCTTGGGCTCAGTCCATCTTGACATTACTCCTGGGTTGGGCTCAATTTAAGGTTTAGTCCATTTTGACATTACTCCAGGGTTGGGCCCAATTGTCAAGAGAAAAAAGAAATATAGACTTCAAATTAAGAAAGCTTAGATTGAAAGTATATTGTATGAAGAGTAGAAGTATAGTATTCTTCTTCTTCATATATTGTAAATCTGAAAAGTTAAAATATTAACTAAAAGACCATATTACACAACCAATACCATAAACACTCTTAGATTGTAAGTGAAGAAGATTAGAAGAATCGGTTTTTTTATACCGAAATTAGACCATACCATATACCGAATTGTACCATTTTTCTCGTACCGATTGTATACGAAAACCATACCGATCCGTTCCTAAAAATACCGTTTTCTACCTTACCATAACGAATTGACACCCTTACTTATTCAAATGCTTTTATCATAAGAGAGGGGGAGTTTGCAGCAGGTGTGATAGTAAGGTTGGTGCAGTCTGACCAAGTAATCACAGGATCCAATCTATAAACAATCTCTCAATGACAGCTTGGGTAACAATGCATACATTGTGACCCTGGAGGGAGCCTAGACACCGGGTGCAAGCTCCTTTTCAGATTAAGATAATAATCATTGATGACCAAATACCGCTTCTTTAAATCCTATACATTTGTTCATTAAAAAACAAAAGATTCCAACAGGATAAAAAGTCAAACCAGCAGTTCTAGAACAAAAATTGGATTTTGGCGATTATAAATAAAATAAATAAAACCCATAAATCTTAGTATGGTAATCTATCCATTGATAAAAAAACAAAATAGTGAAATATCATTTTTCATATAAAAAACAATACAATTCAAAGCAATTTTGACAGCATTCATGCACACCAAATAAGCTTTGACCGGAACATAACTCCATTCCATATAAATCAGATTTAAGCAATTTTTGGATTAGTTAGAAATCTAATTTTGTACTCTACCAAACACAAGAAGTCTCCATGTAAAAGTAAGATCACTTGACTAAAAGAATTTTTAAGAGAACAAGAACATCATCTAAATCAAGAGCAGTTTAATTATCTACGGGTAAGAGATCATACTATCCAAAAACAGCCAAAGCCAATTTAAAGAATGATATAAACTGAATGTATGCTTTGATTGTTCCAAACCTTCAACATCTTATTACTTCTATTTCTGCATATATTTTTAAAAACTTCTTGTGGCTTAACATTGATTTTATGACTTGAGCAGTATATAACTTTTTAGAGAACATGAACATTTCCCTATATCAAGATCAGTTTTCTAATTACATAGATATGAGATTGTAATTTTTGAGAACGGTATAAATCAAATGTAAGACTAGGTATACCAAGAAAATAACCAATTCCAAGAATATTATAAACTGACTGTATGCTTTGATCATTCCAAACTTCCAACGTCTTGCTACTTCTTCTAAATCTATGTTTACGTTCGACAACACGATGTGGCTTAATATTGATTTTATGACTTTATCGGATTTAATATTGATTTTGATAACTTCATGAATTGATGAGTCTTATTATTATTTTCTGATGATTTTATGTGGCTTACTGGTGATTTTTTATAACAAAAGTACATATGGTAGCATACCAAATAATGTTACAAAAGCAGGGAAATAAAAAATAAAACTAGGGGACTAAGCAGGAACCTTGTCACCCAACCTCCTCCACCACCTCCGGTCACCTTGCTGCATTGAGAACTATGGGCCCCTCAAACTAAAATGAAATTCAGAAAATGCCTCTTGAATAAAAGAATGATCAAGTATGCCTTAGCAGTGAAATAGAAATATGATCCCCACAATATCCTGCACATCTTATCCATTTAAAAACCCATCCTTCAGATTTTTATTTTATTTTATTTTATTCATTTCCAAATCTTAAATGTGAAGACAGAAATAAGAACATCAATGCTGAAAGTAAAAAAGACAAATAGCACAAGAAAATTGGACTCCCTTTGAGTACTCTGCTCAAAAAGGAAAGATGACAGAATCATCTAGTGCAATAAAAGGCAAATGCAAAAGGTCTACATGAATTAAACCATATCTTCAGCTTATATGAATAAGAAATACTTACATGACACAGTTCAAATGCTTATTAAGTGCTTCTAAAATTAAATTCTTAACTAAAGAAAATTTGTCAAGGGGTCATACAGTTGTGCTCGGCTGAAACTTTTCTGTGACCACAACACCACGAGGTCCATTGCACTTGATACTGTAGCCTTCCTTTTTAATGGCTAGAATAGCTGGTTCCCAGATATCAAGATATCCAGCCTGTGCATAGAATCAGTAAGACATTAGGTTGTAAAATACCTCAGAGAAAATGAAACCACCAAAGGTTTCTCAGATAAGAAAGAGCATACATAAAAAAAATTACTAAAACAAGAGGGACAATCCAAAATATTATTTTGTACGAATGCCATACCGATAAGGAAACTTCATATGAAGCATGTCCACCATAAAGGGTCTTCTCTATTTGTTCTTGCATTTCAGGATCTGTTGAAAAAGACAGACACACATCTCAAGCTCTTAACAAGTTAAATGTCACAAGACAAGAACAAAAGTACAGGAATAAAAATAGAAATGCAAAAGAATGAATTGTTCAAACAATATGACAAACTAGTTCTCTTACCGCAAGTGATCTTTCTTTGATCATTTGCAAAGACCTTTACAAGTTCACCCTGGTGTTAAAACAAGAAAATGGTTACTCAACCAAATAGTAGTATAAACTTTGTGGCAAGATACAACCGCACCAACCAACCAATAAACACAGCAACCAGAAAGGACAATGGGAGACTGACAAAAGCAAAGTAGAAACCAAAACAAAATCTATGAAAGAAAAATAAGAGAAAAAAAAACAATGGAAAAAACCTAGCTAATACCACAATGGATTCAGTGTGTATTTCCACAGTGACCTACCTTTTATTTATATAAATCCCTCCAACA
The DNA here is from genome assembly GCF_041222555.1 of Hakea prostrata. Lineage (NCBI taxonomy): Eukaryota > Viridiplantae > Streptophyta > Magnoliopsida > Proteales > Proteaceae > Hakea > Hakea prostrata. Next base: position 8,181,586 of record NC_142602.1, on the reverse strand, counting down.
TTTGTATTGGACACCTAATTACTGGAAGAAGCAAAATAGTAGGTCATACAATCTCAGAATGATCCAATTAATCCCTAACCATGTATCCTATTACTATCGTTGATCGTCTTTTCCATAGGACTTAAAATATCTTTTTTCCATTAAGAAAACTGAGGGGCATTCAGGGGATGTTTGAGCTTTTTAAGCCTTCATTTCTTTAGCAATCCACTTTAGGATAGGAGACCCAACTAACAATATTTTTCTAAACATGAAGGAGGACTACAATTATGACAGATCATAATCATATCATATATTATATATGTTCCTAATGAAGCACGCATAAGGAAGATTGAGTAGGACAAGACAAGGTCATAACTCACAAAACCTATATACCTGTCAATTCTGTGAGTCATCAGTACGTGGTTCCTTCGATATACTTAGAGAGAAGGCCATAAAACCTTAGGATGATCTAATTGATTTCTAACTGTGTATTCAATCTATGGTAAAAAAATTATTTTCCATGGAACATTCGAGGGACACTCTAAGCCTTCTTTTCTTCGGCAATCCACTTTAGGCTAGGATATATAACTACTTAACTAGTGAAATTTTACTTCACATGAAGGAAAGCCATAGTTAGTGACTTAGTGTTGTATACAATATGGTCTACATTCCTAATGATGCACGTATAAGGATTAAGTAGGACAAGAAAAGGTCAACCTTGAAACAACCTATATACATGTCGTTGTCACTAGTCATCATTACATGGTTCCAAACTTCCAACAATATACCTACTAAGTAGGTCACAAAAAACCTCAGAATGACCTAAATAATGCTTAACCATGTATCATACGCTACGTAGAATGTCTTTTCCATGAGACTTGGCTTGGAGTATTTTTCCATTTAGGGACATGGAGGGACATTTCAGAACATTTAGACTTTTGAGCCTTCTTTGACAATCCACTTTAGGATACATAACTAGTGATATTTTTCTGAATATGACGGAAGACTGCAGTTATTTTGTGATGCATTCTAATAATATATGGTCCATGTTCCTACTGATGCATGCATAAGGATGGTTAAGACTTAAGACCAAACAAGTTCACCCTTGACAAAACGTATACACTGATCGCTTTCGTGAGTCATCCATACGTGGTCTCTTTGATATACCAAGGGAGTAGGTCATAAAATCTCAAAGTAATATTAAACACTTTCAAAACTATCTAATTAATGCTTAACCATATATATTACGCTATCGTGGATAGTCTTTTTTTTTTTTGTTGCTAAAAGGACAATTGTATTAAAAGCAAAAAATGGTACAACAACAATATCAATCAGATTACAAGGAACTTACACTCATTCCCACAATACCCTATGCTATCATGGATAGTCTTTTCTGCAGGACTTGGTCAAGATATTTTTTCTACCAAGGGACGCTATGTGCCATTTTGGCCTTCTTTTCTTTAGCCAATCCACTTTAGGATAGAATATATAAGTAAGGATATTTTTCTACACATGAAAGAAGACTAGAGTTAGTTTGCGACGCATCCTAATCATATATGATCTATGTTCCTAAATGATGCACAAGGCTAAGACAAAATAAGGTCACGCTTGAAAATATCCTATATAACCATCACCTTCACGAGTGGTCAACTTGTTGTTCCTTTGTTAAACCTAGTATGTAAATCATACAATTATAACTGACATAATTAATCCCTAACCATGTATTCTATGCTATCGTGGAATGTTTTTTCCAAGGGACTGCGCTCAAAGTATTTTCTTTTTCCATTTAGGGAAATCGGTGGACATTCGAGGGACGCGACGCTTTGAGCCTTTTAAGCCTTACTTTCTTCAACAATCCACTTCAGGATAGGAAACATAAGAAACAATGTTTTCTAAAGGTGAAGGACTTAGTTTACGGGACATCCTAATCATATCATTTATGGTATAGTTCCTAGATGATGCATGCATAAGGAAGACTGCGTAGGAAAAAACAAGGTCACGACTCACAAAACTTATATACCTATCAATTTTGTGAGTCATCAATCATCAATACGTGGTTCCTTTGATACACTTACGGTGTACGTCATACAATCTTAGCGAGCATGGGTATCAAGCATGCCCAACTTGACAAGAATAGAATGAAACAACTTTCTAAGCAGACCTTAGTGGACACATCAGCTACCTGATTAGCAGCTTTCACATAGGGAACAGAAACCAGCCCTTCTTCCAAATTCTTGATGAAATGCCAATCAATTCAACATGTTTGGTACAGTCATGCTGTACTGGACATGAGCAATGCTGGTGTATATCTTGTTGTCAAAATACAACATCATAGGGCGACAAACAGGTACACCACGACCTTTGAGCCATAATCACAACTACCTTGCACCATAGTATGAACTCAACTTCAGCAATTCAACAAGCTAATCCGTTTTGCTTTTTTGTTGCATCAAGTAACAAGATACACTTATAAAGGTATGGTAACCTAAGACAGAATTTATGCCTGGGAAAATCAGCATCAGCATAAGCCTTTATCTAAAAGTGATAATGACGAAACCAGAGAATGCCTTTTCCTGGAGCAAACTTCAAGTGGTGAAGAATATGAAGTTAGAAGAGTAGAGTCATGCACGAACTTATTCACAAGACTGGCAGTTAAAGGAATGTCTGGGGGCGTCATGCATGTGAGACAAATTAGCTTCCCCCACCAACCTTCAATAACAGCTTTTATTGTCAACAGGTCCACTTTCCATTCACCAGAAGAAGAAAAAAAATAAAACAAAGTACAGAAAGAATCACATTCCTTATCTTTGAGATTGACATTAGCATTTATAGGAGTATCTGAAGGATGGCATCCTAACAGGCCAATTTCTGACAACAAATCCAAGATATAATTTCTCCTAGATCTTTGATTTCGAACTCATTTCCAAGAAATTTCTTCCGGTGATTGATCTCACCACCATCATTAGCTGTTACCACCACATCATCAACATAGACTATGCTAACAGTAATTTTTTCACTAGTCCTTTTAATAGATGAAGTATAATCAGCATTACTCTTTTTATGACCAACTGAGACCATAGCCTCGTGAAATCCATCAAACCATACTCGAGGTGCCTCTTTGAATCCATAAAATGCACACTTCAATGAGCATACCTTGCCCTAGAGAGGGAACAAAAAAATCACACGATGGAATACCATATAGACTTCCTCATCAAGGCCGACTTCTCCTTTGAGATATGCGTATGCTTTACATCAAGTTATTGTAAATCCTATCCAAGATTTTCACCCTGAAAATGTTCGACTTTGCTACTGAAGCATAAGTCTCCAAATAGTCATCACAGATGTCTTGAATAAACCCTTTAGACACGAGATAGCCCTTATATCTATCTGTGGTGCCATCTGCTTTCTGTTTCATGACGAATACCCACCTGCATCTTACTAGCCTTTTCCTTCATGGAATAACCACAAGCTCCTACTTGTTTTCTTCTTCTTCACCCCCCCCCCTCCTTTTCAAAGCATTATTTCCAGCAACTAATAACTGTTCCTGTCCAGAAGGAAGAAAGAATGCATATAACAACGACAAGTCAGCCTTATCCCAACAGAATGGGGTCAACTTGCGAAGAAACCAAGCATACTCAAGTTGTTCGAGTAAATATAGCTTGTACTTTCCTTAAACATTGCACAAGACAGACTTTATAGATTATAGGTGGACTATACATGTGATTCAGAGCCATAGGGCCTCAACTTTCTAATCTTACCCCTACATACATTTGTAAAAGGCTTAGAACGTATCAAATGATATCAAACTGTTCAACTAATTTCCGACCTCTTATTTCTATGCAGTTAGTTCACAGCCTCTCATAAACATTAATCATCACAAAATAATTCAAATAATAATAAAAATAATCAACCAATGTAAAAACAAAGTAGTGGGGTTTTAAGCCAAACCTTGCGCTTTCTGTTATCCAGAGGTTGGACCTCAATAGCAAGATATGAGTCAACATCATCAGCTGTAACTAAATAATTGGGTTGCTTTGCCCCTGCAGCCAAAAATCTTTTTAAGACTCAAGTTTTAAGTAAGTTCTAAAAATGAGACACCAAAATGAGTATATAGATATTATATAGGTAGTTGTGGAGGAGAAAAGAATGTTTTACCATCAATGTAGTTTACAGATCCATCTTCCAAATAGCGTACCCACTGGTAACATGAAGAGTAAAGCAAGATTTTGAGAAATTTTAAAAAGGATCAAAATATTTTTTAGAACCAGGAACTCTAAGGAACGACCCTGCCTCTGCATGTCTTTTGGCTTTGGGGTATTGGGTGAATATTTCACTGGAAAGATTAACTGTTCTCATTAGCTTAATAAAGTGATTATTTCATTGGCAGGCAAGGATCCATGTAGCCTGCCCCATTTAGTTGGGATAAGGCTTGTGCTGCTGTTGTTGTTCTTGCTCATACAGTGAGTTTCCTTCAAGCAATTACCAAGAAGATTCGTAAAAAATACCTCAAAGTTGCAACTGGTTGTTCCATTAATGGAGTAGCCACATGCCAGAAGTTCTCGACCAGGATAAGCTTCTCCTGAAATTTGAAGGCCTTCTATGGCTGGTAGAGGATCATCTTCTGCAGCTGAAATTGCAATGTACTAAATAATAAGCTGAAATCCTATGAACAGCTTAAGCAAATAACATATTGACATTTTACCTTCAGAAAATGAAGAAGAAGGTTCTTCAAGTACTGGGGGTAGATTAGGGGAAAATGCAGAATTTGGATCATCATGATTGGGCGTCATATAAGGAGAGTTTCCTGGCCCCCAGTTGGAGGAAGGTGAAGGTTCTTTTGCATTCTGGTGACCAGCTGCATCTGGATCATCTATCTCATTGCCATGAACAAGATCATTGAAAGAGAGCTGCTTGTTGGTTGTCTCTTCAGGAAAACGCGTGCCATGGGAATCGCTATTAGAACCTACATGTTGTGAGTGTAGTGAGTGTACGTCTTGGGCTGCAGAATTCCTGAAATTATAGGAAAAATTAACCGTTATTGTTGATAACCTTTTCAAACATGATGTTCAAAGAAGACATTTGATTATTGGATCTCATAACCCTCTAGATGTCTCATAAGTTCTAGATGTTTTGGTTCCCCTCCACTCCAACCCCCCCCCCCCAAAAAAAAAAAAAAAAAAAAAAAGAGAGGAAATAAGGGAAAAGAGGCTTAGTTATAGATGGTTCTCTTTATCCTTTTGGTTTTGTTTATTTACCCATAAAAAAAAAAGAAGAAAATGTCCAGTACAATCAGTACTCCATTTTTAAAGGGGAAAAAGTTATACCATGACCAGATCCGGTAGTTAACTTGCCAAACCCAGTTTCTGGCCCTTGATATACATGAGATCAAAACCTGGACCACGGCAGTTTCCGAAAGCCGGAAGCAGATTTTAAAATTAAAATATCTTGATCTAAATTTAATAAGCGCATCAATGGCTGGAAACCTCCAGATTTAGAAAGTGTCTCTCAGTTGTCTCTTCCAATAAAAGCTTTACCTCTGCATCTCTGACTGGCTGTGGGCTAGCTTCAGAGATTAAGTTGTACTTCTGTAGCTTCAGTTTCAAGTAACAACAGCCAGTTATGAGTTTGTCTGTGTCTTGAGACCAAGCAAACTCCTCAATAATCAATGATAAGGTGGAAGGCTTGGGCATGACAGAATGGATTAACAGTACTTTGCAGCCAGTTACAACAGAGAAATAATCGCATTCTTTCCACGGAAATATGAGGCCGTTGGTTTAGTTTTTTTTTTCTTTCAGATGTAAATGGATCCCTAGATTTAAATAGTAACACAATTATTCTTTTCTCTTTTGTTTCTTTTCACCAACTTAAGGGATGACCATGGGAACACACCTAAGTAGAGGTTGAGCATGGTCAGATGAGTAATCATAACCCCTTTTAAACTTTCTTAGATCTAAATAGTAACACAATTTCTCTTTTCTCTTCTGTTTCTTTTCAGCCAGATAAGGAATGACCATAGAAATGCCTCACCAGAAGTATGGTAAGATGCGTAACAACCCCTTTTTATTTCCTAATTCCTCTCATGATTCATATCTAATTGACTGTAGAGTGATGTCTCTGCATTATCTTCTCATCATCAATAGTGCTCCAAAAGTTCTGCTATTACCCAAGATGAGAATCTAACTTGTTCCCATTCAAGCCTGCTGGATTCAACCGGCCATGACCAAAAAACTTCAAACAAAACTGAAATTTTGGTTGCTCTATTTGAAACACTACTGAGTTTCTCAAAATCACTTAGCACGATGCATATGGACTCAAGGACAAACATACAATTGAAGATCCCACAGGACTAGGACGACAAAGAGGGGGAGAATACCAGTCAAGGGGGGTAAGATTTTAGCTGGAAACAAGCATAAGCTAAAAAATTCTCATCATAAAACTGCAAGGGGAAAAAACGTTTGCTTCATCTAATCAAGCCAACCAAAACATTTAGCAAATCAATTACTAGTAAGTTGTAACCATAACCATAAAGGTATTAAAACCTTGAAAGACTGTGTAATGCCTAACAACCCATTTTCTCATATCATAAAATTACCCATTCTTCTAGGGACTAATATATTGATAATTAAAAATGAAGATCAAGGCATACGCAACATGATCCCCCAAAACCCCAAGCGTTTAAAAATATCATGTCTAGCATGCCAACTTAGAGACAATGAGAGTTGTTCTAATCTAATATTAAACAAAAGTTAGTTGACTGAAGTAGAGGTTTGAACAACATCCCATGCTTCCTCCTAAAACAAAAACCTTGCCCAATTGACCATGGTCCTCAGGTCGATGGTGAACGAAAGAATGGTCTAGTGGAATTAATGGCATGCAAAGAGTATCATATTTTTACGATTTCCCACACATTTAAATTCTTAACTTATTAAGAATAAAAGATCCATCATAATTTGTTTTTACTGTATACTAGTAAAGTTTCACATGCATATGCACGTGGTTTTCATTACTTTCTTTTTTTTTCCTTAAAATATTTTAATTGTTTAGAATTTTCATATTGAGGAGGGAACAGTTATTTTTTGAAAAATATTATGAGATTATTTGTTTAATATATTAAATGGAATTAGCTTCTTTTTTTCTTCGTTAAGTCATTGTACAATTTTTAATTTAATATGTCAAGTAAATTTAGGTTTTTAATTTAATTCAGGCCAATGAAAGATCTAGTGATCTACTACACATCCAATCAATAAACGAACGAATTTTTCCTAAAAAACAATAAAATTGTAGTACACATATAGGTAGTTTTGTAGATGATAAATAGGACAACTTGGTCCAATGAAAGATTTGCCACAAACCAATCACATAATCTTTTATGGAATTATTTTAACAATTTAAGGATACTTTAGGTAATATGATCAATTTATAGTAAGTATAACATTTAATATGATCAATTTATAGTAATTATTACATTTCAATTCTTGTTATCCATTAGTAATAATTATTCTCATACATAGACAAGGGTATTCAAGGAAATGAAAATGTATTCATGTTCCTTGAGTTCATGCTTTTATAATAGTAGTATCATAGTATGATATGAGGCAATACAAGAACAAATTCACGCACAAAATGGTGGAACAAGTAGATTCAATAACAAAGTAAATTAGTCATCGATCTTTACACTTCATTTACCTGTCTGCCAATGGGGAAGACATTCCCAAACCAGTAGGATTAATATGGTGCCCCAACGGTTCCCAGCCTGTCGTCATCTGGACGTTAGGAGGAGATAATGGTGCCTGCGCATGAGGATATGCTGGCTGCGGTACAAGTTCAAGCCCATTTTGGTTCTGAAACAGGACCATAAGAATTTAAGCTACTCATAGTGTAACAGATAGATAAACCATACAAGGACATATGATCATACTGAAGTAGTCAGTGCTGCACCAAGGAAATGAGCTGGTGATGGTGGAGGAAATGCATCAGATTGCCATGGGGCTAACTGATAGTGAGACTCCTTTAATTTAGTCTGCCACATGAGTAAAAGAAGGAAAAATAAATAAAATCCATGAAATTAGTCCAACTGTTTCCATCATAGCTAATATCTAATACAGGAAGATATCTCAACTCATCACACAGAGAGAGAGAGAGAGGAGCCTTCAACACCCCATTACAGTTAAGCACAACCCTGAACAGTTTCAGCATTGCAGTATATGATCCCCCAAGTATGTAATATACCTCAGTAGCAAGGAGCTTTTCCTGCAAATGTCTGAACAGAACCTGCAACAGGAAAGCTTATTCATGTAAGAAATCATACAAATGACATACCACAGAAAAATTAGACACATTGATTCACAAAGATCACATATGTAAGCAATTTTCAATGGACATCAGCCTCTGGTAGGGTCAATATGTGTATGCCTTGATTCCAATGGGTTTTCTTCTGTAATAGACCACTATCATGGGCTTAAATTATGGTAGGAGGTAGGGATATTAGATTTACTCTATTATGTCATTTTGAGTGGCTCATTTCATTAAGTAGTAATTGTTTCCATTATAGTTTTCAGGGCATATTTGGACTTTATCCAGTGTACCAATGGATGCATGCAACTCTGGCTTTCTATTCAACAGTTCAACATATTCAGACTCTGAGGAATTTCAGGATTTTCTGGAACAAGTCAAGGACCACCAAATTGTAGCAACACTAGTAGATCATGCTCAGGAAAAGTGGGCAGCCAATCCCACTGCATGTGAAAGACCTGACAGGTCTTCCTACACAGCTGAGAAGTGGAATTTACAAGTTGAATGGAAGTCAAAGTTGCCTAGAACTTCTTCTCAGTTCAAGTCTGCAAGATGAAGTGCTGCAAGAAAGAAAGAGAGGGGGAATTGAGAGGTGCGACGGGGTAGGGGTTGGGGAATGGAAAAGAAGAGGACTGGGGTTTAGGGGTTTCGGGGAAAAGGGGGTGCGTGATGTCGCAAATAAATTTACAGGTACAACTGTACAAGAGCTACTTTTCAAGAAATAAATCAACTGAAATAGATTCACATTCAAGTCTCCAGTTAGAGATAGAACCTGGTGCTGAGACTGACACCCCAGTCCACTTAGAAACATGAATCTACTAATAATGGATCAGAAATTTGAACCTTGAATTTCCAAGGAATGGTCTGGATCAGTCATGTCAAGTTTTGAAGTCCAACTCGATCATATACCCTCTCATGTATTGGCATGCACCTACATGGTAAGCAGTATACCCTCTACATAGTACCCAAATTTCAGTGATTGCCACTAGGCCATCTATATAAAGCTAAAACAGAATAAGTGAGCCACCAGATCTCTTAGTCCAAAAAATTTCGGCCCTAATTCAATTAGAAATGTGGTTAAAGAAAATAAATCTTCATTTAAACAAAGTCCAAAAGACTTCAGTCAGTCTAAGTTATCTCATTCAATATGAAAACTATATTGCATGGGTTTGCAAATGAATAAACACAAAAAAAGAAAGAAAGATCATAAGCAGATGCATACATTAAGAAACAGCAAGAACCATGGGTTATTTTTGCCAAGCTACACTACACGGCAGTCAGGTAGCAAACAAAAAAGTTTCAATGTAGGCTATGTAGCCTATGTCACTATCTGTTGCAGGGTCAACTTTCAGCCAAGTGTGGGCTTATGAAAAATTAAGGGTTTGAGAATTAATTGGAAGACCAATATTAAGAAAAATGGTTGGACTGCATAGGTCATAGCAGGGCCAAAATAGATAGCTAATGGACCATGTCTACATAATACATATAAGCAAAAACTATGGTAAGCCATTCAGTTATCATGGCTCATATACATCAAATCATTCAAGACAACCCTGAGCTATACCAATGGTGAGTCATAACATGTACGGTTACCCTTAAGCCAAAATATGTGGTTTAAAACTTCGCTGCATCTACAATTTGATGCACCAACAGTTATATTCTAACCCAGAGTCATTGAAATCTGTGAAGATTGCTCAGATTTGGCAACAAAATGATGCAACCACGCAATGTCCTACCATGTGAATAATCAGACCAATTTTGGAGTAGATACTCATGACATTTTTAAGAATAGACATGAATGAAAACAACATCACGCAACTTAAAGCAAATTAGCATCATAAGGTTGATATCAAATGATCAACTTTAAAGCATATTCAAAAAAACCACTTAAGTACAAACATGCCAGATCAGGGGGTAATTAGGATTGACATGAAATTATGACAATAATAAACAAAGTAAGACATCGTTATTGATTTGCAGACCTTGAGATTGCTAACTATGGATTGGGCATCAGGCACCGGTGGCTGTAAAGAATATTCAGTCAGGAGGGGAAGCAAAGTCGAGACAAACACAGTACGTTCTTGTTGTGCAGCCTGATAGAGACAAAAGTGAATCTCAAATCGTATTATAGTTTCATCAAGCTGGAAGAAGCATGTAAGATTTAGTCCTAAACCCATTTCAGGCTCAAATCTGCACAATTTTATGAGAATCATACTCCCAGAATACTAGAGGCGTAAGAATCAGCAGAAAAAAAAATTAATCTCACTCAAACTAATGTGCAACTGGACTTCCAAAAATCCTCAACTTCTTTTTCCTAGTTAGTAATTCAAAAGAAATCACCTTGCTAGAAGATAGAACACATGGTTAATAAGAAACTGGTTATTAATTTCTTATATTCAAACCCTCTACCTCAAAGGAAAAAAAACAGATGGAATGCATTGCAAATTTCAATTTTAGGAGTTTGCTCCACTCTCAAATTTATCTCTTCTTTCACTTCTAATAACAGTAGTATACTCAAACGTCCCCTAGTTAGGATAGCATTCCACAGCTTTCAATAAATGAAACTTTTACATACTGGAAATCAAATTCAACACACAAAAAAAAATTTTAAATATATATACTGCACAGAAGTGGATCTCCCAGTCTATAAAGATGACAAGGTGATTGCAGAGCAGAAAGTCAGGTATACATTTACAAACAAACTACCAATTCTTATAGAAGAAACTTTAATGCAAGAACAAGCTTGCGTATTCAGTTGGTGAAGAGATAAAAGAAGAAAATTCAGAGTTCCTTGGATGGCTCAAATAACCTGGTTACTTTCTTGTTTCTTCCCAACATTACCCGACTTGACCCCTTGTTTGAAACAAAAAATTCACTTCTATCCATCAGGGGAACAATAAGAATCAGACTCTTACCCCCCAAAAAGAAAAAAAGATTAATGCATACTTCTGTTATACATTCAAAGCACAGAGAAACTACCAGCATATCCCAACAAATAGAAATTTTAAATAAGTACCTGTAATGCATATGTAAGACGTATGTTTTCCTCAATTATATCTTGTCTATATGAAAGAGCTTTTGATGCAGCATCAACCAGATCTTGCTGCTGCTGATCAAATGCCTGCAAACAAACATGAGGTCACAAAATAAAAGACAAAATCAGTTCAAAAGTTAGCCCATATATTAAGAAGGAAAAGGAAGGTTCAAACATGCGTACCAAACGCATATATGCAATGCGTTTCTCCAGGACGTATTTCTCATTGCGAATTTGCTCTTCCTATCAACAACACAAACCAGCACAGTTAGTTAATATGGAATTAAGCATGGGATTCAAAATATAAAAATCTAAGCAACAGTAACAAACCAGACATCTAACCGGTACCTTAGCAGAGTACTCAGCAAGACGTTTCCGCAACTGCAAAATCTCTTCTTCATGCTCCCGAACCTTAAGAACAAGATCCTGCAACAGATATAGTGTTCCCCCAATCAAATAATTAAGCGAAAATATGCAGCCAAATCAGCAGAAATTCTTCATACCTGCTTCCAAAGGCTGCCAGAGTTATTGACTTCAGACACTGGCATCAACCCTTGTCCAGATAAATTGAGCTTTGGACCATAATCCCCTTCCCTTTGGTACCTAAAAGACAATTGATTTCTCCTTAGAGGAAAAAAGAAACTTTATGAACTTCTGCTCTTCTTTTTGATGGGTCATCTGTGAAAAAATATATGACATAGGAACAAAATTATTCATGAAATGCTTTTATTTATATGATTGGAAGTACCTGGTGGGAGAGTATGATCTGGAAGACGGAGATGACAACTGGGAAAAGCCAGCACTATCTCCAGCTCCCTGTGTACCAGAAAGCCCCTTTGAATTTCCATTTACCTTGTTGCCATCACAGATGTGTTGGCTTTCTGGAAGAGTCTGCATGGCAGGATCATTATCTTTTGGTGCTGTATTTTGGTGGACAACCAGTGTACCAAGAGGATCTAGGGATGTGGTATTATCCATCCATCTGACCCTATCTTCTTGGCTTCCTGCGGATGAAGCAGATTGATGTGGTTTGTAGGGTCCCTGGGCATGCCCGCTTAAACCATCTGGGTGAGATCTTAGCAAAGTAGAATCATCTGATTTCTGCCAAAGGACAGTCTTGTGTTATTAATTTATTAAATACTGATTTATTCAAATAACAAAAGAAAATGATAGTTCAACCTGTGAACTAAAGATCCCAAAAGTGTCCCCGGGAAAAGAAAAGACAAAATTTAAGGGGGCAAAACTATAACTTCAAGGTAGAAGCTCATTTCAAGCTACATATATTATGATGTTTGGGTTCTGATCTAGCATTAGCTATCCATAGGTGGGCTCTTCCTCTATTAAGCTCACCAAACTGTGGCTTAAGGAGAGTACTCGGGAAGTTTTTAGGATGTCATGGCATTTGATGTAAACTAAACATTTCTTCTTCCCACCAATGTATCTCCATGAGTTAACCAGAGAACTAAGATGGTCTACCTTGGAAAGACAACATCATCACCTGAAGACTTAACAATCATAAAATCAAAGGAGAAACACCAAACAAAACCTCCTGTCTAATCTTTTTCTCAGCAACATAACCTCAATGACGTGTTTTCATCAGCATGTAACTTGGCCGTCAGCCTGTAAGAGTCTTCTATCACGGAAATAGAAGTGGTCGAACACAGACAGGGTATTTGAATGTATGGAGGTCCCTTTTCTCCATACGACATAGGAATAGGAACCTTCCTTATAGTTGACAATAAATATATTTCTGAAGAGAAGACGGATTTTAACAATGCAGACTAAAAGCAGTGATGAGCAATACTTTCTTAGGTTGAAGTTTCAGAACCAGCCATTATTTCAAGAGCATGCAGAATGGCAGAGCCAGGTAAACCTCCAGTGGAGAAAGTGCATGAAACCAGTAAAAAGATCCTTATCCTGGAAGACTAAGAAAGATCATAAATGGCCTAATATGGTGAGAATAAGTGTTGCAGATGGTAATTTACAAATTAAGGGGGGGGGGGAGAAAAGGTTGTACCCAGTGCACAAGGTCCTGCATTTAGCAAGGTCTGAAAGGTTTTGATAAATGCAGCACAGCACTACCCTAATTCTGAAAATGCTGTTTCCAGGTCAAAATGTCCAGAAAAACATTAATTAATAACAAAAAAGTATTATAATGAAAATGTGATTGTTTCACAGTTTTCATTCAAGGAGGAAGTGAACAAATTGGGTTGGGATACACCTTCAAGCAAATAGGATATCTATATTTTATCTCTACGAGAAAAGATAGAAACAAAAGCACTTACATATCTTTCTAGTTCACTCCTCAGCCGATTATTTTCTTCTGCCTATAAATAAACAAAACAAGTTTGTGGTTAGTCACCCATCTGAAGCAACCAAACAAAAGATGAAAGACAAAGCCATGAAAAGATAATCAATGATTAACAAAACATCATTAGTGGTAGGGAATCTAATCATTACATAAGCCATCTGTTGCAATAGCCAAGTAGAAACTTGGGGAGCAAGTCATGGTGACTTGGAATCCTAGAAACCAAATCTGGAGTCTTAGAGTGCAAGCTGTCTCAAAATAGAAAGTGCTCGTTTGAAGAAAAAGTTGTTACAAAATTGGAAAGTTTTGGGTGCTCTACAAAATTAGAAAGTTACTACTTTCCTAGTAGATTTAGTTTGATATTATCTTTCCTTTTTGGGGATTGTTTTTAGAGTCTCAAAAAATCAATGTTTATTTTTGGAATATATATCAGTTAGCACTATACTTTTTACATATAAATAAAGCATTAAAGGGTAGAGATGTAGGTTACTGCAGATCGTCTCTACCCCCTTTCATCTTCTCCCCGTTCTCTTCTCTTTTCTTCTTCTTCAGCTCTTTACCTTCAGTTTCTGACCTGCGGCTGCACCTCAATAGAGGTTCTGATTTGTTATATGGTATCAGAGCCATGTCGCAGCCATCTAAGTTCCATCGTTTGGTGTTTTTCTTGTGTAAATCGGTGTGGCTGCAGCAGCCTTAAGCTGCAACTGTGATTGTGATGTTCACATGAATTTTTTTCAAGAAGAAAATTAAGTCTTCTATGAGTCTTCTATGTTTGTAGCTGTTCGTACCATCAGTAATTAGAGTTGTAAGCTTCCGTAATGGCTGATCCTTCGAAAGTTCTGTCCAAGGAAGGTATACCCTTCCAAATTACAAGTATCAAGTCGAAAAGATGCCGCAAGCTGGGATTTGGTGATCAATACTCTCTAACTTGAGGGGGATTGTTGCGATAGCGAAGTAGAAACTTGAGGAGCAAGTCATGGTGACTTGGGATCCTAGAAACCAAATCGTGGGGTCATGGAGTGCAAGCTGTCTCAAAATAGAAAGTGTTGACTTGAAAGAAAAAAAAAATAGTTGTTATAGAATTGGAAAGTTTTGGGTGCTCTACAAAATTAGAAAGTTACTAATTTCCTAGTAAATTTAGTATGATATTATCTTTCCTTTTTAGAGATTGTTTTTAGAGTCCTAGACAGTTAGTGTTTATTTTTCGAATGTACTCTCAGTTAGCACTATACTTTTTAGATATAAATAAAGCATTAAAGGGTAGAGACGTAGGTTACCGCAGATCGTCTCTACCCATTTTCATCTTCTCCTCGTTCTCTTCTCTTTTCTTCTTCTTCAGCTCTTTACCTTCAGTCTCTAACTTGCGGCTGCACCTCAATAGATGTTCTGGTTTGTTATATAGTATCAGAGCCATTCTATTGAGGTCGGGGCCATTTGAGTACCATCGTTTGGTATTTTTCCTTTGTAAATCGTGTGTGGCCGCAGAAGCCTTAAGCTGCAACTATGATTGTGATGTTCACACTAATTAAATTTTATGAAGACAATTAAGTCTTCTATGTTCGTAGTTGTTCGTGTTGTCAGTAATTAGAGTTGTAAGCTTCCGTAATGATTGATCCTTTGAAAGTTCTGTCCAAGGAAGGTATACCCTTCCAAATTACGAGAATCAAGTTGAAAAGAAGCTGCAAGCTAGGAGTTGTGATCAATACTCTCCAGCTTGGGGGGGTGATGCGATAGCGAAGAAGAAACTTGGGGAGCAACTCATGGTGATTTGAAATCCTATAAACCAAATTGTGGAGTCTTAGAGTGCAAGCTGTCTCAAAATAGAAAGTGTTGGCTAGAAGAAAAGTTTGTTCTAGAATTGGAAAGTTTTGGGTGCTCTGAAAAATTAGAAAGTTACTAATTTCCTAGTAGATTTAATTTGATATTATCTTTCCTTTTTGGGGACTGTTTTTAGAGTCCTAGAAAGTATGCTTATTTTTAGAATGTGCTCTCAGTTAGCACTATACTTTTTAGACATAAATAAAACATTAGAGGGCAGAGATGTAGGTTACTGCGGATCATCTCTACCCCCCTTTCATCTTCTCCTTGTTCTCTTCTCTTTTCTTCTTCTTCTTCTTCTTCTTCTTCTTCATACTCCACGATTTGGTAACCTTAAGAAGTATGATCAATAGCAAGACAGGGAGATAATTAAGATAAAAATTTAGATAGTATTTGAAAAGTTATATAGATACATCATTATGTTTTCTAGAATCTTAGTACTTTGGGGGAAATTTTTACTTACTAGAAATGGTAAATCTTAAATGAATTTAATACTTTGTTTTCTTAAGTTTTGATGAGTAATTTTGTTATTTTTTATTTCAATATCGGGGGTACAACAAACCAGAACCTCTATTGAGGTGCAGCCACAAGGCAGAAACTGAAGGTAAAGAGCTGAAGAAGAAGAAGAAAAGAGAAGAGAATGAGGAGATGAAAAGGGGTAGAGACGATTTGCAGTAATCTATGTCTCTACCCTCTAATACTATATTTATATCTAAATAGTACAGTGCTAACTGAGAGTACAAAAAATAAACATTGACTTTCTAGGACTCTAAAAACAATCCCCAAAAAGGAAAGATAATGTCAAACCAAATCTATTAGGAAATTAGTAACTTTCTAATTTTGTAAAGCACTCAAACTTCCAATTCTGTAACCATTTTTTCTTCAAGCCAACACTTTCTATTTTGAAATAGCTTGCACTCCAATACTCCACGATTTGGTTTCTAGGATTCCAGGTCACCATGACTTTGTTCCCCAAGTTTCTACTTTGCTATCGTGATAACCCCCACCTCAAGCTGGAGAGTAGTGATCACCAACTCTCAGCTTGTGGCATCTCTTCAACTTGATATTGTAATTGGGATGGGTATACCCTCCTTGGACAGAACTTTCGAAGGATCAGCCACTACGGAAATTTACAACACTAACTACTAACGGAAGTTTACAACACTAATTACTAACTGTGCAAATAGATGCAAACATAGAAAACTTAATTGTCTCCTTAAAATTTTAATTTGTTTGAACATCACAATCACAATTGCTGCTTAAGGCTGCTGCAGCCACACACGATTTACACAAGAAAAACACCAAATGATGGAACTCAGATGGCCACGACCTCAATAGAATGGTTCTGATACCATATAATAGACCAGGGCCTCTATTGAGGTGCAGCCACTGGTCAGAAACTGTAGGTAAAGAGCTGAAGAAGAAGAAGAAGAAAAGAGAAGAGAACAAGGAGAAGATGAGAGGGGGTAGAGATGATCGTCCTGCACAGCCAAGTCTGCGAGCAAGCATAAGCATTCCAACTCCAGATAATTCACCGAATTTTAGCTTTTCGAAATGAAAATGGGTGTTTGGAAAGGTAATTCCTAGAAAACCGAGCGTGCAAGATGAGTTCATTTCAGGTTTACTTCCCGATGATGATTAATTTTAGAAATAAGAATCACCACGGCTGCTATTGAACTTTAATGAAAGATATCCACATTTTAGGAACGAAAAAGGGGGGGGGGGGAGAAAGACCAGAGAAGAATAGCACATGACCATGTCGCCTCAATCTTTAAAATTGCTAACCTGTAGCTTGATGGCTCTCTCAGCGGCTTCAACCGCCTTCATGACCTGAAATAAACCATCGTTGGAAGAATCATTGACACCCAAACCTGAAAACCTGCCGGCTAAATTTGCAATTCCGGTCTCCATCTGAGGGTTATACTGAGATCGAGTATCTTGATTGTAAGCTAATCCGTTCTTGAGATTTCCTCCGCAGTCTACCATGGCTGGAAAAATGACCCCGAGTTCCCAATCAAGAAACCAGTTCCATCGAATCGACTAGCATCAAAAAGAGATAAGACTAAGGATCGAAAACACATTTGAACAAGCTTAATATGATTTGCAGATCGGTATGACTTCCGACAATCGAAAGCAATTAAATCAACCAGTAATGTAAAAATCCTAGTCAGGGAGGGTTTTGAAGAGTAACCAGCTTGCAAGTTCTCTGCCCGGAGTGTCTGGAGAAATAAGGTTTTTGTCAATTTTCTTCCAATATAAAATTACTTCCTTTTACTACCAAAAAAAACAAGGGAAATTACTCCAACGGCATATTTATTTTTTTGGAAATTACTCCAACGGCATATTTACGTGATCATGCTTTCTGACCTAAATTAGTAACCCTTTAAACAGTGGCAACTCGGCAAAATCTTCGATTGCCGATTTTTGTTTTTTCATTGTTTTTTTTAGTCTTTTTTATTAAATTGGTCCCATGACCTCTTCACTATTGAGCAGACAACTTGCTTTGATAGCACTCAAAGTGCCAGTTTGCCCTAACTTGCCTTAAGATTGAGTAGATTTTGAGCTTTACTTAAGAGGCTCTAAATTAGGGTTAAGTATTTCATTCTATTTAGGTCTAATCCAACCACTTTATGGGGTTTTCTTGAGAATATAAGACAACCATATGAATTTATAAGCTTCTTTGATTGTTTATGATTATAATAAAGGCTTATCATTATGCCAAACAGCGCAGCCAAAATTAATGAACAATGTTGTTGAATCATCCACCTAAAAAGATTTATAATCTTTGATGCATGCCGATGTCTTTTTTTTTTTGGTAGAGATACACATATCATATTTGCTATTATAACAAAAAATATAATTTTTTTTGGTAAATAAACCATTAATGCGGGAAAACTAGTTATACATATTTTAGCCAACAGTTGACCAAACAAAAAATCACATGCACTATTTTTTTCTTTTTTCCCTCAATACATCATTTTTCTTGAGAAAAATAATATTATATATATATATATATATAGTTTTTTTATTGGCATCTCTAGCAGTTGTGAGGGGAAAAAAACTATGTACCATACATGATCGTATACAAAACCTTTTACTTTGGACTATTGTTCCTTTTTCTTTATTTTTTTCATTGTAGAAAAATAAATAAATATAGTTAGACTACTCAGTATAAACTCATGATATAGGGAATTGAAATGAGCCAAAGAATCATACACAAAATCCATCATTCCTTTTTCTTTATTTTTTTCATTGTAGAGAAATAAATAAATATATTGTCAGACTACTCAGTATAAACTCATGATATAGGGAATTGAAATGAGCCAAATAATCATACACAAAATCCATCATCTTTGTTGGGTGTTCATCATGAGGTTGAACTCTCATAAAACATATTTAAGTCGTTGTGATATATTATATGCATAAATCTATGAACATCGTTCAAAATATACGCCCAATGAAGGGATTGGAACAAGTTGATAGCCTAGATTAAAGATGCCCAAGGTATCATCAGAGTGCAGAAGTAATAGTTGATACCCTCGTTTTTATGATCGTTGACACTCATTTGGAATCTCTCACTCCATTATTTTGACTCATTCATTTTCGTACTAGTTATAATGCTATTATCAAATTTGTCGATTTAAAGACTAAAAACACACTGGGCTCATTATTAACTTATTAATAATTTTAATAAAATACATATAAAAAACTAGGGCTCAATCCACCAAGTGTTGTCGAGTTTTTAAATTGAAAGTTTTATTTGGACGTTTGATAAAACTTATTTGTAGACGCAAAAATACTACCAGCAGTGCTTTAATAGATTTATTATATTCAAATGCCAGGCCCTGTGAATAGCCCTATATGCATATACTTTTGGCCCATGCCAATTTTTCATTCGAGGAACAAATATGACAATAAACTGATATTGCATTAAAATTGTTTATTGACCTATCAATTTTCGTAATTTTTAACTCATGTTGCAAAAATCATTTGAAACATGATAGTTTTGTCGGATGGTTAATGCCAATTTTTTTAGTTAAAAAAAAAAAAACCATAAATTGTTTTTCCATGGATTGTCGAACAGACCCTAATTGTTCATTGATGCTTTATTTCACAACTGATATCTTGAACATAGGTAATCATTTTCCCTTCCCATCCAAGAATGAAAACATTAATAAAGAAAAATAAAAATGTAATTATTGCATGTCTTGCTTCAACGCAAACCAAACAATTGAAAACCCAAAGAGCATTGAAAAAAAAAACAATTGAAACCCCATAGACCATTGAAAGGCCCTCTGAAAGCCTTGTGCAATGATCATCTACGTTCATTCATATAAACGAGTTTTCATCGATTAGGATATAAATTAATTGGGTTAGCCACATTTTCAAGTCATAATGCTCCACTAAACCTCAATTATGTTGTAGACCCACCATGAATTGAGGCCTTTCCTTCCCCGTTTTACATTGACATGGCGTGAACCGGACAAAAGAGGCCAGTAATAATAAGTAGTTAACTGTGGCAGATGAAAAAAATCGTGATGGTGCCATTTCGAACCATGATTAAAAACAAAAAATCGTGTCGATATGTAGTTTTGTTGTCAAAATATTTTGTAATCAGATTTACAGTATGAAAAATATAGTTTTCAATAAAAAAATATGACCATAAGAGCAAGCAAAAGGAAACTATGCGAGTAAAGATGATGGCGTCCGTAGTCTCAACTGACTTGAGACACATTAATCAAGTTTTGTCCGTTAACTTTGGTCAAAGCCAGGATTTAACATTGAGGTTAATAAAACCACGTACAAAGAAGATTAGTGTTGGTATTTCATCAATTGAGATAGGACTATATTAGGTGTCATTTGCCCTTGGGTAGGGGTATTGCTTTAGTATTGCATAAGTAATGTGCATGATGGTCATGTAGTTGTCAGATGATCGATCCCAATCGCTCATCGCCTAAAACTACTTAAGTGAAAAGATATGCAATGAGTGGTCTCTCAGGATTTAAACCCAAACACACGGTGATCATCCAACGGTTGTAGGATGGTCATGCGCGTTAATTACGCAATACTGAAGCAAAACCCCTTGGGTAGCTCCCTTTATGCTTTTGTACCACACATACTAATGGTTCCCACTTGTGAATATAAAAAAACGAACAAGTGTGTCTCATGTGGACCCCACCCCTTATTGTGTAGTTCAACGGTGTCAGGGGAGCACACTATTAAGTCGTAACCGGGGGAGGACCTAGACTCCAATCAAACTATCCCCCTTCTTTTGAGTATGCAAAGGAAAGTAGATTGATTACTATGTTGCAAAAAGCCAAAAATTACAACAAAATAGTACATAAAAGTGGCTATTCATGGTTAGACTTTTGGGACTCACTAGCAACTATACTTACAAGAGGTGAGAAGACATTTGTGAAACCCCCCATGATTTTAGCCCAATAATCCAAATTATAAGCCCGATAACCTAGAGCACAGGTATAAGACAGATATGGGCCATATAGATAGAGACCATTTGATTAGAACCTGAATCAATTGAAGTGGATGATGAAGATGATGAAACTGGGAGTTGTTGAAGTTTGTAAGAATATCTCACTCAAACAATGACAACAGATGTTGAAGGTGGATCAAGAGTTCATTGGCGACATGTTTAGAATGTCTCAAAGATCAAGTAAGACATCCCCTAAGTGTTGATTAAATGTTGGAGCAGAGCCAAGTGAAGAACCACACTCGAAAATACTCTTGTAACAATTCCAGGGGTTATGGTCGATTGGGGTATGAGACTCTGGAGGCAACCCTACCTGGGCGACCCATACTTACGCCCATGATTGAAAATTTACAATTTTGGGTTTTTGGTGTTTGGGATCCCTATTTAATGATTTATTTGACCTAAAACGTGTTATTTTACTCTTAAGCTAATAGATTATGTTATATAGTTTGTGGTAAATAGGAAAAATATTGCGAAAATCGTGCGGAGAGCCTTCTGTTCGCCAATTGAGTTTTTTATAAGATTAATATATTATTTCTCCTTATAGTTACATTATTTTGACTATTCATCGTTAGTGGTTCCTTGTGGATGGATCTCTTATATGATCAAACTAGAAGAGATACAAACCCTATATTTATTATTGTTCTATAGTGATACCACATCCATTCTATTATAACTTTTTATTTGTAGATAAATTTAAGAGAAATCTATTGTTGTCAATAGAATGCTGGATCAGATTTTGTCTATACTTGGACATGGGTCTCCCCAGACAACCGTTATAGGTTGCTGTTCAAGCGACGCGTACCCCTTTAGATTGGTTGACCATGAATTTAAAACCGAATTTTATGACTGTGAATCACTCCCTTGAGTATTCAGGTAAATTGATAAAAGTTGGGTAAATATGATAATATTACAACAACCTAAACTATGGAAAGAGTAGAGGTATCATAAAAAACCTAGTGACCCCACCAAGTCCAATATGAGCTCGATTTTTTCAACCTGCAAAGCAAAATTGGTTTACAAATTACTAAATTCGACCTAATGAATTTACCCTTGGGCCAACCGGCCAAGCTCAACCAGACTCAATGTTAAGGTAATTTAGTTAAGGTTGTATTTATAGTAAAATTTAATATAAGACTGAAAGCAAAACAAGTGCACCGTTGGTCTGTTGCACGGTACATTATGTCGCCGAAATATCGTGACATTTCGGCCAAAAGTAGGCACATTGCTGAAGGGCGACACGAAACCAAACATCGAAACGACAACAACAAAAAATGGTTGAAAAATCGCTGAAAAGTTGCCGCAAAATATCCGCAAAAATTGAAACTTTCACTGCCAACTCTTCACCTTCTCTGACTTCGACGATGGGAAAACCTCACAGTCCTCACCGTTGTTGGTCTTCTCGGGCCTACAACATTTTTCTTCAGTATCCCTCTCTCTCTCTCTCTCTGGCATTTTGCTAGCAATATTTGTCTAAGTCTTTTCGGGTCTCTCTCTAGTTTCAGGTGAAGAGGTGGGCTAGCTGCAGATTTTCGGCCGGGAAGTTACGGAGTTACAGTGTTCCACACTTCCACTGCCTCTATTTCTCTCTCTCTCATTTAAGGTGAATCAGCGGGCTATTTTCGGCCGGCGATCTATGGAGTTCCACACTTCCACTGCTAGTCTCTCTCATTTTAGGTGAAGCAGTGGGTTAACATAAAATTTCTAGATATTTTATGGAGTTCCACCGCCGATCTCTCTCTCTCTTGTTTTAGGTGAAGTAACATGATTTCTAGCAATAGTTTCACCGCCAAAAGTCACCAAAATATAGGCAAAATATCGTCATATTGGTGGTGTCGTCGGCCACTGACACGCAAGTTTTGGCCGACATTTCGAACCTTGGTTTGTTGGTAAAATTGACCCCACTAATTTATATAGCTGTAGTAAACGGACTCATTTGAACTGCGTCAGAAAATACTCTTCATTCGTACCAAAAAAAAAAAAGAAAATGCTCTTCACCTATCACATGATTGGACATAGATTTATCCGCGTTGTGTTCCGGAGTAACAGCGGATAATCTTTTCCATCAGTCAGACAAGTCTCACTTAACGAACCTAAATATTCCGAGTCAGCAAATAAAATCTAATAATACACGATTATTCGTACTTAATCCATCAACTCAGGCGGGCCCGCTGAAAAAAAAGAAGCCTCGTACTTCCTTAAGCTTCTATGATTCAAATCATAACGCCGTTAAATAACGGCAAAGAAGGGCTTGGGTTGCCTTGTTCTAGACGGAGCGACAGTTGAGGTGTCTGCTACTTTCCGATCCACACCCGTGAAAGGAAAAGGAACTGATCTAGTCACTCTGCCAACTTCCGTCGCCGTTTTCTAGGTACCGTTCACTTCTCCTTTTGCCCCACAGCGTGTAGTTTCTCGATTTCATCTTTTTTTTCTTTCTAAGCAAATCTGTTATACTGTTCATCTTGAACGAAAATTTGTTATATACTTATATGTTTGTTCTTGTTCAAGCTGTGAGAAATCGACTTGTGAGCCTTTTCCTTTCTTGCGCGTTATGGATGCAAGCGTTGAGCCGATAGTTGAATCTTCTAAGACCTACGAGGTTTTGTTGTAGTTCGACGCGATGGCCATCAGAGGCGTTGATTTCAAGTGGTGAGTTTGAATCTTTCGTGGAATTGTGAGAACTGTGTAGTTAAATAAAATTCAGTTCGTGTTGTTCTTCATTTTCATTTTTCTGTTGCATCATCTTCCGCAGTAGGGTTCTATCGCCGATTCATGTTAAGGTTTCTTTTGCAGGTATGATGGCTTCTTCCTGTCCATGCTAGCGACAAGTGTGTATCCTCCTTGTTGATATTTATTTATTTTTAAGCGAAGCACATGCGATTTTATATTTCTCATTGAGGAACTCGAACTTAAATGCGTATGTCTTATCCTGTGAGTTATTCTTTGACGCTATGTTTAATAGAATCATTGTTTCGGTCAATTGGAAGCGTTATCATCTCTGTAGATATCCTTTGCATATATGGATTGTGGTGAGCTTTCGGTTCTTGAGGATACATCACTGTCTGATGCAGTCCTTGGATGATTTTCTTATTAGGCTTTTGGAGGATACATAAATTTTGGTCGGTTATATTTCTACTTTTGCTGGTTGTCGTTGTTACAGGTTGACTATACAACTGTCTTTGTTTTCCGGCTATTAATGTTTCTCGACAATGGCCTGGCTGCGGGGATGGGTTTGTAAGTGCTCCTACTGTATGCTGCTAAAGTTGTGGTGATTGATGTCCGCCCGTAGTTTACTTAGCAAGTTGTGCTCTATTTATACCCACAAAATATTAAGCAGCTTGTTTGCAGCAGTCAATTTAAAGTGTGACAATCCTTATATTTATGTTGTCTAAGGTGTCTCGTTATCAATGGAGCAAAGAAACATTTGACTCTGCATGGAGGAGTTTAATATCTTATTGATTTGAAAGCTGACTTTTCAGTTTACTGGGCTGTAACTAGCTAGGTTTGGGACAGGATGTGATAGGGGAATTAAGAGTTGATGCTTATGGATATTAGGGTTTAACGGTATGGGAGGACTTAGACTATAAGGGCTGGTCTCTTTGTTAGGATTTGTTTGTATGAAGGAAAGAGGAACGGCAAATCATGAAAAAATGGAGGATTAAAAAATGAAAAAAGAAGAAGAAGGATTTATGTCATGCTTAATCTGGAACCCAAGTCTACAAGAACATCCAACATGAAAACTGAGCCTTATTGTTTCATCTGGGGCAATAACCTCTGGTTCCTATAAATCTAAATCTTGCTGATATATATTTTGATCTTATATTCCTTTTAGATTTGTTGTATGGGTTTTATGTCATGCTTAATATGCTTTTCATGAACTCTTTGGACTTTGGTACTTGGAGAATTGTTTTTATGTGCAATTGCTTTGAAGGAAAGAATCTAGACGCTTTTGTGTTCCATGCATGGATCGTAATAATCAATTGCCCCTCTTGGGCCTGTTTCACTTACATGCTATCAGGGATCTTGGGTGGCAGCAAAGATATGCTCGCTTCTGTGGAAGAATTGTGGTTCTTTCAATTCTTTCCCTGCTACTTTATCCATTCCTTTGGGCTTGGACTATGATTGGGACCCTTTGGTTTTCTAGTGCAAGAAGCTGTGTAAGTATCTGAATACAGGTACAGCCATACAGGACAGTGATTGCAAACAAATGTTCATTAACATGTGCTTCATTATTTGTTACTGACAGTTACCTGAAGAAGGTCAGAAATGGGGTTTCCTTATCTGGTTGCTTTTCAGCTATTGTGGTCTAATTTGCATTGCCTGCATCTCCACAGCAAAGGTTGGTTGCTTCCTAATGAATCCAGTTATTTCTTATCATCATTAAGGAGTGAATACTCACGTTGATTGGATGTCATCCTTAGATAGTGATATGCTAGTGGTGGAGAAGGACAAGCATGTGCTCAGCATATTCTTTTTTGGTCAGTAGGGATTAGATCTGGTTATTATTGGACTGGTAATTGCATTATATACAGGAAAAACTGTAACAAATGTAATTATATGGTTAGAAGACCTATGGTCTAAGGCATTTATTCATTTGACCATTGTCCTGCCCTCCAAAGAAAGTAGCTTTCTTAAGGAATGTATAGATTATAGTCACACACTCATTTGACTCCTCATTCTCCATGTTTTCAGTCTTTTATTTTTCCATGAACAATTTAATCTCATGCTTTGAAAACCCAAGGGTTCCTTCACAGAGTTTGTCCCTGGAGGTTGAGAAGGCGAATTAAAAATTCATGATGTAAAGCAAAACTAAGCTAAACAGTACACTGAGGTGCTATAGAAAGACTCATGGCCTCCTCTACAACAAATACAAAGCCATTCCCTGTATATGAGCACCCTAAACTAAGAACTATTCATTTACAAATTCAAATCATTTACCCATATACCAGTATGTTAGCCCCCCAGACTCTGTACAGTCAAAATGTTAACTAGTTGATACACATGTTGCTTTTGCTGCATTCCATTTTGGCAGACTCTGGCGTATCAAAAGTGTAAGTATGTATTCTCCTTCCAAACACGTCAAAGCTTGCAGAAGCATTCATTTGCATACTGTGATGTCATCCCCTTTAAAGGGCACGCTTCCTAATCAGTCAGCACCTGATAACCCTGCCCGTTGATATCATTCCTCTTGATCGACTTACAACCCTGTAGAATGACTGCAATTTGTTGATTACTGTACACTTTATGATTCCAATTCATTTGGTTTTATCATAGTCCTTGTGTTCTAAAATAGTTTCTTTGCTTTTGATCTATTAATTCCAATGGATGCCCATTGCCCCCCCCCCCCGGTTAGTGGTCGGTACGAAGGGAAGCGCATCTGCTACGTGCTCAACAAGGGATACCAATTTCAGAATTTGGTGTAAGTTATTCCTTGGGTTGGATTTTTTGTTTAGTACTTTCATGATATTTTCCTTTTGTAGTTCTATTACTGTGTCAATAGTTCTCTTTCTATCTGAGCATGAAAGTTAAAAATTATAACAAGTGGACAGTTCACACACCAAAGGGATGTTCTTGGGTTCCACCAAGTGTTGGCCTTGCATTGTGAAGGATCCCTAGCAAATTTTAGAGCTACCTTTAGAGCATTGATTAGAAATTGGGAAGGTTTTCCAGTTGTGCCATATGTAGGAGTGAGTCATGATATCTCCATACTGAATATGGAGCTGCTGGCCATCTGAAAGGGTATCAGCTTATGTATTGCAAAAGGAAAAGGACTCCCTGAAATATCAGTTGGATCTGATTCGAAATTGCCAGTAGATATGCTTAATGGAAAGTGAGGTGAGATGTGGAATGCCCAGACTTATAAGAGTGCTATTTGAACCTGTATAAGGGTTGCATAGGAAAGATCTCCTTGTTTGGAGGGAACAAAACCAACCAGCAGCCTAATGGCTGGTCTAGCTTCTAGTGCCCCAGAAGTCACTCTGCTTTCAAATGAATTTGATGCAGATCTGGTGACTTCGGTACAGGCAGATATGAGGTGTACCATAGAAACTAAAGTTTCATAATTAGTTCTAGTTTTGCTGTCGATTGCAGGGCTTGTCCTGCTTGGCTCAGGGACCTCACCCCCTTCGTAGATTATCTAGAAAGGGTTCTCTGAGGTTGCCTATTTTGGACATTTTCTTCCTCAATGCACAAAGTTTACCTATCTGATGCAAACCGAATCTAGGGCTAGGGGTAATTTTGGGAATTTCCCTAGATTTAGGGTTTCCCAGGGATTCCATCAAAAGGGATGGGCGTTTCAGGGTCTTAGGATCTCTTAGAGCTTCAAGTAATGCTGCAGGAACAGCAAATCAGTTCTGAACTTCACTGTGATTTTGATTTCCGGATCTGACATTTGAACTAAAGGTCAAAATTAGGGTTAGGGTTCAGGGTGGGTTGGATCTGTCTTTGCTGGTTTTGCACGAAGGTTTAAGAAGGCCTGTTATATCTAATTGGGGGGGGGGGTTTAGAAGCTTTGAAATTCTGCAGCATTCTTCCAAGGGTAGAAGATGAAGTGCAGAAATTTTCTGGATTAAGGAAATTGGGTTGATTGCGGAGAATAACTTTAGGGAAACAGTCAAGGGTGTGGTGCGATCCTAGGGGAAGTGAAAAGGGACCTAGAGGGGCTTAGGAAGATGGTTAACAAAGGGTTGGGGCTGATGCTATCTCAGGGAACAAGGGGGAAAAAAGGGGGGGGGGGGGAGGGCTACGGTTGCTAGGGGAAGGGGTAGAGTTTGGTGAACTAGAAGGGGAAGGGAGAGCGAGTAGGTGTGATGGGGTGGTTTTAGGTCTAAGCAAGAGAGGGAGGGGACTGGGATGGGTTGCAATGGAGGGGAGGGGCTGTACTTACTTGGGAAAGCTAGAAGTAGGTTGCTGCTGAGGTTGAAGAAGAAGAGCTTTCAAAGTTGCAGAAAACACTGGCACAATCAAGCCACATGCCTCCACCTTGGGAAACCCATGACTTCTTTCAAGCCTTTCTTCAACTCAATTTTTATTCATCAAAAAACTGAAAATTATATTGGAGTATTGGACTAATGGGCTATTTATAGCCTTTAAAAAGAGACTTGAACTTGGGTTTGGATTCCCTATGGGATAAGGTCCCAACTCTTGACCAAAACACTCAAAATGGAATCAAATTACTTAAAGACCTCAACCCTAGATTTGGAATCTACTAATCACATGCTTAATTAAATGTTAAGTTAAAAAGCATATGCTAATTAAGATAACTTTGGACTCAAACAAACAACTGCTAATCGAAATGAAGCTCTGAAATAACTCACAAACTAATAAACTAGGACTCCGACTAACCAAAGAAAAGTAGAAAAGGACTCCTCAAAAATAGCTGGAACTATTTCCAGCTAAATAGGACTCGAACCAGGGGTGGATAATGACCAAATTACCCCTGTATTGGTTCGGCCCCCTCTGGGCTTGACACAATCTGCTAAAGTGCCTGTGCCCTCTTTCAGCCCTTCTTGGGCTGTCCCTAGCTGGTTACATCACTATTGGAAAAGACAAGGAGAAGATCTTAGCTAAATAATTGGCAGCACTATTAGTGGATGCATCCTTTCCTCCAAGGAACAGCATTTTTCTATATGTGCTGACAAGTTTTGTCCTTTTGATAAAATGGAGATTGCCAGTTGGTACATAGACATCTTTATCCATTTAATAATAGGTAAAACAAATCAACAATCTCTACCTCATGTGATGTAGTCCTAGATTGATAGATGATCAATTAGGAGCCGGTTCTTCCAAAATCTTGTTCACAACCAACTTATGGGACAAATAGGTTTGTTAGATTTTGTTAGGGCTTGTGAGGTGGGTTTTGTGAGATGGGTCAATGGATGCTTCTATGGCTGAAGTTGAGAATGACTTTTTTTTTTTTTTTTTTTTTTTGGGGGGGGGGGGTTGGTGTGGGTGTGGTTAGGTTTCAATGTGAAAGGGTGATTTCTTGAAAATGGGAAGGAAACAGAGATAGGTGATTTCTTGAAAATGGGAAGGAAACAGAGATATCACCAAGTGATGTGTTTGACTGACCTAGGGGTTTTAGAACGTGTGAAACTTGGATAAATTGGAGGTTGAATGGTGGGTTATCAAGTGGGTTAGCAGGTTGGATAAATGGGGAGAAAAGTAGAAAACAGAGATATCACCAGATCAAGTTCATGTCAAGCATGAGGGTTAGGGCTGTTAAAATGGGCTGAAGTTTGGAGGGATGTAAGGATACACTAATATGATCCTCCAAGTTTGGTTGGATTTGGATGGCTATATTGGAAGATATGAGGTTTCAACTCTTTTGAGGGTTTTAAGGAGTGCAAAATACTGGAACCTTGCTGGTCTATAGGGTTAGGATGATGGGAATAGGCTGTAACTTGGTGTGTATGGGTGATGGTTAGCGTCTGGGACGCATCAGATGGTTAGATTGGTCTAGACTTTGAATTTTGGTTTCCTGGGATGTCTGGAAATTCAAGAAAAATCAACAACATGGGGAAGAAATGTGATAGGAGAGGGGGGGGGGGGGGGGGGGATAGAGGGGAGCTTTGTTGTGGATTTACTGGGGTGGCTGTATAGGATGATTCCTCAACTAAATGAAGGATCTCGACTTCTCCTTACCAAAAATCTTTTATCAAAACCTTGGAGATACCTTAGCAGGGATGAAAGACTATTTAAACTCAAAACAGTAAAGAAAATAAGATAATTGGCAGCAAAGTTGGATGGTTTCATAAGACTTGGACTTAAACTGAAATTAGGAAATCGCTTCGGCTTGACTTTTCGTTTTTTTAAATTGACCCTTACATGGACTCCCCACCGTGGGCTGCTTTATTTCAACTCAAAGGATAATAAAATAACAGAGTTAATTAATAAAAACATGAATGAACTAAACTGTCTCTGACTTTAAGTTGGGCAGAAGTACAAGAATGCCCTTATCCAACTGAAGTTTGTCGGACTTGAAAAGGATAGTGTACTATAAAGCTACTAATGTGCTCCTGGACAACAAACCTTGGGCTTTGCTTGGGCTTCTTACTACCGACCGAATTTGAAGGCCCTACGTAGGCATATCAGTAATAGTCTCTCTTTCTGATCATGCAAGTACAAAAAGATCAAGGCATACACATGTTAGTGGTGGGCTTGTCCCTTTGGCATCCTCCCTTTCCAAAAGCATTATGGGTGTGTTGGAAACTTTTCTAAAAGAAAGTTCTACTTCACTAAAGGCTTTTGACTTTGCCATATGATTGGTTACTTATTGTTTAGCATGAATGTCAACCCATCAACTTTGAGGTATGGGCTAACCCTCATCAAAATTCCCCTCAAAATTGTATTCTACATAAAAATTTTACTCTATGTAAAAGTTGTCTTGTTTTTCAACGTTTGCCCCCCCCCCCTTTTATGTCAAAAGGCTCAAAGCAAGTAGTGTGAAGTGTTACCTTTTGTGTTTTTAATGGAACCTTGTAGAGTCTTAAATGCAATGATCTGTGGAAAACTTTCATATAAGATGGTCCACTCTATTCCTCTAAACCACCCGCTCCAAAAAAATAGTACATACAAACCATGGTCCATGAGTGTTGCTTTTTGGGGCATTTTGGACCAAAGGTTGCTATTTTTGAACATTTGTAATTGTCCCCTCCCCCCTTCATCTCTGTTAGAAAACAAGCATTAAATAATCAGAACAACAGTTGAACTTGAACAGAGAAAAGAGAGAAGAAGAAGAAGAGAAGAGAGATGAAGAACCAGTAGAAGAGGCCTGTGATTCTTGCTTAAGAGTCTAGAATCACAGAGCCCTTTTATTTATGGCTTCTAATGAATCTAATACAACTTGAGAGACAAGCAATTGTCCTCTAGAAAAAGGAAACAAAAAATTACAACTTTAGTAACTTCCTAGCTCCTAAAATAGAAAATTCTGAAAATAGAAACTATGCTTTCTAAAAACTCCCAAAACTTATGTAGCAAGACTCCTACATTAGAAATAGAAACTATGCAGTTTTTACTGTTCACGTGAACAGTAACATGAGCAGTAAAATAGTCCAGACTTGCATATACTTCAACACTCCCCCTCAAGCTGGAGTGTACACAAAGAAAACTTCACACTCCAGCTTGCACAATAAGAATAAACTTGAAAGGTAGCACCAATCTTGAATCGTGTAGCAATGGTAGACGTCAATAAACACTAAGAAAACTTCACCCAAGAGATAATCAACACCAACTTAAAAAAACTTTAATTCTTCATGTCAATAGAACTATCCAATAATAAGAACAATCGACGATGTTGAAGACGAAGAAAGTCCATAAGTATAACATGATCAAAGATACTATCCATATAAGGCCGGTAGTAGGAGAAATATCCACACTAAATCTTCAAAATTGCAACTCCAATGTCCATAAGTATAGCAGGATTAAAGACACCATCCACATAATGCCGGTAGTAGGGAGAAATATCCATACTAAATCTTCAAAATTACAACTCCAATGTCCATATAAATGCTTCACAAGAAGGCAAGTAATAGGCAAAGTATAGGTAGGTAAAAGGCAATATTGATTACTGTGGACCAAGTAGTTAGGTAAAAGACAGTATAGGTTACTGTGGACCAAGTAGGTAAGGTAGTATGGGTTACTATGGACCAAATAAATAAGGTAAAAGACAGTATGGGTTACTGCAGACCAAATAGGTGAGGTAAAAGACAGTATGAGTTACTGTGGACCAAGTAGGTGAGGTAAAAGACAGTATGGGTTACTGCGGACCAATTAGGTGAGGTAAAAGACAATATGGGTTACTGCGGACCAAGTAGGTAAGGTAAAAGACAGTATGAGTTACTGTGGACCAAATAGATAAGGTAAAAGACAATATGGGTTACTGCGGACCAAGTAGGTAAGGTAAAAGATAGTATGGGTTACTACGGACCAAGTAGGTAAGGTAGTATGGGTTACTACGGACCAAGTAGTTAGGTAAAGGACAATATAGGTAAAGACATGTAATGATATCGTTGTAGAATGCCATAAGTTGAGAACAAATATCTTCACAAATAATATCCATCAGCACATCTTGAGTAGATATAGAATAAGGTACCATTCTCCCCCTCACGTGTAGCATTACACGTGGACAATTAATGATGACCAGTGACAAGCATCTTAAAGTATGAACACAAAAGAAACCTAAGAAGGAAAAGTAGCAGCCACAGAGCAGTGTATTATTCACCAATAAAGTTGATCAAGCAGCAGAAAATCGTCTTACAGGACAAAGTTTTGTGCACCAAGGGGGAAAAAAATTTCTGGACCACCGCTAACCCTTAGGCAGGAGCAAATTAGATAAAAAAAAAATATATTGAACCAACTTGGAATCTCAAAATTGCAGTAGTCGTTGCAGCAATCCACTCAAAAGAAGTGCAATAACGTTGCTGCAGTAGCAGATAATATAAGATCTCGGACCATAGCAGCAAACTTCTGCTAGATTTGAAACTCTAACAGATCCCGATATGAAGGGAAAATAGTCCTCTAGGTCTTTGTAGAAGTATTAGATAAAAAGAAGGCTAAACTTGATTCTGAAATAAACAATGGAAGAAGTAGTAAAGCAAGAAGGTAGTAGCAGAATTTTTCAGAAGAGAGAAATTCAATGAAACTGGGGTACTAGTATACGACTTGCAACTAAACTTATAGCACAAACAATGGAAGACAATACTTAGGTCTTGCAATCCGAATTATGGGCATATCTTTGCAAGAATCAAGAGGAATCCCAAGACATCAGTATAGTGCAGATTGAACTTAAGATTTGCACAAAAAAAAAGGGTAGTAGCAGCCTCAATTGAATCAAATAGGTAGACATATCCCCAGAAAGCTTAGGGCCTTTTTGTAGTATTAATACATAGATACTTGGTGCTTCAAAAGTTAAAGAAGAAGGACAGCCATGCACAATTACTGCAGCGAAGGTTGGGGCTGCCCTAGATAAGAAAAGGAAAAAAAAAGGAGAAAAAAAACTGGGCAGCCAAGAGAGAGAAAACGGTCCCTAAGTTGATTAAACTTGCTTTGATACCATGTTAGAAAACAAGCATTAAATAATCAGAACAGCAGTTGAACTTGAACAGAGAAAAGAGAGAAGGAGAAGAAGAGAAGAGAGATGAAGACCGAGTAGAAGAGGCCTGTGATTCTTGCTTAAGAGTCTAGAATCACAGAGCCCTTTTATTTATAGCTTCTAATGAATCTAATACAACTTGAGAGACAAGTAATTGTCCTCTAGAAAAAGGAAACAAAAAATTACAACTTTAGTAACTTCCTAGCTCCTAAAATAGAAAATTCTGAAAATAGAAACTACCACCAAAATAGAAACTATGCTTTCTAAAAACTCCCAAAACTTATGTAGCAAGACTCCTACATTAGAAATAGAAACTATGCAGTTTTTACTGTTCACGTGAACGGTAGGTAACATGAGCATTAAAATAGTCCAGACTTGCATATACTTAAAAAATGTCAAAAGGCTCAAAGCAAGTAGTGTGAAATATTTCCTTTTGTGTTTTTAGTGGAACCTTGCAGAGTCTTAAATACAATGAACCATGGAATTTTTTCATGTAAGATGGTCCACTCTGTTTCCCTAAACCATGCCTTCCAAAAAAACAGTACATACAAACCATGGTCCATGATTTGCTTTTTTGGGGCATTTTCGACCCAAGGTTGCTACTTTTGAACATTTGTAAATTGAGGAGAAAAAAAGAAGAGTTTTTTTTTTCTTGGGGGGGGGGGGGAGGACTTAATGTGGAGCAATGACTTGTGAACCACTTCCATTGAAAAAGAAAAGATTCATTTGCATGTCCAACCAGCCTAAAGGAAATAATAAAGTCCACCCTCTGTGACTTTTAAGATATGATTCACGGTGGTTTTAGTAGAAAGTGAAAAATAATTTTATATATCCAGGAAGTGGTTGAATCATTAAAGTAAGTATTTGATAGAATTGAAAGATAAATTCATTACCAGAAAGAGCAAATTATGGAAGTTTAAAATAGACTCAGTTTTACGTATCCCATCTGTTTGTTACTTGCTAAAGCCAGTTTACCATACCTAGGCCCATATATTCTTGCCAGTTCAAAACCACACCGTTGTTCTTTTGATACCAGCTTTTGTAATTTTTTTTGGGTTTCTGACAATGATAATGCAGCACATATTTTTCGACGAATTACTTCAATACTTCTTCTCCCTTATTTCTTCCGTGAACCCAGGCCTTCATGATATGTAGTGCTACTAGCACTTCTCAGTAAAAGGACCAGGTCAAGGCCAGAACGGAAGTGGGTCAAGGTGCTAAGGGACACCTTGATTAATTGTAGCTTACCAGAGGAAGCCTTGATTGAGTGCAGTGGTGAAACTTACAGTTCTGTGCTTCTGTTCTTTCTTAATGAGCAAATTGTATTGCTGATTGCCACTGAGAAAGCTGCCTGTTGTTCGCCTGCTTTTCTATGCTCCTTGAATCAGATCATGTTTCGTCAAAAGGCCCTATTTTTTCTGTTTTAGGTTTTGGTTGACATGATCCGGGTGCCTGATTGGGCTTTTGAGGCTGCTGCTGGTCAGGAGATGAGAGGGATGGGCCAAGACACAGCTGCATACCATCCAGGACTTTACTTGTCTGCAACACAGGTAATTGCTAGTACAGGCACTCTGCCTTAATCGTGAAGTTTTTTGGGCCCATGGTTATTGTTTGATTTTTATAAACATGGGAGTCATTTTTGGCTCTAATTTCCAACATGAATTATGCTCAGATTTGGTTTTACGGATCTTGATTTTCTGTGCTTTGACTAACACCCTGAGAAGTGATGAAGTTGATGCCGGCTGAAACACCATCTTGGGGGTAATGTGCCTGCCTACTGTATATGAGCAGTGACGTCAAAAGTCATTTAAAGCAACTTTTATTAGGATACTATGTAAATACAGAATTTCAGGAGTGGATCCATATACAGAAATTTCAGATTAATTTTAAGCAATAGCATCTCTTTCCTCTTGCTTCAGATATTGTCCATACCTAATAGAGATGATACTTGCATCTTTCTAAGCATCCGATGGCACAGTAGTTTATTTTTATGTCAGTCCTATTGAGCTCATCTTTGGTGTCTAAGAAAAGGAGTGAACCAGGGTTCTCAGAACGGGTCACAAGCCCATCAAATAGGGGCTCAAGTTTGGTCGCAGGAAAGAGGGCTCATTCGGAAATAATTTTGTTGGAATAGTATTTGTAAACAATCCAGGAACCTATAAACAAAACCTGATAAAGAGAAGAGGGATTGAGGAAGAAGAAGAAAACAAGAGAAGAGAAAGAAGATGGCTGTAACTGTGGGTGTCACAACCTTATGTTGAGAGTCCTACTTCATTCAATATAAAACATAACCTTTTCCCGGAATAAAAGGAAACACATCATAAACAATAAAGTTACCATTCAATACGCTAGTCACATGAACAGTGCTGTGAATTCTTTAGTCGATAACTTCCTACACTGACCCTTAAGCTAAAGCAAGTTGTACATAGGACTTTATCCTGTTATTGTTGGTAGTTTTTGGGTTCTTCTGGCCTCAGGTAAGTCCCCTTGTTTCTAGGCTGTTATGTCAATAGGCATATCTTTCTTCTTTCTAAATAAAGGATCCATTTTGTCAAAGAAGTAATATTAAATGATTTCTTCTAAAATACCAGACTGTACAACTAGTGTTACTCTTGGATTGTTTCTTGTTAAATTTCCATATTGGCTGATACAGATTTGTGTCCCTTGGTTATGTTGTATAGTTGTGCCGGGACTTTGCAATATTTGATTGATCATAATTCTGTATATTCCATTTACTAGAAAAGTTCCCAGGGATTTCATTAGGGGAATGTTTTCAATAAAAATTCATTACTCTCAGGAATCTGACTGCTTTTTATTTTTATTTTTGCATGTGTGTGTTGGTTGGTTCCATGCAGAGAGAAGCAGTGGAGGCACTTATACAAGAACTTCCAAAATTCAGGCTGAAAGCTGTTCCGACTGATTGCAGTGAGTGCCCAATCTGCCTTGAAGAGTTCCGAGTAGGTAATGAGGTTGGTATTTCCTTTTGAGTTACTCCAAATTGTCAAGCATTTTGGAAGTGTCATTAGCCTTTTCTTTTTAACAAGGGACGGGAGTGATGCTATTGGTGAATCAATCCTTCTGGATCCTTTTTCCATTGAGTAATTAAATATTGCCATCGTGCCATGTATATGTATATTTAAGTCAGGATCACGCACGCACATAGGGAGAAATTTCCCTATCCACATTGTTAGATTCATGACATGTGTCTAATCCAAAACAAAATCCTCTTTTGTAGGTAATTAACTAAAATAGAATCTTACACCATTTACAACTGTTTTTTCTTTTATTTCCAATTAAAATTTGTTATTTTTAATTTTTTCACATTAACTTGAGAAAACGGATCCCACTAATGTAGAAATCTGAAATCTTCTCTCCCTCACCCTCTCCGTTTCCACTTCCATTCATTTTCTCTTTCTATCTCTCTCTCTCTCTCTCTTTTTCCCTCGACTTGCCCACTTCCATTAATTCTTTGTAGCATGCAACACAGTCTCCCTCTTGTCTGTAGGATAGTAAATGCAATTATAGTCCAATTTTCCTCCAATGCCAAATTGAGTTGTATAAGGGTATTGAGTTAAAACAAAACTTCACCATCAAGGTCACTTTTGAGTATATTTGTAGAAATCAATACAGAAAGAAGTTGCATAAACTCTATTATTCTCTAAAATGAGTATATAAGAAGGTTTCTTGACCCATCCCATTACTTTATGCACCTGCTACCATTTTATAGACAAGATCCAAGCCACTTGATTGTACCTTGTCCAAATGTTAAAACTAAATATTACTTTGAATAGGACAAGACTACAATTGAACAAAGACATTTCTACAGTTAAGCACATTGTGATAACTTTTAAAATTTCTCTCTTTGTTTGTTTGATCCAGATGTCCTTTTCCTCTTAGTATTCTTTAGAATTTTTGTTTTGTATTATCATTACAGTCTGAACAAGAGAGACAGAAGAGAAAAGAACGCTGAGGGAGGGAGGGGAGGGAGGGAGGGAGAGAGGGAGAGAGAGAGAGAGAGAAGAAGTGGGGGACAGAGAGGGAAAAGAGAGAGAGAAGGAATGGAGGAAACAGAAGGGGGGAGTGGCAGGAGAGAGAATGCATGGAAAGTGGAGATGGAGAGTGAGGGAGAGATAAGATTTCAGACTTCTACATTAAGTGGGATCTGATTTTGTTTTATTAAGTTAATATATAAAAAATCAAAAAAACTAAAAATGAATTGGAAACAAAAGAGAAAGCAGTTCTTAATGGTGTTAGGTTCTATTTTAGTCAATTATCTATAAAAGAGGATTTTTCTTTTCAGATTGGACACATGTTAGGAATACCATATGAGTTGGAAAATTTACGCTTTATGCTGGTGGACAAGCCAGACTTTTTATGTTTCAACGTTTCTTTCCAACTGCTGGTTTCCCTTCGACCCTTAAGTGGGGGCACTTTGAATGCTTCTTCCATCTTGTTTGTGAATCAAGCCCGCTTGATTGATTTTTACTGTCTAAGCAGTAGCTTTTTGTACTTTTAACTGCTGGACTTTAAGATCACAGCCAAGAAGTTGCATCAATGGTGGTCTTTACCTATGATAAGCAGGAGCACAGCGTGGAGGGTTTATGACAGAGATAGCTTACTGCATATTTTTCCTATGTAAGATTTTTGGAAATGTTAAGCTCCAACTTTCTCACTATGACTTCTGCAGGTTCGTGGGCTCCCGTGTGCACACAATTTTCATGTAGAGTGCATTGATGAGTGGCTTCGGCTAAATGTGAAGTGTCCCCGTTGCAGATGCTCTGTCTTCCCTAACCTTGATCTCAGTGCCCTCTCCAATCTCCATGCTGATGCAAGTGTTGTGACCACTACTCGCTACATGCGATCTCAGCCCGTTGGCCAGAGTTATCTGTTGAGGTTGCAGGGGCTGCTCAGACCAATCCGTACAGAGAATGCGGTACCAGTCAATGACATGCAAAGTGCCATGGAAGCTGCTGAGGATGGAAGATCGGAAACTGTAACTCAAGAGTGCACGGGCATTACTCCTGCTCCATTGATAGTTGTTCAGTCGAACCAGCTTCAGCATTAACAGTACTCAGATTCCTAGTTCTATGCCCTATTGTGCGTCTTTTTCTCCTTGGGGGGCATGGGGGGGGGGGTGTTGGGTTGTTTTGCCTCTAAAGGTACCCTATCTCATGCCATGGCACATTGTTTTTACTTAGCTTTTACAGAGATAAAAATAGTTGTTGAGAGTTGCGTCACTCACCCACCCTTGGGAATTATAAGAATAAAGCCAATGAAATCTCATTGAGCTTTGGTTGTTTGTAAAGTAAGAGGGAAGTGAAGTCAAAATGCCTACGAGCAGTCCATTGAAGGGTTGAAAAACTTTTTATTTGCTTTCAACTGGGCGTAGGTTGGCTGACTTTTTAACTATAGGAGCTTACAGGTGAACTGAAAACAGGTTGGCTGACTTCCTTACTATAGGAGCTTACGGATTTAATTTGTGTAGATTTTTGCTACCCCTCTTCCCTCTCCTAATTTAATCCTAATTTTGTAAATTTCATGTCCTTTTCTTGGACTGCTTTGAGTTAATAAATTTTGGTTTGAAAGATAATTGCGAGACTGGAATTTCTTTAATCATTTCCTCACATGTTTGCTGCTGCCTCACGTGTCACTCGTGGTTTACGTTCTAACATGCCCTTTCTGCGTTTTCCGAAAAAAATGAAATGAAAATGGTATCTCACACTGAATATACCGGTACAGGTAAGTTGATGGAATCACTGTGCCATGTGGGCCTATGGTTTCGTTTCTTATTACTTTCTGAAAAGCGCGATATGTAAATATGTAATACAAGGCTAAAATCCTTATTTTTACGATATTTTGAAACCCACAGCGATCCTTTATTCATGGTTGATGTCTCTTTTGGCGTAAGTCTGAATAATTCTTTTCCAATTTAATTTTTTCTTTATTGCAATTTGACATCTGCTGAGTAGAAGGTATCACATAAATCTTTGTCATTCTTCTATGTCATTGATTCCTTTCACATATTGGACTTCTTCATGCCAAAGATAAATATGATGAATTTTGGTATTTAAAAAATTGGTAAGGAAAATAAATATTTTAAAAATGTTTGCCTACCTGAAATTCTCATTTATCCATAGCCTCCGTGCATTTTCTGTTAATAATGCTTCTCAAATAAAAATTAATATTAGTAATAAAAGGTTTAATCGATAAAATTTATCAGGTGGTGACATTAATATTACGGGTAACTTGGGGTAGCACTGAATATATATTTTCTAAAAATAAAATTACTGGTGAAAAATAGGGTAAATTTTGTGGCATGTGCTTAAAAAACCCAAGCCATATCCCTTCCACGCTCGTATAGACGAGCTTTACGCGTTTGGGCTTTGTGTCTTGGTTCTATGTGTATTCTCAATTCTGGATAATGTTTGTCCTCTGGTCTCTACCATCGGATATGCCAATCTGAATATGACTTCCGCAGTGTTTACTGGTTTCAAATAAAATCTAAATTCTTAACAGGATTTGAGCAAGAGAAAAAGGAGGAAGAGAAATACTTCGAGACGGAGAAATGGTGGTTGCTCAGGCATGGGGCGTGAGGATCGCAGCCCCGACGCCCCAAGTCAGATACTCTTGTTTTGATTTATCCGCCAAGAAAGAAAGCAATCAGAGCTTTGTGCGTTCGTTTTTTAGCAAACCCATTTCGTGGAACTGTCGTACTTCTACGCTTTCTTGCCGTTGCTGTAGTTCTTCTTCGAATTGGGGTTGGAATCAATGGACCCGCACTTTCTCTGAAATTGAGCAGGCCGAGAGCTTCGTGTCGGTGCTCAAGGTATCCAAACCACTTCGATTTTGCCTCTCCTTTTAGTGTGCTCTCTAATTGAATCGTTCTGTTCAATTCCTTATTTTCCTTTTGTTCCTGTTCTGGTTTCTGGTTGAAGATTTTATTCGAGTCGTTATTATGTAGTTGTGCTGGCTAAATTAACTATTCTGATTTATTGAAGGATTGACCTTGACATTTCTTGTGTCTACCATGTGGTTATCATTCTCGGAACTGGAAACAAATGTCATTGAAACTGGAATGAAAGTACACTTCACACATTTGAGAAAATAACTCGAGTAGAATGAGAGTGAACCCAAAAGTTCAATCCAGAAACTACTTTAATCTGTTCCTCACTCCTGTAACTCCTGTATTAGCAGCCTTCCCTTTGTCTTAGCTTAAACATGAAGTGGTTCGAGGCCTCAATGATAAGCATCTAGCAAAATACCTATAATGAGTCGGGTTGAACCCTCTGTCAAGCCCAGAATGACAAAAACCAGTTGATTGAGATTTTTTTCTTCTGTCCAGTGTTCATGATTGAAGATATTTAAGGAATATATCAATTTACCATACCAGAAAATGTCATGCAGTTTCTCCTGTAAATCTTCCGAGTCTGAGTGTTTCTTTGTAGTTTCAACTAGAAGATGCTATAGAGAAAGAGGACTTCCAGGAAGCTGCAAAACTGAAGGATGCTATTGCAGAAGCAACATCAAAGGATGCTGTGGCCGAAATTTTGTCTGAACTGAAGGTTTGGTTGTTGTATAATTCAGAAGTTATGTTAGTTAAAGCATGCATTTAAGTTTAAAATTTATGCTTCTTTTTATGGGTGCAGAATGCTATTGATGAAGAGCGTTATCATGATGCATCAAGGTTGTGTAGGCTGGGTGGAAGTGGGCTTGTAAGTTTCATAGTCATCAGTTTCTGTACTTTGTTTATGTTCCATATTTTGCTAAACTTCTAGTTTTATATTTCATTAACAAAGTGCAGGTTGGTTTCTCATAAAATGCCTGAATATTTTTGAATGTGGTATTACCGAAGGCAACTTGTGGTGTATATTTTCATTTCCATTTTTTCAGTGTAGACACCAAAAATTAGAGAAAATATTATATAT
Source organism: Hakea prostrata (assembly GCF_041222555.1). Classification (NCBI taxonomy): domain Eukaryota; kingdom Viridiplantae; phylum Streptophyta; class Magnoliopsida; order Proteales; family Proteaceae; genus Hakea; species Hakea prostrata. The sequence goes on along the minus strand of NC_142602.1, from coordinate 8,140,651 downwards.
TTCTGTTTAAATAGGTAGACATGTAAGAATATATGTAGCTGTGCTTTTAAATTCACGTTTCTTGCATTTCTCATCTTTAGGCTCTGTATTATGTAAATATTTCTTTTTCTGGGGGGGGGGGTGGTGGTATTATGCAGTGGCATTAACGTGGTTAGACCAACATGATCTGCTGTGGAAGCCCAAACCAAGACATTAGTGGCGCAACCCAACCTTTTGGTCCAAAGAGGGCTTGTAGAGACTTATTGGGATAATATATACTATTTTGTTTGGGTAGATTATTTGGGATGTTTTATTGTGTTTTCTTTTTGAGTCTATTTTGAGATAGCATTCCCCCCCTCCTTATGTATAGATATGTGATCTGTGATAGATGGGAGTGGTATGAATTGGAGTTATGGGTTATACTTCTAGCGTTGTGTTGGTTTTATTGCGTGGTCTACTGGTGCCTGTAGTTCTTCTTCTTTAGTTCCTTCTCTCTTCTTGCAAAATCACACTTCTTCCATTCTTCTATGCTTGTTTCCCTCTCCTCTTTGTTGCTTCTGGTTCTGTCTTATTTATTTTCCTATCGATCCCTTCCTCTGCTGCCAGTATCCCTGTCCTGGCTTCCAGGGATACCGTAGATCTCATATTAGTTTCTGATCTCCCCCCCCCCCTTACTCCTTTCATTCTGAGAATTTTTGTTGACATGTTTGTTTCTTTTTTGTTTGAATAACACTTTGAATCCGTAGGATTTAGGGTCGGTAACTTGGCCCTAAAATTTCAGAGTTAATTTTTTTTTGGATGAATAAATAATTAAATTACCAAAAGCTAAAAGAGCACATACAAAGAGCACTTACAAAGGGAACAAAGGGGGGGGGGGAAGTCCCAATCAAGAAGGGGACAAATTTCAGAGTTATTGGTGCTCTATTGAATGATTTATCTCCTCACTTCTGATTTCTGCCTCTTGGTTGTGTATGGAGGTTGGAGACAATCTTTCACTACACGGTATTGGAGATAATCTTTCACTACACGGTATTGTCTCATTTATCTCCTCCATAATTGTCCAAGCATTGCCTTTGTGGACGGTTTGGTTAGTCAGTAATGTAATATTCTTCTCACATGGGGCTATATGATTTTATCTTATTTTATGATACTTGAGATCAGCTTTAGGAAAGTGTATCCTATTTTGTTGGTGGCAATCTTATCAGCTGGCAGAGCAAGAAACAGGCTGTGATTGCAAGAGCAAGTGCTGAACCATATTTCAGGGGCATGCATGGTGCTTGGGATTTGTGAGTTGCTTGGGCTTCAAGGTCTTCTGCAGGATTTGGGTAGTTGGGTCCCAATGCTAGTGATATTGTATTGTGACAGTAAATCTGCAATCAACGTTGCCTATAATCCAGTTCTACATTTTTGGATGGAAGATGTGGACATTGGTTGAAGGAGAAGCTGGAGTTAAGTCTTATTGTATACCTTTTCTGTAGACAGATGATTAATTACTAATATTTTTTTGCTAAAAGTCTTAGTAATAAGGTTTTTCATCCAATATTTTATAAGTTGGTCGTGCATGTTGTTGCACCGAAGGTCTGAAAATTTTTGGCGACGATTCGGACCCCGACATATTGCGGAAATTTCAGCGACATTTGACCTGGGTTTTGGTGGGATTCCAACGATTAAGGAGTATGTCGATACACTTGCCCATTTTCCACTTGATTCTCTGCCCGAATCTGTTCATGAATGGACTCGTAATATTACCTGAATTCTCACGATGGAGCAACGTTTGGTATACCGAGGGAAGCAGTTGCTTTCCCAGTGTGGTATTCAGAACGATGCTAGTCTTCAGCTCGTTGGATGAATGAGAAGCACAGAGTATCTTCGTTCCTGGCAGGTTGTCAATGATTCGGTCTCTATTTGTTGACTCTGTCGTGAGGAAATCCAGCCACCCTGTTCCTACAGATACCTTAGAGCTTGAGAGTTGAGGAGTTCTTGAAGATGACTCCCAAGGACGATTACGAAATTGTTTATGGGCATATTCAGATCCTTAAGTCTGCTGGAGCCCCCACTGCTCTCGTGATGCTCTTCCTTTCTCCGCTTAAAGGGAACAAGCAGTGCATAGAGGATTCAATTTGGCTTTTCTCGCACAGGATCAGGAAATACTACCAAAACCTGTGCAGGCTCACTGTGCTTCTATTGTGCTGTAGTTCTATAAGTTGCTCACCAGAACTTCTCGCCAAGGTTCGACATGTCGGTCCGTGTCGCCGTGTCGGACCCTGGCGACACGGCGACTCGGGCGACATGTCGCCAAAAGTCGCCCGAGTTTTGGTTGGGCATTGAACCCCTGTTTCAATATTTTGCAGGTCTGTTGTTGGAAATAGCATCAAGCGCAGGTAGATCTTCTCAGCTGTTTTCATTTTGCTTGTCACAGAGTTTCTTAGTGTAACCTCTCTAGCACCAAATTATATATCATTTGCATTTTGAGTCTTGATTTCAGTTCAAACCGGCCAAATGGGAAGCTCTTCTCCATGCTGCCCTGTTTACATTCCCAACAAAATCTCTGATCCAAAGTTCCAAACTATGTTCGCATTAACCCTTCGTGATGGTGAACACGCTCCTGGTGCAGCTATGACTGCCAAGCAAAAGCTTGATATAGCCAAGAATCTTGCAAAGCTCGGTGTCGACATCATAGAAGCAGGTTTCCTCACTTTCCTGCATCTAGTAAAGATGACTTTGAAGCTGTGAAAACAATTGCAGAGGAAGTTGGAAATGGTGTTGATGAGAATGGGTATGTGCCTGTTATCTGTGGCATGGCCAGATGCAGTCGTGCTGATCTCGATACGGCATGGGAAGCTTTGAAATGGGCCAAGAGACCCAGGGTTTTGACTTTCATAGCGACCAGCGAGATACACTCATACACATGAAGTATAAATTGAAGAAAACGAAAGTTGCAGACTGTGACGGAGATGGTGAGTGATGCCAAAAGCTTGGGATGAAGACATCGAGTTTTTATTTCAACCGTCGGCCGAGAAGTCGGCGATATTTCGCCGACTTAAGGTTTTATCGATGTCGCTAGGGGGTGTTGTGTCGCCCCCCAGCGACACGTCGAAATGTCGCCCCGTGTCGGCGATATATCGCCGACACGAGGAACCATGCTTCTCGCAAGGGTCCTCCGTACATTCGTCTGAATCTTGGTTTATGGTCAGCAAAAAATCACCAAAATATCATGAGATTTCAATAAAAATGATAAATTGCCAATTTCTTGGCTATTTGTCGCCAACATTTGGTAAAAGTCGTATTGCTGCCCCTTTCTGTGTCATCAGCTTCAAAACGCCGATTTTTCCTTCCTTGGTTGCGCCAACTTGAGGGGGAATCTTGTTATATGTTTGACAAGGGTAATTATGTTATTAGGGTTCTATTTTCCCCCCCTAGAGGCATTACCGTACTTATAATTTCTATCACTTTACTATGAGTAGAAGTGGCTAGTGTCTAAAAGACATGTCAGTTTTCTCCCAGATTTCAACCCTGAAAACTCACTAGATCCAATGCCAGATCTGCTGATGTGGACAACTCCTCGTGGAGCTAGGATATCTCAAAAACTGTCAAACTCTGAAGACACATCTTCTCAGAATATAAATTTAATATAACTAATGGTTGACAATCTATGTTGTTTGATGCAGACATAACAGATAAGTGTATATCAGATGTATAATAGCCTTCAAATAGCAATATTTGAAATTTTGAATCCTACTTGGGAGTAGTGCAGAATATACATAGCAGATTCAGAAACGGAGACCAAAACATTGAGGGTATTCTGAAGCCAGTATAAAAAATTAGAACCATAAAAGCATGCATTCCAGCTATGGTAGCATGATTAGGGAAGCCTCTACTGCAGGAACAGATTTGATTTTGATTGCAGGTCATAGAAGACAGTAGTGAGTCTATTACCTTAAAATGAACATCAAAGAATAGGGTATCAATACCTGGACTTCTCAGGGCAGGGCATTGGTTATTCACCCCACTCGTTGAGTTACCTCTACTGGCTGGTTGAATCACCACAACAAGAAGCATTCAGAATCACCACAGAACCAAAAGCAAAAGCCACATTTTTTTCATCAGTTTCATTTGCAAGGTTGGTCTTCCTGACAGACTAATGTTGAAGACTTGGAGACTGAGTCAGGTATTAAAAAAGAAAGTCCTAAACCTTCTGCTAAGACGATAATTAACAAGGTTACCCAAATTGACTAGGAATCTGAGATTCTGAAGAACACCAAACTTGGCTGGACTTACAGAATCCTTGTCCAAACTTAATAACATTAGAATTTTTAAGAGAAGATATGAAGACAATGAATCCCAGAGGTGCCTATTGCCTACCCATATTATAGGCCCATTCAAGTGCTGCCCCCCCCCCCCCCCCCCCCCAAAAAAAAAAAAAAAAAAAAAAAAAAGGTTCAAATACCCAATGCATGTAAAAGTCATCCATAATCCATCCAAAGTTTATTTCCACTACAATATCCTGCATTTTTTATTTTTTTTTGCACCACCCTTCCCCCCCCTCCCCCAAACAAAACCCAAAAAAAGAAAAAGAAAAACTTTTCTGTCAATTTTATGTCGTGTTTTCAGGTGTTGCTAGTCATCTATCTTACAATCCTCATCTTGTCAAAAACTCAAAATGAAAAAAACGTTACAGATGCATCGGATCCAAAGCATTTGCCAGACCTACAGTTGCATCCATGTTTTTCAGTGTGTTAAATGCAGTCTAGTTCTGCGGAATTAATGATGTTGGGACTCCGGGTCCTCACCCATTTTGCACCTGCATTTTAACTTTGTAGCAGAAGCAACATACTTGAAGAAATTTCTCAACGACCACAATATAATGTTTACATTGACTGTGATGCATAGAATACCATAAGAATCTCTGTTTATTGATTTACTGCTGAGGGTCAATTATGTCTTTCTATTTTTTTTCAGGTAGGTTGGTGGGTTGGTTGCTCCAAGGATTCTGATGATCCTTTTGGAAGAGTGGTACAAATAACTCCTGGCATTGGAAGATTTGTGGCAAGGTGTTACAGTCCAAGGTAGAAACATTCCTGCTTCAGACTTCTTTTTTGGCTGCCATAAAGCATTACTGATTATCATTTGTCTCAATGTTTCAGACAATTAGTTACAGGATCTCCTGGGACCCCATTGTTTGAAATTTTTGTCATCAAAGATGCGGATGAGACTTACATAACACAGGTATTGTTATAATTTTTGTATCGTAGTAACTATTTCATTTGTTTGTTGCATGTAATCTAGGTTTTTATAGCTCGGTGTAAAGGTTGTGCTGGTATACTGTTTGTCATTCTCATCTTAATCTCCTTGAAGTATGTTTTTCTGGTTGAAATCATTGAAAGGATAACCAACAGAATTGGGTTGATTCTCATTGACTGGGATTTATTCAGCTATCTTCCTTGTATTGGCTGATATCACATGTTTTAATCATATATGAATATGTGTGTGTAGCCTTATATTTGCTCAGAAAGGTTTTTACTTGAGGTTTCTTTTTTTACAACTTGAGGAAATCTCTGTTATGCTCATTAGTGGGCAGTGAGGAATGTCTACAAGCAATATATGGTACCTGTAGCGTACATGGGAGAGTCAGTAGGGTTCCCCTGTCACTACTTCAAAATGAAGTAATAATACAGAAGCCAGCTTACTTTTAGTAGAAGAAAATCCTGCAAATATTTAATTATGAATTATTGTAGGGGTCAATGCGGACTAATGTTGTGTCCTGCTTGTTACTGTGTACTGGAGTTTTGCTAGTGGAGGGTGCTTATGTTACCAGCTATGCAAATCACATCTGACATTGCATGTTTTGACAGGTGGTATCCTTGCAGAAGGCCAAAGGAAATTCAACAAATTCCTCATCAGCATCAAAACAGAGTGATGAGCCATCCAATGTTGGCATCAAGAGCAAACCTGTAGAAGGCATTCCGGTCAATGAAGAAAAGGTGGAGGGACATGAAGAGAAGAATGTAAATATTAAGGATGCTAATGAAGAAGGCATAAGAAGTGTCATTAGTTTTCTTAAAGATAAAATTCCTGGATTGAAACTTAAAGTCATGAACATTAAAGTTCCTGGGGAAACAACAGGGAGTAGCGACAATATGGAGCAGTTGGTGCAGGAAAGTAATGAGACCACAAGTTCTGCTGAAAATTCTGAAGATGAAACTGGGAACATGGATGATATCCAGACAGAGGAGATTGCTGTAGGAGAAGATACGGACACAAGAGAGGAGGGGAAGGATATGGCTATGAAGCTATTTATTGGTGGGGTTTTACATAACAAGGAAGATGGTCTTTCTAAGGATGAGTATGTTCGCCACCCAGCTGATATAATAGATATGAAGAGAGATTCCTTTGTACTCCATGTTCCAAGTAGGAGTAAGGATGTTGATGTTGGAGAGACTAAAGTGCCTGAGGTCAAAGTGGCTGCAGTTGCAGCTCCGGGTGTTTCTGAGCTCATGCCTCATGATGTTGCCAAGGCACTTTTGAATGTAGATAAGGTGAGGTTGGCAAAAGCTTAAGGCTGTTCTTTTTTGGTTTAGTTTAGTTGTTTATAATGATCTCATTTTGATACTTTTACCTGGTTACTAAAAGTATGTCTCGAGATCATAGCTTCTTCCCTTTTGTAACCAATAGTTAGGCTATCACGGTCTGGAAATGTTAATGGATGTAGACTCTCTAAGTTTGATTTTTTTATGTTGAAAGAAGACACATGACTTCAATGCTTGAATGGTCAATTAGATAACTGAGCCTCTTTACTTATGATTAGGGTGGAAATAATAAAATCACAAAATGACCACTGTTCATGATTTGTCTGGGTACATTTTTCAACACTTTCACCTTGTTGGGAATTTGGGATTCTACAAACATGTATCGATCACACTGCACACTCTTTCTCTTTGGTAATCAACAATTTAAGTTACTTCTTCCAGAAGTGACTGGATGTGCAGGGAAATCCTTAAGTAGGCTTGCTTTGTCTTATTTGTGTAATCAGCTCTCGTGTTACGAACATATATATATATATATATATAGGAATGCAGGTTTCCTCATCATGCTGTAGGAAACTATCTTAATGTCTTATAATTAAATTGCAACTACCCTGTTTTCTTGTTGTCCAAGTGTTTCTTCACTGTGAACGGACTGATCAATTGCTAACTTATTTTAGGTTTCCAGAGATGTCCGTGAGATTGTCAAGCTTGCTGTTAATCGGGCCCACAAGTGGAACAATCTTTCGGGGGATACGACTTTTAGTCGGATTGTGACTTCCAAAAATAATTTAGATCCCTTTGATGGTAATTTTAGCTAGCCTTGATTAATTTCCTGTGAAATTATACTACTCTTCCTAGGTTCATATCGCTGCTTTGCTGTTGGTTTCCTATTCAATGGTTAAATGGTATATTTGGGGATGTGAACTCCTTTTTGAAGTCCAGGCTTGTATGTGGGAGCATTTGGACCTTATGGCACTGAGGTTGTACAGCTGAGACGTAAATATGGTCATTGGCATGGGGTGGATGACACAGATGCTGGTTCAGATGTGGAGTTTTTTGAATATGTTGAGGCTGTAAAGCTGACTGGAGATCTAAATGTCCCAGCTGGCCAGGTTCGTAGTTATTTAACCTTTTTTGGATCATTGATATCTGTTTTATAAACATATTTATCTAGTACCATTTATTTTTCTTCTGCCAGGTTACATTTCGTGCTAAAATTGGAAAAGGGTGTCGTACACCTAACCGCGGGATGTATCCAGATGAGCTAGGAGTGGTATTGCCAGTTCTTTTAGGGACCTTAATTTATTCAGTCACTTTTGGTTCTTTTCCTTCTCCTATTGTTACATTTACCTCCAAGTTTTAAATAATGCTTCACTTTTAAAATGTTGAACATCGATTTATTATCTTCAAATAGGAAAAATGAAGCAATTCTTTTGTCTTTTGAGGAAATCGAATCATTTCAGTAACTTGAACTAATAGCCATATATTATAGGGTTACAACAATTGGTTATCTAGGGTTCTGCTTTTCCTCTTCCATAGGTTAATCCATCTCCCACCTTTCCTCTGTGAACCGGTGGTCTCTTTGGATATGGCAACTGATTTAAAGCTTAAAACTCAGGTTGCTAGTTACAAAGGTCAAGGAAGAATAGCTGAATTTGGGTTCCAGAATCCACGATGGGTTGATGGTGAACTGCTCCAGCTGAAGGGCAAGGTAAAAACAACTACTGGAATTTAGTTATGTCTCTACCACAAAAACTGCGTGGAGGTGCATACTTTCTCACATCCAGTTTCCAACTTGTTGGGTTTGCAATGTTCCTGACTCATCTTCCTTGCTGATTGCTATTTGCCATTGCTAAAAATTAGACCATTGACTATTTACCTCTTCAGTGTTGGCCAAATCCATATGTTGCCAGTGATTACATGAGTGAGTCAGTGTTTTGGTTCATTGATGTTAATGGTTTTCCCTGTTACAACTAATCCATGACACAGCATTTTTTTTTGACCGTTTTAGTCCATTGATTTGGAGATGGAGAGAGGATGCCAATCTTAGTGACTCATCACTAATTATGGTTAACTGATTATTAGAATATGCTTAACTATGTCTTTCTTCTTCAGATCCTCGTTGTTATCCTAAGTGTACTTGCTTATTTATCTTTGGTAGTTAGGCCCAAGGGAGAGTTGAACTCATGACCTCATAATTATGGGGGGGGTTTATCCCTACCAACTGAGCTAGCAAGGGGATAGAAAAGCAAAATTAATTGTTTCCTTGTATGTTTATATAGTGAGTTTTAATTTCTGTATAGAAAGTGACAAGTGAAGCATAAAGTATTGCAAGGTGGAGAGTTGGGGTGTATGGTGGGAATTTGCATATCAATGTTTCTCATGATATCTGGTTTTATGATTTTAGGGCTTGGGTCCATATGTTAAAGGCGCAGACCTTGGCTTCCTTTATGTTGTTTCCGAGCAGAGTTTCCTTGTGCTATTCAACCGCCTGAAGCTACCTGAGTGAAGTCATCTAGCATTCGTCGCTAACATGTTATGGAACTTTCGTTCAAGAGATACGGGCTTCCTTGTGACAGATAAATATCACATACAAGGATTTCAATACTGAAGGCTTGTTTTGACTGAGGAAGGGTAGTTTCATCTCGTAAAAAGTATGAGCTCTTAATTTTTGTCTATATGGAATTGTACATCTTATGTTCTGTTTTCTGGGGTTTTCACCCTGCCAGAGGTGTATATCATATTGCGGCTGGCATCATAGTATACTATACTTCCATATAAACAAATTCGAAATTGTATTCTGCCTATCTACTTCTTTTCTGGTTTTTTTTATTCTTTCTTGTGCTCCCAAATGGATGTGCAACTGGATAGATCTGCTTGGCTGCAAGTGCAGGTTCCCAATGATCTTCTTGGCTGGTCCAAGTACAGTACTGGAGTAACATTTTCTTTTCTTGGCATGCAAATATTAAATCAGGAACTGCATGTACTGTGGAACCAAGCTGAGGTGGTCAAGGCCAGTGCTTGTGTTATTGTCTTATTGGCGTGGTTCCGTGATTCCAACCTTTTGGAGCAAGTCACGTTGTCAGTTCTGATCCAGCCAGGAAAATCCATTGATCTGCTTGACAAGGTCATCTACAAGTGATGAATCCTGTGCTATGTAGGATTACGACCTAAACTCCTACAAGTTCAAATGGTCGGGGAATAGAATTTTGGCCCAGAACATTATTTTCTCTCTCTCTTTTTTCTTTCTCTCTGTCGGGGAAAAAGAAAGGATTGGAGATATGATCAGGAATATGTGCCTTTTCTCTTGGAAGAAAGCCTATCATCGAAGAAACCTGGGAGAACTTTTCTGGTTGGATGTTTATGAATCTAGGTATCTGCCACTTTTTTTTGTCCCAGGAAACCTTTTTACTGGTGGGGAATGGGGATTCGAATCCAACTTTGGCCCACTTTTCACTTTGTACCTCAACATTTAGCATTTAGCAAATGTCGAAACAATTGCTGTGTTCTGGTGCTCACTTTGGCTGTTTTAACCGAGCAGCACTGTTGGTTTGTGTCGTGGCTCTTGAGCATAAAAGAGAGTTCTTAAATCATTAAAGGTTCTGCATGGATTAAACAAATTCTTTCCTTAACGCATGTGTTTTTTTTTTTTTATTACTTCCAGTTAGCTTTTGGGGATTTTTTTCCTAATTGGTAGCTTCATCATAGTAAGCGGTTGGGACCATTACTTAATACCACAGCGTGGAATTGTGACCTCTTTATCAAAAGTTGTGGGTCATTTCCGACTCAGCTACCTGTAAATGGTAAAGGGGCATACCCACACTGTGGGGTTTGGGGAAGGGACTTTCTATACCCCTGCCTTTTGTAGAGAGACTGATTCGAACCCGTGACCTCCAGCGCACAATGGAGAGACTCCACCATTGCGTCAGGCCCGCCCTTCTACCTGTAAATGGTAGTTTTTCAAAGTTTTTATGTTGCTTAGACTTTAATTGAGATTTTTTTGAATCTTATAATTGGAGTGGTTCAGCGAACATTCTTACCTAAACAAAGAAGTTCAATTATCTTACTAGTAAAGGGATGGTGGGGCATATAGTTTACCTAGGGTAAAGGATTATGCTCTCTTATGTATCCTTTCGTCATATATTTATGAGAGATCTTATCTTATAATATTTAGAGTTTTTTTTTAACTTGTGAGTCCCTTAAATAGGCGATAAACTAATGTTAGGTTTTCTTAGTACAATATGTTACGTGTGATCTTAACCAGCGCTAAAGTGCCCCTAGGTTATTTAATACATTGTGTTAATATATGATTTAATTTTTTTTATCATAAGTATTAATTATATGGTTATTTTTTTAAAAAAAATCTAATAAAAAAAAGAAAAATCAATAATTATATAATATGTTAAATAACTTGAGGGGAATTTTAGCCCTTTCATGTTTAAAATTTGAATATACTTGAAGTTGGCTGATACTGTTAGACTTGATTTTTATTCGTAAATGTGTAATGAATGGATGTGAGGATGCATAAAGGATCGAATTCGAGCACATATATATAGCCATGTTTTAAAATTCAGAATTGGATTGAAATTGACTCGGATCATTTGATTTAGATCAGATACAAGAGGTTAGTTTAGGGTTTTTGAAGAGTGATGATATCCGAGTTAGAATCAACTCGCTGACAGTAAGTGAAGACCGACCGACGAGAAGAGAAGAGAAAAGAAACCAAGAGAATCTTCTTGGGGGGCAAGCAAGCAACCCTGCGTGTCGAAGCGAGTCTCAGCGTTTCTCTTTCGCTGTGGGACCACTCCTCAGCCAATAATAGGGGACTTTAGAGAATTCTTTTCTAGTGAAGGACTTGTGGCTTGGCTTTAGCTTTAATTTTTTTTTTTTGAACAGAGAACTGGTTGCTTTTCGACTTTCGAGGACACTTAAGAATTAAGTCTCTTGAGAGTTGAGAGCCAGAGAGCGCGTTATATAGAAGGGCTTCCCTTGCTGGATGAGTAAGGGAGAGGAGGGAAAAGCAAAGAGAGAGTAACAGAGACGAGTAAGGTGGAGAATTTAAATGAAACAAGGAATGGCAGCAAAACCGGCGAAGCCAAATCCAAATCCAAATCGAAAAGGCATTGAGATGAAGATGGAATCGTCGACTCTCCGTGCACATCTAGAAGAAGAGTGCTTCAGTTCAGCTCCTACGAGCCCAGTAGAGAATAATCATCATCGAGGAGAGTCTCCTTCTCCTCCTCGTCCGCCTCTATCTTCTGGTTCTGCTCCTGAGAACCCAGTAGAGAACAATAATCATCGGGTTTTAAAGTCTTCTCCTCCTCCTCCTCCTCCTCCTCGTTCTCCTCCTCCTCCTCCTCCTCCTCGTTCTCCTGTGACTTACGGTTCTGCTCCTGGGAACCCAGTAGACAACAATAATCAACGAGTTTTGAAGTCTTCTCCTCCTCCTCGTTCTCCTGTGACTTACGGTTCTGCTCCTGGGAACCCAGTAGACAACAATAATCAACGAGTTTTGAAGTCTTCTCCTCCTCCTCGTTCTCCTGTGTCTTACGGTTCTGCTCATGAAAACCTTGCAGAGAATAATAATCAATGGGAGAAGTCTTCACAGGAGAACCCCCCAGTACAGAATAATCTACGGGAGAAATCTTCTCCCCCTCTTCCTATATCGAAGGCGATCGTGCCCGCAGATCGATATTCCCTTGAGCATGGGTCCCTTCCTCTATTGCCTGGAAAGGAATTTTTACCGCCTCGGGAGACTCAATCGCAGCCACAACAGCGAAACTCGGGGTCGCCGCCTGTGGTGGTGGTGAATAGGTCGATGAGGGATGAGATGGCGGTGGTGACCAAGGTGGATCCTGGTGGTGCAGGAGTAGTAGATGGTTTCGGTACTGGACATGGCCATGGCCATGGTGCAGAAGTAGGAGGAGGGAACAGAGGGGATCGGGGTTCCAGGAATCTGAAGGGTACAAGATCATCATCAGATGCAACGTTGAAGAGGGTGGCCTTGGCAATTAGGGTTTGTGAGGTTGTCTTCTGCTTGATTTCCTTCTCCGTCATGGGCGCCGACAAGACTCGTGGCTGGGCCGGTGATTCCTTCGACCGTTACAAAGAATACAGGTTAGATTAATTGGATGAAAAACTCATTTTCTTATCTCTGATTCATTTAGATTTGCAGATTAGTTCCGAGTTGAATTCGTGTGAGTTGATTTGCAGGTATTGTATATCAATGAATATTCTAGGGTTTGTGTACGCGGGTTTTCAGGCGGCTACGCTTATCACCGCGAAGCCAATTCTCCGTTATCCTCTCCGTTCCCAGTTGGATTTTTCCATTGATCAGGTAACTGTTTCTTGTTCTTGCATTTCCTTTTCCGTTTCCGTTTATTGTTGTTATCTTTGTATATATTTACTTGCCGATGGACGGAAAAAAAGCGCCTTATGCCAAGTATTAGATAGGGTGAAGAGATTCTAGAATCTCTCCACCCATTTGTTCGGTCCCTTCACGTCCTCACATTGCCCAGATGCCGGTTTAGGTGTCGATGTTGCCTGGGTTGATACTAGATTCGGACGAACCGGTTGGATTAATTGAATTGGGGTTCTTTCGATCAATTTGATCCCAAGTTTTGAAACAAACGGTAGTCATCCCATTTCAGAATTGAAGATTCTGAGAGATGCCACAGTGGGCTGTGGGCCTGAAGAAGCTAGCATGCACTGGCTCTGGCTCTGGCTCTAAGGGAGAAAAGAAAGAGGCTTTCTCTTTGCTCCTTTCTGATATTTAAGTAAAAGCTTTTTTCTCCACTAGTGAATAATGCTGGTTTGGCTTACTTTAGTTCCATCTTTTGATTCGGTTTGATTTGATTGTGCAACTAAAGAATACCCTTTAGGCCTTTTCCCTATTTATGAATTGGAGAAAGTTATAGTTATATTTTATATTCATAAGAGAAAAAGGTTTCATTTCATTAAGCTTAGAAATTACATGGTTCATTAGTTCTACCAACCGGTGTTGGTAGGGTTATTAGATAGTTTATGACTTAAACAAATAGATATTAACATTCTTAATACAAGATTGTAGATCAAACATGATGGGGATTAGGCTGATTTGGCCTTTAGAGATATAAGTCAAGCGCTGCTTCATTATTGCACCATATTTCGATCTATTCATCATTGCACCATATTTAGTTGATCTATATATATATATATAGTTAATGCTTGTGGAGTTGTGCAAATTTTTTTTTTTTGGAATAAGTAATTTTATATATTGGGATGGGGGTATTACATAGTCCTGACGAGATTCGAACTCTGTCCTCCTACTTGGAGGCATTGGTTTTTTATAAACTTAACTACCTTTCGGGGTAAGTAAATTAGTTAAAATATAATTTAACACTAGACAGTAATCATCATTTTAGCTAATATACTAACAAAAGATCTTGCTTAAGATTGATTAAGAATCCAATAATGGGGGCTAAATTTTTTATTTTCCGTATATATATAGTCAAAATTAATAGAAATCAAGTGAAGTGTGATATCCTCTGACATGACATGTATGTATGTATGTTTATATGTAATGGATGTGCAGATAATGACTTATCTATTGATATCGGCGTCCTCATCAGCGGCTACAAGGGTGGATGACTGGGTATCAAACTGGGGGAAGGACGAGTTCACAACAATGGCCAGTGCTTCCATTGCCATGTCTTTTCTTGCTTTTTTCTGCTTTGCCACCAGCTCCCTCATCTCTGGATATTTCCTCCTTTCTGCTCGCAATTTTACCTGACCCTTTTCAGCTCTTCGCTTTCACTTGTTTGTAATCTTTATACCCCTTTTCTGTAGATGTAAATCTGTAATAATGAAGTTGAAGTCGAGAAGCTAAAGCTAAAGCTACAAGATAATTTTTCCCTTTGTGTCCCATACAGAGAGAAAGAGAGGCATTCGATTTTTAACGAATGAATGATGTGTTTTCTTGTGAATATATTGCTTTACGGGTCATAAGTATCATCTACTCATGTCTCCCTATGAATATTGGTTATCTCTTTTTTTGTGTTTTGGAATTACACACCGATTTGGGATGAGGTAGCAATTAAGCTATGGTTTGGGTCATTAGTAATTATTCTTTTATATTTTGTTGTGAAAGTAAGCTATAAAGGAAATTTAAGTCTGATCTTCGTTTCCAATGAGAAATATGTCAAATTTATTTTGTAAAAGGTCTTCTCGACATGAAAATTGAATCGGTTCTTTCTGAGAACTATAGAACAATACAATGAATCAAATACATTTTGGTTATCTTTTGTGTGTTTCACAATGAAGTTACAAGTAGTTCCGCAGCCTGAAATTTTGTTAAGCGAAATTTTAGACCGTTGGATTCAAAAGTTAAAATCTTGATTAATGAATCTCATGTGGGTGAGATCAAAATTTTGATTGAAACTTCGATCCGACGGTCTGAAGTGTATCGCTTGACGACTAATGCGTATGACTGAAGCAAGGTTCTTGTCAAAAGATGTTCTTATGTTAACATCTAACATGTATATGATTATTACCAAAGAAAAGAAAAACATGGATTACATTTTGTATCTTTGGCAGACCCGATAAGCATGCCACATGTGCTTAAGGTTAAGAACAGGATTCGAAAAGTTTTACCAATTCAAGTGTAAGTGTGTAACAATTGTATATCTAGAAAATTTCTCATATGCTCGATGATATTCTCAAATTAGCGATAGCCTTCACGGATTGTTCATTTACACATGTACATATACATCTTAAGGCAAATTTTGTGGCCGATGAGTTGACCAAATCGACAACACTTTCCTAAGATTGGTTTAGGACTCCTAAGATGTAAGATCCTGCTGGTTTTTTCTCGAATAAATAAGACTCCCTTTTCTACTCAAAAAAATAAAATAATGAATAAATAAATAAGTGTGTAAAACAATTTTGGCTAGCATGCGCGTAGAGTTGAGGAGGGTGCGCGCTGCGCACCGAACGTAATATGTTGCCAACTGTCAATAATTCTCGTGCTAGTATAAGATGAGTAAAGCGGGAAGAGATAGGGTGAAGGTGAACAGTTGGAGAATGGAGGCACTGCTCAGCACCACAACCTTCTGTGTCTCTTACTCTAAATGCAGACTACCACCACCCTCTGCTCTCAGATCAGCTTTCTCTTTCTCCTCCACATTCGAAGAACGCATTAACAGAAGGATTAGTGCATCGCCACCTCCTTCTCGTCCTCTCAGACTCAAAATCTCCGCTAATTCTCAAGCTGCTCCTGCTTCTGTGGAGGCATCTGCAACTTCTTCCATACCTTCTGAAATGAAGGCTTGGCTCTATGGGGAGTACGGAAGCGTCGATGTTCTCAAATTCGATTCCAATGTTTCGGTGCCTGATGTGAAAGAGGACCAGGTGCTACTTAAGGTTGTAGCTGCGGCACTCAACCCTGTTGATGGCAAGAGGCGACTGGGCAAGTTCAAGGCTACTGACTCTCCTTTGCCCGTAAGTCCTTTCTGTTGTCAATTTGGATTTGTCTCTGTTCATTTTGTTAGTTCTTCTTTCTCGTTTGCAATGTGTGCTTGTTCTCGTTTCTGTTCATTTAATTTCTTAATTTCCTAGTTAACATTGCCTCTATGATTACCATACTTTGTAGTTTCAAGTGAAATGAAATTATGCCCCAAAATTGCTGGATTTGTGGTGCCGGCTTTGTAAGAGTTTTATTTCAAGCAGGAATAACTGATTTCAACATCTTCCGTTGAAAGATTAGAGAAAATTGCAGGTTTTCCTGTATGGTGAGCCTTGAACGTCAATATAAGGGTTAGTTTGGTATGAGACTCCATTATTTATGTACATTAAAGTACGGGAAGGGGTAGAGTTTATGGGATCTTCATCTATAAATATAGTCTTTTTCTTGTTCTGTCTTTTGTGGTTATTGACTTGGATATATAGAACTTTCTTGTTTGGCTCTCGATTCTGTATCGTTAACTTAAGTTGTTACACTGCAAATTTTAGTTGCCTCCTGAATGTGGGTTTTAGTGTAGACTGTTCCAGGCTACGACGTTGCTGGTGTGGTGGTAAAGGTGGGAAGCCAAGTGAAAAGCCTAAAAGAAGGAGATGAAGTTTATGGGAATATCAATGAAAAGGCTCTTGAAAACCCTAAACAGTTTGGCTCATTTGCAGAATACACTGCTGTTGAGGAGAAACTGTTGGCTCCAAAACCTAAGAATCTGAAGTTTTTTGAAGCCGCTGGCCTTCCTCTTGCCATTGAGACTGCCCATGAGGGTCTGGAAAGATCTGGGTTTTCTGCCGGTAAATCTATTCTCGTATTGGGTGGAGCAGGTGGAGTTGGAAGCTTGGTAATTCAGGTATATATACTTTCTGTTTAATTTCCAGTTCATTTATATTCTCAGTTAACTAAGGCTGTGATGTTGAGTTGCTGGAACCACTATTATTTCTTTTCTTTTGCATATAAAATCAAATTTGTACTGAATATTATTAGGGAAGTCGTACCATGTTCTGCTTCAGCCTGCAGATTTTGCAAACAGATCTGTTCACTTGAATTCTTTGGATCATTTCTTCTAATTAAATGAGTTTGGGAGTGATATTATAGTATGAGCTGTCCTCTAGAGGGCATACTAGGTAGGTAGGCCTTGGTTCTGCAGTGTCGAAGGTCAGATTGGGTTGTAATATTCTGGATGGTCTCTGGCCATCTGTCAAGTTTTTAAATCCCATTTGAAGTTGTCCAGGTGGCAAAATCAAGTGTTGGATAATTAAGGACTACAAATAGGGTCCACAAAAGAGCATAACTGATAAATACACAAATGCATGGACAAATATTGGGAAGTGTTTCGAGTTTGGGGTTGAAACTTGACAATTGATAATCCAGAGCATGTTCCTAGGAAGTTTGGAGTTTGGGTTTGAAATTTGAGAATTGGTACCAGAGCATGTTCCTAAATATCCTGCTTTCTTAAAGTCCACATTACCCCTCCATGTGGCAGAAATACATGGCACTTAGTCAACCTCTTCCAGTAGGCCAGTCTAGAAGAAACTTCTCCAATGAATTTTAATTTTTTGGTATGTAACTGTTAGAATTACCTCATCACGATCATTGCCTGCTTCTTGCTTGCAGTCCACTCTAAATCATTAGTGTCAAACTCAAGTGTCCAAGTAAATATTACTGTCTTGTATTCAGTTGGAAGGTTTGGTAAAATTATACTTTGCCAAATGGATCATGAACACAACTGGAATGGTGTGAATATGTGTGCAACCATCCATGCTGTAGTGATTACTTGCTCTCAATTAGCCAATTTCTTTTTCAATATCTTGCATATTGTTTATTATTTATTTGTTTGTCCTAAATGCACTTCTTCTTCCTTTTACAATGCTTGGTTAACCTTTCTCTTTTTTCCCTTCAGTGAAATAATGATGTGTAATAGTTTTGAGTCACCTACCAATCCATCTGCCTCTTGCTTTGTATCGGGGTGCATTTCAAAGGACATATTTGTTACATTAAAAGTTGCGAATAACTAAATGGGCAAAAAATTAGTTCTCATCTCATTTTTCCCTGGCTTTGGTTTGAGGCAGCTAGCTAAGGAGGTTTTTGGTGCATCAAAAGTTGCTGCTACTTCTAGCACTGGAAAACTGGAGCTCTTGAAGAGCTTAGGTGCTGATCTGGCCATTGACTACACCAAGGAGAACTTCGAGGACCTACCGGAGAAATTTGATGTGGTATTTGATGCTGTTGGTAAGATCCTGAACTTATCACTTTTTTTAAATGAGTATCAATGCTAATGCTTCTTGAAAGAAAATGGTCACTTCTAAGCTTTGTGAAGCTTACGTTTCTCCATGTCTGCTATATAGGGAAATGCCGAAATTTACACAGAAGTTCGTGAATTTTGTAAAATCATATGATATCATTAGGTCTATATTAGGAAACATGAATCCATGTTATGGAGGATCCCATACAGTCCTCATTGTAGTTTCATTCATGGAAATCTGTGTTCACTGACAAAATGGTTGTAGCAGGTGGGAAGCCTGAATAGTTGTGCACGTCCAATTGGGGTACAATTGGGCTAAGTAATTTGTGTTCAGGTTTCTTCTGTTTTTAGGAAAAAGGGAAAAGGAAATAAAAGAATATGTCATGCGAACATCAATTGGTGCTCATCCAATATCGCATTGAAATTCCCTTAACGTTTTCAAGTTGATTCATGGAAGTACCTTCCCCATTATTGCCGTCTTGTTGAACTGGGCAAACTGTTATTGTTTTACAGGGCAATGTGATAGAGCGGTGAAAGTAGTGAAAGAAGGGGGGAGTGTTGTGGCTCTAACAGGTGCTGTTACTCCACCTGGTTTCAGATTTGTAGTCACCTCCAATGGCTCTGTGTTGAAGAAACTAAACCCATTTCTAGAAAGTGGGAAGGTGAAGCCAGTAGTTGATCCCAAGGGGCCATTTCCATTCTCCCAGGTTGTTGAAGCATTTTCTTATGTTGAAACATCCAGAGCTACCGGAAAGATAGTCATACATCCAATTCCATGACAACATGAATGCATATTGAGCAAGGTACTTCCTACCTGAATCTATTGCCACTTAAAACTTCAAGAGGCTTAAGGATCAGTGTATCGTTTTACTGCTTCAAATTTTGTAGATGAAATACCTAATCTGTATATTTTTGTTAAATTTGGGTATTATGGTAGTGTTAATGTGGTCATGAAAAGAACAGACTATACAATATATGGAATCAATGGTGTTGGAATGTCTAGCTAGTGTGTATCATGATAATGGGAGCAATTGTGACAAACTTATAGTTGCGTTGCTGTGTACGATGGTATTTGTTTAGATTAGTTTACATTTAATAATTACCAAACATATCTATCTTAATTAATACTCTTTGATGATATCAAACTGTAATTTGGTTTCTGCATCTCATCAAGATAAATTAGAGAAAACACAAGCGCCCGTGGGACATGCTAGTTCCAACAAAAGGATGCCTCATTAAAGTGAATCCGCAATGGGATGCTTAGTACATGCACTCCAGTTGGGTGCTAAAGCACCTTCATGACTTTGCAATAGTAGCTTGCCGACCATGGCCGGACTTCTTTTACTTTTCCGGCAGAGTCTAATTAAGCACAAGCGAGGGTAACCAGACCTTGAGGTCGCCAGCATCTTTCCAGTGTCATTCTGTCTCGGAAGTGCAAAGTTGTTGTGATTTGGTGCATCAGTAGCCACTGGTGTAGTTCTTGATCCATGGGTTGGACTTGAGCACGTAAAGCCTCATTGACTCATTGTAGCTACACAAGCTTCATGTGTCATGCCAAACATTTTGGTCGTTGGACCAAAATCGATCTCGACCATTGAAATTCAACGGTCAATATTGAAATCTCAACCTAGATTTTGGATCTGACGGACTGAAATCTAGCTTGACCGACATGCGCATGACTGAAGAAATTTCATTTCTGAATGCGATGCCTGTTTGAACAACAACAAAAGGCAAAATCTTTATTAAGTTTCCTCTTGTTCTTGCCATGTAAAGTCGAAATTACTGTGCATTATTACAACAACAAGAGGAGAAAACCTTGTCCCAACTACATGAGGTCAATTACATGGATTTTTGCCTTCCAATCAATTCTATTTGAAGGCATGCTAGATAAAAGACCTAAGTTAAGCATATTTTCTCTCACCACTTATTTTAAAGTATTTTTAACTCTGCTTTTAGCTCTTATAATTCCTTCAATTTAAATTATATTATTTTTTTGCACAAAGCTATCTATAAAGTCTCTATTCAATGTGGCTATCATATATTTTAGCTTATCATTTATCGGAGTTGCTCCTAGATCAATTCTAATAGGAGTGTTTCTTTCCTTATCCCCTCAAGTTTTGTCATTCATCTATCTTAGTATTTTTATTTTTATTATACTAAATTTATCTATATGATATTTTTTAACACCCCAGCACTTTGCTTCATACATCAAAACTGAACACTTGGTTCAGTCAAGAACCTACCTACTTGTTCTGTTCTTTTAGAACAAAAGAACATCGGGACTCTTACCCGGGAACGTTACCATTCAAACACATTCTTTTTTTTTTTTTTTTTTGGCAAGAAAACACATCCTATTTTTTCGAGTAAAGATTCGTTATTATGGATCTAGCCAGTAGCCACCTAAGCCCAATCTGTTTTTTTACCCTTTAAAATTTTCTTAATGGATAAAATCAGAGAGATTCTCTGAGGAACAGCTTTTGGAAATTTAATAATTTAAAAGGACCGTATACGGAAAGGACCATACGGCCGTCCGACACTACCACGGAGAGCTCATGTTACTCACGGGTCCCGCTTCCCCCACCTACCAAACTCCTCCCAACAAAACAATTTCATCTCCCAAAACTTCCTAAATTACCCCTCCTATCCCCACCACGTACAAACAAACTAACTGCCAACCCCCGCCTTCGATTACGGCGCTGCCGTTACCCGTTATTTTTTCTTCCTTTTATTTGACGAAAATACCCCTCTCTACTTCTCGCATTTACCGTTTTAATTTTTAAACGCTGGTTTATTATGGTGAGAAAGGATATGTATAGCTTAGAACTTGTATCTAACATGACCTTGAATAGAACTGATTGGAGGGCAAGAATCCATGTAGCCGACCCCATTTAGTTGGGACAAGGCTTATTGTTGTTTTTGTTGTGATTTATTATGAGATGATTAGGGACAAAATACGGATATCTTTCCATGGTAACGGTGGATATTATTTTACAAGACACACATGTACACGAGTCCGGATCATCTCTCCTGACTATGGGGAGCACTCTCACCAATGGTTATTTACCACAATTATAGGATGATTCACAAGATTAGGGTGATAGATTTTTAAAATATATATATATATATATATATATATATATATATATATATATATATATATATATTTTTTTTATATTATTTTTTACTTGTTGGTCTTACATAATTTGTAATTGTAAAGATGTTGGAAGAGTACTCTGTACTCCTTCTCATCCTTGTCAGAGGAGATGATTCACACTCCATGAAGACTATGTAAATTCATACATAGACTATTGTATGATAAAGAAGAAACATTCAAATATGCAACATGTGACAGTGTGACCGTGTTTCTATTCGACAATTATATTTTTTCCTTGTGATCCACACATAAGGGACAATTAATTATCTCAGCTTTCCTTCATAAGTTGAATCTTGTTGATTTGATTCCCATGTCCTCGTTCCCATTGGCCATCTATATTTTCCAACGTTTTCTTTGACCAAAAAAAATTATAAACGGAGGAAAGTTACGGACAAGTTGGCATTCCGAAATTGTAAGACTCGTGAAGTGCCTTTCCGTAAAGTGGATTCCGTAGTACTGTTGTAGTTTTCGAACGTACGAAGGTGAGAGTGAGATAAAGAGAGTGATCAAGATCCAGCTCCAGCTCCGCTCCCAAGGCAGCAAACAAATTCTCTTCCAGTGCACCAGAAATTACGTTTCTTCTCTTTCTCTCTGCAACCACGAGATTCAAAATCATCATCTTATTTTCTTGAAAGTTTCTCAGAGAGGAGTCATGATGAAACTTAGAGGAGTTTTCTCTTTCTTCACTTGCTACAGGAGAAATGGAAGAGATTTTTAACTTTCTCAAGAATCTCGACTAGAATGATAACGATTTGGTGGCTTCAGACAAAGAACAGAACGATTTGGTGGCTTCAGACAAAGAACAGAACTGTCTCACCTCTCCATCTTCTATTATTATGGTGGTTAGATATCCAGATTCTTTATAGATTTTGCTTTTCAGCACTCGAGTAGTTGTTCGATTCGATAACGGGCGTGATGTAGTTGTCACATGATATTATTCAACTTCGACTCTGTAATAATTCTTTAAAGCTAGCATTTGATTGATCTATGTAAGATCAGAAATCTTCCCAGGACGAGCAAACAACAGGTGTCCATCGCCATTGAGCTTGTGCAGGTTTTGGACAGGGAGATTTTTTGTTGTTTTCTGGAGTAGAGGATTCAGATCGATGGAGATTTCTCGCTGCTTCAGACAGGAATCAGGAAGTGTTAGATCTGAAAGGAAGCTCTCACTTGGAGAATATAGACGAGCCGTTTCGTGGTCCAAGTACTTGATCTCCTCTGGTGCTGAGATAAAAGGAGAAGGTGAAGAAGTGTGGAGTGCCGACATGTCTCAGCTGTACATTGGAAGTAAGTTTGCTACCGGGCGCCATAGCCGTATCTATCGAGGGATTTACAGGCAGAGAGACGTGGCAATCAAGCTCATAAGCCAGCCTGAGCAAGACAAGAAGTTGGCTTTGCTGTTAGAGGAGCAATTTACTTCAGAGGTTGCGTTGCTCCTCCGTCTCAAGCACCCTAATATCATCTCTGTAAGTTCTGTTCTTGAATCTCTACCGCTGCATTGGGATGAGAAGACATCTTAAACTATGTTTAGTTGCGAACTCTGTTTCTTTAATTGAACAAATCATTAAGTTGATTCCTGGCTCCTAGTTTTCCTGCATTGTAGTATGGAAAGTATATGATCTCCTAACTATGCACAAAATTACCTCTCGGGGTTCCTGATTACTTTTATCCTCTTGGACATACGAGTGGGCATTTATCACTGCATCACACGTCTGCTCTGGGTGCCAGACTATTAATCAAAACTGAATGAAGCTTTTCTTGTTTCCTTACTCCACCAGAAAGATTCTCTTGTTTCCGCTTTGTATTACTTGATGTATTGTTCCGTTTGTTGGCCTTCTGGTTTTGAAAGTTAAAGGTTGTTATTTATGCATTCTCATTTGTCGTTAAATTACCTGAATGGAATGCACACTGTTCTTCTCTCTATTATTTTAATGGAGACATATTTTGAGCTTCACTGATGCCAACATGTTCCAGAAATATTTGATTTTGCTTGATCATTATTCAATTTTTACTTTCTCGAAATTCTTTGATACAAGAATTTCAGGATTTGATTTACCCTTTACAGTGCAAAGACAAACCTAAAATTTAGTTGTTCCATCGTCATTAGAATCTCAACATGTATTGCCTTCTCCTGTTGCCCTATCTGACTCACTTTACCAGTTATTATCTTATTTCCACCTTCAAGCTTTTCACTTCCCATCCTGTCTTCAGTTTAATGTCACCCTTCACAGAACCAGCAATCCTGTATTGGAAATTCTGGTGACAAGCATATAATTGATAGTCTGGGTCTGGAAATTAAATTTAACAACACGTTGATAACCTCAGATAATTTTTCAAAGTTGTTGGATCCAACTTTTGCTTTGATTTCCTTATCATAGCATAATGCCTGAAGATCACCTACAAGGAAGTAATGCTTATGCTTGGTATCCCATATTCATGTGTTATCTGTGTCTTGAATTATTGTACCTTTTTCAAATATTGGCTGGCTCTGAAAATTTTAGTGGCAACCTGAGTGGGATTTGTTCCCCTCCCCCCCCCCCCTTCTTTTCACCCTGAGGTCTGTAATTGTAGTGGAAAACTTGGGCCAAATATTATTGCCAACTGACATTTTTGTTTAGAGGAATCCACCAAACATCAAAGCCCTAATCTTATTTACCATGTTTGGTCGTTTCATGTGAAATGCACTACAAGTGCAGTTTTACCTGTAAAATGCACTGACTGTGCAATCTCTATGAGCATCTTGTTTAGCAACTTGCTGTTATTCCATCCACATGCCTTTTCTGTTCTGGTGTATTAAATTGTACCTATTCCTCTCCATGCAGTTTGTTGCAGCATGTAAGAAACCTCCTGTTTTCTGTATTATCACTGAGTACCTAGCAGGGGGCTCACTGAGAAAATACCTTCATCAGCAGGAGCCAAATTCCATTCCACTGGATATGGTTCTGAAATTTTCCCTTGATATTGCTCGTGGGATGCATTATCTTCATTCTCAAGGGATACTTCATAGGGATCTCAAATCAGAAAATCTACTTCTCGGCGAAGATATGACTGTAAAGGTAGCTGATTTTGGGATCTCATGCTTAGAATCTCAGTGTCTTAGTGGAAGGGGGTTTATTAGTACTTACCGCTGGATGGCCCCAGAAATGATAAAGGAAAAACGTCACACGAAGAAAGTTGATGTATACAGTTTTGGCATAGTCATTTGGGAGATTTTAACAGCATTGGTACCTTTTGAGGGTATGACTCCAGAACAGGCTGCTTTCGCAGTCTCCCAGAAGGTAGTCCCCTTTTTCCTTGAACATTGCCCGCTTCTTCATTAATACTAAATAAGAGCAATTATTCAAAGGTGCATTCCAATGGCAATCTCTTGACAAAATTTTTGGAGGTTGTTGCTCCTGGAGTA
The DNA here is from genome assembly GCF_041222555.1 of Hakea prostrata. NCBI lineage: Eukaryota > Viridiplantae > Streptophyta > Magnoliopsida > Proteales > Proteaceae > Hakea > Hakea prostrata. Next base: position 8,115,859 of record NC_142602.1, on the reverse strand, counting down.
GTTTGATTCTATTTCTACTTATGCCTTGTTGATACGTAGCCAAAACCCTTGTTAGTGGAAATCTCCTCACGGCCTATTTGCTAATTGTATGTGCAGAGGCTATAACTTCGTCATTTAACTTAATCAATATTGGGCTCCTATTAATACATTAGACAGTACTGCAGCTTGGGGTTGTCTGTCCATTTTTATCCCAAACATCTTAAGCCTTCTAAACGACAAAGCAAATTTTCTCTTGCAGCATCAGTAGAATGGCAGTATAGATAACCACCCCTACCCATGAAAATCATAAAAATTGGAGGATTTTTCACTAGTTGCATATCTTATTCTTGCTTAATTTGTTTGAAGTTTTGATTGTATGATGCTTAAGTGATAAGTGAAAGCTTAGGTCCCAAATTCTGAGTTCATGAATGGTTCACATTGCAAAAGTCATAAAAGAATTTTGTATCCTAATCCGTTTTGGTTTGGTTTGCTGCAGAATGCAAGGCCTCCATTGCCCTCCAAATGCCCAGCAGCACTCAGCCATCTGATAAATCGATGTTGGGCGAATAGTCCAGATAAACGTCCTCACTTTGTTGAGATAGTTACAATTCTCGAGAGTTACATGGAATCCCTTGAGCAAGATCCAGAATTTTTCTTGTCCTACATACCATCTGAAAATCATACATTTCTTCGTTGCATCCCCAAGTGCATCAGTGTGATCTGTAAGTCCACTTTTTAAAGGCCTAGGAATTTTTATGTAGAATTATTTATGCAATATGGACCATGTTTTCTCACACCTCTTCCCCCTTCTTCTGCCATCCCCTTTTAAAGGTGGTGCTTAGTGGTAGGAACAAAAGGAGTTTCCTCTCATTATCAATGCATCTCCCGGTTTTTAGTGGTGATTTGCTCTTAAATCTGCTTAAGCTGTTGTAGAATTTTTTTCAATGGCCTCAACTATCTTCAGTCTCCCCTTTCTTTGTTAGTTTCAGTCATCTCTATGGTGGGTAGCCTCAAATTTACTGCATAACAACTGATGCATCCGGTACCTTGACTGTTACATATAATTTGACCAGTGTTTTTGTGAACGACTAGAACCAGGTTCTAGGTTTTACAAATGATTCTGGCCAATAAATGCCACCAATGTCAAGAACTCAAGATTCTTACGTAAATCTTGATATTGATAGGCTGGTTTTGGGTTTGACAAATGATTCAATTAGAACTTAGACATATACCATGGTTGCTTTTATTAGCCAGATATACACTTCAGCGAGCCTTCGTTCCCATTGAGCTGAAACAAATTAAATGGAGTTGGTATAAATCACATCAGAACCAAACGTTGCCGAAACCCATTAGGCATTGGTGGGCTGGGTTTGCAGAGTTGTCTGAAGCTAAAATACGCGTTTGGTAGTTGAATAGAAGAGGCCAAAAACTGGCATGAAAATTATGTATATCTAACACAAAAACACAAAAATGAGAGCGAAGATTTATGGTTGTTGAGTGGTTGAAGCACACTAGGGCCCACCTCTATGTTATGACTCGTGAAGGTGACTGCCTCCCACAATTGAATGATTATTATTAATCAACGAACCAATCACCATGACATTAAACCACCCATTGTTTATCTTGTGAATTTTATTTTTCTCTCGTAAAGTTGTTTATCTTGTGATTGGTAGGGACCACATGAAGCACTCATCAAGTCTTTCTATCTTTTGTTTGCATTCCATACATAGCCTACAAAATGAAAAAAATATCTGATCTTACAAAGGCAAACATGGCAGATATAGATCATCTTCAGTTTTGGTTGTTTTTGTTAAGAAATAAGAGACATATCATTAAGTAAAAGATTGTAAGCCAAGACATCTGGACGATAACAAAAAACATCAACCATGAATAAAGACAGAATATTTCACCATGATCAAGAGAGGAAAAAACAACAAAATCCGGATCATCACCCCTGACGGTTTTTCCACCACAAAAAGTGATGGGCCCCACCTCAAAAAAAAAAAAAAAAAAAAAAAAAAAAAAAAAAACTGAAAAACCCTCCCATCACCACCCTGGGCCCCCCTGTTTTTTGTGGTGGTAAGTGCTCTCCGACGGGGTTGCAGATCCGAACAACAAGACTTCAACAAGAAAATCAGCAAAAACATTGTCAGTCCTAGAAACAGAATTAAATTGTTGGTTTTGATTCTTGATTTCAGATAAAATGTTGGCCTAGAATCCTAGACTTTAAACTAAGAGAGATCTGTCAAGATGTCCAAATTGATCCATCTGATTTCAAATCTATCAAATTATAATTTATTAAAATTAATTGTTTGATATCTTGATCTTATGAACTGATTGATTCTTGAAATAAAATAAAATAAAAAACTAGTTCATCTTGGAAATTATCACCACAATGTTATTCAAGGTTCATCAAGATGTCTAATTGCTAAAATTGGTTTTTCAGGAACAAAAGGTTTTCCCATTAAAAGGTTTTTCAAATAGGAATTTTTTATTTTTAAATTTCGATAAAATATATATATATATATATATATATATATATATATATATATATATATATATATATATATTTATTTATTTATTTATTTATTTATTTTTTTTTGTGGGTGGGTGGTTTGGGGTGGCCGGGTGGGGTTAATCACGACAATCAGCTTCTTAAATCTATTTTTAAAGAGGATATTTTTTGGGTAAGATTTAAAGAGGATTACTAATCACTATACATTTTTTGGTAGAAGAGGATTATTATGTCGCTCTCATTATGTTATGTATTATGTATAATCATGCACTATGTAGACCAAAATTGCTTCAGTCATGTGCATTAACCATCAAGTGAAATTTTGAATTATTGAATTCAAAATACTAACTGAGATTTTAAACAGACAATTCGAATTATTTTGCATCACGATTCTGTACATTAAATGTATAGGACTAAAAGTCTAAAACAATGTACATGGAACTACACATGCAATGCAAGGTAAGTAAAATAACCTATGCACGACTTTAAAAAGAAAAAGAATAATGATGAATTGATCATACATACGCGTTGTGCCGTACCGCCATTGATTTTTCCCGTAACTCCGTACGGCATTGATGGGCATCTTTTTTCTGTCCATGGGGACAGCTTTCAAGATATTCTCTACGGAGCTTCGTGAATCGTGAGTTAAATAAAAGCTGAAGCCATATTTACTTAATTTTTCTTTTTTCGTTTCTACTTTTGTGCCGGTTCTATTATTAAAGCCTTTATCCAACATAAATTAGATGTATATTAAAGTGAAAATCCTTCTCGGGCTCCACAACAAGTGGGTGTGGACCCGACCGAATATATCCGACGATTGGAATTTACAAACCAAGGTGGAAAGATACAATATCAACTTTTTTGTAATCATATGAGCCAAAAGAAACCTTTTCTTTTTCTTTTGGGGTTGTAGTTATTTTTTTTGTTTAGTGGTCTCAAGCGCACTCCCAAGTGGTTTGGTAAATCTCATGTCCCAGGTTCGAATCCCCTTCTTCAGTTTCTTGCATTGGACAGTTGTGTTTTCTTTGGCCTGGGCATGAGTGCTACCGGCTTCTGTGGACTATACTAGGCCTCCGGTGGGGCTCCTCTGACGGGGCCAGTGCTTTCGCTGGTAGTGGTTTGGTAAACCTCATGTCCCAGGTTCGAATCCCCTTTGTTCCTCTGTTTCTTGCATTGGACAGTTGTGTTCTCTTTGGCCTGGGCATGAGTGCTACCGGCTTCTGTGGACTATACTAGGCCTCCGGTGGGGCTCCGCTGACGGGGCCAGTGCTTGCGCTGGTAGTGCACAGGGCTAATGCTTGCATAGGTCACACTCGATAAAAAATTCGAACATTGAGTAGCAAGGGGGCGCTAGGTCGCTGCTCCTGCATCCCCTCTTTTTTTTTAATTTTTTTTTATATTAATTTAAATACTGTGAAATAACGAATTGAAATGAAAATAAAATTGAGAACATACAGAGATTTAACTTAGTTCATATACCGATATAATACGTTACATATACAAATAAAGAATAAGAGTTTTTTACTATGTAAAAAGAAGAACACAAAGAGATGTCACAATCAATGGTCAAGAACTACGTTACAATAACTCTTACCCAAAATCTTAACTCTCTTTGCCTGCTTAGCTCTCTCAATATGTTGTAGAAGAGCGACAAGGTCGTAGGTTCTTTAGAAAGAACCTAAGCCTGTATTATTGTTTGTATTTTATTTATTTCTATTAATATAAAGTCTCATTTTCTCCAAAAAAAAAATCTTAATAAAAAATCTCAAATCTCTCAATAATATAATAGGTTAATACATATATATCATACTATCATACTTCGTACTTGCTATTATGAAAGTATGAACTGAAGGAATATGGCAACATTTCATTTTCCTCCATTACCCTTATGTATTCAATCAATTAGATCTTTGTGTTAGTAATTAATGATGTCTATAATGGTCAATTAAAATTTTTAAAATTATTTTAATGAATTTAATTCTCAATTTCTCTCTTTTTCATTTTTCAAGAAAACCATTAACTTGCCCAAGAATACGAAGAGTTTCTTCCGAGTTGATTTTCTGTGCTGAGTAAATCATTACACTTAATTTGTTCCTATTTTTTTTCACTCCTCTGTACGATTGAGATTCTTAGGCTGCGTTTGTTTGCAAAGGTGGGGTGGGAAAAAAAAACATGTGGGTCCCATGTGTAGTGGAGTGAGAGAGAAGAAAAGGAAAGGAAAGGGTTTTGTGGAAAAGTGATAGGGGTGGGTCCCACTTTTTACTTTTTCCAACTTTTCCACAAAGTCCAACCAAATATGTGTGTTTTTAAAATGGCATGGGATGGGAAAGTTGGACTGTCACATCAGCAGATCAAGGAAATTTGTCTCCCACCCCAAATAACCAAACAATATATCATTTTGGGATTGAAAAGAAAAGTAAAAAATTTACACGTTTTTCAAGAATTTTCTCACCCCTTTTTCCCACCCCATCTTTATTCTAGCAAACGAACGCAAGCCCCAGCTGGACTCTTCTCTGCTTTCTTATTTAAGCTTATCGATATCCTCCAATGGGGTTGCGTTTATTTGACCTGATTTGATACTTTTCCAGCCTCTCAGGCGATTGAATTCGAGTTAATTTTCTAAGGGCCTGTTTGGTTACATGAGTCTGGAGATTTCAAATATCTAGAGATTTCAAATCTATAGACTTCAAATCTATGGAGTTATAATTTATAAAATTAAGTGTTTGGTTGTGGAATGAAATCAGTGAATTCATCCTAAAAATTTATTTGATCGACATGATTTTTGTGAATGTACAATTGTATAGCTTTTTTGAAATCTCTGGATTTCACCCCTTACCCATAAATCTACAGATTCACCTTTTTACACTAAAAACGTGAATCTGTAGATTTCATGAATCTAGAGATTTTTACAACCAAACAGGTATAATTCTCAGATTCATGAATCCAGAGATTTGAAAATCTCTAGATTCATGTAACCAAACAGGCCCTAAAAGTCTGAATTGGGTTATTCGATTCATCTTCTGGGCTTCTGTCCATTCTCTAATTTTCATCTTTCAAAACTCGAGAACTGCATTCGCTGTTTTGATACTTTCAAGATTTTCCCAGCCTCTCAGGCAGATTGTCTCTTAAGCTATTTTTCTGAAAACCCGAAATGGGTTCCTCTGTTCATCTTCTAGGCTTTGTCGTTTATGTGATTTTCAACTTTCAAAACTCTAGGAACTGTATTTTCTCAGAAGTCAGTCAGAGGTGGAACTCTTCAAGGAACTCTAGGAGACACAACGATTGGAAGAACAGATGAAGATTTCATCGATGTTACACCGGACTGGTGACCACTTGAAAAATCAATGTAACTGATAGCTGGGTTTTCTTCTCTGCTCAATTTGGTTAGTGTACTTAAAAGAGAAAGTTGATTGCTGATAGTGGGTTTCCTATTACTGTGAGTTGATCTTAAACATAAGAGAAAGCATGAGAATGCTTGATCCTCTGTTTCCTTGGTATTCAATATTTATTTTAAGCAACCCATGCGTCTCTCCCTTTCTCTAGTACAAAATTTTTCATTTTCTTTGGATTGGCATTATGATTTGATGCTTATGCGGTGTTGTGACCTGTGATCTTTTGGTTCGGGATGTAATCTGATTTGAAAATTTCAAATTACAAGCACATTGGTTTAAAGTCAAGCAAACAATTGATTCGTGCCAATTGATGTAATTCATATTTTTACTTTTTGGCTTGTCATGCAAGATCTTAATGACAAAATCTTACTAAATGCTATTCTCTTTTTTTTCACTTGAACTCTTTAGTTTATGTACTCTGCTTTTATAGATTTTTATTTGCGACTTGGTCATGATAACGCCACGTTGTCGATATCGGATCGAACGGTTGAGATTAAGGCTATGAAGGTTTATATGTAAAAATTGATTTTTGTTTTTTCATTTTAAAGACTTAAATTTTATTAATTTACAAAGAAAGTCCCTCATTTACCGTGTCGAAAACCCTTCTCACATTTAAGAACTGCATACAGTTGGGTTACTTTCATCCTCAAATTTTCGTTGAATTTAGGGTTCTTCCCACCTCCATTTATGATTCTAGTCGACAGGGTTTCATCTGGACTGTAAGTGAGGGAGAATTTTGCATACAAATCTTGTCTGTTATAGATAGTGATGTTGTGTATGTTCTTGGCATCATGAACAAATATCTCAAGAAGCCCAGAGAACTCCCTATTCTCAGGGTCTATCATAAGTTCAGAACTACGACTGTAATGAAACCCAGATGACCCATTGAAGGATTCAATCTCAGAGAAAGAAATTATCTAGTTCCCCCCGAGAAATCCCTTTTTTTCTAGTTCAAGTTCCTAAAAATGGAGGAAACCCAAACTTTGCTTTTTGAGATGCAACCAAAATAAATAAAAAGCAACCCAAGGCCAAACTTTAACCCTTTTATATGATCCAAGTGTGGCAATTGTAGAAGGGTGGAGAGGGGGTGAGAGGTCGTGGGTGACTTGTTGATCGAGGAGTGGGTAGGTAGATAGTTTAAAGACAAAGGTAGACTTTTCAAAGAAAATAAATAGTGGAGTGCAATAGACTCTAGTGGTTAGATTTTGTAAACTTATATTCAATGTTTGATGGAAATTGCGTGGGTGTTGCACATTAATTATGCAGCACCTGCAACACGATCGAGATTGTTTGCAGTACAATTAATGTGCAACACTGAAGTCGAGCCCATGTTGAATGGTATTGACAAAAAAAAAACATGAGGTGAATAGTTTTATAAGAGCAAAGCTAATAGTGATTATGTAATTTTCACAAATGTTTAATAAGAGGGCATCTCACTTGGGGAGAAAAGCTTACTTTACTTTAGCAGAACAGAAAAGTTTACTTTACTTTATTAGATTTGAGTTTTAAATACATAATTGCTTTTGAGTATAACATCTTCAGTATCTAGTTTGAAATACTTAATTTATCGTTTTCAGTATTATTACAAGTTATTACCCAAAAAGAAAAAGAAAAAAAAATTATTATAAGTAATGTTAATGGAGTTTATATTTAATGAACTCTCCCATGAGATCCATTACACTCCAACTTCTTTCTATTGCTTTTCTCATCTGATAAATATCTGGGATTTAAGAGTCATACTTACAGTTCGTTGCTTTCACTTTCTTGGTCACTTTCTAAAGATACGGTGAGTTAGAAGTTTCAGGCTCAATAAACAAAGAAAACTCTTTGCACCCAAACAGATCTAGTCCTGTTTTTTTGAAACATTGTGGTCAGTCAATATGTTTGTCATCTATTTTGAGTTTCACGCTTTTGAGTTATTCTGTAATAACTTGATGGTCCAAATTAAAGAGAAAAAAAGGAAGGGGGTATTTTCTTCAACATTTCTGATAATGGTGATAAGAAAACTCAATTTTCTAACGCTAATAGCCTTACTTTAAGTAGTGATTATTGGATTTAAGAAGCAACCCAAGGCCAAACTTTAACCCCTTTATAAGATCAAGTGTGGCAATTGTACAAGGGTGGAGAGGGGTTGAGAAGTTGTGGCTGACTTGCTAACGAGTGGGTGGATGGGGTAGGTAGATAGGTTAAAGACAAGGGTAGACTTGTCAAAGAAAATAAATAGTGGAGCGCAAGAAACTATAGTGGTTAGATTTTGTAAACTTATAATCAATATTAGATGGCATTGACAAAAGAAACATGAGGTGGATGGTTTGTAACAACAAACTCTAAGGCTGCGTTTGTTTGTTGGAATAAAGGTGGGGTGGAAAAAAGGGGTGGAATTTTTTTTGAAAAAAGTGTAGATTTCTTACTTTTCCTTTAAATCCCAAAATGGTAGATTGTTTGGTTGCTTGGGGTGGGAAAGTGGGAATCAAGGAAACTTGTCTGCTGATGTGGCAGTCCAACTTTTCCACCCCATGCTATTTTATAACCCCACATATTTGGTTGGATTTTGTGGGAAAGTTGGAAAAAGTAAAAAGTAGGACCTACCCTATTACTATTCCACAAAATCTTTTTCTTTCCATCTCTCTCACCACATGGGACCCACATTTTTTTTTCCCACCCCACCTTTGCAAACAAACGCAGCCTAATAGTGATTAGGTTATTTTTTCAAATATTTAATAACAAGTATATCGCCTTGTGAGAAAAACCCACCAAAACATAAATTCTGATGCACCAGATATTTTTCGGAGAACAGTGCACATATATATATATATATCAAATAGCTGGCTAAGAAAACAAAAAAATTATTGAAGCTATTTTGAACTCTTCGTATTTGAAATACTGAGTATAACAAAAGAGTTTTTTTCATCAAAGGTTATTTTCAATTTCTCTGAATAGGAGAAATCAGGTTGGCGGCATTGTGGCCATAAGAGAATACATCAGGGGTATATCAGTCTTTTACCAATAGAGAGGGACGTTATACCACGTGGCAAGTTGCACAGAGACAAAACCGACCAAGAAAGAGATCGGCGAATGCTGGCGGTGGGGGAGAAGTCGCCTTCGACAGTATTGCTGGCTTTGACATTTCAACTCTGCAAGACTGCAACACAAAAACCCCCTTTTTTTTTTCTTTTTGATATATTAATTCTTCTCTCTCCCGCGCCGAACTTTATTAAACTCTTTAAAACTTTCAGGTTAAAATAAAATAAAACAATTATAAAGAAGCAGAACCATCAAATCTTTGTTCCTGATAATATCCCATTTTCAATTCTCCATTTCTGCCTCAAGAGACCCTGAAAACAGTCTCTTCTTCCAAGTTCCAACATTCCTTCTATCCCTCTGTATATAAGCAAGAAAGTCGGATTTCAACTCTCTGTATCCTTCTTTTTGATGATGATTGGATGTTGCAGAATCCTCTTGTTCTCTTCCATCATGGCGGACTTTTGAGGTACTTTACTCCATAAATTTCTCATTTCTCTTTTCTCGTTCTGGGTTTCTGCTATTTACAACCCTTCCGTTTCAGTAGCATAGATTGTTAAACCTTTTATTTCCTTTTTCTCTGAGTCACTCACCCTCATATCTCCTAATATCTTGAATCTGTTATGATCTCCCGGAAATTTCTATTTTTGGTGAAGTACTTGATTCTTATTGCATGCGGTTTTATGTGGAACTTAAACTTACTTGCTTCTTCTTTTCTAAATTTGGTCTAATTACAATCTAACTTCTTTCCCGATATAAGTTTTGAAATTTGTGTTTTAACGTTTAAGTCATTATTTGCGTCTGTTGGAAAAAATTTCTGCTCTAATGGGAAACAAATTAGTCACTAATGGAGTGTTCGAATTCGTGCCTTGCTTTTATACATTGGAATTATTTTGCAGCATCTTTACTCTACGGGCGAGTGTCCATTGATCTTTGGTAAGGTCAAGATGCCTGGCATCAATGGCGAGTGGGTCGCAACCGAACTGAATGGCCACTCCTCCTCACCTTTGAAGGAGAAGTTGGCCCCTAATGGGTCCCCAAGGAGTTCCATGAGTCCAGGGAGTCCTCATAGTGAGGCTCTTGATCTCCATTTGCACGGTGCTATTAACACCTCTATAGAGCAGTTGTATGAAAATGTGTGTGAAATGCAGAGCTCTGACCAATCATCTTCAGGGTATAGTTATGAATCTGATGGGAATGAATCAAGGATTGATTCAGAGTTGTGTCATCTTGTTGGTGGAGAGATCAGGGAGGTGGAGATAATTAAAGATGAGAAAAATTCGGTGGACGCTGGAAGAGATTCAGTTTCTAAAAAGGAAAATGATTTAGAGGAAAGAAATCCCGACAAGATATCTAATGTCCAATCCACCAGTCCCAGGTCTGTTTCTTCTGTAAAATCAAAGAAACCTTCAAAATTGAAGTTAGAATCTGGGTTACCAACTAAACCGAGTCGTAAGAGCAAAAAATCAAATCGTAGGCCTCCATTTGACAAACGTTGGAATGAGTATTCACCGAAACCAAATGGTGAAGTTGTTTTATCAAAGAAACAGAGGAACTCTGTGTTAGGAGGGTCAAGATTACTTAAAGGAGCTGAGGATACATCTGAAATAGGCTCAGAAAACCTAGAGCTTGGGCTTTTTCTTCTTAAACAGGCAAGGGATTTGATCTCTGCAAATAATCCCCGCAAAGCTCTTGACTTTGCTGTACGTGCAGCAGCGTCATTTGAGAAATGTGTAGATGGGAAACCTAATTTAGACTTGGTCATGAGCTTGCATGTCATAGCAGCAATACACTGCAGCTTAGGTCAATATGGCCAAGCAATTCCTGTTCTTGAGCACTCGGTCGAGATTCCAGTCATGGAAGAGGGCCATGATCATGCCCTTGCTAAATTTGCAGGGCTAATGCAATTGGGTGATACATATGCAATGGTAGGCCAGCTTGAGAATTCCATAACGTGCTATACAACAGGTTTGGAGATCCAGAAGCAAGTTCTTGGTGAAATGGATCCTAGGGTTGGTGAGACTTGTTGGTATTTGGCTGAAGCACATGTTCAAGCACTACAATTTGATGAGGCTGAGAAGCTGTGTCAGATGGCTCTTGATATCCATAGGGAGAATGGTCAACCTGCTTCTCTTGAAGAGGCAGCAGATAGGAGGCTTATGGGTCTTATCTGTGAAGCAAAAGGAGACCATGAAGCAGCACTTGAGCAGCTTGTTTTAGCTAGCATGGCCATGGTGGCCAACGGTCAAGAAGCAGAGGTGGCTTCTGTTGACTGCAGCATTGGAGATACTTACTTATCTTTGGCTCGATATGATGAGGCTATTTTTTCTTATCAAAAAGCACTGACGATGTTCAAGTCCAACAAGGGAGAAAGTCATCCAGCTGTTGCTTCAGTTTTTGTGCGCCTGGCTGATGTGTACAACAAGGTTGGGAAAGTAAGAGAATCCAAGTCTTACTGTGAAAATGCCCTACGGATTTATGGAAAACCCATTCCAGGAATTCCTCCAGAGGAGATTGCAAGTGGTCTTACTGATGTTGCTACCATCTATGAGGCTCTGAATGAACCTGAGCAAGCACTCCGGTTGCTCCAGAAGGCTTTAAAGATTTATGCCAATGCCCCTGGTCAGCAAAGCACGGTTGCAGGAATTGAGGCCCAGGTGGGTGTCATGTACTATATGTTGGGGAACTACTCCGAGTCTTACACCTTTCTCATGAATGCAGTTAAAAAGCTCAGGGCAAGTGGAGAGAAGAAATCCGCTTTCTTTGGGATTGCCCTTAACCAAATGGGACTAGCATGTGTGCAGCGTTTTGCAATAAATGAGGCTGCAGATCTATTTGAAGAAGCTAGGAGCATTTTGGTACAAGAATATGGACCAGATCATCCTGACACACTTGGAGTTTATAGCAATCTTGCAGGCACTTATGATGCGATGGGGAGGTAAGAATCCATTTTCTGTGGCGTTCATTGTGTTTTTCCTTCCTAAAAATCATGCAAAACATAATATTCTCCTATTTCCTGTCTGTCTGATCAAAATTTATCTTGCATGCTACATGGGCTTCCTTTGCCTTGTCATATTTAAACTACTTTGCCTTTTCTAGCGAGAATAGAAAGAAATCACGGAAGATCTCACAAAAGAATCAAATATGAACATCATATTTTTTATTTATCTAAACATACTTAGTATACCCTAGCTTTATGTAATTTGGGTGTGGTATGATGATGCTTCATGCAAAAACTCAATTTTCTTTAGCTGTATCTAATTTGCATATGTAATTAACATACTTCATATGCAGGTTAGAGGATGCAATTGAGATTCTGGAATATGTTGTTGGGATGAGAGAAGAGAAGCTTGGGACAGCAAATCCTGAAGTCGATGATGAGAAGAGAAGACTTGCTGAGTTATTAAAAGCAGCAGGCAGAGTCCGGGGTAGGAAAGGCATATCACTAGAAACCCTCCTTGAGGCCAACCCTCATCTTAAAAACAAAAATGGGATAATGGTATGATTGTGCTCATTATGCATGCAACCATGTATGTAAAAGTAGAGTATCAAAAGAAAGAAAAAAGAAAAAAGAAAAAAGAAAAAAAGAAAAAGAAAAAGAAAAAAAGATTAGGTGGTGGTTCTGTTGATATATTCTTGTTGGGGAGGTCTTCGTATGCTAATGGATTTTTGGCGGAGAAGTTGAACGGAATGACAAGAAGAGAGGGGATTGGTCATACTCTTGATTATGCTAGTTATTCTCTGGAGTCAAATAAAGTGATTGTTTCTTGTATTAGATTGCTTTAGAACCTGAGGATTCGATGGTCGCCTCATTATTTGTATTCTTTTTGTTCTTTTTATTTTTGGTAAGACATCATTTGTATTCTATTGTTTAAGGAATAGATGAATTCTCCTTTCTCGTTTGATACTGAAACTGCATATTAAGATATCAGAAAATGATCGCTGAGTATCAGACAGTGTCTTTACCAAGAATGAAGTCATGCCTCTGCTAAAGATTTGAATTTCTTGTAAGATGGAAGCCCTGTTCAAAAAACCAGTTTATAAAATTCCTCTCTTTCATTTAAATGAACTTTCAATTTCTTATCGCATCAAGAAATGCTCAACAGTTGAATATCTGTGGGCACAACCAAGCTACGATGGACCATACCAGCATAAGTTGATCAGCATTATTGGTATTTCCTTGTTCATTGAATCTATCTCAAGTCGTGTTAAAAATTTGAATACTCTTGGAGTCTTGATTAGAGGAATCCAATACCATTCGGATACAATGTCAGTGGTTTCATCTTTGTTTTAAACATCTGCTATTTTGGTTTGGAATTGACTACTGATCAGCTCAATATATTGCTTAGATCGAAATTTCAGGTGTTGTTGCCTCTAATGAGGTTTGGTAAAGCCTCTCAATCCCAATTCTTAGCCATGTTTGGAGTAGTTAGGAAGTTACTTAGCAGGTATCCCTGCCATTCCTGTTTGAATTTTTCAAGAAATTATTGCCCAAAATGCAAGATATCCAGCAGCTATACTTGGCAATCCTGTTCGTTTTTTCACTCCATGAGAGTGATGGTCTGCTTATGGGCATAAGAACCAACTGATTATGTACTTTTACCTTAAAATTTAATCTGAAGGAGCACCTTGAGCAACAGCTAAAGAGTGACTTCCCAACTGCCAGAATATAACATGAAACCAGCAAAGAACTATACTGAAATGGATCTAAGAGATCAGTTTACTTTGGATTACAGACACTCCCTGAAAGTGATAGAAAATGAACTCTCTCCTTCTCATGATTGATGAATGACTCCTGACCATCCTCATGGTACATCAGGTAATGCATATGGCTTTACTTTAAGTTAATTATTTATACCCAAACTTTCGAATCACACAAAAATGGATCAAGAAAGAACAAAGGAAAGCTAAGTACAATTAGATCATATAAGACACGAGAGTAGTTAGAGTTCGTATTTAGTATACAAAAGGCTTATGTGGATACACTTTTGATACAGTAATACTAGATTTCTACATATGAAAAATAACATCAAAGAGGTCTTAGAACCCTTAGAAGCTCTCTTCCTCCACACCTTCTCATTCCATGAAAAACCTTCTCATCCCATAAAAAAAAAAAAAAAAAAAAAAGAGGGAAAATTGTTAATGTTAACATCAGCCATCAAATCGTGCAGCCATGCAGGCGGACATTCTTAGACTTATTCTTCCCTTGCAGGATTCCATTATCAACCGAGACAGGAAGGGCAAAATCATGATCCTGTTGGAGCTGAACTGAATGATTTCGAATCAGAAGCTGACACTTGCATAAAATAAAATGGCAATTTTAGTTCCAAGCCCGAATTTACCAGCACTTCAACTTTCGTTTCTCACCTCTGAACCACAAGAACAGCTCTGTCGAACCTCCAAGTCCAAGGTATGCCTCTACGCTGTGAGCGCAACTCATTTCTCTACTACTGTATTTACCACAACCAGGAAACTGTTACCACTCTGTGTTTCGACTACCGCTGCTTTGGACAATTTCAATTCCCATGGATTCGAGGCGCGTTCTGGCATCCTTCCTTTCTCCGCGAACGTATCATCAAATTCGGATATTGGTTTCGTTAGCAACATGATTAGGGATTACACAGCTAATGGATTATTCGAGGATGCAATTGGGGTCTATCTGAAAATTTTAAATTCTGGTATCCCTACGCAAGAACTTCCCTTTTTCCCTTCTCTGATTAAGGCTTTTGCTGGGTTTCTTGATCTGAGACTGGGACGGCAGATCCATGGACATGTCTTGAAGTTTGGACTTTATACGGATGTTTACGTCGTCAATTCTCTTCTGGCTTTGTATTGGAAATGTGGGGCGCGCGAGGATGCACTTCATTTGTTCGGAAATATGCTCAACAGGGACTCCGTTTCTTGGAATACGATGATATCTGGTTTTGACCAATCAGCGTTGCCATTACAGGCCTTAATGATGTTCCGCAGAATGGTGCGGGAACTGGGTGCAATCTCAAATAGAGTGGCCTGTCTCTCTGCTCTCTCATCCTGCTCTTCCTGTGGTTCTATACTTCACGGGAAAGAAATTCATGCTTTCGTTACCAAAAACGGGTTGGATCTAGATCCATCTGTTGCTAACGAGATAATTGGCATGTACATGAAAAGCGGGCATTTAAGGAATGCAGAAAATGTTTTTAGGATTTTGCTTGAGAAGGAGCCTCTAAGGGAAGAAACACTCATTTGGAACGCAATGATTGCAGGTTATGTTTCCAATGGTTGCTACTGGGAGGCGTTCACTATTTTCCAAGAAATGTTGACGTCGGGGATAAATTTAGATTCTTCAACAATGGTGACTGTTTTGGTTATCTGTTCTCAGTTATTGGATCTAAAAGTTGGAAGGCAAATCCATGGCTATAGTGTCCGCTTTGGACTGAATCAAGACGCAAAAATTGAGACGGCTATTGTGGATATGTATTGTAAATGTGGTGAGGTCCAGGATGGTTTAAGTACGTTTGAGAGGTCGTCTAATGTGAATTTTGTTATGTGGGGTGCCATGATTGCAGGTTGTGCTCAGAAGGGTCATTCAACTAAGGCATTAGAATTGTTTTCTCAATTTAGAGCAGAAGGCGGTTTAGTTGATCCTATCATTGTTCTGGCTGTGCTGCGGGCATGCTCTTCTCTGACCCTTAAGTTTATTGGCATGGAAATTCATGGACTTGCACTGAAGATGGGTTTCAGTTCCGATGTTTTCATTGGTGGTGCATTAGTAGATGTGTATGCAAAGTGTGGTGAAGTTGAATCTGCTCAAAGAATTTTTCATGGACTATCTGTTCAGGATGTGGTTTCATGGAATGCTCTGGTATCTGGATATGCTCAGAATGATTATGCAGATGAAGCTTTAAAGGCATTCCGTGAGATGCAGTATGATCTTGTCAGACCTAATACAGTAACATTTGCAAGTATTCTCTCAGTATGTGCCCGTCTGTCTGCATTGATCTTGTGCAAACAAATCCACTGTTACCTCTTACGGAACAGGTTCGATGCTAATTTGCTTGTGAGCAATTCCCTGATCTCTACATATGCCAGGTGTGGTGACATAAACAGCGCCTTGATTATATTCAATGGAGTTTCTGAAAAGAATGAAATATCATGGAACTCAATGATAGCTGGGCTTGGGATTCATGGCCACATGGATGATATGATTGCTTTATTTGATAAGATGAAAGCAGCTGAGATAAAGCCTGACTCTGTGACTTTTACTGCGCTTCTTTCAGCTTGCAGCCATTCTGGGAGACTTGATGAAGGATGGAGATACTTTAGAAGCATGATCAAAGATTACAATATTACTCCTGAACTTCAACACTATACTTGCATGGTTGATCTACTGGGTCGAGCTGGCCATCTAGACCAGGCATTCAATATGATCATTGATATGCCTTGTCAGCCTGATGCTCACATATGGGGATCGTTACTTGCATCTTGCAAAATCCACTGCAATGAAGAAATGGCAGAACGTGCAGCTAATCACTTGTTTAAATTTGACTGCAGTAGCATGGGGTACCAGATTCTGCTCTCTAATATATATGAAGATTTTGGGAGATTGGACAATGTTTCTAGGATTAGAACAAAAATCAAAGATACTGGTCTTAAAAAGAACCCTGGTTGCAGTTGGATAGAAGTCAATCATAAACTCCACATATTTGTTGCCAGTGACCGATCACATTATCAAACAGAGCAGATATATGCTACACTGAAAAATTTGACAGAAGAGATTACAGTGACTGGTTGTATTCCTTAATTGCACCCACTAATTGTCCAACATGATGAAACTATTGGGGAAGGCATTATCTAAATCCGTCTGCATGCCAAAGTGTGTGCTTTAGTCCATATTACCAGGTATAAGAGAGATCACCAATACATTCCTTTTAGTTACAAGGAACTTTGACCACACATCATATGCTCAAGACTTATAGCTCACATCCATGGAAGGGAATGATGATGGATTACATGTATTTCCAGTGGTTGACGGATGCTCAGAAAATTCAGGGCTGTCGCTATTTTGCTTAGGAGGGTTTTCTCTTCTTGCCGGTTGTGCTTCAATATTTCTGATGGATCTGGAAGATTTGTGTGCAAGGAGTTATCAGAGGTAGTAATATAAAATTCTTCAGAATATTCTCCCTTGAAAATTTTGATGGCACTTGAGAAAACACATTAGGATTTAAATTGACTATCATCGCAACAATTTCTTGAAGCATAAAGAAGATTTTACCAAATGCCTACAATGTGGAACCGATTGGAAGCTGCAGCAATTTGTATGAAGTCTGTGAAGAAAGCATTTTGCATTTGGAATGGTGAATAAATTAAATTTCAAGTCCCTGAACAGTAGTCCTGTTGAATGTGGAGGAATATAAGTTCACAAAGGTGAAACCAGACAATGTTATTGGTATTTTCTGTTCCTCATGGCCTGTAATGGCAGATTGTTGAACCAAGAGCTTAATTGTCCAAGCATCATATTAGGCCTGGATCCTAGTATCATTTGGAATGTTTTGGAACAAATTCTAAAGAAGTAGCCTTTTAATTTTTCAGAACCACCCAGTATATTTAGATATATGTGGTGCAAGTATTAAGAAGCATTCTGTACATCAATTCTTTTTTGGATCAATATTCTGTATACATTTTTCTCATCATTCTGTGCAATTTACAGATAAAGAAGAAACTTATGTAGGCTTTTCTCATTTCTTTTTGTCTCAATTCATTCTTTTTGAGTAAGTTCCATGTACTGAAAACTATCGTCGAAGTTCCATTCGAAATTGTGAAGCTCATCTTCTTGTAGGTTTCTATTTTATTAAGCTTCTTTTAGTAAAAAAAAATCTGAACTGGGGGGAGAGTTCCACTGGAGTCTTACTCATTAAATCCCCATTGCATTTCTCATATTGCCCTTCTAGTTGAAACAGAGGATCTGCGTACAATTTGTGTGTGTGTGTGTGGTGAATGCATTCATTGTTAATTGTTTTTTTCTCTCTTTAGATTAACAAAAGAGCAATTAAGCTTCTGGCTTCATCCACATAAAAATTGAGAAATTTATCTTGAACATGTAAATGCTTTCTGAAGAAGACTTTAAATGCTATATGCCATGTGAAGTATGGTGTTTCACCATCTACCACATGATGCTATGAGCTTGGATCCTTTGTCTATCTGTCGCATCTTTTCTTCATCATACATTAAGAGGGGTCCATATGAGACTCATTGAAAAATTTTACCTCTGATTTATTTTTTTAGAATTCAAAGGTGGATCCTTCCTAATATGGAGTTAAAAAAAAATGTAAGACAAGCACAACCCTCTACTGTAACGACAAGAGGATCCAAACTTTGATGCTAAATTTAAGTCATTGATTTTTTTTTGGGGGTAAGTGCATTATTATTATTATTTTTTTGGGTAACTTCTTGTAAGTACATGTTTTGTCATTGACACTTAAAATTCGAAATTTTACAACAAGGAAAATTAGAATCTAGGTCTGATTTTCTTGTCCTTTCTTTTTTATTTTTTTGTATATAAAGGAAGATATATTAGAAAAGGAAAATCCGAAATAGTTACATTACTTTCGATGGGATAAGATGGTAATTTTACCGAGTATTGTATTTATACCCCTTGTCCCCTTATTCTATTCTCATTCTCTTCCACTCGACATTTCTCTCCGCCTGACGACTCTGTCCTGGCAAAATCTCTCCCATTCTGGTTCTGATTTTCTGTGATAACCTTTTGTTCTATATTCTCTTTGTTCCATCAGGAAGCAACAGAGCTTTCCTTTGAGGGTCCTTGTGACGCTTCGCGTTCCTGCAGGGTTTATGGATTGAGAGCGGGTCTGAAACAAAATCGAAATTCCAGTTGACTGGAACAGAGCAACGAAAGCTCCAACTTACCTTCCTTTTCTCAACAAAATCGATCTGTTTCTCGAGTCTTCGTTGTCAACAAATCTAGGTTTTCTAGTAAGAAGTCCTTTTGATTGTTCTATCAAGGCCTTATTTATTCTTGCTGTTTCTCAGTTCATAGTTTTCCAGAATATAAACATCGGATTTCTTTACTTTTTAGGGTTCGTAGTTTCATTTCTAGCTCGCTAGTTGCTAGATTACTGAAATCACTCTTTTGCCATAACATGTCCTCGGCTGATGAAGTTGGTGATCGAACATCTAGGTATTCTCGTCCCATCCGTGCAATAACCTCAACAATTCTCATCTCAGAAACAAAACCCTAGCATCTCCTTCTTCGTGTTCGGTTCAAGACGAGTTGTCTAATGGTTATCGAAATATTCTGGCGGTGAGTGATTCGAAAGGTCTTCTAGGGTTCGATGGGGTAATCGTTACAGAGACTTCGCGCCAACTAAATCCATTTAAAAAGAAGTGATATTATCAGTATACAGAATGGGCAAAACTGTCTTTTACAGTATTTAAAAGTGAGAGTCCGTTAGAAACTTAAAATACTTAATAGAAAGAGAGAGACAGAGCTTTTGAATGTGTCGTCGTCCGTGGAAGAGAGAAAGGCGGGGAGACGGCAAAAAGACATGGTTCTTGTCACATTGTCAGTCTCTTATCCTTTCTTCTCCTTCTCCTTCTTCTTTGTTTGATTTGGAAACTCGAATTCTCGACAAGTTACAGAAAGATAGATGGGGAATTTTCTGGGGAATTATCTGGGGAATCATCTAGAAAAGGAAGAACAATTACCGCCTCCTATGGTTTTGGTTCCGCCTCTATTTGATTACCCTCCTTTGGCTGCACGTTCCAGGTGAGCGTTATAGATCTTCGTCGTATTCGCTAATTTCATTTTCATTTATTTATCTTTTGTTCTTTTTTGGGAAGAATTGAGGACGGGGGAACAAAAGCGAATATTACTGGACGAAGATCAATTATGATAAACATTCGATTTCTATCTGTGTTTGATTAATTATTTTTCTGACTTAAAGATCTTGCTAGACAGTTTTATCTCTAAAACTTCTGTATAGTCCCAAGTTTATATTTTCCTCTTGACTACACTGGATGCCACTGTAACAGATCGACTTTTTCCTCTGTACTGTACTGGTTGTTCACGGGGTGCTGGAAACACAGGAAGCCTTGGATGTTATTATATTAAATCATCTGAATTCCGCCCTAAGATTGACAAAAAATGGGAATACAATAATCAATTTCATCCCTTTTTCATAATCTTCCTCCTTAACATGGTCCAAAGTGCAAATGGTATTCCTTCCATTGCTATGTATTTTTTTATTTTTATTTTTCTGGCGAGACACTGACTGAAGGATCTTTAAATCATGCAGGATGCTGGAGTCATCATATGACTTTTTATTTGGAAAACTTGCATTGAAATGCCTCTTCGAGGACTACTTTGAACAAGCAAGGCATTTTAGCACGAGAATTATGCTAAAGCCAATGGATGACCCTAATGTGGATCTGGTTGCAACTGTATCCATCAATGTTCTAGACTTCTAGTTATCTACTATTGTTCTGTCTTTGGTTCTAATTGTCTATCTGTCTAGCGTCTGTTTCAATTTCTGTAAAGCCATATTTCATTTGGATCATACCAAAAGTCTTTCATTTGAATTTCGTTACTAGTGATGAATATCCTTCTCCATGTTCTGTCAATTTTTGGTCAATCAAAATGCAATAGTTAGTCTTTGCGTGGTACAACCTCTCTTGTTTCAGGTGTTTGCCTGTACTATCCTCTTTCTGCATTCCATAACACTTGTGAGGACATTTGCATGGTGACAACCAACTGAAAACTAGTGGAAGAGATGGCTTTTGAGGGCTTGGAATAATATATTAGTGTGCAAGTTGATTCAACTAGATCTTTATTTATTTATTTTTTTAATTTTGCATTTAAGACAATGATACAGTGTTTGGAGATTTTATGTATAAGCCTTTCCCCTTTTTTTAACTTAATATTGTACCTTCTTTTACCTTCCTTCTTTTGTTTTCTAATGGATAGAGAACAAAGATGTCGTAAGAAAAATATCTAATTTATGGAAGAATCACTTGAGTTTGTCTGTTACTGAACAATTCTGTTGATTCTTAAGGTTTGTGTGACTTTGTTGTGAGCTTTTATTAATCTCCATCTGTCTTATTTTAGTTGATGAAAATTCTTAAAGTTTCTTTTCCCCTCCTTATTAGTGAACTATATTTACATCTTAGTCCTACTTGGAAATAATATCTTGATGCTCTTTTGGTATTAATAATATTATCCTTTAAGTCTTTTGAGAAATTGAGCTCGAAATTATCTATCAAGAGCATATCTGTACTTCCTAAACTGTTCAGGTTTCAGGTCCACTTGATCATAAGGCTGAAGAGAAGATCACAGGAAATGCTTTGTTTCGGTGGCAAAGGTGAGAATAAACCCTCTTTTGCATCAGCATTCCCTTTATCCTGCAATTAAGTAACAGTTGAGTGTTTTATTCAGTTGGTCATCCATGGTTGCCTTCTGTGAACAGGCATGTTGATGATCCTCATACATTCTTGGATTTCTTTGTATCAACTTCCCAACCGTAAGGAAACAGTTTAGTGAAGTAGAGGTTTTCTTCATTCTTTTGTCTTATGTATCTGCTGAGGTTCATGGTATTATGGATTTTCTGTTCACTGTCCTACTTAGGATTTTGCGCATGAGGTCATGTGCTTATTATCCCAAATATGGGTTTGGTGCATTTGGGATTTTTCCATTATTAATTGAGAGAAGGTATGTGGTACTTTATCTCTGAGGCAAAACTTTGGTACCATGAGTTGAATTGTATATCTATTAGCAGTTTGTTATCAGAGTAGAGTTCTGATGCAGGGTATCCTCTGAAGATTATGGTGTTATGGGCTTGAGATACGGCTCAACAAATTTATCTTTTGGAGCCACAATGGTCCCTTACTCTTGTATGTTACTGGTATTGAACTTAGATGAGTTTGATCTTCTCATTATCTGCATTAATTTTATTGGCACATGTATCAATTAGAAAATTATATTATGTCTGTCTATGGTAAAGCATGGTTTTAAGGATTGGTCCTGTGCGTTCCATAATCCTGTGGCATAAGGATTGGAAATTTGTATCAGTTACTTAATGCAGATCAGAGTTAAAACAGTCTGTTTTGGTTGATGGTGACCCATCATTCCATCCCACGATCTCATCCACTCTGTGATTAATTGATACTGTAGGAGATAATGATTCCAGGTCATCAAAATAGGTTGTTTTCTATTCACTTGAATCACTTTTGTAGCATATGAAACGAGTTCTATAACTATTACTAAAAGAAAGGCATACCCAATGCATGAGGCTCCTGCCACTGCAGGGTCTGGAGAGGGTCAAAATGTGAGTAGCTTTGCCCCCACTTCACAGAGTGACTGTAATCAGGACTGCTTGTTCACAGGTGTGGCAGCCTTGCTATTATTGCCAAGGTCAGCACTCTTGTAATTGACCATACAAGATAAAGAAAAGAAAAAGGGGGGGTAGGGGTGGGGATGGTCAGTCCTCCAACATACTTTAAAATTCTTTTGAGGGCCAATGCATAACAGTTCTATATTTTGGAAGCACTGGCTGACAAGAGATTGAGGTCTGCAGCATACTTTGGTTCTGTCTTTCAGAGAAGTTTTGGATGCTTGCTTGATCTGCCTATTTTCCTTTCATCATCATGATCATCAAGCCTTGTCCCAACTAAGTAGGGTCGGCTACATGGATTCTTGCCTTCCAATTAGCTGTGTTTGAGGCCATGCTAGACCCAAAGGCCATAAGCTATGCATATCTTTTCTCACCGCTTCTCTTAAGGTTATCTTAGGTCTGCCCCTAGCTCTTCTACTTCATTCAATCTAGATTAAATCATTTTTCTATACAAGAGAATTTACATGCCTCTGTTGAATGTGGCCATGCCACCTCAAACGACTTTTTTGTAGCTTATCAGTTATTGGAGCTACTCCTAGATCAACTCTAATATGATCATCCTTATCTTATCCTTTCTAGTTTTGCCACTTATCCATCTTAGCATCCTCATTTATGCTACATTGAGTCTATCTATATGATTTTTTTTAACAACTCAACACTCACTTACATCATAGTTGGTCAAACAACAGTTCTATAGAATTTTCCTTTGAGCTTTAAAGGAATACTTCGATCACACAGACGCACCTCTCCACTTCATCCACCCTTTTAATTCTTTGCGAAACATCATCCTCTATATCATCCTTTTTATTTATGATTGAACCAAGGTTCCTAAAACAATCGCTGTATGGAATCTCCTTATCCTCTAGATCTCATTTTTTCCAATATTTTTTCTTTATTCAAATTCTTTTCCATGTGCATGTGGCTTTCTTTAGCTTAAGTTAATAATTTTGTGATTTCAAATTGCATAAGTGGTGATTTGTCTACATTATGACAACAGCTTCTGGTTCTTGATTATATTGTGAGAAGATTTGTTACCACTTGAAATTGATTGAGGATAACTGATATTACAATGTTGTCTCTAATTCAAAAAATATATATTTAACTGAGGCAGAATCATGAAGAAAGATAGTTGATCAGGAATCATTTCTAGATGTTTCTGTAAAAACTGTTGGGAGAAATTAATATTTATCAATAGGATTGAGAGTGAATAAACCTCAATGAAAGTCAATGGACTGAAGCTGGGCCTGTGGCTCCTGGATTGAGAAAGTAACCTGAAAAATTATGTTTGAGAAGAGCAAAATAGGTGAAGCAAACCTGTGTACTGAGCCAGGAAATACTAGAAAAAAACCAGGTACAGTGAATGAACCACTAATTTTCAGTATTATGATCTAGCTAAAAATTTATTTCTGGTTGCGCTTCATAAGGTATGGGTCTATTGGTTGGCTTTTGAAAAAAATGGGATTTATTGCAGTAGAATTCATTTTACATTTTGGAAAATTGCAATCTTGAGTTGGTTCTTTGATTCAAGTGATGTTTAATACACAAATTGTGGAATAAAATTTTGTGATCAATTGCATGACCTCGGGATTCTGGTCTGTATGCAGTGGGAGATGAGTTTCCAAGAAATGCTTGGTTGGTAAGCCGAATGGGAAGGTTAACTGCAGGAGTTCAATACAAGCCAGAGTGTGAGTTCTATTCATACATTATCATGTAGGGAATATTCTGTTGCTGCATTAATTTTAAAACTAGGGAGTGGTTGATGTAGGAGAAACCCTAGAAACTAGGGGACCTACAAAGTGCGCTACTAGACTCTTAGAATTAAACACCTATTCTTGGTAGATAGTAAAGAAAGGAATTTGCAGCACTTGAATTTTGATTAATCATGCATGTAAGACCGCCAAAGTAGAGAAATAAACACAATAAGTCATACTGGTAAGCACAACTAAACAAGAATCAATAGGGAAACAAGGGGATGGGGATCTTGGCACCATAACACTAAATTGAATGCAAGGGTATTAAGAAACTTAAAGAAAATAGAGTTGTCCTAATCAATATCAGATTTCTACCAAGGAATTCAACAATTAATGATGTAAAGGGAGTCTTAGGAAGTTTTTGTTTTAAAAAAAACTACTGCCAAAGAATAAATGAGAAATATTTAGGGAGAGATAATGTTACCTGCTGATCTTGGCTGCAAAATAGGGCTTAGAAAGCATTTAGGAACAAAAATAAGAGAAAGAAAAAATATTTTGAAGTAGTGGTGAATCCTAGGAAAGGAGAAAAAAATATTTTGAAGTAATGGTGTATCCTAGGAAAGAGAGTAGGTGATAAGAGAGAGGGAGAGAAAGAAAAGAAAACGAATTCCATACAAGGTTTAAATAAAAAAATTAATCCCTCACAACCCTACATGTTTAATTCCCAAAATAACCCCAACTTAAGTTGTAAATATAACCCAAAACCAAAATAATTCAAAATTGGGCCAAAATAGACTCTAGGCCCAGCTCATAAAGACTCAAACATGAAATTAAAATATTTCAATAGTAAACTACTACCCAACCCACTAAGACTAAGGAAAATAACATGACAAACTGCCTATGAGCAGTGTTTCTCATCGAACCATAGGATCCTAGCAATCCGATAACCTCCGAACTCATCATCCATCCACATGGATGCTGTCAGGGGATGATCTCTACGTCGGCGTTGCCGGTAAACTCAGAACTGCTCATTGATGTCCTCATCAGTGGTGTTCTTGAGAAATTTTTGTTCAGATGAATGACATTTATTTTCACAATTGTTGTTGTTATTACTATTTTATGGGAGTTAACGTGTTCAAATCTGTTTATCAAGGGAAGCTGCAGTAGACTTCCAAGCAGTTAATGCATTCAGTCTTTGTGGTTATGGTTGATCTGTTCTGAACAATATATGTACTACCTTCACTGCTTCACATCATAATGATGAATTTAACCTTTTTTCAACAATGAATTTTATCCTTTTTATTTTGTCCTGACTGGCATGGATGGACTTGATTTGATCACCATATATTGATCTTCTGAGTAAAGGTTTTGGGTACCCATTTACCTAGGAAAGTTGTAACTTGTAAGTATACTCCTGAGCAGTTAGTGCATGCTATCTTTGTGCTTATGATTGATCTGTTCTGAACACTATATGTTTTACTTTCATGTCAGAATGATAAACTTTATCCTTTCTATTTTATGTGGACTGTGAACTGGCGCAAAGAAACTCTGTTTTATCACCATATATTAAGCTTCTGACATCTGAGTAAATTTTTATTAATACCTTGACAAATTACCTTGATTCTTGACGTCCTTTTAAGTTCCCTGGCCTTATTGGATGGCAACAATGTTTGGTGGAGGATCCAATTCAAAGAGCAACTTTGAACTCCTAATCTGTTAGTACCATATAAAGGGTGAACCTTGTGGCAAAGGCTTTTGCACAAGCTGATCTGGAGGGGCAATTTTTCTACACAGCCTTACTCCAGCACTTTTTACTGAAAGGATGTTTTGATACATTGACCTCAGGCTACAATTGTGGTCCACCAACCATTGTGCCAATGCTCGCCCTTTTCTATTAGTACCAAAATTTTTTTTAACTTAATCTCCATTTGTTTGGAGTCAAGAAAATCAGTTTGTTGGTCTTAAGTGCATCTCCATGTATGTTCATCAGAACATGTATCAAAGCTGAAGATTCTGTGCATAAAATGTCCATGTTGAAGCATGTGAGATATAATATGAGCACAGGTTGATACATCACTCCTTTCCCTCAGGAAAAATGGCATTTGATTTCATTTTTTGCCCTTCCATTGAGCTCCAATTGCTTTATTTAATTCTGTATGGCATTATTATTACTGAAACTTTCTGAAAGATTACATTTCATGCTTCTGTACTTTGTGATGATTTGCCAATCCCCCTCTCCCCCATTAGTGCACACTAAAGAAGGGGCAAGCTTTAACAACTTGAAGAATTGGAGTTGTGCAATTGGCTATGGATTTGGTTCAGCTAGTCCTTTGAGCCCATCCTACAATTTTGGTCTTGAATTTGCTAGAAATTCCCAGGTTTGTGCTGTACTATTTTCCTTCAATTGCATTTCCCATTTCTTTCTAGGGTTACACGTGCAAATCTGGTTATCTTCATGATATTGGATGGATAACATCTGTTTTCTTCTAATTATCTGTTAGAACCAAGGAAAGAAACAGAAAATGTTGATGCACCTTCATGTTTAAGTCTATACCCCCAATGCAAATACTTCAGAGTTTGAGCCGTCTCTTCGTTAAATGCACCATTAAGAACTTTGCTAACTTTTTTTTATTGCAATTGGTAGATTAGGTAACAAATTTTCCTTTGAAATGTACTGTTTCATCCTTGTAGATCTATATAGACTTGGAAAATGCATAGTTGAGTTGAGTTGCTTTTTTGTGTTTTTCTGTATGTTTGAGTTAGACCCTGCTTCATAACAGAACAGAACATTTTCTCCAGTCTGATGACACATACAATGTTTGGTGTAGCCATAGAAGGTGGAGACTCCTTGGACTATGACCATCATCCTACGGATCTGGGCATGGTATCATGGGGCTCCAAATCATATGTACAAATTGATGCTTGGCCTTTGCCAAGACGATCGGGACGTGCTTTATACCTGATTGTTGGATGAGACAATGCTGCTCGGTCATTCTCAATTTTTTTGAGAAAGGCCTTTTCTTGGGCCTAACGTCAGATGATTACTTAACTACCTTCCTGTTAAGCTGGCTATCCCTAGGTTGAACATTGAATAATCTATTTTGAGTAAATAATTTAAAACCAAGCTACATTCCTTGTAGTTTTATAATGTATAGATATCACACATCTTTCTACAAAATGTAATTTAGTTGAATGTTGTTCAAATTTACTATTTTAAGGTAACAATCTAATTTCTGCATGAGCAAAAAATAAATAGATCATAAAGGAGAGCCTTTGTGCAGCCTGATGTGTCACAGTGCAGTCGTCAGGTGCTGTTTCGTATCTGAGGTAGGTTTGATACTAGATCTGTATTTATATTTGGCATTGTATGCAAGATGATTCGCAACTTTGATTAAGCTTAATAGGTTTTTCTAGTTATATTATTCCTATGCCAACTCTTAGTAAGTTCTAATGCATATTAAGAACCTCAAAAAAGATGGTTTTGGCCATGATTTTTAAGCGCCTTGATTAATGACCTTTTCATGTACAACTTTTGAAATGCAGGTGATAGCTTCATTCTATCAGCATTTTGTGGTCCAGAGACGGGTACGGTTTTCAGCGTTCTCTTTAATTCTTCTAGCAAGTGGATTTCTCCAATTCATCCTATTCTTATTTTTATTTTCAAGTATCTGCTACTTTGTAAGGGTTAAACATTCTTTTTGTCTAAATGAAAAGTAATTCAATAGGAATGATCTGGACAGATTCTGAAATTTGTTTGAGGTTACCAGTTCCAACCCCCTTTACCACCCCAAAAAAGAAATAGTAGTTTTAAAATAGAACTAACATACTTCGGAGTCCATGTAATCCTTATTCTGCCTTTCTCTGTCAGAAAATTGAAACAAATGGAAATTAAAATAATCAATTATAGACAGTTACATAATTGACTTTCAATAATAAGAACTGGGTTTTTCTTCATAGAACACTTGTCTCGACCTAATCGTTGGACAAGATGAGATTCATCTCTGGCCGTGTGGAGACTGGTGAAGTATTGTAGGCTACCTTATGTGGGCACTTTAAATTAGGAGTTGCCCCCATATCTGGTACATTTGGGTGAATATTATGCAGCTTGGACATGCCAAGTACTACATCTCCACTGCCCTGGTTCCCCTATGGACTGCTGCAACACATGCATCGACAGGGACAAATGTAAAAAACACTTACCTACTACCTGCATTGAAGATAGTAATCTGATCCCTTTTAGTGGCACTTGAACATAATTCTAGACTATGCCCAAGTATTTTTGAAAAAAAGAAGAAAAGAAAATAATTAAATAAGCTATTAGAACTATTTGTATTAATCTGTACTAAATATAACTTTGGGAAAGCAAATGCTGTCTAGAAGCATCCCCATATGCACTCCCACATGGGACAGTTAATGACTACCCCACAGCTCTCCTTGGATGCCCATTGGCTGGCTTTTAATGCCCCCTGTGCTGACACTGAAGCCATACTGCCTGGCAGGGAACCTGTTACCTAAAAATCTATATATTTGTGAGTTCCTGAATACTATAGACACTGTATCTGTATTGGATTCAAAACATGCACCCTTATGTGAGTATGTGCATAGAGCCTAAACTAGACTTATCAGAAGAGGTTTTCTTGAAACTATGCTTATAAATGAGACTCGTTTATTGTTTTTGGACATGTATGCATTTCAGATGTTTGCTTTTGGTCTCTGATGGTAGATTTGTGTCAGTTTCTTGTTTTGAATAAGTTTAGCATGTATTCCTGGCTAAATTTCAAAGACCATACCTTATTTTTCCTTTTTTAACTTTAAATAACTTATATGCATTACATAATATATATAGTTTTGGATGAATCCATCATCTATTTTTGTTTCACCCACAGTGTTGGACTGAAGTTCAGTAATATACTTAATGCAGCTTAAGTTTGCCTTTTTTCTTTTACATGATCTTGTAGTTTGAACAGATTTAACAGATCCATTGTATTAATTTAACCAAACAGGTAAAGAATCCATTTGAAGAAGATTTAGTCGTTGGAATTACAAACTATATTGACTTTGGCTTTGAGTTAGAGACAAGGTATGACTCGGTATCGGTGAAGTTAACTAATTGAAAATCATGTTTAAGCATAGTTCCTGAGTTCAGTTTCATATTGTTCTGAAGTGTTGAAGGAGCGGAATCAAGGGGTGCCCAAGATGCCACCTTTCAAGTAGCTGCGTCTTGGCAAGCAAATAAAAACCTTTTGGTTAAGGTACATACTTGATAGGTTCTTCTGATTACAAATGGTTAATCATTGTCTTAATTAAAAGCACACCTAGATATTAAGTAGTTTATCAACTTGTCAAGCAAAGAAGACCTGTCAACTGGATGAAGGCTGTTGTTGTATTTCCATTATGATATGATAACTGCCAACTCATAATTTGATCACCGTACTTGTTTTGTTCTTTTACAACCCACTTTAGCAAGTTAATTGTACCAATCTATGACATGTAGAATGGTCTTGTCATTTCCAAATTGAGTATGTTATAATTTGTAATGTGCAGGGAAAGTTGAGTCCTATTATATCCTCAATAGCTTTAGTATTCAAGTCATGGTGGAAACCTTCCTTCACGACCAACATTTCAGGTACTTTTTTTGATAGATAGATCTTTGTTTGTTTTCCACACAAACAATGGAAGTTACTCTTCAGTGTTTAGGCAGCATATTTAATACTGTTAATTCCTCCGTATTGGTATTGTCCTTTTGTTTTCACTTACTAAGCCTAAGATGGTTCTTTTGTCTTTATTAAACTCCTGCTGAATGTTTGGCAGTTTCATAATTCCTTCTCTCTGTCATGTCAGTGGAAAGTAAAAAGTCGAGGAATGCTTATATATCCTCGGTCAAAACAGATCATCCCAGCAAGTCTGTGTGATGGACCTATTTCTATCTGGAGATTCAGAAATAATAGAATTGCAAGTAACGAACCAGATTGTCTCTTTTGATTTCTCAACTGTGATTTAGGCATACCCTATGGTCTCCAGACAGTTTTGTCAAAGGTGGATTTACCAGAGGAAGAGCATAGCTTGCAGTGGACGCATGCAACATAAGCTGTAGCTCACTTTAATCATTTGAAGTGCTATAAAGAAATATATATATATATATACCAATGTACTAACCAAGCAAACTACATTTATATGCAGTTGTAAGGGATCGTAGGCTAGGGAATACTGCCTTAGGATTTGGAATACATATTGAGGATCTTCGAGAAGCCAGGTTCCATCTGTCCCTTCACAGTTCACACAAATTATTACTTCTTGCTTTTTGTCTTCTTTTACAACTTCTTGTGACTTGTTAATGTGGTTCTTCTTGTTTATTGTCATCCACACTTTTCATATTGTAAATACTTTTTGACTTTATTATTACATGGTATTAGATGGAATTTGGGGCTTTTTTTTAATTTATTTATTTATTTTTTATATTTGAAAAAGGTGGTATTCAGGCTATTAAAAATTATCTTTCATCTTTGCACCAAAAAAGAATTTATCTTTCATCTTTTTTACTCAAGTTATGGAGTCTCCACCACTAACAAATAATTACTTTCTTTTAATGTAGCTATCAAAGAGCTGATCCAAATTATGTATTGTTGACTCCGAACAAGGAGCACTTGGCAGAAGGTGATGTTTGGAAAACAGGGAGGAAGCCAATGCTACAATCAGATGTAGACTCTGGGAATTCTAACAATATACCGAGGGAACTGAGACCCATAGAGAGAGTTTTGTAATTTTGTGTTTTCTTTCATATTTTCCAAGCTGGTTACGGAATTACTAGTAAGAGGTGGAGCCTTCTGAGCCCACTTTTTGGTGCCTTTTCTAACTTGCTGGTGAATCAGGCTTGAGGATGATGACTTCCACCACCACCACTTACCAACACCCCCACCTCCCTTTCTTTCTTTTCTGTTCTGGACATGGTGAATGGTATATGTAGTCATCTTAATGTTTGTAGTGGCAGGACACTCCAATTTTGGACTCTGGAGGATTCAAATGTAAGCATAACCTAACCATGAGAAGTTGGGGATAAAGAACAGGATGTCATCCCCATTAAGGATTGTGTCAGTTATTCTTTCATTTATATGGTTAAGTAACAGGATTCATAGTTAAAGTCTCATTATTCTTTAGTTCAAACCATCATTCATTCATTCCAACCACCTGATGGATGCAATCTTCCTTATTTGAGATGAGCCATTAGCCACTGCTATGTGTTTGGTTTCCAGGGAGGTCTTTGATGGATGGAATGGATTAATAAGTCTGACATTGGTCTTACTTTTCCTTCCTCAAGTTTCTTCTAGGCAGTAACTGTGGTTTCATGACTGTAGATTTGACTCACATTCATGAAATCTAGGAATGAATAGCCCTCATTCTTTGATTTAAGCAGGTTTGGAGATTTATGGGCGAGGCCCATGATATTTTGCCACCCATGCATCATGTCTCTAGGTGCTATGACTACACAGTGGCATGCAAAAAGTAGCCCATGTTCCACATGTGTTGCCATCCCTTCCTCTGGTCAATCCAAGAGGACTATATTAATGAATTCATGCCCTGCACCATAAAGCTCCCATTCATCTGAGAAATCAATAGCATAAACTTCCTGAATTGCTGCTGATATGTTAACAGAGCATTCTATAAGTGGACAGTGGATGTTTAATTAGGGTTTCAACAATCTGAGTTGGATCGGTTGAATCAGCCGATTCTGACAGAACAGGCAGAGCTGATCCAGATTCAAGCCATTTTCGGCTGAACCGGATTGAAATTGGCTGGACCCTTCTGGATGCTGATTAGATTGATTAGATCTTCAGCATCCTGAATGGATAATCATCCAACGGTTGGGATTTGAAGGTGAGTGTGAGAAGCCAGAAGCCCGTCACTGCATTATCCTCTAAAGCAAGGAACGCAAATGGATGTATCAGCATGGCATCTCGTCCGGGAGAAAGGTCTCACCGGAGGATTCTGGCGGCTCTCTCCCCCTGAGGGCTAAGGAGATAGTGGTGGAGCAGCTGTCGCTGCAGGAATGGCGGCTTTTTCGTTTTTCTCTTCTCTCTTCCATTCCTCTTCTCCTGCAATTTTCATCTCCAATGCTCCAACTAGAAAGACTGACCTCACTGCCTCCAGAACCACCAACTCCTTCATTCTTCACAATCAACGTTTGGTCTCACCTGTATTCTCTGCATTCTTCAACCAAAGTCGCAGGAGCAGCAACGCCAAGCACTCCTCCTCCTTCGACAAGCTCTTGATTACCAGTAGTAATCCTTTTCCTTTCTCGTTTGCCCTGGATTCTTTCCTTATCCTCTGCACTTCTCTCGCTCTCTCTTTCTCTCTCTTTATTGCCGATGTCGATGCGGCATCTGCCTTTGTGATCACCACTCCGCGGAAGTTGCAGACCGATGAACTTTCTACTGTTAAGCTATTTCAGGAGAACACTCCTTCGGTTGTCTACATCACTAACCTCGCTGTCAGGTATTTACTTTCCATTTCCCTCAGCATTTTCAGGAAATTTCAGTTATATCTTTGGCTTCTGGTATTCACATTGCATCTCTTGGGTTTGATTTTATTTATCTCAAGGCAGGATGTCTTCACTTTGGATGTATTGGAGGTGCCGCAAGGCTCTGGTTCTGGATTTGTTTGGGATGAAAACGGACACATTGTTACCAACTATCATGTGATTCGCGGTGCCTCTGATCTCAGGTTCGTTTTCAATCAGGCGGGTCAGTATTATATCTCATTGTTTCTTCTTTATCTGCGTTGCGCGTTGTTCAGTTCTCTATGGTTTGGAAATTCGTTATTTCCGTGATGGTGCTAAACTGACGTTGCTGAGTATGTTGTGCATTCTCAACAGTTTTAATCGATATTTCTTGTTTGATACCATGCAATTATAAGTTGCGGCAATTATAAGTTGCGAAACCAACAACTTTGAGGGGCATCTGGCCATTTTCTTGAGGTTGCCAGGGTTTAGGGACGTAGCCTTCCAATGAAAACCCGTAGAGGTTGACAAGTTGACCTATGCAGAATATGGTGTCAGTATGGTAGGGCTTCTTACAGTTATTTGAGTGTGCAAAATAATACCAATCGAGTGTGTTAGAGCTCTTTTGAATTTACCTTTTAGGGTTTGCAAACCTCTAGTGATCGTTATATCAGTTCACTTGTTTGGACTTAGAAAGACACTGCAGAGAAGAGTATAAGTAAGATATTGTTAGTGCATAAAGAAACATGTATACATAATGACAAATTTATTAAATTGCATTCTCCCAACTTGTATATGAACACAGAGAGCTGCCCCTCGGGAAATGTAGTAGTTGTAAAACCTGAAAAAAAAAATGGTTGATTGGGTTAAAACATGTTAATTTGACAACAGAAAAATCCCCTTGGCTATGTATATTTGGAAATCAGCATAGATGTGGTCCTTCTTTTTCTTTTCTTCTTAAGATCATTCAAGTGCACAAGTTTCTCGCTACTTCTGTGTCCAGGAAAGCCTAAAACCCCTGCTTCTTAGGGGTTCCAAGTTTTTTGGCAGCCAACAGATTGCAAATAGTGACAACCTTCTATTTCAATTATTGGCTTACATATGCATGGAGGACAGAGGACATGTGCCAGAAGAATTTATGCTCCTCATTGCTTGTGGTCTTTCGAAGGAACAATGAACAACACGAACCACGTCAAAGCTTGCGTTATAAGGCCTGAAATTCTTCTTTGTTGACATTCTAGAGTGATGGTTGGGTTGATGAAAGGCATCCAGCTTCAGTTTTCCCTGGCCTTCACAATCTGGTTTTGGATAAAAATTTGATGTTATACAGAAGTATTTGGATAATTATAATGGGAAGATCTGGTGGAACCTGATCTTTTAAAGGAATTTAATGGACTGGCCCATGGAGAACTGTCAAATTCATTGCAAACTATTCAGAGTTTCTTTGGATTCTTTATCTGAGTGCAGATCTTAATGGTCATTTGTTTCTTTATGAAGATTATGGATCCATATCTGATGTCCAGGTATGAACACAGAAAGAGAAAGAGCTTCGTTGTGGATGTTCATAGCCTAGTCTATAGGTTCAGATAGGTGTTTGGGATGTTTCTTTGATAAAACTCTTTTGTCTGCAGGTTTTGCTGAACAAGCATTCCAAGTTAGCTAGGAAATTTTACCCTTTTTTCCTTCTGTGTGGAGATGATGGGGCATCTATTTAGGCATTGCAGTTTTCTTCAGTGGCATATTTCTACTGTCTGGAATTATCTTGGTGTTGAATGGGTTCTTGTTTAAAGTTGATCTATACATCTTGGCCAGTGCTGAACCTACAAGATAGGATTTGATGCTCCATTGTGTTTGTTGTAGATTTGGAAGGGATAGAACAACAACCGAATTGTTGATAAATCACGAAATTGGTGGATATTTGGACAGGACAGGAAAACTAAATGGTTGATAACTCAAGAAATTGCCTAGGTTGATGTTAGTTCTTAAATTACAGTGGTTGGATATGTCATCAGGGAGAGAGTTTTCCCCACCTTATTTTCTCCGTTTTCCCAACACTTTTTTGTACATGTTTATGTAAAGTTTGCTGTTCTTTATTTAGTGCATACTCAATACTCAGTGCCCGAGGCTCCTGCCACTGTGGGGTCCAGGAGGGTCCCATGCATCGCAAAGAGGCCATTTCACAACTGGAACTCAGGAGGAGCCTTATCGTTTTTTATTCATTTTGTTTCTCTATGTATCTTTACATTCTTTCTATTATTTAAAAAAATATATATTTCTTTTTCGTTGCCTCTCAGAAGGAGTGGGAGGGGGAATTTGGAGAATTGGCTGTTAGAATATGCATGTAGGCTATGTTATGGTTTTGTCTTCTTACAGCTATAGAAATTTAGATCTAAATATTCACATTCATACTTTGAATTGCATTTGAATGGAACCATGTGCCATTGTTTTGGTAACTCACTATGTATAGTTCTATGAAACTCCATGCAGCGAAGTCCGTGAATACAAAAGAAGTAAATTATGGGCTTGCAGTGGCCTTAGTATGGGTATGCGAGACCTACACCAACAACCAATAATCTCTCTATTATCTTTTAGAAAGAAGAGTTGAAACCACATTAAGCACAATTTATTGAGGATGTGAGGAATAAACTTTCTGTATCTGCAAGTTTTTATTGGACCTGATGGAAAGTGACAAGTATGAATCATTTCTGTAATATCTAAGCTACTTGCAAGTTTGCAACTCAACTAAACCCTCTCCTAACTAAATGCAGTCAGCTAATGGATCCTGTTTAGCCACTTAACTGTATTTGTAGTGAGATAACTTGGACAACTTGTCAGGGGGAAAAGATATGCCTAATTGCATCTTGATTAAGATTTTGAGATATTTGAAAAGTTAAGTTCCTTCCATGTCTCTTTTGTGAGAATCCCCTGAACATCGAATTTCTCTTGTAATGTTTGCTGTTCATCACTTCTTCGTATATAATATATAGTTATTCTATGGGGACCTTTTCTTCTCATTATTTAAGATTTGCTTATTTGTCTCTTTTTTTTTTCCTTTCTTTCTTTCATGTGCTTGTGTTTCACCTTTTTCTATTTATTTTATTTGGGAATTAATGGTCAAATTAAAATTTTTAACTTGTTTTATGATCTGTTGAAATATGTCAATCATTGGCTGCTCTGTACAGGGTTACTCTTGCTGACCAAACAACTTATGAAGCAAAAGTTATTGGCTTTGACCAAGACAAGGATGTTGCTGTCTTGAGGATTGATGCACCAAAAGATAAACTAAGACCCATACCTGTTGGTGTCTCTGCAGATTTGCTTGTTGGCCAGAAAGTTTATGCTATTGGAAATCCTGTATGTTTTCTGATCCACCTTATTGTTTGTGCCTGGTTGCAGTAACATCTGGTGAAGTAATTGTCCTTAAAAGCAGTCCATTTGCTGACTGATAAAGGTTGGGTCACAGATCAAGTGGCTTCTGTTCATCCGATACATGTCCATAGAATCTTTCTGCTGTAAAAAATAAAAAACTGGATTCTTGAGTAGACCCACCTAGATTAAGGATCAGGTTTATTGTTTGAATACTCAAGTTTAACTATTGTTTCAGATTCACAGGAATGGCCAAAATTGCTGAAAACAGTGCATCCTATCCATCAGTTTTGGTTGGCCTTTATTCCCTCTTCCCCAATTTTTTTTTCTCATAGGGGAGGAGGCCAAGGGACAAACGTCTGAAATGACAAACGTTCACTGAAACAAGATATGTTTGTCTACAATGTAGATTAGACCAAAGTGACTGAAATGAACCAAATTGGCCCAAGTACTTGCTGGTTTGAGTGGTTAATTCTGCATCATGGCTATTCAACGGTCCTGTTCTCCAAGTGAAAGGGATATTCCCGTATTTGATAAGACCCATCTCTCTTCTGCTGACTTTCTCTGAAGCCGTATAAAATGAGGAATAGTGACCAAAATTTTTTTTTGAAAAATGAGCACTTATGCCCCACAGTTTTGTTTTATGAACATAATAAGGCTGGCCAACAACAAAAGAACTATTGTATCAGGTCGTTGGAATTTGGGAGCATTGGTTTTATGGAAACCAGGATGTTTTTGTAAAGTAGCTTTAGGTAGGTATGCTGTCTAAGGTGGGGCAGTTAAACTCTTCTTCGCAGACCCAAGCTCCTACTCACACCCTTGGTGTGGCTCAGTGGCTGCACAATTATCCACAACTCACCCCACAAATATCAGACCACCTTTGCACTCAAAAGTAAAACCATTCTGCCTGACTAATTAACTCCATTTTTTATTGCCCTCTCTCCACTCTCAGTTACCTAGAGGAGCGTGAAACCCCCTTGGTTCCTTCCCCTTCAATGTCCCCAAATGCAGATATATGTTCCTTTTTTGGAAGTTACAGATAATCATTGACTCTGCAGTCTCTTTTTCCTGAAATTATTGACAAGCTCAAAGCATGGTGATCTCATAGAGAGATGTCATCTATGTTTCCAACCTGTTTCTTTCCATAATGGTACTGGTCTTCTTAGCTGCCTCTTGGTATCTTGAGTAGTCAGTCTGTTTATCATGTGTGCAACTTTGGGATGGGTGCGACTTTGAGGTCCAAGGTTCAGGACTTGGTTGAGAGGAGGATGAGAAAGGACTATTTTTGTTTTTTGTTTGTTCTGTACTTGCCATATTCTATACTGTGAATGCATAATTTTTTAGCTTCTGTATCGTTGATAAACCTCAAATAACTGGAATGGACTCTTTTCTGTATGTTTTGCAGTTTGGGCTTGACCATACACTTACAACTGGTGTTATAAGGTATTGGAGGCTTTGTAGTTCATTTTTCAGTTTATGAATACATCATCTCGTTCCACCCACCGCAGCTCCTGTCTCTTGATGCTGAGCAAATTAATATTGTAGAATTCTGTTTTTCTTTCATTTAATATGCTTCCTTGATTAATAATGTCTTTTTGCCCGCCATTAAGTTTGCATGAATTTTTTTGCTGCCTTTTTCTTTTTGGGTTACTAACCGGTGAGGTTTCACAGACACCTTTTTTCGTGCTTAATAGTGGCCTTCGTAGGGAAATAAGTTCTGCTGCCACAGGGCGCCCTATCCAGGATGTTATACAGACTGATGCAGCTATAAACCCTGGTAACAGTGGAGGGCCACTTCTTGATAGTTCTGGAAGCTTAATTGGGATAAATACTGCCATATATTCTCCGTCGGGTGCATCTTCTGGTGTTGGATTTTCAATTCCTGTTGACACTGTGGGTTATATTTTTCTTCTGCTAATTCTTACTTCCTTTCTGTCATAGGAAAAGTATCAGTGTTTTTTCCATAATCTTAATTTGAAGCCTTAAGACACATTATATTAAACTAAAAATAAATAAATAAAAAGTTTTCATTCCTGTAGCTTTATCTAAATCATTTATGTGCTTTCATTCCTTTTCCAGGTCAGTGGCATTGTTGACCAGCTGGTGAAGTTTGGGAAGGTTACTAGACCTATTTTGGGAATCAAATTTGCACCTGATCAGTCTGTGGAACAACTTGGGGTTAGTGGGGTGCTTGTTTTAGATGCACCAGCAAATGGTCCGGCTGGAAAAGCGGTATATTCATTTTTTTTTTGCTGGGTTTATTTTCTTTTTGTGTTATATATTTGGATTTCTACATAGCAGGCCTCCTTTTTTCTGTAAAACTTGGTTATTTATTTCTTTTTTGAGCTTTGAAACTGAGTAGCACAGAAATCATTTGAGCACTATTGCCTCATCTCCATTTTCCAGGGTCTACTTCCAACTAAAAGAGATGCCTACGGCAGACTCATCTTAGGTGACATAATAACGTCTGTGAATGGTAAAAAGGTGACGAATGGGAGTGACTTGTACAGAATCCTTGACCAATGTAAAGTAGGTGATGAGGTATGATGCTCAACTTCAAGTCTGCCATGCACTTATTTCCTTCATACCAAATTAGAGGAAGGATATGGTTTATACTTATGCTTGATCATTGTTCTAGACATTTCCTTGTAATAAATAGTCTTTCCTACTGTAGTATATAAACCAATATATATTTCCCCAGAAGCTTGATTCCTTTAGCATATGAGGTTGGAATTCTGTTGTCACAATTAAAGTAGGGTACAAAGCGATACTAGATTGCCCCTTCATGAAAGCAATCTTAAAAGTTTTTTGAAGCATTTGACTTGCTTAGTACCATTTATCTCCCCCAGGGCTGCTAAGACCACTGATATATTTGTTTTGTATTCTTTTCAGTGTTGAGCTTTGGGAGCCTGAAACCAGGCTCAAAGGGATGTTAAAAATCACTAGGAATGTTGCCTAACAGAATATTTATAAAATTTTGATGAGGCAATTCTTATATATTAACTGCTCTTTTTCTTCTTTTTTTTAATCATTATGACGCCCACAAATTCCTCTTTTGCGAAATTCAGGTGATGGTGGAGGTGTTGCGTGATGATCACATAGAGAAGATACCTGTACTGCTTGAACCGAAGCCTGATGATGTATCATAATATCTGGTAGGGAAATTTAATCATAAGCATTGGGGTTAAAACATATTTACAGGAATACAAATCGAGGGGATGATATCTTGATCATTGGTACTTCTGGCACCCAAGGAGGAGTACATTGGTTGGATTCTCTCACTCAAGACATTCATATTTTAATTTTTAATTGAAAATAAAAAGTGAACCCAGTGCAGAAAGCTTGTTCTTTTCTTTGCATTTTGATATAGATCATCCTTTGTATTTTCAATGTGTTTAATTAGGTGCCGGGTAACCTATCAAAGTGTTGGTTTCTAGGTACCTGAGTGGTTTCGAATGATGGCTATCAAGATCATCTTATCTTTACTGAACAGTTAAGCTGTGATTTATTTTCAGCAAAAAAAGAATGTAGTGATTTATTTGTGCACCATCATCATTCTTATCTCTACGCGTAAAAGTCCAGTTAGCCAATAGTGCCAAACAAAGTCCAAGTAGTGTTCTTCTCAAGGAGAGAAAAATAAAAAATGAAAGTTCAAGGCATGGATATTTGGAAATTATCTTAAGTATTTCAAGTATATGAAGTGATGTGTTGATGTGTCTTTTTTTTTTTTTTTTTTCTCTCTTTCTTTTTCCGGATAATTCCTGCTCTTTTCTTATTTATTAGGTAAATCATTTGCAACTTTCAGTTTTATGCAAATATGACACAATACAGACTAGAAGACCATATGCTTAGTCTTAATTGCGTGATTTGCACCCAAGATCTACAAAACTGGATCCTCTTAGAAAAGGAAAAAATCAGCAGGGAAATGCGCAAGCCTCATTATGTGGGAAGGAAAAATCACATTGATGAGACGACCAGGAGAGAGAGAGAGAGAGAAGTGCATGAGAAGGAAAGGGTGTCTTTTTTATTCACCAATGGTTAAAAGCTTTCACTCATCTGTGGTAATGTAACCATATTCAGTTCAGGCCCATATAACATATTGAAATTTCATTTCCTGGGAATGCAGGCTCTGAACCTGTGGCCAGTTTCACATGTTGGGTGAATCTGAGAGGTCTATTTCACTAAAAAACTTAACCCAGTGAGAATGTTGTTCAGTATTGATTTCAGCAGCTTTGTACACTGACGTATTTAAGAGATGGATGAAATTCGTTATCTTGTGTTGTGGATTCATAGATTGGAAGGACTACTACTACAAGGTCCCAGACATCAAAATTGTTTCAGTGAAGCGCATTTGTCAGAAGAAGTTGTTTTAAATTTTCACAGTACTTTATTTAACTTTACGTAGTCTTTTCACCTTGCCTAGTTGTTCCAACAACCAATGCCGAGAGCAGTAGTATGTCTTTCATGAATCAATGATTCATTCATTGATTGAGCTGTCGGCCCCGTATCTATGCTTTATAAAAGCACTTACACCATCACTTTATATTATATGCGACTACGTACCATGCATACTTCATCTGTCACATTGATTCCCAATATTCTTCTCTTCCTCCTTAAAGTTCCAACTACCACAGGGCGGATCGTCTCCTCCGATGGCGAGCACAACACAGATCTGAGATCTCGACGGCTATTGACTACAAATTACAGGGGCCACAAGATTAGGTGATGAAATTTATTCTTTTTAAATATTTTATTATTTTTTACTTGTGATCCTGTCGAGAGAGATGATACACACTCCAATTACCATGCTTTATTCTAACCCTTCGCCCCCTCCCCCGCTGTTGAACAAAAGTAGACAATGTTTGGTATAGAGAGCTCTATTTATCTAGTTGGGTTTTTTTGTTTTTTCCCCTTTTTTTGAAACATCTATTTGGAGTGTTACATGATATAAGGCAGGGTTTTGTCCCCAGGTCCTAACAAGATTCGAACTCTAACTCTTTAGAGGTTGATACGGAAGTTTCCTACCTGACCGGGTTAGACCCGGCCGGGGCTCCACATACCTTAAGTCGGGATAAGAACCGACTAACTTGATCAAGGTGTAACACACGCTGGACTAATATAGCAACCGTTCTCAATAGAGAAGGTCAACCTAATCACTGATCGAGCGGGACCAACGACATGGAGGCATAATCTCAGGAGAAACAACAACATCCGTTGGGTAGACTTGCCAAATACATAAAAGGTAACACTTACCGTATAAGAAGGACATACCTCTCCGGCATCTAATACATTCTGAGCATAGTCTTATGTAATCCTTGCACGGCACCTTAATCTGTTCACTGTCTGACTTAATCATTGGAGGCGGTTGCCCGGTATTCTAGCCGGCCTGCATCTAATTCTTTTTGCAAGACTAATTGTCTTCAACTTGAAGGGAGGCTTAGTCGGGAGAAACATCAATATAACTGTTACGCATCAAACGTGGTGATTTTTTTTATCAATTGAGCCACCCTTTCGATTGAAATTATTACATATATCAACACGAAGAATCGAACCCTTGCCAACTAAGCCAATCTAGGATGCTAATAGCCAGAGTAATATATTAGGTGTTGAATTGGTTTCAATGTATTAATGGTAAATCCAAAATAATAAAGATAAGAAAAGTTCTTTAATAAGCTCAGTTTTGAACCCCTGGGGCTCAAAATTATATTATCAAATGAAGAGACTTGAGGAATCAGGGAAAACTGATATTTAGTATAGATGAATAAAGATAAAATCCTCTTGTCATGACATTGACAAGTTTAGAGATCACGAGAGAAGAAGATGATGTTTTATACATAGATCCGGAGTTAGTTATGCATAGTATCTAAGATCTTTGAGTACAATCTACAAATTGACAGCTTGATTACAGAACTCCTTCTGAAAATAGTACAAACAGAGCTCTCGTGTCAACATAAAGAAGTTTGGCCGTGGAGAGACAGTGAGAGGGGGGACCAAATTTCAAATGAGATTTGATGGTATTGGTCCCGCATAGTAATAATAAATGAAAGAATGCCACAGATCTACCACACAATACTGATCTTGCATTCATTTCCTCCACCTGGGCTAGCTTATCGTTCTCCATCACCATTTTCTCTCATCATCAAGTCAAATGTAACCCAGAAAAACCCTCTTACCCACCAGTATAACCAGAGATTCGATCAGATTCTATAAAGACACTTATCATACCCTCATTCAAGTTCATAAATCTAGAAATGGAACAGAGGAACTGCTACAAGAAGGGTTTGTGGACAGTGGAGGAAGACAAGATTCTGATAGATTACATTGGAGTACATGGAAAAGGGAGGTGGAATCGCATAGCCAAGGTTACAGGTGAGGCACCATTCTTGAATTTCTGTTCACAGAGGAAGATTTTCAATTTGGGAACATGTGGGTTTTCTTTCTAATGCAATATATATGGTCTGCTGAGATAGGTCTGAATAGGAGTGGAAAGAGTTGCAGGCTCAGATGGATGAATTACCTTAGCCCCACTGTGAAAAAAGGAGGCTTCTCAGAGGAAGAAGATGACCTCATCATCAGACTTCATAATCTGCTTGGAAACAGGTTAATATCGCCATTTTCCTTTTTCCTTCAAATCTAAATTCCTGCAACAATGCTGTGATGAACAGTTTTAGATCCTCAATTTTACATAAAAACTGTGTTTGTTTGGAGGTTTCATGGCCTTTCTCGGTATTCTTCAATGCGTGTGAATGGTTTGATTCTGTTCTGATGATGCATCTTGTTAGGTGGTCACTAATAGCGGGTCGGGTACCGGGTCGAACAGACAACCAGGTGAAGAACCATTGGAACAATTACTTGAGCAAGAAGCTGGGGCTCAAGAAGAAAAACACCAGAATTCAAAACTGCTCAGACAGAGTTTTGTCAAGGGAAGACAGAGAGGAAGTGGAGGCTCTCGGGCACCCATTGGATCAGAGTTTAAAGACCCGGAGCTGTGATGGTAGTGGCAAGGCCCGGAAGGGAGAGATGATCACACTCCAAGGCAATGAGAGTTCTCAGGAGAGTCGTGGCGGGTCGGATATATCACTGGAACCCGAGTCAAGTGATTGTCTTGTCGGCTCCTTCTGGCCGTGCAGTACTGATGTAAACCAGAAGTTTCCAACCTTTTTCGAACTTTTAGGTGGGTATCCATTGGGTATGGGTTGGCCCGAATTGTAACTTAATTTCACACTTGGCTTGGGCTAGACGATTTTCCTATTGACAATTTGACACTCCCTCCCTCAAGTGTCAAACTAATCTTGTTTTCCAATCCCTTTATTGACATGGGCTTTGACCTTAAGAAATAGGCCCACTTTCTCAGCCATCTTTGGGATATGATCACCACTTGCACATGTTGACGATAAGTCTTTGATCCTTGAATCTTTTTCCTTTCAGACCTCACTTGATCAGCCATCCATTTTGACTGTTTCACTTTTTTTCTTTCTTCTTTCTTTTGGTACTCAGTGCTTTTTTTAATACTAGAAATGAAATGCCGTCCGCAAGAGTCAAACTCAAGACCTCTCCACTGAGAAGTATGGATCTTTACCACTCAACTAACCCTGCATTGGCAAAGTTGCACTTATTACTTTATTAGTAGGGGGTGTCAACTTGCAATGTAAACCATTAAAGCCTAACTGAATCGGCTCGTTATAACTTGAAATAGTCTAAATCGAATTTTAATTGGCTGTGTTTGCGCTGAGT
The DNA here is from genome assembly GCF_041222555.1 of Hakea prostrata. Taxonomy (NCBI): domain Eukaryota; kingdom Viridiplantae; phylum Streptophyta; class Magnoliopsida; order Proteales; family Proteaceae; genus Hakea; species Hakea prostrata. The sequence continues at coordinate 8,072,285 of NC_142602.1, read as the reverse complement.
TTTGGGCCAGCTCATGTGCGGCCCATTAGCCCGTTAGTTCTCCAAAAATATAGTTTTTGAGATGTTTTAGTGGACTAGTTTCGGTGAATTTTTTATTTTTATTTTTAAATTTTAAATTAATGAAAAGTCTTAGTTTTTTACTTAAGATATAATTTTAAAGATAGAATTTTATATTTAATAAACATCTATAGGTTCAATTTTGAGCTTAAATTTTTTGATATATTTCAAGTTTAACTTACATCAGAGTGCTATCAAAATACATTTTGCTTCAAATATTTTCTATTTTTTGTTCAATATTTATTATTGAAAATAGATAATAATATTTTGTAATGGTCTAAAAACCATTTCAACCCGAACCCAAACTACACCAAATCAAAACCATTATTTTACTAATAGATTGTGTTTAGGCTTGATATTTTTCAAGTGGAACTATTAAGTCAAACAAAAGCTGCTCCAAATCACACTATCGACAGCCTTCTTATTAGTAAGAAAAACACAAAACCACGTTTTTCCGGTGGAGATAGGATCATTTATTTTTTTTGTTAAACGCATGGGCAAAGCTACATTGTGGCCAAGGGGGGGGGGGGGCCATATCTCAGTGAAAGGAGGTAAGTGTTGAACAAGGCCAACGGCAGAGCATCAGACATCGAAAAGGACCTATGGGGATGTACCTTTACCTAATCAAGAGCTACACCCGTAAAAGCCCAAAATCCAACGGCTCTGGGCCCTCTGTTTTGGGCCTAAGGTTGTCCATATCAATCATTTCATACATGTGGGCTCGTTTTCCAATTTCTTTTAGGTACGGAAATAATGATTGAGTCGGTACACCGCACCTTGAGTGTGGCTCGTTTGAACAAGATGAGTGCCTACCATGTGTTTGACGAAATGCCATACCCATCCCTTGCATTAGTATTACGTGTTTTGCATCTAGCTGGCAGCACTAGCATGCTTCACTTGTTGCTTATATTTCCACACACACGGTCACACGGTCACGGAGAGAGATAATCAAGAACAAATCAAACTTAACCATCACGTCTCTTATTATTACTTCTTTTTCTTCTCTAGCAAATAGCAATTCATTACATTCTTATTCATAAGTAGTTATTGTAGAACAGTGGAGACGAATCACTAATATATAAGAAAAAGTAGCATCCAGTGGCGGTGGCCGGTGCCGGAACTGTCGACCAGACCATTGCAGGTGAGGTGATCATATTGGGATGGGGGGAAACAGGGTGAGGTCCATACCCCAAAGATGAAACGTCCCATCTACAAAATTATAGTAACCAGCCATCAACGCAAGGCGTTTGTTGTGCACCGCATCCACCACGAACGGATAGCTCAGCAGGTTCCGCATTGATTGGTTCACTGACGCCTGCATGCATGCGTTTCAGATCACGATTCACATTCACACCCGAAATCATAAGTACTAGCTACTTGGCTTTCATTAATTAAACTACCGGTACCGGTACCGGTAGAAACTAAAATACGTAATCATTACCTTTTCGCAGTGATAACACCGAGCGTCCAGATCCAAATCGCCGTGCTCTGCGTTCACTTTGTCCTTCGCAGGTAACCCTATTCTCACCCATTCTTCAACGAAGTTCCTGCAGTTATTAACAGTAACGGAGTGAATTAGATACCACTAATACTGATAATTCATTTTCGTCTCTTCTTTGTTACAACTGTTTTAAGAATTTAAGAAGTTAAAGAGAAGAATAAAGCAGCAGAAATTAAGAGAAAAAAAGCTCACCTAGGAGGTTCTGGTGGGAGTTCCATGAGGCCCTTTATTCCACCACACTTGCTGTGACCGATGATTAAGATAACCTTCACCTGCAATAATTTTTCATTTTTTCATTTTTATTTTTATTTTTATGGGGACATGACATAAGGGAAGATATTAAGATTTACAAAATTAGCTAATAATAATTATTATTATTATTATTATAATCTCACTTTAAGTGCCAAAACTGCATATTCGATGGCTGCTCCAGTCCCGGAATATCGAAGCTGCATGCATATATAGACAAAACAAATTAATTTACATAAAAAATAAATCTCATCTGGGGTAAAGAAAGAATCTCTTAACCCACAATTTCTATTGAAGAGTTTTGACCCGTTGTTTGGGCTTCAGAACTTGTGAAAAGGCTATGATCTTTCTTTTATATATTCTATGGCCAGAAGAAGAGAAGAGAAGAGAAGATAGGAGAGGTTAATTACCTTGTCATAGGGTGGGACCATGTTAGCGATGTTTCGGACCTCAAAAGCATCTCCCGGCTGGAAATCAAGGACGTGTGAGGGGCTGACACGAGAGTCGGAGCATGCAAACACCATAAACTGTTCATAAAAGTAATTATTATGATCAGTTTAATTAAGCAATTAACATGATCAACACACTGCTAAGTAGAAATTAAGGATCAGGATCAAAACACTAAACAATAATACTTTGTTAATTAATCTTCAAAGATCTATCTTGAATCAAGGTTAATTTTACCTTCGGGTGCTGGTCCTTTGCAAGTGCTTCATACAGGTCACGATCCTTCCTGCAAAAATTAAATCAAAATCTTTTACTTTTAAGCCTGCAATCTGGCAGATATACATGAATCTGGGTTCTTTCATTTTGGTTCTGTTACTTACTCAAACTTCTCTCTTCTGAAGTATTGGAATCCTTTTCTTATGTGATCCACAGCCCAAGTGGGTAATAAACCCCCATCTGGGGCTGCCAACTCTGCAGTTATCTGTTTGATTTTGGCCGCCGCAGCTTCTTCTAACCCATCTTCCTCGCTGCAACCCATCCAACCCAACATATATGGTAAATAGAAACATCTAACAAATTAAGTCATGACCCATTTAATGCTTTATACTGCTACTCTACCTGAGGAGCTTCTTCAATCCTGCAATGGCTGCTTCATATGAATCCTTTGCCATATCCGTTTCTCTAGTCTCTGAGGCAACATATAACATATCTATTACTGTTCTTGTCATCTCAAGTGGAACTACCTACTGTACATATGTTATGACATATTGCATGTCGATATTGGCAGCATTTCCAGGTAAGTTTATCTTGTTAAGTAAGTGAAATTTTGCAACATGGAATGAAGCTCAGAATGATTTAATGCAAGGGTATTTTTATGGAGAAAACTTCATAGTGATGAGCTGAAGAAGACTTTTTGATGATATATTTGCTCTTGCATGTTGCTCTAGCTATACATTCATGTGATGAAGAAATGAAAATGGCATAAAATGGGTATTTTGCTCACCCTAATGTATCGTTAACATATATTGATGAACAATCCTAAGCATAACATTGTTTTATTACTGAGAAAGCTTGAGTTCTTGTTTGCTTTCCTTATATCTTCTAGCATAAAAAAAGCAAATTATTTACAAAACTTATAAAGAAAATTCTCCAACAGGCCTAGGTAATGATTTGACAAAGAAAAAGAAAAGATTTAATAGACAACAGCCTAAGAGGAAACAGAAAATAAAACTTAGAAAGGAACACTTCAACAGACCTAATTGATGTTACACACAGAGACAAACCAAAGTGCTGGGATACAATGAGCCTTGTGTGGGGAAAGGCACTAATATTTATAGAAAGATACTAACCAATATTGGTTCTAACTCTACCCATGGTTAGAATAACTGGACCTGGTTAACTAAGAGGGCATAAATTAAAATAGAGTTCTCTATGGTTGAAAGATGTCAGCAACGTGATTAATTGATTTCTATCACATTCTCACACTATGACTTGGATGAATAGGTTGTTAATCAACGAAAGATTTCTATCACATTGATAATGTGTTGATATGAAAAGGACAGCTAGAACTTAAATAGAAAGGATTGACATATATACCATACATATCTTATCACCTAATGTTATTATTTGTGGGGATTCCATGAATTCGTGATTGTGCATCTCCCTCGGTACACGTTTGAAATATTGTCACCTAATGTTATTATTTGTGGGGATTCCATGAACCCGTGATTGGATGGTAATATTTGTGCATCTTTTCTGTACACGTTCGAAATAATCTAATTGTAATAAAAATGAAATCTCACCCTTTCAAGATTTTTTTCTTCGGTAAACCCTTTCAAGGTAAACTTCCAAATTAAACTAGGTCCACTCTAAAAGGCTGGAGTGTTTGTATATATTTCTTGACCACAATATTATCAAATAACAAATAACCCAAATGTACTGTATTTAAACAGGTTTTTCTTGCCAAATGCATTGTTTGTTTGTTAATATACACAAGGATAAGATGCATAATAAAAGGTCAGTTACGGCAAGCCTTTCTTCATAGTCCATAATATATGTCTAGTGTCTTTTCACTCTATCGATAATGTGTGTCCATAGTCTCTGCACCTCTCTCACAGTCAGATAGGCCTTACGTAGCCTGTGTCAGATGGGTTGTGAGAGGGGAAAGTTAGGTGTACCGTGCACCTTGATAGAGAAAATCAAAGTCCCAATAATACACACAAACCAAAACCGACCAAAATCGACCAAATAAGGAATCTGTTTTAATAATAGACCACATCAGACAATTATGCTTTGGTTTTTTCTCTTGGGGGTGAAAGAAATTTTCATTTCGGCATATTCCGTGATTAAACCATGTGAGACGCATGTCTGATGGACTTTACCTAAATGCTTCAAATGTATATGTGTATATATGCTTTTGTGAAAAATCTCTACTATTTATCTTAAGTGGTTGGCACACGTTGGTAAAGATGAATGTCTCATGGTATAACGTCAAGAATTTAAATCCCCTTCGAATCTGGACAAAGTCCCTAAGGACTAGCTGAGATGCACATAGCCCGGAATAAACTCAGTTCCCAAAAAACGAAATATACCCCTAGCTAGACTTCTTCCATATAGCTCTTTGTTATAGAAGGCACACACAAAGAATCCGAAATTTTTTAGGCCAGAATAACCTAGAGTCACTCAGTGATATATCGAGTTTCAATCTGATGGAACTGATGAAAGCTATCAAAACAGCACAATGAAAGAATTTTACACGAAATAAGAAGAACCCAGTTTTATCTACAGATGTTGTTACTTGTTGGTTCATTGCTGTACATGAGCTGACATTGAATCTTAAGATCACCTTACATCTGATGTGTAGCTTCTGAAAAAGAAAAAGAGTAATAGAATAATCAATAGAGAACACAATGAGAAAGCTGAAACTTCTAATTGCGTTACTGTAATCGACGTCCTCAAAGACGTAATTCAAATCCCACAGAATGTGCTATCTATAATTTATAAGCATTGAGGTACTCAATACTGAACAGTTCATGACTTTCGTATAAAACCTCTCTGTAGGGATACCAATGCTCACTTTCAGATCTAAGCCTTCGAATCTCAATCTGATGGTTCAAATTGAACCATCCATCAAATGGATTTGAGTATCATATTATCTAACCTCCATCACCCTTGATCTACCGTTGAAAAGTGCAAAGAGTGTGTAAGCACACACACATGAGCGTATCTTATTATCACAAATCAAGGAAAATAGGCAGCATTTATTAATTAATTCGAAATCCGACTTCTCAGTTTTTGGTGTGGGAAGACTAGCATTTTATTAAATCAAAGAATAAGTAATGTTTTTATTTTTATTATATTAAAAATAGGGTTATTATTGTTGCCCCTGTTAAAGCTTAATTATTACTTTATCTCCTATATTTTTTTAAATTACTAATTCAACTTCAAACTTATCTATAATTATTGTTGCCCCCTACCGTTATACTCCATTAGTTAAGTGATGATATTGTAGTTTTTATTTATTTAAAAATTCTAAAATAACCCAAGGTTTATTCTACTTAATTATATTTTATAAATTACATTATTACCTTAGTAATTAGAAAAAAAATTACTAAATCACTTCTTGGCAAGGTACTTCTCGAGGGAATGCTTGCTGAGAAGTAGGTTTCGTGGTGACACCCAACTATCACAATAGGACTTCTCAGCCAAAGTGATGTTGTAAGAAGATCTAGCATATCTTCGTTCAAACGTCAATCGCCGCATTAATTTCAGCATTAAATGTACTGAGAATCATTAAATACTTATTGCCGACAATGAAGCTTCTCATTCGCTCGAGCCACCCTCGAGTGTAGTGCCTCACGTTTTGTCTGCCCAACAAGGGAGTGATGTCACATCAATGTCAGCGTGAAACTAACCTTTTGATTTGATGATATTACATATAGCTGTATTGCAAATCAAGTCCTTGGCTTGCGGATCAAGTTGTGACTGAGAGGCCATCATCACCCTCCAAAAGTAGAACTTTTGATCTCCAGCCATTACTCACCTGCAACCACACCAGAAAGACATTGTCTTCTTCGTCTTCTTGGGCATTTATTCCTCTCTAGGAGGATTTAGGTTATTCCATTTACTGACTTAATCATTGAAGGTGGTTTCCCATCCTTAGAAACAGTCCACTTTCACATTTGTTTTGTTATCATGAGCTAGAGTTGGACCAAGAGAGAATCAGGGGGTTCTCAGTCAGATTTCGGAATAACATTTGACCCAAACGCTAATAAGAAAACCATCAATAGCTTTCCCATTTTAATTCGTTTTTGAACATTTGTAAAAATAAATATGGCTGGAGAAGCCAAAAGTGAGTCCATTTGTAAATTTGAAAATCATAACCATGGAGGATGTCCATCGCTAAGCAGGAAAGTCATTAGGAACAACTTAGATCTTCATTCGCATTGCCAATCTTAATCCGCTGAGGAGAGACAGTAATACAACCTCTATTGTATAGAGTTTTTTTTTTTTTTCCCCTCCTATTTTCTTCATCACTGGATCATCTCTGATTCGATTTAGGAAAGGAGAGACTGCGCCCTTGTTCAAACCGAAGGTGGATTTTTCAGCTCTTGAAGGTGACTTTTTCTTTTCCCCACTACTTTTTTCTAGTCCAGTTTCTTTACAGCCGTGCTGCTTGCGGGTTGCTATCTCTCTTGATTGTTACGAGATTTAGGGTTTTATCATCTCGACAATTATTCTGTTAACAGTAAAGTTATTTGGATGCTTGAATTGCACGTAGTTGTCTATGATTTATTTATTTTTTTCCCCCATTGGTGAGAGACTGAGACCTCTAAGTGCATCATATGAAATCTTCCCCTCCATCCTGAATTCGTGACCTTAGCCCTTGGTATCCGACTCCAGTTGAAGAGAAGATTGGACGATTAAGGTCGAGGATCTGCAGGTTTCTGGATTCCGCCTCATCTTGTTCTATTGGGCATTCTAATCTTCCAACAATTCCAACCAGCTACCTCAGACGCCACATCCAGAGAAACTTGAGAGGCCTGTAAATGTTTTATTTCTTTCGCCCACCTTTTAATCATCCCTGTACATTTGGATCTACTACAGTAAAATGATAATTGCAGAATGAACTGAACGTTTTCTCTACCCGAAATTCTGTAAATCGTAAACTTTTACTCACTCTGTCGTTGATTTGTTTCTGCAGCACTCTGAGGAACATCTCTCCTCAACATTCTTCCACCATTGGAGTGAGTTATGGTAGGAAGTTCTGCAATCATCAAAAGACCAAAGCGTGTCTGTAGGTAAATTCTCAGCCCTATTGATACTGCATTGAAAATTTGGGGTATTTTAAGTTGTTATTTTAATTTTTTTTTGCTTTCAATATTACGTTTTTTATAGATCACTAGCTGGCTAATTTTTTATAGTTCATTTTCTCCCTTCATTGTTTTGATCTCCCCTTGATTTTTAGAGGAAGAGGAAGAGAAGGGAGACGTTTGCATCATAGTGAAGTTTTCTCCAGCGAAGATGTTCTAGTAGAGATTCTCGCTCGTATGCCGCTAAAATCAATTTTCAGATTCACATGTGTATCAAAGATGTGGCACCAGCTTATCTTGAAAGATTATTTCCGTTTTAAAATAATCGAAAGAAACAAAATGGATCATGGTCCCTTGTACTTCTTCCAAGCCACAAGAGGCAGCATGTTCGGTTACGATAATGTCCGGACCACTCGTAAGCTTACTTGGTGTTTCTTGGCAGAGGCCAAGAGTGTAACGAATTCCAATTGTCCTAGTAAGTTTGGAGAGAGATTGAATGTGAAGGTGGACTTGGATGTCATGGAGCAAGGAATTGGTGGTGGTGGTGGTGGTGACAAATTTAGATACTTCATCTGTTGTTCAAATGGGCTTTTACTCTGTTTTGTCAGCCACACGATTGACTCACTGCCTCCCTGGACATGCCCTTCGATCCAGCGTCCCTATTGCAGGTGTCGCTTATACTATCAATACGTCACCAGGTACTACATCTACAATCCCCTCTCCAAGGTTGGTTACTTGCTTCCTTATTCCCCTAATCAGAGCCGGCAAGAATTTAACTCACACGATGAAACGGTGAGCTGCCCGGAGTTTGGGAAAGACTGCGTAACTTTGGTTGTTGGATCTACTGGTAATTATGAAGGATACAAAGTTGTGCGTCCGCAGGCTTCTCTATCAAATGAGAATATCATTGAAGTGGAGACTTTCTCCTCCCACACAGGGGAATGGCAGTTATCCACTGTGACTGTAAGTGTTGCTACTCGTAGGCTTTTCTCAACATACTCTGGATGTAATTGGGGTGTCCATGTGATAAAAGGTGCAATTTATTGGGTGGCTGGTTCTGTTACTTTTGAATACGTGATTGTGTATAAAAATGATGATACGGAAGAAGAGGAGCATAGACATATACATAGACCTGGACCTGCTGGTGGTGGTGTCATAGAGATGATTAAAGCTCCCTCGGATTGCAAGAATGTTTGGCCTGGCATTGGCATGGGTGAGTCTATCGACGGTCTACTCCAAGTGGCATGTGCGGAGTATAATTTATACTCAGGTCCTCAGATTTGCATTTGGGTTTATCATCCACAAGATCGCAGATGGTCAGGGAGACATCAATTGCAATTACCATCTCTTAGGCCTAATTATAATTCATTAGAGCCGGTGGTGATTTCCTTTCATCCACTAAATCCAAACATTCCGTTTATCCTCTGCCTTGGTTGGATCTATGCTTGTCACCTTAACACTACTCCGCTTTTGGACGAGTATGTTACCGTACACTCATATTTGCCCCCACCTTGGCCCATATCTCCTTTCCCAGCTGCCCAGGAAAAAATAAACATCCATTCTCCATGCCATTCATCCTGACAGACTTGGAGTTTATAGCAATCTTGCTGCCACTTATGATGCGATGGGCAGGTAAGAATCCATTTTCTATGGCATTCATTATATTTTTTTTTCCTGAAAATAATGCTAGTTTTTCTCATTTCTTGTTTGTCTTTTCAAAGTTGATCTTGCATGCTATGTGGATTTCTTTTGGCTTGTTATTATATTGAAAGACTTTGCCTTTTACAGGAAGAAGTCACAGAAGACATGAAACCCCATATTTATTATTAATCTAATCATATTGAATATAACCTAAGTTTATGTAATTTGCGTGTGGTATAAGAAGACTTTATGCAAAACTTAACTCGAATCGTTACAATTGGATTGAACTGGCCCATTATAACCCGTATCGGCTGAACCGAAATTTAATGGGCTGTGTTTGGCCTAGTTTAAATTTTCTTTTATATATAGCTTCCCTGTGGTTTCAAGAAATGATTAAATAAGGACAAACTTGACATAAACTATTAGTTAATTAATTTTTTTGACGAAATTATCCTTTATTTATTTTATTTTTTAGTAATTTTGTAATAAGTTTATTTCTTTTATTCAAAGAATAAATGTAAAAATCTCATTTTTTATGGTGAAAAGAATCTCGTAACACCATGAGGTAAGGCCCTCTGGTATTTCCTCACTGTTCTCTCCGTTTTCTCTGTCGTCGGCCAAGAACTCAACAGTTGCTCAGCCAGAAGAAAACTCACTGAGTTGGTGCAGAGCAGCCCTTGCTTCAATACCACAAGGGCTCTCTCCTTTCCAGCCAAATCTCTGTTAACTTCATTTGCTACGCAAGTTCAGAGAGAATTTGTGCCCTTCTATGCCATCTCAGCAAAACTATTCTTGCTTTTCCTTTGTAAGCACCAAACAATTAGTACAAAAGCAAAAATCAGAAACCCCAAAACGCATTCGCCTACTGTATTACCAAGTAATGCGAATTCACTTAGCTTAGAACTACTTGGAGAAGATTGAAGAGAAGGAGGTGCACCAACAGGGAGAAAGTGAGTATTTGTGAAAGTGATTGTTACCTAGAGAAAGAATGTCTCTGTTTTTTTTTTTTTGGTAAACAGAAAGAATGTCTCAAATCTTACCTCATGTGAAATGAGAAAACGATCAAACACTATCGCGCCACAAACTGCAATGATGGTGTCGCTGGATGAGATTTGAAGTTCTAAAATGAATTTTGAAGACGATATTAAAGAGGAGAAGAAGATTTAGGAGGTTACCTGAGCACAACACAACAGACCTCGAGTTGCAGAGGAATAGCATGAGAGTTTTGGATGTTGGGTCTATCAGACTATCACTCACAATTTTATTGAGTTTATTGGGCCCAATTTTGCTAAAACTGAATTTGGAATGGAAAAAAATTTGTTTTGCAAAACCTGTTCTTCCCCGCTAGCTTACCACTGGTCCGTTTTCTGGCACACAAAAACAAACCGGTTTACTAAATAGATTTCATTGTTTTCTGTTCTCCCAGCACGTGAAAAGGATAAACGTTTTGTGAGAAAGTTATCTGGTGAGTAAAAATAACAATGAACCGGATGAACCATGGTAGGTTCAGCTAATCCGGTGGGAGCGGTTCAAGAATCGAGCAAAGAAATAGCGTAAGTATGAAGAAACCTGACAGTTATGGAAAGAGACGCATTCCCGTCAAATTCAGAATAGATGATTGTGCTTTACAGGGAAACAATAATTGACTCAAATAAAAGGTGTATAACCATAGATCAGACAGATACGAAGGAGAAATGTGAACGAATTAGAGGTATCTGAATCGTTTCTCTCTATTATCGTTTTCAATTAAGCTTTGTAACTATGGTGATTCAATTACTGATTTAATGTTTGGAAATGGCTTTTCAACTGCTGAGTCAGCCCACATCCGACATTTTTTTTTCAAAAATTTAAAGGTTAGATCTATTTTTTGATGCATCATTTTCAAAAACACCCTAATATCCCATCTAAAACTGAAGTAGACTTTCTATTTGCCTTGAAGGCCCATTGGCCCATGAATATGAGCAACGGGGGCTACTAGCTGCTACTATTGCATTAAGCGCTAACGGTAAAGATAGACTCCAACAACTAATCCATAAAAAAAAAACTTAAACTATTAATGTATAGTCTAAAAGGAAATTTCTTCTCATCTCATTTGCTTATGAATGCATGAAACGTATTCATTAGTCTCATAAAAAACGTTGAAATTAAACTAAAATAAATATATATATTTTTTAAATCTCTGAATGTGGCATATAGATACGTATCACTCATTTATGAAAAATGAACCAAATGAAAACCCAAGTCTAAATCGATGGGTTAACCCAACCAGGACCTTAGGTCTGAGTCCCCTCCACCATGACTCGGATGGTCGTCACTAATTTTTTTTGTTTGGTTCAAAGATGTTTTTTAAATATAAGAGAAACTACCTCTTCGCTAAAAGGTGTTAATCTTATCAATACTTCAGCCAACAAAAAATATTTCAATTGAACGGCAAGAAAAAAATGAACACTCTCTTGGGGAAAAAAATCGTTAAAGCTTACACTCTCTGCCCATTTCTTAGGCTTCATCTTCCTCAAAATCCAAGAGTCATCACCAACACCACAAGGGAATGTGAGACCAAACCTCCCCACCGGAGACATCCTTGATCGCATGCAATGGGAATTTACCGGAGAGTTCTTCCCAACATTCATGAAAAGACTCGGGTTTTCTTTTTTTGGGTAAAAAGATCCGGTTAAAATATTATAAAATGAGTTTAGATCCAAATCATTTAGGGGTTTTTAATCTCAACCGCATATTTCGCATTTTCCACGTGTCACTCATTGCTGCCGCACTGGCAGACGATTTCCCCCCTCCTGGGGACATACTTTAACACTGCACAACTAATGGTAATACAACGCAGTCTACAGTTAAGATCAAAATCTCAATAGAAATTCGATCTAAACCGTCCATTTTGCAACTGTATTTTCAACTTATTATGAAATGAACGATCAGTATCGAAATCTTGAAATCAGAATTTGTTGTTTGAACTCCGCAAACAATACTTTCGGATAAGCAAAGCTCCATGGCTGTTTTTTCAATTTTGATTCTCTGATCTCACTATTGTTTTTTTCAGAATCAAAGCTCGTGACTTAGGCTCTTTTTTTATTAATTTTCATTATCTATTATGCCTATTTAAAACAAATAAATACAATAATTCATTATTGGTCTAGAATGAAAAATGATTTGGTGAATTTTGTAAAAAATAAATTATGGAATGAAAAATAAGTTTGGTATGTGAAAATAAAAATTTGTTAGAAAATGATAGGGAGCAGCAAGTAAAAAAAATTAATATAACATATGCAAATTATATTCATTTTTTGCATAAATTCTTCTTATACCACACGCAAATTACATAAAACTTAGGGTATATTCAATATGATTAGATTAACAATAAATATGGGGTTTCATATGTCTTCCGTGACTTCATCCTGTCCTCTCCAGAAAAGGCAAAGTGTTTTAATATAATAAGCCAAAGGATATCCACGTAGCATGCAAGATCAACTTTGAAAAGACAAACAAGAAATTGGAAAAAAACTTGCATTATTTTCAGGAAAAAAGAATATAATGAATGCCATAAAAACTCAATGGATTCTTACCTGCCCATCGCATCGTAAGTGGCAGCAAGAAGATTGCTATAAACTCCAAGCGTGTCAGGATGAATGGCATGGAGAACGGATGTTTATTTTTTTCTGGGCAGATGGGGGAAAGGAGATATGGGCCAAAGTGGAGGCAAATATGAGTGTACGGTAACATACTCGTCCAGAAGCTTAAACCTAACTAATGGTTCGGTTAACATGGGAGTAGTGTTAAGGTGACAAGCATGGACCCAACCAAGGCAAACGATAAACAGAATGTTTGGATTTAGTGGATGAAAGGAAATTACCACCGGCTCTAATGAAATAAAATCAGGCCTAAGAGATGGTACTCGCAATTGATGTCTCCGTGACCAACTGCGATCATGTGGATGATAAACCCAAATCCGAATGTCCGGACAGTAAGTTAAATTACACACCGCACATGCCACTTGGAGTAGACCGTCGATAGACTCACCCGTGCCAACGCCAGACCAAACATTCCTGCAATCCGAGGGAGCTTCAATGATCTCTATAACACCACCACCACCACCACCACCACCACCAGGTCCAGGTCTATGCTCCTCTTCGTCCGTAGTATCACCATTATACACAATCATGTATTTAAAAGAAACAATACCAACCATCCAGTAAATAGCACCTTTTATCACATGGACAGCCAAATTATATCCAGAGTGGGATGAGAAAAGCCTATGAGTAGCAACACTTACGGTCGACGTGGATAACTGCCATTCCCCTGTGTGGGAGGAGAAAGTCTCCAACTCAATGATATTCTCATTTGATAGAGCAGCCTGCGCACGCACAACTTTGTATCCGTCATAATTACAAGCGGATCCAGCAACCAAAGCTACGCAGTCTTTCCCAAACCCCGGGCAGCTCGCCGTTTCATCATGCGAGTTAAATTCTCGCCGGCTCTGATTAGGGGAATAAGGAAGCAAGTAACCAACCTTGGTGAAGGGATTGTAGATGTAGTACCTGGTCACGTATTGATAGAATGAGCGACACCTGCAATACGGACGCTCGATCAAAGGGCACGTCCAGGGAGGCAGTGAGTCAATCGTGTGGCTGACAAAACAGAGTAAAAGCCCATTTGAACAACAGATGAAGTATCTAAATTTGTCACCACCACCACCACCACCAATTCCTTGCTCCATGACATCCAACTCCACCTTCACCTTCAATCTCTCTCCAAACTTACTAGGACAATTGGAATTCGTTACACTCTTGGCCTCTGCCAAGAAACACCAACTAAGCTCAGGAGTGGTCCGGACACAAAGGTAACGCATCATGCTGCCTCTTGTGGCTTGGAAGAAGTACAAGGGACCATGATCCATTTTGTTTCTTTCAATTATTTTAAGACGGAAATAATCTTTCGAGATAAGCTGGTGCCACATCTTTGATACACATTTGAATCTGAAAATTGATTTTAACGGCATAAGAGCAAGAATCTCTACTAGAACATCTTCGCTGGAGAAAACTTCAATATGATGCGAACATCTCCCTTCTCTTCCTCTTCCTCTAAGAATCAAGAATAGATCAAAACAATGAAGTGAGAAAATGAACTATAAAAATCTACCCTGAAAAAAAATTTAAAAAACCAGCTAGAGATCTATAACAAACGTAATATTGAAAGAAAAGAAAAAATTTAAAATAACAACTTAAAATACCCCAAATTTTCAATGCGTATCAAAAGGGCTGAGAATTTACCTACAGACACGCTTTGCTCTTTTGATGATTGCTGAACTTTCTACCATAACTCGCTCGCTCCAACGATGGTGGAAGAATGTTGGCCAGAGATGTTCTTCAGAGTGCTGTAGAAACACGCCAACCGAGAGAGAGTGAGTACAAGTTTACAATTTACAGAATATCAGGCGGAGAAAACGTTCAGTTGATTTTGCAATTATCGTTTTACAGTAGTAGTAGATCCAAATGCAGAGGGATGATTAAAAGGTGGGCGAAAGAAATAAAACATTTACAGGCCTCAAGTTTCTCTGGATGTGGCGTCTGAGGTAGCTGGTTGGAATTGTTGGAAGATTAGAATGCCCAATAGAACAAGATAAGGCAGAATCCAGAAACCTGCAGATCTTCGGGCTTACTCATCCAGTCTTCTCTTCAACTGGAGTTGGATACCAAGGGCTAAGGTCACGAATTCAGGTTGGAGGGGAAGATTTCATATGATGAATTTTAGGTCTCAGTCTCTCACCAATGGGCCTTCAACCGAAGGGGAAAAAAAACTAAATCATAGAGAACTCTGCAATTCGAGCATCAAAACAACTTTACTGTTAACAGAATAATTGTCGAGATGATAAAACCCTAAATCTCGTAAAATTCAAGAGAGATGCAACCAGCAAGCAGCACGGCTATAAAGAAACTAGAATGGAATAAAATGGAGAAAAAAATAAAAAGTCACCTTCAAGAGCTGAAAAAATCCACCTTCGGTTCGAACAAGGGCTCAATGTCTCCTTTCTGCAATCGAATCAGAGATGATCCAGTGATGAAGAAAATAGAAAGAAAAAAAAAAGAAGAAAAAAACCTCCATACAATAGAGTGTGTATAGCGATGGACTCCTTAGGGGATTATGATTGGCAATGCGAATGAAGATCTCAGCTATTCCTAATGCGAATCGGATCCTCTCAACCTATGTGGGACTAAATAAAATCATAGATAAAATAAAATTAAAACAAATATTTATATAAAATAAGTTTTAAATATATTTACAACCATGGAAAGTTATTTCGGCCGATATGTAAAATCGCCAATTTTTCCCCCTGGCAAAACGAAACCAGGGGGCAAAGCCATATCTACATAATATCACCGAGATATCGGCGATATATTGCGATATATCGAAAAATATCAATTTTTTAATTTTTTGCCATCCACAACCCACCAATGCTCGTTGATAGGTAGGCAAGGACGCATAGTGGCGGACAACGAACAAGCAACTCCATGAGCCCCTACTCGACTAAGGCGCGCGCCCAGCAAGAAAAGGCTTACCGCTATATAAACGGCGTTAGCGCCCCAGCAAGCAAGAAGGCGGATGCGCCAAATTCTGCCGAGGTTGGCATGAATTTCTTTATGGGCAACAGAGACGGAATATTTAACTCTAGCCGTTGTGATCTAGTCGGGCCCTTGCTTGTTGCCTCCGTTTGCTGGCTCGCCTTTCGCTTCCGAGGGACGAAGAATCAGTTTGCTGACGCATTGGCCACACTAGCTTCCATGATCAGTATCCCAGAAGGTATTGATATCCGGCCAATCTTCTTTGCCCTTCTCGCTTTAGCAGGACTGAAAGGTAGAACGACCACTCGTGAGATCCAACATCCAAAGAATAGACTGCCTAGTTGCCTGTACCGCCTTCTCTTCGGGCTATTCACGTTCGATATCCATCCGTTTCCACCATTCCCGGTTCTCCCAATCCTTGGACAATTGTGTGACTTTCTGGGCAGAGGAAAGGCCAAACTCGAGAAACTCATGAGAAATGACGTATAAGAAGAAAAAGGAAAGAGAATCCTTCTCATTCTCCAGCTTGAATGCCTCCGTTTGATGGGTTGAATCAGCTCTTTCAGACCCTTGTTGAAATAGCAGCACATCCAAGTGTAGATATTGATTGAGATGGAGATGAAGAAAGCGCCTCTTCGTGCCGTACGTTGACGACCTGGATCCACCGACATCAATGACATAGGTCGCATCTGGACGAGTTGCTCTTGTTCCTGTAGAGGAATGTGGAACAAGGATTCTCACAAGTATAGAATAGAATGCCTCTTGCTTGGTCTCTTCCTTGCCACTATCATTTCAATCCGCTACTTCCATGATGAATGATCAATGTGGCAGGGTAAGTTTCCTTGCTCGGTATCCGGTATAGCTTGCTTTGCTCACTCACTAGGGCTGGAGGGTGGGAGTGGAATGGTATAAGACCTATGGCAAGGTATGCTTTCTCGGATTCACATCCTCTATAATTCCTTTCCCTACAATTCCCTGTAATTCCCTCGGAGGATTGTGCCATGTGGCATTTAAGTAATCCAATGATTATCCAATTTAAACTAAATTTGAATTTTATTTAAACCCACCTATAAATTTGAATTTTATTTAAACTCTAGTTTGTTGGGTAACCTTTGGATTACTTAAATGCCACATGGCACAATCCTATGAGGGAATTATAGAGAATTGTATCCATGCTTTCTCATTGATGCTGCGATATATTGCGATATATCGAAAAATATCAATTTTTTAATTTTTTTTCGATTTTTATATTATTTCTTACACTTTTTAAGCGATTTCTCTTGCGATTCTATCCCAATCTTACCAATTCTATCCCAATGATTCAATACTCAAAAGTTAATGTGTTAAATGTAATTAGGAGGAGAATCTACATAGAATAATTTATAGATAGAAAGACATTTTATAGCAAAATCTTCAAGATTAATGAACAATCTTACCAACTATATTCTAGTGATTTAATCCTCAAAAGTCAACATGCCAAATGTGGTTAGGGAAGAATATATACATGAAATAATTTATGAAAACAATTTAAATTATGAAGGGATTTTGTAATAGAATCGTCGGTTAATCATTCCAATTATGTCCGAATGATTTAGGTTTTAGAAGGTAACACCTTAAATATGGTTAGGCAGGAGATTTAAATGAAAATATTTATAGAAAATAATTTAAATTCACCACATATTTGCATCAAATTAGGATAGGCATCAAATTTGGGTTCAAAATGACCAAAAATACCCCTGAAACTCATGGGCAAAAATTATTGAAAGTCAACATGCCAAATGTGATTAGGGAAGAGTGTATACATGAAATAATTTATAGAAACAATTTAAATTATTAATGAATCTTGTAATAGAATATTCAGAGTGAATGGATAGTCATTCCAATTATGTCTGAATGATGTAGGCCTCAGAAGGTAACATATTAAATGTGGCTAGGTAAGAGAATTTAAATAGAATAATTTTTAGGAAATAATTCAAATTTACCACATATTTGCATTAGATTAGGATAGGCATCAAATTTACCAAAATTATCAAATAAAATACCCAAAAATCAGGAGGCGAAATTTTCTATATGGAGAGCGAAATATCGCAGAGATCTCTGCGATATTTCGCCAGGTCGCCCGGTTCGCCAGGTAGGGAACCGAGCGAACTTTCGTTCCATGTTTACAACACAAGTTTCTCTGGATGTGCCGTCTCTTGGAATTGTTGGAACATTAGAATGCCCAATAGAACAAGATAAGGCAGGATCTAGAAACCAGCAGATCTTCGAGCTTTCTGATCCAATCTTCTCTTCAACTGGAGCTTACTTTTGGGTAATTTTTAGATGGACCCCTGAGGTTTGGTCTATATATATCATTTTTAGTCAAAAAAATTGAGATTTTGCATATGCCTCCCCTGTGCTATAGAAAAAGTTAATTAATAAAAAATTATCGTTTATATGACCAATTTGTTCTTATTCATTTTTATTTTTTATTTTATAACTTTCATTTATGTCATTTTATTCTAAAAAAGCTGAGATTTTGCATTTGTTTCCCCTGTACTATAGAAAATGTCAATTTAAAGACAAGTTATCACTTTATGACCAATTTGTTTTTATTCTTTTTTTTTTAATTTAAATGTTTTACATATACATCCTAACTGCCATGAAATTGACTCATTCTTAGTAAAAATTATAGAAAAATCTTAAAATTCAAATAAATTTTAAAATATGACCAAAATACCTTTATATGTTAAAATCACTCAAGTACCTTTTAGCTTAAACCCTATTTTTGTACTCGAGAGTCACGAGTTTCATGGCAGGTAAAAATATGTATATGTAAAATTTTAAATTAAAAAAAGAATAAGGGCAAAATGGTCATAAAAGTGATAATTTGTTTTTAAATTGACTTTTTATATAGTATGGGGAAGGCAAACGCAAAGTCTCATTTTTTTTTCTTCTAAAAATGACATAAACCAAACCTCAAGGGGTCCAAATGAAAATTGCACAAAAAAAATATAAGGGTAAATTGGTCATAGAAATAATATTTTGTCCTTAAATTGACTTTTTCTATAGCACAAGAGAGGCATATGCAAAGTTTCAATTATTTTGGACTAAAAATGACATAAACCAAACCTCAGATAGTCCATATGAAAATTACCTTTATTTTTTTTGCCTATCGAGATGCACTCAGTTCTAAGAAAAATTACCTGGACTGATTTTCAAATATCTGGATTCATAAATCGAATATCTATACCAGTTTTGTTGTGAAAATCTCTGGATTCATGAAATTTAGATATTCATCTTTTTACACTAAAAACGTGAATATGTAGATTTATGGGTATGGGGTGAAATCCAAAGATTTCATTGCCACAATAAAAACGCTAAACATTTGTGCATTGACAAAAATCACGTCGACCAAATAGTTTTTTAAGAATGAATCTTCAGATTTTATTCCACAACCAAATAGTTAATTTTATGAATTATGACTTCATTGATTTGAAATATCTAGATATTTGAAATCTCCAAACTCATGTAACTAAACAGCCCTTATATAATATGATGATTTCAAAAATGTAAAATTTTCTATCACTCAGCTACACTTAACTCTTTATTTATTAAAGTTTTTGTACTAAAAAGTTTTGCATTTGATTCCCCAAAAAACTAAATTATTTCGTCTCCTTATCCGCCCAAATTTAAAAATATCTAATTACCTCTCTATTATTTACCTTCTTCAAAATTGATATTACCTTTAACCTTGTTTTTCAATCTCTTCAAATACCAAAATTTGACCGCATGATTTCTTTCTTAATGATCTTTTACTTTCTGTTTTATCAATCATATTTTACATTTAATTATTTAATGTTTTTCTTTCTTATTTTATGTGTGGTAACCGTGTAGTCTTTAAACTAAAAAAAACCAATCAATTTCACTACTACACCAAGAGAAGTGACAGAAAATAAGGGAGCTTTGCCATTGCCCAACAATATATTCTACATGGCTTCTTTGAGATTTGGCATTTTGATATCATCCATCGGTCAATATTGAAATCTCGACCAAAATTTCAGATCCGACGGACCGAAATGTATCACATGACTAAAGCAATTTTGCATTACTTCCAACACAACTAGAAATTGTTACATTACTCCAGGCCTCTGCCAAGAAGACCAAGCAAGTCTACAAGTGGTCCAAACATCCGGGTAATCCTTGTTGCCTCTTGGGGTTTGGAAGAAGTACAAGGGACCAGGAACCATTTTGTTTCTTTCAAATATTTCGACATAATCTCGTGCCATCTCATGTGAATATGGAAATTGACTTTATTGGCAAACAATCAAGAACATCACCGTTGCTACAAGAAGACATCAGCAACTCTTCTTTCCCTCCTTCCTTTTCCTCATTCTCTTCCTCTTCCTCTTCCTCTAATAATCAAGAATCAGTCAAAACAATAAAGTGAGAAAATGAACTATATAAATCTATCTACCCTTTAACAAAAAACGACATAGGGATCTATTACTGATGGTTCACAAAAAAAAAAAAAAATCTATTACTGATGCGTGCAAAATTGGTTCAGCCCTTAGATTCCTACAAAACAGACATCAAGTGTGGGTCGACCGTGTGGTTGGATAGCCACTTCCGAAGGTTAAGTCAGTAATTGCAAAGCCCTGGCTAATTGTAGAGCTTGAATTGAACAAATTAATGGAGGAAAACGATCCAATTACCTTTACTCAATGCGATCCTTTAGTTTATATAGGATTTACCTCTTACTAATGACTGTTAGATAAATCCATGCATTTTTTTTTTGTGGCCACCAGATCCTTGGGTTTTTACCCCTTTTTAAGAGTTAATGGCAGTTACCTTTCGTGGCATGATAGTATATCCCGAATTTGACGGAGACACGTGTATTTTGATAACCGTCGGTTTTCTTTGGGCTTTACGTCATTTAATGGTTCAATCGTTGAACCGGTCCTCACCAGCATATAGAACCCAACCGAGACCGAACCCAATTTGACATTATTTCTTCCCTTATCAATTACAAACGTAATTTTAATAAAAAAAAATTTAAATAACAACCCTAATGGCTTAAAAAATCTAGACTCGTTTTCAAGATGTGTAAGGATAGCGAACATCTGCCCTAATGGCTTAAAAATCTAAAATTCTGTTTAAGGTGGGACCACTTGAGTTAAAGATTAACTGACATTTTATTATCCTAATTGAGTAGATAACCAATGATAATGGCAGCGAGATTGTGAAATAAAAAGATGAAGCTAGGGTGAACCTTTTCACATTCTCTCACCACACACGAACGAGATCCCAATTATATTGGGTTCTCTACTATTTCTACAATTTTGTTCCTATTTTAAATTGCTTTAATATTTGCTCTTGCAACCGAATTTTTTATCAGACATTTTTTTTAAAAACGAATAATTTTCGAACACGAATCCAAGTTGTAATTTATACCTTTTTTTACTGAACCAGAAAATCGATTGATTAAGTTATTCCAAATAATTCTCCATCAAGAGTAATTCTCGAATCTGAAATAACTAACTATATCTCTGCATAACTTCCAAAATGGGGATTTTTATTTGGGACAGTAGCTGCCTGCTACTGCTGATGGTTTAAATCTCACCACGTCATCAAGATGCAATCTAACGGCTGACAATCAAATAGCGGGGGTATGTTTGAAATAACTAACTATATCTCTGCATAGCTTCCAAAATGGGGATTTTTATTTGCGACAGTAGCTGCTGCTGCCGATGGTTTAGATCTCACCACGTTATCAAGATACAATCTAACGGCTGACAATCAAATAGCGGGGGTATGTTTGTAAATATTAATATTTGCCTTTAAGTCGAGTCCCAAAAC
The DNA here is from genome assembly GCF_041222555.1 of Hakea prostrata. Classification (NCBI taxonomy): domain Eukaryota; kingdom Viridiplantae; phylum Streptophyta; class Magnoliopsida; order Proteales; family Proteaceae; genus Hakea; species Hakea prostrata. The sequence goes on along the minus strand of NC_142602.1, from coordinate 8,050,671 downwards.
CCTCTCCCATTCGGATCAAGGTTCTTCTTCGTCTAATAATGCAGCGAAGTTCGTTGATAGTTCTTCTGGACAAAGTTCGTTGATGGTTCCTTTGGGCGTGGATGGTACCTCTCGGCATTCGTCCTCCGGTCGTTGATGGTTCCTCTCGACAGAAAATTAGGTTTGGTGATATCTGTGTTTTAAAATAGAGTTCCTGATCCCCTCCCTCCCCTCTCTTTGTGAAATTTTGGCAATTTCAACAAGATCCCAAAGTCTCTCTTTTAGGTGGAAAAATTAATTAAGGCTTTTATTTGTGACGCTCTAGTATGATAAAATATTTGCCTTTGATCATTCGTTTTTTGTTTTTTGAAATTATCTTTTAATGATTCCATTAGATGACATCTTCTTGTCCTAGATATTTGTAATTCCTCCCATGTTGGATTTCTACAGACAAGAACCGAAGGATTTCATTTCTCTCAATGTCTGCCAATCCCTAAAGAAGTTACTGAAACAAGAAGGTGTTTTAGGATTTTATAAGTGAGTAAAATTGTTGGAGTTTGGCTCTCTGTTTTGTGAGATTATCAGCTCCTTTGAAATTGATTTATCTGTGCAGGTTTTTTTCTTTTTTCAGAGGAAACGGTGCAAGTGTTCTTCGGATTGTTCCATAGCCTTTCATAGATCTATTGGCTGGTTTAGCAGTTGGAGGAATAGCAGTTTTGTGCACTTACCCTTTCGATTTGGTTCGAACAAAACTACCTTATTAGGTAAGTTATTCACAGAGATTGACTCGGTTCATTAGTACTTTTTCTGTTGAACGACCGGAAGACGAACGCCGAGAAGAACCATCCATGCCCAAAGGAACCATCAATGAAACTTCGCTGCGTTAACAAACGAAGAAGAACCTTGACCTTGATCCGAATGGAAGAGGGTTTTGGGTCTCTCCTAAATGAAGGATTCAACTTTATAAATTAACAAAATTTAAATCCTTCAAAGGTAAAAACAAATATTAAAAATATTAATATTTATAAACATACCCCCACTATTTGATTGTCAGCTGTTCGATCGCATCTTGATGACATGGTGTGATCTGAACCGTCGGCAGCCGCAAATAAAAATCCCCAAAATGGTGTACGAGGACAAAATGAAGCCTCAAACAACCAACATCTCGGTGAGCTGGTGCACCCTTTTTTTTTTAAATTCTGGTTTTATGTTTCAACAAAGAAATGACCTAAATCAACCGAAGCTTGATTTAGACTTGATAAATATAAACTCATCTGAAGGAGCTCAAGATATCACCAAGATTTTGGTGAGTTTGAGAACGAAGATAAAGGACATCTAACCATGTAAAAAGTCCATGTCAAAAATAATAAACATCTATAGAAATGGGCACTGAACAAATGGAATGTTCAGATCTGATGTGTAGGTGAAGTTCACTACAGCCGTTACACCTGAATACTACTGTGATATTACCTCCTATTATGTACATTATAGTTTAGACCATTAAACCGGTACGAGTGCTTAGCTGAATGGGTCTTAAAGAACGTCTCTCAATAAATGCCACATGGTACTGGTGACTTCTTAGTTTACATTTTACTTGGCACCTGGGATGTTCTTTCTTAACAAAAATAATGTTGTAAAAGAATTCGGCTCTTCTTTATCCAAACATCTATCTAAACATTAAATTTGACATTAAATACTCAACTTCCATTAGGAACATATGCTTTGTATGACGATTCAAGAGATAAGTGTCACATCTGAACCCACGTGACTTTAAGCTAATGATCAATTTAGGAGAAGCTGAAAACTTCTTCAAGAAAATTTAGTTCTTAACTTGGTGATTAATATGAGAGATGCTACGGTCAAGATCTATCTTTACAATAAGAGAGGTATGGAGTTTATATATAAGCAATACACTCGGAAAAAACACGGATAAACCAAATTGTAATAACTCTAGATTTAATTCTCCTGCACTTTCCAGGGGCATTACTCTTCAATACGAGGATCTGTGTTTTTTAAATATGAGTCGATCATCAGAGGTGGTTTCCCATCCCCAAATCAGCCCATTCTTACAATTCTTTGATCCACGGGAACCTGGTTTGGACTAGAAGTTGATCAAGTTGCACATACGAAGATTTTAAAATAATACCTCCCCAACAAAACACCCATTGAATGCATAAAGTCTTCTTTGGTTATATTCAATATGATTAGATTAACAATAAATATGGGGTTTCATATGTCTTCCGTGACTTCATCCTGTCCTCTCCAGAAAAGGCAAAGTCTTTTAATATAATAAACCAAAGGATATCCACATAGCATGCGAGGATCAACTTTGAAAAGACAAACAAGAAATTGGAAAAAAAACTTGCATTATTTTCAGGAAAAAAGAATATAATGAATGCCATAGAAAATCAATGGATGTTTATTTTTTTCTGGGCAGCTGGGAAAGGAGATATGGGCCAAAGTGGAGGCAAATATGAGTGTACGGTAACATACTCGTCCAGAAGCTTAAACCTAACTAATGGTTCAGTTAACATGGGAGTAGTGTTAAGGTGACAAGCATAGATCCAACCAAGGCAAACGATAAACAGAATATTTGGATTTAGTGGATGAAAGGAAATTACCACCGGCTCTAATGAAATAAAATCAGGCCTAAGAGATGGTACTTGCAATTGATGTCTCCGTGACCATCTGCGATCATGTGGATGATAAACCCAAATCCGAATGTCAGGAACTCGAGTCAAATTACGCACCGCACATGCCACTTGGAGTAGACCGTCGATAGACTCACCCGTGCCAACGCCAGGCCAAACATTCCTGCAATCCGAGGGAGCTTCAATCATCTCTATAACACCATCACCACCACCACCACCACCATTATACACAATCATGTATTTAAAAGTAACAATACCAACCATCCAATAAATAGCACCTTTTATCACATGGACACCCAAATTATATCCAGAGTGGGATGAGAAAAGCTTATGAGTAGCAACACTTACGTTCGACGTGGATAACTGCCATTCCCCTGTGTGGGAGGAGAAAGTCTCCAACTCAATGATATTCTCATTTGATAGAGCAGCCTGCGCACGCACAACTTTGTATCCTCCGTCATAATTACCAGTGGATCCAGCAACCAAAGCTACGCAGTCTTTCCCAAACCCGGGGCAGCTCGCCGTTTCATCATGCGAGTTAAATTCTCGCCGGCTCTGATTAGGGGAATAAGGAAGCAAGTAACCAACCTTGGTGAAGGGATTGTAGATGTAGTACCTGGTCACGTATTGATAGAATGAGCGACACCTGCAATACGGACGCTCGATCAAAGGGCACGTCCAGGGAGGCAATGAATCAATCGTGTGGCTGACAAAACAGAGTAAAAGCCCATTTGAACAACAGATGAAGTATCTAAATTTGTCACCACCACCACCACCACCAATTCCTTGCTCCATGACATCCAACTCCACCTTCACCTTCAATCTCTCTCCAAACTTACTAGGACAATTGGAATTCGTTACACTCTTGGCCTCTGCCAAGAAACACCAAGTAAGCTCAGGAGTGGTCCGGACACAAAGGTAACGCATCATGCTGCCTCTTGTGGCTTGGAAGAAGTACAACGGACCATGGTCCATTTTGTTTCTTTCAATTATTTTAAGACGGAAATAATCTTTCGAGATAAGCTGGTGCCACATCTTTGATACACATTTGAATCTGAAAATTGATTTTAGTGGCATAAGAGCAAGAATCTCTACTAGAACATCTTCGCTGGAGAAAACTTCAATATGATGCGAACATCTCCCTTCTCTTCCTCTTCCTCTAAGAATCAAGAATAGATCAAAACAATGAAGTGAGAAAATGAACTATAAAAATCTACCCTGAAAAAGCTAGAGATCTATAACAAACGTAATATTGAAAGAAAAAAAAAAAATTTAAATAACAACTTAAAATACCCCAAATTTTCAATGCGTATCAAAAGGGCTGAGAATTTACCTACAGACACGCTTTGCTCTTTTGATGATTGCTGAACTTTCAACCATAACTCGCTCCGACGATGGTGGAAGAATGTTGGCCAGAGATGTTCTTCAGAGTGCTGTAGAAACACATCAACGACAGAGTGAGTAAAAGTTTACGATTTATAGAATTTCGGGTAGAGAAAACGTTCTGTTCATTCTGCAATTATCGTTTTACAGTAGTAGTAGATCCAAATGCACAGGGATGATTAAAAGGTGGGCGACAGAAATAAAACATTTACAGGCCTCAAGTTTCTCTGGATGTGGCGTCTGAGGTAGATGGTTGGAATTGTTGAAAGATTAGAATGCCGAATAGAACAATATAAGGCAGAATCCAGAAACCTGCAGATCTTCGGGCTTACTCATCCAATCTTCTCTTCAACTGGAGTCGGAATTGTCGGATACCAAGGGCTAAGGTCACGAATTCAGGTTGGAGAGGAAGATTTCATATGATGAACTTTAGGTTTCAGTCTCTCACCAATGGGGCTTCAACCGAAGGGAAAAAAAACTAAATCATAGAGAACTCTGTGCAATTCGAACATCCAAACAACTTTACTGTTAACAGAATAATTGTCGAGATGATAAAACCCTAAATCTCGTAAAATTCAAGAGAGATGGCAACCAGCAAGCAGCACGGCTATAAAGAAACTAGAATGGAATCAAGTGGGGAAAAGAAAAGAAAAAAAAGGTCACCTTCAAGAGCTGAAAAAAATCCACCTTCGGTTCGAACAAGGGCTCAACGTCTCCTTTCCGTAATCGAATTAGAGATGATCCAGTGATGAAGAAAATAGCTGAAGAAAAAAGAAAAAAATTCTATACAATAGAGTGCGTATAACCGTCTCCCCTTGTCACAAAATTAGGATTGGCAATGCGGATGAAGATCTTGTTAGGGTTAAAGTTTGAAGATCTTGTTAGGGTTAAAGTTTAAATATAAGGTTGCTTAAAATATCTCTTGAGTGTCTTATTAAGGTTAAGGTTTAAACATAAGGTTGCTTAAAGCATTATACTCATTACATCCTGAGTGTCTATATTGAAATACTTAAAAGTTATATGAGTAATTGGACTCTGCCACTAAGGTCCATTACACTGTTAGATTATAACTAATCTGATGGCCCATATTAGAACATAAGTTGGAGATTTTTTTCAAATACATCAACAATAAATTGGGTATAATTTGAATACATAACATAAGTTGGGTATGACTCAAATACCTTAAAATAAGTTGTGTATGATTCAAATACCTCAATAAATCTAACCTATTCCTAATGACTTTGCTGCTCCACCATCGTAGTTATGAATTTCAAATTTTAAAGTAACTAATTTATGATTTTAAATTTTGATATTTAGAAGAAAAAAAACTTGAGAGAGAAAATTTGGCCGGGAAAAATGAAAATTTTTGAGTAAATAAATTGTTTTTCTCCCAGTCTCCAGAATCCAGATCAACTACCCGGACTGATTTTGAAATAGATTTATGTAAAATGATGTTCTGAAAAATATAAGATTTCTATCCCTCTCCAACACTTAACTCTTTATTTACTAAACTTTCTCTACCAAAAGTTTTGCATTTGATTCTCTATAAAACTAAACTCTTTCGTCTCCTTATCCTCATATTTTTTTTTTAAATATCTAAGTTATTTCTCTATTTTTCTAAATTCGCTTTATCTATCATTTTCTATTTTGATCAATTGATTCATATCATTTAGTTTAGATTAATTACTCAATTCAATAAACTCTCTCATACCTTTTTAAAAATTGAAATTACCTCCTACCTTTTATCGTGTTTTTCCAATCTCTTCGAATGCCAAAAATTTGCCCCAACACATGATTTCTTTTTGAATGGTCTTACTTTCTGTTTTTTCAATAGTATTTTAAATTTGATTATTCGATTTTTTCCCTTCTTGTTTTATGTGGGCCAACAATGTATTCCTAACACTAAAAAACGAAACAATTTTGATACTAAACCAAGAGAATGATAGAAAATAAGGGGGATTTACCATTGCCGAACAATGTATTCTGCATGGCTTTTGTGAGATTTAGCAATTTCACAACCTGGTTTTTAGTACCATGCATGGCTTCTTTGAGATTTAGCAATTCTGCTACCTAGTTTTCAATATTCGCTTTCACTCTCTCTCCAAATTTATTACTTATGGACCATGTTTCAACTCTTTGTATTTAATGTGCAAAACCGTCATGCAATATATTTCGATGCGTCATATCAAAATCTCGACTAAAATTTCGGATCTAACGGTTCAAAATTTCTCTTTAACCATAAATGCACATGAGTGAAGCAATTTATTATTACTTCCAAGACCACTGGAATTTGTTAAAGTACTCTTGGCCTCTGCTAAGATGACCAAGCTAGTCTACGAGTCCGGATCTGCGACAGACGGCTTACCACCACAAAAAACAGGGGGGCCAGGGTGGTGATGGGAGGGTTTTTTTTTTTTTTTTTTTTTAATTTTCAGTGGTGGGGCCCATCTTTTTTGTGGTGGAAAACCGGTCGGGAATAATGATCCGGATTCCTAATCTACTAGTGGTCCAAACATCGGGGTAATCCTCTTTGCCTCTTGGGGTTTAGAAGAAGTACAAGGGATCAGGATCCATTATGTTTCTTTTGAATATTTCGAGATAAGCTAGTGTCATCTTTGATACACATGTGAATCCAAAATTGACTTTAGCAAGAATTTCTACAAAAACATCATCACTGTTGCAACATTCCAAAGAGAAGACATCACCGACTCCTTTTCTTCATCCTCTACCACTAAGAATCAATAATATGTCAAAACAATGAAGTGAGAAAATGACCTATATAAATCTATCTACGCTTAAAAAATCGATATAGAGATCTATTATAAACGTAATATTAAAAAAATAATAATGAATAACAACCTAATAGCTTAAAAACCTATAATTGTCATCAAGATGTGAAAGGAGTGCAGATATCTACCCTAACGGCTTAAAAATGTAAACTCTTACTTAAGGTGGAACCACTCAAGTTAAAGGTTGACTGACATTTTATTATCAAAAAAAAAAAAATGTAGAAATACTACAATTGGCTTCAAATGCCCACAATTAGTTGCCAAATATACTATAAACTGCACGTATAAACTCTCCATCACTTTTATCTACATTAATTACACCAATTAACTATATTCAACAGTATTAGATAACTGCAACCATTAAAATACATAATAGAATAATGTCCTACGGCTGGGCACCCAAACAATCGTGAGCATGCTAGGGTGTGTGGACAAATTCAAGCCCCCAAAGTTCAAAAGAGCCATTCACAAAATCGTAGTAACCTCCCTTCAATGCCAAGGTCTTCTTTATCAAACGATCTCTTACAAATGGATAAGTGAGAAGGTTATTCAATGACACGTTCACAGCTTCCTGCGTTGCATGGTAACAAACACAATGAATGAAGAATGCATGAGATTCACATTGAGGCATAGTGTGTTTAAACAAAATTTGATTCGATTCTCTAGCTACCAAACTATACATATTTTTACCTACTCATTGTTGTGATGTGGCTTACTTTCAAAAATTAAAAGATAATCAATGATAATGGAAGTAAGATGGATAAATAAAAAGACGAAGCTAGGGTGTCGAACCTTTTCACATTCAGAGCATTGCTGGGCTAAGGGCAAACTTCCGTTCTCCAATTTTACCTTTTCTTTGGCCGGTAAGCAGATCTTCAACCACTCTTCTATGAAATCACTGCGAATTCTCAATCGCAAACAACAGTTAGTTACCAAATTTTGAGTGAAAAGTGCTCAAAGAAGTATAATGAAAACCATATATAATTATTTTCAACCAGTAACCTTATAAGCGAGTGCATGGATTCGATTCTTCCGAATGGAATATCCAAATTTTTTATTTTAATTTTTATCATCATTAGGCCAGTCATAAGGATGAGATCTATAGGCCTAGGGAATGAAAAAGCAAAAAAGAGGAGAGAAATGTGAAAAATGGATATTCAAACCCAAAACTTTCTTTTTCATTTTATTGCCTCTACATAAGATGTACTACCCACTGTACGAGAGTAGCATATTCATATAAGTTAAATTAAATGATTAGTGTCGATGACAGAGCCTTAAAAAAGCATTACAAAGTTGCATTATCATGTTTGTCTAAACATTAACACTTTGGCTCAATTGATCTTTCCCTTCAATCAGATGAGATGTGCTGTGCACAGAAACCTTATCTCCATAGAGTCAAGGTCATATAAAGACAACATTAATGAAAAAGAGTTACCTAGTGGTGGAGCCATCATCAGGGATATGCATGAGACCTTTTATTCCACCACAGCAGCTGTGTCCGATTACCACAATGTTCTCCACCTGCTTGGTGATCATTGGTACATTGAATCACATCAGAATCAATTAGCATGTAAAAAAGCCACACCCACTGAGCTACAATTTTTCACCAACATTGCCTCCCAAGTCCCACCACTACTTTTATATCTTAATCATTTGTTTCCCTAGTAGACACCACTACCTAATCTCTCCACCGCTTTGTATTAAAAGTGAATTTTGAAACACTTGGACCTACGTACCTTAATGGTAGTCAACAACACGGGCGCACTAGGCCTATGGGCCTCACACACTCTTAAATTCATCAGTTTTTTTCCTTTTCCTTGGATAAACTAAGAACTAAGAACTAAGAAGAGAAAAGAGAATGGAATCAAACCTGGAGATGCAAGACGGCATATTCGATTGCCGCTCCGACACCGGAGTGTTTACTCTGTTTCAAATTTCATCACAGCAATAGACAATTTCTCAGGTAAGGAGGAAAATATATTACAGAGCTTGATTAATGTAGTTAATCTGAAACTGGAATCATGGATTAGTTAAAAAGAATTCATGACATTTATGGTTACCTTCTCAAATGGAGGAACCATATTAGCGATGTTACGGACCATAAATGCCTCCCCTGGCTGCAAATCTAGTACATGTGATGGGCACACACGGGAATCTGAGCACGCGAACACCATGAACTGCATCTCGCAATTCCATTAATTAATCCTTATTATTATTATTATAATTAATCACTGATTAAAGCTAATTAAATGTTAATAGATTTCCATTACTGCTACTTCACAAACCTTAGGGCTTTGACCCTTGGCCAGTTCCCCAAACAACGCGGGATTCTTCCTGCAAAAATACAAGCTCATGATGTTCTTGAATTTTCATTCGCTTTATTTTAAGTGCAGAAAGAGAAACCATCTGAGTCGGTACTGATTAGTAATTAATTAACATATCTGGTACCTAGAAGAGCTATTTTTTCATTACTTACTGGTATTTCTCCTTCTTGAAGTTAATGAACCCGGTTGACAACCGCTCAACCGGATTAAACGGTTCGCCTTTGACAGCTTGCAACTCCGCCGATACGGCAACTGCTTCTAGGTTTACCTTCTCACTACAAGACAATCACAACACGGAACACCCCCAGCACCAGAGGAAAAAAGAATGTTAAAACCGTTAACTAACGGACTTAGTGATTTTCCTATATGAACCCGGTTAGTTCCGATTTATATGAACTTGAATCAGGATCGAATGTATCTGATTCCGGTTCTAAAAATACGTACAGCAAGGACTAAGGAAGCTTTTCAGTTTTGAAATAGGTTTTGTGTGTTAATGTAGAAAATAGAAATAGAAAGGGAGAGAGATTACCTGAGAATCTTCGTTATTCCTGCTACTGCTGCGTCATTTGATTCATTCCCCATTCTTTCCTTCCTTCTGCAGTTCCACGGTTAAAAAGAGAATCAAATTTAGTTATTGGATTAACACAGAATCTGGTTGGCTAAAAGTATGAGTTTCGAGTTACAAATGCGAGATTCGATTTTTCGAAGCATAATTGACCAGTTAAAAAAAGGTGAAGAACTGGAGATTCTGTTGATGACTGATCGAAATTCGAATCACTCTCAAAGTTACTCAACTACGGAGATTTTTTCTTTTTGGTCAGGATAAAAAGGTTCTTGGAAGATGTGAAGTTCGTTCCAGAGATCGAGGAGAAGAAACAAAGAGGTATACGTGCGATTTTCTCCCTGGACTAAGACTGTAGATGTACTAGTTGCAGAGAAGTCGGTGAATTTCTTATCGTGTAGTTCTTGGATGATGAAGTTGGAGAAGATGAGAATTGTTCGAAAATATGAATGAAATCAGAGACTTCATGTCACAAAGGAAAGCGACGAGCTCTGGAACAAAGAATTGACCGGAAAATCAGAAAGTTGAAATCTCCGAGATTTCCACACCTGAATGAATCTAAATCGATAATAGTTAAAGTAAGTCACGAGCTTCGATTCTGAGAAAAAACAAGAGTGAGATCAGAGTATCAAAACCGAAAAAACAGCCATGGAGTTTTGCTTACCCAAAAGTATTGTTTGCGGAGAGAGTATCAGAGTTCAAACACCAAATTTAGGTACAGAGCCTCAAAGCAGCAAGGTTGTCCTTTGTGAATCGTTATTCGTATTAGTCTGTGACAATTCCGCTAATTAATCATACTTGGTTTCTTATCCATCTCGCTTTTCGTGCTGTGAGTCATGTGAGGTAGGTAGAAGTAGAAATTAGAAGTCAACTGAACGATCTCGTCCAAGTTTGCCAGCTAGTCAAACTTGGACAGCGAAAGATCTTGACCGCTTATTAGGGGGACTTCCAGGAAAGGGTTTGCTTGGGTGTTGTTTAATTAATGCACAACAGCCTATGGTCAAGATTTTGATAATGGGTTGAAAATCACTATTGTAAAATCAACAGTTGAGATGGAAGCTCTATCGAGATTTCGATATCAACTATAGGTTGTGTTGTGCTATGCATTGATTGCACAACACTAAAGCACTTTCCATATGAAAGTGTTATTTTTTTTTTCCGCTCTTTTTTTTTTTTTTTGGTAAAAATTTTCCATTAACCGAAAGAAAGAAAAAACAATGCTAAACAGCCTAGGCAACTGGAGAGCATAACTCTTGAAGTCAAGAAATGGAAATAGGCCAAACCATCGTACACGGGATCGACAGGGCCCTCATTGCAAGAGCATCCGCAACTGCGTTTATCGCTCTTGGAATAAAACAAAAGGAGCATGAGAGGAAAGATGAGCTTAACTCCCTAATATCCTCTACCAGAGTAGCTAAGCATAGGGAAGGGGAGCTAGAAGCACTGTTTATGTATTGGACCAGTATTTTACAATCAAACTCTACTAGAAGATGATTACAATCTTCTGAAAGTGCAAACATCAATTCAACTCTCATAGCTAGAGCTTCCCCTTCCACCATTGAGTTGCATAGCACCACCGGTTCAGAGACTACTTGTAAAATTTCTCCTTTATGATTTCGCATAACATAGTCGACACCACCTTTGCCACTTCATTTACACCAATACACGTATGAATTCAACTTTAATTTACTTTGAGGCGGAGGTTCCCATTGCTGTTGATTCTCATCAGGTTGAATATTATTTATCACTTCCCCACCTCCTGTTGTCTTGATTGCCTCAAATTCAGTATGTTCTTGTTGGGCTGCCTCAATAATTTCTTTTGGGGTAGTTTGTTTTCTCCCAAAAATCCTGTTGTTTCTTGCAATCCAAAGGTGCCAAACAATAAAGGAACATAGGTTGAGTATTGATTTGCTTACCTCCTTTCCGATCCCTTTCATAGCGGACCAACTTTTAATCAATTATGTTAGTAATGGGGCTTCCTCAGGTGGAATGTATGTAAGTGAGCTACCAAACCATACCTGTTTTACAATCGGACACTAAAAAACAATGTGATCCATAGTTTCCAGACTGCACCCACAATACGAACATGAAGAATCAATTTGAATCTGCCTTCTAACCAACTCTTCACCCGTTGCTATACCCCTTGCACACGCTCTCCATAGGAAATTTCTAATATTTGGAAGTGTCTAGCAGCTCCAAATATTTTTCCATACAACATCTTCAACTAGTCTCCGACTTCTAGATGTACTCGGTTGGTTTTCTAGCTTTTCCTCCTCAAGATTCTTTAATAGATGATATGCGAATTTACATGAGAAAAGTCCATTCTTTGCTGTCCCCCACACCAACTGATCATCTTGATGGAATATGCTCAGACTAATTCCTTGAATTGCCTTACTTTACTCAGGAGAAAAGAGTGAATTGAGTAGATCAATCTTCCAACATCTGTGATCTTGGTCAATCAGTTCTGAGACACGTTCAATTGAACACCTTGATCTCCAAAGAAACTCTCCTCCATTCCACTGGTATCCATGGGTCTTCCCACACCTTTATATTGACCCCATCTCCCACTCTCCATCTGAGACCTTTTAATAGTATGTTTTTTGCTTGGATAATCCCTCTCCACGCACATGAAAGGTTTCCCCCAACCTTGCACGTAAAACCCGCTCAATTGAAATACTAATAACTCTTAATGAAGATGTGTGGCATCTCTTATATTTAAAAAACGCCTTTGTACAAAAAAAAAATGTAGTAATGATTGTCCGATTCATGGTGGAGGGAATTCAAACCTAAGGACCATGTTGACTTCACCCATGGATTTAGACTTGGGTTTTCATTCGGTTCATTTTTTTCATAAACGAGTGACACATATCTATATGTCACATTAAATGTTAAAATTATATTTTAAAAAATATAAATATTTATTTTAATTTAATTATGAGACTTATAAATATGTGTCATGCATTCATAAAGTAAATGAGAAGATAATAAAATCCCGTGTAGACTTTACATTAATGGTTTAAGGGTTTTTTTTAAGCAGCTAGCAACCCTGGGCTTGTTACTCATATTCATGGGCCACTGGGCCTTCAAAGCAAATAGAAAGTCTAGTGCAGTTTTAGATGAGATATTAGAGTGCGTTTGACAATAATGCTAAAAAAAATTGGTTGCCTCAGTGGTTGGGAAGCCACCTTTGAATGTTAAGTCAGCACAGAGCTCTGGCTAGTTGCAAAGCTTAATTGAAAACGATGATGGAGGGAAACGATTAAGATACCTTTGATTTGCGTGATATTTTAATTTATATAGAATTCATCTTTTATTATTGATCTAGATTCATTCACAATTCTCCTTTGTAGCCGTCAGATCGCGGTTTTTTACCCGTTTTATTTGAGTCAATTTTTGTTTCCCTGTAAGGCACGATCATCTATCCCGAAGATGGAACATGTTTCTTTCCATAACCGACAGGTTTCTTCATACTTACACTATTTCTTCACTCGATTCTTGAACCGATTGCCTCTCGATTAATCAAACCGACCGTGGTTCATTGTTATTTTTCACTCATAGATAACTTTATCAGAAAACGTTTATCCTGTTTTCATGTGCTGTGAGAATAGAAAACAGCTGAAATCTATTTGGTAAACCGGTTCGTGCCAGGAAACGGACCGGTGGTAAACTTGCGGGAAGAACCGAAGAACAGGTTTTGCAAAACAATTTTTTCTTTTCCATTCCAAAAACAGTTTTAGCAAAATTGGGCCCGATAAACTCAATAAAACTGCGACTGATAGGCCCAAACCCAAAACTCTCATGCGAGATTCCTCTGCAACTCGAGGTCTCTTGTGTTTGTGCTCAGGTAACCTCCTAGATCTTCGTCTCCTATTTCATATCGTCTTCGAAATTCCTTTTAGAACTTCAAATCTCATCCAGCGACACCATCATTGCAATTTGAGGCGAGATAGTGTTTGATCGTTTTTTCACTTCACATGAGGTAAGATTTGAGACATTCCTCCTCTGATTTAGGTTTTCAATATGAGGATGATTTATTAGTTTTCATGAGCCCTTATGATATAGAAAACTTCACTTTTTCATGTATAAGCATTTCAGTCTAATTCATATTGATGTAAAATGGAGCTTATAAACATTATCTCTGGAAACTCAGTATCATGAATTGCCCCTTACGCTTCTAATCAGTTCTTCTACTTTGCTTGGAGTATCTATCAAAGACTGCTCAACACCTGTTTGAAGCTCATTGTGATAAACCTAAAAATAAAAGAAATAAGAAAAACTGTGAACGCGTTAGTTCTGTTGGCTTCCATTGGATCAAAAACAAGTACCAGAAGACTTCCTAGAAGTATTAATTTATGATTACCGATTGACAGCTCCAGCAGCAGCTAGCCATGGATGTCTCTCTCTGTTTTCCCTGTGGGCAGGCTTCTTTATCTTTTCCTTCAAGTGTTCTTTTTTTTGTTCAACAATTTCTTGTTTCTTTGTAAAGATTACATGTACTTCATGTAATTGATTCCTTATACATACTTGAGTTTTCCCCCCTGTTTCTTTTGATTCTTCCGGTGCTTTAGTTGTGGCTCTGTTTTCATAGTTTATGATTTCAAGAATCAGCCATTCTGGGGTTACAGAACTAATTAAACGAAACAGTTTAGAAATCTTTGTCGATGTCACAGTTGAAAACATTGATTAATTCGTTGAAAACATGGATGAATTCTGCGAGGAAGAAAACATAATTGAACATGTTGCTACGCATGGCAGCTTCTAGTTGCACATTCTTTTGTAGCTCATTGACAGGTGGAGACCTCTGTGTTGCAACTGCTGTTGTTGGGACTTTTGTCTTTTCTTCTCAGATTCAGTTTAACTAATGGTATGGATGCCCTTTCCCCCTCTTCTTGAGAGTATGTTTGGACAATCCGATCCACTATTCTTTGGAAGGGCCTCAATCGGCTGTAATCTTTTCCCATCTGAATGAGACCAGTGAATTTGTTGTGAAGTTCCCATTGTTTTTGTAAGTTTGAAATATGATAAATGTGGTTGGTACATTTTTATATCCTTCATTGTGTCTGGCTTCTTATGCTTGGAGCTTCCCTCATCAATTAGCATCCTTCACTGTAGCTTGGTCTTATCTGCTAACCATCCAACACAAATGAGCACACTTCCATTGTTCTGTTTTCCGACTGGGCTTCATATTCTCTTTCAAGTGCATCTTTACACTGTGTAGTTTCAAATATGTCATGGTTACATTTTGAGCTTTGACCAAGTCAGATTTGGTAAATGATGAACTTCATGCTTGAAGCCTAATTCTAGTAATCTATTTTTAGTCAATTAACCAGGTTCAATGAAGTAGGTGGTGGGACGATGAAATTCTATTCTAAGGTCGTATTATTTTTATAAACAACTTGATGGGGGTGAATTTAGTCCACAAACTTGTGGTGAACCTTTTGATTGATTGAAGAATTCTTTGAATTATTCTGCATGATTGCAAGAGTCATTAATGAAACATCTATAGATTCAGCAGGGGGTTTATTTTAGCTGAATTTTTATTTATTTATTTTTTAAGACTAGTTCTTTCTTATCTGATGCCATAAATTCCAGAATTCAATTTGATGATGCAACCTGGCTTTGATGCAATAAAAGAATGGGAGATTTTATTTTGATGGAAAGGGCTGTCTGAACACATGCTAATGACTCATCTGATTCCAATCAAGCCCAAATCTGCTCAACTTCTGACCAGAGAAAAGAACAAAACCTCTGCTCCATCTGAACTGATCATGTCAAGCTTCGCAAAGTTCACGGGCAGACATCAATCCCAGTCCATAAATTTATTCTCTGGCGAAAGGAGACGATCCCGAATCGTAAAGATAAATTCTATTTTTTTAAAATCAACTTAATGTAATTGTTAATTAGTATTAAAGAGTGAAAGAAAATAGGTGAGGAAAATGTATTTTCAGCTCCTATCAACTCTTCCTTTCAATTTAGATTGAATTGTTACCACTGCATTTAACTAGCTGCACAAGCAGGATGAGGAAATGGCTGTGTATCCCTGGCATTAGTGTAAAGTCTCTCTCTTTCTCTCTCTCGTTGCTATTTTTTGTTACTTTTCGTGGATCTCTTTTTAGGGTTTTCCCTCACACATATAGTGTTTTCTTTTATGTTTGCAATTTCTGACTTTTTTGGATGAGTTAGTGTATAGGTTTCCCATCCTGTGATGGGTTCTCACTCTTTGTTGCTGTACTTACATTTACTTCTTTTTGGCAGTTACCATTTTTGTGTGATAAAAGTAAAATTTTAGAGGAATTAGGTTTATAGTTATTAGTGGCACGGGTTTGCTTAAAGGTTAAACTTAGGATCTTGTCCAGGGTCTAAGTGGCCCAGGTGATGCACATAGAAACATTTGAACAGGAGGTTGTCGTTTTAACATTTAAGCTTATCATGGTGGAATCAGTCATGGCTGATTTCAGTTGGCCTTTGGCCTAAATATTTCTTTGTGGACTTGGCCATGTTTGATGCTGGTGGAAATTTGTATATTTAATCATCTTTACTGAGTAATCTCTCCCATGTACACACATACTGTTAGGGACAGGGATCAGATCAGATTGGCCATAAATGTCTTTATTGATTTGGTATTGTGAATTTGCAATTTTACTTTCTCATTTTTCACTAGTTTTGCTTGCTGTTACGAGGAGTGCTAGAAATTTAAAAGGTATAAGGAAGTCCAAAACCATCAGAAAGAAAACCTATTTCACTCCAAATCTTTGGGATAGATCCTAGAGAGCATGCCATATATATATCCTTAGTTTTCCAGTTTCTAATCTCTTTGTACTCTCTTGGTGATTCCTATCATTAGATCCATCTGAATCTGGTAGGTTGTCTCCTATGGTTGGCCAGCTTGTTGGATTATATGACAACAACCTAATTTTCTATTTTTATACGATAGAATTTCTTAGTAAAAAGAAACACATATGTCAAGTAACTGATTGTTTTCATGACTGACTAGAATTGATCACTTTTGCAGATTATTTGAGCTCATGTTCCATGGGTGGGAGTTTGATAGAATTGTGAGTGGAAATTCGCCTCTTCGTGTCATCCATAGAGTTCTTAAAGTTTGAGAATCGACGGAGTTACCTATTCACAATATCATCCGTCACTTGACATGGTAGGCACTTCTGCAAGAATTGTTGGTAGACTCCCCTTTTTCCATTATCACCATAACATCACGGTGCTATTCAACTCTTCTTCTGTAAGTAATTTTAGCAGTCTTACAAAAAAAGGTGGAAAACGAAGAAGGTGGCCTCTCTCACGTTACAAAGGTAAATGGCAGGAAAATTTTGATGAACAGAAAGCAATGGAGACACTTATGAGAAAGGCAGCAAATTTTGAACAAGAAGAGAAAAACACTGACACGCCTAATCTCCTCTCTGCGCTCATCAACTCCTTCAACATCTATGAATGTGAACCCACCCCTTATGCATACTCTTTTATTATCAAAACCTTAGCAAAAAATTCCTGGTTTGATCAACTCCCTCCAGTCCTGGACCATCTTGAGAAAGCTGAAAGCTTTGAGCCACCAGAAAAACTTTTTGTTGATCTTATCCGAATCTATGGAAAGGCAAGTATGTTTCAAGATGCTGTTCATATCTTCTTCAGAATCCCAAAATTCAGATGCACTCCCACTGTTTACTCATTGAATGCTTTACTTTTAGTTCTCTGTAAGAATAGTGTCGGTCTTCAAATGGTTCACCAAATTATATTGAAGAGTCATTCTATAAATATTCGGCTTGAAGAGTCGAGCTTTCATATATTGATTACTACTCTTTGTAAGATAAAAAGGATTGGCTATGCTATTGATATATTGAATCATATGCCTGATTGTGGGTACAATGCAGATGTGACATTGTATTCTTTGATTCTTTCATCAATGTGTGGAAACTGTGAGTTCTCATCCATTGAGGTTATGGATTTTCTGGGTGAAATGCAGAGGACAGGATTCACTCCAAATGCAGGTGACTTTGTTAATGTGGTAAAAGTTTTGGTTAGAGATGGGAGGGGGATGGATGCCTTGGCTGTGTTAAATCAGATGAAATTGGATGGGATCAAGCCTGGCATTGTTTGTTATACCATGGTTCTGGATGGAATCATTTCTTCCGGGGATTTTCAGAAGGCAGATGAATTGTTTGATGAAATTCTCGTGATGGGTTTAGTTCCTGACATTTATTCTTTCAATGTCTATATAAATGGTTTATGTAAGCAGAATAATGTAGATGCTGGATATAAGATGGTTGGTTTAATGAAGGAATTTGGGTCCAAACCAGATGTAATTACTTATAACACACTTATTGGGATGGTTTGTAAGATTGGACAGGTCAGGAGAGCTCAGGATCTGGTAAAGGAGATGGGTTTGAAGGGCATTCAAGGGAATTTGCATACATATAGGATTCTGATTGATGGCTTGGTTTCTAAAGATGAAGTGATGGAAGCTTTGGTTTTGTTGGAGGAGATGTTGAATCGAGGGTTTATTCCTCTGTCGGTCACTTTTGATGAGATTATCTGTAGATTGTGCAAGAAAGGTCTTGTTTGTGAGGCCCTCAAGCTGCTAGAGCAAATGGCTAGTACTGATGCTTCTCCTGGGATTAAGGTTTGGGAGGCATTACTTCTCAGTTTTGGATTTGAATCCAGTCTTCTTGAAACCACTGCAACTAGTTTGGAGGGTCTAACAGAAGAAGCAAGATTGATTGCCCAAAATGTACTCATAAGTAATAGCCCAGCCTAATAAAATTCGATCAAGGTAGTGGCTGAACAGTACCACGTAGTCCCAACAGCAACATAGGCTGCAAAGAAAACAGGAGAAGGTTTCGAGTTGGATCTTGACAACTTATAATTTTGCTTTATTGTGGATCTTTTTTCTCCCCAGCAAGAGCAGGTATCCTGCGGCGTCCATGCTGGTCAGACAGAAGATATCGAATGCTGGAGTCCCTGGTCAGGTCATTATTGATTAACTTCAGTTTCTAACAAGGTATACAGCTGCATCTTTGATCTTCAAGTGATCTCGTGCTATCCTTGGTTCTATATGCGAATTGGGGCTAGAGATTTTCTGTTGACTAACCTGGAGTGTCTGGTTTGGAAGTTGTTAAAATCTAGTGTTACTCCATTTGTAACATTCGACAGCCCACTGCATCACGATCTTTCATCATACAAGCAGACAAGTGAACATGCTCAAATGCTATCATGTAATTCTATAACTATAATCCCGTTTCCTCTGTATTGTTTGCTTCAAATCTTTCATTGCCATATGGTGTTGTTCCAATTGTATCCTCATTCTCATATTGGAACTTTTTTTGCAGGAAAGCCTTCATCAGAACCTGCATCTACGGAGCCCTCAGTCCCATGACTCAATACTTCCTCCGAATCACATGTGGAGGAATTTAACTTGCCTGTGCCTTCAGTTTCTTGCTCATTCTTGATTGCCTAAAGCCAAGGTTCGCTTCAAGAATTTAACCATTTTATTTTATTGTACAAGTAAGTCCAGGGTGCATTTATGTTCTCATTCCTGTTAGGAATAAATTTTCATCACATTTATAGTGATGATTTATCACCATAATGTTTACCGTCATTCCAAGGAACCATAGCAACATCGGCTGTTGTGTTCTATCTGCTGTTGTAGGGGAGGCCATATCATTGACAAGCCATCCAATCCACGTGTCTCACCTCTTGGACATGCTATAGCCCCCATCGAAAGTAAAAATTACATATATATGGTATCTCAGCCCATCTGATATTCAGGTCTCTTCTTGGAGTCATTTTTCTGTTCATTCTTCCCATATCAGCAAAGAAATCTTAATCCTATTATGATATTCAACATGGTGGAAGGTTGGCTATATACAGAAGTGGCCACCATAGTGATGATTTCACCATTGCAACATTCTGTAATGGAATTATTGATAGGAAAATCAGTAATTGAGGAATATATGGGATTTGTTGTTCATACCCACGTACTTTATAATTTACTTCTTTTTTTTTTGGTTTGATTAACCATTCTGAACAGATGGTCACAACTCCAGCTCTGGTCTTCTGTCCCATGCGAGTTATGAAGGCTTGAGGTCTGAGGAACTAGATAGATGGCCTATGTTTCAGTTGAATAGTAAAAGTTCAGAACCTTGGGGGCCAAAAAGAAAGTTTGAGAATAATGGAAGTGGAATCTGAGAATCCAAAAGTCTAATTCAGATGGTGCAGTTTGGATGACCAATCAACATGTGCATCGGAGTGTTTGGGTTCTCCACCCCCAGCACCACCTGTTCCGATGCCTGAAGCTGCTGCTGCTGCAATCCGACAGCCCAAATCTTTGACTCCTAGGGGACTAGGTAAACAATGATCGGAGAAGTGCATGCCCTTTAGGTGACACTGATGATGAATTGCAGGGGGTAACAGAAGTATCGGAATCAAATGGTTAACCGGCGATCCAGTACAAGAATCCAAGCCTTGAAAGTGCTTAGATGCAGGAGCAGGAATAAGTAATGAAGGAAACTAATGTGAGATCAGACGTACAATTAGCATCTGGTGTTAGCCATTTAGTGTGTGTGCGCGCGATCAGTAAAGCTATTTAACATTTATCAGAGTGACGTTTGTATTGCATAATAATTTTTGAATTTTTTTTTGTCTCCCCTCAATGGATGCATAAGCATTCTTTAAAGCTTAGAGATGTCTTCTGATTGTGAATTGTTGATGAGAAGGCTGACACCAACAATCTCATTTCCTACTAATTCATATGGAGACAATTAAGTTGCAACTTCTATACCTAGGGATTTATATTTGCAGTGGTTGCAGCATGTAGCCAATGATGTAGATTACAAGATGTAATTAAAATAAAATCGAACGGTGCAGGATCAAGTGACGGTGTTTAGTTGTAAATACGATTGCTTTTTAATTACATTTTAAGGGTTAATGGTTTACTAATTTACAAAATGAAGTCCCTCCATTATTTTGCCCTAGCCATAGTCAAAGATAATGGTTGAAAAGACGGCATTATGAAAATATAAATGGTTGGAAAGACCGAGCTATGAAAATACAAAATAGGAAGATATAGATTGAAAAACAACGAAGAAGAATAGGGCGTGAGGCGTCCAAGTGATTCAACGATATTTCTGGAAAGTTATACCATAAGTCTCAACTGTGGAACCCTAATAAGAATGACCAAAGCGAAAACTCAAATCACAATAAAGCAACAGGCTCAAGACTTCAAGTTATACATTGGCTGAACGGGGGGTTGTTTCGTCTTCCCAACCATTCTATTGACTGTGGCTAAAGCAAAACAAAATAGAGATTTGAGAGTCGGATAAATAGAGGGGCTTCATTTTGTAAATTAGTTTGCCATTAAACCCTTAAAATATATATATATATATATATATATATATATATATATAAAATTCGTATTTACAACTAAATTCCGCCACTTGATTTTCCACCCTTCAATTTCATTTTAATTAGTTGACATAATTGACACCTTGGGCTGCATGCTACTGCAAATAAGAATTCTATATTTAGATGTCTTCCTTTCATATAGTTAAAAAAAAAAAAAAAAAAAAAAAAAAAAAAAAAAAGAAAAGAAAAGAAAGGTTGAGTCAGTTGACATCTAGACGATAATCTCTTTTGTATTCGATACAACTAGAGGATAAACTCTTCTAATCGATACACCTAGAGGATAATCTCTTTTGTATTCGATACAACTAGAGGATAAACTCTTCTAATCGATACAACTAGAGGATAAACTTTTCTAATCGGTACACCTAGAGGATAAACTTTTCTAATCGATACACCTAGAGGATAATCTCTTTTGTATTCGATACAACTAGAGGATAAACTTTTCTAATCGGTACACCTAGAGGATAAACTTTTCTATTCGATTTTCTCTTTCTTCCAGGTGTTTTCTTTTACTTTTTCTGTAATGGTGACGCTTAACGGCTTGAAATAAAATGTGTGTGCCTGTATCGAAGCTCTTCCCGTGCTTTCACAAAAATAAAAATTTATAATGAAAATGGCCCATGCAGGTCTCGAACCTGCGACCTTCGCGTTATTAGCACGACGCTCTAACCAACTGAGCTAATAGGCCGGTTGATGCCAGATGTGAAACTTGTTAATTATTTTATTTGATAAGTACTTATTTTATGTTTTTTCTAACGAAATTAACCCCCTGACCCGTCTCAATAAACTCGTTATCCCGTAAGCGCCCCTATTCTTCTTCGTCTTCCAAGTTCCAAGTTCCACCCACAGAAGACCTCCCACCGAAACTCCAAGAAATGGGTTTTGCTGGTTCGTATTTCAATATCTGTTTTTCAAATTCAACCCAAAATGCTCTTATGGGTAGCAAGAGGGGTCTTGGAGAGCTATCTCAGGTATCATCACATCCTTCCGTTTAAATTTACCCACCGTTCCCACATGATACCAAATTTGCAGTTGCAAAAAATGTTTCACCAGATGGACTGTCGCGAAGAAAGAAACGAAGTGACATATAATGCTTATGCAATGGGAAGAACAGAGACGTTCGGTACTACTGAGGAAACGAGCCAGAGTTTCTGCCGGAGGAGAGGTTGCTGGAGATGGAAGATAGTTCTGAAAAGTCGAAATTACAGGCGAAAATCCCGGCAGAATCCCTACGCATAAATAAGTTCGTCCCCAACGATTTCGGATTGTTTAGGGAAGGGCTTTCTGTGAAACTGTGAAAGGGTGAAATTTAAAATAAAGGGTAGTTTACAGTTTACTCAGTTGGTATATATGATTACCAAGAAAAAAAAAAGTTGGTATATATGTAATTTGAGCAAAACTTCAATGGATAAGCTTATCTCAGAAGAAGATCCTCTGTATAAGTAGGTAAGCCATGCAGCAGTCTGTGTCTGTAAAGATTCTCATCTAAGGGTATAGACTCTTGTGTACGTAAAGATTCTTATCTAATGGTGTACACTCTATAGAACGTGGCCTACCCCCAAAGCCACCGTGTTACGTGATAGCTAGAAACTCCCGCGGCAACCAACGTCATGCCACACGCTCTTCGTGAAACGGAAAGGCCATCAGTAGAGATTATCGAAGACAGATCGGAGAAACAGGTGTTCTTCTTCTTCTTCTTCTTCTTCTTAAATGGAAATTTCATTTCCGCAAAGAAAAGCTGTATCCGCGGACCAATTCTCAATATCTTTCTATTACAGTAGAGCTCATCATCTTGTGGACCAGGTGAAGTTTTCTTCTTCTTTTCTTTCCCTCTTGTAGTCCTTATTTTCTGTCTCTCCTTCCTTCCTACTGATATTAATTTTCTCCCTTCTTTTCTGTTGGTGTTTTCTTATTTCTTCTCCACTGTTTCATCGTTCTCTCTTTTTTTCTTTTTTTTTTTTGGGTCAACAAAAGAGATATTTCTTCTCAATTAGGCCAGGGATGAATAGAAATGATCTTTACACAACTCTTGACAGCTATTGCAGGCATGTTAAGAGGCATGTCTCCCTCTTAACTTTTTGATTTCCTTATGTTGAATGGACTCTGTATTCCTGAGATTGACTCCCATTAATAACCCCTTAGTTGGTTACCCATATTCTCTCTGTATCTGGTTGATTTTGGGTTTTTGGATAGCTATGTTCTCTTTCTTGTGCAGGGGTTGGGTTATTTTTTGGCCCTTCAATTTCCAATCAAGATTGTTAGAAATATTCATGTGATTTAACTTATGGGCTGCTGTCTGAAACACCCATATGCTTTGTGTCTTGTTCATGAAACTGTAGTTGGCTAGTTACTGATGTCTACCATAAAGGCTGAGTAGTTTCATGTGAACTACAGACTTTTGAAAAAACCACCCTGCCATTGAAGTAACTTTATTGCGCATGTCAACAATTCCCTAGAACATTTGACAAACTAAAATCATTCTAATCTGTGTTCACAGGCTCGCCGAGATTTTATCTCTACATGAAAGTTA
Organism: Hakea prostrata; assembly: GCF_041222555.1. Classification (NCBI taxonomy): domain Eukaryota; kingdom Viridiplantae; phylum Streptophyta; class Magnoliopsida; order Proteales; family Proteaceae; genus Hakea; species Hakea prostrata. The sequence continues at coordinate 8,027,041 of NC_142602.1, read as the reverse complement.
TAACCTACTATTCAGAAGAAAAGCTTCGTCATAACAAGGTATATGTTCAATTCATTGTCACGTGATTTGTTTTTGAAACTACAAAATCTATACAGTAACTTATAAAACTGAAAACATTCTTCTTAATGTATTTTCATGGCATCACTTGCTCTTAACTCACAAGTTTTATCACTTGGAATCTCTGAGTAGAAGCCTTTTTTTATTATTGTTTATTCTATTCCAAAACAGAATAAATCAGGATTTCACCCGAGAACTTGAAAGTTGAAACAAATGATTGACCATCATTCCTGGCCTGAAAAGAATAATTCCTTTTCCAGCATGACTGAGAGGAAGGTACCAACAGGGGATTCATTGTTTTGTCTGAACAAATGAAATTAGTCTAAAGCTTCAATTTCGCCATCTACTGTCAAATCTTCTTTGAGGTTCAACCATCTGCTTCTATTTTTGGCACTACTTGGTTTGTGCATCTTAAGGTGAAGATTTTCTCAGTGTAATGTGTTTATTGCCTTTTTTCGTCAAGTTGGCTTAGAAATTGATTCTTCTTTGATATATTTTGAAGGAATTTACTGGTACAGCTGGTTGAGATATTGATTTAGCTTTGTACTGTAAAGTTGAGATTGCTGAGTGAGGGATCAGGCTAGTTCCCTTTGTCTCACTGTACACTTTCCAATTATAAAGGAACTCTTTCTGATAAAATGTACATTCTTCTGCAGGTTGCACATAGCTGTTCAGTAGGAACAAAAAGTATGAGGTAATGCTTATCTACATTGTTCAGGAAATGTTGTCTTAGAAAACTTAGGTGAACATGCAAAAGGTCAATACGGTGCTTTCTTGCAAACACAGGACTCTCTTGCAAAGGTGCATCTTTTGATGTTACGTAATTTTTTAATTTTTTTTAATGTATATTTTCTGTGGCGTATGATAGTTTCACCAGAGTTTATGAGGAAGAAACTGGGTCAGTACCTGCTTTTACAGTGGATACGACCGCTGCTAAGGATTGGAATATTTATGTGCATAAAGTCAAGTCTTCTCCTTCTCCTAGTCTTTCTTGCATACATACAATGCCTTATGCTGGCTATGTTTCACATCTCACTGTTGATGATTCAAAGTATGGAAACTCAAGCTCTTCGAATGAGACCTCAGAATCTGTGGTCCTTAAAGATGTACACATTGTAAGACCTCAAGTACTCTCTCTCTGAATCTGTGTGTGATTAGTTGAAGTATGGATCCATCTTTCCTTCCCTATAGAGGCAGACCACTAATCGTCCAATAATTTTTACCAATCAGTCAGCGAGGTTGATGGAAGATTTTCTTGAGCTTGCTAGAGATAACACGGACAAGGATCTAGAGACTTGTGGGATTCTTGGTGCTTTTCTTGTAAGGTCCATTAACTTATAAATGACATGTTTTATATTATTATAGAAGCAGCTTATTCTACCTTGTATTTTTCTTACTACTCCCCCTTGATCCTATGTTCTGATCAAGTGAGAAGCCTGCTTAAGGCATCAAAATCTACAAAAAATCACCTCATGTGCGATGATTACTATCTGGCCATTTCATTCTTTTCAAGCATTCTACAGTTCTTTTGACAGCATTGTCCATTTATTTATGTAGGCTTCTCTATGCTTTCATTTAGTCTCTATTGTTCTATTATTTGGAGCCTCCAACATTGATAGCATGAATCGGAATCTGATAAATTTGTTTCACTTTTATACCTCCTTTTCTTTCTCCAAGGCATAGGGATTGTATGAGGGTGAAGAGGCATCAATCTTCATTCTAACGTTATTCACTTCCTTGTTTCCTGAATGCAGAAGAAGGGGATCTTTTATGTCACCACTTTGATTGTTCCTAGTCAGGAATCTACTTCCAGTACTGTAAGTCTCTCTGAGCTTTCTAGCCAACTTGCTTTGGTGCAAAGTTTATAGCACAGTCGCTTGGTCAGTATTTGGTATTGTATAGCTGCCATAATTTATGCTAATCAACCTGTCTTGCTGGTTAACAGTGTCAAGCACTAAATGAGGAGGAGATTTATGCAGTACAAAATGAGCACTCCCTCTTTCCCATTGGCTGGATCCATGTATGTGTCGTTTCTGTTATATCTATTTTTCCCTGTAAGATATTCCATTCTTGCTTCAAGCATGTTTTTGGAAGCTTTTCTGTTGCTTGTTGGCAATTCTTCCCTGTTCTGTTTCGATGCTTGTCCTGATAGACTTTTTTTTTTAGTGTGTCATGCCCTTGTGGGGAAAAAATGATCCTCTGAAATATCTCTAGACTTTGACATCAATGCTGAAATGTGTGATTTGAGACCGTAGATGAACGATTAGCATCTTTTGATTAGGTATTTGCATTAACAAATGTAACACCACAGTCACACAGGTAGAGCAGAGGCATTATATCATATTAGAATTAGCCACAGATTAATAATAGAGGGAAAACATTCACACCTAATCACATTTTATTATTTTCCGTGTGTTCTTTCTAAGATATTATTACAGATCTAAGTTATCAAATGCTCTGTGAACACTAAATTCAATATGAAAAAACTTGGACAAATTTGAGTTTGCAGAATGTCAGATTCCCTCTTTATGAGTTTATTACTCTGATATTGTAACGTCAATACTAAAGCAATCTTCTTTGGACCACCACGATGACCACCTACCCAGAGATATGAATGAAACCATTCTACAACTTTTCCGAATTGGCGCATATTATTTTTGAGGCTACATTGCATCTCTTTCTATGAAGTGAAAAATGTTTCCTGTAGTTTATCGCAATGGCTGAATCTTAATGTAAATAACTAGCTTTTTGGTCAGTCTCTGTGATATAAAGCATTAGGTAATGATGTTACTGAATATGTAGTGGTTCTGTTAGAACTTAGTACTCAGCTTCTTCATATTTGTTTTCAGACACATCCTTCTCAGAAATGTTTTATGTCGTCTGTAGATGTGCACACGCATTACCCATATCAGGTAACCCTTGACTGTGTTACCCCTCTTTTCGCTCTCTCATGATCTTGCAATCATATTGTCTGATTTTCTTGAGGTGCATTTCTTGCGAGTAGATACTTTGTCAACCTTGATCAGACTGCTATCTCTATGGATCACTAAAATTTGATCTTGCATGGGATGTTTGATATGATTCATCAACGAAATAGGGTTTGGAGTCACAACTTGTGGCTGTCTGGTGAACGTTATTAACAGATTCGCTGCTACTATTATGTTATAAAAGTTATTTTTCAACTTTCAGACAAATCGTTTTGGTGAATTCTTCCAAATAAAACAGTAGTTGAAGATCCTGCAGCTTTTTTTTGGGATTAAAGAACCATATAAAGTCATATCTTATCTCCTCTGGCAGGTAATGTTGCCTGAGGCTTTTGCCATTGTCATGGCTCCAACTGATACCTCAAGGTGCGCTCTCTTCACTTGAATGCTGTAGATTGATAGCTTGACACCATGCAAATTTTGTTTGATGACATGTGTCTTGCACATTGATAATTGGACAACCTGGCAGAATAGGTTCTATTTATACTCTAAAACCTATGCTCTCAAATATAAATTGATGGATGTATACATAATTATTCATAGTTACATTAATGACCCTGAGAATAGAATCCTGGTAAACACTTTCATGGTTCATGAGGATCACTAAATTCTAGATGTGTGCTCAAGTATTTTGAATCTTGAAGCACCCCAGAATAGTTATATGTGTTTGAGTTCATTGATTCTTCGAAGCCCCTGAATAGTGAATAGCGGAAAATGTCTTATCTGAGTTAGGTACTATGATGTTGATTCTTACAATCACATGTGCAGAAAGAATATCTGGCTGTTAATTACTAGGACTGTTCTTTGTCTTAAATTTCTGAATGTTCGCTGCCCCTGTTTCTGTTTCTTCCATCATATGATGTGTGTGCGTTTGTGTGCATGCTCACTGTCACATTTCAAAATATCTCTGACAAAACTCATGTCCATACCTTCCAAAGTGAAGTAGCTTTGTTGGTTCTGTGATGAATGACTCGACACAATCTTGTCCAGTGAGCTCAGAGAAGAATTGTTACTCTTTAATTGATTTGTTATAGTGCATTTGCTGAAATCATCTTGCTCTTTCAACAGGAGCTATGGAATATTTCGTTTGACTGATCCAGGTGGCATGTCTGTCCTGAAAAGTTGCCAAGAGAGGGGATTTCATACTCATGAGGAAACACATGATGGGAGTCCACTTTATGAGCATTGCTCTAATGTTTATGTCAATCAAAATCTCAGGTTTGAAATCATTGATTTACGCTGATCGGTGGATGCTTACATTAGCTGCTTTCAAACTTTACCAGGCTATCGAATTTGTGTTATTATTATCATTGTTATTTTTCTTGGTGGTCTGGGGAAGAAGTGTTCTTCCACAAAATGACAAAACCAAAACATATGATGTCCAACAGATCCTTTTACTCTTCCACAAAACCAAAACATGTCCAACAAACCCTTTTACTAGGTACATACGTGTAAGGAACGCAATTGTATCTCTTTGCCTTTTCATATAATCTGCCCAGTCCAGTTTTCAAGATGAGCAGACAGACCAATCTTACGAATCTAATAGAAGCTACTGCGCAAACACCTCTTGTGACAAGAAAATTGCTTCTAATGCATGACAAAAATAAAATTTTGAAAACCATGTCGATGGTTCTGAGCAAAATGCCTGTCAAACAATTGATCACCCACTTCAGGTGTGGACAAAGATGGGAGGTACTGGTGGGCACCCACACAGCCACACTAGAAAAGCAAGCAGCGGCAAAATACGAGCTTTAAAAATGACATCCTTTACAGGTTACAGGGCATGCGTAAGGAAGTTTATTATTGTTTCACACGTTTGTCCAACGTAAACCTGTAGATGACTTTAACCACCCCACCCCCCAAAAAAGAAAAAAAGAAAGAAAGAATCTGTAGAACGCAGCATGCACCTCCTTGGAAAGTTGCAGCAAGCCTTCTGGGCGTTGAAAGAATAGGCTCCCCGTAACTATGACAGCCTGACACGGCTGCTGCTATGCAGAGCTATGATCTCAGGAATTACCAGTTTGATATCTACATGAGACCTTGCTTGCAGAAGGAACCACATTACTGGAAACTAACATATACAACATTCGTTCATGTGGATAGTGACGAATGATGAACTCATTTGGGGGAGAGGCTGATTGGAGAGATAGAAAATGCCATACATCGAGCTGCTTTTGCCAATAGAAAACGTTCATTTTCTGTTAGTGGTCTCTCGATCACCTTCACAATCATGGCATCCTACAAATTAACCATGCATGATAAGTACATCTCAATCAGCATGAGAAATTGGATATTTAAAAAGAAAAAAAAAGGCATATTTATGATCCCTCCGGGAATCTATGTTTTCTGTTAGAAAAGATTGGTGCCCTTCCGTAGTACTCATTCTATAATTCAGGCAAGAAAACTTACCTTCTCTTGTTGCATAATCTTAGGTCTCACACTGGCAATACCCCCAACTGTAATTACATTGTTTACGTTTCCACGTTCATCCCTTTCTGTTGGAGAATCTGGCGAGTTCCTCCAGTTCCCATTGACAATGAATTTATAGTAGTACCTGGAGTTAATGAATGCATTTAGTTTCTAGAAATCAGCAAACGATTCAAACTGTTTCCATAATGTACTAACACTTAAACCAATAAAATCCTGCGCTGAAGTTTTGGGTGCTTATGTTTTAAAAGCGCCTAGTAAAGAAAAAGGCTATCACATGCATTAACTCAGGCTAAAGAATCTGAAACACACATAAGTGTAACCCCACATTTTGATGCTTTCGTGTGTGGATGTGCCTAAGTTAATAGAATATTCAACATCAAATATGTTGTATGGGCTGAAACAGGCATCATGAACTCAGTTGGTCAGGTCGCTGAAGTTGTTCCAGGGTTTGGCACATAGTAGTATTAATCATTTTGTATTTTTCCGACATCCAAATGCTTATTCTTGCATGTGTGGATGCTATTGTCATTACATGAATGACTCCTAAGCAATGATGAAGTTAAAGATGCATACAGTAGAAACTTCAGACTCGAGGTATGGAAAGAATTAAATATTTCTTGGGTGTGAACTTAAAAGGAAATGAATTTCATATATACAGCAAAAGTATATTTTCATCTTCTCTCATATACATGACCATAGGTGGTGAATTAACTACTTTATGTAAATTTTGACAAGTAAAGTTATAAGGGCAGAATAGTATTTTCTTATGTTTTATTTCAATTTTAAGTGTCTTCATATTAGTAAATTAGTTTCTACATTGAACTAGAACTCAGTTAGGAGTTCAAATAAGATTAGAACTCAAGCTTGTTATATATGAATAAGTCTTTCCACTCAAGGGCCGACACCTAACTTTGATATGATTAATAAAGCTTATTAGTTCAAGTATTCTTGCTACGGTTGAATTGACAGCCTAGAAACTCCATCCCCATTCAATCCAAAGCTTCACAAGGCTCCCCCGTCCAGAAATCTGGCAACCTACACTCCATTCCCCTTCTGATGTCACTCTTTTTCTTGTTTTTAAATTTTCAATTTCTCAAGAAACAAAAAATTCAAGGTCAAATATACACCAATCTAACTGTAAAAGCTGCCCAACACGTTAGGTACATCATCCCCCAACCTTAGTGACCTCAGATCCTAATTTTATCCCATTCTAACCATCTAAATGTCAGACATACAGATTTTCTTGAATTTTGTGTACTCCTTAAAAGCCCCGGTCAAGAATACTCATATCTCTATATTATTACCTACATGCCAGACATACAGATTTTCTTGAATTTTGTGTACTCCTTAAAAGCCCCGGCAAGAATCCTCATATCTCTATATTATTACCTACATGCCCTCAAGTTTTAACCCACTCTGACACCTGCAGATTCTAGTTTCCCATTTCAAGGAATTTATCCCATATCTCTTATGAGATGGTCTAAGTATCCCTACTATCCTAGATATCATTTTGTTGGATTCTATTTAGGAGTCTAATAAGAATTTGTATAGGAGTTAAATTAGAGTTTGTATTCATATAAAATTCTATTCCTTGTAATAGTATACTTTTCACTTAATTATAAATAGAGAGCTTGAGATCATTGATCAACAAGCCATTCTACCAATTTCATATTTCTCAACATGGCATTAGAGCCTAATCTCGATTAGGGAATTAAGAAAAAAAGGGAAGAGTGTCGAACTTACCTCCTCGCCTCTCTTGCTGTCTCTATCGTAGAAAAGGATCGAAACCCATCGTTTTTTTTCTAGCAGTTCTTCAAACCAATCAATTCTTCAAACCAATCTCTGTTGTAGAAAAGGATCAAAACCCATCGTTTTTTTTCTTCTTTCTAGCAGTTCTTCAAACCAATCGATTCTTCAAACCAATCGAGTAACCATCGAAACTCATCGCCCTCTCTGGCTGATATTCAGTACCGTTGCATTCAAATCGACAACACCAAGAATAGAAAAAAAGGGAAAGAAGAAGAGAAGAAGAAGCCTGCAATACCGCTGCTCCTGCAACTTTTTTTTCCGCTGATTTCTCTGATTTCTCTTATTCTACATCTGAAGCCTGGTTCTTCATCTGAAGCCTGCGATTGAGGTTCTTCGATTGGGATTCTACGATTGAGGTTCTTCGATTAGGGTTGTTCTTCTTAAGCCTGCGATTGAGGATCGATTCTTCATCTGAACCACTTCAATTAGCCCAAACAAAATAGATGCTTGAGGGTTATTTTGGTAAATTTGCATTGTAGGGACTTACATGTAAATTTATATAAGTTCTAAGATTTATTTGCAAATTTAGATTTTTCAGGGACATAATTGTCATTACTGAAAAAGAAGAAGAAAAAAAAGGATGGGGGTATTTATAATTTTTTTTGTTTGACTGTTACATTCTGCGACATTTCAGTTACTTTGAAGGGGTGAAAACTGAAGAACTGTAGACAATTCTGTCAACATGGCAACCACCGATGGTACTACTACTCCCCCTTCGATTTCTGAACCATGTGAAGAACCTAGCCAAGGGAAGACCACTCTTGTGAGACACACTGTTTGGGTCTTTCAAAACCAGATTGACCAGAATAAAGAGGTGCAGACTTATCAGAGGAAGAAATACAACCGGCTAAAGCAGGTGGAGAAAGGTGATACGTTACCACTTCAGTCTCCTGCTCCAGAATCAGATTCTACTGAGGTATCTTCTTCTGATCTTCCTATTGCTGTTAGAATAGGGGCCAGATCTTGTACTCAACATCCCATAGCTAAATATGTTTCTTATAACTCTTTGTCTAACCCTACTGTGCTTTTATATCCTCTCTGTTCATCGTATCTGTTCCTAAAAGTTGACAGGAAGCCTATGCTGATAAGAGATGGAAGGAAGCTATGGTAGAGGAAATGCAGGCAATGAAGAAAAATGACACTTGGGAGCTGGTTACACTTCCTTCAGAAAAAAAACCAGTGGGCTGCAAATGAGCATTTGTGGTTAAACAAAATATGGATGGATCAATCAACAAGTTGAAAGCTAGACTAGTTGCAAAGGGGTTTACCCAGACTTATGGGATTTATTATCAGGAGACCTTTGCCCCTGTTGTGAAACTAAATACTGTCAGAGTTCTGTTGTCTATAGCTGTGAACAAACACTGGAACTTGCACCAACTAGACGTAAAGAATGCCTTCTTACATGGGGAGTTAGCAGAAGAGGTCTATATGAAAATCCCACATGGTTTCTCTGATGACAATACTGCAGGGAAAGTTTGTTGATTGAAGAGGTCACTTTATGGGTTAAAACAATGTCCTAGATGCTGGTTTGGACGCTTCCTGAAGGCAATAACTTCTATTGGGTACAAGCAAAGCAATGCTGATCATACACTATTTGTCAAGAAGTCAAGTACTAACATCACACTTCTCATTGTCTACGTAGACGATATTGTCATCATAGGGAATGATGATGAAGAAATTCAAAAGTTAAAGGACTTTCTTGGCAGAGAGTTTGAAATTAAAGATCTAGGGAAGTTACAGTATTTCTTAGGGATTGAGGTGGCTCGATCAAATAAAGGTATATTCCTATCCCAAAGAAAGTATGTCCTAGATCTATTATCAGAAGTGGGAATGTTGGGGTGTAAAACAGTTGATACCCCTATTGAAGCTGGAGCTAAACTTAAAGAAAAAGAGGGAGAACCAATGGACAAAGGAAGATACCAAAGGCTGGTAGGGAAGCCTATTTACTTGTCCCACACCAGGCCAGACATCGCTTACGCTGTAGGTATAGTGAGTCAATTCATGCATGATCCATATTTAGCTCATATGAAGGCTGTTACCAAAATACTACAGTATTTGAAGGGAACTCCTGGAAAAGGAATACTTTTGTCACCCACTGATAATCTAAAAGTAGAAGCATACACTGATGCAGACTGGGTTGGATCTCCAGACAGGAAGTCAATTTCAGGTTACTGTACCTTTATTGGAGGTAATCTAGTTACTTGGAGAAGTAAAAAACAGAATGTGGTAGCTTTATCTAGTACTGAAGCTGAATATAGAGCTATGGTTCGTGGAGTTTGTGAGCTACTATGGTTGAAAGGCTTGCTGCTAGATATTGGAGTCCAAGTTCCAAACCCTATGATGTTATATTGTGACAACAAGGCTACTATTAGTATTGCTAATAATCCGGTGCAACATGATCGAATTAAGCACATTGAAATTGACAGGTTTTTTGTCAAAGGAAAGTTGGAACAAGGGCTTATCTGCATGCCTTTTGTAAGATCTGGAGACCAAGTAACAGATGTTTTCACTAAGGGTTTGAAAGAAAGAGATTTCCTTCCTATTGTAGGCAAGTTGGGCATGACTAATATCTATGCCTCAACTTGAGGGGGAGTGTTGGATTCTATTAGGAGTCTAATAAAAGTTTGTATAGGAGTTAAATTAGAGTTTGTATTCATATAAAATTCTATTCCTTGTAATAGTATACTTTCCACTTAATTATAAATAGAGAGCTTGAGATCATTGATCAACAAGCCATTCTACCAATTTCATATTTCTCAACACATTTAAAGAGCATATGACTCTTAACCACAAAGCCCTAGCTTAACCCTTTCTCCTAAAACCAAACCTAACCATCCCGTGACTCAACCATTCTATATTAATACTAGCAAAATCATCCCATCACAGTCCCATAATCTAAATTTCAAAAAACCCTTTCTTGGTCCTGTATGAGTTGGTTCTCTTAAAGATCTAGGAAGAAGTGGCCCTCATTCAATTAAGGCTGCACCAGGGTTATATAACATGTAATATAAAATCATTAAGGCATATAAATGAAAATCAAGTGTATCAAATACATCAAATAACTTAAATGTCATCAAGATAACATTCATATGAGTATTACAATCTTGACTTTCGAGAATAGAATGATAAAAGTATACAACTGTTAGAAATTCTATATAAGTCATTAACGCATAAGTTCATAAGACAAGTAGATGATGATTGAGCTTCGTTTGATGTTGTAGATTTGCTAAGAGTAGTTGCAAGTGAAACTTTGGCTGAAATCCGCAAAAAATTGGGCAAAAATTGTGAGTTCCAGTGAGATTTGGGGCGAGATATAGCGAGATATTCCATTTCGCAGATCTCGCCCTTGATCTCGTCTCGGTTTATGAAAAAACTGAGATATCTCGCGAGATCTCCCACCATGTTATTAACATTCTGTAACTTTCAACTAAAAGAGCCTAAATACCTACACAATGCCTAGGCAAGACAACTATAGTGTGCACCACACAGGCCATTATTCTAAGATACAACTAACGAATAGAACAGAGCTGTTGTTTCCAATCCTATTAGAACTCATCATTGATTTCTGCTCTAAATTGGAGTCTTGACATATTGACACATGAGATTTTGAGTTTCTAATTGCTAAAAGAAAGATAATCTAAAGTGTACAAAGAAGATTACCAGTAAGCATTACCATCGCATTTAACAGTAATTCACCAGACAATGAATATGTAAAAAAGAAATGTTTGAAATAACAATGGACTTTAATGACTCATGGGAACTATGAACTGATGTTTAAAATTCAGCCTTCATCTTCAATTAACCAATAATATCAGCAAATAATGAACCTTTTAAGTGCAGCGACCAGCTTAAGTGTGAACTAGTAGAAGTAAATGGAAATGCACTGTAAAACCTTATATATTCAGACTCCTTTAAAAGGGGAGAAAATAAAAAGAGGGGGTGTGGGTTGGCAGGGGGAAGGTTAAAAAGCGTATCGAACTCACTTTCCATGTGGAAGTCTAACTTCGGCTTCATATCTAGATCCACCCTTGTGGACTGCTTTAATTGGTTCTTTCCAACTTTCAGTAAAATCTCCAACCAAGCTCACATCTTCCCCCTATTTAATACACACAGCAATTGATTTGGAAATGTATTAACATTTTATCAGATAAATATTTTTTTGAAAGAACAAATTAAGCTCAATATGTTTTGAATCTTCAAGTTCAGTCTCCAACAAAGTCGAAAAGAAGTTCTACCTCTTGGCCATTCCAAACAAAAGTCACAGCATGGGTTGCAGGTCCATCATGCTTTCCATTTTCTACCATGGCAACTAGATCCCATGTTGCCCAGGCAATTGCTGCTCTGCATTCAAAAATCCATTATTAGGCTGTGTATCTAAACAAACGAACATGTAACAAATGTGAATGCTTTTACCCACACAATAGACTCATAAGTCATAATGGTAAAACCTAAAACCCTCAACTTGAAGAGCAATACCAAAAGTAGTTCTAAGCCCAAGCTTTAAATCTTTTCAACAATACCACAGTGAAAGTGATCTGAAACCTATGTCTTATAGAAAATCTGGAGAAAACAATCAACCATAATGAACTCTAGCGGCTGGGGTAGAATAATGGTTTTGATTTCTTATTCCTGGTTTGTATTCTCCATCATCCATACGCATTTATGTATACTTTAGTCCTGAGTTTCCCAACACATCAGAGTTGTATGAGCCATTCTCCTAAATAGTCGTTAAGCATATCTACATTATAAGAAAATAAATAAATTTATGCGAAAAGAACATATTCCTATCTACAAACTGCCAAAATGACAGGATATACAGTGCAACACCTCCGACCAAGTTTCTATACTTGGAGAATCATGCCAAATCCCTCTCAGGATACTATGAACCATCACATGCATAAACAGCTGACCTATGCCATGTCATGCAACCTCAGGTTCAAAAACCACAATGACAGAAAAACTTATGCATGTTAGTGCTACAAGGCTGGCAACCTTTAAGCGTAAAGCAGTTGAACAAACAGGGGATAAGCTGAGATTTTATACCAAAAGGAAAGGGTAACAAGGAAACTAACAATAACGTGGATAAGGTATGAACTAACACAAAGTTTAAGGATAATTTTCGAAGGTAAAAAAATAAAAAGAGTAGAGTACTGAGAATAATTCTTCCTTCTTCACAGTCTCCTAGTAACTCACCCAAGAACCAGGACTGAAGAAATAGAACTACTCCCCCCCATGTTTACAAATCATGCAAAACTTTGAAATTGGATTTGTAACCTCAAAAACTCTTACCAAAACCCAAACACCAGTCACAAGGGCATGTATAAGGTTTGACCGTAGGGGGCATGTATAAGGTTTGACCGCAGGAGGGATGGGCAGTAATGTCAGAAGCAAGCCACTTGCAGGCAAGGATCAACATCTCAGATGCAAATGCTGGTTTTGACCAGCTAGAAGCCGAGACATGTCAAAACCAGGGATACTTGCGCTGAAGCCCAACATTTCATGGGATGGCTGAAACTGGTCAGAACTACTGAAACTTGTCAAAACTTGCAAAACTACCGCAATTGGGTAGAGTTGAAACTGGTCATAACTTGGTATTTATTGGTCCAAACTACAGGAATTTCCGAAATATTGGCAAAACCTACAACTGGAATTTCCAAAATACCGTCAAAACCTGGGACTCTTAAACTAACTCCTAGTTTCCTCACTGTTTCTCAGAAAACCAAGATTTTGAATCATCCTGGTGGAAAATTGAACTATTCTTGCAGGTTATAATTCTAATTACTAGGGGAATGAATGGGAAAGATCAAAGATGCCATAGGAAGGTGAACTATTACCCGTAGATATCAAGCAGTTGAATTGCGCAGGGGTAATTGCAGAGAACTCAATCAAAACCTAATGGTACAACCAATGCACCGACCTAGAAGAAGGTAACCGCACTACATCAATTGAAGAAGAAGAAACGGCATGAAGGGACAATAAAATAAAGAACAAGGAATTACAGAAGATAGAATAAGTAAAAGAACAAAGGGATGGGCCTTGCACAATGGTTGGTGGACCATTGTAGCCTAAAGTCATGGCATAGAAACAGCTTATCGGCAAAATTTGTTGAGGTAAGCTGTGTAGGAAAATTGCCCCCTAGACTCAGCTTGTGCAGAAGCCTTTCAACACCAGTTCACCCTTTAAAATAAGTAAAAGGACACCAAACCTGACGTAAGACTGAAGGGGGAGAGAGAGTTTCAGCAGAGGAGAAGAACCCATAGTGTAATCACATGTAACTCATAAAGGAAAATAGTCATTCCATTCTCTTCCATTGAAAGTGCTAATTGCAACATCATCATCCAAGCCTTATTCTAACTAAAAACAGGGTCACTACGTGATTCCAGTAAGAGATAATAGATTAAAAATAAATACAAAAATGAGGAGGGGAGAACAAAATGGACAAAACTAGATGGTTGTCAGTCAAAGAAAGTGGAGGTACATAGAACACTTATACAAACTCTTGGGCATTGACCCATCTTAGCTACATAACACTTCTTAACTGTCTTAAAATGCTCTCTTTGAGGTCATAACAGGAGCAAGGCCTAAGCCAAGCATGTGTTTCTACACCACCATTCCTATGGTTATCTAAGTGCTGCCCCTGGTTCCTTTGGTTTCCAGAATTGTGATAATGTCCTCCTCCAGACTGGAACCCTGAAGTCCTTCACTGCGAATCGCCATACCACCTCAGATGACTTTCTCTTAGTTTATCATTAATCAAAGCTGCTCCCAACCCAGCTTGAATATGATCATTCATAATTTCCCACCCATCCATCTCAACATCTAAGTATCTACATCACCAAGTATATATTATATGGCAATTCATTAATGCCCTACACTTTGACCCATACATCATACATGGTCTAAGGATAGTCACAAAGATTTTTCCTTTTATCTTTAAAGGGATACAAGGTCACACTGCATTTTGGTCATGCCTCTCCACTTCATCCACCCAATTTTGATCCTATATGTTACATCATCATATAAGCCCCCTTTCTTTTAACAACTGTCCTAGATGCCTAAGGTTGTCACTTTATGGGATCTTCTTCTCCTTAATTCACCACTTCATTATCCGACTGAAAGTTGCTGAAGTTAAACATCATGTTTTTGTCTTGCCTCTTCTTACCTTCAAACCCCCTGAGCCCAAGGATGATCCTCATACCCTACTTTGGTAGTTGGGTCTTTGCTCATTTACCAAAAGAATATCACCTACAAAGATCATACACCAAGGGACCTTCCCTTTTATGTTTCTAGTCAAATTATTCATGATAAGCAAATAAATAAGGGCTTAAGGCTGGTCCTTGGTGTAGCCCCTACTATTCTAACAGAAGTCAGCACACCAGCACGCATATCTTCAATTATGTTTATGTACTAACATGGAAGTATGAATCCATTATCCAAAATATTTCAAATTTAGCTCTTTAGGGACTTTTCATATGCTTTTTCCAAGTCGTAAATACCATACAAAGATCTTTCTTGCTTTTCCATATCTTTCCATGAGTCTTTTAACAAGGAAATTGCTTCCATTGATGATCTCCCTGGCATAACTCTAGATTGGGTTTCCAGTACCATAGTACATATAAATAAAACAAATCAAACTCCTGAAAATCCTTATTTATCTAGCTTCCTGCCAAAATATATATAAAGTTTGCATACTACTATAAAGAAAATAAATATGTATATACCAAGCCCTTTTGGACCAAAAAGTCTGTTGGGCTAGTTGCACCTTAACTTGGGTCTTCAAAGTGAGCCATTAACTGCATCAGCACGTTACTTACACCATATTGAAAATAAATCCGCAAAAGCATTAGTTGGAAGGCTTTTAAAGCACCCTCTAAGAATTAGAAAGTATTTTTAATTCAATAAATCTCTATCATAGAGCCAACTAATCCTTGAGAAAGTATCACAAGTCATTATCTTTATCATCCAATGTTCATTCTGACATGACAAATTAAAAGAATTCAAAATGAGTAGACCACTAACTTCTGTACACCATACTTATTCAGCACAGATATGGGTCCGATAATGAAAAGTTGAAAACTTTATGCAACTATGAAATTAGAAGGTTAGACATGACTCACACAAGGTAGGAACAAAGCCAACTTGTCTTGTTTTATATCAAAGCAATGACCCATTTGGCTGAGGCAAAATGACACATGCTCAGGGTAACTTGGAACTTCAACACAAGTTACACAACTATTAGTTTATTCAACTTTACAATTGTCAAAGGTTTCAAGTCTGGTATTCTGTGGACTGGCTTGTGGTCCGACTCTGAAGGGGGTTGTTTGGATTTTGGCCTATTGGAACTCTTTGTAAACAAATATGAACTTGAGGAAGAGAGCAAATCACCATTTCTCCATTGTTAGTGAAAACTGCTCTCATCTCTCAATGTACATAGGCACCTTTCTGTCATTGTGTGATTGTTTCTCATTCTGTTTCTGTTTTCATTGTGGTTTCTGCATCATGAATAGGGTTTTACTACCACAACAATCAACATTTAAAGAAGAGTGTCAGGTTTGAGAACAGAACCTGTCAGGCCTGCAGGAGTGCAACCCAGTAACAAAATTGTAAGCAGTATGAAGTGAAGTGTCTGTCATCCAGTGCAAGTATGCAATCACGCAAGCTGGGGATCTATCAAACCCAGTAGAACAAGTCACATAAACACGATGATTCTTCTTTAACAGTCGTAATAGAAGCCCAACAGAAAATGGAAGCTTCTTCCTGAAGTTAAAGGAATCCACCTCCCTGCAAAAGAAATAAGAATCAAGGAATTTTACCTTCAACCTATTATTAGTAACAACTATGGCACAAACCAAGAGAAGTGTTACATGAATATGGCAGGAGATTCAAGCACTTATAGATGAACAGAGAATATTTAAAATAAGATAAAAAAAAATTTTAAAGAAAAATCGTGTACTCAAAAGGCAGGGAGGGGGAGGGGCCCTCTTTTGCAGAATCACAAGACGTAAGTTATAAGTATGAAGCTGAAAACAAATTGCAGTACCAAAGAAAGCCTAAATTTTCATTGACCACAGATAAACATATGATGATAAAAGAAATACGGGAGTTCCAACAATTCTATTTCCCACTGGATTTGTAATTCCGTCCTAAATTGAACAATTACATGTATCTCAATCAAGAAGCTCAACATGTGCAACTAATGTGTGCATCACTTTTGTTAATTATCAAAATGTGGCATAATAGAACTTAAAAAATATATATAATTACCTTATAGGATAATTGACCATTAGGATATTAAATTCCTGGCAGGCATCATTGATTTGTTCAGGATCAAGTCCCCAATTTCTGGCTGCAATGTCACTCTGGAAATTCAGTACAGCAGTGACTCCCTGATGTAATGTGAATTTAAATGTTAAGACTTGAGGAGTGAAAGAAAAAGATCCAAACAAGGTGAACATAGAAATGCTCAGGCACACATGTAGCAATTTACTATGGGCATAAATAAAATGGGAAAACAAAGAAGACAAGACGATGCCAAGTATGCAGCAGAGATCATCAAGCACGGTAGATCAACATCAGTGAAAGAGATTACTAAAGTTAGGTGAATCAACACATACATGTGCAAATATGCAGTGATATATATGAAGTTTGTACCTACAATTCTACAAAGCATTTTTGCTTCTAAGTGACACTAGCAAAGAATGGATTACTGAAAAATAACTGAAAAATCTTAAAGCCACAACATACATCGTACAGATACACCTCCAGGCTAGTACCAGCAAAAGGAGCTGGCTGAAAATGGGATAGTAATGCACAGGATCTTCCATCTTGGTAGACCAGATATGAGTTTCTCCAATGAAAATGCAACAAAGGAGAGGGAGGAGAAGGAAAGGGGGCAACCAATGGTAGTAGCAAAGAGTTTACCACCCAAATGTCAAATCCACATGTCACGAGAGAGACTGGGTTCCTAAAGGAAGTTGAGGATCTTAGTTTCTTGGGTTCAATAATGATACTTTTTCCCCTCACTTCACACAAGCAGAAGATCAGCATTGCTTGAGAAAAGAAGTTTCCAAGCCCTCATTATTGATCACAACAAGCAATCTAACCGCGCCCCCCCGGGGGGGGGGGTTCTCAATTGCACATGTGGCTTCTTGATTAAGGGTTGGATTCTGACCCCGGGTGTGACTGAGTTCGAAGCTGAAATACTTTGTAAAACTGTTCCAGGTTTTAGTGGTTGTTTTCCATTTTGAGGCCCAATTGGCCAAACTGGTTCCCAAAACTTCTAGAAATCCTATTCTAGGACTTACACTTAAGACTGTAAAATAACACATACAAAATGGAAGTCTGTATTTGGGAATACCAAAATCTTGGATTCTTTACTCATATCATCTCTTATTGTTGAGGGGCATATTACATGGACAAATTCTTAAACAGGCTCATTAAAGGTCTCCTAATCACTCTAATACACTCTATAAGGTAGATAAACTTGCAATAGAATTGTATGCTAAATTGCTAATCCAACTCAAACACTCAATTTAAATACCCATGTCATGCCATGACATTTCCTCCAATTAATGGGTTTATATATTTGGCTCACAACATCAATAAACCAAAACTAAGAAGCCTAAGGCCAATTGAACCCAACAATAGAATGTCTTCTGAAGCACAATTGACCCAATTGAATACTATAACCGCATAGCACTTGGTACTGATATACTTTTACATGACTGAAAAATATTAGATATTGGTTGTTCTGAGAAGCAGCGTGAGGTGAGTAGGTAGAATACCTTCACTATGGTAGGTGTGAAACCCTACATATCCTCCTTTTATTCCAGTTTCCCTGTCCAGTAATCTATCAATTCCCTGTTCTTCATTGTTCCAGTTCAAATCCAGGTATTGTCAGTACTGTTTGATGTTCATGTAAACAACTGTTACTGCTATTAATCTCCAGTTAATACCAACATTTTTGTTTCAAGTACTGTTAGTGTTTGCAATGATCTGATTTTGACAGAAACATCTACGAATATAAGTCTTCAAATCAGAAGGCCTCTAACCATAAGTTTTCAAATTAATTTATGCTGTCCCTTTCATTATCTGCCCCAGTTAATCCTAATTTGGGTTACATCAGATTGCTGGATTGATAGATACAGTAAGTTGACCTAATTTCTATGTTTTTTCTTCATCACATTTTATTCACTGAATACAATGTTTTCCCCCAATCTCTTCAGTAGGTGATTCTGACATTGTATGCCCTTGATCAGCCCACAAGGACCTCCCCTTGACTTTATTACCAGCACCATTTCTAGGCCATGATAAGAGTTCTTGGTTCATCTATCACTTGTCCACATGTTCTATGTTATAGTTCACTGTGATTCTGACCTGCTTGTTTTGAGCCTAACACTTCGTCTTATACATTACTGACTCTACATTAACCTCCAAAGCTAACTCTTCATTAGAAATTGTGTAAGACCAGCTACCAGTACTAGTGACCAAGGTGTACAGAAACTTTATGAACTAATGAAACTGAAACAATGTTAAACTCAAAATCACAAGGACCCCACTAATATATCAAAGTTGATCTGACGGTCTCAAGGCAAAACCACAACAGATAGTTACTCAAGCGATAGTTCTATGTGATTATGTCATACAACAGCCCATGATGTTTAAATGGTAAAAACCACATAAACATGAATATGAAAGTACAAATGGATGTGCTTGTGGCACAATGGTGGCAGCTCGTATGTAGAGGTAGTAAGACAAGGAAGTTTTAGGTTCAAACCTCCATTCTCCACTCTTACCCCCACCCTCCAAAAAAAAACCCAACCATACCCCATCCCCATTCCCATCCGCTGGGCCTATGGGCTCCCAGTCCTTGTGACTGGTTTGATGATGACTCAAAAAAATTGAAAATGAACACCTAATATGGAAATAGACACAAAGGTTGTTTTGTTGAGTCACAAGCATCAACAAGATCAAGTTACAAAAAGTCAAAGGTATAAGGATTCAAAGTATAACCCATTATATCGAATATGTAGCTGAGGTTTGAACTTTGAAGAGTAAAAGTTGGAATGGAAGGAGTGATATATTTGAAAGGTTCATAGCATATACCTGTTGACTGGACAAAGTCTGGACGTCAAGTCTTGATTGAATGCATGATCCCACATATATTTGCTCAGTAACCTGTAATCAAATCAAATCAAAAGTAATAAAAATGAGAAAAAGAATGAAATACTAGCTGCAACAAGATCAACAGGCATCACATTCAAATAATAAATCAGAATAATTTGAAATTTTAATTTCTGATAACATCAAATTTACAAAGTCTAAATCCCCCAGAAAATAATTGTTGGAGTTCGTAAAAGCTTTCAGCCAAAAATATATAATGCATTAATCATTAGTGGTATGATCCTTGGTGGGAAAGAAATAAGCAAAGGTATGTCGCTTCCATTTTGAAATTCATTGAAGATTCTTGGTGGAAAGAAATCACCAAAGGTATGTTGCCTCCATTTTGAAATGATTAGGGACTGGCGATGTAACGTCCATAAGTGGTTTATTGAATGACACTACATTTTGAACACCAGTCTGCCCCATAAACAGGCACATCAACCAATCCCCTAGTTCAATCTTGGTTTACGTTGCACAATTCAAGTCATCCGTGACCACTCACATGATGACTTAATGAAGACTCAAAGTTGTCCCAAATATATCCATACATGAAGAATAGAAGGCCACTTCAAAGGGATGTTTTCTAATTAGAGTTGGCTACAACTCCCTCCTAGACTGTAGGAGTCAGCCACTCCAAGTTTTAATCGGAGTTTATTATAGGTTTACTAGCAAATAGTTTCTATTTCTAGCATTACCAGGGCTTATGGTCCCTAACTTATTTCAGATTTACTTCGTGTGCAAGTTATCTAAATCCTCTGGAGAGTAAAGATCAGATTACAAATTGAATCCCAATAAGTGATCTACATATGAACCAAAAGTTTTAGCAAATAATTAAAGGAGTTCCTCTTGGGAGTGGGGAGGTGAGAAATGATAACTTCTACCCACATTAAAAAGTAGTACAATTCTTATTAAGTATAAACCATAAAACAAGCAAATCGACAGACCTTGCTATACTGCATACCGAGTGAATGATTATAATAAAGCTCTTCTTTAGATCGATCAAGTGCTTTTATATATTCTTCCAAAGGGAAACTCCCATGAGCCCACTCAACATCACAAGACTCTTCATCGGAGAAAATGCAAACAAGTTGGCTAATTGGTGCAGTAAGTGAGCTATTCTGCTTTTGTGACTCAATATATTGATTTTGATCATTCAAAAGCTTCCATCCTTCTGAGTTTTGAAATTTTGAGGAAAATGTTATAAACCCACAAGTACAAGAGTCCTGAAATGGCCGCAAGTGGGAAGCCAATATCCTTCTATTCCAAGTAGCCAGAGGAAGACGACCTCTATTGAACAAACCATCAGTGTCACTCATTCGAAGCAGTTTTTGAATAGGAAAAGGAGAGAAGGGCCTCTCAAGGACCAGACTGAAAGATCCTTCTTTCTCATCGATGAGTTTCCTGCAGAGAAGTCCATGATTGTGAGGTAACCAAATGAACTCAAACATTAAACCCAACACCCCCCCCCAACAAAAAAAGAAGAAAAAAAGTTACTAGTACCAAAATGAAATGCAATGTGGGTTCCACCAACCAACCAAGCATAATGCAATGGCAGTATTTTTACCAGCCAACCAGTCATACAGTTGGTTACAGAGAAAGGTTCCATGTCCCACCTGTGGGCGCTTCAATGATGTTTGATAACCTGAGTGTAGGTTAATTGGATGGTTCCAAAATATAATAGGTACAGCATTTATTGGGTTGTATGATTGAAGGAATAATAAGCAGATTAAGGCAACTATGCATCATGATTTGGACAGGATTACTTAAATCATCCTTCATACACATCTTGGGATACATATTATCTTTTGTTTCTCATAGTTACTGTCAAAATTAACACCCAATGTTTTCTAAGCAGTATGCATTACTAGTTAAGGAAATAACAGATATTCCTAACCTAATTTTCCTTCAAAGGCCTTAGATATTTATTAATCCATCAAGACTACATGCTAAACTATCTTTCCATGGCTCTCCATGTCGAACCTTGACAAGGAACTAGAAACTTGTGAAGTACGTTGAATGATAATTTGTTAATCATAAAATCAAGGTAGATCGGCTTTAACTCCAAATAGAACCAATAACAAGTAAAACCATACTGTGCATCCCCGATGTCTTTGATCTTATGGAACTTGCGACCCGATCCATCACTTGCCTGTTTCAAGGTGTCACCTACCATAATTATCCTCGATCTCTCAGCATTGCCCTACAAACAGGATTTAGAATGCCAATAATCAATGAAAAAGAACCCTTCAGTATACAATAACAGTATAAGCCATACGAAACCAGAATTGAACGGGTTGCTAAGCCACTCGCCAAGACAAATTTAAAGAATTCAATTCAATCGACCCCAGACAGAGGATTTTGCAACAGAATAGGACATTCTGGACTCAAAAGATTGAGTAGTTGCAGAAAGAACGTACCCCTTTCTTGAGAGCGTGAACGAAGACCTTCCCGTCGACGGAAAGTGCGAACCGTATTCCCAGTGGCTTCTTAAGTATGACCATATACTCATTAAGATTCAAATTAAACGAGGGATAATCCGACACCGATGGAATCGAATAAGCATAAAGTCTCGTTGACCTTCTATAGCAATGCAATTTCTTCCTCGCAGTGACTCCAGAACCTAACGAGGGGTAATCCGACACCGATGGAATCGAATAAGCATAAATTCTTGATATTCTTCCATCACAATTGAATTTCTTCCTCGCAGTAACCTCAGAACCTTGCTTAACCAAATACAGGTTTCTACCCCAAAAAGAAGAATCCAACGCAGGTTGAGCAATATTCTCCATCGCATCAGAATTGCAGAGAAATGAAGATTGATTGGAAATCATGCAACTGGAGAGTTGCAGAGCAGACATGGCGAATGAATTCCGCGAGGAACTGATCTTCGAAACAATCAAGAAACCGAAGCGTCCGGATCTGCTTTCTGTTGTTTTCTACTCGTCTGCATGTGTGTTGCGATCTTCGATGCAGTCCGAAGCTAGAGAATAGAGACTTGAGAGTGAGGTTCGCGCTTCTTCTTGGAGTTTGGGAAGAAAAAATCAGATGATAAAACACTCGTGATGCTGCCACGTGGCTAAATCACGTTTGAGGGGTGCTGAAAAGGATGGACTTTTTCACTCCAGAATGCAGATGGGCTTTTCCCGCTTACTTTACAACGAAACGATTGGAAGTCTTGTTATTGGTTGTCTAAGCTCGGGCCACCTTCCTTTTCTGTTTGATTGGGTTCAAATCGAATCGAATCGGAATCTCGTGGGGACAATTGCAATTTGTCCACTTCCTTGGACTTCGCTTTAATGTCGTCTATTTTGTTTGTCCACTCTCTTATAAGGTTTGGGACACCATCGGCTCAAAACTATGGAGAGCGGATTTTTTTCAGCTGTATTTCTGACAAAGAGTTGGACGGTTGGATTGGTTATTTTCTCTTGAAGAAAGATATTTGTTAATCATTCACATTGCAAGGTTGAGGTAAAATTTAGGAGATATAAATTATTTTATTTTAATTTAATCTTAATATATGTAATTGATTGACACATGTTTTTCATCTAGAGGAAAATGGATACTCTATTTCTTTGCATATGATTTGGGCCATTGACATCTAGGTCCTCATCAAGTGGGGTCAATTGGTCGACAGAGCTAGTCTTGGTTGGGCTTTTAAGTCCAAAATAGTTAGACCTTCTACCACTGATTTAATAATTAGTCCAGCTTGGTCCCAGATCATCTTGGAGCCCGGTCTATTCGAGGGCTCCAATCAAACTACTTTAACTCAGGCTTAATTAATGTTCTATTTGAGTTCAATCAGACTACCAACCAAGTAGGGGTGTCATGGTGCGTTTTTGGGGTGGTTTCGGGCTGGGTTTAACGATTTCGAATCGAAAAACACTTAGCCCAAACACGGTCCATTAGTAAAATAACTGTTTCGGGCCGGTTTCTGTTTAGTGTCGTTTGGGTTTCGGCTAACAGTTTAAACTCGGGTTGACTAACTGTTTATGATGTGCAAGAAAAATAATAAGAAGAAACAATTGAGCATCATACAACAAAAATGAAAATTATATAGAAAACAAAGTTGCTATTGGTCAAATTTCCATTAAAAAAAATCCACCCATTCAGTAGAATCAATAACCTAGATATTAAGTAGTAAAATGACTATTTGATTTTTGAATTCATGCTTAAGTTTTTTTTTTTTTGGTTTGCCAATCCTGGTTTTTTATAAACCGGTGTGCGACCTGCGTCGCAGGTCGCACACCTGGCTGTGGTGGCTGTGCTTAAGTTTTTTAATTGTCTATACCAACTACCTAGTGGTAATATAATTATTCAAATATTATTTAATGTAAAATTATAAAATGGGTTGTAAAACGGGTTATAACGGGTTACAGTTTGATAATGGGTTGATGCGGGCTCTGCAACCCTCAGCCCAAACATAGCCCATTAAGGTTCGGTTCGGGTTCGGGCTCGGGCTATAACGGGCCGGTATGGTTCGGGCTACAAATTGACACCCTACAACCAGGGTTACACTAACTAAATTTGGTCATAAAAAAAAAAAGGTTAAAAAATCACTATTATCTAATCAAGGAATGGAACCCTAACCTAAAATTATATATTTGAATTTTAACAGGTTCTTTCTCTTTCCATTGGAAACAGGGACATCCCATAAAAAAATCTCTCTAAAATCGAAGGCTTTAGTTCATAAACATTTACTTAATGGATGGGCTTAAACCCATTATCCAACTTCAAATATTGCCCATTTCAGACTATTTAGTAGTGGGCCTCGTGCTATCATCAGGAAACCTGACCATGATTTGGTTCCAAGATGAGTTCTAGGGTTTTAGAGGTTTTGTAAGATTTGAAGGTTAATGCAGCTGGTTGTCTTCCTGAAAGGATGAAGTTGGAATTTGCAGGGTTTCCCCTCGTTCCAGCAGCCACAGCCACTTCAACGATGTAAATTGATAGATCCGTCAACGATTTGTGATTCGTTTCCCTTCCCTTCCTATCCCTTTTCTGTCCCCTCACTAGTCGGAAAAACGAGCAGAACAGAGGAAACAGGATGGCTGTTAATTTTGCAAGACGATCTCTCATAAGCTCCCCCGCAGTTGCAACAAGAATCCTTAACGGGTGCAAACCATCATCGTCATCTTTTGTTCCTGGAGCGAGTAAGGTTGGAGGATTCACTCCTGCAAGGTCCACTTCTCACGTTTCTCGTGATAAGCTTTCCGCCTTCTCCAGGTTTGTTCTTTTGCTTTTTCGTTTTTTATTATTTTTGATAAGTTTATCTGTATTCGGTTTTGATTTCTGCATTCGTTCATTAAGTGCTTTCTATTCTTTGTTTTTTGGCCAAATTAAGTGCTTTCTATTCATTATAGTGTTCATATCCTAGATGAATTATCATTCAAGATTCTCCAGCCGTTCTCTTTTGCTTTAGTAAACTAGTCTTAATTTTGTTTACCAAAAAAAAAACTAGTCTTAATTTTCATCTCGTTTGGTCCCCTTTTTCTGATGTGCTTACTCACTGAAAGGACAGTTGATACACTTGAAGATTTTTCTTGCTTGGTCACTTTACTGTAATCCTGTTTAATTGTGAAATGTTTTAGAACATTTTTTTTTGGTTTACCATTACGACGGTTTAAGTATAGTGTTACTATGGTTCTTTGCAGGCTTCCAGTGGAGTTAGGTTGTGCGCAGTCTTTAATGCCATTGCACAGTGTGACTGCTTCAGCATTATTCACCTCGATGCTTTCTTTAAAGGGTGGAAACTGGGGGTGGCTCTCTGAAGGTCTCTCTTTCTCTGTTGATATCTCTTTAATCTCTTTCCATGCTTATTATTCACATTCCGAGCATACTGTACGAGTGTGTATTTTGGATTTGCCTACTTTGATTGGGGGGGGGGGAATCTGATACAACCTGCTTCAATTTATACTCCTATTACTTGTCTGTCGTTACTATTATCCATTTGCATGTGCACTGTATGGGTGTACATGGAACTTGTTACCATTCATTGTTTATGTTTTCAGAGCCTTGTGTAGTGGTTTCATGAACATGTTCTGGAAAAATATATTAATTTTATTGATCTACCATTAAATACTGATAGAATATTGAGAGAAAGGTGCATACACCCATATAGGATATCTAGTACTTGGAATTACATAAACACTCAAAAATCGAAATGTCTTTTAACTTTTATATGCATTTGGTTTCAGTCCCAATTAAAAGCATTTTGCTCAATCTTCCTAACAGACTTTTGACTGATTAATGCCCATTATCTGATTGACTGGCATCAAAGTATATTTTGTCCTTTAATTGGATATGGTTTGATCTTCTTCTCTTTGGCATTAACTCTGTTCGGTGAATCAGTCTGTTAAATAAATGAAATGCGTAGGTTTGTTGTTTTTTTGAAAGGAATGCTCTTATCATTATTGCTGAAAAGAAAAACCTAGCCTAGCAGACTACTGTGGCTCTCTTCTGAAAGCAGAGCTTGCTGCTTTTAAGCCAGTAAATGCATGAGAGCTTGGGAGATAGATATGCCTTATGAAATCTTCAGGCATTTCTTTTGTGTGCTTACTACTGGTTCGAATCAGCTTGGTACACTTACATGAGCCTGTAGTTCTCCTCATTTTGCTACATCCCCCTCTACTAATTGTTGATCCTGAATCCAGCATTGATTCCCCACCCTTCTCCCGTTGATACTTTTCTGGAACTGAGGTTGTACTGGGCATTGAAAAACTGTAACAACTTATGCTGATATGACAGCATATCTGTAGAGGGTTACCTGAAAGCCTTGAAGAACTTTATGAATCAACTTATTTGTGGAAATGGGAATTACAGGGGAAGATTTTAAATTATCCTACTTAAGAGTATGGACACACTAAATTTTTTTATGATGGAGGGATATGTTGAGAATCCTGTGAAGCAACCCATTTCTTCTAATAAGAAGCAAGTGGAAAATCCTGTCAACTTCCTGTTTGCCTGGCTAGTCAGTTCCTACTGCATGTGGCTTTGACTTTTGAGGGAAGAAATGGCCAAGATGAAACCTTCGAAAAACCACTTGATGGAGTTGACTTAGTTAATTGCAATTGAATACCGCATGTACTCTCATTAGGGCAAGGACATCCAAGGATGGGTTTGATCTTCGATTGTGAAATTGTTGTGGAAGACCAATGGTAACTCTTAACAGTGATCTTTGGCTTGTTCCTCTTATCTTGAATAGGCTATAAACAGTCTTAAACAACTTAATGTTCTTTGTCAAATTGTTGCTTTCTTATCACCACTAGCACCATCTTTTCTTGTGTTGTTTTGATCCAGAAGCAATCCGTATGAGGGAGTTTCTTGCGATTCCTCAAAGTGTTATGCAAACAGTTTTCCCGTGACAGCCTAGTGATTGACCATAATTTTTGTTCTGTTTATACCATTAAGCATGCCTTTACCAGTTCCCCCCCCCCCTCTCCAAAACCCCAAAATGGGAATTTTTTTTTCCTTGGAGAGATGTTCATTTTCTCCAGAATAGCACAACAAAATGATCAGGATACATATTCTTAAAAGCTTGCTTCTTAGTTGGGCAATAATACCAATGTATTGCATATGTTGTTAGTTAATTATAACAGATATTGTGCAAGACCTGTTAATTATCATCGGGGACTGTATTACATAAAAGAGGTTATTAGTTTCTTCAGTAATTGAGGTTGTTGAAATTGCACACACTCCTATAATTCAGGAAGAAAATCTGAGCAGATCCTGAAGGGTGAGAATTATTTGAGTTTGCTTGGGATGCATAAATTTCATATGATTTAATATTCTGCCATTAAATAGAAAATGGCATTGCTAACATTGCTTTTGTAATTTCCAAAACACGCTCTGAGAATTCTGGAAGAGCATGTCCCAATCTTCCAAGGTGAAGCATATAAAATGTTTTGACTTGTCATATTGTATTGCAAGAAGTTCACAAAAGAAATTTAACTTGTGTTGGTGAGAAAGACAGTAGAAATGAACATGGTTTGATAGTTGACTTTTAGTTGTTAATGAAACCACTGATGTTCAAAATCAAATTGGCAATCGAGTACTAGCTATCTAAGGGGTAGATTGAAGGCAACGATCCTGGCCACCAAACACCCACTAACCCCACTCCCGCACAGTATGATCTATTGATTCTTTTCAAATGCAACAAGCTAGTCTCCCATGATATCATAATCTCTCAATGTCTTTTATGTTCTGATGTGATATCTATGTGTAGAAAATTGATATTAATACTACTACCACACCGTCTTCTGCTGTGTGGTTTATCATCAGGTCTTGTTAGTTAGCATCATTACCACAACTATTTTTAAGAACAGGTTGTGGAATTCAAGATTTTGAATTTTTCCTCTCCAACAAAATTATGTATCATTATGCCATCAACTATTTGGTTTGTACACTTGTGTCAATATAAGTTCCTTCTTGGATAGTAAGAGCTTCCATGGTCTTCTCATCTACATTGTGCATTGTTATAGTATACCTTCTTATATGATTTTTTTCTCTTAGAACAAAAGAAATGGGTAGAGAGCCTCAACAATACCTTGTCATTTCCTTGTATGGAGTGTGTCATTTTCTTGTTGCTGGAGTTCAAGCTACCCAATGAACAACAGTGGATTTAGAGTTATTTAATTAATTGAATATTACATTGTTTAGTTGCCAATGTGAAGATGAAGATGTGGTAGGGAAATGGAATTATTAAACTTATATAGGTGAGAAAAAATTAGAGAAAAAGGTGTTTCCCCCCCCCCCCTTTTTTTTTTTGGGGGGGGGGGGGGGGGGGGTTGGTAAAAGATACGAAGTAAAATAATAAAATAAGAGGGTGGACAGAGAGTGAGGTTGATCACCTCAGTATGCGATTGAGTTTCTTTCTTCTTGTGTGTCAATGAAGTCATGGGAGATGTAGATGAGAGTTGCAAAGCCCATTTACTAGGAGAAGTATACGTTTTTGTTTTCGTTTTTCTCTATATCTTGCTGGTAATTGCTGGATAATTTGAAAATTGAGACATTTGCTGTTAAGGCTGAGGTTTTTTATTATCCCCTTAGTTGGATATCGATGCTACTATGCTGAGATCTATCAGTTGGATGACTGTTACTCATTGACGCCCTTCGTTGATCTATATCCTTGATGGGTATGGCTGACATGTTTATTGCTATAAAAAAAATTTTCCCCCTTCAATAAACTGCGTTTGTTGAAGAAATATGAAAAAGTGGAACTAACCGTTACACTATCAGCATTGTTGAAAGAAGCACAATTGATCCGGCAATTAGTTTTCTTAGCTCTTTATGGCACCTCATCTTTTCTCCTCATCTGCTAGATGATGAGGTTCATGGTTCAGCAGTTTCGACCAATAATTGGAAATAATTTAACAATATCAGATGTAATTACCTATTGTTTGCGTACTGTATTTTTCCTGCCTGACTTGTCGTGTCTCTGGCTTGTTCACCATTGTTGATCTTGATCTATCTTATATGATTGCAGGATTCGCAACACCTCTATAACAGGGCCAATAAATTTTGTCCTCATCGGTTGTATCGAATAATTTTTGTTATAATTCAGAGAAACGCGAGCCATGCAGATGACAATCTTGACTCTTATAACTTCTTAGCATATTTGAGTCATGCCTTTTGAGCCTTGACATATGCCGTTATTGCTTTTGTTGCCCCCACCTGTTAAGAATTGAGATGGTTAATAAGAAAATTCGTTAAATTCTGGTTGGTTGATGTACAATGAAAAGAGATTTACAAATTGTTTTTCTCCATATAATGAAGATTTTTCTTGGAATGGATATCTTTGGTTGCATTTCTTCCGATGTGGGATTTAATTCGTTGGGTAAAGACTAAACCGAGTCTAACATATATCCTTTGTAGTACGAACTGTGACTGTGTTCTCTCTTCTCTGCTGCCCGTTTGTTACGTATTCTAGAATGTACTTTATTTAATTATAAATTGAAGAGTAAGTCTGTCTTAAATTTCCTCAGTAATTTCGTCGACTCCTAGACATCTTTACTTTATTTTTGTGTCGCCTATGAGCTTTCACTGACATTTTCTGCATTCCCTGTAGTTAACTTGTTGAAGCAAGGCTTCCACCTTGGGTTCTCAAGGGCACTTTTTTGGTCGCCTGAACTGATTCCTAAAGGCTTGCTCAAAAAGAATTGATTCCTGAAGGTGGAAATTCAGTATTCATTGTAATACAATTCACCCCCTTCTTTCTTTCGTTGTGTTCCAATTTATTGAGTGCAACATGATTTGCCCCATCATCGAGGACTTCTAAGTCAAGCTTATTCCGAAGCACTTTTGTTCATGATTATATCTTATCAGATAAACTTTGAGTCACAGAGAAAACAGTGACCTCTCTGCTATCCATGAAGTCCTCCTTTGATCCCATGGTTTCTGATAAATGAAAAGAAGAAAAAGATTAGGAGACTTAGTGTTGGTGTTCCTTTGATCCTCTGTCGCACAAGTTAATCTTCCAAAAATTGAAATCTTGTTTTTACTTTGGTTGAAGACAAAATTGGAATTAGTGAGAGTGGAATCTGATCCTGCCGGCCACTTCGTTAAACTTTGGTTTTTTTCTAGCCGAAAAGAATGACTAGTTATACGAATATGAAACATGGCATAAAAAGGAACGCTCAAAAGATACCTTATTGGGGGTTTGGGTGGTCTCTATCCTCAAAGTGTACTCTTTGGGTCTTGTAAGCTTACATCACCATTCTTACCTAAGCACCTCTACGCCACATTGGATAAAGATGTTAGGTCTGAAAGAAGTCAAGAACAACCAACACCAACTATTCCTTATCAGGGTCCCAAAAAAACAGAGAGAGACCTGACTACCTGAGTGTGAAATGTGAAACGCCAAGTCTTCCAAAATCAAGCCGTTTTTCTCTCTCTTCCTACTGTAGCAAGTCAAGTCTACGCACATCTCACTCTTTGACCTGAGAGCCATCGATCATTGCTTGCGGCCTTCACACATAGCAGTGAGGCACGATGACCCCCATCACCACCAACACAGAAAGAGAGAGAAAGACATGGTGTGATCTGGTGGGCCTGGAAGGGCTGATTTTAGAACACCTTCCTCTCTACTTCCCTTTCCTTATAAAACCTAAGACATCTTTTCTTCTCTCCATCCTTAATTTCTCCTCCTTCTTCACTTCTCCTTGAGTCCTTGTCTCTTGCTGTGGGTTAGAACTTAGAGATTCTGCTTAAAGTCTCCTGCTAGCTTCTGTTTTTGACTTCTTGAAGATAAAACATTAGAACATAGCAAAAGGGTTTTCTAGCTAAGTTCCTCAACAAAGAATTGAAAACGTTAATCCGAAAAGATGAAGAGTGGCAAGGTTTCACTATCGAAACTAGATCGAAAGACGATTGAAAGGAACAGAAGAATGCAAATGAAAGGCCTTTCCTTCAAGCTTGCCTCTCTCATCCCTCGCCACTACAACTCTACCAAGGTCAATTTCCTTCAAGCTTGTCTCTGTGTGTTTGATTTTATTTCACTTTTAAATGTCTTACGTGATATACCATCTTCAGGAAATATCATCACAACAAGATCGATTGGATCACGCAGCGAGCTATATAAAGGAGCTGCAACAAAGAGTGGAAGAACTGAAAAGAAAAAAGCAATACTTAGCCACGGATATCAACAAAACCAGCAAAGACATCGAAGACGAGACGATAATTGGCTCCACTTTGCCACAACTTGAACTGAGGGAGTTCGATCATAGCTTGGAGGTCACTTTGATAAGTGGGTTGAACAGAAACTTCTCGTTTTCTGAAGTTGTAAGTGTTCTTGCAGAAGAAGGTGCAGAAATCGTCAACGCTAGCTTCTCTGTGGTTGGTGATAAGATTTTCCACATTATCCATTCTCAGGTAATTAATTGATTAATTTTATTATTTGTCCTCAGATTGATGGTCTGGAGCTAATTAATTAATACTGTAAATGGGTTTTGTTTGTTTTGATCTTTGAAGGCTGCTAGCTCAAGAGTAGGTGTAGAGACTTCAAGATTATCCCAGAGATTGAAGGAGTTGGTTCATTAGTTCTTACTCAGAAGGAAACTACGGCTGCAAGGACTCACGGAGCATCATCAATTGATGAGTTGAACCAATGGTTTAATGGGTTGCCAAGATTCTAGTTTGTTTGGATATTCGAATTTGGATGATTCTGCTATCCTAAAAGGATTCTCTCTCTCCCTCTCTCTGTGTGCCACTGTAACGTTCTGTTGGAAGATAAGAATTGAGTGGTTTACAAGCATCAACTTTGAATTTTGTTGAGTTAACAAGCTTTACTGCTTTTATGAAACTAATGAGCAAAAGAATGAAGAAAGCAAGCTAAAGACTATCCAAAGAGAAAGCAAATCATAAATGAAATCTTCCATTATTTGAATGCTCCCATACAATGAAGTGATCATTTACTTGAGATTCCTGAAAAAAAATTAAAAAATAAAATAAAATCTTTTACTTGAGAAAATATAAAGAAATGATTTAATTTAAATTGAAAGGATAAAAGAGACCAGGGTAAATTGTAGACCTACAATAACCTTTAGAGAAATTGAGGGAAAACACATGTATGCCTAGGGTCTTGCATAAGAAAGACTTCGGATGAAATTAATTAGTATAATGATCCATTTAGTCAATCCATCTAATTATCTCGGATAAGACTAAAGTTAATATGTGATGACACTTACATGGGAATCCGGATCATCTTCCTGTTGGGGGAGCACAGAGTGCTCCCCATGGCTTCTTTATCACAAAAACCAATGGGTCCCACTGGGTCCCACTGGTGAAATTTTATTTTATTTTTTTCAAAAAGTATTTTTTACCATGGGCCCCATTGATCTTTGTGGTCAGGAAGTGTCGGGGAGGTGCTCCCTGTCGGGGTCGTTGATCTGGACTCCTTACATAGTACTTGCCTAACTTGTGTCAAGGGTTCATGTTAGGATTCAAGTTTAACCTTAATGGCCTGAACTAACCTTGACCTTGAGTAAGATCAAGACTCAACCTTAGTCCTGAGGCAAGTTCGGGCAAGGTCAAATGAACTTAAATTTGGGTTAGAGCCAAGTCAATATTGAGTATTTTATTGATCCAACATTGTAAGATAATCTTTGTAAAATTAGGACATCTATATGTAATATTTATAGTTTTATTATATTGTGGTTAAGGTCAGGAGCTACATCTCCTTACACTTGGCAGCCTTACCGTTCCTTCATAAACAATGCGTGCCATGAGAATTGGGATTTCTCAAAATGGAGACCTGAGGACGATTTATATTCTAAACAATAACTTTTGTCGACTATACTAGACCTTCAATGGGGTATGTTGACGGGCCAGTGATTGTGCTGGTAGTTCACACAGCTAAGGCATGCATAAGTCAAACTCGTAAGTCTGAACTTTGTGCAGTGGAGGAAGCAAGGTCGCCACTACTATATCCCCTCTTTGGTTTATCCCAAGGGTGCAAGTTTGGCCTTGGCGGCCTTAACTCGTCCTAAGCAGCCTGAGCCCAAATAGGGCTGAGGCTCAAGATTTTGGCCTTAAGTGTGGGTTAGGCGCAAAATAGTTTGGAGTTGACTAGGGCCAAGGGCGGGCTTAAGAGTACTCTTTGGCCCCTTGAGCCTATCCGACCCTTCCCTAATTTTTTGCCTTGACCCTGACCCTGATCTTTGCCCTGATTCTAGTCCTAATTTTGGCTCTGATCTTGACCCTGATCTTGGCTCTAATCATGACCTTAATTTTGGTAATATTCTTGACGCTAATTTTGTCATTAATCTTGACCCTGATATTGTCCTTGATTTTTACCCTAATCTTTATATTAGTCTTTATATAAGTTTTGATTTTGAACTTGAGTTATTTTGATCATATTAAACTATGAGTTCATTTTTTATATTATATTATAGGGTAATTTTCATTTGGACCTTTTAAGATTCGACCTAAGTCATTTTTAGTTTTAAAAAATATTGACATCTTTCATTTACCTCCAATGTAATATCTCAAAAAAACTTATCAGTGACATATAGTTATGTTTGTAACTAAAATATCATTTTTTTATTATAAAAATGTATCATTTTTTGTGGAAAACTAAATTATCGTTGATTTACTTGTTAATAAGGTTTCGAATAAGATTTTTTTTTGTTGAATGAAAATATTTTTATCGAACAATTGTGAATGAAAACATACTTACCTATGGCTTAACTTTGAAGATAAACTTTTTATTTTATGAGATTCCTTATGATGTTTATAAATTTACAAAAAAAGCTCATGTGGGACATTCTCTACAATCAACTTAGATTTTCAAAATCTATCCAAATTTAGTTTCAATTGGTCTCTTTACCTGTTCTCCATCAGATCCCTTGAGGTTTTTTTTTTTTTTTGGGTCTTTTGACTTATTTATAAAGAGATTCAAGGGGTGGTTTTGTTCCTCCTGATTTTTTAGGTTTGTCATTTCTGTTTGATAAGTGTTTCGTGCAAACATAAACACAATTTTTTTTTGTTATTATAAATAGTGTGTTAAAACTCTCAAACCATTAGTTTTCATCATATTGGGTGTTATTGCTTACTTTTTAAAGTTATTTATCATGCCTGGTCTAACACTTTAGAAATGGAGCATTTTCTTCGAAGTGAATTGATGTTTGATGCTTGATCTCAATGAATTAGGAACCGGGATGCCAATCAGGGCCATGGCCAAATACAAAGTCAATTAGGGCCAAAGATATGGCTAATCAGGACTAGGGACAGAATTAATCTATCCCGACTCAACCCAATCAGGACAGAAATAAACTTGGCTTGGCCCTGTAGGACTTAGGACCAGAGACAATAATCATCGATCTTGAATTTGAGTTAGGCCAGGAATGAACTTAGATTAGAATGTTGAACTTGTGATTGCAAAAACCTAAACCAACCCTAGTTTACCCCGAAAAAAAAGAAAAAAAAGAAAAGGGCTACTAAAGAGAAGAATCACCAAATGAGCATTATGGTCATAAATTTCTTCCTTTATTATACGAAGACCATCATCACTGTTGGGGAGGTAACTCTTTGATGGCTAACGGATGAAATACGTGACAATAAAAGATATCATTTATTACATCAAAATTTGAAGATACCCAATCGTCCAAGAGCAACAAACGGTTTGTCAATACTTTTTTGTTTTTTTTTTTTTGGTAAATGTCAATACTTAACGAAACCACCAAAAAAAAGGGGTTTAGAGATTAGACTCAGTCAGAGGTTAAAGATGTAAAAGTACCCGCACTTACCCTGGACTGGAGCCTTGGTTTAAAATCGTCGGGGGTATCAAATTGAATATGAACGTTTGCTCCAACGTTCCAAAATCCAAAATTCAAAAACCAGCTCCTCCAAGTCTAATCAGCCCGTCTCTTCTCCATTATGTTAACCTGCTCTGTTTCTCGCCGCCCGTAAGAACTCGACGGAATAAATATAAAATTTCGAAGCAGCTACCAGAATCGTGGCAATGGGTTCCGTTCTTCCTTCCAAACCGCCCACGGTTCGGATCTCCACAATGTCTCTGGTTCTTCAGACCTATCTGGGGAATTCTTTTGCTGTGTTTGTTCTTTAAACGGCAAACATCTAGTTTGTTGATGTTGTTCAGATTGTAAATCAAGAAATGAATAAGTCTCATTCCTTCCTGGTCTCTTTAGTTTCTTTTGATCCCATTTGATCCCACCGAAACACTAATTTTCCTCCACATCGAGTTTGTTCTGATTCTAGTTGGAAGTAGATCAACACCCCAACTCCCCAACCAATCCTTTTCCTTGCAGCTTATAACTCACTGAGTCATCTTCGTAAATTGTCCAACCTTGACCCTTCTTTTGTCTCCCTCTCAACGAAGACAATGGCAGCACTGGCTCCTGGAATTATATTGAAGCTTCTCCATGGAATGCAAACAGGGGTTAAACCTACTGGTGAGCACAGAAACTCACTTCTGCAGGTAACTGATATTGCTCCAGCAGATCTCGATCAGAAGAATCTCTGGCCTAAACATGGTTTCCACGTAAAGGTTTCTGATTCTTCACATTCGATCTATGTTAGTCTGCCCCTTGAACAACATGATCTAGTTCTTAGCAACAAGATGCAGCTAGGGCAGTTCATCTATGTAGACCGGTTAGAGCCAGGGTCCCCTGTTCCAATCGTCAAAGGCATGAAGCCTCTCCCTGGTCGACACCCTCTGCTGGGCACCCCTGAACCGATAAGAAGTCACAGAGACGATGGAGACAAAACTGAAGAGAGAACCTTTAATTCAGAACTCTCTGCTCACAGAAGAGGTCTCTGGTGTAGTTCAGTTGGTATTTCCTGTTCTTCCCCTTCCATCATGAAACCATTTCCTTTGGATTTTGATCAGAGAACACCAGAAAAAGAGAGACCCTGTCCAATGAAAACAGGGAGGAGTTTTCCAAATTCTCCACTGGTCAGAGAGAAAATGCTCAAGGATGAAAATCCAAGCATGGTTTACAAATCTTCAGTGGGAGGACTTCTGCCCAAGATGTCAGGTTCAAAGAGAGAAAGCCCTGTCGATGTTAGGAAGAGCTGTGTCTACCCGTTTTCGGCGACCGGAGTTACAAGGAGCAAGGTTGCTTGTGAACCAGAACTGATGATCCCAAAAAGTCCTTTCATCAACCCTGTAGGTACATTTTATCTCTTTACCATTTGTGTCAACTCTGCAACATAACTGGAAACAGTTGTACTTCCTGTCCATTTACAAAGAACTGCAGAAATTGAAACTGTCCAAGTTAGTAGTTCAGTTTCCTTGAACAAGTTTGGAGATGAACTAAACTATTATGTCTTTTCTGCTTACTCCAGAAAAGAAGAGTTCAACTCCCCAACCCAGATTAAGAAACATGAGAGTAGAAGACTCTTCCAAACAGGCAGGGGAAGAACAGAAACAGAACAATTCATATTCCATTGGAACTTTCCAACTGCAATCTCAGTGTGGTAATTTGAAATCCAAGCAAGGTGGTAGTCTCTTCATGTTTTTACCTGAAAAACTTAGTATACTTGGAAAGGTAAATTTTGTAATTTGAGATCTTTTAGTGTGTTTCCATCTAAAAACAATCCATTTTAAAATCCTTTCTTTTTGACTGTGACAGGAAGCCATTCAACAGAAAGAAACAGCGCAGAGAATTGCACTTCAAGTATTAAGAGATGCCTCTGCCTCTGACAGTTTGGTACGAGTTCTCAGGTATGGCTGTAGCATATAATTCCCTGCCTCCGTGGCTGTTTTTAGTTATTTTAATATTCCTTATTTACCTTCAGGATGTTTTCTGACTTGGCAAAAAAAGCAAAATCAGATGCTCCAGCTGATTGTTTTGATCAGTTTCTGGAGTTTCATCATCAAATGCTGCAAGCAGTGGCTGACATGGAGTCAATTCAAGCAGTTACATGCAGTGACATTGTTGAAACCCCAATTAGCAAGCAGACAGAGGGAAAGAAGAAAAAAGCTGAAGAAGAAGCCAACATCTTACAAGAAAGTCGCTCAATAGGCCAAAACAAGAACTTAGATTTCAATTCATCAATGAGAAGATCAACATTAAGTAAGTCGATCGCAGCCATGCCAGAAAGAAGTGATTTCAAGTCGACCCCTAGGAAGCACCTGAGATCAAACTTGGAAAAGAAATTTTCTTTGGAAGTGATAGGTGGATCCACTCCAAACGGGAAGCTGCTCTCCGAATCTACCTTGGAGAATGATGAGAACGGGTCACTTGCAGCAATGCCAGAACGAATCGATGTCAAGGCAGCCCCCAGAAAGCACCCAGGATCAAACTTGAGCCATAAATTTTCTTCTGAAAGAATATGTGGATTCAGCCCAAGAGGAAAGTTGCCTCCGGAATCTGCCTCGGAGAATGATGAGAATAAGAAATCAGCCCCTTGCAGACTCAATAATACTATCAAATTAGGCAAACAGATTGAAATTGAAGCTAGAAACTGGTTTATGGATTTCATAGAGAAAGCACTAGAAACAGGCATGAAGACAACGCGAGGGACAACAGAAAGTGATACTCGCACAGTATCACAATCTCTCATTCTCAAGGTTATAAATTGGGTGAAGGTTCACCAATGTGATAACAATAAGAGTCCAGTTCACCCTAGAGCAACACAGATAGCCAGAAAGTTGAGAATCAAGATGAAGAATCCTTGAATTGATGTAATTTATGAATTCCAATTAACACGAGATTATGCCTAAACTCTATCTGGTTCATTGTTTCCATTTTGAGTAAAAAATGACCAACAACTACAGTAGCACTTTAACTACAAGGCATTCAAATAAGTGGAAAGAAAAGACATCCCTTGCTGAACATGCAGTATTGACAGCACTGTCGTAATAGAGAGAAAGGTGAAATGTACATGCAAAGAAAGATAAAAACTTACAATCCTTCCTGAAACACTTTGTATACTTTCCCTTTAAAGCAGAGATCATAGATTCAATTCCAACATGTATCATGCACCATCTGGGTGACCATAGAGTAACTGTGGTCCTGGAGGACTGGGATCACCTACGAAATTTGTATCAGGAAAATTGTCTAACTAGTAAAGAACATGAGCTTTCCATTGACAAACAACTACTTTTTTAACAAATTAAATACACCAACCTTTTGCATGCAGAAAAATAAGTATCTCAGCTTTTGTAGATAAAGCAAGAATATGTTACTCCAATTCCAAAATTCTAAATCCACAAAAACTCTAAGTAGGTGCAATATTTTTAACTTTAGAAGCTATTTTTGGTAGATTAACCATTTTTTCTGTATTGATGAAACATGAATCGAACCCAAAGTTTGGCAGCAATTCCATAAAACTACTACTGTCGGAAGCATAAGACTGGTTGACCAGAGCTTTTTATCATCTTCAGATGTTTCTATGATGAGGTACAACTGTACGACAAGATAAAAGGACAGAGCCCTAGATTTTCCGAAGCTTCATAACTAAAAGTGTCAGAACAAAAGTCAGCAACATTTTCCTCTTACGTTTCACTGTTCTGTTTTAGGAACTCGAGGTCCTTCATCTGTAATCTAACTGCTTCTTCTGATAAAGACTTGGGCTCAGGGAAACTATCATCTTCACCACCTTCAGAAATTTTCTTTGCCTTGGCTCCAACAATCCTAGCTACCTCAGATTGCCCAATTGAGGGAAAAACTGCATTAAGCATGATAGAGAGCAACCTCTCATCCTCTTCTTCTATGGGATCCTTTCCAAAGCAACAAACGTAGATAGCATCAAGGGCTTTCTCAGCTCGAACCTCCATTGGAATTGTGGGAGTAGCAACCTTCAGCTTCGCTCGCCTCTGCATTCAGACATCCCTTTGTAAAACCATGGTGATTAAAACAGTCCTTAAAATTATCAAAAAAATTCAGGCATGATAGAAGGCAGGTTCTAGATCACCCCCTCCCCCCCCCCACCCCAAAAAAAAAAGAAAAAGAGAAGAGTGCCATTCAATTATGGAAATAAAATGCTGCAGTGAATATCAAGGCTGCCAAACAAAGTCATATTATCTTGTATCTATCCATCACCTAATTTAAATAATTAATTTACAATTAGAATATAATAGAGCTATTATCCTTCTGTTGCTCTCCTACCGTCGCTGTGTTATTAGAGACACATAATATTTCTCTATCTTCCCATCCTAGGGACGTGCCGCTCTAGTATGCTAGGTCAGAGTACTCTGTTATAACTGCAATCCCTCTTGATCTTCTTTATACATGCTGTGGTAAAACTCATTTCATTCACTTGCTACAATTTCTTCATTGCCTAATATGGTTTGGCAGATTGAAACTCAGATGAGGACGTTAAGTTGGAGAAATGGCAGGGCTTGGAAGGATAGAATGACAACTCCTACATTAGAAGCAGCTTTGTGAGTACAGGATTGGTGACAACATGAAGATTGATTAAGCAAGCCAGCTTTTTACAACAAGATCCAATTACTGCTCGGTCAGCAGTGATTTAGAGAATTTGGTCAGAACTTCATCTGGGCTCAGCATCCACCTTCTCCGTCCACCTACCTAAAGGCAGCCTTTGGTGGGACCGTTAAATTAGGTCCGTCTTTCAAACACTTCACCAGAAGAATGGTTTGCAGGAGCACCAAAATGAGATTGCTAACAAGACATAAACCATCATACGCGTCACAGAAAGAAATTGTTTTTTCAAGACCAAAGAAAGCCAGAGCATCTCTTCCTTTTTGCTTAGCCTCGGGGGCTTATGGGTCTGTGGGCACAGTTGAACAAGGCTCCTATTCAGATACTACACCTGAAGAAGAGGTTGAAAGAGGCCGGACCAAATAATTAAATAAATAAAAACACGTAGCTCAAGGTGATGGTTTCCAATGAGAACAGGCACAAGAAAAATGACTTGTTGAAGTAGCATGAAAGGAAACATCTTGAGGCTCAAAGCTATTGTTCAGTAGAAGATGGTGTTAGATATGCAACACCTTGAGGCATAATCCTTACACTTCTTATGAAAGGTATATGCATTAAATTTTGGATGCAATGTTCTTTGCATGACAAAAGTAACATCATCACCCTAATTTTAGCTATTAAAGATAAACTACGAAATCTTTCCAACTGTTGTTGACAAGTACATATCCTTATTATTGCTATGCAGTTCCCCTTCATATTTGATGTTTTTACATGGAAGGCAAGAGTCCATGCAGCCCACCCCCATTTACTTGGGACAAAGGTTTAATGGTTGTTGTCGTCGTTTAAATATGGCACGTTTTCAGGTATACCCCCATCCTTCACCGGTGAGGATGACCACACGGGTAACCAACGCAAGCCGACATTCATAGGAGTATCAAACAAATGTGGGCAATACCTCTCGGCAAGACTGACGCATTGGTCGCGCAGATCAAATAATCTCTTTTCTGGCACGACCGATGGAGGAGGGGGCTCCCCACGTCTCGTACCCGTAATTAGTCTTCTTATAAACTAATATAAAACGGAATAAACTCAATTTCACATAAAGGAATTTTCCTGCTGCCATCCTTTAAGGAGTCAAAATTTTTATAACCGTGCTTTTTTCTTTCTAGTGTAACATATATATATGTTCATGCCAATGATGGTACATACTGTCATTTCACAGGTGTACTAGAAAACATTCATGATAAATGACAACTTTTGAGCACAACATAATGATAAGTCGCTTTCAATATATTTTCGAGAACCCTAAATAAAGAAGTAAGAGGAAGATAGTAAGAGGGGATCAAAAGGGATTGAATTCTATATATGCCTATGGCATTTACACTGTCCCTCATTTATATGTATTGGCAAGCTTGATACGGTAAACCCCAACCCCTCTCCCACCCGCAAAATAAAGAAGGAAAAAAAAGAAAAAAAAGAAAAAGAAAAAAGAGCAAGCTTGATATCAAGG
Source organism: Hakea prostrata (assembly GCF_041222555.1). Lineage (NCBI taxonomy): Eukaryota > Viridiplantae > Streptophyta > Magnoliopsida > Proteales > Proteaceae > Hakea > Hakea prostrata. Next base: position 7,986,245 of record NC_142602.1, on the reverse strand, counting down.
TTTCTTATTCTCTTCATACTTGACCTTCGAGTTCCATCTGTTAACACAGGTCTTCAAGCCCTCGAGCCATCATCACATAATTACAATAACCTAGAAGTAGATAAATGGAATGTAGACATAAAATCTGAGTGATGTTGACTATGAATGCATTGTTAAGTTTTGAAGCTCCAAGTGACCTGACCACTGCATTTATGAAGTCCAGAATTCAGATAGCGGGACAACTATTTTTTTATATTATGCTCATAGCTTTCTAATTTTCACCTTAAAGAGTTAGATTATCTCTAAAAAGCAAATATTTAGAGTTATACTTTTTTATATAAATGTGATGTAACTGATAGAAAGAAGTCGTACAATAGCTTCTCATGTGTCCAGTGGAGAGCACACCAAAAACAATGTATCAGCTTATAGTTTTGCATATGAAGTAAAAGTGCAAAAATGTCCAGGATCAGGATTTTTACTGAATGAAAATATCACAACTAAGTGAACTACAAAAGAGAAACCAACCTCTCTTGCTACATTCATGATGGCAATGAAGTTCTTCTCTTCAAATTCAATATCATTATAGTTTAGAGTTTTGCATATGAAGTAAAAGTGCAAAAATGTCCAGGATCAGGATTTTTACTGAATGAAAATATCACAAGATTCACAACTACATGAACTACAAAAGAGAAACCAACCTCTCTTGCTACATTCATGATGGCAATGAAGTTCTCCTCTTCAAATTCAATATCATTAGCAATGCGAAGCCGTGCAACACCTTCCAGAATTTCTTCTGACTTGAGTAAACCAGCACCAACTGCAGCCAACCAACAGCAGAGCAGAACATACAAAGGATCCCCTGCCTACCCAGAAAAGATTAGGAATTCAATTAAGCCCACCAAGAGAAGAGCAAAACAAAGAAACCACTTCTATTGGCTGTTCGCTAGCTCAGAGAGCCACATGGAAATTGTAAGAAAGGATAGAAAATTGCAAGAAAGTTATAAGCAAGCTAACTTCTGTATAGTTTGATGGTGGAAAAAATTCTGGCCAAATTGAAGCTACAATCAGGCTAAAAGAGTATTCTACAAACCCCATATACCAACTTTTTGTTTCCCCCTCCTTCCAGTTTGAGGTATCACAGAGGAGTGATGGTGCTCAGATTTTAAATTATGATTCTCTAAATCTAAGCATTGCTTCTGCTTTTTCTTTTTCAGCTTTTTTTATGTTTTCTTTCTTTTTTGTCATGTTTCACTGTTGCATGAACTTATCCCCAGCCCACAATGGTAAGAAACTAATCAACAGCATTGATGAAAGTTGAAATATCACATTAAGAAATCCACCTTGGTGGAAATTTACTCGGGGAGTTTAATACTCGCTTGGATGATATTGAAACAACTGTTTTTGAGATGGTCACAGATAAGTCGGAGTAATAGGTAATGCAGTGCCAACCAAATTGCTTTGATTTGGATTAGGAGTTGATCATCATTGGTTTGTCTTCCTACAGCTCCTCTGAGGCTGCCCTAAATTCCCCTGGAGCCATTGTAGCCCAGGTTTCCAAATCCACGTGTCCTTTGTCTCCAAACCCTACAAGTTATTTGATATGTGGTTGAGAAGATTATCTACATATCATCCATGGGATAAGGAGGCTCTGCCTCTAGTTTCCTTTGACCTGAAGTTAAGAGAAATTAAGAAAAAATAAGATGCCTCTAAAGGCCTGGAATCTCTCTCCTCTGGGAATGCAATCGTCTGTGTTCATGCTTTGCAAAAAGGAGCTAGAGGATGTTCATAAGCATCTTCAGAATGAAAGGGAGAGGGGAATTTATCTCTTTGGCCAATCAGGAGAAGGTGCTTATCAACAAGCTATGTGATCTTCTGGCCCAAGAAAAGAGCTCCTATAGACAGAAGAAAATAGCTCCTATAGACAGAGGGGCAAGATTAACTGGTTTAAGTTTTGGGGGGGGTCTCCAAAAGATCTGTTTCAAACAGATCCATGAAATATCCTTTCAATGGAAACTCTACCTCCAAAATTGACCACAAGGGTTGGGAATGTTCTAATCAAGGTAGAGAACATTAAGAAGAAAGCAGGTGACTAGGCTTTGCTAGAAGCCTCTTCCTCAGAAAACTGATTTTTTCTACCATCAAATCCAACACGTTCACAAGGATGCTAGTCTGGTTGGGTTTAGCATGAAGTTCTTCACTGCATGTTGCAACTTGATTCATAGTTGAGATCTAACTCATGAAAAGAGGTCAATCAAAACCTTATGTGCTTATTTGAGAAATTGAGGGGGCTGGCTCTCTCACAGGGTTCAGACCTACAGCCTTGTGTAACCTCCTTTACAAGTTTGTTGCTAAACTCCCAGATAACTTGCTTAAGGGATGGTGGATGGGTTGGTCAGTGAAAATCAGTCTGCATTTATTGCGGGAAGAAATATTAGTGACATCATCTTTCTTTTTTATGAGCTAGTGAGGGGTTTTGATATGAAGTCCCAGCCTCCAACTGGACATTGTTGAAGCCCTTTGTTTCAGAGTCGTATCTCAGGGTTCCATTTGGGACAACACTCGGTGATATATATATTGTTCTTTTATTGATCTCCTTAAAGTTGGATGCGCATCACTGTTTTCTAGTTTGGAAGAGCTCCAAAAGACGCTTCAATTAAAATTTAAAATTGTTATAACTCTAAGATTCGGAAGAGAAGTGGAGAGACACTTTGTACATGGTGTTCCAACAGATTATTTAAGAAGATAAGACTTATACAGATCAGGAACCTAGTAAAACATTTGCAGAGAAGACTGCTCTATATTATCCGCCTAAGTTGCCGAAAGAAGAAAGAGGAGCTCAATTACCAGTAGAGATTAAGCAAACATGAGAGAAAAAACAAAACAGAATAAAAATCTTCTTACCCGGCCTCGCCGATCTTGGAACTCATAGAAAGCTCTGGAATCCATTACAGTACACTTCTTCCCAACCCGCCTCCGGAACTCAGCAAAATCGACAATGTCCCCTCCGACCCCTCCTTCGTCATTAATAATTCTGGCAAAGAGGCCTATCAAAGGGAGAGAACCGATGACTTTACGAGCAAAGCTGGCTATGGAGTTCGATTCCTCCATGTATCCCTTAACAGACAAGACACCATAACCACTTGCAGCTCTGCCATACCTGGAAGGGCTCCCATGGAGATGTAGTAGAGGGATCAGTGAGGAGTTAGAAGCGATGCTTGATAGGCATCGGACGCTTGAATAGATTTGAGTGTGAAAGTTACGAAGAAGAGGTGAAGAAGAAGGACTAACTGTCACAACGACCATGGCTGCAAGAGCCGAGAAGAACTAGGACTTCGAGTTTCATCTGCTAAGCTAGATTTCTGGCCTCACTTTCGAGGCTTTGAGGAAGGTGAGTTCATCATCCGTATCCATTTTATCCGTTATCGCAAGAGCTGTAATTATCATTTCCTTAGCCAATAAGGATAATACAAAAGGCATCAGCGATTTTGTTGGTAGAAGGTGAGAAAATCGTGACCGTCGGATAAAATCGATGATGATACTGGGTCCCCTTCTAGTAAAGTCAACACGTGTCAATTGATTGGAGTTCCCGCGCATCATACAGTCAGAAACCCTTAAACGAAGCTTCTTCTTCACACCCCGAGATCCTGCGAGGGGTGAACTAAGAATCGAGTCCTTGGTTCTTGTGAGGAATCGAAGAACTCGAGTAACTACAACACTTGAAAGGAGCAAGTACAGCAGCTTTCTAATATTCTCCGCTCTTCTTCGAAACAGGGGTGCCAGGTTAGTTTCGTTTAGTTTCTGATAACGGCTTCGATTTTCTTGAATTACTCTCTCTTTTAATTGGTACACACAAGGGTTTAGTTAATAACCTAGTGTTGGGGTTTCAAACGATTGTACAACGGGATGGAGACATACTTAATCACGGTGCTGTTTTCTTCATGGCGAGTTTGTGATGTTTGGATTTAGTAATATTCTAGGGGTAATCAGTTTTTATTAGTGAAGTTTCTCTTGCTTGAGCATCCAAAGGCTCCTAACGGGATGAGTTCATCGTGAAACCGCATAAGCAGGTGTATGAATTTGGTTTGTTCGGAAATTAGTTCTTTTGATCGGCTATTTGCTTCTTACTAAGCATACATGGCTTTCTTGCAAGCCAAATTGCTCCTATAGACTCAAGGGCAATTTCTTATATTTGGACGGGATGAGTTGTGCTGAAATCAAGGTACCTGCTAGAATCTGGTCTACAAGTGTAATATTTCTTGCTTCTTGCTAGCAAGGTAGTTTTTTTTTTTTCTTTCTTTTTTTCCCTTTTAATTTTAATCTCTTCCCATGGTGGATGCACACTATGATTTGGATTTGGCGTCTTTGAGTTGTTGGTAGTTTTTCCATTAAATCAACTCATAAAGAGTTTATTTATTTTTTTGGTTGCATGATGTTAGGTAACTTCATTGTCCATAGGTCTAAACTAAAAATTGTTCAGTGGATGAAATTGGATACATTCATCATGTTGGGCAATTTGTTGGAGACACAATGGTTAATGTTCTTTGAACTGGAGTACAGAGAATCTTGAATGAATTATACCATCGGTTGTTGTAGGAAACAAAATTTTGTAAAAAGTGTTGAATTGTAGTCTGTTTCTTTGTCCTATATTTGGGCACGGCATCACCTTGAAGATTTGGCTGCCTACTAAAATTTGAGGTTGAAGGCAATTACATCATTGGGACTAACTCTGTGATAAATCACAAGACTAGGATGCTAGAGTTATGATAATCCAATTACATTGTCAATATCCCAGTAACAGCAAATATTCCTATCAAACATGAAATATGCCTTTCTAAGTTACTATGCCATCAGTTTTGAGGAAAAGGCAATTCCTTATGCTTCTCAATCTGAAGTCGCATGTATGTATTATTTTGTACTAGGTTCAATGTATGCTACATAATGCTACATAATAGGATCGTTGAACCAATATCAATCCTACCTTGGACAAGACCAATGGGTGGCTATCTATAATATTCTGAAGAATATTATTTTTGGTTTGTGGTTTTTAGTTCAATCTTGAGCTATATACAGTCAGATTATTGAAATGAGATCAATGACAAAATAGACTACTATAGGCATAGTAGTTCTATGGATGGTGGGTCTGTTGTATGGGGGAGTGTAGTGAAGAAGTCAACACCAAACTCCACTTTCACGTTGACTACTTGAGAATTAGCTAAGCAACCAAAAAGTGGTCGGAGCAAGTCAATTCTTGATGAAACTAGGAGTGGTACCTAATCTCGTCATGCCACTATTATATTATGATAGTAGGAGAGCTATTGTATTAGCAAATAAACTGAGCACATCAAAGCATGGCAATGCAGTCATTGCCGAGGTAGACTGTGGGGATAACTTTTTTGACTCACTAACAAAGGTGTTGTTACTTAGTGTATTTTGAAATCATGTTGAAACAGTAAGATATATAGTTAATTGGATTTGATGTACTGGTGGGAGATTGTTGTAATTGCGTTCATGAATCAGTTAATAGGAAGTTCCATTATGTTCATGATTGTATGATATTGGTAGGCTTTTGCTGCCCCTAGTTCTTACCTAAAACTATCCATGGTTGGGAGGGATTTTAGGCATTCTGTTCAGATGGTCTTCACGTTTTATGCCCCATGGAATGTTAACTCTGAGACGCATGCATGATCGTATATTGAACTGGGTCATGTAAGTATCTCGCATGAGATTACTGTCAATTGTTTGAGAAATAATATTTTCATATGTGGATTTCCATTGCTCCCTTATTGAGAAACAATATTCTCATATGTGGATTATGATTTCTTCGTGGACCTTAGAGTTCTTTATGATTGCAGTTAGGCATTAAAAGTTATGGTGTATCAACAAGCTGTCTCCCCAAGTATTTATTTATCCATTGGATACATGGCATTCAGAATTGTTGAATGGGATGGGGGTCATGTACCATAAATAGTCGTGCCCAAGGGTATAAGTATTATATCTACCTTAAGTATAAGAGTAATATCTACCATAGGGTACTTGTGGGTAGAAGATTGTACCTAGCACAAGGCTTCTGCATGTTGCTGGGTCTAGGGATTTCCAGGGATGCCATTTCTAGGACTTATATTCATGACCAACTGTTCAGCAAGTGAGCACTTGACTGGTAGACCAAGCATGACCTTCGTGTATATGAGTAAATACTTTGGTTGATGTGTATAAATTTACTCAAATAGGAATATTAGGTAGATTTCCCAATGGATCGTATCACAGCCTGTTCTACCAACTTAGGGTTCTATACCGCAGCATAGCCATATAAAAAAGATGGTAGGGAGAGAATAGGGGTTGCCCAATATTGTCTACTCTCCCACTGTTTCTCTTAATCTGCGATTTAGGTTTCCCCCTTCTCCCAGAAAATGCAGACTTGTCTCCTATTCTGTAAGTGGTACCTATGGTTCCCCAGGGAGATTTGATGGAAAAAGTTTTTGTGCTTAATGCAAGTGTTTTTAAGAGATCATTGCGCAGATGGATCCTTCATGTCAGGATTCTATAGGTGCTAAGTTCCTATTGAAGTGCTTCACTTGTGGTTCTCAAGCTAACTGGTTTCCCTTTCCATGGAATAGATTTTTGAATACCTTATTCCTAAATGAGGCTGATCCATAGTTCTGATGTGTTTCAAATCGCTGAAGTTATTTTTCTGTTGCATTCCAATAGGTGCACCTCTAGTGAATATAACTCATATTTGTCCTAGTGAAGTAACTAATTACACTTAGGTCTTCCAATTAACAAATCATGTAATGGACAGGCCTGGAGACTGTTACTGATACCACATTGTCACTCAAGAGTCCATTTGCATAGAAATCTGAACCGTTGGATGGACAATTGAAACTGTTTGCGAAAACCTTTCAGAGCTTCAATGGCTCAACATTTTTTGAATTCTTTTGTCCTTAACTGGCTTGTGCAGTGTCTTTAGACTGCAGACCCTTGGATTGTATTATCAGTATAATGTTGCTTCACACCCTGTTGGCATGCTATTGTCCTGTTATCTGTTTGTAATGTCTCTCTCAGCTCCACATTGGCATTCAATACCATCAAAGGTCCAAGAGCAGTTAACTGGTCAATGGGTCATATGGTCTGATGATTGGATTATTTTTTCTTTCTAGCATCTGGTTAGTTGTGGATTATTGGTATTGTATATAAAATTTAAGAACAATTAGTCAAGAGTCTAGTGGTAAGGCTTAACTGCAAGATCTCTTTATATAAATAGTATTTACAAATGGTAGACTGTAGATGTCTTTGTCTCTGATCAGCCTCTGTTCATTTTCAAAGTAATCAATTGCGCCATTCAAAGTATGCAAATAGCCTATAAGAGTGCTGATATTTTGTTGCTTCTTTTTCAGGTATTACTTATATGAGGTTATTCCCTGTTTCATATTTATAGCCTCCAACATCTGGTGAACTTGGTGAAGCAGCTATGGATTTGCTTCAGTCCTATGCAGCAAAAAGCGATGATGAGGAAGACCAAAACCTTACATCAACCTCATCTGCTCCTTCATCACCAGACTCTTCTCCTCGAATGTCTTTACCTTCAAAAACCGCAGCTCCGAAGGTTGACGACACCATGCTTGCCCTTACAGTCGCTGAACAAAATCGAACTCTCTACAAACCAATTGATCCATCTCAGCATGTTGTTGCTTTTAACCCTACATATGACCAACTTTGGGCTCCGATATATGGCCCGGCTCATCCCTATGCGAAGGATGGTATAGCCCAGGGCATGAGGAATCACAAGTTAGGATTTGTGGAGGACACATCAATAGAACCCTTCATCTTTGATGAACAGTACAATACATTTTACAAGTATGGATATGCTGCCGATCCTGCAGCTTCAGAAGGGAACAATTATGTTGGTGATTTGGAGGCTTTACAGAGAAACAGGGGTGTATCTGTTTATAATATTCCTGAGCATGAGCAGAAGAAGAGAAAGCTTGAGAAAAAGAAAGAATTGGAGAACGAGGAGCCTGGTGATTCTGGTGGTGATGCTAATATGTCTGAGATTGACAATCCTGCATCAGAAGACTGGCTAAAGAAGAACCGGAAGAGCCCATGGGCTGGGAAGAAGGAAGGGTTGCAGACAGAACTGACGGAAGAGCAGAAGAAGTATGCAGAGGAGCACGCAGTAAAGAAGGCTGAGAAGGAGAGGGGTGGAGGAGGGGATAAGACTGAACACATAACAGATAAGAGTACTTTCCATGGGAAGGAGGAACAAGACTACCAGGGTAGATCATGGATTGCTCCCCCAAAAGATGCCAAGGCGACAAATGACCATTGTTACATTCCTAAACGGTGGGTTCACACATGGAGTGGGCACACTAAAGGTGTATCGGCCATTCGGTTCTTTCCAAAACATGGACATCTACTCCTATCAGCCGGAATGGATACCAAAGTCAAGATTTGGGATGTTTTCAATTCAGGAAAGTGCATGCGAACATACATGGGCCATTCAAAGGCTGTTCGTGACATCTCCTTTTCAAATGATGGGACAAAATTTTTGAGTGCTGGTTATGATAAAAATATCAAGCTTTGGGATACGGAGACTGGGAAGGTAATTTCAACATTTTCCACAGGGAAGATCCCCTACGTTGTGAAGCTCAACCCAGATGATGACAAGCAGAACATCCTGCTTGCAGGTATGAGTGATAAAAAGATTGTTCAGTGGGATGTGAACACTGGACAGATCACCCAAGAGTATGATCAACATTTGGGTGCTGTAAATACCATTACATTCGTGGACAATAACAGGCGATTCGTTACATCGAGTGATGACAAATCCCTTCGTGTGTGGGAATTTGGAATTCCTGTTGTAATAAAATACATAAGTGAACCTCACATGCACTCAATGCCAGCGATTTCCCTTCACCCCAATTCAAATTGGCTTGCGGCTCAGAGTTTGGACAATCAGATTCTTATTTACAGCACAAGGGAGAGGTTTCAGCTCAACAAGAAAAAGAGATTTGCAGGGCACATAGTGGCTGGTTATGCTTGCCAAGTCAATTTCTCGCCAGATGGACGCTTTGTCATGTCTGGTGATGGCGAGGGGAAATGCTGGTTTTGGGACTGGAAAAGTTGTAAAGTGTTCAGAACACTAAAGTGTCACGAGGGTGTATGCATTGGCTGTGAGTGGCATCCACTGGAACAAAGCAAAGTGGCTACCTGTGGCTGGGATGGCATGATTAAATACTGGTAATAATCCTATTCTTTAGATGCTTGCCAAAACCTTTTCCTCTATTTGCATGGATCTCAAAATTATTATTATTATTATTTTTTTTTGAAACTAAAAATTAATTTGATTTGTGGTTCTTAGTGATACTCAATGCTGACTTGAGTTGATGAGAGTGTGTTAGTGGTGTTGAATTCAGTGACAGGTTAAATGAAATAAATGTGTTTATACTAGCTGCTTTCAACTTTTGCATCGCATATCATGTGTTCTGCAAACTAACCTAGCTCCCTCAGTTGTGAATACTGGCACTTAGAAATTCTTCTGTAACTTTTTCCATTCTTGTTTTCCTCCCATATCAGTTAATCATTTCTATAAGTTACTTGAAAGTCATCGCATGAATTCTTTACTACAATCATGTCCAAAAGCCTGGTCAATGGTTCTTATGCCAGCTTCCTTTGTGACACCACTTCCTTCTCTGGTCTTGTGACTTGTTAGAGAAAAACTTGGTGGTGCGGGCAGTTACCATTCATTCATCGTATTATGAGTATCATGATATAATTGATTGAAACTAGTTTGACGTGGAGAAAATGAAATTATTTTTATTATGTGTTTGCTGTTTATCTTCATCTGATGGTTGGATGATAGACACTTGGGTGGACCCCTTAAGGAGTGGCTAGATAGTTGACTGTTTGTTGTTGAGACAGATGTTTCTTGACGATGAATACTTGTACTAGGATGAAGTTATTTTGCTGCATTTTCTTGGAGATGAAGGCTATGGCTTTGCTTCTTCTTCTGCTTTTTATTTTTATTTATTATTTTTTTTATAATATTATTTATTTATTTGGGTGTGGGGTTATGTTGCAGTCCTTAATCATGATGCATGTAGATCTTCTCATGCTCTTTGACTATGTATATTAGTTTACTTTTGGTTAAGTAAATGAGATTTTGTTTTAACTACTACCATTGTTTATGCGTCACTGCTGAGTATTACCATCCCAATCAAATGCCAGAATCAAAGGCGTATGTATTCCAAGAATCTCCAAGCCAGACCAGGGATAAACAACTTCTATTTATCTAGTTATTTAATTTTGGAAATTCTAGATCCTGTTGCTCATCACAAGGCTTGTTCATTTAAGAATGTGAGATTCCATTAGTTTGTGACTTTATGGCCAATTGCTGATGTTCTGCTTCCACTTGCAGGGATTAGCCAATTTGCGGTGTGAGGATAGGGAAGGATAGGAATTTTGTCGAAATGCTCTCTTTCTCAGCCTAAACTGTTGTAACATCTCTGTGAGTTATTGTTTTTCCCAGTTCTTTCTTACTTATGGATATTTCAGGTAACTTGATAAATCTGTATCAGATCTTTATCAATTCTATGCCATCTTTCTCCACCCAATCAAAAGAAAGAACACACACAACCCCCCCCCCCCGGGGCCAAAAAAGAAGAATAGTGAACAGTAAACTCTCTCCCCCTTTTTACCTGGAAGTCACCGTTTTCAGACGTTTTCTTCTCTGAAATTGTATTTATTAGAACACAGTCCTCTGTGTGTGTGTGGGTGACATGGTGAGATTTTGACTGTATCGGTTTTGATATAAACGGATAGAATAGAAATACCGGAAAAAGAATACAGACGTGAGAAAACTATATTGATTTACTCTTGGTTTTTATTTTTAGTTTTATAATTTATAATTATTTAATACCAAAAAACCTCTTTCACCCCGGGAAAAGAAAAGAAAGTTAAGGTGAATATGTACAGTACAAAGAGGTTAAGATAGTATCTTTGGTAGCCCACAAATGGGGGATTTACACTTGTGGTAGTCATTTTTGTCCAGAATGTGGATTGATATGATAGAAAGTTGCCCCTGTTCTTCCTGAAGCACGTCAAGTCGCTGTTCGATCATACGGCTAAAGTGATGTGGTCACAATTCCATTTTTGTTATTGGAATTTGGAAAGCAGCACTGGGGCCCGCCGTTCACTGCCAATGTGCTTGGGTTCCTTCTTACTGAAGTATTCTGCTTTACCCACTGATTATGCAACTTCACCAGAAAAGAACTAACATCACTCCTTTCATTGTGGGGGCGACTTAGATATTGCATGCATCATTCAAGCCCTTTCTTTTCCCCTCCTGGCTTTCCGGAGGTTTAAAGAGACCAATATCAATGAGTCGACAAAAGTTATTTTTGAATTTATAAAATGTTAAAGATAAATGTAAAAATAAAAAAAAGTTATATTTACATATGTATCATCATATGTATCATCGTCAAATACCATTGGATTGGTTTGGTCTGGATTGGTTTGGTTTGGTTGGTTTGGTTTGGTTTGGTTTTTTTTTTTTTTTTTTTTGGAGTAATCACCATTGGATTGGTTTTCATACATATGCAGGGTGTAGCCGCTACAGCAAATTAGTTTTATTCCTTTTGTTGCATTGAGTGTTACTAATGGGATTAAACTATTAAAGTGTATGTTGATGCATGCCTAAAGTGTTACTAATCCATCGGATTGCATGATTGATTCAGAAAATGACCAACTTAGTACTCTTTTAGAAACCAAGATATCTGATAGGTGGGGTGGTGTGAATGATCTTTAAATTTTTTGTTCATGGGATAAAATATGAATTCATTTATTCTAGTATCACCACAATAATTCATCATTCATTCTTAACATTAGACAGTCGATTGTTTGTTAATCACATATGCTTCACATTCTCTGATACTTCAACTGATCACTAGTGTTAAGAGGTAATGACAATAGTGTCATAAACACTATTTTACTTCTTTCGTATGGAAATGGTTGTACATGATGCCATTGGCTTTCTTAGAGCTAACAAATATAGTTAGTAGAGAAGCAAAATTGCTTGAGTCATGCGCATGCATGACGGTCAAGCGAAATTTTGGACCATTGGATTTAAAATTCAATTTTGATCTCGTTGAGATCTCAATCCGACGGACTGATATGAATTGTTTAACTGTCACTAAAGTAGGTAGCCAAGAGTGGGAAGAGAAGGCATGAAAGTCATTTTAATCATAAGTGGAAGAAAGCGGTGTTGCATTGGAATCATTTTCAACACCCAATAAAGTGCTGGTTTGGTCACATGTGGAATTATTTTGTCGAAATTAGATTTTGGAGGTTTGTCTCCGATGCGTAATCTTACTTCTTATAGGGTTTGAATAGTAAAAGGTTTGACTGAGTTCTATACCTAGTTTTTTTTGGGTAAGAATTCCATCCCTAGTTGAATCAAAAAAAAAAAAAGAAAAATCAAATCAATCGAATAAAAACAACTAATCTAAAATGTTCCAAATATCACCAATCCGAAATCCTTGGAGTCATTGAGTATTAAAATAGAGGCGTTACCCCATTTACATTTTATCTTGGAATATTCGGAAAAAGCAACGGTCACTTTAACAGAAAATTAGAGAAGTTTCGGAAGCCGGAAGACCGACGCGAATCGTTACTCAAACGCCATTTAAGCTTTAACACGAGTGAAACAACTAAGACGACCTCTGCCAGCTGTGTTCTGGCTAGTGTGGACCCCACCCAGTTAATTTTTTATATATAATTTTGGGTTGGGTTGGGTTGGGTGGGGGTAGTTTTAATCTTTTAATCCCCGAAAAACTCCCTAGTTCTCCAAGAAATTGTCCAAAAGAAGGGCATACCGTGTAAGCAATGTAAGAAATTCCCGCTTTTTGTCTTGTCACGACTCACAACTCGCAAGCGGTCTCTGCAATTCCTTCTTATTGTCCGTTTTATTTCTTTTCTCACGTTCGTACGAACAGTAACTTCCTCTTCCACGTCTCCTCCACTGCTTGTCGTCTTTTATCTGTCTGTTCGCACTCTAACGCTGTGGCCTCTCTAAGTTTTTTCCGCTATATAAGTACCCTAAGTCTTCTATTGAAGTCTTCATTCCATCTTCGTCTCATTTTCTTCTCTGTTGCAGAGCGATAGCAAGAAACTATGGGAGCTTCGTCAAATGATGGAGACCTCGTTCTCTCGAACCATTTCGGCTCCGTTTTTGAGCCTTTGCGTGATCGAAGAAATTCCAAGACTGTTCAAGACAACGTTCATGGAGGCATCTTTATTGAACCGGTGGGACTATAGCTTCCAACTTCGTGTTCTCATGTTTACTCTTCTTACTCTTCTTACTCTTCTTTTCAGTATTGCTACAACTCTTTTTTTATTTTGGTAAAGCTGCTGCTACTCTTCGATTTCGTAGTTTTTTTCTCTTTGGCAACATCTGTAGTAGTTTATTCCTGTCAGAATTATTAATCGGTTAGACAACCATGGATTTGGAGAGGAATTAAGCGTTTCGTGTGGATTTTAATGTATTTATCAATTTTAGATTCGTAAGAATGGCGTTTCTTATCTTAACCGTAAAGTTGGAGAACTTGCAGGATAAGCATTGAGTTAAATTCGAGAAATAGTAAACGATTGCTAAGAAAACAAATTACGAAATCTGGTTTCCGAGTTTTTAGGATTCGAAATCCGGATATCCACCGCGTAAGTGCTTCTATAGCGAGTCTTTTGGTACTGAAGGCTATTGTTTTTGTTTGGTTTCTTTTTGGCTCCAAAACTGAATTTCTTATCGTTTTCCTAACTCTTGTGTGAAGCTTTTACAAATCTGTCTGATTTCTGCTTAATCCTTCCCTTGATTAATGGACAGTAAGAATTTCAACCGTTTCACGTGTTAGGCGTTATGTTTTAGTTTGTAGCTTTTAATTTTTCGCCCACCTGTCCATGAGTTTTTACACTCTTCATGTATCTCTTTGATTGACTTTTTTTTGTTGATTCCATCCTGCAATGTTGTTCTAGGCGTATGTGTATACCTTTTTCTGTGATGTGACGAATTGTTTGTGAACAGTATCTGAACAATGGCCACCGGCCATGCTGAAAAAGTCAACTGCATGAGTAAATCATTTGTTCTTAGATCAGTAGGTCTCACAATTGGAAGTGTTTTTTCTTTCAATTGTTGCAGCTCTTTTTGGACTTTATAGACACTCAGCAGTTCCAGAGGCAAGTGTGTTCTCGAGATGATTCCTTGCAGTAACTGTATTTCCGTCTCTCCTCATATTTCTAATGCGTAATGTCATATTATATGCTTCTTTTTGCAGACTGCGTGATCTAAAGCAACTTGGTAAGTCTTATTTTCTCCATTTCTCTGACCATTATTTCTAATATAATAATAGTTAAAATCCTTTTTATTCTTCACCATTATTGTTAAAACTAGTCAGATGAAAATCCTATTTCTTTGCCATGATGCTGAGAACAATCTTTGCTTTTCAGCTTATTTATTGATATTTGTTTTGTCCCCCCCCCCCCCCCACCCACAAAAGAAAATGTGTTACAAAATTATTTCCCATGTAATTATGCAAAAAATAAATAGTAATGAAGGCTCATGCTCTTTTCCCCATTGTTTTTTCACATTTTGGGTATTATTCTTCATTCTTTCCTCAAGTGTAGGAGATCAATTGCTGACGCAACATTGATCACTTAATGATATGCTAAATGGTGCTCTGTCTCAATATGGTTAATTCTGTCTAAAACATGAGTAGTATATATTAGGAATGTATGTGGGTACAATTTTTGTGAGATGGTTCAGTATGTCCTGCCTGCAGGAGCAGGGAAAGGTTTCTTGCTTTACTCTCGTTGCATCTGATATTTTAGCCCCTGCTTTCTGTTTTTATGTTTAGGCTTTTCTTGTGATTAGTGAAAGAGCATTAAAGGCTTGCTGAGCTTGATGGGTTTTGTTTTAATTTTTTTTATAACTTTATTAGTATTATTTTTTAAATTTTGAATGGCCTGACTTAAAAGATTATTGCGCTTAAGAATTTCAATTGTATCAATTTTTCTTTCTGCTCCTGTAAATTGGTTTTAATACTTGTGTTTAGTATCCATCTAAGTAAAGAATATAAAACTGCAACCGTTACACAAATTTGCATGTGATTAAAAAACTGAAATACTTACATTTCCTGTTTTCAATTGTTGTGTATTAAAGGAAGTCATTTTTGGTTAGGAGTCACTGCAGCCTGAGTCTTTATGTCACTGCAAACAGAGCCTCTACCTAATTTTTGTTCTTTCTTCTACTTCTTTCAGGGACATATTTCCTTTTCTGTTCCACTTTTTGTTGGTTTTAATTGATTGATGGTATACATATATTTCAGGTATAACACACTTGGTGTACCCAGGAGCTGTACATTCTCGTTTTGAACATTCTCTAGGGGTGTATCACCTTGCTGGTGAAGCAGTTCAGAAACTTAAACTTCTCCATGTATGAACTGATCCTGTATGCTATCAGTAATCAGTTCAGAAGCCATACATTGTTACTGATGTTTTCTGGATACTTTTGCTGTCTTCTAGGGGTCTGAGCTTGATATTGATCGTTTTGACATGCAGACCGTAAAACTTGCTGGTAATTAACTACGCTTAAAACAGAACCGGGTGATCTTGACTCATCTGATTCATTTTGTGGTTTTTGATTTTCTTTTGTAGGATTGCTGCATGATATAGGGCATGGACCTTTCAGTCACTTGTTTGAGCGCGAGTTTCTTCCTCGAGTTTGTGGTACGAAATGGTAATTCTTTCCCTTAGTAGAAATCCTTCTTTCTGCCTTCTAATGAATATGATTATGATGAAATTTGTCTGGTTTAATCAACAGAATAAAGACGTCCTAATAAAATTTTTCCTGAAGGTGGGAGGGTGATTTTCTTTTATTCGCTTTATCTTGGTAATTTCATATGGGCGGTTTTAGTTGTTGGCACATGATTATCCAAAGAAGGAAAAAGTGAGGAAGTTTCAGGTTAAGTTGTGTATTTCACATGAGTGGTACTAGATGCTGGGGCATGACAGCAGCCCTTTATTTGTTTTCTTAGGATATCCTTGGCAACAGAGGCTTGCTTTTCTTTATTTAGGTAAAGCTTTTGATATGGAATTCTTTTCAAATGTCTGATCTTCTGTATAAACAGTTCAACTGGTTGGCAAGTTAGACAAATTATTTTATCAAAATATCATATTTCACAATTACAAAGGACTATTCAGCAGACAACCTTTCTAAGGCTCTTTTTGGTATCAATTATCATTCTCAATTATGAGGTTTTTTCATTATTTTAAGTTGTTTGGCATCTATTATTAGTTTATTTTATTTAAAATAAAGAAAAAACTACCAAATCCGTAATGAACTTTTTGTCTATTATGAATTATGGTAAGAATTTCATTCTCTTCATTTATGCACAAGTTTACTTAAAATTTTATGGATAAGATGAGGGTAAAATAGTCAATACACATTTTTTTAATAAAAACCATACTTTTTCCCTCTTTTATTACTTGCTCACTATTATTTACTAACATTTTTTTAGTTTGACACCAAACTTATTTTTCATTCCATAATTTATTTTCGACAAAATTCACCTAATCATTTTTCGTTCTTGACCGATAATGAATTCTTGTACTTATTTCTTTTAAATAGGCATTACTAGAGAATGAGAATTGATACCAAAAAGAGCCTAAGAACCCTTGGGAATCATCAAGAAAGTTTGTGCTAGGTTACTCTATGAATAGTCTTTGCCCCCGACAATTGTGCAAAAGAGATCAATATGAAGATCCTATGTGCATGATAACGGGATGTTAGAACTTAGAAGACCGACTGTTGCTAATCTTGGTATTTATGACCAATATGAGACAGCTCAGAAATGCAGCATAATTTATACAGAAAGTGAAGGTATTTATTATATTCAAATCCAAATATTGGTTATTTTTAAGGGAAGATATATAACATTTTCATGGCTCTGTGTTGTCTGATATCAATTTTCTGGTTTTATGGCAAATTACTGAGGTTTGCTTCATTAATGTTGCTGTTCTTCACAAGCTGCTGGATTAAGAGGTTGGGGTTGGTGCAGCATAATTGTAATATCTCATTTTTATTTGTGTCCGTCTCGCAAATCCATTAAGAATGTTACGCTATCACTGCAATTTACCCTCGTACTCTCCAAGCTAGGTAGTTATAAGCATACTTGAACTAGATGACATACACTTTATTTGTCAGTTAAATGGAATCTCCACTGGCTTCTGAAAAACTTATTATTAAACTTCTTTTTGAGGTTTATTTGGTAAAACATGTTGGTTATTGTAACTAAAAATTCAAGTCATTAAAACAATTATCAGAAGCATTTTAATGGATATCTTTTCTCATTGAATTTAGTTCTGGTACTGATGATGTGTCTTAGTCATACTGATTACAAGGAGGTGATTTTATATAGTTTTGTTCAAACCTTTTTCAGGTCTCATGAGACCATGTCTGTTCATATGATTGATTACATCATCGACCAAAACAGTCTTGAAATAGATCCAGATATAATAAAAAGGGCAAAGGTGAGTGATATTGCTACGTGGCAAAGTTTTGATGCACTTTATTTTACCTAACAATATAGTGCCTGGCCATTTTATTCTACACATCTGTTGTCTCATTTTCTGTTTATTTTCATAAAGAAGTTGCTATCAGAATTTCTTTATCAACTTTTTTAAGTTATGCGGATACAAGCATGCACAAATGTTAACTTATGGAATGAGTAAGTTATGCAGATACAACCATGTACAAATGTAACTTATATGATAGGCAAGTGTATCTGTTTCCGCCACAATAGAACTAATTTTCTGAGGAGACAGTTGTGCTATTATTGGATATTTTGGTTTATATTTTAGCTTTCTTATTGATTTTGAGAAAGAAAGCGAAAGGTAGGAACCAACAGAAAAGAGTAATTTTTTTCTTCTTTTTGTTGTGGTCGGAGGTTTGAGAGTTGCTGTCATATATACTTAATTATACATTTTTTCGAGCAAAATTTGTTTGATGACGTTTGTATTTTGCTGGAAAATTTGCCTCCTCCATTAATGAACATTCCCTCTTTTTTTTGTATTTTCTGCAATTCATCTCCATGTTTGAAGCACTAAAAATTTTCAGCAACGTTTTCCACACTTGTTTAGTACGTGGCGTAGTATCAATAATTGGATTGAATGGAGATGATTGGAGGGTAAGGATCCTTGTAGACGATCCCAATTAGTTGGGACAAGGCTGAATTCTTTTTATTGTTTTCTAAGAACATGGCAAAGTCTGATTCAGGTGACTCTTGACAATAATGGAGTCTTATGTGGTCAGGATGCCCATGTAATTTGCAACTCAATCAAGCTGCCATGTAGCAAATATATTGCCAATATATATGCTATTCTGTGGGACATCCTCTTATTGTATTCTCCACGTATATTAATTCAGTGGTAGGCTGCAGACCTTATTGTACTGGAAAGGTTGCTCCATTGTGATTAAGTGGTTACAGGAATGAGATTGACGTTACTTCTCTACGAAAGCAGGGGTGCTGTGTACATTATGACACTCTCCAGATCCTGCAGTGGTGGAAGCCTTGTGCACTGGGTATTCCCTTCTATTGATTATATTATAAGCGGTGTCCAATCATAAACCAATTGGAGAAGGGAGAGAAAATTGGAAGAAGCATTGAATTGAATGAGTCCTGTTTTTTCCCCCTTATTGCTAGTATTACTGCTGTGGTTTTCATCATTTTATCGTCACTATTTATTTTTATTGCTTGTGTTGACTTTGTCTAATCTTATTTTACCCACTGGAATAACTAACCCTTTTTCCTTTTTCTTTGTTTCCTCCATACAGGAAATGATTCTTGCTAGCCCTGAAACTGTTGTTCCAAAGGTAAGATATTGTTGTTTGGGAGCTTAAATCACTTGATGTCTTATTTATCAAATTCTTTACTGCCTGTCAATCATCTTTTATTTTGTTTCTCTCTTCCTAGACATATGCCTCAGTTCCATAACTTATATCTGGTTCTCTTTGTTTATATTTAGAGCAGGGAGAAGAAATTTTTGTATGATATTGTTGCAAATGGTCGTAATGGAATAGATGTTGACAAGTATGTTCTGGTGACAAAATATCTTACCATTTATTCTGGTCCCCCACCCTCTGTAATTGTTTTTTCAGCTTATTTCGTTATTTTTGTATAAAAAGGATTGTAATGATGATCCAAGGATGTTACTGTTCTTTTAGGTTTGATTATATCATCCGTGATTGTCGAGCTTGTGGTCTAGGCTGCAGTTTTCAGTTTGAGAGGTTTGTTTCCTTTTTGGATGTAGCTTAGTCATGTTACTGAATTTGCTTCAGTGCTGCGCAATAAATGTGTAGGACTGTTCAGCCTGGAAAGTGCAGTCGTCGGATTGAGATCTTGGTTCAATCTCGACCGTTGAAAAACATGGGGCCGTCATCAAAATCTCGACCGGGATCTCAATTCGACGACTGCAATTTTCGCTGAACATGTTGTTTTATTTTGGATGGGTAGTCAGAATAGGTGGGGGGGAGAGAAGATGTGAATAAAGAGGCTTGAACCCAATATCTTGTAAGAGTGGCCTTTCTTGGCACCACAAGGCTATCAATGCACTAAGTTCACATGCTGAAATATATTGATTAAATTGATAATACTAATTTTTAAGCTCTTTTGCAGATTAATGCAAATTATGCGTGTTATTGATGATGAAATATGTTATCGTGCTCAGGATTGTTAGTATTTCCTGCTGCTTGAAAATTTCCTCAATGCTTCATTTGTTGCAGTTCTTTTACTTATGTCTGCATGATTTTGCCAGATCTTTCTGTCTATAAGCTGTTTTCAACTCGTGCTGATCTTTGGCGAACTGTCTACACACATTCAAAAGTGAAGGTACAATTCCATAATAAAATTAGATGTCTGAGGTTTCTATTATTGGCATGAACCGTGGTTCTTATTTAACACTTAATATTGTATTCCATCCTAATGTTATGTTTTCTTTGTAGGCGATAGAACTCATGTGTGTGGATGCTTTAGTAGAAGCAGACAGTTACCTAAAAATTTCTTCTCAAATCAACCAGCCTGCTGACTTCTGGAAGGTTTGATTACTGTTGGAGTTTTCTATTCATGTCTTCAATCTTGCTGTCACATGGCACTAATTTTTTATGTCATTCTGGGATTGTAGTTAGATGATACGATACTGAAAATAATTGAAACAGACCCCAGTGATGAGCTGAGGCATTCAAGGGATTTGATTCAACGTATCCGCAGACGGGATTTGTACCAGGTATTGGAGTTCTGATTCTACACCTCTGTTTTGCTCATGATAACCTTGTTTATTTTTGCAAACTAATTTTTATTTTTGTTTCCTAACATCCATGTGCTGTTAATGGCAGTATTGTAATGAGTTTCCTGTTCCGAGGGACAGACAAGAGCACTTTAAACCTGTCACCCCCGAAGATATTATTTGTTGCCAGGTTACTTGAAATTTGTTCTTCCTCATGTAGTGTAAAACATCTCCTGTTAAGATTGTTAATAATTTCATTAAATGCAGAAAAGCAGTGAGGCCACTTTAAGTAAAGATGATGTCATTGTTAGTAATGTCAAGATTGATTTGACTCGTGGCAAGTACAATCCTCTTGAGAGGTAGTTGAGAACGATCCAACCCATTAATTGCTTCTCTTTTATTTACATATCTGTCTCTGTTAATCTTTTAACTGCTTTCATTGTCTATTGTGCATGTGTTTCCTCCTCCAGCATCTGGTTTTTCACGGTTAGTACTAAATTCTCCCACTGTGGTCTAAATACCTGCTGCTTTTTTTCTTTTTCTATGGAGTAGAATAGTTCAGGTTATTATAAGCCCTTCTTGGAGCGCCTTTTTTTTTCTTTTCTTTTTTACTGGTTCATTCATGGCACTCATTATTCTTGATGACAGTGAATTTTGAGTCTCAGCAAACAATGATTTCCACATATATATTTATTAGAAAAAGTGTGTGATCTAATCTTATCTCCTTTAATACTAGACCAAGGAAAAGGGAAGGTAAAATAAGTTTTAGATGAAGGTGGGGGAAAAAAGAATTAGAATTCTAAATTGTGTACTAGCTGCTGCTTTAGAAAGGAATGAAACTTTATAAATTTTGGTCTATATAGCATGCCAACCTGCAGCATTTTTTCTTTTTCTATGGAGTAGAATAGTTCAGGTTATTATAAGCCCTTCTTGGAGCGCTTTTTTTTTTCTTTTCTTTTTTACTGTTTCATTCATGGCACTCATTATTCTTGATGACAGTGAATTTTGAGTCTCAGCAAACTATGATTTCCATATATATATATATATATATATATATATATATATATATATATATATATATATATATATATATATATATATTTATTTATTTATTTATTAGAAAAAGTGTGTGATCTATCCTATCTCCTTTAATACTAGACCAAGGAAAAGGGAAGGTAAAATAAGTTTTAGATGAAGGTGGGGAAAAAAGAATTAGAATTCTAAATTGTGTACTAGCTGCTGCTTTAGAAAGGAATGAAACTTTATAAATTTTGGTCTATAGCATGCCAACATGCAACGGGGTGTAAAATTAAAGTAAGATGGATGAAGTGGAGCGGTGCATGTTGGGTCTTGTGTGGTTGGTGTTTTCCTTTAAAGCTCAAAGAAATATTCTATATAACCAACTTACGATGTATGGTGCATAGTGTTAAGAAGCATCGTATAGATATACTCAATGAGTGGAAATGAAGATGCGAAGAGGGATGAGTGGTAAGTAGGAAGGATAATACAGAATGATCATTGGTAGAACTGCTCTGAGAGTAGCTACCATAAATAATAAGCTACAAGAAAGTCATTTGAGGTGGTACAATCACGTTCTACAAGGCCGTAAATGCCCTTGTACAAAAAAGTGATTGAAGCCAATTTGAAGGAATTAGAAGAACTAGGGTTAGACTTGAGAAACCATAAAAGAAGTGGTGAGAAAGGATATACATAGCTTAGTCCTTGTATCTAGAATGGCGTCAAACAGAACTGATTGGAAGGCAAGAATCGATGTAGCCAGCCTCATTTAGTTGGGACAAGGCTTGTTGTTGTAGCATGCTAACCTGCAAGGATTTGGCGCCATTATGCAAGTTTGCCTACTTTTCTGTGAGGAAAACAGTACTGTCATTGCTTATGACGGGAAGACCATCTATCATAGTTGACTTGAGGACAAGGTGTGGTCATTTATTTAGGACATATATATTGCAGTGTTGCGGACTAACATTAATCTGTGAAAATACATCTTTATTTGTTTTTTCTCCAAAAGGAGGAAGGTTGTGCTAGGCTTTTGCTTGACATTGGGTTTGTAAGTTTATACACTGAAATGACTTATGAGGCCTAGATTTTTTTTTAATTAATGAAAAGGAAAATGATTGCTGTACAGCCTTTGTTCAAACTCCATTATATAGGTTGTGCTAGGCTTGACATTGGGTTTGCAAGTTTATATACTGAAATGACTTATGAGGCTTAGATTTTTTTAATTAATGAAAGGGAAAATGATTGCTGTACTGCCTTTGTTCAAATTCCATTATATCCTTTCATAATAGACAATGTGCCCACACTGGCAATTTTCTTTCCATAAGGGCTCCATTGGGTGTCAGGTACACAGATTCCTTCGTACATTGCCTTCATATAAAAGCCCTCTCCTGTATAGGGACCACTTGGGAGCTTTTGGAGAGTGATTATGAAGGATGATTACTGATGTTGCTGTACTTTTGTTAATTGCTTACTGGAGTTGTATTATTTCTTAACTTATAATGAAAGTCCAGCATTTTGTTTCTTTAGGGTTTCATTCACTCTCGATCTCGAATTTAGCTTGAGCAACACTTAACTGTGTACAATGCTAACAGTTTTTTTATGACAGGACTATGATAGCAATGAAAAAATAAAAATAAAAGAGGACTCCATCAGTCACATACTGCCTGCATATTGTCAAGATATGATCGTGAGGGTCTATGCCAAAAAGCCTGAACTGGTTCGTGGAAGGCAATATTGTGCTATTTGTATGTTATTGATTCCCTACTCGCCCCCAGTCAAATGACATTTATTTATTTGTTGAATTTGTTTAACAGGTCGAGTCAGTTTCAGAAGCATTTGAAAATTATCAGCGGAGGACTTTCGGAGACACAAAACAAGCACATGCGACCCCAGAGAAGAAGAGACGGAGAGGTTGAAAGTTTGCCATCTCCATCTTCATCTCATTGCATAGTTTAGCCACTTTCGTCTGGCAAGTCATTGTTAGCCGAAGGGTAACCACATTCCATCCTGTAGATAAATTTGCATTATCATCTTGCCACAGATAGCCCCCGTCTTGTAAAGGCAGGTAAAAGCTTCTGTGAAAAGCCACTCATGGTGTTTTTGCCTTGGTTATGGAAATTTTGTCGCATGTTGGCTTGTTTTCCACTTGTAAGTAGCAATTAAATCCTGGTGCAAAAACATTTTCATGGCATTTCTTGGATTTAGTTGGTGCATGCATTACTGTGGAGATCATGTAATTCAGTTCTTGGATATAGGTGAAGCAAGAAATGTAATTACAACTTACTTTTTTCTCTCTAATGATTGAAGCCACAGTCAATTCATACATGACCTGTATAGAAGAACCTATATCTGAATCCAAAAATGTATGGCTTAGTTAACCCAGATTTTGACTTGATACGTAGTTGATGGTTTATATTTGAGTTCGTATCATTAATATCTCCTTGACTGATCACATTAGGGAAAAGTCAAAACCTAAATCATTTGGAGAAGATAGGTGTGATGGCAAATTACGTTGGATTACTTGTCAAAGATGGAAGTATTAATTTCTGATCATCATAATTACGGAAACATATTACCTAATTACTTCTCTACGTCATAACAAGACGTTTGGTGCATATTGGATGGCCTTGCGAAACCCACATATATAACTCGACATTGAGAGTCCATATGTGGCTATTTGACTAGCTTGAGGATAAGTTCTTCCTGAGTATTTAATAAATGGTATCAATCAAAATAAAGAAATGACAATCTAATATGCATTCAATGACAAAATCAAATAAAAGTCTTGTTTGCTCTTCTATTATTCCATTCAAAAACAGTGAAGTTTATCAATGGAGGAATTTTTTTTTTCCTTAAAGAGAACAAATTGTTGCACCCAAGTGACCTAAGCACTTTCTTTTCCGTGTGAAGAACGATCAGATCATATTCAACACTTAAACTTAATTTCCAGCCGACACTTTAGAATAATTCAAGATTTCATCGTCTACAGAATACCTTAATTAATGTTAGCCATGGTTCAATATTACAAGCTTGTTTTTGGTTCTCTTGAATGACTGCGTCAGGTGAGGCTCAATCAAATTTCACCCGCACCTATTCGAGTCTGCCTTCTCTGATGACTTATATAAATTATATATGGAAAGACATAGTGTACAGTTTTGTAAACTCTACTATATAATAAGATGATCTTACAGGCTTGATCTCTCTTTACCATAAAAAAAGAGAGACTTGATCTCTTAAATTTAGGAATCATCGTGTTATTACCAGCTGGGTTGTTGCTTGATGAAATGCTTAAGAACAGATTCTCTAGGTTCAACTCAACTTGTCCTTAATTGGTTCTATTTCTTATTATATCTTTGATAAACAATTTTCTACCTTATCTCATCTTCTCCTCACATAATTCACTAATCTTCCGTGCCTACATCTTATTCCTGTGATGCAAGCAATAATAAAAGATGATGAAGGACCAGGAAGAACAGACAGTAGACGTTGAAGAGCAATTTTATGAAAAAACACGTCTCCTCTCTTCCACTCTACCATTTTATGTCTTTCTTTTCTAATCCTTTTGGGTTTGTTCTAGAAATGGCAGCTATCTAGTTTACTTGGATGATCTTTCTATTACGTTTACAGTGACGGAATAGAATCTAAAAAGATATCTGCTTTTAAAAATACTAATATATAGAAGGGTAAATCCAAAGGGACCAAGAGGAGGTGAGTTGAGAAGCTTGACTTAATGCTTTGTGAATGATCTCGATTGAGATTTGACCTCGATCATCTGTTTCTCAACGATTCACTTCAGGTGTTGAGCATTAATTGAGCAGCACCAAAACAATTTTATGAGCTAATCAAAGAATAGTGGTTTGAGCACAATTTTGATTGATGGTTAAATTTGTATTGAGAACACTTGAGATGAGGGAGACTTAAAAAACTAAAAATATATTGTCACCATAGGAAGGAGTTAAAATTTGCTTGTGAATGAAGTTTGGGTTGATTGTGAATGAAGTTTGGGTTGAATGTCCCTTTTTTACATACTTTTTGTTTTTGAGAACAACAGACAAGACAAATTTATTTTGTAAAAAGCCTTCTTAGAAATGAAAAATGGATCGATTCTTTTTCTAAAAACGGAAGAATGACCTTATCAAATATTTTTTGGCATTTTGAGAACAAAAGAACACCAAAAACTGTTTCTTAGCCTGTTACGTAATGCTCCTAAAAGTAGACCTGTAAACGAATTTGATTTTAAAGCTCAGATACACCAGTATCCGAATCCAGCAAAAATTTAGAGAAGACATCTGAATTCGAATCCGAAACTTTATCGAATATTCGATAATAACCTGATCCGATTATTGATTGGTGATTATCATTTTTTATATTTCCGATTTCCAATTACCAATTGCCGGTTTCCGAATCCAATTATTAGCCCCTTTTCAGAGAAAAGTGTTTAATACTTTACTTTCATCGGATTATTTTTAATTTTCGATTATCTGATTACCGATTATCGGTAACTGAATCCCGATTATCAAAAAAAAAAAAAAAAAAAGAGTTGAATACTTTACTCCATCGGGATAAATTTTTATGGATATTATCCGATCCTGATGAGCAATTATCCGAATCCGAATCCGGTTGCTTAGCGGAGGGATACTGATATTTCCGGTAAAAAATCTCAAGATATGGACATCCTTAAATGAATACAAATGCGAATTCAAAGGTAAATTTCTACTATCCATTTAGAAGTCTACCTAAAATGTTTGAATTCTCAATTTCACACAAATAGTTATATACTTTTTTTTTTTTGGGGTTGGGAAAGATTATATATCCATATAAATAAACAGAAAAGCCGTTTCATTGAAAAGGATTAGTTGGTGAATTATAAATGAGTATTCAACATGGAAAACAAAACCAAATCCAGTGTATTATTTGAAACTAAGAAAATCAAATCTGAATTTAATTAAATTATTTGCTTTTTATGGTAAGGAACTAAGGATTTTAATAATTGCTTTTACCAAGCTGATACAGACAGAGGGAGGGCCACCTACTTCCTTTTCCTGTATGGTTCTCCAGCTCTCCAGTTTCAACGGAAGCCTCGAAGCATAAGACAACAACTTTGTACAACTTTATTTACAAGGAGTTGGTTGTAGAAAGAAGTACGTTTTGAGTTTTGACCGTGAATCCCATCAATGATCTGTCTACTGTTGATTCCCCAGTTGAAAGCAGAAACAAAATCCAGGGAAGAAACCTTTTATTCATCGTCCACGCAGAGAGAGAGAGAGAGAGAGAGAGAGAGAGAGCAAAAGAAAGTTTTGATTTTGATTTCTTTTTCTGTGGAAAAGAAGAAATCGAGGTGGGTCAGTTACACACGTTGTGTTAATCCGTGTTAAGGCAATGCATGTGTGACCACATGGATGACAAGGAGAGAGGGAGGAAGGAAGAAGTAGAGATTCGAGAGAGAGAGAGAGAGAGAGAAATAGTTGACGAGAGAGGAAGAAGCAGAAGGGGCACTAGCAGCTGCAAAGCCCTTGGTCCCTTGTAATACTTTGCTGTTGCAGAGAATTAGAGACTAATATTGTAAAGAAAAAGGTAGGTTTTTTCTTTTTGTCTTATTTTCAGTGATTTGATTCTCGGGGGTTATTGTTTGAGGGAGGCGAGCAAGCGGAAGTCAAGCAAGTATGAAGGAGAATAGTGATGTGTTCATTAGGGCAGATCAGATCGACCTGAAGAGTTTAGATGAACAGCTCGAACGGCATCTCAATCGAGCAGTTACTGTGGAGAAGAAGAAGGAGGAGAATAAGGATTTGAGCAGTAGAGAAGAATGGGAGATCGATCCTAGGAAGCTTATTATAAAAAGTGTTATAGCTCGAGGCACCTTTGGCACGGTTCACAGAGGGATTTACGATGGTCAAGACGTCGCAGGTAAGAGAAAGAAACTCATCTACAAAATAAAAATTTTATACTTTTAACGTTTTTATTCATATCTCTCGACTCCACCCCTACCTCAATCTCCCTGAGAAAAATTCCTTCTTGTTTAATTTCTATCGAAAACTTGAAATTTAAACCGACTACAACCGTTTGTTCTTCGTATTTTCCGCCGCCTGACCTGTTTTCGGCAGTTGTTCTCATTGCTATGGGTATATCTGTTTTAATTACATTTTAATGGATATCAATTTGGTTTTATATGTTAATGTGGTGTTGGTTTCTAAAAGGGCCAGTAAATAATAGCTTCCGCAGACTAGAACCCTAACGTTCGTTGCGTCGAGAAATTCCGTACAAGAAGTGTTTGAGATGATGTTTCAGCTTTCTCTCATTATAATTTCCCAGTACCCGCAAATTTTCTGTCTTAACCTTCTTGCTCAGTTTGCTTCTTTTATGATATACTCTGTAAATTTTCCAAGGACATTTTTGCTCCTATCGAATCGTCCTCTTCATGCCCCCCCTCCCCACTCAAAAAGAAAAGATATCCAAATTGATTTGAGGAAGTGGTGGGATTTGGTCCTTGACTAAGTCTGTAATTCACGTGTTTCAGCTGGATTGGTGATTTTCCTTTCTGAACTTTCATGTGATCCAAATTTTCTCTAGTTCTCAAACTGCTTGCTTTATCGGTGTAAATATTATCAATAAGTTTTTTATTAATTGGACTAAGAAGATGATTACGGTTGTAAATACATTGCCTTCTGATTTTGCTTCTCCTGTTTCATGCCAGATAGCTTTTGACTCTTCTTCTAAATTTCTGAGTTTCTTATTCGTTTTATTTTTATATGGTTTTATTCCCATGGAGTATCTAATGGTTTCAAGGTTGTAATATTCTGAATCTTTTCATTAACAGCTGTTCTTGCTTTCAGTTAAATTGCTTGACTGGGGGGAAGAAGGTTGCAGATCTGATGCTGAGATTGTTTCACTGAGGCAAGCTTTCACCCATGAAGTTGCTGTCTGGCATAAGCTTGATCATCCTAATGTAACCAAGGTAGCATTCCTTTTCTGTTCTGTCTCTTTCTCAACCATTTCTCCAAATTGAATATCTCCAGAACGCTTTATCCGGATCTTAATGGTTTTACAAAGTTGTGCATGCCAATAACTGATAGGTTCTCTTTAATCAATTTTTGTGTTTACGTAGTTGAAAAAGAAAACAACTTGCCATTGCTGCTAGCTACAAAACACTATTGCCATCCGGTTTCTGGAATTGGCAGACGGAGTACAGGGGTGGAGGAGGGGATGCCAAGCCATATACCTCCTTCAAGTAGGTAAAAGGTTGCACCTCTGTCAAAGAGGCTGAATGTGAAACTGAAGTGAGTGAGACCCATTAAATGTTTGAGAACTGGACATGCAAATTATAATTTCATGATAAGTTGATCAACATTAAGAGTTTAACAATTTTGCTGTTTTTTCTAGTTATTTTTTCCATTTTCATTTTGATTCATCCCCATCCCCATGGGAACTCTCTCACTTTCTCTCTCTGTTGGATCACCAAGTTTAGCAGCCATGGATACCTTGGGTCAAGAACAAAGTTTCTGTACCTGCAGCAAACCCTAGTTTCTCCCTCACTTGGACCTCACAATATGTAACCCCCTCAAACCTTGGTAGAAAGTAAAAAAAAAAAAGAATAATCCACCATCCCAACCATGATTACATTTTTCATCTGCAACTGAACTATTCCAATTCCATTTGTATATCTGATCAAAGAAAGAAAAATAGAGGGCAAAGACATCTTCTTGGACCTTGGAAGAACTACTGGTGGAAACACGATCCCAGAGAACTGCCTCAATGATTGTATTACCTCAGATACCATTGTTGTGACTATTAATTTTTCTGATTCTGATACATACCAATTGAAATGACATATTAATCCACAGCCCTAGAAAATGGTATCTTTTCAACGTAGGATGTAAAAGAGTGGTTATAACAAAATCTGGAACCAGGTTGGATACAATCAGCTATACCCTTATGTCGTACTTATTTTCATGACATTTAACTATCATCTGGAAATATTTTAAATGCTTGCTTACACCGTCTGGAATTAATAGTGAAGGACTAATGGGATCACATTTCTAAAGTTTGTGACCTTCCTTTTTTTTTTTTTTGGGGGGGGGGGGGGGGGGGCTCATATACTAATTGATTTTAGTTTCTTCACTGATATATAGCAAACATGTTTGTATATTTTGCCACTTTTTATTTTCTGCAACTTCAGAATGTTGGTAAAATCATCCTATCTCATTGGTGGGTGAAACTGAAGTTGTTAATCCTCAACAAAGTTATTTTAAAGGGCCCGTTGTAGGGAATGTTGATATTTATACTTTCTGAATTATTTCTTTTTGTGTCAAATGTTACTTGGTGCCTGTCATGGCAATCTCATCCAGATGTTTATGTTGGTCCTTATATTCGTTGGAACTATATGCAGTTTATAGGGGCTACAATGGGCACATCAGACCTGAACATTCAAACAGAAAATGGTCATGTGACCATGCCAAGTTCTGTTTGCTGTGTTGTTGTTGAATATCTGCCAGGAGGTGCTCTGAAATCATATCTCATAAAGAACCGGCGTAGGAAATTAGCTTTCAAAGTTGTTATTCAGCTAGCATTGGATCTTGCACGAGGGTCAGACTCTTCTACCAATTGTCTCTTTCTTTCGCTCTCTATGCTTCTTCCCCCTCACCCCCCAAAAAAAAAATTCTATTTGAAGTTGATATTTTGCTTCTTTTTTAGTGATTATGTTATGATTGGGTTATTCAGTATAAAGATTTATCCCAGGATCTTGAACTCTAGAACCAACCACTTGAAAAACGAATTTCTCTCCTGTAGGTTGAGCTATCTTCACTCCAAAAAGATTGTTCATAGGGATGTGAAGACAGAAAACATGCTTTTGGATAAGACACGCACTGTAAAAATAGCTGACTTTGGTGTTGCTCGTGTGGAGGCTCAAAACCCTAATGACATGACGGGTGAGACTGGGACCCTCGGTTACATGGCGCCTGAGGTATATTGCAAATCTGCTTTTAGTTAGGATTTAATTTATCAATGTTTTTGTTCTGTTCATTTGGAAGGATATTTTTCTTGAGTGATTCTTAGATTCCTGGGCATGTGCAATTATAGTGTAAAATCACCTCAACTACCCAGAACACCCGACAAATGGGGTTGCTTGCCACACAGTTAGTGTGCGCAAAAGCAATGCTGGTAAAAGCTTCACCTACTTGCACCAACTATTGAATATCTATTGAAAGTTGAAACTATACATCTGGTGTTATCCCCCAAATAATAACTGAGTTGACTAAATTAGAAAGCATTTAGTGGGGAGAAAAATAGGAGAACTGGAGTAGCAATCTTTACTTCACCACCCTGACAAGGGGAATATTGAGCTGCTCTTTCTTCACATGTCAAAAATTTCTGGGTTCTTCATCACTACTGTAGTTCGCTGTCTAAGAATGCTGACCATCCTCCAATTCAGTCTGCTTTCCAAGCCTCACACACACCTACTCCCGCATACATGCTGCAGAAGAAAAGTGAATATTAATGGTGGAATTTGACGAGCACTGCAAATGTACGATTTTAACGCTCGTTAATAGAAATTTTGTGTGTTTAACCTAACGTGTGACTTGGGTTTGTGGTTTATTCAGGTCCTTAATGGCAACCCGTATAACAGGAAATGCGATGTCTACAGTTTTGGAATTTGCTTGTGGGAAATATATTGTTGTGACATGCCTTATCCAGATCTAAGCTTCTCAGAAGTGACTTCAGCTGTTGTTCGCCAGGTACATCATTTGTGTTTATGACAAATTAAGCTGTGCACTGGATCTGAAAGATTTAACCTAAGCTATTCTTGGAATTACAGAACCTGAGACCAGAGATACCACGTTGTTGCCCAAACTCCCTGGCAAATGTAATGAAGCGATGTTGGGATGCGAACCCTGACAAACGCCCGGAGATGGATGAGGTGGTGGCCATGTTAGAGGCAATTGACACATCAAAGGGTGGGGGGATGATACCCCCTGATCAGCAACAGGGATGTCTCTGCTTCCGTAAAAAACGAGGGCCTTAAGAAGATTATGATTATCCTTTGGAGTGGAGCCGAGAAGAAGATGGTGATCAAGATTTGTAATTTGGATCGAGTTCAAAGTAGGGATTTCAGAACCGAAGAGGCAGTGGATGGTTGGTGTAGCCTCGGGGGAGCTCTGCAGCCTCATTTCCCATTATCATTATGGGAATAATCATGTAAAAGTTTTTTATTTTTTAAATGATATAAAGCTAATATTTGTTCTCTTCGACGCCCCTTTTCTATTGATTGCTAGCATATGACAGAAATTAGGTTATATGTATTTATGTCGAATTTGAATTAAACAAAGATTTAAAGTTGGAAAAGAATATAAATACATCAAAATGTCGTTACTGTTTTTTAGATAGATTAGATTAGCAATGTGTTGGAGTCAGGAGGTTCTTCATGAATGGATTCAGAATCCCAACCCACCACTCAGCAGCCTGCTGTACATTCTCTGTAGGGTTTCTGTTACTGTCTTATGTCTCCAATTTTTCCCCCATGTTCGTTTAATTTCAGCTCATCCAGAGGTCGACAGAAGGAATGAGTTATAATTACATACATTGGTGGTGACGAGGGATTATTAAATATAATATCAGCGTTAATTCTTCCCTCTTCACTAAGAGGAGCTGTTGGTCATTGCTAATTTTCTACCAAAAAAAATCATCACTAAGCCAATTCTTTAGTAATTGTAATTGTTTTTAAAAGGTAGAAGTGAAAAGACAAAAAAAAAACAAAAACAAAAAACATATTGCATGATTTAATAAGAACTCTGATAGTATAAGAAAAGAAGAAAGAAGCTAACGTTGGCAATATAACGGGGATGGATGGTAGAATCTTACCCCCAAAAATGAAAAGGGAGAGGAAAACGCAGCAGGTTGCCAGTTTAGGGTAATTGCTCTTGCCAACGGGTACGTTGTACTACTGTAACAGTTTTCAGGCACTGCTAATATAAATGATTCAACTTAAATTCCATATATATATATATATATATATGGATACTGAATGTAGATAACATGCAGAGTCTTCAGAAGTTGCAGTTTCTATTTACCAGTGTTCTCTGCAGCCCTTTTTCACTTTATTGATACCCTTATTCACACCTTATTCACATACTTCCAGGATGATCCACCGTTCAGGTACAAGTTGTATCATCAGACTTCTAAAAGCTAAATCAGTAAAGTTGTATAGTGACACTTACCCAAAAAAAAAAAAAGTTGTATAGTGACTAAAGCACTGACGATCCTGGGTAGCACGGCATTCACAATATATACAAGAGGTCACACATTTTTGGGCAGACAAATTCCATTATTAAGATCCTTCGGAGCAAATGGCCATTCAGTCCGAATCTGATGATGATTCCATCGTAAGATCCTCTATTTTAGCATTTTCAAACTCTTCATCAAGTAATTCTCGAATCCTCCCTCTAAGCCTCGAGGCCTCTTCAGGTTTGAACCAGTGTTCACCAAACTGTAGAACCAGAAGACATTAACGAAAAGAAAGCAATAGAACTCTCACTCACACACCCACCCACCCAGCAATAGGACAAATGCCAATACATTTGAACTTAGAATAGCTTACCATTGACACATTTTTGTTCGTTATCCTTTCCGGAGCCTCCTCGATAAAACGCTCCATGAAGTAAAGTACAAAGATGCCACAATCATAGACATTTTTTTGTTGGGGAACCTGCAAAGGATTACAGGAAGAGTATATCACCTAAGCAAAAAAATGAACTGGACATTACTTTTGACTTAAAAAAGAGAAGAAAAAAAGAACCAAAAATTGCCCTCCTACACAAACAGAGAACAACAGGAAATGAAAGGCAAAAGCCAAGTAAAAACATAGAATTAGGTGACCTGATTATATAATGGGTAAATATCACTTTACCTCCCCTCTTGGTGAACCAAATGACACTTGGACCCCTTCTTAGTTGGATAATATCGCTTACCTCCCCTCTTACTTATTAAAGTTATCAAATACCTCCCTTCTTTTAACTTTTTCTATTAAGTTCTAATTTTACCATTAAATTTTTTTTAAAACCCAAATTACCCTTAATTAGAAAGGTATTTTAGTTTAAAACCTCAAATTATTCTCAATTTCTCTATTAGCTAAAATCCCAAATTACCCTCAATTAATATTATTGTTAAAACCTAAAATACCCTTAATTATTTTAATAGTTAAAACTTTAAATTATCCTGAATTAATTTTATTCCAAGATCCCCCTAAAATACCCATTTGTATTTTAATCTAGGTATCTTTCTTTCATTAGGGGTAAGGGGGGAAAGATAGGAAGGAAAAGGAGAAGAAATAAAGAAATGAAACCTACGAAAGACATTTATATTTTTTGATTGATTTTTTTCTTTCTTTATTCTAATGAAAAAGAAACATATAATTAAAGAACATAGGGGTGTTTTGAGATTTTAATAATAAAATTAATTGAGGGGTAATTTAGGGTTTTAACTACTAAAGTAATTGAGGGTATTTTAGGTTTTAACAATAATATTAATTGATGGTAGTATAGGATTTTAATTTCTATAATAATTGAGGGTAATTTAAGATTTAAACTAAACATAATTCAACGTTAGGATAATTTGGGGTTTTAAAAAATACTTAACAGAGAAAAATAGAACTTAATGGAAAAAATTAATAGAAGGGAGGTGTTTGATAACTTTGCCAGCTAAGAAGGGAGGTAAGTAATATTATCCAACTAAGAGGGGGTCCACGTGCCATTTGGTCAAACTAAGAAGAGAGTTAAATGATATTTACCTTATATAATTGAACACAAAACACAACACAGAAACTAGACCTAGCAGTCCTTGCTTGGGCAGCACACATAAAGCATCTAAACGCCTAACTTGCCTATAATCAAATCTTTCAGCCTCTTTACTTTCTGAAAACCCAACATAAATAAAGCAACTCCCTATGGTCTTCCAACCAGCAAAGTGATTCATTGCAGTGTGCTGATCTAGCGGCCTAAACCCAACTTTTTTGTTTTTTTTTCTTCTTTTCTTTATATATATAAAAACTAACGCAATACAAAGCCACAAAAACAATAATGAAAAAATTGAGTAGCCGGAGCCTTATGTTCTGGGTAATGTCTTTTGAGACCCACCACTGAACAAGTGCCTCACCGCAGAAATTGTACCAGTGCACCAAAATAACAGATATAACTAGACATCAGATGAGCATGCGTTTCACCAGATAATCTGTATAAAAGTCATCAGATCATAATGATGCAGGCATGGGCAATCACTTGAAAAAAAGCCATTTGGTTGAGAGTCCGTTCTGCCACTATTGGGCCCTGAGAGCATTATAAATGTCATTTAACC
Source organism: Hakea prostrata (assembly GCF_041222555.1). Classification (NCBI taxonomy): domain Eukaryota; kingdom Viridiplantae; phylum Streptophyta; class Magnoliopsida; order Proteales; family Proteaceae; genus Hakea; species Hakea prostrata. Next base: position 7,951,583 of record NC_142602.1, on the reverse strand, counting down.
CCTGGATCAAGGGTGCTCCCACCATCTGAAGACTTTGCTCATGGATCAAGATAGAGAACTCACCTGGATTATTCTTGAAATTCCACATCGAATATAGTTCTTAGGTCTCAACACAAATATATTTAACCCTGTATTTTTTGGAGGGGTTAGTTATTTAGGGAAAAAATCGTCTGTTGTGCACATTTCTTTGCTGTGCACAACAGTGCACTACAAGAATACGACACGTGGAATATGCCAAATAGAAGGTCAAGATTAAAAAACTGATTTTTGAGTAGAAAGAAACCCGTTTTGAAACCCATTTACACTGTATCCACCTATTTCTAATAACCCAGTTCAAAGCTCTTCTCAACTCCGATCGCTTCCTTCACAAGATCCACACTCCCGTCCCATCGATGGGAAGTTGTTTTTGGGTAGAAGCAGAACCAATCGATGGAATGGAATAGAGGATTAGAGTTATGATATGTGAATCTTGATTGAAGAACAAGGGAGAGAAGAACTGAAAAAAGTAGAATCTGTAACGTTCATAATGGCTATGGCTTCTGTGCAGAGCTTTGCCGGCAATTCCCGTTATTGTTTGAGCTCCACAGCTAACCTAAAGCAACATTACGAAAACCAAGTAAGAGTGGCAGCTCTTCCAATACCCATTTCAAGAAGATCTGCTCTTACGAACTTTCCAAGCTTTTGGGCAAAAGTATAATTCATTATTGGTGAAACTGTAACTCTCAAGTCGATGTGAGAAAAGTTCTACAGTGCTTGAGATTGCATTCGAACGCCCTGGTAAATGGTGATCAGAGTGGGATTTTAATTAACCTTTAAAAAAATGTAAAACACCCAAATGGTGCCAAGCCGTTATTTCTAGAGTGCTTGTTTCTCAAATTTCTAATCATTTTTTAGTATTCGATGAAGTTTGATTTCATTCATTCTTGGTGGGTGTTCATTTCTTTTGGGATATTTTAATGGGAATCCCTTAATCTTCCCAGTATAACAGTGACAGCTGAAGCTGGTGTTTTTTTCTCCAGAAAAAAACGATGTGGAGGAAGAAGGTTATCTCAAAGGTGAGGGAAATCAATCTCCAATTTCTGATGCGGAATAAAATGATGTTGGTGAATCAGTTTGCTGGTGAATCTGGGTGCCATTTGAGGAGGAAAACGAAGTTGAAGAAGAAAGGGAGTGCGGATCCGGTGAGGGAAGTCGGACGTGAGAAGTGGTTGAGCTGGGTTTTAAATAATGGGCGGGTATAGGCTAAATGGTTTTTTTTTTCTTCATTAAATATCAGTTTTTTAATCTTGGCCTTCTATTTGGCATATTCCACGTGCCGTATTCTTGTAGTGCACTGCTGTGCACAGCAGAGAGATGTGCACAGTAGACGATTTTCCCCCAGTTATTTAACCCTGTATTATCCCAAAACAATTTTGGGAATACAGATGTTCTTCTATTTTTAGGCAAGAATATTATAGGAAGCCTAAGAAGTGAAGCAATAAAAAAATATGCAGTATATAACATTGATAAGGGAGAACAGAAAGATAGGAAAAAGAAAATAATTGCAGCAAACACATGCAAAAAACTTGAGATACATGCCATAAATCTTCAAAGATTTTTACCGTGATTATTCTGTCAATGATTTTATCTTGAAGTTTTCTCCACTCTTTATCTCCAAAGGAATGGTCCTGAGGTGCAACTTCGTCATTTATGTATTTCCATTCCTCTTTTAAAAACCTGAAAGCATAAAGAATAGAAAATAATATTTCGATTGTGAATTCAGTTTCCAAATTAATAAGTAGCATTAAAATAAATGAAAAGCATAAAGATGCAAATTTAATCTTTATGAAAAGAAAGCATGATTGAATAAGTGAACATGATTTCCAAATTAGTAAGTTCCACAAGCAAGTCTTGGTACGTTGATGAGGTTGCTCCACTGTGATGAAGTAATCATGGGTTCAAGTGAGGGAACAACCTCTCATCAATAAAAGCAGTGGTACGTCTCCGTACATTATGACCCTCCTCAGAACATACGGTAGTAGAAGCCTTGTGCACTAGTATGCACTTTCTTTTTAGGAAAAAAAAAGTCCCATTAAAGGAGCCATCAGCAAGTACCAGGCATGCTTTTACAGGACCCAGGAGGGGTGGACTGTATATTCTCCTTATGTCTAGCATTTTTAACATGTAGCAGCCAATCCTAAACTGTGTTTGTACATTCACAGTTCTTTTTCTTTCTCGTTTATTTTTTTAAGGTATACATTACCAGATAGCACATTAACCCTCAGCAGCAGACTTTAGCTCACTCTAATACTCATGTAGACGTAATATGCCAAAGCTGTCATACAACATCATTCTCACCACCCACAACCCCCCAATTCTCCCCCCCCCCCCTTTCTCGTTTTGTAAGAAAATTGAAAGAGTTAACTCAATCTTTATCTCATAGAAAAGTAACTAACACCAATACATGGCCAAATCAGATAGCAAAAAAACAAATATAAATGGATGAAAATTGTTAGAAAGCACAGTCACTCTAAACTCTAATAGTATTGAAGAGTTGATAGGAACGAATATCATAAGTTCATAACTCATCATTGCATTGCCAGAAAGGGGTTTCCATTGTCTTACCTTCTAATGTTCTCAAAAATTTCACTACTCATGTGGCATCCCAATGAATCCAAATGGAGGAGTATAATCTGGCCTGATTCCTCATCCTTGGGTGGGTTGCAAATAATTACCAAGCTCCAGTGCTGTCTAATTCAATGAGAAACCAGAAAAAGGGTCAAGAATAAAGTTGACTCGCACAAGTTTGTGTATGGCATAAGAAATGGAAATGAAGGGTTAAAAAACAGGGATGGAAGGAAAGCAATCATTACCATCTACAAACTTCCAACCTTCAGGAGATGCACCCTCATCAAAGTTTTAAATCAACTCTTACCCGGAAGGAAAAGGTACCCCAAAGTACCAAAATATCGTATTTAAGATATGGTCCCATGTTAATATTTGAAGGCGTTTATTCATCCAAGAAGGAAGAAGGAAAAAAATTGAGTGCTGAACCTCTCTGGCTTGTAACCCAGCCCATCTCCCTAGGAGATGCATCAAGCAAATAGCAAGGTGCTCAATTGACTTTCTCAACTGCACTAATCATCACTAAATTGAGAATCTGCCGAAGCGATCATGTGAAGAAAGATTCTCTTGAGAGTTGCTATCCATATCCGTGAAATGACTATATCCTTAGCACATGGTTTTGGCGGGATTGTCCTATTGCTTTAAAGAAAAGTATGATGCCCCTTCCCTTCCTGCCCAGTTGGGACAGAATTTCCCCATAGCTAGCAGTGTACAACCTTCGAAATTATTGCTTTCAATTTCTTTTAAATATGGTTATTATAATAGAGAGAAGTAAACTGAGAGGGGGGAAAGCAAGAACACAGCTCTCCATAATAAACAGCTATAATCCTTCATATTAAGTAGAACTGACCTTAAGTAGGAAGTCTACAACAATTTTACTATAATGGAAGGAAAATAATAACTGTACCAAGTCTACTAAGCCTCATTAGAATAGGAAACAGAATCAAGTTAAAATACAAGAGGAAACAGAAATAACACTACACTATTAGGGACAACCGAACAACCCCATGGAACACTGTTCCACAGAACATGCATGGAAGACAAGCCCTCTTTTAAGCACTGCTTATCAATTCTATATGCATCTTTCATACCCAGACTGAAATCGGTATAAGCACAGGCAGAAATATGCTTAGTTCTCTCATGAAAGAGATGATTACTGGCAATATAAATTGCCGCTTGATTATTCAATTCATATTTATTGGTACCTCTTCTTCTTCTCCTTTTTTTTTTTTTTTTTTTTTTTTTTTGGGGGGGGGGGTTTGGGGGGAACACACATATTTATAGGTTTATCAACATCTCATTTGAGAGATCTCAACTGCACATCATTCTACTACAGTATGTACCATAGCTCTATAATACTCAGTATTAAACTCGACCAAGCAACGGTAGCCTGCTTATTCCATGAGTCTCAAGATTACCACCAATAAATAAGCAATATTGGATAACTGATCTGTGACCATTAGCAACACCAGGCCAAATAGCATCAAAGTAGCCTACAATATCAGCGTATGAAGGATTTAAAAAGTGCTTTTGGAACGACGGGAATTGAACCCATGAATGGTGGACACATGTTGATGCCCAAATCCAGATCATGACCCATCCAGTGGCTGGAATTCCAAATCACCCATAAAAATGGCAAAACTAGCATTGACTGTCTACATAGTCCTAGACGTGCCCAACCAAAGACATTTACCAATAACTTAAACAAACTTACTTTTCATGTATTGGCAGAAGTATGTATGCCTTTTGAAAGATATTGACACCTTTCCACCACCTTCTGAATTTGACGAAAGCATCCTTCTGACTCTTTTACAATAAAAACAGAAAAGAAGTCATAAATAAGCATGGCCTTAAAATATCAAAGTTCCTGAAATTCAACAGCTGGAATTCAACTATTACCAAACTCTCACAAGTGTGACCACAAATGCACTTGTTTTAGACCACTATTGGTTGAAACCATCAAATGGATCTCACCAATGTTCATGGGAGGTGAATAACAAATAGTTAATGACTAGTGAAGATCAAATTAGCCCAGTACTGTATTCCCTTGTTAAGAAGAGGAATAACAGAGTGGACAATCTTGGCCAAACCAATGCAAAGTTTCCAGATTCATAAACATACCAATGTATAGATAGACCATAGTCAGAATTTGATATTTGTTAATACAATTACTCAAGCCCTATCTAAACTTAATGGGTCGGCTATATGGATCCTTGTCCTTCAATCAACTCTATTTAAGGTCATATTTGATACAAGGCCAAAGCTACGCAACTATTTTCTCACCAGTTCCCTAAGGGGATTTTAAGTCTGCCTCTCGCTCTCTCAATGAAAATGAGAAAATAATTATAACAAATCATGCCAACTTGGTTACATTATCATGTAGGCTGAGTTGCATATCAGAACCAACTGGTCACTTGCATGAAGCAGTATTGTCAAAGTTAGAAATTTACCTTATATGAAATAGCTTCCTTAAGCTTCTCGTAGAAGTACGTATTGAAAAAATAATAATCACCTATTTGTCTACCTGTTGGTGACACTGGTCTCCGTAAATACCTAGCATAATAAAGCAAGAAAAAGTTTATCAAATGGAAGCTTTACCAGATTGATCTCTCAGGGGCTTAATGGATTGAGATCGATCCTGAATTAAATAAACTTCAACACTCTTCCTGAAGAAATCCTTTGCATCATAAATAATTAACAAATAAGCAGTAGATGAAAAATGATAAGATGAGACGTGGATAAAGACGCACCGAATGTAAAAATTCATAATAGTTGACGACAAATAATGTTCAGGAGCAAGGCAGTCGATGTCTGAGTAACTAAGTTCAACGGATTCTGGATCGTTTCTGTATTAACTCTAGCAAGTCAAAACTCTCGCAACTAGTAGCTTTTGCCTTTTCTAATCGGCATAATTTCTAGAACAGACTTGGGGTAGTAGTACCTGGAAGGGTAGTAGATCTGTATATCCTTACATCTGGGGGAAAAATGCCAACTCATCAAATCATTTATCACTCCATAGATATTTGTGCAGCTGGGACAGGAAAAAAAACAAAGAGAGTATTGAAAGATTTAATTACCGTCCAGTTGGTTGTTCCTTTTGCAGAGTAGTTTCCACAGGACAATCCTCTTCGTCAACAAGAACCACAGTCTGGTGTCTCTGGCCCTGTTTCGTATCCTGACAACTCTGGCCCTGTTTCATTGTCAAAATGGATACTGTAAGAAGATATATGGAACAAAATATTAATGTATATTTTAATGATGGAAGTGTGCTTTTTAATAGAAAAAACCAAGAGCAAAAAGAGAAACTGACAAATGAAGAATAGTTGAAGCATTGTTCAATAGTTCAGCTTATCGAGCAATGTTTAAGGTTTGCCAAAATTCATGAAATATGCTAGTTTTGCAAGATGCTGAAATGAGACTCCATCTGACATGTAAAAAGTGCAAGGTTTCAGTTGAAACTTTGAACAAATGTGTTTCATATTACCATTTCTACCAAAATGACGTAAAATGTATAGTTTCAAATGAAGTAGATCAAAATTTACATCCATTCCATTGGGTTTTGGCTCTTAAGATTTATGGAAACTTAGATAGAAGTGTGGAACAAATTGTTGGAAAATAATGCAACACACCAAAAGCCACAATGTTTTGCAGTTGTGTTAGTCCTTTGCGAGATTAAATTAATGTGCATTACCAACATAAAAGTGTGAACAAATTGTTGGAAAGTAACGGAACACATTTAAAGGCACAATTTGTTGCATTAGTCAAAATTTTGTGCAAGATCCAAGTAACATACGTTAGTGTGTTTCTAGAACTAAAATTTGTGGACCTATGTCTTCTTAGAGAATGTAATTAATAGCAGCATACAGTGTATAATACCAACCAAAGTCTCAAACTAAAGTACACTTTGGGTTTTTTTTTAAACAAACTAAGGGCTCTTCCAGATTTAGTGTGCCTAAAATCAGGGAGCGTAATCCTAGGAGATAGACATCTAACTCTAGATCTTTAGATATGATTTGGGGAGCCATGTACTTTGATGTCTCCTCATTCAAACTCCCCCACCCCCTGTCTTGGATACCCCAAGGAACAGATTGACAGTTGTAGCCTGGGTCCTAGGTCTACCTTTTTTCCCCCTAGCCGGATGTAATCTCCCTCACCCGCGCCCCCTTTTCCTTTTGTACATTCTCTCTCTCTCCCTTTAGAGTCTTGGTAATGAATTTCTTTATTCATACAAAAAAAAAAAGATTTTCCAAGAGGTCAGGGCTGCTTCTGCCATTCGAGGCATGAAACCAACCATCCACCAAAACTTTCAAAGCTTCAATCAGATTTTTGCAGTTTCACAAAATATTTTGAAACTTGGAACTTGCTATTTTGAGACCTTTGATTACTCTCTCCAGTGTGTCCCTAACTATTTCTAGGTTGGCTGGAAGATCTCCTAAGCAGTATAAAGAAATCAAAATAGGAGTAACAACAATGTGAAAACATGGGTAGACATCGCCACAGCATTGAATTGTTGTCTAGGTGTATCAATAGTTATACAAGTTAAACAATTTTCCTGATAAAATGCCAAACCACCAGACATGATAAGTAATTAGCTTTAAACAAAGATGTAGGGAAATACAAACTATATAATTGCCTGGTTCTTGAAGACGTTTACAGATAAATGTCACATTCACGCATATCATTGATGACACTTGTGACAATTTATCGATAAGTATATCAGCCAGTTTGTGTATGACTGCTGTTTATCAGGTTACTTCTTTTTCAGTTCATGTTATAATGAGCTTAAAATGAACAAATCAGCAGTTAATCGGGTCAAAGAACTGAAACAGTTCCTGCTCTAATTCAAACAGACGAGGGACCACAATTTTCATTTTAACAAAGATTAGTGAATAAATAGGAACATAATTTCAGAGACGCCTTGCAAATGAATAGCAGATAAGGCTCCTAATTTTCCATGTGCTACCACCAAGTGATATTTAGTTCAACAAAAACACTCTTTAAATGAAGAACCAGAAACGGACAACTACCAAAACACAACCACATCAAAGAGCAAAATTCAGACGACAAAGTACAAACAACCAATATCTTCGTACTTCAATCATAACAGAGGAGAGAACAAGCAATTGAAAACCAGTTCGTTCCAACCACTTAACCTTTTTTGCAAAACCCAAGAAATTCCAGAAAGCCATTAAAGCAACTGAAAGATATATCCGAAAATAGTAGAACTTTTTCCAGCCAGGCAAGTGGATGAATTGCGTGGGTTGTAGATAGTGTCCTGTACTTATAGCAAGAGACCTCACAGGTCAGCAGTATCAGCTGATTTGTGCTTTCTTCGGGAGATGGAGGGATTTAGATTCGGCGATGGCCGGAGGATTTACATGCTTCCACCGGCGTATCTCTTGGTCAAGTCTGGCACCTTTCCTCCGAACAGAGATCAAAGTGGCGGATGTAGGAAATATATCGACGGTTCTAACTTCCAACTTAAAGTTTTCTGTTGGGATGTTCTGAGGTCTGTAATTAGGAAAAGTGAGGCTCAATTTTGATGAATCAGTTCTGAATTAGAATCGACCCTCTTACGCTTCCGTGATTAGCAAAAATCTAGACGCTGGCTACCTTGAGACGAAATCTCATAGCGCCATCACGAATCGCGGTGTCGGGCGTATCGGCATTGGTATCAGTATCAATCCGATCGTATCAGTCAATTCATACCGATCAAAGGTATTTACTGAAATTTGGGCTAACCAATATCGTAGGAGAGAATCAGAAGAGAGGAGCATAAAATTATCTGACAAACCCCAGAGGACTTGAACCCAAAAAAAAAAAAAACCCAGAGGACTAAAAGGGTTAGACTGGTTTGTCACTATAGGACTTTCGTCAATCATAGATGGCCGGCAGCACCGGCGACTTAGATTTTATTACTTATTAGAGTCTAGGTTCCCAAGGAGGTTATATCCTGCAATTGTGGTATTCCTTCAAAACTTTTTTTTTTTTAACTTTAACTTTATAAATTGAATAGGTATCCAGCAGCACTTCTATCTGTATCTGACCCTATGTTAAACTTTAGTAATGATTGCGAAAAAGGCAAAAAATACCATTTCTCTATTCTTTTAATCCACAACCCAAACCATGGCTATTTCTCTATTGCCCACAAGCATTCTTCTCCTTTTGGACAGCTATTTTAAAAAAAAATCTTTATCATATGATATCCCACAATCCTATTTCTTCCTAAACATTTACATATACACAAGTTAAATTTGGCCCAAAAAAAATTTACATATACACAAACCCTAGAGTTTCCACATGGAGATAAAATATTTTCGTTGATTTGTCATCAAGTTTTCTGCAGCTGTCTGACACCCTTCTATTGTCATATAGTGCTGCAGTCCCATAATTTAAGCCCAAGCTTCGTAAATGTAGTTTTCTGACCTTGACATATTTTTCTTCAATATAGATGCCCTTTCTTACCTAATGAAACTAGCACCACTCAACCTGATAATTCAGCCACTTAGCTTGTTTCCCCAACCACCCCAAAAAAAAGTTGCAGACAAATGCATCTCTATTAAGATGGGCCTTGTGCCATATTTTTAGTGGTTGAATAATTGCAAGGTATTCGGGAAAACCCTAACATTTTTTTTCTCATAAAAATTCCTGATTGTTATAAATTATCCTTCTAGGCAGTTTTTCGCCAGGCCATCTAGTGTTCACAGCCATTGTCTTGTTTCAGTAAATAATGTTATAAAAGAGCATTTGCAAACAAAATACTGCACCCATGGGAAAATAGTGCAAAAGAACGTACCTTTCTAGTACAGGAGTCAATGGAACTCTGGAGCTGAGAAGATTTCCTCCTATTCAAGAATAAAAAGTTCACAGAAAAGGAGCATTCAAGATATTAACAAACCACCGGTTATAGAACAAACATCCTACATTAGTCATGAGAAAGTAAACAAAAAATTCTATTAACGTACGTGCACAAACGCGCGCATCAAAAAATTCTATTCACACACCCCCCCCCCCCCCCCCCAAAAAAAAAAAAAAAAGAAGAAGAAGAAGAAGAGAGCAAACATAAGTTCAAATGGCTACATAGATACATCAGTGATATATAAAACCACCATTTATACATGACAACAACAGACATCAAAGCATATCTTATCAAAAGACATTGGACATAATAAATTTTCAGTATATAACTTAATTCTTACCTTGCTGTGGCTGTATTTCAGTCACTCTAGTTCATGGATGCTTTAGTTTTTGGGAACATATGATTGTTTTTTGTCTGCTTTTGAGTAAAAGCATGTGATTAAATTAAGGGTAAATTACAAGTACCTGACCTAATATCATGCCATCCCACCTTTTGAAAAAACTACATGAACGAAACCCAGTTGTAAAAGATAATATAAAGTTAGTCCACTCCATTATTTGATTCCTGTCAAGCAATGAACTCATCAGGTTCGATTTCACTAAATGGCCAACCACCCTTGAACAAGGGTAAACTTACAATTTTGCCATCAATGCAAAACCTCTGTTCATGTTGAATGGAGGTTTACGCACAATCCAATTAGTAGGAGTGATATGGTCTCAATTGTAGTAGCCAAAAGAGTGAGGAGGCCTAAAATGACTATAGGGTACATGAAGAAACACCATGGCCATAATTTGTTCTTTTGGAATCTTAATGAAGATATGGGTTGGGATGATTATGTGGCTTAATATGAGTCATGTTCTCACTAACAGTGCTAAAACTACAAGATCCTACATCAGAAAGAAGAAGAGAGAGAAAGTTAACCATGACTTTAAATAGACATTCCCACAGTTCCAGCAGACAACAAAAAAATGGCACAATCATCATAACACTATACATGAATGAGGTAAGTTAAAAATATAAGTAAACAATAAAAATTTTCAGTTCAATAGCAGCATCTGTGAAAAGAAAAAGGCAGTTGGGAGATAACTCACAGCCAATCAGCAAATCATGTAACAAGGTAATATTGAAAGATCAAGCTATAACTGAAACCAACAAGCTTACTTCTTGAAATGGCCAGACATGTTCACCTCCTGATGAAAAAGAGAACTGGGAGCAGTTCCCTTTTGATCACGACCATTTAGTAGTCGCTGTCTATCTTTATCATGACCATCAATGTTTGCAAACTTGAAAGGAAAATCTCTTGAAGTCATGAAACGTGACCGATTTTCCTCATGTATCCAACGTCTACTCTGTCTAGTTTCTTGGTGGTCAGCAGAGCACAAATATGAAAATTCCTTAGCAAATGCATCTCCTCCAACACAAGCACTAGCATCTGACTGATTACAGAAAAGAGTAGCAATTCAGTTGTTCAGTTACAATAGAAACCAAAACAATGTATGAGCAAAATTGAAGGTCCCCTTTTACCTTCCTTTCTAAGATTTCAACAACACACGAGGTAAGTCCCGACTTTGAAGTGGCTTGAGATGATTGACACACCAAACTGGAACCATTGTATGCACCTGAAATTCTGTCAGTATCAGGAGTCCACAACTGAAACCTAAAAATAAATAGATTCCTCCACCTCTCTGCCCTAAAAAAAATAGACAACATACAGGAGTAGAGTAAATCACAAATCAAACACAGACCAGTGATCCAAATCTCCAGAAGATCCCAACTGTCAGTATCCAGGTGGCTTGCTGGTATAATGTGGTTGACAGCCAACTACAACCTTGTATCCATCAGTTAGTCCTCAATCTAAGACTTGAATCAAGTCTGTCTGAAAGAGAAAAAAATGCATACCTTTCCCATAATCATTGCTCTTATCAATGTGTTAATGTCTCAGTAAGTGAAATCAACTTCTCTAAGCACGTCTTTGTGTGTTTCTGTTTTCTCTAGATTTTCATTTCTGTGTTATTCTTCAGCAATTTGCTCTATAGGGAATTGCTGTACTGTATGTTTGGATGGCAAGGAAAATATGGCGGGCAGACTCTAGTCCTCACCTGCAGACTAATACTCCAAATGTGGCCTTAAATAATTACAATCTTTTCACCCTTTAGTTTCTCTTTTCCTTCATTTTTCTTTGGAAAAGGGTTTAAGCACTCACCTAACCTGCAAAGTTTGTAATTACTTATTTAAGGCCACATTTGGTTTCAAGGGTAACTAAGGAGTAAACGAAAAGAGATTTTTTTAAACCTAAAAAAGAAACTTTTGTAATCATAATTCCATGCAATTGTATAAATTGCTTTAATTTCTTACCATGGTCAATTATGATACATTTTACATGTAAAATTTATTTTAATTTCTAGACCAAAGGAATATGGATAAAAAGTGGTTTTTGAAATTTATAACCAATTACGGAGTGATGTAGTCACATGGGGTAATGAATACAAAAGTTTCTCTTTTAGGTTTGAAAGTTTTACTTCCCTTACCTTTAGTTCCCCCAGCAATCAAACAAAAGCTAAGTGCAAATGTTAGATTTGATCCATGGTTCCAATGTTTGAAAGGGTATTCATTTGGTCTTACACAATCAATTGGGCTGGTTACTTATTAAGTCCAACCCTCCAGTCCTACTAGCCAAAAAGAAAATGCTGTGTATTGTGGCTTCTTTTAACCTTGTACCAAATTAGAGTTGCCCTTGTTTGTGCATTGAACTCCTAGTGCTAAAGTTTCAACCAAAGGGGGGGGGGGGGGGGAATCCTAGTGCTGAAGTGAGTCAAGTGACCACACTTCATTCTGTCGATAATAGTTTGTTGCCTTATACTTTTCTCTCTTCTCTTTTCCTCCTCTACTTCCTGTTTTGTGTTGCTTGCTGTTTTATTGTATTCATTATGATTGTAGTGATTTCTCTTTTGAGTGATTTTCTAGAACTCAATAGTAAGTTTATGTTTAAACCCACCATTAGCACATTATTTGCTGCTCCAAGTCACTTATCAAAAAAAAGCTAGATATATAAATTAGTGAAGATCCAATACCATGGAATTCCAACACTTCAGTACTAAAGCTGAGCAATTCAAATTCTAATGACTATATACAGTATGGTCACCCAATTAAATTCAACAGAGGACAAAGAATATGAAGCCATAAATCATTACATGCAATTACTGGTATAGTAGATAAGTTTTCAACAACAATTAGCCTTAGACCTGAAATTGGTATAAAACTATAAATAGAACAAGAGTTGAAAACATACTAGATCTAATTCAGATTCTGAAAGTCGAACGACAGACAAATATATCCAAGCAAGATTTTCTGGTTTAAGAAGCATACAGCCCACTAATGAACTGCACTCATATTGAAGGATCTCACGAAGCTATTAAATAAAACCGATTGAATAAGAAATTCATTAAAATCAAACTCACACAATACGAGGTAAAAGTATACTATTCTCACCCGAATGACTTGACCTTTGAGATTGGGTGGCATTCTTGCAGTCTTTATCAGCCTGGACAACAAAATTGGAGATAAACGGAAATGACCATCTAATATTGATATTTTGTGACACATAAAAGGTTATAAAATGAGAACAAATAATTTTAAGTCAAAATACCAGGGCAGAAAGGTGAAAGAATTATTCCCCATAAGATCTAGAGATGAAATGGTCAACAATCATACAAAACCAAGAGATTTAAAAATTGTAAACAGCATGGCTTCAACCCATACCCTTTACAGAGCTAAAGCCTATAAGAAAAAGAGGGATCTTCTCATATCTTTCTAACTGCCTTGATCAAGGCAATAGGCAGTTTCTAGTGGATCATACTTTTCAGATAGAAACATCAGCAAGTTACTTGCAGTTAACCAACTGATCAAGACAAACATCATTTTACTCTGCTATGGTCCCAAGTAATATAAGAGTGAACACCAACCATCATATGTAAATTCACATGGAAATTTCAGCTACATTTCATTAGGCTGTTTGTACTGTTAAAAGTCTAGAACAGAAGCATCTTCGAAACGCTTGTAGAAAGATGGAACTACTCGAACATAAGACCTAATTTTTTGAGTTTACGCAAATCAATCATATGTGATATAACAAAATAAAATTCTTATGTTCTGCTTCCCCCCCCCCCCCCCCCACCCCGACAATCCCCAAAACATGGAAATTTTACATTCAAGTAAAAACATGGAAATCCCCAAAATTGCACTTAGAGAGTTTTGTCTTTCTTTTATTTTATTTGAATGTTTGGAAGTCGAATAAAATGTCAAGAAAATAAATTGGTTGGGTATTTATTAACTAAACTTCTGACTATTACAAGCATTACTTAATCAACCACAGATCCTAGCCAGATTTGCCAACCAAGTGAATATAAATTAGGCATGCTACCCAATCTACATTTGAGAGGTTTATTTGATTGCCGTATCATGAAGGAAGTTTCTAAACCTGTCCAACCAAATCAGTATTTTATTTCATAATTGATAGAGAATTAGATAGGTCTTAGGCTGCTGTTTGCATGTCTTATTCAGTTGTCATAGTTTTTTTGGTCCCCTAAGTTTGAATATTTATTTTCTTGATCTTTCAACAATCTCTCTAAGTTCAACATTAGATTTTTTGAGTTCTCTAACTTGATTACCAGTTAGCCTCTGAACTAAAAAAAGAATAATTAATACTTTGTTAGTTTGTTTAATCCTTAATATTTCCCCAAGTAAATGGAGTTGGCTACAAATCTGTACGGCATACTCAATTCATCATTGCGCATTCTGAACATCAATCACCTGGCTTCCGCGTTGAACCTCAAGTTCTGGTGAACGTCAGGGACAGAGGACAGCTAGAACCCCCTCTGGATGACATTTCCTCTTGATCCTTCCGCAGCAAAGTAGATAAATCAACAGTCATTTACAGGATTATAGTCAATGTTAATTCTGAGATTAAACATAGAGACAAATATTCGATAGCATACCGACAAGACAAAGAAAGAAGGGTTAAAAAATAATAATAAATAAATAAGAGAACTATGAGATCATGCTTGTGTGCGATCCAGGAGTATCAACTCAAATAAAAACATCAGAAACAAGCACAATACACTTCGAGACTTGGAATAACGATAACAATATAAATCCATGGAACAAATAAAATAAATTCCGCTCGAAGCAAAAAAAAAAATGGGGAGAACCTGCAACCGGAAGAGGCTTCTTTGATTTTTGTCTTGTTCGAGACGCTGAGATTTAACTGGAAGCCTAACACCCTCGCTGGAAAATTTGGAGGAGAGATTATTAATGTTCATTGCTAATCTGTTAATCGTTTGATCGACTCTACGATCGGTGGTGATCTCCAATTCTTCACTATCGGATGATTGATCGCTACGCACGATTTCCAGTTCTACTGGAGTATCGTCGTCAAATATGACTTTCCAATCGATATCCAATGGTTTCTTTCTCTCCGTTCCTTCTCCCATTTCCCCGACTTACGGAAGCAAAGAATCGAAGAAGAATAAAAGAACGCCTTGAACGCTGCAACAAGCTTGGCAGTTAGAATCTCCGATTATTATCTCCGGTTTCTCTCATACCGTCTTTCTTGGTCGATGAGGGGGAAACTTGTTGAAGAAGAAAATAATAAAATATAACAGAAAACTAGCCGCCCGTCATTTATCGTTATTTTGGAGGGAAAAAAATTAATAGATATTTAAAACCCTAAAAGTTTGTTTATAAGACTCGCACCGAAAGTACCTAAAATACCCCTGGCAGCAGTAAACGTAAATGACATCTTTTAAAAGGCGGGAAAATATTTGGAGTAAAACTTAAGTAACAAAATGGTGTGTTTGGCTAGCAAAAAAGTGCTAAGAAAATTCTTGGAGTAACACTTAAAGTTGTTTCTTTTTTAGATTTCTATTAGGAACCTGACTTTTCAGTGGAGAGGTCGTGGGTTCAACTCCTACCGGCGGCATATGTAATATTCCTATCCCTATATATAAAAAGCACATTTATACCAAAAAAAAAAAAAAAAAAAAAACTAGACATAGATGATCTCTATTCGAATTGAGAGCATTTAGATCACTTGAAAACCTATTTTTATTGATTTGGAAATTTAGTTTGCTCGTATCATGTAATACTCACCAAACCTACTCTTCTTTTACAAAGCATCATAAACTACAAATAGATCATAGGTATCCTAACTCATCCAAAGTCTTATGATTTTTTAGTTGTTAACTTCAAATATTTGCCCCTTCATTCTTTGTTACTATGAGCACTTTCAGACTCTTCTTGATGTAAAAAGTACTTTTGGAATTTTGAAGATAATATGCAATTTTGACCTAGGTTGGTCAATGTTGCACTAGTTTATACCTAGTAATTATATAGTCTAGGTCGTTTATATCTAGGCATGACATCTATCCATTACGGCAGACAAGGGATGCAGCAGCCAAATGCACAGATGGACGCCTGCTTGGACGCACAGTTTTTGTGTGGATAATTCTAACCCTAACAATAAGATACATTCACTTATATGGTTGTTATTTGTCCCTCCTCCCCTTTATATGATGTTCATTTGGACCAGTTTATGCGCTTCAGGATAACGTTCTTATATAATTTAAATATACCATCAAAGAAAGTTGAACCACGACCTCTGCACTAAGAGACATTGGTGATTACCAATTGAGCAACTCTTTGATGAAATTTGTCCCCTATTTTACGAAGACAATTGTTCTCCTACTATTCTAAAAAGAGTAATATTACATGATACTTTCTTCATTTTTCTCAAACACTTACATTAAAAGAATGCATTCATATGCCAGTAAAAAAAAATTTAAATATACTTTTAAGTTTTGCCATTTCTATGTAACCTTAATCCAACTCTACAAATTCCTAGCCCTTGAAAATACATGGTTGCCTTAATAAAACATGACAAAACAGAAACCTATGTATATCAAAAGCAAAACAAAACCATATACTTATCTTACTAACACAATTAAACACCCAACCATGATTTTTAATGTCTCTAAACAAGATAAGGTGAATATTGTTGGTCATTCGATTTGGTCTCTTTTTGCCATGACTCTTTGAATTCTTTAAGGTTGTATTGTTGATCACTCAATTCGGTTGGTATCTAAAAGGTGGACATATGGTAATAAAAAAACCCCACCTCCCTCATGAGTTGTTTTTCAAATTTTTCGGTAAACCTCTCATGTGTTGTATCACCTTAATTTATTGCTACAACACTCATAATCCCCTTGTTCTTATTACCAAATTTATTGCTATTCATAGGTATCAAAGTAACATTCTTTTTCCACATACACAAAATGCATTGAGATTAAAAGAAATATAACAAACTACTAGGAGTGACCTCTTTACTATGCTTACTCGCAGCCAAAGCTGCTAAATTAGAACAAACAGTTACATAACAACCATCATCCATGAAAAGCACCAAAAAAGATCAAAATGAGGATAAAAAGAACTGAACATTATAGAAGATTATGAAAATAACCCATGGATATGGATGTGAAACTTATCCTTGAAATGAATTTTAATAAGAACATTAAATTATAAATGAATTTTTTTATTTTTTATTTTTTGAAAGTCTAGATCCTCTCCAGCTAGCTTGTTCATACAGTCATACATAAGACCCACACTCATAGAACTGCCACCTGCCTGTGTCAACATGAGACCAAATCCTCTTATCCAACCTGCACATCCAGTCATACAGTCAGTCACATGAGTGTGGTACTCACTCACATATAAAACTCAATGCAAGAGACTCTTCCATCTCCATCACTTTACTGATTCGAAAAAGAGAACAAAGTTATTTAGTTTTTTCGTTGGTATAAGATATTTAGTTTCATTAAAATGCAGAGTTGTTGTTAATTTCTCATCGTTGGAAACTACCTTTCCTATCTATCAGTTGGTTTTTTTTCCTTCTGATCACCCACCAAGAAGAAACTCTCGTTTTTCTCTTAGTTCTTGATCAATTGAATAGTCGGCAACAATGGTCAATACAGAATCAATTCGGACGGTCATCGGAATCGTAGGTAATGTTTAGCGAATCTCAATTCCAATCTTAATGTAATGTAATGTAATGTAACGTACAGATATCTAACTTTTTTTCATCTTAATTTGTCATTGGTTGCAGGAAATGTGATATCTTTCTTCTTGTTTGGATCTCCGATGTACCTTTCTATCTCCTTCTCTCAGTTTCCATTTATATCGAATTTGGGTTCTGTCGTTGAATGATCATACTTGCAGGCCTACAATGTACAAGATATGGAAGAGGAAGGCGGTGGAAGACTTCCAACCTGACCCGTACCTTACAACCTTAATGAACAATATGCTCTGGGTTTTCTACGGGCTTCCTCCTGTGCATCCCCACAGCTTGCTCATCGTCTCCACTAATGGAGTTGGTTTCTGTGTAGAGATGGGCTATGTCATCGTCTTCTTTATTTATGGCACGAGCAAAACGAGAGTTTGTAACCTAGAACCCAAACCCACTTGTTTTCTACATGAATACGATCAAGCTGCTAACATTTTTGAGTTTGGTTTTTTATTGCAGAGGAAAATGGCCATTTGGCTTATAGTTGAAGTAATATTCTTTGCTGTAGTGGTAGCAGTTACTTTTCTCTGCTTTCACACAACCTCAAAGAGGTCTCTGTTTGTTGGGGCCATCTGTGTTGTTCTCACTATCGCCATGTACCTCTCACCACTCCTCATCATGGTAAGCCAACCTCAACTCTGCTTCTGTCTCAAAGCTTCATTATTTCGTTCTGTAATTGGGTTTCTCCATTCTCACGGTATATTGTTTCAGAAAAAGGTTATCACAACAAAGAGTGTTAAGTACATGCCGTTTCTACTCTCCCTAGCCAATTTTCTCAATGCTCTGTGTTGGATGACCTACGCGATCCTCCGATTTGATCCATTCCTTCTGGTAAATCTTATACTTCTTAATGTTATATTAATTAAGTGATTAAAAGTGTTTAATTTCTTTTCTTTTTTTAACTTGATTTTCGTTGCAGACTGGGAATGTTGTAGGAGCTGCAGGAGGATTAGCTCAACTAATACTTTATGGAATCTACCACAGATCAACTCCAAAAGATGATGATGATGATGATGAATCAGACAAGCAGAAGAAGTACTCTGATGTCGAACTCGCTAGTCATGATAATCAAGTTACTCAAATTACTCGAATTACTCAACTTACAGAAGAAACCTGAGCAACACTGAAAGCTTCGCGTTTGCATAACTCACACTTCAATTTTAGTTTTTTAGGGTCATTGTTGTTGCCATCTTTTGCTTGTAAAGTTTGATTTAAAGCTCTTTTAACAACGGTTAGCTGGTAGTATTAGCAAATGGCTACTTTGTTTGTGTTGGTAAACAGTAAACTCATTACTCGCTTTACATGCCCCGCTATCTATTTCCTTGTTTGTGCATAGAAAAATAAAATGAATTATCTGATTGGTATTTTATAATTAGCTATTAAAATATGGAGAGCCTCGTCAAGGGTATGGTGTTACAAAGAAATAACCAAAGATGTTGAATAGCTCCTATTGATGGTATTAACGATTCATATCCCTTGTAATTTATTGTAATTTCTATTTAGGATTGCAATAACTCGCAGTCAATTATCTAAATGTTAGAATCATAATCCAATTATGAACTAAATTTAATAAATCCCTAAAAGTAAGCCTCAATTAAAAAAATTAAAAAAAATTGAAATAAATTTTAAGAATTTATCAATTTCAATTTTAGTTGGATTTTAATTATGACAGTTCATATCACAATCTTATATAAGAATTATAGAAAATTGTAGGAGGTGGGAATTATAGAGGATGTGAACCCAAGTTGGTGGGACCTTGCTTCAGTCCGACACATTTAATGGGTAGGACCGTTATCTAAAACACTTCGGTCTATCATGGAAGTAATTCTCATTAATATTCACCAAAACTTACCAAGAAAACAAAAACTGCTACAGCAGACAAGAGTGAGAATATATTCCCAAGTCTCATATATACACACAGAGGGAGAACCTCGTTCCTTCTAAAGCTAAAATTTCAAGCCCTAACCCCAAGAAATGCTTATGCACTACCAGTATTTTGCAGTTGGCTGATTCTGCCGATCTTTCTGTTGTCATATTCTTGCTTCAGCAGTAGATACCAAGAAACCAAACACTGCTAAAATACAACACTCAGAGAATTTATTCCTACCTTTTTTCACACATTCCCAACCCAATAAATCCATGTTTCTTTCTTTTGGAAACTAAGAAATCAAGCCCCATCCCCATGAAATGCTTGTGCTCTACCAGCATTCCTGTGGACTGTAGTGCACAATTACTACTGTTAATCACATATATAGAACCTGAGGCTTCTAATTTTGTAGATAAGCTAAAACATCAAGGCTGTCATCCACATCTCTTTCACATAAAATTGCAAAAAGTGCAGACAGTACTGATTTAGTTTCGTGCTGCATCGGTAACCAGATGAACTTGCAGTTGCAGTCGTTGCAGGTCCACAGCATTGATCGTCTGATCAGACAAATCTCCATTTGAGCTCATTTCTATGCTTTAGTCGCAGCTAAAGCTGCTATATGTAAGTTTGAATCAACACTTGCATGACAACACATCCTTCGTGAAAAGCAAAAGCACGCAGAAAATATCAAAGTGTAAGTTCAAAAGAACTGAACATTAAAGAAAATTACGAAAATAAGTCATGAATACGTACGGATGTGGAACATATCCTTAAAACAAATTTTGATCAATTATTATAAATTTACTTATTCACTCTAAGGGACCATCTATTAACAACTCAGTGAAACTTGAAAAACTAGGTCTCTAAGTCCAACATTTCCAGTCTTCTTGAGTTTCACCTTATTTCAACCATTGAGTGTCACTGACTCAAACCTCTCTTGATCAGTTATACTTCATCCAATAACAACTGTAGTCTTCTAATTAATGGAGTTAAAACTCTATCTCTGCTGTATATAAACAAAACTTGGAACGTGAAAGAAATTGAGTGAATTAGTTCAACAACAGAAGCAAGTCTTTTACCATTCCAAACGCGTTTGGTTTCACTACTGCGCAATTAATGAGTACCACTGAGCTGTATATGATTCAAATGTAAAGTCCCCCCTCCTTTTTCTTCTTTTTTTTTTTTTTTTTAGTGTAGTTCAAAAAGTTAATCAAGATTTTTTAAAAAAACCCAAAACATATAGCCACCAAAATTGATCTGGACCACAAGTAGTTCAGTGTTGCGCATCAATTACCAAGCATTGAAGCTCTACCCAATTCTAAGCTACGTATGATGATGATGATGATGGACTGGATGGTCGAGGGTGAAATCTCAACAACCTAATTTGCATGTTTTTTTTTTCTTTAATTTTTAAACCATACTAACTTGTAAAAAAAAAATACAGAAAATGAGTAGTCGAACATTTTGACTTCGACCACTCAAGGAGATCATGGCACGTAGCACTGAAGTTGAGCCCATCCCAAACAGTCTATAACGTTATTGTAGAATTAAAATCAAATGACACTTTTTCGTGGAAATATTAAATGATAAATGGGAGAGGATTCTTCTTTTTTTCGGTCATCATTGAACAGTCACAAAGAGATGAAGGGAAGGGAGAATATAGAGGGATATATGTTTGAATCCAATAATTCATCTGTCTCATCGTCTCTACGTAGAAAGTTGTGCCACAAACACAACTAAACCAATAAAACAGGAAACAAAGGCGAGTAGGGTGGACGTTGGTTCAGTGATGCATTTGACATGGTGACATGGTTTGGTTCACTTTAAAGAAATGCAGGCCACATTCCATGGTTTTGTTTCATATTTTCAAGGATTTAGCAACAAAAGTATTAAAATGTTTTTTTTACTGGCATTCAGACAGAAAGAAGCAAGAAATTAACCCTAATTACCCCAATTCTTCAGCTCTAACTCTAATCATCGAAGAATCCATATAGAGCTTTAATCTTTGCTAATACTACCAGCTAACCCTTGTTAAAGGAGCTTTTAAGCAAACATTACAAGCAAAGATGGTAACAACAACGACACTGAAAAGAATCTCAAGTTTGAGTTATGCAAACGCGAAGCTTCCCTTCTTGGTCTGTAAGTTGAGTAATTGGAGTAATTTGAGTAACTTGATTGTCTTGAATGGCGAGTTCGACGTCAGACTTCTTCTGCTTGTCTAATTTATCTTCATCATCAATTATTGGAGTTGATCTGTGGTAGATTCCATAGAGTATAAGTTGAGCTAATCCTCCTGCAGCTCCTACAGCATTCCCAGTCTGCAACGAAAATCACAAATTCCAGTCAGAAAATTTAAACCCTTCTAAGCACTTAATCAATATATTACAGTAGATATGTATAAGATTTACCAGAACGAATGGATCAAATCGGAGGAGCGCGTAGGTCATCCAGCACAGAGCATTGACAAAATTGGTTACGGAGAGTGGAAACGGCAAGTATTTAACACTCTTTGTCGTGATAATCCTTTTCTAGAAAGATATATATATCCCAGAAACAATACTGTGAGAATGGAGAAACCCAGAACTTATGAAGCTTAGAAGGAAGCAAAGTTCAGGAGTTACCATCATGAGGAGTGGTGAGAGATACATGGCTATAGTGATGATGACACAGACGACCCCAACAAACAGACATCTCTTAGAGGATGTGTGAAAGCTGAAAAGAGTAACTGCTACCACTACAGCTAAGATAAATATTTCAACTACGAGGCAAATGGCGATTTTCCTCTGCAATCAAAAAACCAAATCTCAAAATGTTAGAAAAAGCTCGTATTCTTGTAGAAAACAACAAGGTTTAATTGGGTTACGCACTCTCGTTTTGCTAGTGCCGTAAATAAGGAAGATGATGACATAGCACATCTCCATAAAGAAACCAATTCCATTAATGGTGACGATGAGTAAACTATGAGGATGCACAAGAGGAAGCCCGTATAAAATCCAGAGCATAGTGTTCATTAAGGTTGTAAGGTACGGATCAGGTTGAAAGCCTTCCACCGCCTTCATCTTCCATATCTTGTACATCGTAGACCTGCAAGTATGAACCAACCCAACCCAAGAACATAACCCATCGTTAAACAACAGAATCCAAATTCGATAAACAGAAACTGAGAGAGGGAGATACAAAGTAAGTTACATCGGAGATCCAAACAAGAAGAAAGATATCACATTTCCTGCAACCAAAGATCAAAAAGTTAGATAATTGATCGAACGAAAGAAATCTAATTTCTTTATGTAGAAAGTAGAGCCGGTAGACTTCAATCATTCACCATCTAATGAATTGTATAAATTTTGGAATTGAGATTCGCTAAACACTACCTAAGATTCCGACGACCGTGCGAAGTAATTCCTTATTGACCATTGTTGCCGAGTATTCAGAAGGAAAAGACGAACTGATCGGTAGGAAACCAGGTTTTGAATGATGAGAAATTAACAAGAACTCTGCATTTTAACGAGAGAATTGCGTTAAAGATAGAACAGATACTGTGGAAACAGGAATGACGACTTATATTGAAAACTGAGTATCTTTGTTTTCTTTTCGAATCGAATCAGTGAAGTGATGGAGATGAAGATGGAGAGTTTCTTGCATCGAGTTTTATAGTTCATCTTATGATCTTATCTTCTACAAATTACAGAATAAAACCTGACGGGACGTAACAGAAGACTAGTAATGCAGAGCTGGCGCCTGGCGGGAAAAACCACTTTCGCCGACTTCATGTTATATCTGAAGCTAACACTTGTTTCTACCGAAAAAAAAAAAACGAACACTTAAACTCTTGAAAGTGTGACGATTTGGTTGAACTGCCTCTTTCCCTGTGCAACTTGGGTGCTACCGTGTTGTGTAGGGTGTAGAAACAAAGGGTCGAGATTTAGATCTTGACAGCACAAGTGGTTTGAAATAACTTTTGTAAAATGGGAGCAGTAAAGATCGAAATCTTAACCCTAGCTTCTTTCAATCTAGATGCATAACACTCAAACAATTTCACTCCCTCACTGTGAGGCAGCCTTGAATGTTGTGTATTAAATGCGCAGCATGCACCTGCTGTCAACGATCGAGATCAAAATCTCAATCATCTGTTTTGCAAGTGGTTAATAGCGAGATAGATAGTTGAGATCGAAATTGAGACCATTGGCAGCATAGTGATGCACATTAAATACGCAACACTTAAGTTGAACCCCACTATGTGAGTTCACATTTGAAATTACTCAAATCTATCCATGGGAGATAAAAAAAAAATTAAAAAAAAATTAAAAAGAAATCAGCTAATTTTATTGGGGTGCTACGGATGAGATAAATAAAAATGTAAATTACATTGGGTTGCTTGAAAGAGGTTGTGTAAGCCTAAACTTTTTTTTTTTTTTTTTTTTTTTTTTTTTTTTTTTTTTTTTTTTTTTTTTTTGCCTTTGTGGGGGGAGGGAGAGGGTAGAAGTAGGCTTAAAATTCTTGGCGGTTTGGGCTTCAAACATACAAATATTTCCTTACCAGCAAAGGTTGCATTCAGATTTTGGGCCCAACTAATTTCACTATGGGCCTCTTTCACAATAGCTATCTATTTTTCACATTGTGACTTCTTGGAGGCAGGAGAAGAAAATCAACATCATGGGCTTGGACTAGTTTACTAGAGAGAAGAGAGGCCTTACTTCAACATATAGCATGGAAAATAGGAAATGAAACAAATGTGAGAATTTGGGGTGATAAATGGTTACCACTTTTACCAAATTACACTCTCACTCGAAATCTATTGGATGCGACGGGTATTGGTTTGCGGACTTAATTGGTCAAGAGAACTGAACATGGAAGAGGGAACTTCTTTTATGGGGTCTTGCTTGGGTCCTACGCATTAAATGCGTAGGACCATCAAGCCATACATTTTAGACTATTGGATCGAAATTTTATCTCGTCGAGATTAAAGACGAGATAAAATTTTGATCGAGATTTCGGATCCAACGGTTCAAAATCTCGGCTTGATGGTCATGCACATGACCCAAGCAATTTCCCTTTTTCTGGTAGAAGGAAGAGGGAACTTCTACAACATCATTTTCAAGAAATTGATGGGAGAGCAATCATTGAAGACCCAACTTAATGGGTTGCGTGCTTAATTGGTCAAGAGAACGGTACTTGGAAGAGTGCACTTGTACAACATTTTGTTTTGGTGAAATTGATAGGAGAGCAATCATGAAGGACCCATCTTAGTATGTTACTCGGAGAAAATTAACTTTATTGCCTGGCAACAAAGATGGCAAGCTCACAGTGAAATCAACGTATCACTTTGCTCATAGTGAAATCGACGTATCACTCTATTGTTAGTAGAAAAAAAGGTGTTTGAAGAGGATCAAGCCACATCATCTCATATCCGCTCCATGAAAATGTTGACATCGAAAGATTAGAAATTTATTTGGCAAGCCAAACCATTATCCAAGATAAAGCAAATTGTTTGGAGAGCTAGTGCTGGAGGATTAACATCAAGAACAGCCTTATATAGACGGAACACAGCTATTGATCCAACTTGCAACAAGTGCGTCTTTTCAATTGAGTCTACAACACATTCTATTATTTGAATGTTGTTTTGCAAAAGCATGTTAGTTTGCAAGTGTACTATAGAACTCCTACGGACCAATATCCAGTCTATTTATGACAAGAAAAATAGAAAATGAACTATCATTTCCTTGTAGATGTATGACATGTGTCCCAACATCACATCAAATGGTTGAAATCCATTTATAAGTCATATCATTTTTTTATAAATCTAATCACAACTCTTTGATTTGACTTATAAATGAATTTCAACCATTTGTTGTGATGTTGGGACACCTGTCATCCATCTCATAAATGAATTGGATAAATTTTCAAACTCCTACTCGTGACCAATTTGAGAACTACATCGATAGATTGAAGAAGTCCAAAGAATTTGTGTGGGCTCAAGTATAAAGACAACAGAAGTCCAAGGAATGCTTCTATATGTGCTGGTATGTATGGGTTGCAAAAAAATGACCATGTTTTTAATAGGAAGAAGTGGGCCAGGCACAATCAAGGCATGAACATAATTTACTTCAACTAGACCCACCTCCTCCAGGCCAGGCCCATACCAGTTCAGGTAGTCAATCCATTAAAAGGCCCACACCAACTCACAAGGGCAAAGCCCATCTTGGCTGCATCAGAACTGGCCCATTTTCAAAATCCATTTAGGACTCATATTAGGTCCATTTCTGACAAGCAGATGGACCATCCATTTCCTTGTAGATGTCTGACGTGCGTCCCAACATCACATTAAATGGTTAAAATCCATTTAGAAATCACTTCAATCAATCATTTGATGTAACTTATAAATGGATTTCAATAATTTGATGTGATGTTAAGACACATGTCATACATCTACAAGGAAATAGATTATGACAAGAAAAATGACTTGATAAATTTTTGACTCATTTATGAGGGAAACCTTTAGGACTAATATTTGGTCCATTTCTGACAAGGAAATGACCCATCTATTTCCTTGTTGTAGATGTGTGACATATGTCCAAACATCACATCAAAAAGTTGAGGTCCATTTACAATTCACATCAAAATGATGTGATTTTCGAAACTTTAGGTATATTTACAAATCACATCTACAATGAATTCCTTGTCATAAATGGATTGGATAAATTTTCAAAGCTTTAGCTTTAGGAGTGGCTTACTGCATGCTTTAGGTGAAGGTCTGGACAAGGTCTTGGTTGAGTCTCACTGATTGACTGCTTGGAATTGGTGAATTGTCTAAACCATCCCTCCACAAAGCTAGCTCTGGCACGCTCAACATCTATTTTGGAAGACGTCAGACATTTGAAGACTTATTATATTTCTTGTAATGTTGATCATATTACTGGGAAATTCATGTTGTTGCGGACTTTCTATTCCGGGAAGTCCAACCTAGTAAAATTAAAATATAAACTTCTTAAACTAGCCCCACCTTTATTTACTCGCTACCTCAAGCTTTTTGCTTCATTCACACTTCAATTGACTACCTTATTCGAGTGTTAGTAAACTCATGCCTCACTTTACATGCCAAACCCTATTTCTTCTCTCTTGTTTGTGGGTAGAAAAAAAAAAAAAAGAATTCTCTGGTACGTTGATATTTAATGTCACCTCGAAAAATAATGCTTAGGCATTAAAGTATAAAGAGCCTCATCAAGGGTGTGGTGTTACTAAAGAATATTCTCTACAATCATATATTCATATCAAGAGTGTGGTGTCACAAAGAAATACCCAAAGATATCAAAGAGTGCTGTCGATTGACACCCAATAGACACACTCATTTGTTTTAATCTTCTATTATATTAACCAAAATGTACACTCTCTTTTTCCTCTTTTATTTTATTCTTAATTGAAAATATGCCCAGACACATTTCTTGAAACCGATAAAAATAAAATATATTTAACTCAACTGTTAGACACCTATAGAATATCAATCACGGAACTGAACCAGAAGCTTCAATCAACGATTAAAAAAAAAAAAAAGTTAAGAATCAGTTGTCTGAATTTTTATTAGAATCTGTGAGTTTAACCGTTAGAATTCAAATCTATGCGTGTTTTTTTTTCCCAACATATTCAGTTAACAGATTACCATTGAATGATAAAGTCACCAAAAACTTTAGGTGTTCTCTTCAATCTGTTCAGTCAAAAATTTGAAAAAAAATTAACTAAATGCATGGATACTTCAAGGTCAACGAGCTTCGTCTTCCAGTTCAGTAAAGATCCCATACTACAAGTCCTATGTTGGTATGCATAAATTCTCCTGGTTTTCTTGATTTTTGATGAAAATCTGTGTTCTGAAGGACTTCTTGTTTGTGTTGAAATTATCCTTCAAACTTCTAGATTCAAATTTATTCATAGGTGTCCTCAGATTAGGTGATAGTTGTCATGACTGGTTCCCAATCTCCATTATTATGATTTTATTTCTGTGGTAAAGAATTCTAATCGTTGTTTAATTCTTTCCTCTTTGCAGTGATCTTAAATTATGGGAGGGAGGTTCATCAATTACCATAGCTGCAAAGCCTGTCCTGACAAATTTGCAGGAGTTCCTAGGTTCCCATCTACATATCAAACTATGGTTTGCCAAAGTGACTAGAGAAGTAAAGCATTAAGAAGAAGTACGTACATTGATGTATTTTGCTTTTAATCTTTGCTAATACTACCAAGCACCAGCTAACCGTTGTTAAAAGAGCTTTTAACAAAACTTTACAAGCTAAAATGGTACAAAACAACCCCAAAAAATCAAGTTGGTCAGCGGTTTCTTCTGTAAATGCCAAGCTTTCAGTGTAATTGCTCAGCGATTTCTTCTGTAACTTGAGTAATTTGATTAGTTTGATCAGTAACTTGACTGTCTTGAATAGCGAGTTCAATGTCAGACTTCTTTTGCTTGTCTTCATCGTCATCATCACCTTTTGGAGTTGATCTATAGTAGACTCCATAAAGTAATAGTTGAAATAATCCTCCTGCTGCTCCTACGGCATTCCCAATCTGCAATTATGATTCAAAAAGATTAAACCCTTCTTAAGTCCTTAACTGATGTAACTAGATATGTATAAGGTTTACCAGAACGAATGGATCAAATTGGAGGAGCGCGTAGGTCATCCAGCACAGAGCATTGAGAAAATTGGCTAGAGAGAGTGAAAATGGCATGTATTTAACACTCTTTGTCGTGATTACCTTTTTCTGAAAAGATTTCCCAGAAACAATTCCGTGAGAATGGAGAAGAAACCCAATTACAGAAAGAAATAATGAAGCTTAGACAGAAGCAGTTACCATGATGAGGAGTGGTGAGAGGTACATGGCAATAGTGATAACAACACAGATGACCCCAACAACCAGAGACCTCTTAGAGGTTGTGTGAAAGCACAGAAGAGTAACTGCTACCACTGCTCCCATGAAGATTATTTCAACTATAAGGGAAATGACGATTTTCTTCTGCAATCAAAAACCAAATCTCAAAAGTGTTAGAAAAAGCTCGTATTCTTGTAGAAGACAAGGTTTGCTGGGTTGGGTTTTTAGGTTTTGGGTTACGTACTCTCGTTTTGCTGGTGCCGTAAATAACGAAGACGATGACATAACTCATCTCAATACATAAGCCGACTCCATTAATGGTGATGATGAGCAAGCTATGGGGATGCACAATAGGAAGCCCGTAGAAAACCCACAGCATACAGTTCAATACAGTTGTAAGGTAGGGATCAGGTTGGAAGCCATGCACCGCCTTCATCTTCCATATCTTGTAAATTGTAGGCCTGCAAGTATGAACCAACCCAACCCATCGTTCAACAACAGAATCCAAATTCGATACAAATAGTAACTGAGAGAGCGAGATAGAAAGTTAGTTACATCGGAGATGCAAACAAGAAGAAAGATATCACATTTCCTGCAACCAATGACAAAATCAAAAAGTTAGCAACGTTCTTCAAAGTGATCGAACGAAAGAAATCTATGATTCTTGCTGAATCAAGTTCACCATCATGTTTGTTCATGAATGAAGTGGGGCAAAAGAAATTCAAAAATCAATATCTAACGAATTGGGTTCTGGAATTGAGATTCGCTAAACATTACCTACGATTCCGACGATCGTCCGAATTGAATCCGTATTCATCATTTTCGCCGACTGTTCAACTAATCAAGAACTAGAGAATTAAAAAAGAGAGATTCTTGGATGGTGATCGAAAGGGAAAGCAAGAACTGATCGATAGGAAACTTGGGTTTCGAAATTCGAAGGATGAGAAATCAACAAGAGCTCTGTATTTTCAGAAGAGTTATATTAAAGATCGAACAGAAACGGTAGAAACAGGGATGATACGAGTTTATTATAATGAAAACTGAATAATCTCATTATTCTCTTATTCAAATCAGTGAACTCATGGAGATGGAAGAGCTTCTTGAATCGAGTTTTATAGTTCATCTTTGTGATCTTAAATTTTTTTTGGATAAAACCCGACGGAAAACTAGCGATGCAGAGATGGCGGGAAAAACTCTGTTCGTCCGAGATAATCGTTAACTGAAACTAACACTTGAAGTGGGTGTTGGGTAACGACTAACGACTTTGTTTGCATGAATTCCATTTACGATTTATTTTTATATACTTCTTATTTCATTTCTTGATTATTACAAATCATGCCATCGACTATTCTTTTATTCTTGAAAAAATTATACAAACTATAAACTTCCTAAAATAGCCACTACCACTATTCTCTCACTACCTCAAGCTATTGGTTTTTATTCACACCTCAATTGACTACCATTGTTTGACTAGTGGTAATCCTATTTCTTCTCTTTCTTCTCTCTTTTTTGTGTAGGAAAACAAAATGAATTCTCTGATTGATATTCAATAGTAATGATTAACCATTCAAATATAGAAAGCTTCATCAAAGGTGTGGCATTATCGAAGAATGTTAACCGATGATGTTGACGAGTCTCTGTGACCACAGCAAGAGTGTTGTTTCACAAAATAATACTCGAATATGTTGAAGAGTCTAATTTAATTGCATCTGATTCACACTCAAAATAGACACTCTTTCTTCTTCTTTTTTTCCTTCTATTATCTTAAACCAAAATGTTCACTATCTCTTTAGATCTTTTATCTGGAAGCCATCAAGTGTTATATTTTTAATTGAAAATATATCTAGACCTTAGTGACACTAGTTAACCACTCTATACCATGCCCTCTTTAAAAGATAACACATCTACTCAAGGATATTGGCCATCTAACTTCATCTTTTAATGGTTGTTAATTCATCCATATCCATTGAGAGGTCAGTTTGGCTACAAAAACTCTCGCCAAGGCTGCTACAAAGTCTTAAGAGTGGTTCTTCTTCCATTGTTCCCCTTCCCCATTTTTATGTTGGATACTACTCTTTGACAATATCATATGTAAATTCTTTGGGGGGGTTTTATGCTCAGTGAATTGACTCACTTTCTAACAAAAACAATAAAAAAAATAAAAATTCATACATATTTATCGAAATTATTAGAAATAAAATTTATTTAACATTACTTGATAAGAAACCCACAATACATATTTACATATTTTTTCGTGAGGAATTAAATTTTGATTGAATCATAAAGCTATGGAAAACATTGACATCCTATCTTTTTATGTATTCAAAGCCACTAATAAGGGTCTATTTGGTTACGTGAATTTAGAGATTTCAAATCCTTGGATTAATAAATGCGAAAATCGTTTAGTTGTAAAAATATCTAGATTCACAAAATCTAGAAATTCATATTTTTACACTAAAAATGAAAATATGTATATTTATGGGTACGTGATTTCATTCTCACTATAAAAGCGCTAAACATTTGCGCATTAACAAAAATGACTGCGACCAAATAATTTTTGGTCAGATGATGTAGCAAACAATTATTAATTATTACATAAATAAGCTTCAATATTAATTGGTAGATAATTTTTTTTTTTTGTTGGTTAAAACTTAAAAGGTACTAATCTTTCTATTTACTTTTGTCGGGAGAAAAGATTCCGCTTTTTTGATTATTTCAGTACTGTTTTCTAAAGAATGATCCGTTTTCCTTGGATGTGATTGGGGTTGGGATTATCAATTTCGGGTTGATGAGTAAAGAACCGTTTGGCGTTAGCCCATCCAACAAACCGTTAGCACTCAAAAGATTTTTGGAAATCGAAGATCGGTTAATCAACGCGAGTAGCCACTGAAAACTCAATAGTCAAGACACAGGGTCGATACTATCGGTGGTTCTTCCAAGTTTTTTCTAATGGCGGAATCTTGTTCCTTACCTGCGCCACTAGATGACCAACCAGAGACCTATGAATTTGAAAAACCAGATATTCAATCAGTCAAACAAGAACCTGCGCAGCCTACGCATGATCCACCGTCTTCATTACCACCGACATCTTTAGCTCATGCTTATACTCATAAAATCGCAGAAGCCCCTAATTCAAATAACAACTCCACCACAGGTTCAGTCAGTCGCGCCTGGAGTTTTCCCTCCTTCGGCTCCTTCATTCCGGTTCTGTGACGCCAGTTCCTCTGCCGACTTCTCAGTTCTCTCCCCTCACAAACCCTAATTTTCAGAGTCCTAACATTCAAAACCCCAATATCCAGCCTCCTGGAGTCAGTCCTGTGTCTATCATGTTCCCCTGTTCGGCGAGTGGAGCTGGTTCGGTTAAGGTCTTTGTGTCTCCATTGCGACCCCCTGGAACGTACCAGGCTTCCCCTCGTCAACCTCCTAATCCTCCCACGATGCCGATGTACCAGCAAATGCTCAATGGATTTCTGTCGGCGCTACTGCTAATCATCAGGGAGCGGTACCGCCACCTGGTGGGTTATTCTTCCCTACCTCTCTGTCCCTCTTCTTTATCTGTGCATGCTTTTCAGTTAATTTTTCTTAGATGCATAGCTTCAATATGTCTATACCCTGTAGTACGCTCGCAAACTTATTAACAATGTGTATTTATGTGGTAAACCCTGGTGACCTTGGAAAAGGTTATGTTAGTATTTGCAGTAACAACCTTGATTAAGAGTGTTTTATTTATTTAAATTGGGTGCCCATATTAAATTAGCTCAATAAATAAAGAGGATAGTAGATAAATGTAGAAATTCACCTGCACTGAGGAAGTATCTACAGGTTTATATTTCAAATGCTTTGTGAAACTTCTATTTTCATTATTGCCAGCTCATGTCAGATCATTTTCTTGTTTTGGCTGAACTAAGTGTACCAAGTATGATACTTCTACAGCTCAATGATAATCAAGCAACAATAGAATATTTGGAGTGCTATGTTGAGAAGAATGAAAGAGAAAGGGAACCCAGTTAAAACTGGAAACGAGGAAGAAAGTCAACTAGGTTCTGATAAAAGTGTACCTCAAAGTACGTCTGAGAAGAAGGATGAAAGTGATTCAGTGGATAAAGAAAATCAAGATAGTTCCACCTTTGGTATTGTGACTGATGAAGATCAAGAAGCTGATCAAGATGCTTTGGAGAAACTTAAAAGTATGATTGAGGTGACGTTAAAGGCCAAACCACCACTGCCTCCACCTGCTCTGACTACTGCTGATGGTTCTGCAAAGCCAAACACTGGTCTGCCTTCTACATCAAGGGATGGGAATTCAGATGTAGATAATGAGAAGTGGTGAGTTTGGACAGATGCAAGTCTTTATGCTTTATTTGTCATTGTAGTATATAGTCTTTTATGGCGTAAGGGCTCATATTATTGTGAATCTAAAATTACTGGATTGATGGACTAAATCCAATAATCAGCTAGATCTAAGTCTCATGGTCTGGGGTACAACAGGTCACTGTTGATCAGCTGCAATGAGGTTTGTGCTAGACTAGCAATTGGGTTAAATGTAGGGATAGAGAGTGGTCATAAGGTCCACTGAATATAAACACAGAATCTAAGGGCTGACTCTGGTGCCCATAGCATATGACCCAGATTGAGCCAGACTTTAGGAAATTCTATTCTGAGAGCTGATCTGAACCTGTCACAGACTAGTCTAAACCATGCTTGCCTGGCACCATTGCCAGTAGCAACACTTCTGAGGAGGTTGAGGAGAGTAGTGTTAAAGTGCTATTGACAATATTGGATAGTTATAATTTCCATTTCTTTTATACATGTAACACTTTCCGTCTTGGTGATTCAACTGCCTGTTCCAAATTTTGCAGATGGAGGACAAGATAAAAAGATGAACATTCGAGAGGGTGAGTGTTTGTACAAGGAACAGGTTAAGGAGTGTGAAGAGTATCAATGTCCGCATGGGAAGGAAAGGGAGAAGGAGTGGGAATGGGAACAGCGGAGGGAGATCATGGATCAAGAGGATGAAAATGATGAGGATGATACACAGAAAAGGAGGCGCAGGACTAGTGTTTATGAAGAGAAGAGGAAGAAAAGGAAATGGGGAGAAGGTGGATGACTTGGCTGACAGATTAAGGGAAGAGGAAGAAATTGTAGATGCAAAGAGGAAGGCCATCAAGGATCAGCAGATGGAGAAAGATGAACCCAAGGTTGAGGAAACTAATGGACTGGACGGGTCCATTGTGCATGAAGAAAGTAATGCTGAACAGGCTAATGAGGGTGATTCTGATCATTTTAATCATGATTCATGCAAGTAAGTCTTTCGTGATTTCTGTGCATATTACTGGACTTCTGTGCTTGTTAGGTAGTCATGCTGGTGAGTCTTCTCGCTTGCATGTGCATGTCAATGATTTCTGGTAGTTCAATTCTGAATGTTGATCCAAGGTTTGTGTATTCTATTCCTGTTTTTGTGAATTTGCTTGTATGCTTTATTCTCTCTATTTTCCTTGATGTGGATGGGGATTTCTACTTTGCAGGGGATATGATTCTAGGCAATGGTATTGTTGATGAAGCAACCACGGCTCCAGCGCCGTCCCAGATATGAGGCTGAGTGGCAATGTGCCTGTGTGTAAACCACGGCTCCAGCGCCGTACCTTCAATTTTCCATGAAGAGGATGATGATGATGATGATGATGCTGAGAAGGAGAAAAAAAAATGAGACCATGGTTCCCTTTGATTACTTTACCAAAGAACTTAAAATTGCCCATTCTTCTTCAAATTTGGCTGCAGCAGCTGAATTTGCTAAAAGTTTCTCCAATTCTAATACAAAGGAAGAGAGGTCTGACATTGACAGGGATAGAGATAGGCATTCTACTGACAGGAGTCAACAAGATCAAGACTGTAATGATGGAGACAATAATCATGCCACATTTGAAAACATGGAGAAGAAACTTGTAGATGCAAAACAGTTGATTGATATGATCCAATATACCAGAGATGAGTTGTTCTCTTATGAGATCTGAGATCTACTGGGCTGTGTAGGACAAGGTATGGATTTTTTGCTTGTGACAATTATTTTACTGTTTGCCCTTTTTTTTTTTTTTTTTTAATTTCCTTTTTACAGTATGTTGCATAGAACTGAAGACCCATTTTTCAGATCATGAACTCATGGGAAAATTGGCACCCTCTTAGAGGCAAAAGCTAAAAATGACAAGTATTTAGCATTCCCCAAAATCACCCATGTTGAGTAGTGTTGAGAAATGGAATACTGTGGTGACCTGCATATTTAGCAATTCTTTAGTTATGTGTCCTTATACATGGATGACATGGTTTCAAACCAAAGAACCAAGTGTCAATTTGGGTGTTGTTTATTACAAGTTGGGCCTACTTTTACATTTACATTTTTAAATGTAAGCTATAATGTTGTTCAATTTCAATCATTGAAAGAATAGGTATAGAGCAGGTTGAAGTGGGGCTGGTCGTATAGAATATAACTCAAATATAAAAAACCAAACTGAGTTGGGAAATTTTTTTTTTTTTGGGGTGGAGGTGGGGGTGATGATGGGATTTATTGAACATAGCCTTGTGTAATGTGGGGAGGAGTTCACTTGTGAATTTGTATGCAATTTCCTTATATGTACAGATTATATATATCTCAAGAGAATCCAATTTCATTCTCATTCTCATTCTATGCTATAGTGTTGAATACTTGTCTATGCTGCTTTTTTTTATTTCAAATATGAGAGAATGAGACCCTGGATTGTGAAAAAGATTTCTGAGTTTCTCGGTGAAGAGGAAGAGACTCTTGTTTTGACTACATAGTTCCCAGTACAAAGGAGCACGCACGAGCATCTCAGATGCTGGAGCTGTTGCAATTCATTTTGGATGATGAAGCTGAAATGTTTGTGCTAAAGATGTGGAGGATGCTCATTTTTTAAACAAGGAGATGGGTCTTTCTTTGAAGCCTAGGGCCTAAAAAAAGCCAGGTATTTTCATTCATGTGTTGTGAGCAGTATCATACAATTCTATTATTGGCAGTTTCTTGATAATTGTAGAGGAACATAAATCAGATGGAAAAAAGTGTCTTCTCGTTCCATTTGGTTATCCCTAAATGTGTATTGCTTGCATAAACAATCAAATGCCATTTTTTTTGTTGTAGATTCACACAAACAAAGGAACCCTTTTTTTTTTTTTTTTTGGGGGGGGGGGGGGGGGGGGTTGGAAAATATCCCTTTGAGATGATTGATATATCTACCGGCCAAAAGTGTCTTACTTCTGGTTGCATTTTAGCTGTTCGCTCCTACAATTATGAGTTGTATGGCAATTAGTGAAGTTGAGTGATGTCACTGAGTTTTATAATTCTTCTTTTCATTGTTCTCTGCTCTTTAGTATTTTATTGATATCCCTGCCTGTTGGCAAATGATGCATAGATTACTGGTTGTTGACATCTTAAAAAAAGCAACTCGAAGATTTGACTGTTTTCTGCAGGTATGTGACTGAAAATCCATTTGAATATAATTTGTCATTTTTTATAGTCTTGCCAAGTGATTTCACCATAGGTTGTTCTGGTTAAATGTGATGTGATAGTTTATTTAAAATTATAACTACGATAAAATGGGGGTGAAAAAAAAGATCAGCAATGAAATTGGAACTTTCTGATAAAGCACAAACAGTAATTGAGTCAACTAAATCAGATACTATATAAATATAAGAGTTTTTTACATGTTGCACACTATAATGGGGATGAAACTCTGGGTACCTCACTTTAGTGGCCTAAATTGCAGGTTGCACACTTGCAAAATTTCAAGTTGCACACTATTAGATTTTCGTCCAAGATTCTGTTAAGTCACATGAAAAATAGCGATATTGCCCTCAGTGGATAAAATGACATAACTACCCCCAATTTAATACCCTCTCATACCCAACCCTTAGGTGGGTGAAGGGAATCCCTTCACCTATCTTCTACTTATACCTTGTTGGAAACTGTCCACCACCACTGCTGGAAACCTCCCCACCCTGGCACCCCCCTCCCCCTGCTAGAGACCACTGCCCCCACCTTCCCCCAACCGAAAATCACCCCACCTTGGGAAATTGCCCAGGCTGTAGATACGTCGATGTTGGTGATTCAACATCCAAGTGGGGAGGTGGAGAGGTTTTATTGGCCAGTGTGTGCAAGTGAGGCCACCATGTTGCTCTGGTTTTCACCTTCTGCATCCCTTCTCCCTCCACCTCCACCTCCACCAACAACGGCGATAATAAACATAGGGAGGAAAACAAAGAGAAGGACAAGGAAGAACTCATCAACACAACAAAAATGGGGTTTGCATCACTCGCGTCAAAGTTCTCTGGCCAATTGATACTCTGGTTCTGGGCCAAGCATACTGCCTCGTCTCTTCACAAGGTTTCCTTCTTCTCTGTTATGCTTCTTAGTATTTTACTCTTTATTTTTTTTATGCTTTTATCACATTTCAATCATCAGGTCTTCGTGTTCAATTTCAACGTACTCCTGGTCAAGTTTCTTTTTTGAGAAAATTGCAAATTGTACGTTTTAGTGGGGCTTAAATTCTGGGTTGCTTACGTTAGTGCCCCAAATTACATATTGCACTCTCTCAAAATTAAAAATTGCACCCTTAACATTCCATCCAAGATTCTATTAATTCATGTGTAAAATGTCCATATTACCCTCATTAAAGTCAAATGACGTGTCATACCCAACCCTTAGGTGGGTGAAGTGATTCTCCCTTCACCCATCTTCTACCTACACCTTGTCGGAAACTGCCCACTTTCCCCAAAAACCATCATCCCTGCCGAAAAATCTCTCTGCCCATCATCCCCTGCCATGAAATCTCTCTCCTGTTGGAAAATCTATCCACCCATTGAGTCATCGACGGTTCCTCTCTATTTGCAGGCTCCATTGTGAGAGGCAAAATAGACTTCAGAATTTTAAATTCTCATTGCTAGGGCACTGCTGCCTTCTGAGATAGCATGTAGAGAGAGAAAGTCAATTGAAAATTTTTCAAGCAAACCGAATAGTTTGTTAAACTTTACAGAGATGAACCGTTTTTAACATAAATATAGAGGCGGAGGGAGTGAATAAAGAAGCGAGGGATTGTATTAAATTCTTAGAAGACATAAAAGAGATTCCAAGTATGGTCCATCAATTTCCCAAACTCTTCCTTGATTTGATGCACAAGCAATGAAATTTCATATGAAATAACTTGAGGAGATAATGGAAAGTATGTGAAAGAAGACGAAGCATAGGACTTTCCGACCATTCATGAGCTGAGGGATTTGTCTAGTGAACAAAATAAGAAAATGTCAAACACCTGGTCTTGTCTAGTTTTTTGGTCTCTGTTTTGCTCTGTAGATCTGTTGGCAAATAGGGGAAATTCCCTCCACAAAGTTGTTTGCTTCCACCGGACCTTCAAACTTCAATTGGAGCTCCGAAAGAAATCCAAAGAGAGATTTTTCGACAGGAGAAAGATTTTTTGGCAGGGGACAGTGAGTGGAGAGATTTTCCAGCAGGGTGGTGGTTTCCGGAGAAGGTTGGCAGTTTCCGGCGAGGTGTAGGTAGAAGATGGGTGAAGGGACAGAAAATCTCTTCACCCACATAAAGGGTTGGGTGAGAGGGTTTAAAAATGGTATTATATTATTTGACTTTAATGAGGGTAATATGGACATTTCACATATATGAGTTAACGGAATCTTGGATTGAATCTTAGGAGTATGCAACTTGTAATTTTGGGAGTGTGCAATCTGTAATTTAGGGTATTAAAGCGTGCAATCTAGAGTTTTAAGCCCTATTAAAGCGTGCAATCTGTAATTTTCTTTTTTTTGTTTTTTAATATTCCTTCTCTTGACTGGCTTTTCTTCCGAGGCTATGAAAGGGTTATGGGCGAAGAAGTATGCCAAGATGAAGAAGGAACATGATACTGATAAGCAACTCAGAACAAAGCCTAAGCAACAGGTTCTTCACCAGGGGAAACTCAGGCTACCAAATAAATTGATAAGCAATTCAGGGCCAGGCAAAAGCAGCAGGGTTCTTCTCCAGATGAAACTAAAACTGGGTCTGAATCAATAAGCCCCAATTAGACGTCCCAAGTCAGCTTCAGGTGAGCTCTCTCTCTTCTTCTTCTTCTTCTTCTTTTATCCCTGAAATTTCCATTAATTTACAGTGGGTTTTTCATTCGATTGTTCTGTGTGGTCTCTTCCACACACTTGCAAGAAACAAAAGCTTAATTAAAGGATTTCACCTTTTCAGATCAACTGTTATTATTAATGGATGTGAAGGTGGAAGGGATTAACAGGTGAAACTAGCCATTTCAATTGAGTAGTGCTTATCTAAGAATCTTGTCATGGATTCATTTCAGGTGGCAAAACACGAGAGACACCAACCAAGATTAAGAACATGGCCCCCTCGTTATAAAGCATCTCTGAGGTTGGAAGCTGAGAGCTGATGACTTCAAAACCATTTCCCTCAGATCAGCTAACAGAGCAATGGGTTACCTTCCTAAATTGGTGGACCCTGTCAAAGCTTGGAAATAAAACTTGTGTAGATCAGTAATGGGTGATGCCGAAGGGAAATCTACCTTCACTCACAGATCAAAATCTAAAACTGATGCAAGAGCATCGCACACACCTGTTTTCAGATTTAATTTAAACGCTGGATAATGGCTGAAATTATTAACAGCCATCGTTGCAACCCCTGTTTCAGCCTGAGGAAAAAAGTCAAAAGTTAAAAGGAGAAGAACCCTGATCGAGTTTCACTAGAGCGAGAGACAAAAGGGGGTGATTTTTGGCAGGGAAGGTGGTGGCGGTTTCTGGTGATGTATAGGTAGAAGATGGTCTCTTCACCCACTCAAGGGTTGGGTATGGGAGGGTATTAAATGTGGGTAGTTATGTCATTTTATCCATTGAGGGCAATATGGTCATTTTTCATGTGACTAAATAGTAAATAGAATCTTAGATGAAAGTCTATCAGTGTGCAACTTGTAATTTTACAAGTGTGCAATCTGTAATTTAAGCCATAAAGTGAGGTACTTAGAATTTCCCCCCATTATGGTGTACAACCTGTAAAAAACTCTAAATATAATAAATTCACAGTAGAATCAGATTTTTGTGTTGAAAATGTCTCAAGGTAATTTTCTACTTTCAGCTGCCACATACAATTGCATAAAATACTGCTATGCTGGTGACCTTTAGTTGAGGTATTTCCAAATGTTCAGTTCTTGAAGCTGAACTTTTAGCACTAAACGAAAGGAAGGGTTGCTGTTTTCTATAGCAAAGGAGGCTGGTCCTATGGTAGTGGAAATGGATTCCTTAGAGGTGATGTCTTGCCTCTCAACTGGTTAGGTGTTGATCGGTTGGCCTGCTAAGTTAGTTTTTGAAATTAAAACCCTACTGAGATCCTTGATGTAGGTGTCGGTTATTCACATTCGTAAGGATGTCAATATTGCAGCTGATTAGATGTCGAAAATGCCCTTATTGATCGAGTCTTTATCTGCCCTTGGAATTAGAGAGGATCCTACAAGCGGGTTTACCGAGTTTTTCTGGTCAAGGTGTTGTTTCTGAAACCTGTTTATGTATTAAAAAAAAAAGAAAGTGAAGTACATAAATCCAATCATAATGAGTACCCAGTAAGTAGAATGTTGAGTATCGGATATCATGTAATTTTCTTGAAAATTTAGCAGTAAAAATTAGGGAAAGCTCCAATCTCTTGGTCTATGGTTCTTTGGGATCCCATTGTTTTGGCGTTTAATTAAAAATGGGGAGGGACGGGAATCGTATCATTATATGCGTCTTGTCATTTTGCAGGTTTTAACAGACATGGGTCGACCAAAGCCTATCTCAGGAGCCCAGAAAACAGCAGCCCATAGGTTTAAGTCTCAGGTTCGTTTTAGTTTATGAATTCATTTACCCAATCTGGAACATGTTAAATAGATCCCACGTTTACTCCCTTCCAGGATAAGTGAAATAGTGAATATTGAGATAACCAATCATACCAGATGAAGAGAGCAGCAGGGATGGGAGAAATCTGATACTAGGATTTCAAGCTCTCATGAGCTTTTACTCATCTTCCAGTGAAGAAAAAGAACTTTCAAAAGGTAACTTGTGTAATCATAGTTGAATTTTACCTAGAGAAAAATAAATGTTATACTTGAGTACTCTTCATTCCATTTTTGGTTCTGGACTTCCTGAATTTAGAAATATAAGTGCTTCTAATATTTTATAAAAGATACAGGAAGACATCACACATCCACACTTGACACTATTCCTTGTGCTTCTAATATTTATCAAGAGATTCTCTTACCACAATAGATTTTGAGTGTTTACTTAGCAGAACCACTGAGTTATGAGATTCTCTTCATAATAATAAAAGAAAATAAGTCTCTGATCTAGGATCTTTTAATTTGCTAAATGCAGGTGGGGCACAGAGACAACAGTTGACCATAACACATGTGAAGCTGTACTCTTATAAGTTGCTTTGTAGGGTAAGTAAGTGCCTGGATGAACTATTGAAGGTTGGTGTGGGCTTCAGTTGTGTCAGGAAAGAGTATCTTGATTCCTGGAATCCTGACATGACAAAGTACTTTGTGTTTTCAGGGGACCCACCCTCACATGCCAGATCCTTCCAGTATGTGACAAGTGGACCCAGGATAGCTGGAAGAAGGTGGTGGCTGTGCTGTCTTTCTCCTCTCATCTGCACACAATCCCCATTAATAGAACATCTCTCCCTGTCTACTGTATGTGTGAACCTCTCTTCTTGTCTATAATACATATGTGTATGTGTATGTGTTTTGGTGTTGACTTGATCAATCCAAAGAGTTCAACAGATCATGTGGACCTGAGCCTCACAAAGTAATCTGAACTTGCTTCTTTAAATGTGGATATGTCAGTCACAGACTGTCCTTTGTTCCTGCCTCATGAAGCCAACCTTTCCTCAACCAATACACATGGTTCATGCATGCAGGACTTACAAAAGGAATCTTCAGTTCTTATTTGATGAAATGATTTCATGATTGAAGCAGGATAGAAGATTTTCTCCTACTGCAGATGTGAGAAACCCAGAATTTCAATAGAAGATTTTTTTTTGTTCTCTATCGCATATTTAAGAGGGTGATTCATTTCTAATGAGTCTGGATTTCTTACCTCGACGTGTGTTTCTTTTACGTCCCCTTCAGCACACGCTTGAAGAAAGAAACCCACCTCTGAAAACTTACCTCACATCAAACACAATGACATATTGGATCTGATCACTTCTCTGTCCAGGTGCATTCACTTACCCATAGTGCCCCACTCGGTTTGTATATAGAAAAAAAAAAAAATCTTTGTAACAAATTTATATTAGTAAATATATAAGGCTTTATGGTTAAGTAGAAAACAAAGAACTATATGGGGGGATTTAAGTTTGACAGGGTCACAGTATTCGTATTCGTGGCATTTATATAAAGAAAGAAAAGTGCAGAAGCACTAGGACCTTGTGGTTCTGCTTTATCATCACCTTCAAACTTCATCATCATACCTAACATTCTTCATGCACACTCATAGACATACCCACAAACTCAAAAACGTATCTGCTATTAATTTCATAAAGCATTTTTTTGAAGATTCAGGAGATAGTGATATATATTATTATATCCTCCATATTAGCACTTATCCCTTCACAACATCAAGACTTAAAACACACACAAACACACAACATCATCATCTTTCTCCTAAAGTTAAATATCTGATGACCATCAAATGAAACTATAAATATTCCAAATGCATCAATGGTCAGAAGATACTACCACCACCACCACCCAGTAGCCATGCATGTTAACTTCCTAGTGAAGGCAAAAGAGAAATACCAAAAGCAGCTACCCTATAGTTCTATCTATTTCTATCCCTCTGCCCATGCCCACCTCTTACATTCAAAATCACCTTTCTTAGAAAGGTTCCAACTCCACCAAATCTTTTCTTTCCTGCTTTTTCTTTTTCCTCCTTGAATATATTATCTTTAAGTAGACTTTGATTGATTTATAATGACACTCTAAGCCACAAAGAAAAGAAGAAGACAAGTGATATTAAGAAAAAGGGATAATTAATGAGGTTCCCTTGTTTATGATGAAATTACAATACCCATTCTATGTTTTATGAAATTATTATTGTACCCCCCTCACTTCATAT
This sequence comes from Hakea prostrata, assembly GCF_041222555.1. NCBI lineage: Eukaryota > Viridiplantae > Streptophyta > Magnoliopsida > Proteales > Proteaceae > Hakea > Hakea prostrata. The sequence goes on along the minus strand of NC_142602.1, from coordinate 7,909,130 downwards.
GGTGATAAATAGCTATTAGGGTTTGGCATATAATGACGATTTTATCCTCCTTCAAATTCAAGTGTTAATGCAGAAGGTACATTGTACTCTTCATTAAATTGAGATATATGTAAAGTTACGACTTTGCCTCATTATTGAGTCAAGACGAACTTTCACTTTTAGTAATGACGAACTATTAATTTTAGTACTGATTTCAATTTGGGGGGAAAGGTAAATTTTTACCTACTTTTTATCCAAGCCAGAGAAATAATTTAATTAAAGACTAATCAACACTCAGAGTTATTTTGGGTATTTTAAAAAAATAAAAAAAATGTCATGCCATCAATTAACAAATAGTGCAAGGTTCAGTAAGTAATTTCAAAAAATATACGAGATAAAGTTGTAATTTAGTTATATTATAGGGGGCACAATAGTAATTATTCTTGAAAAGAGTATATTAAAGTAAGTTTCTAGAAACATATGGTATTTTAAAAAAATAATAATAATCTATAAGAGTATTATTATAAACAAATGGGGAACAAAGAAAAGAAGATAAAAGGAACCCTAAAGGTAAGTGGTTGTTTCCTAGATTCCATGAATTGAGTGGGAGATAATATAATAGGAGATAGAGATGAGATAGGTACTCTCTTTCTACAGAATAATAGGTGACATCCCCATCTTCTAACCTTTTTAAATGATTCTCAGTGTTTTAATATCCTCTGTTGCGAACAATGGAGACCCATTTTCCTCTTGGAATGGAATTTTACTTTTAACTTCAGATCATGATAAATAAATTATATATATATTTCTTCATTAATAATCTCTCATTCATTGGTTAACAACTGGCTAACACCTAGAGAATGACTGGATAGATTTTGTTCATGTAAAGGCTTGATGCACTAATGCATTAATTGTGGGGGGAATGAATTGATTAATTAGTAACTAATCATATTTGATGCACTAATGCATTAATTTGTGGGGAATGAATTGACTAATTAGTAATAATCATACATATACACATTAAGAGAAATACCAAAGAGAGAGTATTCATAAACTAAGAGCTTAGGGGGCGCGGGGGGTAGGGTTCAGGGAGACAAGCATGTCAGTCTATTTTCATTCTACTCACTTGACTTAAAGACATCTATCTGTGTTCATAAATTAAAAAGAAATATAAAAGTATACAAAATATAAATGTCAACCCTAACTAGAGAAATATCAAATGATGTTGCCAATTCTCCAAAAAAAAAAAATGCACATTTCATACGTTCCACTCATTATTTTTCATTTGTATTTGATTCAATATAATCAATTTTTCAATACAATTAGTATGATTTACATCAATATTTAATTGTTGATCTCAAATTTAAGTTTGTATTATTTATGTTATTTAAAACAATCCTTCACCTGCAACATGAGATCATTCAAGGAGAATCAATATATTTTTACATGCGACACTATATGAGTTTGAGAAAGTTTTATTATACATCATTAAATATAACTAGAAATTATTTTTTTTCTCTTTTAATAAAATCAAACATAATGAATTACAATTTTGATAAAAAGGAGTAAGTTGATTCGTGTCTTATCTCTATTCAAATTTAAGATATGAAACGCGTCGACCACACGGAAGAATAAACTCTAAAGAAAAGAAAAAAAAAGAAGGAGATTCCATGATAGTTTTTCCACTTTATTCATCTGGAAGATTTAAGGTAAAAAGAGTATTTTTCTTTTGGATCTTCGGAAGAATGAGAGATAGAGAGTCATTTTCTACCTTAGTCTCAAGTCTCAACCCTTATCCAAGAAAATGCAAGAATATTCACACACTGAAAGCAGCAAAATATAGCTGATGTCATCTAGAGAATAATAGCATTTTCGGAATAGTTAATATTTAATATTAGAGGATTCCTTTTCGTGGAGAACTGGATTGTCACTCAAGCCTTTTCTAAACACAGCAAATAGCCTTTACTTGAGTGGTTGGATGAGAAAATTCCATCAGAAAAATAAGTTAAAATTAAAATTTTGATTTTTTTTAAGGAAAATAGATAAGATTGAACCTCAAGTCCTAATTTGTGGATGATCTATTCAAACTGACTTGTACTTCGGAGGTGGTTTGTCAATCATGAGGTCGGCATCTCTGACTATTTGTTCTTTTGAAAAGAATTGGATTTGATTAAAATCAACAGTCATATTTGATTGGATCAGAGATTAACTCAAATAATAAATAATGAAATACCAAAACAAGTAAAACTGAATGCATCAAAACAGGACAAAACAAGCAATGCCAACCATCACTCTTAGCCTACGGTTATCATTTTGCAATCAAGAAGTTTTAGGAATCCTTTAAACATATCAAAGTATCGGATCAGATCGGCCGATACTGATACTGTTCCATTCAATTCTGATATAATCAGTTCGGATAATCTTATGATGGGCCCCAGCCAATACCAACCCAATCCGAAAATATGAACAATGGACTGGAGAGCATGGGCCCATGGGCCCCTCAGCATTGCAGATAGCTCTCTCTCTCCATTATCCAACGGCTGCGAAGTGCGAACCACAATTTCCTTTTTTCACTTTTGTTGATAAAAGAGAAAAGTTCAATGACAAGGAATTTATTGTGACCGAAGAGTCCCTGGAAAAAAAGCGGAACCACTGATAAAAGCAAAGGGTATTAAGGTCAATCGGGTATTTTCGTTCTATAAAAGGCGGCCTTCTTACGTCCCTCAACTTTAGCTGCAACAAGCATCTTAGTGAGTTGGCCAGACAGTGCAAGAAAGAAAGCTGACGCAATTCCGCCTGAGCTCCGACCGTCTTTGTCGACGCCGGCGAAAAGCTGTCTACAGTTTTTGAGATCTTATCTAGAATCTCTTTGATTCAATCAAACTGCGTGACACTCATCTCTTTCTGGTCAATCTGTTTTTGTTCGTCTCTGGCTGAGGGCAGTGAAAATCGGCAGAGCTGGGGAAGATTGGGCGAGTGATGGGATTTTGTATTTGTCCATTAGAAACTCCGACGAGGTTGCTGTGGAGTACTAGTTTCTTTCGTCACAAGATTATGATTTTCTAAGACCGAACCCTGCTACAACCAAAGCCAAGATTTCTACTGTTGAAGCAAACATCATCGATAGTGCGATGTTTGAGTAGCTTGGTGGGTTTGTAGATCCGTTCTCTACAGCTTGTTTTCTGTTTTCCACCTGGTCTAACGGGAGGGGAAGAGAAATTTTACGATACGATCTGACTCTGAGAGTCACTAAAGCGACGATACGACGGATATGGATTCCAGTCGTCTCTTCTTCGATGCCTCCTGCCATGGGAATATGTTGCTCCTTGGGAACCCAGATTCCATCTTTAGAGGTTGAAGTTCGAAACTTGAAACCCAATTACTGAAAGTTTTCTCAGTTCTTCTCTTTAAACGGATTTTTGCTCTGTTCAATTTTTTCACTCTTTGTAGCTGATCGTCTGATACATGGTGGTTTTTTTTAAACATGGTAAGTGTTAATATCGTGTGTATCATATGATCACAGCAGGACCGAGATCCCTGCTGAACATGGAGGAAACCACGAAGCGGCGCCCCTTTTTCAGCTCGCCGGAAGAACTGATGGAAGAAGAGTACTACGATGAACAGATGCCGGAAAAGAAACGGCGCCTCACTCCTGAGCAGGTAAAGCAGACATTAAAAGAAAAATGAATTCTTCTCAAGATATATTTGGAATATTCATAAAAAAATTAATTTCAAACTTCAGTGAGAGCATCAATTCTTTCTTTATCATATCTCCTCGAAAGAATTCCAATAGTTTAATCATATTGGTTGTACTCTAGTATAGTTTTCTGGAAATTTTGAGTTAAACTAAAAATTTAAATCTTTATTCTTTCTTCATTCAATTCGTTTGTCCATTTGCGAATGAACAGGTTCTCCTTCTGGAGAAGAGCTTTGAGGCGGAGAACAAACTGGAGCCTGAAAGGAAGACCCAGCTTGCCAAGAAACTAGGCCTTCAACCGAGGCAGGTTGCAGTCTGGTTTCAGAATAGAAGGGCTCGTTGGAAGACTAAGCAGCTTGAGAGAGATTATGATGTCCTCAAGTCCTCTTACGATTCCCTCCTCTGCAACTACGATGCCATCCTCAAGGAGAAGGAGAAACTCAAAGCCGAGGTATGTCCTTTCTCAAACCCAGTTCTTATCTCTGCGAATCATCTTTAATTACCCTTGAAGAGCTAATGAAAATTGTTTGAATTATCCAGGTGGTCTGTTTGACTGAGAAGCTCCTAGGCAAAGAGGGGACTGGAGGAGAGGCGGTTGGACCGGTGAACCAGATGGTCGAACCGCATGGAGTTGGTTTGGCCGAGGAAGGAGTGGCTAAGGTAAGTGTGAAGGTAGAGGACCGGCTGAGCTCAGGTAGCGGAGGAAGCGCCGTGGTGGACGTCGAAGAGGGTGGTTTACAGCTTGTGGATAGCGGCGACTCCTACTTTCCCGATGATGTATATCATAATAACTGCATCGCCGGTTGTGAAGCCGTGAATGGGGTTAAAACGGAAGAAGAGGCCGGCAGCGACAATTGCGGAACCTACTTCACCGGCGTCTTTACCACCGTCGACCAACAACCCCAAGAGGTTTCCGAGTCCTTGGGCTGGTGGGTCTGGTCTTAAAAAAGTTAAAATCTTTTTCCTCTTGTTCTGCAATTCACGTTCTGCTATATACTGTTCTTCTGTAAAAATCTCATCTGATCTCCTGTATAAAAACAGGGAACAGGTTAAAGGGAATAGGAGAAGTGAATGTTACCTTTTATAGTAAGTTAGAACTTGAAGTGTAGTTGGGGGTTGTTTGCTTGTCTATGTTTTTGTATCACAGATCCTTCAAGTGAACTACAATAAATACTTTCTAGAAATAATGTTCTTATCTGTACTTGGCTAATTTTGAGCTCAGCACCTTAACCCACAAAACATTGTCATATAATTTTGAGCTACACCATCAATAGAATCTGAATTGGTCAGAATCCATAATCAGATCTGCTACTGGGTTTAGGTGAATTTGGGAGGAATGATGCCACCAAAAATATACAACATGGCTTACCTAGGAAGATGGAAAAGAGAAGTGGCATATCATACATCTCTGCCTTTGGCTTCACAAAGAAGTGATGTATCTTCCTTCGAATGCGGAAGAATTGATGGATCTTCATTTGGCCAACAGAAGAGGTGATGCATCATCATTTGGCCCCATCACACCACAGCTAAAAATCACTGGTTCTCCCTCTTCTATTCAGAATTTCAGATATAGTGTTCTGCCTGTTTCATGTCTCTTAAGAGAGCATGGAATATGAGAGAAATATTAAGAAACAGCATGAATTTTAGTTCACCATGTTATCAACCCAACAGAAACAAAATGAAGGTGAAGGAGACCCGAAACTTCCCTAGGTTAGGTATCAACTGCCTTAATAGAATTGTACAGGAATGCCGACATAGTAATGAGGAATGCTGGCTAAGGTCCTCTCCTCCCCATAATTCTTAGGCCTAGTCCTGTGATTGACCTCTAAATAAATTACCATACTTAAGTAGAGCCAGACACAGCCAGTGTTGAAACCAATCCAGAAGTAATAAATCATCGAAGACCAATCTTTTTTCGGTCCAACAACATAAAAGCTTCCTCTCATACCTCTGAAGCAATGTAGGCAGTCTAGACTTTCCAATCAGTATACGACAATCATTAAGACCATGATAAGAAGAGCATTCTATAATCAGGCTTGGCAGAGATATCCCTGCCTGCATGCACTCAAGAGTACAAGATGATATTTCTGGAAAATTCTACTTGACTAGTTTCTAGGGGAAGAGCATCCTACACTGTAACAATGATTGTGTTACAACTGCTTACCTGAAAAATCTGAGCTATTCTGTATGGGGAACAATGATGATATATAACCCCAAAACAAACCAATTCCCCCCCCCCCCTTCTCTCTTCCTCTTCTCTATAAACCACAACAACACGCGGCGCTCTGCATAGCACAACGAGGTACAACACCACAACACAAATTCTTGCACTCAAAAAACACACACGGCCAACTGCATACCTATAGAAAAGGACCTGGGTTTCACTTACCACTAAAAACTGCCTCCACCAACCCTCCATTCTCAGCCATGGATGGAAGAAATGTTAGCAAAGACACAGAAAGAGAAACTGTGAGTACAAATGAGAGCAATAAGTGAAGGCAAAAGACATTAAAATATATTCAACTACACCTGCTCTTTTTTATCTTTTCACATTGATACTTCTGTATGTGGATGCAGATCTTGCTTTTCTGATGAAGTGGCCATTTCATTTGTATTCCTCCCCTTCTGAAGTGAATAATTCCAGAGCCATCGTAGGAGCTAGTTTGACATCTGAAACCTTTCTCATACAATTCTTTCCCTTGCCACTCTCCATATAACTTAATCACCTTTCTCTTTATATCACACCTCCATGTTAGCAAGTCAAAACGATCTATATATACAAACAGAGGTGACGGCATAGCAGCATGACTAGTGTCCCTCAACTTCCATTTTCACATCTGAAGCCTTCTCTCATAAAATTATTTCCCCTCCTACTCTCTTCTCTCCATATAATTTAACAGGCTTTCCCTCTAAATCTCACATCCATGTTAGCAAGTCAGAATGACCTATATACAATAAAGAGGTGGCAGCATAACCGCATTACTAGTGTTCCTCAACTTCCATCTCCCCCCCCCCCCTTTCTTCAATATCAACTTCACGCAGCACATGCCAACACTGAGGTACGAGGACCAGTTTACAATTTACAAGGGTGGTCCTGGCTTTCACCTCACTGCTACTGACAGTCGTTTCAACCTGAGAATTCCCAAAGTTAGTGATGCGTGATTTTTTCATTAATCCTCTACATCTTTCCTTTTCTTGCATAATAGAACCTTCTGGTATACAATGGCAGCATCCAGTGTGTAAATGTGGAGGGTGAGGGAGGAGATAGTAGAGGACTTGGCTGTGGCTGATAGTGATAATCAATACCACCTGGTCATTCTTCAAATACTCTGTCTTGGTCATGTCCTCAAATATGACTGTTGCTCGAACCACCTGAAAGAGGGAAAAAGAATGCTTATCCACAAAAGTCACATGGAATTGAATGAAAATGGAAAAGACAGAGAGTGAATTTTTCAGGTACCTCAAATATTTATGGGGAAATTTAAAACCTAAAAAATTAAAATCAATGAGAACAGCCAGTGACTCAAGCAAGGATCAGGACCATAGTTGTCATAGTGTCAATATGTCCGGGCTGATTCGTAGGAGCCTATGTAGCTACTGTCTTATTATGGTTTAATTGGTTCACACCAAGTTACAGCACTAATGTCAAATATTTTTTGAAATAAATGTTTTTACTAAAAAACTTAATTCATAGATAAGAAAATATCCCATACTTGAAGCCAACAACAATAGTTAAAAAGAATTCCTAAACCATAAAAGGTCGAACCCCCCCCCCCCCCCCCAACACACACACACTCTAATGTATTTATGTTAGAAATGAGAGGGGAAAGGGGATGTACACTCAGACCACCCAAATGTGCATGTGCTTCTGGCACAGTGGTGGCAAAAAAGTCTCAGGTTTCTAGCCTCCATCCCTCCACACCTTTCACCCCCCCAGGCCCGCAGTCCTTTTGACTGGGTTGATGATGACCAAAAGAAAGAAAAACATAGTGCCTAACCAACATGGGATAATTATAAACCTAGGGGTAGAAAGCGTAAGGGCAATTTTTCAATTGAACACATGAGAAATAATGAAGCTGAAGGTCGCAGGGAAATTTCTGAAGGTGGTCTGTAAATGCATGATAGAGGCCGTCAAATGCTCCAGTAAGTGATATGGTATAGTCATATTAATAGAGGAAGTGGAGCAAGGGATAGGCTGAAAGTAACCGGGGTAGGAATGGTGAACAGAGACAGGGACAAACTTGGATTAAAAAATAAATGAATTTGAAGAATTGATTGGCTTCTGCACTGCTGTATCTCATCAGCTTCTTTGCTATCATGATTGCTGGTGTTATTTTTGTTCTATATGCATAGACAGAATAGTGGTTTATACTGTAAACCAATGGAATCCCTTTCTTATCTATCCAAAAAAGCAAGATGAGAGGGTTTTGGGGGTTGGGGGGGTGGGGGGTTGAGAGAATTGAATGGCATGCATCACACCTCTTATTGATGTGATAAAGGCTAATTAACTAAAGATCAATGATTACCAGGATACATCAAAAGAAACATGGTGTAAACTAAAGATCAAATACCTCAAATATTGACTCTGCAGATTTGACAAATGCACGCCAGGCACGTCTCTTGGTCAGTAGCCCCTTCAACATCCTAACTGCTTCCTCTGAGGGCAGCATCCATGTCAAATAAGTTCATCTTTAGCTGCCTTAGAATCTGAGAAACATTGCCCACCAATAGTCTCAATGAAGAGACTCAGGGACTATACTGCAGGGACCAACCTCCAGTTACCATGTTTCGTTACTCTGAGGAAGAAACTTTATCTCTATCCATTGTACACTCTTACATGGATCGTTCATATTTTAGAGCCTTCATGATGTTTCCATACTGTGCACACATTTTAGATGATTTATAACACTATCATTATTACCATTGTTTGTGTTAATGTCAACACTATTTTCTCTAGAAAAGAGCAGATGCTTTTCAACAGCCTTAACAGCTAGATTGCCTTCACTTGATCTATGCCCAACATGGTTTTTTCCTTCTCGGTTGTGTGTTTACACAATAGACCCAGCCTCTGCCACTTTAAAATTGATTCCTCCAATTTCTCTCTCTTGGAATACCTGCACTCGTCCACCCAATAAAATTTTGAATTTCTGAACCAGATTCATAGAAAACCCATGTGGTAGATCCAGCAATGCCATCACTTATTCATAATCATGAGGTCTGAAATCAATGGATCCTCTTGAACGTGGATAAACATCCCTGCCAAATGGAAGAGACCAAAGAGATAAACCACTCAAAAATAGGATTCCATTCATTTTGATTGCTCTTTATCTCTGCTGTGCTGCCATATTCTCATCAGCAGCCTAGCAAGGACATCTACCTGATGAAGCTAAACCCCAGTATAGTCGACCAGCAGAGTCCCTACCCAAAATTCCCTCCGCACAGATAAAACAAACTATGGTTCTACATCAGCAATGGAATCTGACAGAGCTTTGATGCATTCTTGAGAGAGTCCACTTTAAAGTCAAAGGCTTGCGAACCATAAAAATCAGGTTGAACACTACCATGGCCAAGGACATCATCCGAGTTCAGAGAAATAGGAGGTACATAGTCAGCCAGGTGGCTTCTCATGGTATTCCTTATGGGTAAGGTCCTTGTCGAACATAAAAAACAGGTCGTATGGTATCATTCCTTCCCTCTTAATCATTGTTGTATTTTGATACCAATGGAGAAAAAAAATTCTTCTTTTGGTATAATTCTGAAGATTAATTAATCAATGGCAAGGTAGATGTGTTGATGTTGATATCTGATCAATTGTTAACACAACTAAGAGTGAAAAAGACAGCAAGAGAAATAAATATTCCCATCATTCTTGTCCTCACCTAATTATTTTGTGGCTTTATCCCCACCCACTCCAGGAAATTGATCGATCCACTTCCCATCATGCATTAAATATCTCTCTAAAATCATAAACAAAATTTCTTGGTAAGCTACTAATGAAAAACACAACTACTATACCTGTAAGAATACCGAATCTTCGTTTCTCTTAACTCCTTGCAATCCCTAAATTTTAAAGCCTCAAGGGACCATGTGTAAGTTCCAGTTCAGTTCTCCTTTCACTTTTCTGGATTCCTTTTTTCTTTCTTTCTGGGATTTCCCCCTATCAACCATGGTGCTTCTGTCAGTCTAGCTACAAGTAAAAATGATCTGAGGTAGCACCGGTAAATCAGATCGAAAGTTTCTGGGCTATTGAATTAGTAGCAGATCACGCAGAATTCTGAGATGAGAATTGGAGTTTCAAGAGCTCATTGAGACTGTTATGAGTAATGAAGTCGTGGGTTTCGTAATACAGATAATGTCGATGGCACTAGTCATCTCTCTGATACTACTGTTCGTGGGCATCTTTTTTATGATCTTAATTCATTTTTGTATTGTTGGGAGAGTCTCCAGGAGAGGATTCGGTAGCTCTTTCATGACGGGAAGAGAAAGTAATCAAGCTAATAGCATGTCCATTGATGATCTACAGAAGCTTCCGTTGTTTGAATTCCAGGAGGTAAGAGACAAGGGAAACACTTCAGTTGATTGTGTAGTCTGCTTAGAAAGTTTCAAGACTGGTGATAAATGCAGATTACTACCCACTTGCAAACACAGTTTTCATGCTCAATGCGTCGATTCATGGCTATTGAAAACGCCAATCTGTCCGATTTGTCGATCCAGCGCTGATTTGAAGAAGAGCAGTACGTTTTTGGGCGAGGAAAATACCCATTCCACTGAGGTAGCAATCGAATTAAGATCCCGATTGGAATCAGTTGCTTCAACTTCTCCCATTTCTCTGATTGTTTGATGTCTGAATTGTATATATTTGTCATAAGTTTTACACTGAAGATCATGGTTCAAAAAGTAAACGAAACAGTTTCTGTCACAAACAAAATATCTCAATCTGTCTTTCGTGATAAAAACATTCAGATCTGGTTTTCATCTTCTGGATAAAAAGTTACGGGATAGGGGTAAATTCTTCCTCTGTATGGTATAATCGCTTGTTTGATCATCAGATTTTACTTGGCCGCATTCATGAGCATCAAACGGTTCCTCTGTTTCTATCCGTACTGCAAAACCTCAGTTGCTTACCCAGAAAACGCAAAAAAATATATGCAAAACCTCAGTGATTATCAGGTCTAAAACGATGATTTACCCTCAGTCATGGCCCTTTTAGCTTCTTCTCCCACCATTATAACATTCTCAGAAATCTTTTTCCCCTTGTCTTCCACCATTAATATGATCATCAACAAACAAAGACTCTGCTTTGACAAGACATCCTCGCCTGCACCTGTTCCTGGTATGTGGTATCCTCAAGCCAATTCCAAGCTCCTCCACCATCTTAGCGTTCAAGAACCGGTCAGCCATCATTCGCCATGCGAAGACTGGAAAAAGACGCGCATATACTTTCCAACTCTGAGTGCCAACTGCAGTGGCTCAGGAATCCATGAACGCTCGCTCTTGTGGCTGAGAATCTCCATCTGGTCTACCCATTCACTCACTATCAATCCTCTATCCTTCACTTCACCCTCCAATTCTAGCCCTCAAAACCCATACCAGACCCTATCTAACCCAACTCCGATCTCTCTCAGTTGTTCTGCACAAACAGTCATCTGCGTTCCGAGTGCTACATATAAAACTTTCGATCTTGTATCGAGCCATTGCATCCAGATGGGCTTGTCTTCTGGTTTTGGTTTTTCGGCCAAGCAAAGAGGACCAAGTACTCGCGATTCCAGTAAAACGAAAGCTGTCTCCATCTCGTAGAAGCTATTGAACAAGATAACCCTACTGTTGGAAGTAGTACCAAATTCCCCAAACCAAAAGTTCCAGAATCTTGAGAGCCCATATCGTCTTTGGTGAGATTGGTCCAGGGACTGAATTCTTGAGAACCGAAGTCTCCTTTGAGCACTCGCGGACGACGGAGGGTTATGAAGTAGACACAGGTGCCACAGGACACAAGTCTCGGAATGGCCAACTTGGCGGAGGACTTGCTCCAAGAATGATGGATTGATCAGTCTTCGTTTCGTGACTGATGTGGTTAGTTAATCAGACGTGTATCTACTAGGCAAAAGTCCTTTTGTACCTATTCGGAATTGCTCTGAATGCCAAAGTTTGCAATAACCCTATCAAAAATTAAAATTGCTTGGGTGCTGTGCAATTTTTTCGAAGTCGATCTCATAAAAAATAGATAAAAGATTCTGAACGAAATGAGTTTTAAGTTCAAGGTGACTAAGTAAGAACCGTAGTTACAAATCCCTTGTCTTTTATGCGCAGGGTAAGGCTGCTTAGAAGTTAAAACAGCTATGTATACTTCATAGATATCATCAAGAACAATGTATTACCTAAGCATCATAGACTGTGTATTACTCTAAGGTTTCCAGGTAGCTATCAAAGCTACTACTGCTTCAACATCAAGCATCATGAACAAGTTCTTTAAACTTGGTTTCAACTTTCCATTATCAGCAAAGTTAGCAATAAAAGCTTCCAAAGACCCAAGTTTGTGGATGTGCTTCTAATACACTGGTGGCCATCTCTTACTAGAGACAGTAAGTCCAAGAAAATCTTGGGTTTAAAGCTCTGTACCTCCACACCTTCCCCATCCCTGGGTCCTCTAGGCCCTTAGCCAAACTCATTGTGAAGCAAAAGTAGGAAAATTTAGAGGCAGAGGTTGAAGGGTCTTGCTTGGGTGCTGCATAATTAATGTGCGACACTGCAGCATACGGTCTAGATCGAAACAAGACCACTAGTTTCGTACAAGTGATGAAAATAACTTTGGCAAAATGAATAGTCAAGCTCGAAATCTCAATCCTAGTTTCAATCTCAATCGTACCCAGCACCCAAACAATTTCCGAGATTGAGAAGTCAAAGCAATATGGAATGGTTAATCCAAACAACAAACCATAGCTGTGCCATACAAAAGGATCGAAAGGCAGCTGCAAACTTTGGACCTCAGGCTCAGGCAAAAACGTTACCCATTGCTTGCTAAATGCCAAGTTAGGTTATAGACTAATGCGTTGGTTGGATTTCAAACACAAGCAGTAGTAGGCTTGGAATCTTAGCATGGGACAGCTGAAGGAGTACTCTTTTTCAAAGATAATTTGGTGAATGATCAATCACTAAACCCCACTTCAAGTTATTCACTTACTATCCAGTTTGATTCAAATAAAAGCGTAGGAAACATTATTTTGGAACCAGAATTCTGCAGAACATGTTGAAGAGGAAGTAAGAAGACACCCAGGTACATTCTTTAGGACCAAGGAACTTCCTGCAAAGCCAAGGTGTTTTTTGTCCCACATGGCATCCAAGCAGGTAGAGATGAGAGCTTTGCCAACCGTCGAGTTAGGAACCAGTTCAAACTTTAAAGGCCTTTTTACAGCGTAAAATAACATTCACTCAGTTTCGTCAAAGATAATATCCTGAACTATAAAATCATCAGCAACTCCCTCGCCTTATTGTTCAGTTTCAGGTTCAAATTGCCTTTATCCAGCTCAATAGTTTCAAATGGAGTAGATAATCTCTTCACAACGGGGACACAAACACACACACACACACACACACACACACACAAACAGAATAGGTTCAGGCATGTTTTTTCTAAAACAGTAAAACCTTTCAGTGAAAATGTATCCATAATTCAAGCTAAAAGTTTTGCACAGATTCTTATATGGTGCACGACCATGCTTTCAACCTCGTATAATAAGCATGTACTATACACGGTCATGTCCATACAATAGCAGAAAGTAGCTGAGCTCTCATACACCTATGTCCCCAAACCACACCCTCCCCCTTTTCTATTATTATGGCATTTCTGTTTTACATCAGAACAGCAGAACAGCCTAAATGGCTTAAGAACAACTACCCTTTTCCACCTTTTTCTATGTTGGTGAATGGATTTGATAGGGAAAGGATGATCATTCACAATTAAAAGATGCAGGAAATCATGAGCAGCAAATGCAAAATCTTCCCTGCAGTAAAAGATCCACCTGGATCATGAACCATCATTGATTGGTCTGGTACATCAATTGAGAGTTTAGTGCTTATAGGGAATGACAACCCATAAATCCTGAATCTCTTAAAAGATTCACTGCTTTAACTTCATAGTTTGAGGTAAAAGGCAACGAGTTTCCTCCATAAAATGCACACTGATATTGTATTCATTGTTTTACCCAAAAAAAAGAAAATTGTATTATTGTTAATAACATGATTATGACAATGCAGCAATTACATAAGGATCTGACAAGTGATGCACTTAACTCTTTTCAGTATTGTTCTCCAGTTCTCTCCTCAGCTGTAGAGAGAAGTCATCATTGACATCATCATCATCCCAGTCATCTTCCCATTGCTCGGTAACATCATTTTGCTCTTCCTTGTCATCCCACTCTGCACAAATACAACAGGAAAAAGGAGAAAGGTCAAATAAATAAGGCATAATCAAGTAACCTCATGATTCACCTCATATACACAACCACCAAATACTAGGATCATCACTGGAATTAAGGGCCTCCGTAAGCTTTTCGAACGGAGTTGGGCGGGGGGGGGGACATAAAGATATGTAACATATCAACAAGTAAAAGAACCAGCCAAATACCAAACATCACCAACCCACCCTGAATGTGAGACTGAAAAAGAAGACAAAGAAGAGAGAGAGGAGGAAGAAGAAATCTCGTCACATGAAAGCGATGAAGTTACTATTATGATGCAACAATCAACCAAATCATTTTACCTGATCAACAATCAAACAGCATCTTTTGAATAAAGGAAAGACCTTGTTGTAATCAGAGTTGGTGAAAAGTAGCAGTACCCTTGCTTTCTTTGCCCTTTATAACACACCTGTTTCAATAGACAGCCCTCCCAGTGCACAAGGCTCCCACATCTAGCGAAAGGTCACATGCACACAATCTACCCCTAATTGCCAGAGACATTATATCTAGGACTCGAACCAATGACCAGGCACTCAGCAAGTGAGAACTATGTGCCGAGCACAGCATTCATAACCCAGTTCTTTCAATGAAGCTAAAATCCAGTCACTACAAACTGGTACTCACTAAGACACAAATCTTGAGAATGATAAGATGGTAAATACAAGTATACAACAACTCAGCCTAATCCCAACTAAATCGGATCAGCTACATGGATCCTTGTCTTTGAATTAGCTCTATTTGAGGTCATACTGGATAGAAGGCCTACACTATGCATATCTTTTCTCACTTCTTCTCTGAATTATTTTACATATACCCCTAGCTCTTTTAGTTCCTACAATCCGGATTAAATTACTCCTTCCATAGGAAGCATTTAAAGGCCTTTATTAAACATGGCCATGACACCTCAAGCAACTGTGTCGTAGCTTATCATGCATTGGAGCTACTCCAAACTAGATCTAACATGATCATTTCTTACTTTTATCATTTCTATGCTATCCATCCATCTTAACACCCTCAATTTTGCAATACTAATTTATCTATATAATGCTTCTTAACTACCCAATACTCTACACCACACATCATAGCAGGTCATACAACAAAGCTATAGATTTTTCCTTCAAGTAATACATCGTTCACACAAAACCCCAGATGCACTTCTCCATTTCATCCATCCTATTTTAGTGGGAAACATGTACCTTATATCACCATCTTTATAAATGATCAAGCCAACGTACTTAAAAGTATTCTCCTTCTCATCAAGTTTCACCACCTCATTATAAGTCCAAAGTTACACTAGGTATTCCATCTTCATCCTGCTTAGCTTGAAGTCCATCCATAACTCTAACTCGGTATTGATCCATACTTACCTCTCATCAACCAAAACAATATCATCAGCAAAAAGCATACACCAAGGACCTCATCTTGAATGTCTCTAGTTAAATCATTCATGATAAGTGCAAATAAGTAAGGGCTTGAAGTTGATCCTTGATGTAACCCAATTGTAATTGGGAATTCACCACTTTGAGCCCCCACATTTCTTGATATATTTATGGTCTACCTAGATATCACGCTAATATCCCTCTCATCAACATTCGTCACCTCATTTTATGTCCTACTGTCGCTGGAGTAAGACATCACACTTAAGTTTTTCTTCTACGTATATTTTGAACATTATGATTCGAAGTTTGATCTCCAAAATTCCAACTTAGTGTTTATCAATGCTTTAGTTTCATCTACCTAAAACTAATATCGTACACAAAAAACATAACTCAAGGATTTTACCTTGAACTTCATCTATCAGTATACAAAACAAACATGAGTTAAAAGCTAATACTTGATATAACCCAACAATTGTAATTGGGAATTCATTACCCTCTCCTCCCTACAGAGATCACATTGGTCACCAGATCCTTAGCATAATTTTACTGTGTCCACTTATTTACTTGAAACACATCTCTTTCTTAATGCCGACAAAGTGTTCATGAGATTTTCCCTGGAAACTCGTTAGATTCTCTACATCTTTTCACTAATCTCTAAAGTAAACAAATAGCTTATGTCATTGATCTTGGGATAAATCTAACTGGTTAGCCATGATGTTAATAGTTTCAGAACCCTCTGAGGTATAACTTATATGTTTTATGACTTTAAAAATTATCAGCTCTGAGCAAAACTAACAGAAAACGAAGCTCATAACAACGCAAAACATATAGAAACTCTAATGAATTTGAAATAATTAATTGACAGCATGAGCTCAGACATTTCAAGATGTAATGAACATATAAATCAGAAGGTAATACAAAAACTTCAATTACTTGGCAACCAATCATCAACTCAGTAACAAGTAAAGTAGTAAACTAAAATTCTGAAAGCAAGTATCATAATCATCCTGGACTATATCTTCTTCTTCTTCTTTTCCCCTTTGGTTTGGAGGTTGGGGTGGGTTGTTTACGAAAAGTTATGCTTTCACATTAAAAGAAAATAATAATAAACCGTTTAAATGAATCAACTATTTCAAAACTACAACCATAGAACCACAAGAACAAGGTGGATGATTTGTAAAATCTTACTCTCCCCCCCCCCCCCCCCCCCAAAAAAAAAAAAAGAAAGAAAGAAGAAGAAGAAGAAGAAGAAGAAGAAGAGAAAGAAACAATTTAAAACATCAACTAGATGCCTAAGATGACATTTGACAGATAAACGCAAAGAAATTATATCATAAGTTACCTTCACCAATTTCAAATTCTTCAAACTCATCATCATCTTCAAAGAGATCAATCTTGGCATCCTCCGTCACAGTCTTGGATTCTGTAGCCATTTAGAAAAGCTGCCAGGAAGCTGTAAAACTAGGAAAATTTAGGTCAACATTAGATGCAGGCCCCAAACTGCAACATTTGTCAATATGCTGAATGGAAAGATTAAGAACTCTTACATACTGAAGATCACCAGATTTTAAGAAGAGTAAGAAATAGGGCCTTCTAGTGGAGGATGTTTGCAACATGAGGCAGATCAAAGAAAAAATGCAAATGTCTACCCTTCTAATTTTCTTGAAAACTCTTATGCATTTGATCAGTGAGGCAACAAAATTAGGGAACCTCATAATAATTTTACTTCAAGCACAAAAGGATCACTAACAAAAAAAAATATGAAATAGAAAGTGGCAGTAATGTTCAATGCAACATGTTTGGAAGATCAAAAACAGGAGGAGAAAATGCCCACCCGAGGGGATTTTTGAGTGGTCTGGTGTGAGAACATATAGTCTCACTGGATCCTGACTCTGGAGTCTGGACTTTGGAAAGAAAAACTAGAGATTGTTCATTTACTATTATTATTATTTATGAAGAATAAGACTGAGACTGCTTGCCAAGAGTAAAGACGTAAGAGTCTAAGACTCAAGCGCTAGCACACAAATGGCAGGTGCTGTGAAACAGATATGAACTTCTGAGTTCCATTTGTCTCCCTTCTACAAGGACAAGAGCTTTATACACTAAAGCATACACATGGCCATTTCCTGTATGAATTTAAGCATCTTAATAAACAAGCAGTGTGCGTTCCTTCACCAAATCAGATCCATAGAGATGTCAAACACAGCAGAGTCTTAATAAGGGGCATGATGCAGTGCTTTCGATCATCTGCATACTTCACCATAATGAAATCTTCCACCCCTTATTCTCTCTATCACACATACAAACAAGCAACCGCACATAGAATCACTTTGGCTGATCAAATGACTAAATTTCTGAGAGGAAACAATTAGCTTATTGCAAATCTGTTGATTAGTCATATGGAATTCACTTGGCTTTATTTGTACTAGACAACAAGTGATTATGGATGAATCAACGAAGCCATTACTTAAATTGAGCAAACCCTTCTCATAATCTCTTTGATTCCCAACTGATGTGTTCGAAATAAAGAAAGACCTATGTGATTGAACCGTTGAACTCACTTCTAAAATTGAAAATTACAATATACATCTAAAACTCTGCCAAATTCCAAATCGGATCGGCTTTGTACCAGTGTAACATGATAATGATGATAATAATAATAAAGAACAGCCAGTCACTTTTCTGAAAACGAACCTATATAAGTCCTAACCTGAACTATCTGTCTTCCAAAGTTCCCGAACAAAAACTTAGAGAAAGAAGTACTTCAGCTCCCAAAGAGAGGGAGAGAAATACTAAAGCAATAAAGGGGGAAACAGTAAAACCCAGTGGAAATCCCTCTGGTGAAGGCAACAAAAATACAGAGAAGGGAGAGCCAGAGACATTACCTCTGTATGATTGAAATGGAAGCAACGAGAAGAAAGATGAACTTCTGAAAGAAAGAGAGCGAGAAGAGCGAGAAGAAGTAGGGCGAAGGAAAGAAAGAGATCAGAATCAGCATTACCTGGACGTCCTCCGCCAAGGATTCTGGTTCTTCACCGGAATTTGTCAACACTTGTGAATTGATCCTAGGGTTTATGGTATGTGAAGGGTTTGTGGGTCGGATTATCAAAGTGCCTTACTTTTTTTATTTACACTTCAAGAAAATGCTTCGTTTCCGCTCCCGGCCTTCTCCCGCTACGGATACTGTGTGAAAAAAAAGGTCGGATCTAGGATCGGTTGATTCGAATCGGTATGCGAGCGCTTTCGATTTTATTCGTCTCTTTTGTTTTTGGAAAATTTTCAGAATCACAGATAGCTTACGAGTATCTTAAATTGATGGTCACCTTTTTAATTTTTATAGGGTTCGAAACAAGTTTGGATTTTACCAAAAAAAAAAAAAAAAAGTTTCGATTTTGTATTATTTTTTTTCTTCCAAAACATTAGAGCTATATTATATTAAATGAAAAAGTTTAAATCAAAAGATATATACAAATGAGAGAAATTCACAAATATACCCATTCAAGATCTATTTAGAGATAATCTGCAATCACCATTAACAAGAGATTGACAATTGTTTGATTAAACACAAAATTGTCCTTTTAGGGAAGGATTTTTGACCAAGGTGTACTGATCACTTGCTGGACCTACACATTTCAATAGAGGTCTTTCAATTGATCTTCAATTGATTTTTTACATACATGATTAGAAGTTTGACAATTGTCTGATTCAAACACAAAATTGTCCTTTAAGGAAAGGATTTTAGGCCAAGGTGTACTGAGCACCTGCTGGATTTACACATTAGTAGAGTTTTTTCAATTGATCTTTTACATAGTTCTCCGGAGAGAGATTATATATTTTTTGATTTTTTCTAAAATAGAGGATATTGAAAGAAAAATATTTTTTAATTGTCTCCAAATGAAAATTAATAATAATAATAATAAATAAATAAAAGGAGGATTTTTTATTGTTGCGTTGTCCGAACTTCGTCTCGACCTAGTACCAAGTTGTTCCTGCAAAAAAATGATCAATAGCAAGCCAGTAGAGATGCCAGAAGCCACCTCCAATGATTGAGTCAACCAGGGATCAAACAAGAACTCCAAGTGAGGACCACTCAAGGAAAGATGAGAAAAAAAATTGTGGTTTTACCCTCGGGCGTTGCCCATTATTTTACCATTCAAGTTACCCTTCTTTACCACCGGTGAGATCTTGTATGTTCCGCTCACCTGTCACAATGATTTTATCTCGAATGGAAGTTTCCTTATTCGCCCTAGGCGTGTTCTTCCTTTTTAGTTCTATTGGCAATATGCATAACCTCCTGATTATTGTGCTGGGCATGAGAAACATCTGGGCCGCGTACTGGCTTGGGTGTGACCCGCTCATTCCTTTCTGTATCATTGATCAATATACTACAACATTTTAATGCTAATCTCTCGTGTCATTTATTGTTTGTTCATCCCACTCCAACTTGTTTAGAGTTTCAATCAAGAATTCTAAAGGTCATCTATTAACAACTGTACAATTCCGCCAGACTTCTCGCAAAAAATAAAATTGGAGGTCACCCATCTTAATCATACCCTTTGGTTCTAACTCAATTGGAAACGGATGGCTGCTTCTCAATCATCAAGAGGCCTCTACAATCTCCTAGGAATCAACATGCCTGACTATACCATAGAAATTGAGTATAAGGAAATATATGCTTAAAAATCTATTGTCAAAGAAATAGGAGATGAAGAAGTCATATGGGACCTTGATGCGCTTGTGCTTCATAACTAGAACTTCAAGTACTTCTCAATTCAGATCAAACCCTTTCCACAAACAAAAGAACTCACAGTTACATCCAAAACTTCAGCGCTAATCAAGAGGGCTTCTTCCAAGCCTTGTAAGAGGTATGATAATGATGGGTGACCTACAATCTGATCGTCAATGAAAAATTCAACGGAATTGTAGAGCTGTTGACAGCTGACATTCAAAAATATTGATTGAAACTCTAGTTGAAGTCGGACGAATAGAAAAATAACTTACACAAAGACCCAACTTCCCTAGGAGGAGGTCTTGGGTTCGCACGCACTCGACGGCATTAATATAAAAGCTCTCCCTGAGGAAGTAAATCGTGGTGCAAGCAAGCTGGCCCGGATGAACCTCATTTCTAAAAAAAATAATAATAACTGACACAAGATATTAGCATTACGAATGTAATAATATATTTGATAGAAATTAATGAAAATAAAATTAGATATAAGCTAAAAACATCGAAATTTCATCATAAATGGAGAGGAAAGTAGATACCTGCCTCATTG
This sequence comes from Hakea prostrata, assembly GCF_041222555.1. Classification (NCBI taxonomy): domain Eukaryota; kingdom Viridiplantae; phylum Streptophyta; class Magnoliopsida; order Proteales; family Proteaceae; genus Hakea; species Hakea prostrata. The sequence continues at coordinate 7,888,345 of NC_142602.1, read as the reverse complement.
ATTCTTACTCCTTTGGATTGTCTTAGACAAGATAATCAATCAAATTAGAGGTTTTATATTCTGATCAAATTGTGGGGTACGCTAAAGTTAAATAGCAGTCATCCTAGACCTTAGAATCGGATCCCAAAATATCTTTTTTGGGTACCGAACCCCAAATATCTTTTTATTTTTTATAGCGGACTCCAAAAGATTTGATATAGCAAATATTAATCTTCGCCACAATAGTGATCGACTTGGCAATTGGCAAGTCTTCACAATGGCAGTTTGATCCAGTTCTTACTAATTCCTTCAAAAATTTGATCCTCAGCTAATTCTTTAGCTCATGTTTTCAAACAAGGTTATTTCTAATTCTCAACTAATTCTTTACTTCATTGAGAAGTTATTTTATTTCTCATATTGTCCGCGCGAGAAAGAATCTCTCAATTCATCCAAAAATTTCTTTATGGATTGGTAGGCTCTATTCATCAATTAATGTCATAAATAATTTGAAATATATATTTTTCATAAAAAAAATAAAATTCAGAGAATGGCTCCTATATTTGAATCACGATGCATTCAGACCGGGTTGGACCATTTAATTATAATCAACAATTTCAGCTGATTAGATTTCGGTTTACTTAAAAGTGAAAACCCTGCTGGCTTATCTTTCTATTCGAAAACCTCTTGAAGAGAAACTCTCTCTCTTAATTATTTTATTTATTTATTATTATTATTATGAAAAGCTTGAAACTATTTGAGAAGGCTCCATCACAAATTTCTGATTATAAATCTTAGAACCAGCCCATTGTATTTTGCTAAACTAAAAATAAACCATCCGTGATATGAATGGCAAGTCGACCAGGCTCTGGATTTGGAGAGGGACCTGTTCTTACCCAACTTGAACTCTCTCTCTCTCTGCTAGCAATTGAGGCGTTGATGAAAATGATTCACCAAAGACTTGAGTGCAAGCATTACATCATTTAACTACAGCAAGGCTTGCAATTTAACAAACCAAGAACCTCGGAAAAAAGGAAGCCGTTATAACCAATATATAAGTAGCTCTTTCCAACCAAAAATTACAAGATCCAAATGGCTTCCAATACAGACAAGCTTGCAACTTATTATTATGTGCAGATTAACATAAACAGATCTTATAGCCAAGCTGGATTCTCCACAGGAGAAACGACAGCCTTTACTTGTAAGTAGTTATTGAGGCTGTAAACACCCTTCTCTCTGCCATGTCCACTCATTTTGTAGCCGCCGAAAGGTATTGCAGCATCAAATAAGTCAAAGCAATTAATCCAGATTGTCCCTGCTTTCAATGCACGCATCAATGTGTTAGCAGTTCCAATGTTCTGGGTGAAGACCCCTGCAGCTAGCCCATAGCGAGTAGCATTTGCCCTTTTTATCACCTCATTAAGGTCCCTACCATCAGTGAGAAAAAAAAATATCAAGTCATCTACTCAGGAGAAAATCAGTTCAATAGCCTTAACAATCAAATGGACAGCATGTTGATAAGCTCATGTCTTACTTGAATTTCAAGATGGTCTGCACTGGGCCAAAGATCTCTTCGCTCGCAATTTTCATGTCATCCTAATCAGCACAAGAATTAAAATTAGAATCACACAGAATCATATAGAAAAATACTCATCTAGACTGGAGCAGCAAGTAGAGCAGTGTATACTTGGACGTTTGAGAAGACGGTAGGCTGAATAAAGTAGCCTCTGTCACCCAGTCTGGCACCCCCAGCTTCAAGGGTTGCACCACTTTCAACGCCAGATTTTATGTAGCCTAGGATCTTCCCAAATTGCTCTGAATCAATCTGAAATGTTGATCTACATCAATAGAGCAGCAATACTAAAGAGAAATACACGATTAACAACTATATGCAGTCATTTTAAGCAAAAGATGCAGAATGCAGATCAGTAGTAGCCAGAACATGGTTGTTTTACCTGAGGACCTTGTTCAACGCCTGTTTTGAATGGATCGCCAACAACACGTCTCATGGCACGTGCCTTTGCTTTCTCTACAAACTCATCATATACACTTTCATGTACAAATGTACGAGACCCAGCACAGCAACATTGACCCTGAGGACAGCACAGCCTCAATTTTTAATCTGACCATCAAAATAACCTAAACTAATTCTCAAGAAAATCTTGATGGACAAACCTGATTGAAGAACAGAGCAAAGTGTGCAAGCTCAACAGCCTTGTCAACATCAGCATCTTCGCAGATGATAAAAGGAGACTTCCCTCCAAGCTCTAGTGTTACAGGTTTAAGATTGCTTTTTGCAGCCAATTCACTCACAACCTTTCCAGTTTCAGTTGATCCTGTGAAAGCAACCTGCCAAGGGATAAATGTTCAACAACATGAAGAAAGTAGACGAAACAGATAACATTCAGGCACCACTACTCAAAGAAGGCTACAGCGCTATAAATAAAGCTGTAATCCACTTGGTCAACAGTCAAAAAGATTCAAATAGTATTAGTAGAGATAGACAGAAGCACAGTTATCAGGCAATGCTTAGGCGACCAAGCTTTCTGGTCATCTTGAGCAGCTAGCCAGGCGCGTTGCCACCATGTCTGTATCAACTTGTTTTTCTTTCCAAGACTTGCCCTGCTTCCTTGATAAATTTGTGTAGATCAATGATTCACACAAATTTGTGAATATAAATAAATTACTCCAAATAACTGTGCCTGATCTCCATTTCACCAATCACAATTGCTTATAATTTTCCTGGTCCCAGAGAATAATTTCCTGCCCTTTTCAAGACATTGTTTTGTAACTCTACTGAGTTGTTATTGAATTTGGGAGTTTTCTGCTGTTGAATTGGCTGCATGGAGAGGCAGTAAAGTCTATGTTGAATATCTAACAAATTGCTAGTTTTCTTGAGGAATGATTGAAAAGATATTGTTCATCATTGATTGCAACAACAACAAGAAACACATAGATCTTTGGTTGCTTAACAATAAAGCCTCATTGAACACCACACTCTCATATAGATTATACAGTGAGCAACTTAAGACTACCATAATGACCACAGAAAAATGAGATACAAGTTGATACAAAACTAAGTGACATGATGAGTGGAAGGTGACAACTACAACTATTCAACAGTTTGGCAAGACACCCACCATCCCCCCTCCCCCCACCCCACGGCGTAGAAAAAAATGCCATAGCTGCATCCTGAGCAGAAAGGTAGTCCACTAAATTACCTTATCGACATCCATATGGCTGGCAAGAGCTGCACCAGCGGTCGGGCCAAATCCAGAAACCACATTTAGAACACCCTCAGGAAGGCCAGCCTGTCACAAGGAACACAGGTAAGAATACAAGATATCCTAATGGAATGAGAAGTAGACATAACATTATTAGTGGAACAATTTTTCTTGAACTCTGAACAGAAAAATGTCAAAAAGCACAATTATATTATATGTAGGCATGTCTATCTAGCAGAACTTCATGGAAAGCACTCCTTCCCCAGAAAGTTCATGATTATATCAGAACACATCATGAGTGTGTAGTTTGCTGAGAAGTTGATGTTTGTATATTGGATTCTCAAACACCATTTTAATTGCCTTAGGTAAAGATTTTTTTTGGATGAATGCATTAGGAAAAGTTTATATAAATAGACATTTGATGTTATCATATATTGAAGTATTGAATTCAGAGACATCTTTGCACATGAAAATGCAGCTGTATATCAGTAAGTGCACTGTGCACTTGGGATTTTATGAGACTCAAGGTTCTATTATGCATCAACAAACTCAACTAGACGGCTAATCTGAGAAAATAGAATTAACCATTTCTAATTTTAAAAAACATAATTCAGAAGTTCGGAAATTTAAATGGGCTCCAGCTCCTCAGAAGATGGGGGAGAAGAGAGGAAATGCAAGTCAGCAATAGTCAAAAATGTATTGTATTACCAAGGGAAAAAAAGAACAACCAAGCACCTACCTCATGGAACAGCTTTGACACCAAGAGAGCTGATAATGGCGTCTGCTCTGCAGTCTTTACTACAACAGCATTACCACAAGCCATTGCAGGCCCAACCTTCCAAGCATACATAAGAAGAGGGAAATTCCATGGAATAATCTGGCCAGCAACACCAATAGGTTCATGCAGGGTCTGTACATGGTGTGGTCCATCAGCGGGGACAGTAAGACCATGAATCTTATCCGACCAACCTGAAGAATTATCCAAGAGAAAATATTAGATTGTTCCGAGGCATGCAAAATTAAAGTAGTTTCTTAAAATACATAAGAAGTTTCTCACCTGCATAATACCGCATGAGACGTGCTAGCATTGGTACTTCAATCTGTGCAGCTTGTTCATATGGCTTTCCATTATCCCAAGTCTCAAGTGCTGCAATTTCATCATTGTGCTTTTCAATCAAGTCAGCAAAGCGATAAATGATCCGCGATCTTTCCTGGAGAAACGGACGCCAAACAAGGAATAAGAATTTCAGCGCAGTCTTGAGAATTTTACAAACGTATCAAATTTCACAACCAAAATCATAAGAAGCTGGCTGAAGATTCATACATAAGCACTCATTCTAGGCCATGGACCCTCATCGAATGCCTTTCGGGCAGCAGCAACAGCCCGATTGATATCTTCTGAATCTCCTTCAGCGACATGAGAAATCACATCTCCTGTCCTTGGATCAAGGGTTGGAAAAGTTCTTCCTGCAGCCAGTAGTTACCCAAGAAATACCTTCCAGTTAGAAGACACCACTGAAAGATGCCGAAGCAGAACTAATAGAAGCATTGCAGTAACTTGGGGGGGGGGGGAATTTTAACCTAGGTTTGTAACAGTAAGACATAGGAAGACAGCAATCTCACCTGATGCAGCATCTACAAATTGTCCATTAATTAAAAGCTGAGTATAATTTACTTGAACAGATGGGGTTATGGGTTCTTCAAGTGCAGCAGCAGTAGAAAACCTACTGATGCCTCTCCCATAGCCAGAGATTCTACCTGAAAAAGTAAATTGTAGAGTCTGTCATCAATAAATTCTGCTTTAACTAGCAATCCAAAATGGGCAAATTTAGTAACAGAAACTCAGGAAATTAGCAAAATCCAAAGGGGGAAGAACTCAAAATCTAGAATACCAGTCCAATTTAAAGTGTACCAATGAAAACAAGTTTAAGGAATTTTCAACAAAATAAGCATTATCAATTCTAAAGGCAATACTAAATTTGGAAGCCTGGAAGCCAAAGCTTTTATTGCAACCAGCTCCCAGAAAGTAAGAAATGCTTCAAAAGTATAAGTCTCTAATCACTGATCAAAAAATGGGAAAATAGAACGCTGTGGTCACATGCAGCTTGTGGCTCCTACTGAGAAAAATGATAGCTGCGCCTTCATTGAAAAGTAGAAGCCTCCGAGGACACAATGATCATTTGGTATAGTCTGGTGTCTAGGTTAGGAGCTACAATGTCGCACATGACCAGGTATCCTTTTTTTCCCCTAACAAATTGTAAACTCTAAGACAGACAGTGCCAGAAGATAAGATTAAGAAAGGGTAGAAAAAACAGTGACCAACTCTTTTGCATATCTGATATCTATAATAGAAGATAAAAATAAAACAAACCTGTAACAGATTATTTATTATTAGTATAGAAGATCAACTCATTACTTTTTCCTGATAAGAATTGATATAAGATATCAAATCTATTAATCACAGAAAACATTACGTAAAAGAATTGCACCATGAATATCTTTTTCGTTTATAGTGTTATTAAAGTTGCAAGTAACTCCAATTAATATGATCCCTGGAACTCCATCTCCCCCTTCAAAAGTATTAAGGTTCAAATCTTCAGGTAGGTAACTCTATTTTCATAACATAATGTAAAATCATTAGACAATCGGACGCATTTGTTATTAAGATCCATAGTTGGACAGTGTTAAACAACTGAGCTCATCTCTGTCCTTGTCAAAAATGTTCCCAAGAAGTACATGGCAGTCCAAATAACCAAGAAATCACACCAAATATTCTCCAGCGCCTCTATCCAATTGACACGGAACATTAACTTCAATTTGAGTGTATATCAACAGTTAAACCACAAAAACAGAGTCCACGGGAGTCTCATAGGTTGAATTCGATCAAAAGTAGTTAAAGACAAAAACAGAACAATCATAAATACTTTCCATGTTCTGAGCATCAAAGAGTTAGACATAATATTAAGAAGAAGAAAAAAGGTTTTCCAGGGATATACGATCAGAACTCAGAAGTAAAAAGTAATATGTCAAAACGAAACGAACACAAAAAAAAAAAAACTCATTGCGGAAGATGGCAAAGGTGAGTTTCGATCTCATAAAACGAGCAAACAAACCAAAGATCCTTCGTTTTGGATAAAAACTCACGCAGAAGAGAATGACGGACGAAACAAAAAGGAAAAACACAAAAAAGTGAGAATCCAGTTCATGAAGATATACGATCGCTACCTCGAGAAGACAAGGAAGCTGCAGAGGTTGACGAAGCAGCGAAGGATCGACTAAGCAGAGAAGATAATCTCCGAGACGCCATAGCCAAATCCGATGATCTCGGAGTTCTTCTCTGAGTCGCACTATCCCTGTTGAATTATTACTGAAAATTAAAACGATATGATCTGTAGAGCAACTGTGGTGATTGCTATTTATATACTTTTCAAACTAATAATTGTAGATAAGTATAAAGGCGATGAATGTGGTCATTTCTTCGCAAAAGTCATAAGAAAACAACGCTTATCAAAAATTAATAAACTTTTTTCAAAGAAGATAATAATAATCTGACGGAGTCATGGTGCTGGCAAAACGAATGAAACTTCACGCCTTTATCAAGGATCAACATCCATCAACACCAGCAGAATCCACGCTGTACTTAAGATGATACATTTTCGTGGTTATCAGATTCGGGTATATCGGTCATTCCGAATATCTATCCCACCCTAAATCGGTGAATTGATCTTAATGTGAATCGAATCAACTTATCAACCTCAGAACTTTAAAAAAAAAAAAAAAAAAAACCTTCAACTTTGTATCATCAACATCTAATCAAATATTATAATCTTTTTGTTGAGCAAAGGAAAACCGAAGATTCTATTCACTAAATCAGGAGATAAATCACCTATTGCATGTAGAATATGAAGATATTGAAACCCTCAGCTTCTAGACATCTCAAAACTCAAAATTTATTTGGATTTGGTTACAAATTTGAAAGAAACAAAAGGAAACTTAGATATTATCCTCCACAACTATCATAGAGGCCTGTCAAGCACTAAGTTTAGAGACAACATTAATTACAGCAAAGTAGTCAATAAAAATTGAAAGATATTTTTAATCCAAAACATCAAATAAAAGTAGAGGATCCCTAATTGCTTCCTTTTCTCTTACTTTAGTCGAGCACAACATTTAACAGTTAAAAAGAGTCCCTCATATCAGTGAAATGAACTTCTCTACCACTGTTGTTGGTTTTAGCATTTCATGCACTGTCATCCAATCAATATTGATGACCCCCTTTATTATGGAAGTGTGGGGTTACGAGACCCACTTGTCACTTCACACTAAGTGGGCAAATGATGGTGGCAGAGCACCCAACGATCAAAATTGCGTGTTCATCCAATACAACAACAAAACTAGACAATATTAATTACGGCGAAACAATCAAAGAAAATTGAAAAATATTTTTAGTATAAAGCATCAGCTAAAATAGAACATCCTAATTGCTTCATCTTTTCTCATTTCAATCAATTACTACATTTATTTAGTTGTTAATAACAACCGCTCATATCAGTGAAAGGAACTCTTCCACCACTGGTGTTGGTTTCAAGGTTTAAAGTATCGGTATCGAGTATCGTATCGGTCAGGTGATTTTAAGAGACGTATCGTCCTGTATCGAATATTGTATTGCTCTGGTTAATGTATTTCAGTGTAATTCAATGGAGAGACATATTGAAATGTATTGTATCAGTTGGGTCAAATATGGATACGTATCGAATAGTCTTGTATAGTATCGTGGAATACTTTAAACCTTGGTTGGTTTTAGCATTTCTTGCACCGTCATCTAATCAAAATTAATGATTTCCTTTATTATATGGAAGTGTAGGGTTACGAGAGCCACTACCACTAAGTGGGCACTATGACTGTGGCGGAATTAGCACCCTTGGACAGAAATTGCTTCCGCAAATGGTGCGGCTTTTGGTGTGATGTCGCTGTCTGATTCGTAGAAGGAATCAAATACTGGCGAAGGACAAAGAGATTGGTTATTGTGTTTGGCCGTGCAGGATGCATGTTCATCACACAACCATCAAAGGAGATCAAGTTAAAAATCATATATCATCTAAGATGATGTGTGATTATTTTCATCCAACGGTTGTAATGTTGTATACATATGCATGGGCACTTTCCTTTAACAAAGCTAAAATAGATTTGTACGTTTCAATTGATCGCGACTTTTGTATAAACAGGGGTTAGATGGTACTCTTCTTCTTGCCCCAATTGGGCAACACGTCGGCACGTCCTTCAAGCTTGATCAGGCCACAATATCAACCACTTCCAATCCTGGCCTGGCCCACCTTACGTTCTGAATCTTCTAATACCTACTTAAGGCAAAATTAATACATCACGGGAACGTGTGGTAGTCTGGTAGATTCTTTTCCCTTTTTGGTTTTTTTTTTTTTTGGTAAACCAACATTCATTTCAAAGAACAGGGAAATGACAAGGTGTTAGAATTACAAAGATCCAACAACCAAGTAGTGGAATTTGGCCAGTTAGTCCTCCCTGTTAAGGTAACTGCCTTCCCAGCTAGAGAATGAGCAACGGTGTTGTTGCATCCCCTAGGAACACAGTGAAAACTACAATCCATAAAATAAGAAGAAAGGTGGATGATATCCTCTACAATATTCAAAATATCAACAGAAGTAGGGAGTTTAGAATTAAGAGCATTGATCAACTGTTGACGATCACTCTCCACTATTATATGATCAAACCCCTTCGCAACTACATCTAGAAGAGCCTCACGAATTCCTAAAGCTTCTCCCTCAAGAGGTGTAAAAAAGGAGTAAGGGACAGAGACCGCACATGAAGAAACTCCCTTGTGATCTCTCAAAATATAACCCAAACCTCCTCTGTTGTCTTTGAGGGCAGCATCTGAATTTAGCTTCATAACTCCTTTAGGAGGAGGCTTCCAAGATAGGTTTGAGTTACTCACAGCAGTAGCAAGGTCAGCCTTCACCTCAACCACTCGAATAGCCTCTATATGAGCATTGACTTCTTTTAAAGCTTGCTGAACTATACAGCCAGGAAATGATTTGTCCCCTTCAAAAATCAGCCTTTTTGGTTAAAGGTAGGGTGATTGGCTTAGCAGCCAAGAACGTAGGATCTGTACGGCCGTGCAGCATGCTTTGATATTATTCATTGTGTCTAGATTTTTTTTCTTCAAAGTATTAATATATTATTGAATTAAAACAAAATCACCATAAAGTTTGCAACAAAGAACGGCAGCATGCTCAAATACTATTTTTTGTATCTAGATTTTTTTTTTGTTTGAAAGCATAAATATATTATTGAGCTAAAACAAAATTACGGGAAAGTTTGCTACAATACAATAAAGGGGGTGGGGAGCAGTGGTACACAAACCAATCCTGAATTGTTGTTGTTGTTTTGACAAGTATGTACACTACAAAATTGGCTTCTCTATGTACATGAAAAAATGAGCATTCAGTGAAGAAATGAGCCAATTGAAGAATATCGGTGACGAGATGAGATATCTTCCTGTTGGGGTGAGTTGTCAAACGGGTGAGAGAGAACACAAGAGCCTGATTATCACTTTCCACTATAATTTGAGAAATGTGGTGATCGATGCTTGTACTTCGGTCACCAAGGACCCTTGGTATCCTATCATCCTATGCCTTGCCCCGGAAACAAAAATCATCTGCAAATTATAATCTTTAGTTGCAACTCCAATTCCTAAGAGGTGTAGATTTGAGAAAGACGAGCCATTCACATTGAATTTGATGTAAATGTGACAAGGGATTTCCATCAAATAAGCATGGGTGTTCGAGTAGGTGATGTGATGCGAGTTGTGTGTAGACGTCAAATAATGCAACTTGCATCTCTGTCTCTATTTCACACCGGAGGCGGCTGCATTTTAGGACCTTCACCTTCATTTGGTAGATGCCTTGGATGGGTCCGATATTTGACAAAGTTTGCGGTGAACGTTGTCCTTTGTCACCCATAAGGTCACGGTTTATTGTTGTTATTATTATTATTAAGAACCCTTAGTCATACAAAATGCCATTAGATGGTCCCCATGGGGTGATGTAGCAGTTGAGATACTAGGAGGACAAACATGGATATGGAAAACGTTAGTAGTAGATTTCATCAATATATGAGTTCTAATATCTCCATCATAGAGGGTCAAATGGTTCCAACAATTAGATTGAATGGTATCTATCAACTAATTTGTATTGGTTTCGTACTTCGTGAATATTGATATTGGATAGAAAAGTCAAAATCTTCGGTTCTAAGGAAATGGGAAGACAAGTTTGTCTGATACTATTGATCCGGTCTGGTATCAATCAGATATGTCAGTCCCAAGTTGATTGATACCCATTTTGAAAATTTTACTAAAACTACAACTATATACAAGAAGTATTATAAGTTAAGGGAAATAAGAAATATAAATCAAAGCATTCACATATGAAGAGGCTCTTATGAGGCCAACATTTTGGTGAATCACACTTTATTTACAAGGAGAGCGGTTATACAAGCCAAGTTCCAAAAACAGCAAATCCAGGAACCAGGTAGAGTTCACAAGCCAAACACACTTGAAGCCAATAGACAGACCATGACGGGCCAAAGCATCAACAAATAAGAAGAGAATAGAGGAAAAAATTGTAATATTCTTCCATTAAATGAAAAGACAATGTATAACCTTTTGGTGAAATGTTTTGATGAATGGCGAACTGAAAAAGCCACCGAAATTCGAGACTGCAAGATATCGCCGATTTTTCAGCCATATATCGCCAAAATATCGATATTTTGCCGACTTCTTGCGATTTTTAGGCGATTTCTCTCACAATTCTATAACGAAATCTTTAAGATTAATGGACAATCTTACTAATTCTGTCCCAATGATTCAAGAAAACAATGTGCCAAATGTAATTAGGGAGGAAAATATACATAAAATACTTTCGGTAAATAATTCAAGTTAGGAAGACATTTTATCGCAAAATATTCAAGATAAATGAACAATCTTACCAATTATATTCTAGTGACTTAGGCGGCCTCAAAAGTCAACGTGCCAAATGTGGTTAGAGAAGAGTATATACATGAAAGAATTTATGGAAACAATTTAAATTATGAAAGGATTCTATAATGAAAATTTCAAGGTCAATGAGTAATCTTTCCAATTATGTCCGAATGATTTAGACCTTAAAATGTAATATGTTAAATGTGATTAGAAGTTAAAATTTAAATGAAATGATTTATAAAAAATAATTTAAATTTACTAAATATTGACATCAAATTAGGATAGACACCAAATTTAGGCTCAAAATAACCAAAAATACCTTTTGAAATGGGGGTCGAAATCTAGCCCGTTCGTTAGGTAGTGAACCAACGAACTGGAATGAAATTTCATTCCTTGTGAAGAGAATGAGTGGAATCAATAGCAACTCCCCCAAAACTGCTGAATGTATATGATAATAATTTGTTTTTATTTATGTTTTGAATTGATGATAATTCATCACCGAACACCCCCTCCCCACTTAAAAAATATTGATAAATTCATGATCAATAACAATACTACAAATAAAAATTTAAGAGTATTGAAAAGGTGAAGTGTTCGGTTAGCTTATCGCTTATCATTCATGTCTGGGGAGGTGGACCCTTCGTCAATCAACAATTATTAAAGTATGTAATTATTCTTACGAAGAATGAAATATATGTAATTGTTTAATCTTGATTTGATTTTTTATTTTATTGTTTTTAGTCAACAACAAGATTCTTTTTACAATCCCATGAATCTGATAAAAATAGAAAAATAGAAAAATAGAAAAATAGAAAAATTATCCATCATTTGACAAGCTCAATTTAGATAAGGATCTTTGAGATTTTTTTGTCTTGAGGATCGTTTGAGATAGAGTATAACAAATTGAATTTTTTTTCTTCTTTTGGAAACTGAAGTTCATCCGGGCCATTGGAAAGAGATTGCTGGCTTTGTAATTTATATTAAGAAAATTCTGATTTAGAAAAAAAAGGTCAAAATTTTTATTATAAAAATTATTCACAAGGATAATAATAACAATAATAAATAAAAACGAAAATATTTAACTTTTCTTTGGAGTAAGTTGACATTATGAATTAAAAATGCGATCATAACTTCATCAGAAAAGATGAAAAAAGAAAAAACAATGTGACATGTTTTTGTGAATAAATTTATAATTATCAATGCAAGATTAGTAGAATGGTAAGATTCATATTTTTCAATGAAAAGATCATGAATTCGACCTTTACGAATGACAAAGCTCCTTTTGAGGATGTAATCAAGGTGCACATAAATTAGCCTGGATAAACATCAAAAAAAATTAAAACTATCAATAGAAACGATCAAACCCAAAAAAAAAAAGAAAGAAGAAGATATCAAGGTGGATAAATGTCATGAAAGGACAAGTTTCAAGGTCTCATGAGTCATGATGTCTCAAAAGTTTCAAGATGTAAAAAGCCACCATGAGCAACCGTGCAAAAGACATGCAACCTTTTATTGTTGGATTCTTCCATTCAAGCCTGAATCCAGTTCATGCTTCTAGAACTACAGCTTTTTATCAATTTAAGTGACTTCTATGTAGGAATCTAGGATAATTTCTCTAGAAGATTTACCCACGAGATGTGAGTGATCTCCGCTAGAGCATCAGCCATTGTATCTTTATGCTTCTAGCTATGAATAAACAGAAAATCATGTTCTTGGAAATGGGCTTTGAGATGAAGAGTATCGGCAATTATGGGTCCATCGATACCTTCTGCATCTGTAACACCTCTATAAGGCCCATTCTAAATGACACTGAACGAGATCAGATAGAAAGTCAGATCAGACCTGGATCACAAGCAAAATCTGATGACAGCTCCAATCAACGTAGACTTTCTAGGGTTTTACATTACATGTATGAGCCAGCTCTCACTCTATTGCTACGATTGAAAAATCACATACATGTTTAAAATAGCATTTAGCTTCATCTGTAGAAATGGTAATAATATATCAACTGTTCTCCTAGAAGGAAAAACAGTTGCTTTCAGTGCTAGCTTAAAGACAACACAAACTATACACAGCCCTACCAATAAGAAATAAAAAAAAAAAAAGGGGGCTTGAGAAAACATAAAAATTTGCAAATGCTATTGACACAGGAAAAACTAGTTCATGTAAATCCCATCCCAGGTATATTTAATGCTACAAGGTTTTTGCAACTCCTGGGGTAGTTTGCTAGTTGGGCTAAGAGATTAAAACTGGAGCTATAACACACATTGTAAATTGACAAACTCAATTATTTCATTCCTTTTCACCCCCTTGTCTACCCAAGACACTAAATAAAACAAAACAAGAGCTGGATTTCCACTAGTAAAATATACATATGTGTTACAAAGATCCTATCTAACCTTTGATTTGTGGACTTCCCCAGTTTACCATTGACATGTTTATGGTAGTTACCCCATGCATTACTCCTCAGAAAAATCAGGCTCTTCTGGCTTGAGAAACTTGGGTATCTTTAAGCTGGGACCAGAAGGCTCGACCACCTTGAACTTCTGGTTAACTCCCCTTCTTGTATTTGCAGCGAACCTTGAAGCCAGTATTGTGGCCCCAAGATGTTGCGTGTTTGCATTCTCCATTGACAATCTTTCAGTGTCATCGTCCTCATATAACAGATCCAGAGCCTCATCAGCACAATCCCCCTCTTGGTTTGTAATTGGTATATCATAGTAGTTTTCATGCATCATCAGCTCCTTCGCTAACTTTCTTTTCTTGTACCGTCTCCATGCAGCTTGTATAAAGCATGCGCCCCATGTCCTCCATTGATGGGAATAGTACCTGAAGGCATGCTGGAGCTTCTTGCTGTGCAGACGCTTGAACTGATTGGCTACAAACTTGAGGTCTTCAGCACAGAGTGCAAATGCTTCAACTTCACTAAGGGCTCGGACTGTTCGTGTCGAAGAAGGTAGATTTAGGCTTGGGTTGCGCATCAGAGCCCAAGTCAGCAACTCTTCACCACAAAAATCACCAGGTCCGAGGGTGATGGAATTGAAGAATCCAGATCTTCCTCCATTGGTTGTGGAGCTCTCAAGTTGCCCTCTGATAATGAAGAGCATCTCATTAACTGGATCACCCTCACGAACAATGTAGGTGTCTGGGGTACTTAAAGATGAAACTAGGTGTTCACATATAGCATCCAGGAGTTGATCATCCATTTGTGAAAAAAAAGGCACCTATAAATTGAAATATTTGGGTGACAATCCATAACTGTTGGATCCAAGTACACCAAAAGGAAAACATAAAAGCTTGATTCTCCATTTTAACATCATGTTTGGTGTTTGTAGACATTAAAGTAGACACCTGGTTTTGTGCGACTATGTAACTCAAAGCTATTATGAATTTTCATTTGCTTTGGAAAAGTACTCAAAGGCTATAGCACACAACAAACCAACACGAGGTAATTGCCATAGCCAAGCTAGATATTGCATCGATTGGACAGACCACAACATACCATTGGGGGTCCAACCCAAAACCTTGAGCCATTAGTTGGAGATGGCCCAAGGGTATGTTAAGATGTATCCAAGGTGCCAAATAACTAATGTGGGACTATATCTGTGCAACTCCCAGCATCCCACAACTCTGATTCATGTCTTTGGCGTCCACGTGAATATCTATCTTGAGGAGGAAAACATGGGGACCTAGCTGTGATACCTTTTCCATAAATTGGAATAACCCAAAACCTTAAGGCATTAGCTGGACATTGCTTAGCTCATAAATTTAGATAAGCAAGGTCCCAATTCCCAAACAACCACTGGGATTATACCTCTATAAATCCCAACATCTCAACAGATACCATCAATACATTTTAAACCCTCTAAAATTCATCTAGCAGTCAAAAAGGAGGTGGTTGTAATCATTTTGATAAACAGATAAGGTATCAACATATACTGAAACCATAAAAACACTTACACGACGGACAAGAGCAAGACATAGATGCCGTTGAATTTCACGACGAAGGTCCATAGGTAAGGAATGCAATATAGACTCTTCGTCTACTCCTCTTGTGGCTAGCCATTTATACTGAACAAACCTACGAACCCGCTCTTGAAGATCAAGAGGTAGTTGGCGATGCTTCATCCACTCTTCAGTGTCTCTTCGCTTAACTCTCCACTCTTCAAGTCTCACAGTCATTGACGCAAGATAGGTCTTCATTGAACAAAAATAGTGTTAATAAAATGCTCAAATCATCAAGCTAGTTATTTCTGTTAGATTTAATAATTTATTATTTTGCACCTACAGATAGTAATAAATGAGAACAGACAGATTCCAGGATGGCAGTGAGTACAACACAGAAGAACAAAACTTTCTGGGAATATTCAAACCTCCAGCTATGTTTGATGGTGTAGCACTACAAAACTAATTCAAGAAATGTCAACTCCTTAATTTGCATTCGTCACCATGCTTACATATAACACCTAGTCAAACATAGTTATAAAGGCAGCAAGATGACCATGGCAGTGAAGAGGCTAAGGTGTCCATAAGAGATTTGAGAGGCAAAAAGAAAATCCTAGAGCTAACATCATTACAAATGGCTTTCTAAATCCAATCTAAGGAGCAAGCCTTGGTGTTCCACCCGAGGAAGTCATGCTCCGTCCAAAAGTAGAACCAAACCAGTGGCACTCAGGCTCCAAGGGTTGGGGGCTATATCTAGGCAAATAGAGGGAAGGGCACAGATCCAAATGGGACTAGAGAAGGGACAGGCAAAAAAAAAGGTGTGGGGTGGTCTCAAGCTCAAAACAGAAGATGTAGGAGGGGCTGATTGGGATAGAGCGGTGGATAAGAAGGGATTGGGTCGGAAGGTAGAGAGAGAGGGCTCTCCAAACAGTAAAGGCTTAACGGGGGATGTTACCCTTGAACCAGGCAAGTTTGGTCCAAGGGACTTGGGGGAAGGGTTACGGCTATGGTTCCAAGCAGAGGCAATGGCGAAACGAAAATTTTTTGAGGGCAGCCAAAGGAGTTGGTCACCAGGGGGGTGGGGGTAGAGGAGACGGGGGGTGAAGGGACCACACAAGGGCAAGCTCTTGAGGAAAGGGGGAGGCGGAGTGGACCAAGATCTGTCACTAAGGAAGTGAGAGACAGAGGGCAGAGTATGAGGATGCCTGAGGAGTAGACTGCTCTAGCACCAAGGACATGGTAGAGAATCCCAAGAGGATGCCAGGTATCAAGCCAAAAGGAGATATGTGATCCATCGGCAATTAGAAGGACATAGCAGAGAGAGCAAGGGGGCGAGGGGAGAGAAGTTTCTTCCAGGTGTAAGAGGAGTTGGAAGGGGGAGAAGCAGATCAAAAGGAGTTATTCTTTAATAGGTAGGAATAAACGCAGTCAATCCAAATGGAGCTTTCTTTGGAATGAAATCCTCCAAATGAGCTTGTGAAGCCCCCACAATACTGAAATCTTTAATTCTGCGAATATCAAGGCCTCCTTCGGATTTGGGTTTGCATACATTGAACCAGCCAATGGGGTGAAGGAACCTAGAAGTTTCCTGACCTTTCCAGAGGAAGCTACAAAAGACAGATTCAATAGTTCTGATGATGGCTTTTGGGAGGGCAAAAATTCCACTCCATAGATGAAGGAGTCTTGAAGGACAGATTTGATTAATGCAAGCCTCTCCGCATAGGAGAGAAATTTGCTTTTCCACACTTGCTTGACAATTTTAATAGAAGGATTTTGTGAAAAGTGAACCCTTAATCCCTTATACATTGAAAATTCAAAACAGATCATTCATTTTGGTTCTTAAGTCGAAAAAAGAGAGTTACGGAGTTTGGTTTCTTTATGCTCACCCTTAAAGCAATTGTTTCTAAAAAAGAGAGGGTGATGGAATTGAAGAATCCAGATCTTCCTCCACTGAAATTCCCAGTGATTGGTACATCTAAGGCCAACAAAAGCTGAATGCAGTCCAAGACAAGCCTGCCTTAACTATACATATGTAGAGTCCAGTTCTGACAACTTGCCTCAGCAAGCAATCCGAACTAAAATATGCACTTTAAACCACATAATGTTTCTGCCACTTGGGCACCTTAGACTAAAAACCGGTGGTGCATTTCTGACATTATCCCATTCATTTGAGAATTCAGCATTCTTGGAGAGGTTTTCTTTTTCCTAAAAACAGTGAAAGCTAGTGCCCCAAGAACAACACAATCTAGAGAGAACAAGTCTATCTACGACATTCTTTGAAGATCAAAGCACCTAAAAAGTAACACTTCTGTTTCCAACCAGGATTTTGCATGTATATGGTGACAAATATGTTTTCCACTTATGCTATAAAGTGAAAATTTTAACAGTCCGCCTATACGGTTAATCAGAAAAAATTGCTAAGTTCCCTACTGTGTAATGAAATGGACATATGGATCTATATCTTGGTTACACAACAAAAAGACATAAAACCCAAGTGCAATATGATTTTGCACCTGGTCTCTACATGTTTAGACATAATCTCAAACATTTCACAAGTTTAAATAAAACAGTGAACTGGTTTGAGTGTTCAATGAAGTAGCCAAAACAAGATCTTTTCTAAGGGTATATCATCGTGATTTAAAATAATAACGAAGTAGGTGGTTGGATGGATGGGGCTGTAGGTGTGGTCAAGTGTAGTATGCAATGGGAGAAAGGTTTGCTGAAAGTTTCAGTCAACTTAAGTGAATAAAACAGTAGATGAAGTGTAATCCCAATGCAATAGGAGTACACATAGTAGATAGTTTTGGGTGCTGAAATTAAGGTTAGGAAAGGGAATCAAGTTACTGATCTCAGATGCTAGTCAACCTAATTTAAGTAGCTTGTTTAAGTCATGAAAATAGAACTGGATGGGGGTCTTAAGGTCTAAATAAGGGCTTTAATGGAAGTAGGGCTGTCATAGGAAGAACGAATTTGATTTTAATCCATCTGTCAGACTAGGCTCAAATTGAATCAAGGCAAGTTCTAGGGCTGAAGAAGGTCTGGTAAGAATTTCAGATCAGTGGGGTGGCTGGAATTTTTATCTAGAAAATAACCTAGTATATTATCTTCTAGAGAATGGTTGGTTCTAGATGCAAAAAACTAAGATCATACTTACTTGTTAATGGCCTAAAGAAGGTCGTACCCCAAAGACACTCCTGCGGCTGAGGGGTCCGGGGAGGGTCATAATGTACACATCCTTAGGCATTCTCAAAGAGATGTTTTCAGACTCAAACCCCTGACCACTTTGTCACAATGGAGCAACCTTACTTGATCATGGCTATGATCAGAAAAGCAAAACAAGAACGAGTAACCAGCAGCAATATAAGAGCAAGAACACAAGCACGATTGCCCTACGCTCAACACTGCAAGGTGTCAGTGAGAGCAAACATCAAGCCATTCACCTTTTTTTTTGGTTGGTGGGGGGGGGGGGGGGGGTTTCTTCATGAATAAACTCCTAGAGAACATTCAAATCAGGGTGGAGCTATGTTTGATTCATATTGAATGGAGTTACAATCCAGTCAGAACTATATGGTGTGAGTGAATGCTTTCCCTGCATGGAATAACTATTAAACACAAAAAATGCAATGACTCAGCCTTATGGCCCTTATCCCAATTCCCAACTAAATGGTGTCAGCTATGGTTCCTCTCAAAACAAAGTAGGGAAAAATAATGACCTCACAAAAGGAAAGGAAATTAGAAGTGGATATCAACAAAGATGAACTTAGATAAAGAAAAACGAAATACGAAGTAAGAGGAAAGAAGATGGCCTAAGATATCACAAAAATCTCAGCTAGATGGTGACAACAATGTGGATCCTTGCTCTCCAAGGCCCAATACAAATCAAAGGCTTAGAAATATCTATGCCTGCATCATTTGGTTGATTGGGCTTTTCTAGTTAATGATTACTCAATCCAAGCTTGGGGCAATTATAGATTGATATGAGTCCTAATCATTCTTGGAAGTTGAATCTTCTTCATAATCCTTATGAGACAGAGAATTCTGGACTTCAATTTGTACCGGATATCCTGCTTTCTCCTCATATCTTATATATCAATTCAGTATCCATAGTCATATAGCAACCATAGGTGAAGCAATCAAAAAAACCATCTGTTCATGCATCTTATACTTGCACAAAAAACTAACTGTGCAAATCTCAGATACTTTGAATAATGTTTTCAGTTTTTAGCTAAATACAGAACCACAAGCAACTTTCAGGACAACACACTCCCACCGTACATTATTATTGTTATATTTTGCATGAGGTGGCAATTATACCCACAAAACTCTTACCAAAGCAAATCTACAAGGTTTAAGGACTACATAAAGAAAGAAAGTACCACATACCTGCATATTTCCGATCAACTGAGAGAACAGTACTAGACCCACAATGCATATCAGAATGCAAAATAATGTCTCATTAACAGATGTGCTTGATCCCAAGCTTTGTCCATATGAACTGCAGAGCAGTAAACACGTCTGTATGAGAATAAAATAAACTCTGACACGAAAACAAATAAGGAGGCCAAATTTGGAACACCTCCAAGAATTATCAAGACAACCAATGCCACAAGAAAAAAAAAAATTTGATGCATCACAAATCCTAAAGGATCAAGTGACAACCAGAAATTCGCCCAAAAGAAGGGAGAATCAAAGAGAATGAAGATTAAAAGTAATGTCATCATTCAAGGCAACAAGGTGGCATCTCATAAGCAAAGTTCTGGTAGAATCGACCAATACTGTATAAATATTCTTCAGTATTAACAGGTGCACAAAAACCATAGTTCTGTTATTTGACAATTTATTCCAAACTACAATTGCAACAAAACAAAACTCACATCATTTTCCTAATAAGAAGAAGAGTCATTGAATTGTAAGTGCATCTCCATGGTTCACTTGTAGAATCTAAAGAGGAGGAAATAAGAAAAAATAGATCCATATTGAATCCAAACTAGGATCCCAGATCCAATAAAAGATTTTGCTGGATTTTTCATTCTTTTCTATAACTTATGATTTTTCTTACATAATCATCTGATGGGCATCACGTCAAGCCAAAGCTGGGAAAGGGTTTGAAAAGATTGAAAGGGACCTTTGAGTGCCCTAGGGCAATGTTGTAATAGATCCAAACAATTGTGCAGATTGATGTCCAGATTATAATTGCTCAAGTAAATATTGTACTATTTTTCTTTGTCAACAAATTTTTGTAATCAATCACACGCACACTCACAGTGAAAAGGAAGAAATCAAGTTGAAATCATGCTTTCTAGTAAGCTTTATTTATGATCTTGGTATGGGACCAACACAAGGTTTACTAAGGGTTGAAACAACGTTGTCAAAGCGTCCGCCTAGATGCGCCTAGGCGGCAAAGCCGTTTTTCAACCACTTTGTTTTGAACCGCTTAATTGACACGCTTTTTTTCCCGCTTTTTCGCCTTGTACGTCTTTTTGCCGCCTAGAGCTAAAGCAACCTGGTTTTTTTACATTTTGTACATAATATTTTTTTTGTCATTTTTTTAAATCAAAATTTATTCTACAAAACCATATATAAATTTAATAGCTTAGTCATTTCGAAATCGAGTCTCAAATTGCAAAGGAATTCCGAGGCCCAAAGTGACATAAGACCTCTACAAGCTCTGGGGGTGCTGCCTCCACACCCCTGCCAGGGCGATCTCCCTGGACCTCATGCCCGTTGGCAACAGATTGTGAACTGTGAAGCATGAGCCATACACAACATCGAGACTCAATGAATCATTTAATGGACAATGACTTGGAAATCGGAATAATTAGATCTATTAATTTATCATGTTCGCCCTGTTAGTACATAGATATTGTTATGATGCTTGATGAGATGAACTTATGTTTTGTTCTTTTTTTTGGATAATTTTTCATAATTATATTCTTGAATGCTTTCTTTTTTGGATGAATGTGACTATTGAATGTTATTTTAACTTATTATAGAAAGTAGTTGTATTAAAAAGTAGTTTAAAAGTAGTTGTATTGAAAATTTTTTACCCAACCACTTTAGTCACCTTATTGCCGCCGAGGCGTAGCTTTGTCGCCTAATCGTCTAGGTGGAGCCCCAATCACTTTGGTCGCCTTACCACCTTGACAACTTTGGGTTGAAATAATTTCTCCACAAAAAGTTAAAGTAGTAGTATATGAGGTGAATTATTTTTTCCATAGACTAAGAAACAAGCAGGTTAGAAGCTATCATCAGTTGGTTAGTCTAGTGAGGTCAACATTGCTCATGTCACGGGGATCTAAACCTATCCATGGTTAGCTCAGACAATTCATTCACCTTCTGGGTGTTGATGATGCAATTAAGAACGTCCAAATGGGTCAATCTGGCCTTAGAATACTTAATTTTGGCACATGATGGGAACTATAGTCAGTAGCCTTCTTATTTTTGGATTTATTGCTGTAATGGACCTAATTTATAAGCCCATAAAGTTGTAGGAATACTACTACACGGGATTAGTAGTTAAATTTAG
Source organism: Hakea prostrata (assembly GCF_041222555.1). Taxonomy (NCBI): domain Eukaryota; kingdom Viridiplantae; phylum Streptophyta; class Magnoliopsida; order Proteales; family Proteaceae; genus Hakea; species Hakea prostrata. The sequence goes on along the minus strand of NC_142602.1, from coordinate 7,866,663 downwards.
TACTTGAGTCAGTGTTTGAGTTAGATAAAGGATACTTAATAGTTAGATAGAATTCTACTTTGGTTTTAGTCACCTTATTGAGTTTTTTAGCGTGATTAGGAGTCCGTTTATGAGTCAACTTAGGAATCTTAAGAGGTCTATATATGTAATGCATCCCCCATCTATTGGAGATGATTTAACTAATAAATACGACTTTTTCATAAGAGTTTTGGTGCTGTTGAGCAATGCATATTGCTAGCCCAATTCTGATTTCTTCTCTTTCTTTCTCAAGAGCTTCTTCTATCGTTCAAGCTGCTGTTCAAGAAGATTTCAACAACAGTAAGTTGAATTATGCCAACCCAATTCTTCTTCTAACCTTCTAAACTCCCTAACCCTAAATTCTTTTTTTTATTTTTATTTTCGTTTTCCTTAAACCCTAGCCATTAAAACCTATCTCCAGCCTATAATAACAGTTAGAATCCATTGCAAATACATCCCACAGCATGCACATATCACCCCCTTCACCCAATCTAGACTCTGGAATACATATCAAATTACCATGTAAGATTTAAGGTTTTGCCCCTTTTTTTCGAATTTTTGGACTTTCCCCAGAAACCCAAATCTGAAACTTAGATTTACACCAATCTAACCATCAGAAGTATACTAACCTTTAGACATCATCCCCATATACCGTTACCCAAGTTCCCTCCAAGTTACAGCACATCCAACCTATGTTCTTGTGTACCCAATCAACTACCTCAAATCCTAAAACCCTAAAACCCTGATTTTTTTGAATTGAGATCCTGAAAGACTAGCCACTAGTTGTTCCTATTCAATCAAGGGCTACATCACTAGTTGGCTTATATTTTGTGTGTTGATCCCAAATTTGATACAACTCTTGACCAAACTAAGTATGCATAACCTTAGACTGCAAGTAGGTGATCGCACAGATTCTCTTATCAATAAAAGATTGTGAATAGAGTATCTTATCCTTAAAGTTTATAAAGGATTCTCTTGTCCTGTAACAAGATTATGTAAGTGCTTCACGCCTACTGTATTGAAGGAAAAAGGAGAGAATTCACTCAAGTGTTGAGGACTATCCTTAAAATATTTGTTTGTAAAGGATTTTCTTGTCCTGTAACAAGATTATGTAAGTGCTTCACGCCTACTGTATTGAAGGAAAAAGGAGTGAATTCACTCAAGTGTTGAGGAGAGTGTTTGAAGACTTTTGGAGTCAAAACACTATAAATCATGTGACTTTTGTGGTTGGTTGCTCTATTGTGTTAATTTTTAATAATGCAGTTTTTAATAATAATGACGAATCCACAATATACAACTTATTCAACCCATCCCCTCTTCTCTAGTTTGTTCACACTTCCTATGTTCTTTCTATGCACACATGTGCACTAAATTTAAGTTAATTGATGAACAAAAAATTACATATTAAAGGGCTAAACTCATATATGACATGGAATACTGTCAGATTACCATTTCAAGCTAAAAGAATATGCAAAGTAGTAAACCTAAGCACAAAGAGAAGAGGACTGTTGCTACGCATTGTTGCTTACTTAATAGCTAGAGCTTTAGGATAAGGTGTTCTAACTAGGATTGGTCATAAACAAATCAATAACATCATCAACTTTTGGGAACGCGACATCTCTATTCCGTTTCTCTCTGTCTCTCTCTTCACTCCCTACCAATATTACTTGTGTGAACAAGCCTCTGCTCTCTCATTCCATCTCTCTGTCTCTCTTTTTCCTCTCTATCGTTGCTTCTCTCTTCTTCTTCTCAGTTCTCTTATCTCTTGCTATCTTCCATTATTTCTCCTGTTCTCTTCTCTCCTCCTAGCTTCCACTTACTCTTCCTGTCTTCCTTCCTTCCTGCTTCTTTCTTGCCATGATGAGAGCCATCCCAAGATCTCCTTCTTTGCCCCAGCCACCTCTGCTATGCTTTGACCTGGTCTCCCTGCTACCGCTGATCAATGTGAAGCTTCTGAAGTTACTCTGTTGAAGACCCTGCTTGGGATGAAGATTCTGCATGGATGCAGCCTCTTCGTCCTCTGGTTCTGAGATTGCTAATGTTAGGGCCTCTAAATCTTTCGCCAGCCCTGAAACAACTGAAACAGCCCTCTCCAGCCATGCTATTGCAACTTTTTGAATCTTATGATGCTGCCCAGGCACTACAGAAGCATCTAGGTCAAGAATCCTTCAAATTTTGTTGCTCTACCACCTGCAATCCTTACCGAGTCAAGAAGAAAAAGAATAGTGAGACTTCTAGGTTTGGCTCAGTCAAGCTTGGCCTCTTGGGCTTCTCTTTGGTCCATTATTACCTAGTGCTATGTATCTTCTTTTTCTTTATGCACCCTTTTAGGTCGTAGTAAGCTTGGTGCGGCAAGTTGAGCCCTCTTGATTCTCTTTTGTATTTCCCTCCCCCCTTCTTTCCTTTTGTAAATGAATTCTTTTATTCATCCAAAAAAAATTACACTCAAACGATTTTTTTAATGTACAACATTTTAGCAAGACACATTCAGGAACTGAAAAATTATGTTAAAGAGAAAATACCTTAAGTTTTTCAAACCCCACCAGAGGCAATAGAAAAACCTATCCAAGAACCTGGATGCAACAACATCCTTCACAAATGCATCTTCATATATTCCAAACTGAAACTGGAGATTAGGATTTAGAATATCACAATTTGTATGAACTTGTGTCATATTCAACCAAGATTTCCGATTCTTTTCTTCCGAATGTCTACAATCTAGAAATCGAGCATCACAAGGAAGAAGCAAATGTGTCTCCTTCAAACACTCAAATCTCCAGCAGTTATGCTGTCGTTCAATGGACAACAGATACCACGAAGCTCCCAAAACCTGCACAGCAGGAAAAAGAGGGGAAAAAAAAAAGGTAAAAGAACCACATATAATGCTAGCAAGGATCTTGATGCGATTAAATGTATCCTGCATTTCAAGAGACTAAAACTGACTCAGTGATGCAAGAGAAGATACACCTCTGAGGGGGGGTGTTTTTCTCTCTCTCTCTTTTTTCAGTTCATGAATGTATCTTATCAAAAATAGGCAGTTGAATACATACATGACTAGCCAGCATATAGAGGAGCAGATTGTATGCAGCTCCTGCCCATGCAGTTCTAGCAACAACTCCAGTATTTTTAATGATCCGACGATTCAAAGGGAAAATGAGAAATAATCTAGGAACATACTGAAAAAGAACGATCATAGCAAGTGTGTTGTTAGTGTGATCATTAATGGAATCCCTCGTTGCTGGCATAATAAACCAGATGACAGTCTGCAAAACAAAAACCAACAGAAGCTTAAGCTCTATAAGAAGCAATAAAAATGACACAAATAATGTCAAAACAAGATGTTGAGTACATCTAAAACAGTTGCCTAGCACTGCCATGAAATAATAATCTTCAAACAATAAATTTCACCACTTGAGCAATACTGCATGTACTGGCATGTTGCAACAAATAGAACAACCTGACAAAAATAAATTTTGACTTCCTTTTAGCTCAGCAAGCAACTTGATGGCAACAACATAGAAAACTGAAGCAGAAATAACTCAACTCAACTAAAATTTCTTCCAACAATGAGGCAGAAAAATGTCCTATGTTACTAATTTCTGTTGTGAATCATATGACACTTCACTGATTCACAAATTTAAAGACCAGTGAGCATCCATATTACCGGTGCCAGCTCCCACAGTCTCCACGAAGGACCAAAACCTTGGCAAATGTTGTCACCGCTACATATACAAGGAGGCCATGACCCACAAATATTCAGTAAGTATAGCACATTCGCTAATTGCAATTCATTTTCATTTTACAACTGGCCACGTTATGAAGTTTCAGAAATTAGAAGTTTAAGATGTTTTAATTATCTTCACGTTGCTGTGAAAACTCTCATTTCAACTTGCCTTTCCATCCTGTTGGAATAGACACGGACCATAGTAAAGACAGTGAGAAGATTAAACCATCAGGTATCCCTCTCTATTGATTTCATGTGCAAAAACCAGTACTCATCAAGTATAACAACAACTCAACCTGATCCCAACTAAATGGGATTGGCTACACAGATCTTCCCCTCCAATCAGCTCCAATTGAGGTCATACTTTACAGAAGGCCTATGCATGTCTTTCCTCACCAAATCTCCTAAGGTCATTTTAGGTCTGCCTCTAACTTTGATGCTTCAATCTGAGCCAAATCACTCTTCCATACTGGGCATCCAAAGGCCTCCATTATTTTTTTTCCCAAGCTTCCTAGAAAAGATTCTGAACCTTCAAATCCTCAATAAACTGGCCAAGAGAGTACCAGTTTTCTTTTTAAAAAAATGGCATGACAATAAACAACAAAAATTAGAACGTGAAAGGAAGAGTCTATCTATCCAAGAATATCAACAAAATAGTATGTCTGGTAGAAGGTCACACAGCTCCAGAACTCTAAATAGACAAAATAAAAACATATTCACAGAAAAGTATCATTTGAAATGGTTTTACTGCTAATAGGGAACAATCAATATTGACAGACTTCACTTTCAGTTATGGGTTTCAAACTCTTCGTGCTAATAATAATTGACTATTATGTAATAAGCCTGATTTCCACATTGTACATTCACCTTTTCTATAAAATCTAGAACCATGGCATTTATGGGTTGTCGGAAGACGTTGAAAACTCTAATTCTCAAGGTTCCAATGCCTGATTTCCAGCATTACTCGTTCTCTTTTGCTCTCTCAAATCTCATGCTTTGTTTCCATATTATACATCAATATAAGAGTATAGAGAATGCATCTGAACGTTTTAAATGAATTTTCGAAATGGTCATCATTTTGCAGTGAAAGATAAAATTATTTAAACCGTCCCATAGTGGGAAGAAGAAACTAATCATGAAAACAGAAGAGGTCCGTAAACTAATAATGAATGTGCTTCACGGCAAAGTGGTGGCAGCCTCCTAGAGGCAGCAAGAACAATGATGTTTTGAGGTCGAACCTCCGTCCCTCCACGTCCCCACGAAAATGACCTAACAGAGAACTGAACGACAATCGGATTACTGTGTATGAACTAAAATGGCTCACCTGCGGAAGAGGAAGGGTTGCGGCAAGATCAATTATAAAAGTCGACTTCAAGTATCGCGATGCAATCATTCGTCTATCCATGACAAGCTCGCCCCTCCCAAAAACCCTCGAACTAGGTGCGACGAACGCAGTTCGGAACTTCATAAACATATTTATCAAATATAAAAAATCGCCCACCGTCCGGAAAAAGGTCACAGTGATGCCCAATTTGAGGTCGATATCCAAGCAGGCGGGACCTGCAACCCATTGAAGATAGAAATAGAGGGGATCGAGGGAGAGAGCAATCAGACAAGATACAAGGAAGACGTGATTCCATTGCGTTACGATCCTGCCACCAGGATCCAGAATTTTCTCCCCGCGAATTATCTCCAAAATTTGATCCTGCCATGGAATCTCTCTACCGAAAATCCGCGGACGATTTCGCTGGAAAGGGCGAAAAACAAGCGCAGGAGAAGAATTTCTCCTATTCATCTTGCATAACGCGGACAGAATCACCCGATAGTGAGAAATCCTTCGAGGCAGAGAAGCACCATGCAGCAGAGTATCCAATGGATGGAGAAAACCAACACCAGAAAAACAAAATAACAAATAACGTGAAAAGTTGAGCAACGAGACGAAACGAATCGATGACAGAATAGAAGAGAGGTTGAGGAAAGAGTTAGGACTGCGATTTCACTCTGTGCGATACTCGCGGAAAACCAGAGAAGCCGCATAGATTTCGGGGTAGCCATGGCCGCGAAACTGCGAGCACCAAAAAGCCAAACAAGAACGCGGGAAAACCCCAATTGTGTATCTATCCCACTCGCTGTTCTGGTTTGAATTGTGTCGCGGTAACGACACTCAGGCTGTTACATATACCTTTTTTTGGGGTCTTTTTTTCGTTTTTTAAGAATAATATTTTTTAAAAAAATTTGATCCGAGAAAATTGGTTAAAGAAAAAAAGAGAAAAAAAATTAAATGTATTATATGTGAAATATCAAGACTTTGACCCATAGATTCTATCCTAAATGTAATGACAACATTAAATCCTAATTAAGATACATCTATAATGTAAGAATCTAATAAAATTAGCTAACCATGAACATAAATCTATAAAAAAGAGAAAGATTTGACACAACATATATAATAACTCCATTTCTAATTTTTTATATATAAACAATCTAATTGAAGATTAATAGAAAATTGAGAACCTCACTTCTCTGAAAAATTATGGGTTCAAAACCCTTGTACGTATGTAATATCTCATTCTTAATTTCTCTATATATAACATAAAAAAAAAAGTGAAAGAATATAGTTTATTTATTTATTTTACAATGAAACTATCACGTTTAATATACATTTGCACAAAAAAAAAAAAAAAACGAAAAACAAAAGTGGCACCATCACGGCATCACCATCGTGTCAAAAGTAAGACGACCACGTCAAAGTATACGAACCTTTGTAGAAAGCACGCGTCAGCGGTCATTATCGGCCGTCAACATTCTGCGTGAAAGAAGAAAAGGAATCTCGTGTGGGGTCGTCGCTTCACGTGTGTTCCTCTTTCCTTTTCTCTTTAACCTTTTCCCTCCTTCTCATTGTGTATTAAATTATTAATTTTATATTCGTCTAAGCACCTTTCCGCCCAAATTAAAGGAGCCTCAGGATCACCCGATGGTACCCGATGCATTTGCTCCTATCAAAACCGCCTAAAATCTTTTCACTATTCTAGATTATAGCCTTTTACCAACAAAAAGAAAAAAATATCTAAATCATATCATTTTACTTTATCAACCAAAAAAAAAATCTAGATTATTACTTTAAGCCATTTTTTATTTTCGGTAGAAGTCAGCCCCTCCATGAATAGTAATTATTTACAACAAAATTTATTATAAATAACACGTAACAACCAATCGGATTGCGAGAATGTCGAGGACCAATAAGGGAGTATTTATATGAGTATTAACACAAGTATGACCATTACAACTAGGTAATACTTTTTTTTTTATCATTGGACATGAGTGATCCAACATGTGCTATTCTTTTCTTTTTCTTTTTTGTTTTCAATCCCGGTTTCCAAAGTTTTGCCCTGACTAATCCGGTGTTCCACTCGAATTGAACATTTAGCTGGAGTGGATGAGTCTTCTAGCGGGAATTTTTTGCATCTATAAGGTTTCAATACCGAAACCTTACTTAAGTGGACCAAACTGCTTACCAATAGGAGAGCACATGTTGGACCAACAGGAGTTTGGATTTTAAATAGTTAAATATAAATAAAACAAAAAATATAACACACTCCAATATTATATTTGCATTTTTTTAAAAATATGAAAAATATCATATTATCAATTAGCTAGCAGAGACTGAGGATATTAGTAACTATTTTTAAACTTTTTTTTTTTTTTTTTGAGATAATAGGGATATCAGTAACTTCAATGAAATCTAAGGTTCAACTAATAATTTCCAAAGTTCTACCAGAGAAGGAAAAAAATGTAATTTCTAAAAGAATTTACCACAAGAAAAGAAAAGAAAAAAAGCATAATAATTTCCAAAGGTGTAGGGGATAGGTTTTCTGTTTTGTTGTTAGGAAAGAGGATGATAGGGTAATCATCCCCAAAAGAAATCCGGATCCGAATCCGGATTTGCTGTTCAATCAGTTAGTGGCAATTATGTAAAATAAAGGAATATCAAGGATGATTTTGAATTCTGACACTGAGAGCCCCAAAGGTCTGAACCCTAATTGAGCGTTCTATCATTCATCTGCTTTATTGGCAATCCCCTTGCCCTTTTTTTTTTTTTTTTTAATATTTGTAGGAGTCCCATGAAGATATATGCATAATATCGTGTACTTGAATTGTAATAATTGCGTCTTCGCTTGTGAATCGTGATTCCGTTTTCGTTCTTGTAGCTGTGCTTCACTGCTCCAGGGAGTGTGGGTGTTTCCCCAATCGTTTCGTTTCATACTGTTCTTTTTTTTTGCTTTCATTTCTCTTCTTTCACGATCTTATCTCTTCCCAGTCCCCACAATCATTGTAAGTCTCTGGGTTTTCTTGCAGTTAAATAGACAATAAAATTTCGAAATCCATGGAAATAGACAGTGTCGTTGCTTCTGCTCCGAAAGCTTCGTCTGATTTGCACGTTAAAAGGCCGAGAGAAGGAGAAGAAGTTGAAGCCGTGACTGTTAACAACGAGAACGGCGTCTCTGTTTCTTCCGCATCTGTGGAGATGGAGAGCGGTAAAGCGCCCGATTGCATCTCTTCTGTTATCCCTGGATGGTTTTCTGAAATTAGTCCAATGTGGCCTGGTGGGTTTCTCTTGGACTCTTCTTTTGTTTCGTTCTTTTTGATCTGTTTCTTGGTTCTTGTGTTGATAAATGGGTTCTGCATTCTTCTTTACATTTTAGGAATGTTTTTGTTATGGTCACTGGTATTTACTCCGTTTTTGCCCGTAATTCTACTCCATGCACAGTAAAATATACAGTTATTCGATTGCCTTCTGTGGGTAATTCAGTATGTCCTGATGAGCCTTTGTTACGACCAGGTGATTTAGTGTCGAATCTTATCCTCTGGATTACCATTTCTTCTATTTTAGTTGTAAGACAGGGGTTTTTTTCCTTATTCCTGATCTCCATGTTTTTTGTGGAGATCGTTTCCTTCCCCCTTCCCCCTTCCCCTGGAATCTCTGCATTGTTTGTATTGATTGTGAGCATAATTGCTAGGGGGTTTTGTTTTTTTACATGTTGGATAATGATTCGATACTTTTCTCCCTTTTGGGTGTCATGGAGATAGTAGCTGTGGTTTGCTATCCTTGTTACCCTGAATGGGTGTAATCATTTTGGCCAGGTCTGATGAGTAGCCCCGGTGTTGATGCTCTGCGTGCAACTTTTACTTGTTTTCTGCTTTAAGTGTGATGCTTTGTTCTTGGTTTCCTATTTATGACTATATTTCAGCCCTCAGGGTCTGTCTATTGGCTAATTGTTATTTTAAGCGTCTGGGAGCTTCTCAATTATCTACAGACCCCGTGGGTTGCTGCATTATATTTTATTGATTAGATATGTAACAGATCACTCTGTTAAGGACTTCAGGTTCAAGAAATTAGCAATTTCTGTATCTTTTGAATATTTTAGTGTATTATTTCTTCAATAAACCTTTTGCAATTCTTTGGGATTTGTTAATTGTTTTGGTTGATTTACTTTCTCATTATAATAAAAATCAGTTGTTGCTTCCCCATTCCTGTAGTTGTCACTTGAAGGCCATCCATTTTCTATGAACTCGAGATTTGTAATAAGTAAATAAGTTTTAAATCTAACATGAGTCTGAAAAATAATATTGTTTTCTTTGTGCTACGTCTTTTATAAGTTTTAGATGCCTTCCATGAGAGAGACCTGCTTTTCTCTTCTTGAAAATTTAGGAGTCTGAGAGGTTGGTGTACCATTGAATTGTTCATTTCTCTTTGTGCAACTCTGTTGTTTTTGGGTTTAGGCTGCTTCCTATTTATTAATTTTGACTTGCATGGACTCTTAGAAGTGCTCTTGCAATCCTGTTTGTTAGTTGTACATGCTTTTTTATGTAAACAATTACTCAAAACACATGAGATATTGCTGGACCAATCAATTGATAGAGATCTATGGCTGATAGGAAGCACCTAGTTATTATTGTTGTGGTGCTTTATATCTTCAAAGCTTCTTTTGGAATATCTGTTCTCCTTAAGTACGTCTATTACCATCAATACGAATGCTCAGGAACTTTTGTGACTTTTGGACTCTTTATCCAGGGAATAATAGCTTGACAAAAAAATTTAGCAGTCAAGAATATTTTATTTTGTAGGGTTAAACTATCACATGCCCACTTTCTGGTGGAAGTATTCTATATATTTGGTATTTCTTACTGTACTCTTGTTATAAATTTAAGAAGAGAGGGGGGGGCGGGGATGTTCTTTTTGTCTTATGAATGGGTTCTTGGGATTTTGTTTACTTGCTCACTGTACTGATTATGATGAGCAAATATATATGCTTCCTCTTAATGGGTGGAAGGGAAGTCCTTGCTACCCATCAAGTGGAGATGAAGGTGGAAGAGAAGTTCAGAAAGGATTTTATTTACCATTTACTCTTATGCAGGAGAAGCACACTCGTTGAAGGTCGAAAAGATCTTGTTCCAGGGGAAATCTGATTACCAGAATGTTATGGTATTTCAGGTATTGTCTAATGTGTATTGTATTTTGTTACTTAACATTTTGAATTTGATTTTAATTATCTAAGTTGGTGTTCTTTCTTTTCCAGTCATCTACTTATGGGAAGGTTCTTGTCTTGGATGGGGTGATTCAGCTCACGGAGAGGGACGAATGTGCATATCAAGAAATGATCACTCATCTTCCCCTTTGTTCTATTCCGAACCCAAAGAAGGTATTCTTATCCTTCTTGGATTGATGTACCCACACATTGTTCCTTCTTCCCCAAGTTCTATTTGTGGCATTAGCTAGCTATAATGCTAGCTGTTATAATATTTCTGAAACAAATGATGGATTAGGAAATATTAGTCTTAATAGTGTACTGAGTTAATAAGATGGCTTTTCATATTGATTTGATGAGTTGCCTTATCTGTTCTTAGGGGCCTGTTCACATTTGCATTTTTTTTGTTGGTTTAGAGGTTGAAAAAGGAAGTTAAATATTTCTTCCCGAAATAGAAGTCTCATTGCGATCCGTTGTAATCGGTTTTGAAGTCAGGAGTTGGATTTCTCTCCTAATGTCGGACTTTGGGCAGTGAAAGATGGTGAAACCTGGTTGAGACTTATTGAGGTTCATTTCAGATGTGCTCAATGTTGCATTGTGATGACCCTTTTCTGAAATTTATCAAGTGTGTCACTTTGCTGTTTTATTGAGGTTGAATCTATAGTATATTCTTATGGTGTGCATGCATAATATACACAAAAACAGTTAGAATGTTGGATGAATATTGGTAAAAGTGTGAGCAGGTAATGACAAGATTAGGATGCCATGACATTGACATGGTATGCTGCTTTTTTAAATGGTGAAGTCTCTACATTGTTCCTTATTCCTAGGACCAAATAATGTTTCAGCATTCCAACTTGGCTAACTGGCCAAAAACCAAGGGCTGAGAAGAAGAAAGTTGGGAGGGATATCTGTCCTCTTCACTCCAAGTCTATGGAAAAGCCTTTATTTGTTTTTGTTGATTTGTCCTGCTTGCTTAATTCTAATCGAATTAGTAAAAGCAATTCGGTCTTGTATGGATACCTTTTGACAGTTCTGCCAGAACTTTGCTTTGTCAAATATGATTTTTGGCAAAGCATCTTATTGATTTCTGCTGTGGAAGTAGGTGAATGTTATTGGGCAAAGTTTATATGGACCAGGAATGAAATTGGAGCACATTCTCCGTGTACCTGAAAGATTCTGCATTTGATCTCCTTTTTTTCACTTGTCAAGTTTAATCTTTACTCTTCAGGTTTTGGTCATTGGTGGAGGAGATGGTGGTGTCCTACGAGAAGTATCTCGCCATTCTTCAGTTGAGAAGATAGACATATGTGAAATTGATAAAATGGTTGTTGATGTGAGTAACTAATGATCTTTCTAGCCTTCACTTTTCTCTACCAATTTATAGTGCTTGTATGAAGTAACTACGTGTTGTAAATTTGATCACAGAAGCACTTCAATTTGTCCCCTTCCTCCCCCAAGAGGTTGACTGCCTTCACGATCATTCCAAAGCTATAACTTATTATTGTTTAACCAATTCCAGGTTTCCAAGCAATTTTTTCCAGACGTAGCAGTTGGCTATGAGGATCCCCGTGTGACCCTCCATGTTGGCGATGGTATATGATTTGTTGTGTCTTACCCTTTTTTTTTCTTGCAAATTGACTATTATACTGTTCTCAGCCCTTCTTTCACAGAATAATTTTGCTTGTACGTTTATTTATTTTCCTGCACTTTTTTACCGGCAGGAGTGGCATTTTTGAAAAGCGTTCCTGAAGGTACTTATGATGCTGTCATTGTGGACTCTTCAGATCCAATTGGTAATGTTCATTATCTGTCTTGGCCACAGCTTTTCTTGGAAAAATTTTATGGCATTTTTTAAGGTTGTTTGTGTCATGATGTTCAACATCAATCAGGGCCTGCACAAGAGCTTTTTGAGAAGCCTTTCTTTCAGTCGGTAGCAAATGCTCTCCGCCCAGGAGGAGTCGTGTGTACCCAAGCAGAAAGCATATGGCTTCACATGCACATCATTCAAGATATCGTCTCAAACTGTCGCCAGATATTCAAAGGTTCCGTCAACTATGCTTGGACGACAGTTCCTACATATCCCAGGTAATGTCTTTTAACACGCACAAACAGGCAGAGCACATGTACATACATTTATACATGGTATTTTCAATGGGAAATGTGATTTTCAAGCTTGCTCTTTGTTACAGTGGAGTGATTGGTTTCATGCTTTGCTCCACCGAGGGACCACCAGTTGACTTCAAGCATCCAGTGAACCCCATAGATGCATGTGGGAGCAGAGGACCACTAAAGTTCTACAACTCAGAGGTTGCCTCGTCTTATTTCTCTTGTGTGTTGTTTTTTTGTCTTTCACTGGTTTACTTGAGATGATAATTTTTCTTGCCTTATTTTTTTCTTTCAGATCCATTCTGCGGCTTTCTGTTTGCCATCTTTCGCAAAGAAGGTGATAGATTCCAAAGCCAGTTAAGGAAAGCTTCCGAGAACATAGGCTAGTAGTGCTTAACTATTGTAGTTCTTGCGATCTTCCTCATCGAGACAGTCCTTATTTTGTTTTGGGCTGCCGAATTAATTTAGACCTAAATATTATCAATAAATAAATGCAATTTGAGGCTGGAATCACAACTTATTCAGCTAATAACATAACTCTCTGTGGTTCTCATGAGCCCAGCAAAGAAACATGGAATTGCTGAATGCTCTGATAAAGCATTTTGCTATTATATGTTCTTTAAGATCCAGACATTTGGCTTTGCGAATCCTACCATTGTTGTGATCAGATGTTGCATCAGTCATGCTTCGTTATAGCTGGAGTCTATATGCCTTTGCTGGTAAAGGTTCACCTCAACTTATACGTCTGTTACTACCAGTGGTGTTTTTTCTTGTCAACCATATTAATTTGAGAGCTTCCTCCATGTCTAGTAACGCACAACCTGAGAGGCATGAGAGATTATCTGTTCTACCAGGTTAACAGTTACCGGGCATCATTGATACTCATGGCTATAAATTTTGCAAAAGCAAGCAATTACTAGGTTATTTTGAAATGTATTAACTAAAACTAAGGTATTTATTTCACTGAAATTCATCCCTACTAGCCGACTCATTTTCGTTCTGATGGACAGTTGCAAGCATCTGGCTTTGGAACGATATTTCCTAATCGTTAAGGGTAACCTTTAGAATGACTCCAGATCAACTCAAACTCTGATTCAAAAATTAAATTAAAAACACCATTTTGGATTAGTCAAGGGTTATCTCTTATACCTGAATGATATGCAGTCTCATTCTCAAAATAGAACTCGTACACTTGTAATCAATTTTCGTTCTCATAGCATTTGCGGCAGATAGGCAATGGAGCTCCTGTTAGGGGATTGCTTTTGTCTCTGATTAAAGGTTGCACGTAAGTTCATTTGACCTTACTTGTGACAAATGTTTAATTCAATTTTGAATTTAAGTATTTAACCATCAAAGAAGAACTTCATTTCCACCAAAAAGAAAACCGTGGAAGGGAACAGGGGAGGGGTGTCAACCTAAACATACACTCAACAGAGGAAGGAGCATCTCAACAACTGCTGCCTTCAGACAAAAGGAACTATCTTTCAGCCCACCAAGCTTACAGTTTCACAGAGAAGAATATTGGGGTTATTGACGAATGCAGGCATCTTATATGGAGGAAAGATGCTCATCTTCAAGACTTGATAGTCTATCAAAGAGGAAGCTGCTCCGTCACGTCATGGTAGCCTCTCAAATTCATTGAGAAGACACAGAGAGAGTGTGGAAGAAAGAAATATACAGCAAGGAATACAAGAACTCCCAGATCTGCTTCCTCACCAATCGCTGGCTGAGAAGGATTCCTCCAATATATTTGACTTGCACACCACAGGCAATACAGGCTTGCAATGGATAGAATAAGTCTAATAGATTGACTAGATTGTGCTCGTGACTTCACAGGCTTCACTCTGCAGGAAAGAGAACAGAACAAAGTGCTCTAATAAGCTTGATGGTAATATATTGAGAATATGAAATCTATCATAAACTGATTAGATAACCTAAGGGAGTCTGTGTGTGTGTGCGTGCATGTGTGTTTTTGTATGTGGGTGTGGGTGTGTCTATGTGTGGTATACGTGTTTATGGTGGTGGTACCGCTGCTGCTGTTGTGCTGTTTTAGTACTGCAGCTGCTGCTGGTTCTCTCTCTTTCTTTCAACCGATAATAAGCTAGAGAACGGATTAATCCCACTTGGAAATGAAATCCCAAAGCAGCAGTACAATGACGTATTGGATGAAAACTCTACCCAAAGAAAATGGAGGACAAGGAAAACATGCAATATCTGAAGATTACACCTGTTGATGTAAATGAACCCTCCAATTAAGGAAGAGCACAAGAATCCAACCACAATAACAGCATCAGGATTGACGGGAGCTTGACCTTTCCACCAGCCTGTGCTCAATATCCATGTATACATAGTGGAATGGCCATTTTCCTGTGAAATTAGATCATAGCATGCAATTAATTTTTTTAATAAAAGCAATGAACAGTGGAGAAGGCCAAGGAGAGAGTCGCCTGCACTCATGTCACAGGCGATTCATGTCATATATATAGCCCATCACTGTGAGGCATTTCCATAAACTTTCAAGGTTTTAGAAAAAGAAAAGACACTGACCAGATGATTTCATCAATCTATGTCAAAGTAGAACTTTGACAGTGAGTGAAAATGCAATTTCAAGAGATCCAAGAGGTATTCCCCAGACAAGCATCAGAATTTCTAGTTAAAAGCCTCCCTTTTGCAGCAGTGGAATGAGGAGTTATCTTTTGGATCTTGGATGTGGAAGATGTTGAGCATGAGATCCTAATATAATATGAGTACTTGATACATGCCCAATAGAACCTCTAAGGGCCTGTTTGGTTACATGAGTCTGGAGATTTAAATATCTAGAAATTTCAAATCTATGGAGTCATAATTTATAAAATTAACTGTTTGGTTAACTGAACATGTGGATGAAATCTATGGATTCATCTGTAATTTTGTGAATACAAAAATGTTTAGCGTTTTTATAGTAGGGATGAAATCTCTAGATTTCACCTCATACCCATAAATCTACAGATTCACATTTTTAGTGTAAAAATATGAATCTCTAGATTTCATGAATCCAGGGATTTTCACAATCAAACAGGTATAAATCTCGCATTCATGAATCCAGAGATTTGAAATCTCTGGATTCATGTAACCAAACAGGCCCTTAATTGGTTTTGAAAATGTGAGCCAACCATTCCCATCTTGATATCTCTATCGGTAGAACATTATTTAAGCTGTCAATCACTCCTTAATTCTTTTGCTTTTAATCAATGAAAAGCAAAACGTCGTCCTAAAGTTAGGTAATCAATTAGCCAGTAAGTAAATGGCTAATTCAGTCTATCTGTTGCATAATGTTGAATTTAAGATGGATTTCTAGTCTTCAATAGAACACCTTCACCAGATATACAGGGAATAACTCATTAATCATTACAGGGCATTACAAATGTAGCAGTAAGAACAAAATCTAACTAAATAGTTACTCCTACATAATTATGCAGGTGCTCTTTTACAGGAAAAAAAAAAAAACACATAGCCAACCCATTTGTTTAGGGTAAGGATGAGTTGAGTCTACTGACTCTTTTTCATTGAATGGAGATACTAACAAGGAAACTGAGTTTGAAAGCTCAGTTGTCTTCCAGTATCCAGGTACAAAGATGATATATGTCAGTGTATGCACCTTCAATCACTGTTGAGGAATCAGTATGGGATACAGGATTGTTCCTAGTCGATAGCGATCTGGATCAGCCCAGATCAGATAGATTCCCCTAAGGTTTTCAACAAAAAGAGTTTGTCTTTTCTACCTTTTTACTCTGGGTCTGATACGCAATCACCCCATAATTGGTAGCGCTGATAGCTGACACTGATATATGTTCAGCAATGGGAAATCCAATACTGATCCCTAACCCAGTGCTCACAATATAGACAGTTTGACTTACATAGAAGGTGGCCTTTTGAATTACTGAGTTATTGCTGCAAAACCCACAACCAGGTTTCCCTCCATGTCTAACTAACAAATTGACTGAGTATCTTGAAGGAGAATAACCATTCAATAAGGAGTAAATGCTGAAATATTCAGCAGAAAGTCTATTTAAAGCTGAGTATGAGTTCTATAGATATTAGTATAATTACTGCCATGAAAAGATCTTATTGAAAATCAATAATACCTTACAGAAATGAGTATGGTTTTCTTCCATGTATCCCATGACATAGGCTTTATCTAAAACACAGAAGGTATCATATATGATTTTCTTTTGTATTACACTTTTCATATTTGTTTGTTGATTTGTTCCTCATATAATGAATTAAAGAGGTTCCATTATGTTGTCACCAGAATGGTGAAGTGACAAGCTTTAACCTTCTTTGATTGTGTCTTGTGTTATTTTCAAAAGTTATTGCAAGCTGCTTAAAAAGGATTTCAAAATACTTTAAAATTGACTTATAATCATGCCATTCTTAGTCATCTACAGCAGAAGATAATTTCCTTCTAAATGTAATACATTTGGTATAGGAAAGTTGGAGTATGGGGCAGGATCTCACCTCAAATAAATGATCCAAGAAAAAATGTGATAGAGATCCTGCAGAAAGTAAAAGCAGACATTGCCTTTTACTTAGTGATACCTGCAGCAAGTAAGAATGCAAAAAGAAGACAAAAATGTTAATTCAGAAGTGATTCATGAAAAAAAGCTACAAAATCACATTTAGCTCCAAAAATACAATTCTGAGTATGATGTAGCTGCACTGCACTGCCTTATAATAAGCCAGATAGTTCCACAAGCTCTTATATCCCTCACCCTAAATATCTCAAAGCGCCGGTTGGTCCTATCAACTTCAATGAAGCAGGGCATCCCGTAATAGACAAATGCACTGACCCAGAATCGAAGTGATGAGAACAGATTAGAAATACACACAATTTTTACTTTTAAAAGCAAGGAATTTAGGTATCTTCAGCTAGAACATATGGGCAAATGGGCAAACGCCGTTGACTGGCTAAAAACCAAGAGACCAAGTTCGATCGAAAAGCCCCAATTTAGTTGTTTCCGAATTTTAGACAGAAAAAGGAAAGTCAGAAGCTTCTTATTTCTACACAAAGAGAAGAAGACAGTATAAGTATAACTCACCCCAGAAAAAGAGTCGAGAATTCCTTTTTGGAGTAAAATTCGGGAGAGCCAACTATAAAAGAGACACAAAGGAAGACCGAGGAGTAGAACATAATAAAAAGGGTGGTGAATTGTATCCATGATTAGAGAACCGAAGCTCCTGGCAACACCGAGAGTGGAAGTGAGCCACTCAGAGAAGGAACCAAGGTCAGGACCCAAGAAGGCATTTAGAGCATAAACGAGGCAGTGATGAGGGCTGAATCGTCCATGGGAGATGCTCATGAGACCCACCCCAGATCCCAAGGTGTACATCATATGAGGACCGGGGCCTGGCATGGGCTTCTCGCATAAGCTTCCTGTTCACGCCGTATTCCCACCTCTGCTCCCCCTTCTGCAACAGCTTCCCTGGTTAGACTCGCTAAAGGGAAAGGGAAACCATAGACGTCAGGGTTGTAGTCATCTAATGGCTTCCGCCATGTTTTGCAGGTCGGATGTGGTTAATTATCTTGCGTGGGTTCCATTAACCTGTTAAGAGGTGATTTTTAGATTACTTTTTTCTAACTATGACTACTTTCGGAATCCGGATTTTCTCCCCGTCCGGGGAGCACACATGGCTTTTTGACCACAAACATCACCAGTGGGACAAAAAAAAAAAAAAAAAAAAAAAAAATTTTTTTTTCAAAAAGTGTTTTTCACCGTGGGCCCCACTGATGTTTGTGGTAAGGAAGCGTGGGGGGAGCACATTGTGCTACCCCGACGGGGAGCTGATCCAGACTCCGAAAACTACGCCTCTCTCTTGCCGGTGACGACGAAATTCTACCATCGTAATCCCAAACCTTGACTTTTTCTTTTTATTCTTAATTTTCACTGCTGTATGTATATATTTTTTTTGTACCAGTGCTTTTATAAATACTGAAAATGTAATATCGTCCACAAGAGATGTAACGATCCTGCTATACATACAATAGTGAAAGATCCATACTTCTCAGTGTAGAGGTCTTGGGTGAAATCTAACCGTTGTTCTTGAATTTTTTCTGTCATTGGATCTTAAATAGGATTCATGGTGTCTGCAAGAAGTCCGTGGATAGTCAATGATGGGTTAGTCAAATGGACCTGCACTCCCACAAGGAGGTCCCGGGTTCACATCCACCTGCGCAGATATATAAAAAGCTACCTTTTCGGAAAAGAAAAAAAACCCAGGGATGACAAGCGAACACAAGCTCAACATTGATGAATCATGAATATGACACTAAACAAAAATAAAAATTCAAATGATATGACTTGTCGGTGCCTGGTGACACAGACAACATTTCGGGGGCGACTGTTTTCCTTTTTGTATTTCCATTTCTCTTCATGACGGCCACATTTCTCACCATCTGCGCTTCAGTTTCAATATTTTAAAACCCCTCGGTCCAGCCCAATCCCAAAATCATAAACATGTTTGCCCACCTCTAAACCCTCTCTCTCAGCCCATCTCTAAACCACCTAAAGCCCCTGGTCCAACCCAATTCCAAAATCAAAAACAGCTTAGCCCACCACTGAACCCTCTCTCTCGCCAGCCCATCTCTAAACCTTTTGAACCCTCTGGCCCAACCCATACCCTAACCCATGAACCTACTAATATTCCAACCCATTCTTCTTTATCCAACGACCTGAACCCATCCCATTATCCTCCTTCTCCGCCCATCAGCATCACGCCATTCAACCCTCTTTGTCCCCAGAACTCTCCTCCCGCTCCTTCTGTCCCGGTTAGCCCTTCTGCCTCTTTCTCCCCTGGCAATGGTTCCACCATTGACCCGAGTATTTTTGAAACCCCATCTCCTTTGCACTCCCCATCGTGTGAAGCCCCTGAACTATCTCCTCTTCCCATCCCAACTGCTGCTTCGCTCCTTTCTAGCCAGTTAGAGGCCCTCTCCCCATCTCAGCAGTAGCTATGTCCAGTATTCTCATTTGGAATGTTAGAGGGCTGAGTGCCCTTTCTAAGCAAGCTGAAGTCAAGCATTCCATTCGTGATTTGAAGGCTTCTTTTTGTGCCATCATTGAAACCCACATTCACATAGACAATGCCCTTCGGATTGCCAAATCAATAGCCCCTTCTTGGTCTTTCCTTTCTAATTCTAATCTCGCCCCTAATGGTCGCATCTGGATTCTCTGGGACCCCTCAAAATTCCAGGTTTCCCTCATTTCCTCGTCCCCTCAATTCATGCACCTCCAGCTTTCTTCTCCTTCTTCCTCCCCTCTCTTCCTTACCATTATTTATGGCTTCAATAGGCCTCTTGAGCGCTCCCCCCTTTGGTCTGATCTCCGTTCCCTGGCTTCTTCCCTGGGGGGGGCTCCCTGGGGGGTCGGTGGTGATTTTAATATTGTCCGGTTTTCGCATGAGAGGGTGGGGGGCTCCCGCCCGGACCCTGTGGCTGTGGATGATTTCAATTCCTGTCTTGAGGACTCGGGTCTCTCTGATCTCCGCTGGTCTGGCCACCTCCTTACGTGGCATAATAGGAGATCTGGAGATGCTCGCATTGCCTCTAAGTTGGATCGCTTTCTGGTCAATGAATCCTGGCTCTCCTCCTTCCCTGCCTCCCATGTCAATTTCTCCTCTCCTGGCCTCTCTGATCATTCTCCCTGTATCCTTCACCTCCTTGACCCGCTCTCATTTGGCCCTAAGCCCTTCAAATTCTTTGACATGTGGACTTCCAACCCCTCCTTTCTCCCCACTGTCGCTGAAGCCTGGAGCCAGCCGGTGCATTGCAATTCCCTCCCTCTCATTGCTTTGGCCCGCAAGCTCAAAAATACCAAGATCGCCTTGCGATCCTGGAACTCCTCCACCTTTGGAAATATCTCTTCTCAAGTCTCCACTTGCCGTTCTAATCTCTCTAGGGTCCAGCTCCTCCTCCAGGACCGCCCTTCGGACCCTTCTCTTGCTGAGGAAGAGCGAGTGCTTACCGCTTCCCTTTCCTCTCTCTCCTCCCAGGAGGAAAGTTTCCTTCGGCAAAAGGCGAGAATTAAATGGCTTGACCTTGGGGATGCCAATACAGCCTATTTCCATCGCTCCCTTAAAGGTAGGCTCAACTTCAATTCCATTCCCTGTCTCCTCTCAAGAGACGGTTCGTGGATCTCGGATCCATCTAGCATTAGGAATGAGGTTGTCTCCTTTTTCTCCACACTTCTCTCCCCTCCCACTCTCCCAGCCCGCCCTTCTCTTCCTCCTCATTTGATCAACAAACTCGTCTCTCCTCAAGACCAAGTTTTTCTCCGATCCATCCCCTCCCCCGATGAAATCATCTCTGCCGTCCGCTCCCACAAAGCCAACCGGGCCCCTGGCCCTGATGGTTTTAGTATGGGATTCTTTCTGTCTACCTGGGATTTTATCGTCAACGACCTTGTCCTTGCCATTCGCAGCTTCTTCTTCAATCCTTCTCAGCTTTCCTCCATTAACCAAACTTTTATTTGTCTCATTCCCAAAAAGCCTGGGGCTTCCTCCCTCACTGATTTTCGCCCCATCTCTCTCTGCAATGTCATTTACAAATTCATCTCAAAGATTCTTGCTAACCGAATTAAGAAGGTCATCCCGTCTCTGGTGAGTTCCAACCAATCTGCATTCATTTCTGGTCGCAGTATCTCGGATAATATTCTCCTCTGTGCCGAAATTGTCCGGGGCTTCGATAGGTCATCCCACTCTCCGGCCGCTCTCCTGAAAGTTGATCTCCATAAGGCCTTCGATTCTATCCGTTGGGATTTCATTAGCGAGGTCCTTTCTGCTATGAGATTCCCTCCGACTTTTGTCCATTGGATTGAGATTTGCATCTCTTCCCCCCTTTTCTCCATCATCACCAATGGTTCCCCTGCTGGCTATTTCCCTTCTAGAGTGGGAATCCGCCAAGGTTGCCCTCTTTCCCCCTACCTTTTCTCCCTTGCCCTTGAGGTTCTCTCCCGCACCCTTCAATCTAACACGGACCTGCACCTAATCTCTCCCATCCCTAAGTGCAGATCCTCAAATCTTACTCATCTTGCCTTTGCGGACGACCTTATGATATTCTCCAAGGCTGACCACCAATCTATCTCCACCATTGTCTCCTCTCTTTCCTCCTTCGAATCTCTCTCTGGCCTCCGTGTCAATCTCAGTAAATCTACTATTTTCCTCTCTGGAGTCTCGGACTCCACTCGGGCTTCCCTCCTTCAACTCTCTGGTTTTAGCCCTGGCTCCCTCCCAGTGACCTATCTTGGCCTCCCCCTCATCCCTGGTAGGCTCACCCGCCACCACTGTGCTCCTATGCTTGACCATATTAGGAAAAAGCTTCAACTTTGGAAAGGAAAGCTTTTATCCTTTGCGGGTCGAGTCGTGCTCATCCAATCCGTTCTCCAATCTTCATACTTGTACTGGAGCGGTATTTTCTCTATCCCGAAATCCATTATCCATTCCATGGAATCCCTCTTCTGTGCATTCCTTTGGAAAGGCCAAGAATCTTCCCGATTCCTTCACCCCATCGCTTGGGACTCTGTTTGTCGTCCCAAATCTGAGGGAGGCCTCGGGATCCGCCGCATTCTCGATGTTAATATGGCCTGTCTTTTGAAACTCATCTGGAAGATTGTATCTAAGCAAGACTCTATCTGGGTCTCGTGGGTATACTCTTACCTTCTCAAGCAAGACTCCTTTTGGACAGTTTCATGTCCCTCCAATCCGTCCTGGATTTGGAGGAAGCTCCTTCTCCTCCGTCCCCGAGCTCTCACAGCAATATCAGTCCAAATCTCGCTTGGAAATTCCATCCTTTTTTGACTCGACCCCTGGCATCCGTTGGGCGTTCTCTATTCCCTCCTCGGCCCTCGCGCTGTCTATGAGACTCGTATCCCCAAATTGGCCACCCTTGATGCCTTCATCTCCAATGGGTCATGGTCCCCTCTTCCCCACCCCAGTCTAGCCCCTGTTTGGAATGCCCTCCCCCCCATCCTTAGTCAGTCGTGTGACGCCACCATTTGGTCTCCTTCCACCACTAAGTCTTTTACCACAGCCTCTGCCTGGAACCTGCTTCGCCCACACCACGACCCTGTCCCTTGGTCCAGGTTGGTTTGGTTCAAAGGTAACATTCCCCGCCATTCCCTTACCCTATGGAGAGCCCTTAACCTTGCCCTTCCTACCCAATCATTCCTTATAAGCCGCCATATCCAAGCCACCCCAAACTGTTCTCTTTGTTGGAACGCTTCAGAGGACATTGACCACCTTTTTTTGTCCTGCCCCCTTTCCCGATCCCTCTGGATCAGAGCCACTGCATCCATCTGGCCCCGCTCGAGACGTTCTCATGGTTTTGCTCGGGATTGGTCATGGTTCTTGAGAAATTTTGCTGGTCAAACTATTTGCGATCGCATTGGCAAGTTAGTTTTCAGTGCCACCATCCATCATCTCTGGTGGGAGCGAAACATTAGAAGATGGACTTCCAAATCTCGCTCTATTGACTTGATTTGGAGTGCCATCTACTTTGATGTATCATCTATAGTGATGTCCATCCCCCATCCCCCGGTGTTTGACTCTCCCAGAAATAGGCTTATTGTTAGCTTCTGGGGTCTCAGCTCTACCTTTTCCACCCCAGATATAGGTTAACTGTTAGTCTCTGGGGTCTCTGTTCTTTGCTCTTGAGCTCCTTGCTCCTTTGTGCTTGTATATTGCTAGCTGTTTTTTAATATATTTAGTTATTCATCAAAAAAAAATATTTTAAAACCCTATTTTGCATTTTACCTGCTGCGAGAGCGCTAAGCTAACAAAAGTGTACACTTTGAGTCTTCTTCTTCCTACATTACCTTGTTGAGCTGTGTGAACAAAAAGCAAACAATCCTTTAGTTTCTTGTCTTCTCTGTGCTGAACTGCTGATACATTTCTTTTATAATTTCTTACTTCTCTTCTCAAATCTGATCTGATCAGAAGATAAACCGAGGTGTGTGGCACTGCGATTATCTCCGATTTCATTCCAACCAGTAACTCCAGGCGACTCACCGCTGCAGATTTACTTTGGGATCTTAACAGCAACTCAAACTCCACCCTCTACCATTCCAAGCCTTTGCGATCCGAGGTTATCAACGTCGACTTTTCGATCGTTGGCGATATATCGCGGATAAAGTGTATGTGTCTGTGTTGCTGGGGGGGTTTCGTGTTGCCCCCAGCAAACCTCGATTTATCGTTGTGTGCCGACACATGACACTGGTTGGAACACAAGTCACACATTTATAAGAAAACAAAGAAGTTAAAATGCCTAGATCTGAATCGTATTTGATTCTCCAGTCTCAATAAAATAACCGTTGCGGAGACGATAAGGAATATTACTATGATTTCAGAATAAAAAAACAAGATGCTTGGGAATATTCCCTTGGATCCAATTTCTAAATCAATAAAAAATAAAATTTTACCATAGAATACCAGGAAAAGTATTTTTAGATTTTTTTAAAACTTGACATGACAAAATAGTTTTTAAAGACAGCAGATTTAATTGTAGTACATTTCCGAGCGATCCCCTTTGATAGTAAAACCATAAGTGGTCTGTTCACGTACTCTTTATTTTGCTACTCGCAGATTAAATGTAAAAGCAATCCATAGCAACTCATGGACCTATCGCAGCGAGAGAGATTAACACATACACAACCTTCAAGGGTACAAGAGCGAGAAGATCATTTACCACGAGAAAATAATTCTCCCCGAACATGTATGGCTGAACCTTCAATCCAACTGATTCACACCTCCATTTAATGATACAACATCGCCAAACCTTAGATGACCATCAGAATCTCAGCTGTGAACACAACGAGCATACAAGCTGAGGGCTGCGCTGTGACACTCCATCCTCATCAGAGAGTGAAGCGACATTACCGAGTACATGATGCTCTCTTGGGTTGAATTACATGTTATTTTTACTTTTAATTGCTAGAGTAGAACGCATGGTCACGGTCTATGATTGCTTCAACCGCTTCGATAACAAGTCATGACCGGATGACTCCATAAAAACCACACCAAACAAGCAGCAAAAAATTTTAAAAAGAGTCTCACCCTCTGTTTTTTCAGAAAGTACAATAATATTCTCAAATTTTAATTTGAAAAGATAAATTGGGACCATACACCGTAAAAAAGATTAGGTACCTTTGGAGTTCTAAACAGCTTCATCCAGGTTGGTTAGCTGAAATCTAATACCGAGATTTTCGAATCAGGTCTTGTTGCAGAAGAAACACAAAAATGTTGCATAAAAGAAGCTTCGGAGCTTTTTGCAGTTTCGATACGTAATCCGAACTTGGTAAGCAACAGGGCGCCTGGTGCGTAGAGTAGAGCAGACAAACAAGACGAAGGGATATTACAGAATTCCACATGCAACGAAGAGAAATTAAGTGACTAATGATACCATTTTAGCAGAACTTCGATTCAAGAAGGATTTGTTGCAGAATGGTGCACGTCTAAAAATGTCACATGACCAAGCTTCAGACGTTTGAAGTTTTCTACAGAAGCTCGTAAAGCAAAGAAGCAACAGGTAGATGCTGTGAAGCAGACAAGCAGAAAGATGCAGAGAAACCCATGCGAAAGCAGTAAATGACGAATGGTGCCATTTAGGCTTTTAGCAGAACCGCACCTCAAAACAACCACAGACAGATACCCATGTGAGAATTAACCCTACTCCAAACTACTCAAACAACTTCTGAAAATATACAACATTGAAAAAACATAAATGGCTATAACAGGACAGTATAAAGTAGGAAAGTAACCTTCCCAAATTTCAGTCAGCAGAAGAGTACGTGCAACCAAAAGCTGAGTCCAAATCATCCTCGACATTGTAGGAGCTCAATTAATCAAAGTCATAGTCCTAACAAATCCAATTGTCATTAGGCGAACAGAAATAACAAGATTTCCTTTTTGTCTAGCCATCCTATCACGGCTATTGATAGTGTATGTGAGACGGTACATAATCTCATCAGATGCACATTGCGACAGTCTCACTTCAGCTCCGGCTCCGACGTTGATCTCTGGCAACAATACTATAACATCATCAGAATAGAATGGACTTAAAAGTTGCAAGTAAAAAGGAAAATAATATATAGTCTTGTGAAATGGCAGGCCTAAAACGATCAAGTGGTTATGTCAACCATCCAAGAACCGTACTGTTTTAAACAAAACCAACTCTCAGGGAAGCCATTCTGACACCTCATTACAACCTGCATCAGTTGGTCAGGCACACACTAACCAAACCAAGTAGGGGGAGGGATCAACACATTTTTATGGTGGAACAATCCTCAAAACTCAAAAAGTAAGAAACTTCAATTGCTCAAAAAAAGACCAGTGGTATACCCATTAGCATAGCTAGGAGAATCGCGAGGGGCTGGACGATACGGGGGTGACCTGCTGTAGCTGCGGCCACGGCGAGGTGATATACTGCGGCGCCGAGGAGGAGATTTTCTACCACGAGGGCTGTAACTTCTGCCACATTGAAGCATTGATGGTGAGGAAGAAACCACGAGACAATTTTCATGGGCCATAAAAATATCTCAGTTTTTAAATTATTATTATTTTAAAAAAAATCTATTAAAACTAATTAAGCACCAAGACAGGTACCAATAACAGAGTGAGAAAGTCTTAAGAATTCCCAGCTATCCCCAAAAAAGGGGGAGGGGGTAGGAAAAAAAATTTGCGACCGTGACAATTTTGTAATTCCATGCATTTTCACTGATTTTGTGATTGTGATCTTAATTGATAACCAAATATCTAATGCATATATAATGAAAAACTTGAAACTCACCTGCGACCATAACTTGGGCTCCTACGATGCCGAGGACTTGGGCTACGACGCCTACCACTTCCCATTCCACGTGAACCAATCCGCAAGCGACATTCCCGAGCAAAATGACCAGGTTCCCCACACTCATAGCACTTCAGGTCATCACCACCACGGTCACCACCACGTCCACGTCCACCACCACGACCACCTCCACCACCCTTAGAATTATGAGAAAGTTCCACTCGCCAGCCATTCTTCCCTATTTAGCCCATGTAAGAATAAACAAATGACACTGATCATGATACAAATCCATTGAAGCTGATATCAGCATGTGGCATTAAGAGAGAACATGATCGAACAAGTCATCAAACACATGGATTAGATGACACTTCTCTGCAGCCAATATACATGGTCATCCCGTAGCAAAATAAAATTAGAATTCTAGGAGGACAATTTATATAAAAGGATGACATATTGAGACAATCAACAAAATTTATGGTTGTACAGGTCAAAAACAAACAGGTTCAAAATCAATGATTCAATTAATAGTGATGGATGAATGCTAAAAAATAGATTCCCTGTAAAAAACACACACACAGACAATGGTTGCCTACAAAGAAACAGATGAAGTAGGAAAACTCCTAGAATTCTGGAGTTGTAAGCTCCAAAAATATGCCATCTAAATTTGAAGTCACATTTACAGTGAATTGGTATGCAGAAAGTGTTATCGTAGAATCCTCGGGCAACAATAGACAATGAACTGCTTGGTTCTTAAACAGACTTGTACCCTGAGGTCCAGATGCCCAGCTAATTCAAAACATGATCAGTCGAAGAAGTGCAGAAAGGGTGGGTAAAAATGAAAACACAAACATGAGACTTGACCTGTCGTTAACATAATACTCTTGCTTTGTAATTGTGTTTACCGCTGGTAATAACTCTTCTCCCACCTCCTCTCCCCGTCCACTCTCCCTCCTCGCCCCTCTTTTCCCCAAACTCTCCTCAATAAATTTGTTGACCCCTCCTCCCTTGCTCCCCTCTGCTCCATCCCCTCTACCCGAGGAAATCGTTTCGGCCATTACCATAAGTCCAATAGTGCTCCTGGCCCTAATGGCTTCAGTATGGGGTTCTTCTTGGCAGCTTGGGACTTTATTGTGGATGATCTTATCCACGCCGTCCGCAGTTTCTTCTTTAACCCTTCCCAACTCTCCTCCATTTACCATACCCTCATCTGCTTCATCCCCAAAAGGCCCGAAGCCACTTCCCTCACTGATTTCGTCCCATATCTCTCTATAAGCTCCTCTACAAATTCAATGCCAAAATTCTGGCTAATCGAATCAAGCTTGTTATTCCAACTCTTGGTAGCCCCAACCAATCTGCTATTATCTCTAGGCGTAGCATTTCGGATAATATTATCCTCTCTGCGGAGATTGTGTGAGGTTTTGACCGTGTTAGCCACTCCCCGGTTGTGCTTCTCAAGGTCAACCTCCACAAAGCTTTTGATTCCATTCGCTGGGAATTCTTAGTGAAACTCTCTTGGCCATGGGATTCCCTTCTCCCTTTGTCCATTGAATCGAGATCTGCATTTCCTCCCCCCACTTCTCGATCATCACCAATGGCTCCCCTATTGGATACTTTCCTTCCCGTGTGGGCATCTGCCAAGACTATCCCCTCTCCCCTTACCTTTTTTCCTTGGCTCTTGAGGTCCTCTCTCGCCTTCTTCAAACCAAAACCGATCAGCTCCTTATCTCCCCCATCCCTAAATGCAAATCCATGAATCTCACTCACCTTGCTTTTGCGGATGATCTCATGATCTTCGCTAAAGCTGACCATTCCTCCATTTCCTCCATTCTTGATGCTCTCTCCGCTTTCGAGGCCCTCTCCGGCCTCCGGGTAAATTTGGACAAAATCCTCCCTGTTTCTTGCTGGAGTCTCTAATTTCATCCGTTCCTCCCTTCTCCTCCTCGATGGCTTTCGGCAGGGATCCTTCCCTGTCTCTTACCTTGGCCTCCCCCTTATCCTTGGCCGCCTCACTCGTCATCACTGTTCGACCATATTAGGAAAAAGCTTCAACTCTGGAAAGGTAAGCTCCTCTCCTTTGTTGGTTGAGTTGTGCTAATCCGTTCTGTCCTTTAGTCCTCTAACTCTACTGGTGTGGAATCTTTTCCATTCCTAAAGCCACATCAGGGCCATGGAGTCCCTTTGTTGTGCCTTCCTCTAGAAAGGTCAAGAATCCACCAGGTTTCTCCATCCCATCAGCTGATCCTCTGTCTGGCGTCCCAAATCTGAAGGGGGCTTGGGCATTAGGCATATCTCCGATATCAACCTTGCCTGCCTCCTAAAACTCATCTAAAAATTTGCCTCCAGGCCTAATTCCATTTGGTTTCTTGGGTGTACTCTCACTTGCTAAAGTCTGATTCCATCTGGACTATCTCCATCCCCTCCAATCTGTCCTGGGTCTCGAGAAAGCTCCTTCTCCTTTGTCCCCAGGCTCTCCCTGCCATTTCAACCCAAATTTCCTCTGGATCCTCTACCTCCTTTTGGCTTGCCCTTGGCATCCGTCGAGCATTCTTTTTTCCCTCCCTTGCCCCCACGCTGTCTATGATACCCGCATTCCCAAACTCACCCCTCTCTCTTCCTTTATCACCAATGGATCCTGGTCCCCCCCCCTTCACCCTAGACTCACACTTGTGTGGAACTCTCTCCCCTCCTCTTAATGTTGGCACCGTGACTGCACCATTTGGTTGCCTTCCTCCACCAAGCTATTCACTACCTTCTCGGCCTGAAACCTCCTTAGACTCCCCTCTCCCGTATCCCTTGGGCCCCCTAGTTTGGTTTAAAGGTCACATTCCCCATCACTCCCTTATCCTTTGGAGAGCCCTTAACCTAGGCCTTCCTACCCAAGCATTCCTCATTAGCCATCACATCCCTGCTAACCCTAACTGCAACCTTTGTTGGAACTGTCCTAAAGACTTTGAGCACCTTTTCTTCCTTTGCCCCTTCTCCCGTTCCCTTTGGGAGAAAGCCCTTGCTTCCATTTGGCCTAGGTCGAGGCGCTCTTACGACTTTGCTCGAGATTGGGCCTGGTGCTTACTAGTTTTATCTGGCTCCTCTCTTTGCGACCAAGTTGGTAAGTTAGTTTTTGGTACGATTATTCACCACCTCTTGTGGGAGCGAAATTTGAGGCGCTGGTCCACTAAATCTCGATCCCTTTATATGATTTGGAAGGCTATCTGTTTTGAGGTTTCTTCGAGACTTCTTTTTTATTCCCCACCCCCCGGTGTCTGACTCTCCCAGGAATAGGCTAATTGTTGGTGCCTGGAGTCTCACCTCTTCCTTTAGGCCTCCCCCCCCCCCGGTGAGAGGCTTGTTCTCCCCTCCCCCGCTTGCCCTTTGTGCTCTTGGCGTTTTTGTCTTCAATATATTTCATTATCCATCCAAAAAAAAACTCTCGATGCAAAAACAATCAAGCATAAATCACATGCAAAATCCATTGGCAGGCATACATTGATAAACTGACACCTAACCAAAAAATAAGCCTCCGCCACCTAAAAACCTACACAACTAGATAGTGTCACCAAAACATCCTTCAGCCACCTGGCCAACTAGGGCATCCTTGACTACAATGTATATAAACATGAAATAGACGAACTTGACAGATGTTGGATATATACCCCTTCATGTCACAATATATCGAGTACTGTGCCACATGTGCAAGAATATCCACAAGTCTAGCATTGACATTTCCTATTAAGCTACAATATTATGTAACACAACTTTGCATCTATTAACTCACCAGGTGTGGTACTTAACCCATGCATCACTCCTAAAAATAGAAATAGATTGCTCCAACTACACCCACCAGCGTAATGAAGGAAAAATTAAACATAAGCATGCCCCCCCCACCATCCAAAATCAACAAAGCAAATGACGCCTTCACCACTAAAAGGGATACAAACACCATGACTATAGATTGACGAAGCGTCCTTTTCAGGATTCACATGCACACAGTACTAGGAAAATTTTCAGTCCCACCGCTTGAGTTACCCCTTAATATTTATGGCACCCTAAGTTATCCAATTTGTTTGATAGACACCTATTACTAATACCATTAATCTTAGTTGCTATTTATTTGTTTCCAATATTATCCCTAAATCCTTAGTTTAAAACTACCCATGAACCATATATCCCAAACTTTGTGAGGATTTACGATTGGGAGAGGAAGAAGTTGTAGACAGAAAAGGAAGATGAAGAAACGAGTCGAGCATAAGGTTTTTCGTTTAAGGTTATTTGTCTTCTTGAAAAGTTTAACTTTGTGAGCATAAGGCATTTAACTGTGACTTCCTAATGGTAAGGGGTGTCATTGACATATTTTAACCCTATAGGGGGTCTAATTGATAAATTGAATAACAAGGGGGGGGGGGGGGGGCATTGCAAATTTCCCCATAACAATATGTACCTTAATATATCAATTGCAATCAAAAGATGTCATGCACCTTTGATTGGCTTCAACTCACAACAACAAGGGAGACGCTGAGGATACCCTACCCAAGTATTATAAGAATCCATATAAATCATCGACTCATGTGACCAACAAGATAAAATTCCAAGAACTATCAATCCACAAGTGCATGGAATAAATTTTGACTGAAATATCTGCATTTTTGAAAATCAAACCAAAACTTGACAAATTCTGTTTTTGTACACTGTTTCGACTTAAACATTATGAAATTTCAACCGAAGCAGAGTTAGAAGCTTTAATAGGGCTACCAAATGCCCCAAGGAGAAGACATAACACAAAGAGAGCGAGCACTCAAGTAGTCGGAGCAGTCCTTATGTGGTGCAACCGTGCAAGCAGTAGGAGGAGCACAAATATTAAGCGAAGTGGAGTCATTGTGAAGACTAATGTAGAGGTCCCTAACCTTTATGGAAGTAGAGACCTCCCTTAGTCAATATATGGGTCTTAAACTGGTTAGTCATGATGGACCACCTTATAAAATCCTCTATCTCTGCCCTACTTTCACAGCTTAGGTTTCGATCTATAGTTGCTGATTTCTCTTGTATTTGATGATTCCTACCTCATTTTCACCCCATTTCCACAACTCATTTGCCTTCAAACACCTCCTTTGCTCCTTTGCCTTCAAACACCTCTTAAGCCACATTAGTTATTCACAGGCCAAGCCCAAACTACAAAGGAAACTCCAAGGCCCAAAGTGATATAAGGCCTCTACAGGCCCCAAACTCCAAGCGGGACCCTGTGTTTATCAGCAACAGAATGTGAAACATGAGCCATACCCAACAGTTCCTAACTTCCCCTTTTTTATTTTTGTTTTGTTCATGCCTTAAATGAGCCATTATTTGATCTAGTTGGTCATTGTACTTTGTTGACTCGTTGTATATGTAAGTTCTAACCATGCTATCAAACAGATGATGATTTTGTGCTTGAATG
Source organism: Hakea prostrata (assembly GCF_041222555.1). Lineage (NCBI taxonomy): Eukaryota > Viridiplantae > Streptophyta > Magnoliopsida > Proteales > Proteaceae > Hakea > Hakea prostrata. The sequence continues at coordinate 7,835,044 of NC_142602.1, read as the reverse complement.
CAATATAATCTGTACTTCTCGGAACTAGTCATTTGTTACCATACTTGAATGGTAACTTTTCCGCGGGTTTTTTTTTGGGGCAAAAACCATTCCATTGGGTTTGTTCTGCTTTAAATAGGTAGTAGGCAAGAAATTAGATCAACTAGAGGCCATATAAGCCCCAAGACCTAGGGTCAAAACCTTGCTCGAAAAGTACTAGGTTTTCGAGATATCGGTTTTTGGCTAGGTCGAAATCGGCCTCGAAGTCGAAACCTCAATCCTTGCATAGATGTGAAACAACAGATTTCCAAATCAAGCTTTCTGCAACAAAAAAGACAAAGGTAGAACCCTTAATCTTTGTTCACCATCACCATCCCCGGACAGACAAAAATGAGCAAAAAATTCAATCATGATCCATGTAACAGCCTCCACTCAGTGTACAGCCAACAAGTTCAGTAATGGTTTGGTAGTTTACCTTCATGTTTTCAGTGAAAAATTTAATGAGAAACAAAAAGAAAAAGAAAGACAAATTCATTATAAGTTAAAGAAACAGCTGACAAAATCCTGTAAGTAGACTAAATAAGATTGTTTTTTTATCCCTCTACAGAGTGATGTGGAACAATTTACATGTACACATCATATAGAACAAGCAAGCCATAGATCAGCCCGTATACAAGCAAACGACACAAGAATAGCGGCAATATATGCAGCTTAGCAGAATGTCAGATACATTCGCAGCTTTCACAAGAAACAGAATAGATAAAAAATAATGGTCAAAGGAATTATCTGATGGATATAATCCTGCAGCAATCTCCAAGTTTTGTTAGCTTTGATTTGTGGAACAATATTGAAATTCACTAATTATATATGGTAATCAGAGAGGGAAAACATAGAAAACAAATTCACAAACAGTGAGCATCTTTTAAAGCACTCTTAGCAAACCATATTTAGGCCTGTCAAAGGTAAACCCCTTGAGTGTGACAAAAAGAATAGTACATATCACATCAAAAGCAACAGTAAGTGAGCCAAAGAATGAAATTTTATGCTGCAACCTGGAAATGTGACAACAATATAAAGAAAAAGACAGGAAAACATAAATAAATCATGGCAGAAGCAACCAAAATAATTGACAAGAGGTAAAATGATTCCTACTCACCATCCAATGCACGGATTGCATCCAGAGCATCTCTGCGATCATCGAACTCAACAAATGCATAACCTGGTGGCTTTCGAGCAACCCAGACACTGCAGATGCATGCTCCAAACTTAATGACCAGCCACCAAAAAAAAAACTTCAACTGGAACATGGAAGCATATAGGCAAAGAGTTGGGGAGCAACAAGTTAGAAGGGCATTCCCAGGGCATGACTCCTGCCACAGTGAGATCTGGGGAGGGTCATAATCTACACAGCCTTACCCCTGCTGTCGCAGAGAGGCTGTTTCCGTACTCGAATCCATGACCAATTTGGTCAAAATGCAGCAACATTACCGTTGCACAAGGCTTTATATCATAATCTTATTAAGCCAAAATCCAGCTCTCATCAAATATAAACTAAAACATTATGAAATTAGGTTTCTCTTAATAATTCATGTAAAAATAGCATAAACTTCTACTACCATTGAAAGAACTGTTGTTCAATCAAGATGTAGCTAGGAAAATGACCATCCTCTGTTCTTCTCTATGTATTAGTGCATAATTAAAAATAAAAACAGAAACCTAGCAGGAAACAATAACAAGTCAAAGCAACTAAAGAATTTTTTCCTGAAGTGGGTGGGGGGTATTGATGGCCAATTTTTTCTATTCTCATCTTCCTTTCCAGATGGGTTTAGAGCAACCGGCTCCACTCTACTGTTGCTAAGAATTTCTTTATCTTCTTCTTCTTCCCTTCTCTTCTCCCATTCTCCTCTGTTTTTTCTAACAGAAACTGAAGCATTTTCCACCCATGATTGGCAAGCATATTTGGGTCTATTTCCAAATCGGCAACAGATCTCCATCTTCATTCTAAATCAGTAATCAGATTGAATGATTTCCAAATATCCAGTAAATTTTCCAATACAAATTTGGAAACTATTCGTAATTTTCCGTCAGATATCAAACTGGCGATGGATAAAGTGTTTGTTAAATGGATTCGGATATAGACACTGGTATGTTCAATCTAAATCCGATCCGTTTACAGGTCTAGTCCCACCCAAAGACATTCTGTTTAAAAACAAATGAAACAAAGGTGCACCAAGTACCAATGGAAGTATTAACAAACGTAAAGCCAGGCTACAATTATATATGATACAAGTAAGGACATTTACATCAATAGCAGGATGAGTATTTCGACTTTGCCATGTTACTTTAGTCTTGAATTTGTACACCTGTCTTTCACATACATTTTGTTGAGGTTCCGGGTCCTACAGTCAAAACCAATGTGGGACATCTCACCATATGCGTCTGTAAATTTAAGTTCAATGGATCTCAACTCTGCATAGAGTTGATAATTAGCTCTAAGCAGATGTTTCCTGCCATGAGGCAGGCCAGATACAGCTAAAATTATGTGCGCAATACCCCAGGTTTCCAGTCATGTCTCCAGTTCAGGCCAATGGGGTTGGCAATGGGGTAAAAAAATGCTTTAAGAGAAGAATGTGCATTACCAATACATGGAAACCTGAAAAGTACAAGGATGCATGCACAGACATGGGTGATATACAATTGAATCACGGTTTGAATTTTGGCATATGGCCAACCCCGGATATTTTCTAACTATACCCATATCAACCATTCCACAGGTAGCAAAGCTATTGCCTTTATTTTTTGAAAGTCCCTTTCTACTTAAAGCAGATGAAAATTTCTTATACGGTTTCCTTTCTCTAGTGGTTGGGGAGCAATCAGACCTACACCTATAAAAGGGACCGTGATCCACACACAAACATACAGAAATTTAAGATAGTTAATCATACACAAATTCCTCAACGCATGTATCATCTTTTACCTCGTTAATTAGATTTATCTACATCAGGGGTTTCACTACTTACCCAGTGTTCCTCCACAAAGTATAAGCAAATGTTTTCTAACTAGGAGATGATAAAATAATTAAACAATCAACCAAACCATCTTCTGCGACAAGGCGTGCCGCTATCAGCAAAGACAATAAGTAAAAACAAACGCTTCACCTCCGAAGAACACCGTATGCTCGAAATTGATCTTCAAGCTCTCTCTCAGTAACTCGCGGATCCAAGTTCCCGACGTATACTCGAGACATTATCGTAGAGCAATTACAACCTACAGATCAAACAATGGCAAGATACTTCAATAGGATAAAACGAAAAAGGCTGCTTTCTCACACACACGAGATGTGCGACTGCGAACAAATATACAATTATATAAAGACAATGGCTTTCCATAAAGCTACCCTGTAAAGAGCAAGATTCAGGAACGGTGCCTCCGTAAAACCCTAAAGAGTCCAAGAAAAGATGGACAGTTAGAATGGAGGCTCAGGTCCTCAGGTTTGGAAGCAAATCCAACAAGCACTCGCGCAGAGCTCTTAAACCCTAAAAGTAACGAAGACCATTCCACTCGACAACGACAAACCACAAGCATTTACGACGATGATGGTTAACCGAGTGCGTAGCGCACGCGATCTGCCTGAATAAGGGTTGGTCAGGAACGGTCGGACCCGTATTTTGACTGAATCAGAATCGACACTGATTCTTCTACGTGATTCGGATCAGTTTTGACCGAACCAATCTCTCTTTTTTTCTTGAGTTTCTTTCTTCTTCCTTTTTACGGGTTGGTATGGCTAAAGCCCTGGGGTGCACACTGCACTGTTCTAAATTATAGATTGCACGTTCTCAAATTTATAAATCACATACTCTTAACACTCCATTCAAGATTCTGTCAATGTGTGAGAGTTTGGCGAATTTTGTCGATTTCACCCTTTGGAGAAGTTGTCGAAATTTCAGCCAAATTTTGCCCCCCATGTTGAGGATATTTATGTCATTTTGGGCTCAAATTTGGTATATAACCTAATTTTATAGCAATAAAGATACTGGGATTGTTAGTTTGGCCTGAAAGGTTGAAACATCACCTAAATTGGTGTTCTTTATTGGCACATACTCGACTACGTATAGGCAAAGCTATAACTTACTTATCTGTATGAAATCTTGTTTGATCGTCATAAGCAATGCTATACCCATCAAAATTTGTTGAGTATGGTTCATGCTTCACATTCTATTGCCAGTGGAGTCTATAGAGATCCTACGTCACTTGAGCTTTAGCCTGTGAATGGCGGGATCTTGTAGCATAACATTTGGAATGAGTTATTTGAGAGGAATATAATGAAAACAATTAATGCTAAATGTAGCTTCATGTTAAGGTGAACCGTGGTAAAATATGTGTCTCTTTTCTTCCAATTTCTGTTAAATTGTATGCAATTGATAGCTCTAAACTTAATAAGAATTAAGCAAGATCTATCGGCATATGTCAAAGATCGAAGGAAAATATGATAAGATTGCAATAAGTTGGAGCGATAAAATACACAAAAATACAGTTGATAATTCATATGAATTTTGACTTGATCAACGAATTTATCAATAATTTGGCGAAATATCGCCGATCTTTTGAATCTTTTGTTCTCGATGCTAATAAAGTTTTGATATTCAGCAAATCGGATTTTTTTTGGCGAATTCCACCAAAAATTCGCCGAAATGTCCTTATATGGATTATGTTAAGTCACGAGTAAAATGACTATATTACCCTCATTATAATATGCTGACCAATCTACCCCCATTTAAATCCTCTTGTACCCAATCCTTAGGTGGGTGACCCATATTTTACTACACCTCACTAAAAACTGTCCACTGTCGTCATCGGAAACCACCCCAACCCCTCCCCCAACAAACGACCATCGCCCTCACCTTCCCCTGCTAAAGTCTTAAATCTCTAATTAGTTTTTTCCAAATCCATCCATAATATCCTTATACACATTCTACCAAAAACCCTGAATCCCTAGTCAATACTACAAGACCTGGAGTGTCTCTTTGATATGCAAAGGGGGGAGAAAGAGAGAGAGGAGGGAGTGAATGATGGGTTTTATGAATTGTGCGAGCTATTCAAAGTGTGGCCTCAAAAAAGAGTTCGGGGGAGCACCAACGGCTAGTGACCACAAATTACTAGGGTCCCTACTAGGGTGATGGGATTTTTTAAAAATACTTTATTATTTTTGACCCATGGGCTCCCACATAGTTTGTGGTTGTAACGTAGTTAAGAGAGATGATCCACACTCCTCAAAAACTCACATTACACAACATATAGCTTAAAGTCCCTTTCCAACTTGACAAACATTGGTATTCGACGTAATACGGCTGCTTTTAAGAACTCGGTGAAAGACGAGGAGAGAAACAACTACAGCTCTTTTGAATCACCTTATTGGTTAGCAATTTTGAAAATCAATCAACAACTTCGAAGACGTTGGAATTTTCACGGACAAAAAGGTTGCCATTTGAAGGTCCCAGAGGAGATTTTTTTGACCACAAATTGTTCTTTCTTTGCAAGGAGAGAGAACTAATTGGCACAATCGCTCATCCTCCTTCGATCCATTTTCTTTTCTATTTTTCTCACCATGATAGTCTATAACCCCCTCTCGATTGCAATATTTGGATGCGTTAACCCTTCCACAAAACAGGGTGATATGTGACAAGGGGAAGGTGGGGGTGGTCAAGTAGGGGAAAGAGTTGGGGTGATTTCTGCAACAACAGTGGGCAATTTTCAGTGAGGTGTAGTGACGTGTAGATAGAAGTTATTATTTCATTCACATAAGGATTGGGTATGAGAGGGTTTAAATGGGGTAGACTGGTCATTATAATATAATGAGGTAATATACTAATATTGTCATTTTACTTATGAATTAACAGAATATTGAATGAAATGCTAAGAGTGTGTATCTTGTAATTTTGAGAGTGTGTAGACGCTAAAGTACCTAGAGTTTAAGCTCTACTAAAGCCTGCAACTTGTAAAAAACTCTTTTATCTTTTTTTTCCTTGGGCATGTTTTTTTGGTCAATCTTAAAGACTGAAATTCTACTAAAGCCCAAAACGTTATGTGAGGATTCCAATCGGGCCAAAAGGTGGGCTTGGGTTCATGGGCCAAATTGACAGCCCAAGATCTGTGCTTTTGTAATAAACTCATTACCTCGGAGAATGCAATCTACCAATGAGACACCAACAAACTTTCCACCCAACGGTCTACAAACTGGACACTGGAGGGTGGAGACCCAGAACCGAACCATCAACGCCCTGTGGGACCCACTACAAGCTACTGCCTACTGGTCATAGCAAACACAAATAAGGGTTCGTTAAATCCAGAACCCATTTTGTACTGTTCTGTTATTTTGTTTCTGCCAATTTATTGGTGAGACTTTGCGACTTGAGAGCTCAAATTTCCAACCATGGCGGAAACAGGAAAACCATGGTTATTGCCTTACTGGTTCTACAGTTACCAAGAAGTGTTTCTGCCGCTTCGCATTTGACTGTAAATCTGAAAAATTCTGAGACTCTAGTTGTTTCCAAATTCTAACCTACGAAAGATAGCGTAGCTGGAGGCACCGTTTAGTTGATTTGCTTTCATAAGACGATTTCTGCAATTTGCATCTGAGGGGTTTGTAAATAATCCATCAGAAAAGTTTCAAAGGTTTTGCTTTCCCTTCTTTCATATTTTTATGTATTTTTTTTGGAGGGCGGGAGGTATTTGTTTTTGAAGTAGATAAAACGATCAAAGGAGATTTTTGCGAGGGCGTATCTCTGTAGTTGAAGGGCTGTCGATGTAGGATTTTGTACAGAATGTATGTTTATTGTTCGTCTTGTTCTTTTTGGTACTGCAGAGTAGAAAATGGACCACGGAGGAATTGAAGAGAGTGTTCGACTGGTTAGTTCGGATTCCAGATGGGTCGACGGAAGCGAAGCAGATTCAGAGTCTCCCATGATACCCTCTTTCGATGAAGACGAGTTTAGGGAAGATTACGGGACTCTCAGAAGGAGGCTTGTGAAGAAACCAAAGAGAGTTGATTCCTTTGACGTTGAAGCCATGTCTGTATCTGATTCCCATAAACACCATTCGAAGGTAGGTAGTTCTAATGTTCAAGTCCGTATTTCTATATCATTGCCTGGGTTTTTGGTAGCTTATGTTGTATTTCTTTGAACTTGACTTTGGCTGTAGTACACATGCTGAGAAACCATACAACTAAGTACCAAATACATTTCTCTCTGCCCGTGCCCCCTTTTATTTCGCTTACTCTATTCTTTAGTTTGGCCTTTCACCCCTTCATTTCCTTTCTCTTGGGACTGCCAAAGGCGTTTTGCAGACGTCTGGACGTTTAGTCACTGCCTTTTGGGAGCTGGGATATTTTGTATCTCTTGTCTCATGGATGTTAGAAGGAGTTGCTGAAGAACACATGCGGTTGGAAGTCAAGTGAAGCTGTTTGAGTCAAGCGAAATAGTTTGTCCGCAATTGCAAGGGTCTGTATGTTACACCATATGGTATACCCTAAGCAGTATGTCATATGTACTGGTTGCGTAAAACTGAAAAAAACCGTTGGTTTGAGTCTTACTGACACGGCATATTTTGGTGGAGAAATCTGTTGGAAGACGGCACAGTCAATCAGTAGCAGCATGAGTCAGTGAAAACTTATTCCCTCATAAAGAACTAAATGGGAACATTCTTCATTTTTGTCTTATGCCAGTCTTTTGAATCACTCATCTTGTCTGGGTATGCTATGATTGAGATCTTATTTTTGTACAGTATAGTCCAATTCAATTTTTAAATACTAATGAGTTATACTGATGAATTCCAAAATACTTGCTGATAGTTGAATGAAAAAGAAATCTAAAATGTGATTTTTCTGAGAGAACCCGTGAATTAATAGTTTGCCATCAATTGGCAACTTGGCATCCAATGACCTGTCCCATTGTGGCTGCAGTAGCATGTCTTTTTATCTACTCAATGTATTCTCAAAAAGGAACATAGGTCTTCAGGGGACAGTTGACGCCTCAAGCAAATATGAAACACAGTAGTTAGCTGCCTTAAAGTATGATTACAGAGGGCTCTTCTGCTATAGCCTAGAAAAACAAATATGCACACTCACATCTAATACCTAAAGTTTCTAGTTTTCTTTGCTTCCCATTTCAGGAACAATGAATGAAGTTGCTTCAAAATGGTAACTAGACAGAAACCCAAGAGCATTGAAGTCCCTACTACGGTATTTTGTTAATTAAGACTGAAGAATTGAAAACAAAACTGAGTTCTGATTTTAATCAAGCAATCAAACCAAAACCAAATTAGATGAATTTAACTGGACAGATGAATGGATAGGCTAAGCTTAACTAGGGACACCCTAGTAGGCTAGTAAAGGGAGATATGCTCCGATTTGAGGGACCCAAAAAGCTAGGCACAGGTCTAAAATGATCATAGGGATGTTCTAAAGGACATGCGTAGTTTAGGTCTTATCCAAAGTACGACCTTGGAGAGAACATATTCAATGCCAAGGATCCATGTAGCAGATCCCATTTAGCTGAAAATTGACTCTCCTGACTTGTTGAGCTGTGCCTCTTCCTCTTACATTTATTTTTCATCTCATTTCGCATTCCCCTTTCCACGTTTATTTTCCCCCCCTCCTTTTTTCTTTTAGACATTCCCTATACCTTTGTTTCATTTGGATCCGTGTAGCCAACTCCATCTAGTTGATTTAAGGTTGAGTTGGTTGTTGTTGTTGAGGCTTTATTGCTGGAATTATGATACTGCATGTCCTTGTTGAACTTGCAGCTAAAAGTTGAACCAGAAAGACAATAGAAAAGAAGTGAGGAGTTACTGTAATGGCTAGGGAGACTTTGATGTCTCTCCTCCCCATGTCACTTTTCATGCATAAAACACAAATTACAATAGCCCTTTACATTCAAATATGCATGTCCATATCCCTATTGCACACTGTTTCCCATTATACCTGTACAATAAAATTTCCTACAGTACCCACCCCCTCAAGCAGGGGAGTTGATGTACATGCCAGCTTGCTGAAGAGGGTATGCCACTGTGGAGCATTGAATGTCTTCGTTAACATATCCGCTAATTGATCTCCTCTTCATGAAGAGGGTGCAAATGCCTATGGATTCAATTTTCTCCTTTATGAAATGACAATCAACCTCAATATGTTCTTTGCGAATTTTGTTGCACAGTATTAAGGATAATATTGATGGCAACATTGTTATCATGAGGTAGTCTCATGGAGCTATTAATTTCCAATCCCGACTCTAGAACTAATTTCTTCAACCAAAGAAGTGATGATTTGGACTTCCAATGTACAACCAGGGGGATTTTTTTTTGTAAAGCTTTTGCTAGGCCCTCTTGACAAGTTTGCTATTTGTCTACCTTTTATATGGTGTATATTGGTCAAGCATTTCATCTTAAGGGCAAAGTTCTATTTGTCATTCGTCTATTCTCTCTTGATTTACGGGTAACCAGCTATTGTTAATGGGTATACTCAAAATTGTGTCTATTCTCCTTTATTGGTTTTAAAATGCTATATGTTCCTTTGTGCAACCGTGTAACTTGGACGTAGCAGTGGTGATCCTAGAATGTACTTATTAATATCTAACTAATTATGTACTGAAGAACATTCAATTCAGAGAGAAACTGTCCCAAGTACTTCAGCGGCCTACACAGTGGTCTCCCAGACATATCACAATTAATGATGTCCATGCTTCTTTCTTTTGATGTATCACATAAAGTTGAGTTGGGACACTTCTACCACCCTTACTGCAATTTTAACTTCATCTTCAGGATCTTTCCACTTGGGGACTTCTTGCATTGGCATTCAAAACACTTGGTGTAGTGTATGGTGACCTTGGTACAAGTCCCTTGTATGTCTTTGCTGATGTTTTCAGCAAGGCACCTATACAATCAGATGTTGATATCTTGGGAGCTTTATCACTAGTGATCTACACAATTTCTCTGGTCCCTTTAGCAAAGTACACTTTTATTGTGCTCAAAGCTAATGATAATGGAGAAGGTAAAAGTTTGGGAACTTCGAAAAAATCTTTAAATAGTTTATATGGTCACATTATTCAATTCAAAGATATTCCAGGCATTTATCTGTTGGATCAATTTTTGTTGACTAATGGTTCCCCCACCCCCAGGAGGCACCTTTGCACTGTATTCATTAATTTGCAGGTATGCAAAAGTTAATCTATTGCCGAATCAGCAGCCAGCTGACGAACGGATCTCTAGTTTTAAGCTCAAACTGCCCACTCCTGAGTTAGAGAGGGCGTTAAAAATAAAAGAGTATTTGGAAAGGAGATCCCCGATGAAAACCCTTCTATTGCTTTTGGTTTTGATGGGGACGTCTATGGTAATTGGGGACGGTATTCTTACACCAGCAATGTCAGGTACACCAGTACTTCCTTATCCTTTTTTTTTCCTCTTGCTGGAAGAGAAGTTTTGGCTTTTTTTTTTTTTGGGGGGGGGGGTGATTAAGTGCGTCAGACGTGGTTCTTGGCTGTGGCTTGGGGCTGTGGCCAACATGATGTTAAAATTTGCTCTTAGTTCTCCTTTGTTGCTAGTGTTCTTGTCTGATTTAGTTAGATGGTATCAAGTTCTTCTCTTGCATCAGAGTCAAGCTTCTGGAGGAATATCAACAGGTTTAGAGGCAAGCAAACTTGTTTCGGATAAAAGCTCCAACACATACTTTCTTTGTGACAGATTGCTACCTTTCTTGCTGCATCAATTCCAAGGAAATACCAAAGAGGACCTAAGTCCATGTTTGGTCCAGCATTTTGTAAGGGTTGTTCTAAGCTGTTAATGGGTTATTTGTATGCTTCTCAATTTGAGCAAGGGTGTTAACATTAGCTCTTCCTTTCTGTCTGCCTCCCCACTTGGTTCTCTTCTGTTTCCATTTTGTTGTTTGATTTTGTTAGACATGGCAAGCACGATTTCTTTTTGCTTACTTGTGCATGAAGCTAACTTCACCAAGAATGCAAAGAAGATGGTTATAGTGCTCTCTCACTTTCTCTTGAATGCAAGGAAGATGGTTATAGTGCTCTCTCACTTTCTCTTCTCCTGGGGATTACATAACATTCTGTAGCTAGCTTCACCAAGAACATAAGGATGAGGGTTATAATGTTCTCTCACACACCACTCAAACTCTCTCTCTCTCTCTGTTTCTTTTTCCCTTGGGCTTTGCGAATCTATCCTAGAAGAAGAAAATTTTGGCTACTATGATGCCCACTTTTATAGAAAACTAAATGCTTATTTTCTTCAAAAGTAAATGTTTACAATGGATGAATCATAAGCCACAACAAAATCTGAATCTGAAGCCCTCTCCTCTCATTTTTCTTCTCAAGACCATTTCTTCAATGTACACTTTCATAGTCTCTACGATCTCTCCCAACTTGTCCATTCATATTACCCCCTGTAATAATTTTCTCTCCTTGACTAAGGCTTCCCGTTGATTTATCCATGTGTTACCAAAATTTTAGCTCAGTACTTTCATCCAATCTTACTTGGGATCTGTGAGGGCTAATTATTATTGACCTCCTTCTCCAACACAAGCTTGATGGATATCAATAACTAGAAGTTCTGTTATTAGTAATGAGAAAGTTGTTGATGAGGAAAAGCAAAGGATACCAAGATTTGTGTGGTAACCTTCCTTTTTTTTTGATAGATATAACATTTAAATAAAAAACAAGAACATTCCTTATCCCAACTAAATGGGGTTGGCTATGTCGATCCTGCTCTCCGATTGGTTTTGTTCGATGTCATACAAGATAAGATACCTAAGCTGTGTATTTGTCTCCTTCCTCCTTCGTATGGTGTTACTTTAGGCTTGCATTCTACTCTTTTAGTTCCTTCAGTTTGAACAAAAACCACTCCTTCGAATTGGAGTTCCCCAAGGCCTTAGCTGAAAATGGTCATGCCACCTCAAACGACTCTTTCATAGCTTATCATGTATGGGCACCACTCCGCCACTCAGCTCTAATGTGATCATTTGTTACTTATCCTTCTTGGTTTTGCCATGCATCCATCACACTACCCTTATATCTGCCACATTTAATTTATCTATATGGTGCTTGATGATTACTCAATATTCTGCACCATACATCAGGGCAAGTCTTATGACAATCCTATAAAGTTTTCCCATTATCTTAAAGGAATATGCCAATTACATGGTACTCTTGGTGCACCTTTCTACATCATTCATCATATTTTAATTTTTTGAGAGATATCAGCCTCTGTAACTCCACATTTATTTACGACAGAGCCCACATATCTAAGATACGTGGAGGTATCTTCTTAATCATCAATGTTGTCCACCTCCTTTACCATCATAGTGTGGCTAAAGTCAGACACCATAGACTTCATCTTTGTGAAATGCATCTTTAAACCTTCTGATTCCAGGGTTTATCTCCACAACTCCTACTTGGCTTTAATTATGTTGGAGTATTAGGACCTTGTAATCAGGCCTGAAGAAATAGGAAATAGGAAACTAGGGGAAAAAAAGGTCGTGGGAGTCTATAATTAGAATCACATTCTCTAATCATGTATTCTGACCAATACAAGTTAAAAAAACATCCTTCTCCCCCTCAAACTGGAACATATATGTACATTCATTCTATTGAATAGTTTTTAATGACAAAGGGTTAACTCTTTCCATGCATTTGTTTTTCTGCTGGAAGTTTTCTCTCTCTTGTTTGCCTGGATCTCACTGTTATGTATTGTTATGTGTATTCTGTCTATGCAGTAATGTCTGCAGTGAGTGGACTACAGGGTGAAATTTCGGGATTTGGTTCAAGTGAGTACATTTGTAATTTCTTGTAGAATGTAACTGTAATGTTTACACCAAGCAATCCTCTTATCAAGGCATCACTATGGAAGATGGGAGTTTGCTGCAACTTACCATAAGTGTCAACTATGCCAACTATTCAAGACAGTTATTATGAAACAGTCATATGGTGTTATGGATATTCCAGCAATAGTTGATGCCCCCATACTATCTGACGAATCAGTTTCCTTGTATGATTTATAAAATACTTGCTTCATTTTGGTATGGAGGTATACAAAATGATTAGGATTATGCAACTGATGTTAATTTTTCTGGAAATGCCACAGTAATGTGTAGCTATGTAGAAACCAGCGCTCTTAGTGGTGAGCGCTGGTTTGGAACTTTTATTCATTGATTTGAGTTGTGTTAATTGCAGATGCTGTGGTTATCCTCTCAATTGTGTTGCTCGTAGGATTGTTTAGCATCCAGAGATTTGGGACTAGTAAAGTGGGTTTTATGTTTTCTCCAGTACTGGCTCTGTGGTTCTTTTCCATTGGTTCTATTGGGCTTTACAACATAGTGAAGTATGATACTACAGTTCTAAAGGCATTTAATCCAGCTTACATCTATTATTTTTTCAAGAGGAATGGTTGGAAGGCTTACTCAGCACTTGGTGGTTGCGTCTTGTGCATTACAGGTGTGTTACCATGAGAAATCTTGTTAGCATTAAATTCGCTCATTCCCCTGCTGTTTATTTGATATCGTGGCTTGGAGTTTTATTATTACTTCTCTGTTCTATGTATTTTTCATTTCTCAGCTCCCCTTTTTAAGTGGGTAACTGAAGTATGATATTACAGTTCTAAAGGCATTTATTATGCCTGTTGATAGAGGTTTTAGAAATGGCAAAATGATTAAAATCAAATTTTAATATTCAAAATAACATCAATGAATATCTACACCTAGCTCATAGTTCTGTTATAACCTCTTTTGGTTGTTAGAGTACATGAAAAGGTGTGACTGGAGTTTTGTGTGATCACACATTCCTTTGTAGCTTAAAGGAAAGTTCAATAGGACTGTTGTATAACCTTCTACGTTGTATCAGGTGTAATGTTGGGCAGTGAAGAAGTGTCATATTGCAAAACAATTTGCTTTAGAGATGAGGATGGATGTGCAGCAAAACCTAGAAAGTTAGAGATAACATATCATAGTGATGCAGAATTGAAGACATATTTAAGAAAGAAGAAGCCCCTTGGGTCAGGCCCATGAAAGGTCTAAAGTTATCACCCAAATCAGCCCATGACTTTCATGAACTAAGGCTGTTTGAGTGGGTTAAAATTAGCCTACATATTCATGTCTAGACCTAAGCCGAAGTCTAGTTCTTGAAAATTCAATAAAAGGGGCTGTATTTTGAAAATAAAAGAACTCATTGTCAAAGGAGTTTTCCTTATAAGAGTTAGGTAGTAGTTGAGTTATTAATAGGTAGGTGGTGTTAGTTAGTGGTTGGATGTTGCCATTAATGTTTATGTCTATTTAGAATGCTATATAAAGAGACTTATGTAAGAGGTGAAGACAACTCATCTATTGAAAACAATTTGCTTTGTTAGCATTCCTTCTCTATGGAGACTCCTTGTGTTTGATCAAGGTAAGTTGGTGTTCGATCCAATCGATCCACCTTGCGGTGTGAAGCCCGGGTGTTACATTGTTATTCTCAATTCCCTCATATTGTCCTTTTAATTTCTTCATCATAGTTCTGCCCCTGTTTTGAAGATCTATTCAGCTTATATTGTTATGTTATTATCCTTATAATACCACTGTAGTTTCAGCCCTCTTTTACATTTAACTTCTGTTTCATCTTAAGTTTATCAAATCTGAACTTTATTCCCTGTGAAAGGTCCTATTTGGCTACTGTTTTGATCAATAAAATACAGTACTACATTATTTGGTATCAGAGCCATGACAGAGAGTGAAACTTATGGATTGGATCCTGACCTTATGGCAGTAATGATGGGGATGTTGCAACAATTGAGCAACCAAATCACTGCAAGCCACAAGCAAGTGGAAGAGAGGTTGTCAGCAATGGAGGCTAGAGTTGTTGCCTCTGCTCATGCTCCACTTGGTGAAGAATCCCAGCCAACTCACTTTATAGCCAACTTTCCTACCCGGATGAATACAGGGAGAGGCCCCCAAAGGATTCCAGTTGTGCTACCACCCCTCGAAGAGCACACACAGAGTTTTTTCATTGGAGAACAACCTACATTCAATAAGCATGTTGGTGACTCTCAAAGGTAAAGCTTGAACACTACGAGTTCATTCACACTAGCCATAACACAGGGCTGGTATTGGTTCTTGCTACGAGAGAAGTTACCCCTCACCCTAAGATGACATTTCCGCTACTTATCAAAGAGTTACTTTCTGATTTTCCTGAGGTGGTTCCTGATGAGTTGCCTAATGAGCTACCTCTTATGCGCGATATTCTGCATGCCACTGATTTGGTATTGGGTTCGGTGTTACCAAACCTACCGGCCTATCACCTCAACCTAGCAGAGCACAATGAATTCAAACGACAGGTGGATGAGTCACTACATAAAGGATTCATTCAAGAGAGCTTAAGTCCATGTGTTGTACCGACATTAGTCACTCCAAAGGGCTCATGGCATAAGTGTCTGGACAGTCGAGTATAGGTTTCCTATACCGCGGCTTGATGCCATGTTAGACATGATGTTCAGGGCTAAGATCTTTTCCAAATTGGGCCTCAAAAGTGGCTATCATCAAATCTGTATTAGGCCTAGAGACGAATGGAAGGCTGTCTTCAAAACCAGGGATGGACTATTCAAACAGAAAGTCATGCTTTTTGGTCTGACGACTGCACCTAGCCCCTTCATGAGGGTTATGACACAGGGGCTAGAAGCTAATCTAGAGAAGATAAGAAGCATCATCGACTTGCCTAACCCAAGGACCATCATTGAAGTTCGTAATTTCCATCGACTTGCATCATCTTACAGGAGAGTCATTCGGAACTTCAGTGTAGTCATGACACCTATTACCACATGTTTAAAGCAAGGCAATGGTAAGTTCAAATGGAAGAATCGTCCATGACATGATAGCACTTGGATTCATGCTGATAATCTCAAGAAACTCAATCCCGCTTGGTATGAGCGTTACAAAGTTATCACCCAAATCAGCCCATGACTTTCATGGGCTAAGGCTGTTTGAGTGGGTTAAAGTTAGCCCACATATTCATGGTCTAGACCTAAGCCCAAGTCTAGTTCTTGAAAAGTCAATAAAAGGGGTTGTGTTTTGAAAATAAAAGAACTCATTGTCAAAGGAGTTTTCCTTGTCAAGAGTTAGGTAGTAGTTGAGTTATTAATAGGTAGGTGGTGTTAGTTAGTGGTTGGATGTTGCCATTAATGTTTATGTCTCTTTAGAATGCTATATAAAGAGACTTATGTAAGAGGTGAAGACAACTCATCTATTGAAAACAATTTGCTTTGTTAGCATTCCTTCTCTATGGAGACTCCTTGTGTTTGATCAAGGTAGGTTGGTGTTCAATCCAATCGATCCACCTTGCGGTGTGAAGCCCGGGTGTTACATTGTTATTCTCAATTCCCTCATATTGTCCTTTCAATTTCTTCATCATAGTTCTGCCCCTGTTTTGAAGATCTATTCAGCCTGTGTTGTTATGTTATTATCCCTATAATACCACTCTAGTTTCAGCCCTCTTTTACATTTAACTTCTGTTTCATCTTAAGTTTATCAAATCCAAACTTTATTTTCTGTGAAAGGTCCTATTTGGCTACTGTTTTGATCAATCAAATACAATACTACATTACATAGCTGATGTGGGAGTTGCCCTGATCTGTGACAAGCTTTGCAAATGTCGTTTGAGGTGGTTTGGCCATTTGCAATGGCAACAGGGGACACCCCAGTAAAGAGGAGTGATTTGATTCTGATTGAAGGAGTTGAAAGAGCTAGGAGCAGGCCTAAAATGACCATAGTGGATGTTGTGAGGATGACATGCATAATCTAGGTCATTGTCAAGAATGATCTCATATAGAGCATATTGAGGGCTAGATCCACTTTGTCAGCCCCATGTAGCTGAGATTTTCCTGATCTCCTAGGCTATCGTCTTCCCTCTTCCATTTTTAGTTTTCCATTCAGTCCTTTCTTATGTCATTTCTTCATTTTTATTCTCCATTTCTCTTATCTTTGTGTGGATCTCAGTTATCCCTTCGTTGTTCGAAAAGAATCCATTTAGCCAACCCCATTTAGGTGGGATAAGGCTTGAGTTGTAGTATACATGAAAAAGGTTTTCATGGTAATAGAATAGGGAGATAAGAGTTCAACTACTGGAAAGTCTAGCAAATGAGTCAAGCTAACACTTTTTATCCTGGGTGCCACACAAAGGAAATGCCTCATGAGCTCGACGTATAAGGACCATGGAATCTTGGCTTGCATTTGTGGAAGTGTCTCAATATATACATAGACAGTGTCCTTCCCCGGTAGTTCAAGCTGTTAGGTGAAATGAAAGCAAAGGAGGGTAGCCTAAAAGCTCGAACTATTTGGAAAAGGGCATTGTTCACTTGAATGTCATCAAAAAGTTGCTCCTTTTATTTTTGAGTTGTTTGATATGTTTCGACAAGCAAAACACTACAGTGAAATGCAATGGAGAAGATTTTTCATTTAATACATTAGAACAAAAATTGCTGGTTTTTTGTCAGGGTTCTTTTAGATATTTTCTCTTGTTATAATCATATCTTGTGTTCAAAGAAATGAGTTTTATAGGGAGCTTTCATGGGTTTTCTTTGGTTTTTGTAAGTGTATTTATAGATTAAATCTCAACAGAGCAAGATGGAGACTGTTTAGTGTGGTTCATTGAACATGATGATGTCTTTATAGGGAGCTTTCATGGGTTTGCTTTGGTTTTTGTAAGTGTATTTATAGATGAAATCTCAAAAGAGCAAGATGGAGACTGTTTAGTATGGTTCATTGAACATGATGGTGTCTTTCTTGCAGGAATTCTGGTAAACGAAATATGGTAAACTAATATAGGAAATTCTTGACACCCTGTGAAGTGTTAAATACCCTTTCAATATAACAGTTTTCGATGAGGGGAAATCCTATCATTTCATCTTGTACTTGAAAAATGTGCAATATGATAAACATCTTTGACAATAACATCGTGACAAGTCACTTTCAAATTATTTTGAAATCCTTTTCTGGCCGATGAATTAAAGAACTTCTGGGAATTAGACAAGGGGCCATCAAAAGTAGGTTACAAGGGCTAAATACATCCAAAATGATGTCATTTACACATTCCCATAGATATGACACATACTTTGTTAATAAAGCATTCAAACCATTTCATTTGATTATTAATTAATAGACTTTTTGTGAGGGCAGGTCCCATGGTGCACATAGCTAACCATTTCCTGGATTGTTGAAAACACAAGTCAAGCTCCATTGTGTAAACTCATGATTATTCTATTCAAAGCAGATCCATGATCATCTTTCGGCAGTTTTTTTCTTTCCTGTCCTGTGCATCCTTGTGTTATTCAATGACTGACAATGAATTTAGTCTGAGCCTGGTTGGTTCCACTATGTATGAAGGGCAGGCGGTGACTGTGTATAAGATGGGATATTTTCTTGGTAACGTACTTACTCGTGTGATTGCAGGATCAGAGGCAATGTTTGCTGATTTAGGTCATTTCTCTGTTTTATCCATACAGGTATTTACTTAAATTCTTCATAATCTAACATATATTGTGTATTTGTGTGTAGATGGGAGAAGAAGAGATAACAATGTGAGAAGAGGGGTGTGGGATAGAATATGTGTTCTTCTATACCAGCCAACACATTTATATTAAGTTGAAACAGAATTACAAACGGAGTATAACGTTTACCAAACTAAGACTATAGCCTAAGCAGGAAACCTACTTAGACCAGGAAAGACATAATGTGATAAGGAAACTTCCCCATATCGTGTTACATAACTGAACACTCCCATCAAGCTGGTGTATGCATATATGAATGCAAAGCTCCAGCATGGACCAACAAGAACATACACAAATTAAAATAATCTAAAATGAGTGTTCCAAGTCACAAACAATAGAAAAGGGGGAAAACTAACTCATAAATGACCATCCATAATCAAGATCCTGGTGGGTGTAAACGAATAGCAGCGGAAATCTGGGAATTGTTTATACATTCATACCAATATACTTAGGAAGGCTCTGGTCAGTCAAACTGATGCCAATAATGGACAGGAAGCGAGAGGCTTGATGGAAACTGGGGGGATATCAGTACCAGATTTGATAAGCAGAAGCATTGTAGGGAGGGAAAAAAAAATCCAGCAACCTTTGAGTTTTAGGGCAGCAGCCTGAATTGAGAAGACAGTAATAACAACACAGTAGCAGCAGTGGACGTCAACTGTTGTCCCCAATCAGTCAAAAGGATCTATTGCTAGAGCAGTCGCAGTAGCATACTCAATGGATCAGGTATGAGTTCAATGCGTTCTCTATTGGAACCTATAAGAAATCAGTACACAGACACCTAAAAAAAGGCTGTATAGCAGGGTCTGGGGACCGTCACATACTCCTGTTTCCAAAGAGGCTGTTTCCAGGACTAGAACACATAACCAAGCGTTCAAGTAAGCACTTGACCAACACGCCAAACAGGACCTTCCAATACGTGAAACCCAAGATCTTATTAATTGAACAAGGGTTTCTTTCTTCAAACCAGAAGCCCTAAGCGACTCTCAAACTGATGCAAAGAGAATCAGGTATGGTTGGAATGGCTCTTGCCATGTAAATAACCCCTAACCTGTAACCTGAAGGGCTGTGTGATGAACATGTGTTCAATTTTGCCAGCCAGCACATATTTATATTAAGTCAAAATTACAAAAAGAATGACTCTTAACCAATAGCCTAAACAGGAAACCTACTTAGGTTAGGAAACCAACAACTAAGGACAAAAGTGACCATGATTGGGGGGGGGGGGGACTTCCTCTATTGTGTTATATGTCTCAACTATATAAACATTTAAATATATATGCTTTGCACAGAAGTAGATGAATACACACTCATGTTACTAAATATGAATGCATGGTGGGCCCACAAGCATGGATACCAGTGTCCTCTTATAATCTCATTTTAAATTTCTCTGGTGCACACAGATTGCCTTCTCATGTGTCGTGTTCCCATGTCTTCTTTTGGCTTATATGGGCCAAGCTGCATATCTAGTGAAATCCCCAACTTCAGTAGAAAATATTTTCTATGATTCTATCCCAGGTGAGCAGCATATTTTATGTTATGTCGTAGCTCAACTATAGATGCATGCTTTCAGATAAATTTTCATTTCATTTCATTCATACTAAACTCCTTTAATATTCACTTTTTTCACACAAACAGTGGTGCTGTTCTGGCCAGTCTTTGTGATAGCCACACTTGCTGCTATGATTGCCAGTCAAGCCATGATATCTGCTACATTTTCTTGCGTTAAGCAATCCATGGCCCTAGGATGCTTCCCAAGGTTGAAGATAATTCACACCTCTAAGAGATTCATGGGTCAGATCTACATTCCTGTTATCAATTGGTTTCTGATGGTCATGTGCATCTTAGTCGTTGCTGCCTTCGGGAGCACAACAGACATAGCCAATGCATATGGTGAATACTCTCTCAAGCTGGCTTGTTTTGTGCAGATTCAATGTCTTGTTTGATTAGCATGAAAAAGATCAGTTATAAGCCAGTGTGACACATCTGATATAAGTCAATCTAACATGTGCAAAACAAATTTATCTTGCAGGCATTGCAGAAGTTGGTGTCATGATGGTGAGCACAACATTGGTGACACTTGTAATGCTTCTAATCTGGCAGACCAACTTGTTTCTGGCAGTTTGTTTCCCGCTTGTATTTGGGTCAATAGAGTTATTCTACTTGTCTGCAGTCTTGACTAAGATCGAAGAGGGTGGTTGGGTCCCACTTGCTTTTGCTTTTTGTTTCCTCTGTATAATGTACATTTGGAACTATGGAAGTGTGTTGAAATACCAGAGTGAAGTCAGGGAAAAGATTTCCATGGACTTCCTTCTTGAACTTGGGTCAACGCTTGGGACCGTAAGGGTCCCAGGGATTGGATTGCTATACAATGAGCTGGTTCAAGGGATTCCCTCAGTCTTTGGACAGTTCCTTCTTGATCTTCCGGCTATTCATTCTACGATTATTTTTGTCTGCATTAAGTACATCCATGTCCCAGTTGTCCCTCAGGAAGAAAGGTTTCTTTTTAGAAGGGTTTGTGCAAAGGATTACCATATGTTTCGCTGCATTGCCCGTTATGGTTACAAAGATGTCAGAAAAGAAGACCACAGTAACTTTGAACAACTCTTGATTGAGAGCCTTCAGAAGTTTTTAAGAAAGGAGGCTCAAGATCTTGCATTAGAGAACCTCTTAATGGATACAGATTTTGATAGTGTTTCAGTGATGTCTAGGGATTCGGTGATCCCAGTTGGTGAGATCGAAGAACTTCAGATTCCATTGATGCAGGATGAAAGAACAGAGTGTGGGACTTCTTTCTCAGGGGAAGCCAACTCCGTGTTGCCAGCAAGTGTTATGTCATCAGAGGAGGATCCAAGTTTGGAGTATGAGTTTTCAGCCCTTAAAGAAGCCATGGATTCAGGATTCACATATTTACTTGGTCAAGCGGATGTGAGAGCAAAGAAGGAATCTTGGTTTCTCAAGAAGTTGGTAATAAACTATTTTTATGCTTTTCTGAGGAAGAATTGCAGGGCAGGGGCTGCAAATATGAGTGTTCCTCACATGAATATTATGCGAGTTGGCATGACTTATATGGTTTAGTCCAGGCAATCGTCGCATATTTTAGCTTCTGGGTCTGTCACCATTTCTTGTAAACATTCTGTAGGAGTTCCAAAATCACTAGCTGAAATTGATTATTTTTTCTTTTTTTCAGGAATTAGGCTGGTACACAGTTGCCATATGTAATATGTCTTATTTATCTCTACAAGTTCTAGGATCATTCTCGGGGTTTGATGTCAAGCTCTGATACTTAGATCTCTTGGACAAGTTAAGCAACCCTTCCTAAACATGGGTGAGAACATGAGGCATGCTACCAGGATCATGATGTAAGAGATGGTGTTAAATTTTGAGATGACGAGTTTCTGCTATTTGATTTTGTTGTTGAAATTCCCCAGTAGATATTACTCACTTTCCTGTTAAAGATATTTGCTTATGACAAAATAGTGCCAAACCTTGCAGAGCCAGGCATGGGTTAATTATCTCAAGCCTGAGTTCGGTTTGGGCCTGGGCTACAATGTATGAGGAAGTGGTATTCTTTCTCTTGTTTTTATGTAATTTGGTTGTCTAATATAAACCAGACTTGAATTCTTTCCTCTAATTAATTCTTTGTTAAACATGATAGGTTTTGAGTGGCAAAGGAAATGACATATCCTGATTACATTCCTCTGTTAGATCAACCATGAAGATTATTGAATTTTTAATATTTTGGAGGTTATTAGCATTAATAGGTGAAAATGAAGGAAAATGAATCATGATTCATGAGGTAGACACCTCAACTTAAATGCAATAGTGAATGATCAAGGTTGGCAGAAAGGACAAGTGGAAGGTGGTAGATGATCTGGAAGAACGAGTGACCAACCAGATTTAATTAACCAACCTGCTGCTCTAGCTAATAACTTGAAGTTAGAAGATGAAACAAGATTCAATTAAATTAACAGAAAATGACCTGACCCAATCACAGCAGGAAACAAAAACCAATGTCATCCTCACATTGGGTTGGTGATGGGAAGATTCGCGTTTGTTCCAAAATTAGGAAAATGTCTCCTACCATTTCTTCCTTCTTCATCACCACAAGTTTCATTCTCCCTCAGTTCTTCCTCAGCTCATGGGTCATTGTCTCACTTCAATCCTGCTTCTGGTCATTATTTACTTGTCAATAAGATCCATAAACTGCTGCCAAAATTGAGTAGGTGATTTGCACTACATGAAGGATGGGGGGTTAGGTGGGGATCTGTCACTCTCATGGTGTGAGGATTCAATTACTTTCTTCAGAATCAATTATTTTGTTCATCACTGATCATTATTTGGGCAAGAAACCCTCCATCAATCTTTCATTTGAAACACTAATTTTCATCTTTGACCACTGTTTGTTATGAGACAACATTTTTCTTCTTCAGATAATGTTTACTATTTATCACATAATGGTGTATGGGTAGTCTATATATGACAAAGAACTGGGGTGGCAAGTATCTCGTTTCTGAAGATTCATTTTAGATTGAAGTAGTTAAAAATAACGAAAAGAAAAATCCATTTCGTATTCATCTAGGTTTTGATGACATTTTGTTCATTTTTTTAGAAGTTCGAATCAAATTTTGAACAACTTAAGCTACTAACTTCGAATTGACATTTTGAACATTCATATTTTAAGGGTGGTCTTCTATCAGGTCAACTAATCAAAGTATTTTCAAACAGTAAAAAGTGAAGCATGAGGGATTTTAGGTTGATCAAGTGATGAGACTATTCATGGATGATGGAACCCCATTTAAATTATGGGTTAGGTGAAGAATTAGGATTAGAGGGACCAATATCGAATACCCTAATACACTGTTAATCAGTTGGCTTCAACCCCAGTAAAATCAGTTTTGAGAGGTCTCAATCAGCTCCAGCTCTAATACAAATAAATAGGTGCATGCTTGAATGTGTTCCACATTTGGTTTTGTTTTTTTTATCTGATAAGAGAATTGAATGAATGAAGAATCGGGTGGTGGAAGTGGAAACCATTAACTTCAGCGTGTGGGCGGCGAGAAAACCCCAAAAAACGTTGTCCATCAGAATAAATTTTATCGGGTGGACCATCCTTTTCCATCTAGATGAAGGACACATGTCTAAAGTCACATTTAAAATAATATATATTTTTTTTATCTTTTAAATCTTGCCTCAACTTTTGGATATGAATGGACATGTGTCCTTCATCTATAGGGTAATGGACGATCCATTTATGACACTAATAAAAATCCTTCGTCATAATATAGTAATGAACTTTTAACCAAAAAAAGAAAGAAAGAATATAGTACCGAATTGACGAGTAACCTCCCATTGGGTCGAATGAAATTGCTTCAGTTAATGTGCAACTTACAGTCAATATCAAAACTTGTAGTCGAGATTTCGTTTTGATCACTTGATTTGGGTAAATGATTTTTTTGGTAAAATTAAATTGCGAAATGAGTAGTTGAGATTTCATCTCGACCATAAGTTACGATCTGGACCTTAGGCTACATGGTGCGCTACGCAGCACCCAAGTAAAGCTCTGGGTTGAGAGGCAAGACTGGTCTGTCTCCTTTGACCATGTAGATTTTGCATTGCTCAAGAAAGAAAGCATATAATCTGGTCATGTCTCTAGTGTGACTGTGACTGTGACTGAGGTTATCTAATAATTATTATTATTATTTATCATTGTCAAATTAGTCACAAGGACTGGGATTTATAGATCAAAAGGATGGGAGAGGGGAAGAAAATGTAAATAGACGAAATTCAAATCCAAAATCTCTTTAGATTTGCTACTTTTACATAAGAGACTATTTGAACAATGTCAGTATCTTTCATATATATGAAAATGTATATGCATATTAATGGTCTTGAAACACCAAATGACCACCGATTCTAATGTCAAGCAATTGAATGATGGGTTCCTCCACATGGCCTGCAGAACATCGCGTATACAACACCTGAGGTCATTTGCAAGAAAGGTTACGATGATGCTGCCGAAACCTCCAATTGGTCATGTTCCAATATCGACGTTGTGTATTGCCAGATCCATTGTCGGAAATGGAATTTTCCCATGTGGTTAACTAAGCTGGTAAAATGGTTAATCTCTGCCATCGGACCCAAATCCTCAAACCGTGTTAGCATGGCACAACAAATGATAAGGATAATAATGTCCAACAAGATGAAGGGACACCATTGACCATTGGCCATTTTGGTTAGTTTTTGTCGATTCAAATTTGTTTTGTAAATGGAACTAGCTAAATTAACAAAAATAATAAAATATGATATATTCCTAAATCTAGTGCTCCAGATTGATTTTGAAAAATATGCTAATATAGCAGCTAATCAAGAGAATGACTGTAATAGAACAATATTTGGTATTTATAAGTACTCTAATATTAACTTTTAATAGAACTTTTTTTATCCAAAAAGGAAAAAGAAAATGTTTTGTAAAACATTAGGTGGTTAGTTTTGTAAAACATTAGGTGGTTAGTTTTGTAAAAAAAAAAACTTAAAAACAATTAATTATGTAATTTTTCCAAAAACTTTCAAATGAACCCGGTCCGTGGATGGGTTACTGCCAAGCACAGCTGGCTTCGGAGTTTGGATCTGTTCTGAAGCAGTGGGACCCACACAATGAATTCGGCCATCCGGTTTACAGAGTCGAAGTAAGCTGGTTTCCCAATGTGGTTAACCAAGCTGGTAAAGCTGGTTTAACCGGTTGTCATTTCCGAATCATCTTTTCAGTCTTTTTATTATTCCCCCTAGTGCCTATGACTAGGGTTCAGTTCACTCATCAATGGACAAGATAGGAAAAAGCCAAACGGGACCGATGCCTCTGGTTCTGGGATCTCAGTAGACTTTTGTAGAGTTGTAGAATATCCATGGCGGCTTTGATTATGTTTTCAAACTCTTCAACTTTCAAGTTTCAACTAAAGATTGAATAATTTGAAGCAGAAAGATCGAGTAGCGAATGCTGCGGATCAGGTCGAAACACTTCGTATCTCATTCCATTATTTGCAAATTTATTGAAAAGCCTAATTTGAACTCTAAAGTTTTTGAGATCTGATTCTCAGAATCAAACCGAATTTGGCGTGCATAATGCGAGGTCCCTTCTGAAACCAAAACCATCCATTGAAATTTATATCTTGTTCGATCCGATAGGATTTGGCAAATCGAATTAACGTGGAGATAAATATTATTCTCTTGCACGTTTGAGCAATGGATTATATAATAACGTAAGTAGAAGTTTCTTATCTTTATCGGTTTCTGAATATTAAATTTCATGAACATTCAGATCAGATCTGGTGGAGTATACACCTGCATTTGGCCTTATTTTATTATTGTTTTCTTTTGTTCAAGATATTCACTGAAAAGTTAGGACGAAAGGAGATGTAATTCCACTCACAGAGGCAAAAAAACAAACACGTTCCGTCCAACTTTCTCGCTTTTTGGACTCTAACGTCATTTCTTCAGTTCTCCACTTCTTTCTCCGCCAAGTAATTTTCTTAGATGATCTCCTTTACTCGTTCAATCGCTCTCGTTCATCACTTTTTCATTTTCCGGATTAACGTATTGCTTTCTTTATTTGTTCATGCGTAACTTTAGGTTACGAAGTTGCATTCAATCCATTCTCAGTGGAAAAGACAGCAGACCACCGATTACAGGTAAAGAGATCTTATATTTTTAACCTAAACAGAAATCCTAATATTAAATTATAATTTCAACATAATGGAAGTCTCTGTGAATCTCCCT
Organism: Hakea prostrata; assembly: GCF_041222555.1. NCBI lineage: Eukaryota > Viridiplantae > Streptophyta > Magnoliopsida > Proteales > Proteaceae > Hakea > Hakea prostrata. The sequence goes on along the minus strand of NC_142602.1, from coordinate 7,808,734 downwards.
TTTGCATTAATTTTGTTTTCCATTCTAAGCTATACGTGTCTAAACAGATGATTTCTCACAAATTCAATATATGTATATTCACCGACACACTGTTTTTTTTTTTTATCTAGATTAAACCATCCTAGTCAATCCTTCTCAATGGAGCATATCAAAAGTCTCCATTGCATATGTCACTTGACAACATCTTTATGTATGAGCTACAACTTTTTTTCTGGTAATGATGTATAAGCTACAACTGAAACTAGTAAAGGTGATAATTCATTTCTTTATTTTACTGTTTTTCCAATTAGACTATGAAATAATTTAAATGACATGTCTATACCCATTGGGTGTAACAAAAACTATTACGTTTTATTGTTTTTTTTGTTTTTACTCAAAAAATTTCAGGTTTTGCTTCAGTCTTGCGTAATTAATGTGTAGGACTATTTTTCGGCCATTTAATGATCGTAGTTGAATTTAAATCTCGATTGCTTGTTGCATCTCTTTTCACCTAAATAATTTTAAACAATGGGTGGTCAACTACTCAAAAACCCTGAGCATGTGAAGATCATTACCACATTAATTATGCAAGACAGAAGCAATTTTCAAAAACTTATAAGTTGAAACCAGCTTTCTTTATTTACTGATTCTCTTATTTTCAAGATTTCTGTAAGTTATGAATTAAAAAATATATTTATTGAAAGTGATCATTGGTATATCGTCACCAAGAACTATTATACTAAAAAGAGAAAACAACACATATTTAAAAGGGATCAACCTCTTAATAAGAGCCATAAAAGTCCTTAAATTATCTCTAGATAGAAAAATCGATAATTTCATTTAAGTTACAGTTAAAATTGTTTATCTGTTGATTTTTAATTACTTGTTTAATTGTTATATTGTCCATGAATATCTTCATCAAGACACTAAGAAACGAAAGGAACCCTATGGCAATAATTAGAGTCGTTCAAATGGTTTACATGATTTTATGTCTCAATCAAGTTTTTGTTGCAGGTGAGGGCGCATTTTAATCATTGATTGTGATTTCAATGAGGAATCCTCTCAAATGACATTGCCTTTTTTTTTTTTTTCTGGACTCAGCAACCCTACCCTACCTCACTTGGCACTAGTGTTTGCAATGGAAAATGAATTGATTAAAGTGATGAAAGATCTAGTAGTGCTTATACAGTTGTAACAATCCAATTTGGGGACAATGAACCTCACTGTAACATCTCTTTCCATTTGCATTTTTTTTCTTTTTTTTTGGTAATTTTCCATTTGCATCTTTTGCACATACATTGCCATTATGCTTTTCTATATGTGGGATGCTGGGACCATTGGACAAGAAGAGTATCTCTATCTCCTTTCTCATTCCCACTCTTTTTTTAAATCTTTTCTAAAATGCAAGAATCAAGACTATATGAAAGAAAGGTCTCGACTCTTGAACTATTCCATTCCCTTATGGCAGTAAACTAAACAGCAAAGAATTTAGAATGGATTCATCTACATTGATTGATCCTTAAACCAATTCCATGAACAGGGCTTGATATTCTTTTGCTTTATTGGACAGAGCACAAATTCTTACTCGAAGCTTGTTAGCTGAGTTTGGGCCAGAGAATATAGTTATATCCCCCGATAAGTCTCTCTTATCCTCTCATTGTTGTTTGAACAAAACTTGAATTCAACAAATCTGAAATTATAAACTTATATTAACAAAGATTATTCAACTGTTTTCACTTGATTACTACAAGTTCATATTAGGATTCTATTCATACCACATATATGGTAGTTAGTGATGTATTCAGTTGTATTCAGTTTAACCCAAAAAAAGAACCTTATGATACATGCAAACGACGTGAACACCGAAACATAAAAAGTAAGCATTTCTCATGAATTGGGCTTTAAGTTTATCAATTATCATTTTGCTTTATGAGTTTATCAATTGAACTTATCACTAGAAAAGTAAATTTATTTGGTAAAAAAAAGTAATTTAATTTAACCCTCCACTATAAAAGTATGAATTGGGTTTTTTAAGGTTTGTCAATTGATCTTGTAGCTATAAAAATAATTTAATTTAACCGTTATAGCTATAAAAGTAAGTTAATTTTCTATTAGAATGGATGATATTGATTAATTTATGACATAACAAACTCTAATGAATATGAAAGCAACAACTCATGTCATTTTAATAATTGATTTACAATCACATAAATACATTAATGAAAAAGAAGTTTCGAATTCTATGTTTCGTGATTGATTCTCTAGCTGAGAATTCCCCCCCCCTCAAACTGTTCTTTCAATTTTATTACTAACTTTTGTTCGATTTTCTTAGCTTGATTTTTTATAATTTATTAAAAAAATCTATTTTCTGTATAAATATATTTTACGAGGCATTTTCCACTCTTATACCGAATGATGCCAATGGAAAGAGATTCATTCAACCTTTTCACAATATTTTATATATATATTTAAATAATAAATCACATTAGATACAACAATACGGCAAACTATCCCAACAAATCATGCAAACACACACCAAATCTATATATATAAAAAAAATGCATAGTCATAATATAGCAATTACAATCATAAATTTGTGTAAGGAAGTGCAAGCACGCCAGCAATTTTGCACACAACTGTGATGATTATTTGTGGCCATTTATAATACGTGGTGAATTGACTATCATGCCTGCTATGAAAATTAAAAATCCAATCCTTGATTACATGTGCACTATCATTGCCCCATGTTAATGCAAATATAATATTCAAATTATAAAGATGTTGTCTTTCGAGTCAATAAAAAAGTTCAGGCCTTTTATATTATAAAATTATTAGACTAGTAATTTAATTTCAAAGAAAATAATCATTACTCTAATAAGAAAGAAACCTTCGACATGTGAGAATGGAAATTTATTTTCATCCTAATACATAATGACATTTGAGTTTACGTTGACATTTTTTTCTTCAGATGAAAATTTACCTTGACACTTCTCTACCTATCGAAGAAGAAAACATGAATCCCTTATCGAATATATTTCTAATATTGTTTTATAAATGAATTGGTTCTAGAATTGATATTTATTAGATATGCAAAAGTATTAGATACCCCTATCTTTATTTTGTTTAACAAAAAACATATCTTCATTTTGAAGTTTATTTAAATTTTTTTAAGAGACAAATTCACCCAAAACCGATCCACCAATAGAGAATCAATACTTGTATCATACGGATAAAAAAAAAAAAACTTTTATTTGATACTGTCCTCCCACCCTCTCGCATACGTGCAATTTCCACGCTTTGTCAAAGATCTCAATCGTTATCTTTTATTGGGTAAGAAATCGTTTTGTGTGGTATATCATTGATTTTTTTTTTTTTTTTTGGTAAAAATATATCATTGATTACTATAATATAAATATTATTTTCTCCTTCTTTAAATTGAAAATATCAATATTTTAAATTGATAAAATGTCAATATAAGTTAGACAAGTTCAATCGATCCTTTCAAAGATGTAAGCTTGAAAGTTGGATGCTCGTATTACACAGCTGGATCGACGTCACTGTAGCTTAATATCTAAAAGAGGTTTAGTCAAATCTAAACTGATAATTAATTTACTAAAAGCAATTATTTTTTTGCCAAACTAAAAGCAATTATTGATAAAGCATTAATAAGACCTCGGTGGGGCGGAGGAGAGGGTATTAAGGGAAAACATTGCAGATAAAGGGTTAATTTGGACAATCTATGTTGTGATAAGAAGCGCAAGGTTTTCCGCTTCATTAAATCGTATTACTTTTTGAGGTTAAGAGCTTAATGCCAAGTTTAGTCAGTCAGCTTAGTAGAATAAAAATTGGCTTTGAATTACAAGTTAAAAAAGGAAGATTATAAAGGTAGTTCCGTTCCAATTTCCAAATGGTTGTTCTAATTACCACTCGCCGTTACATAGCATCATTGATTGCAAAATAAATTGAACCAGAAAAAAGAAAGGGAATAAAAGAAGTGAACGGACATGCGAGAATGACACTAAAACCCACCTTCTACTAAACAAATCACACTCTCTCGATCACACTTTCTTTGCCTCTCTCTGTCTCTCTCTCTCTCTCACTCTTGCACGCAAATTATTCTTCTTCTGATCTTCTCTCGTTCCAACCACCTTTTACTGGTCGTGTTTAGACTTGTTTAATTCGTTTCTAATATAATATTTATCTGCACTGTGGTGTTTCGTGTTTCTTCCCTATAATGTCTCCTTATAGAGTTGTAGTTGTTCAACTGCTGTTCATATTCATTTAAAGTTTGGTTTTCTTTTCTTGAAAAGCAAATTTCATTTCTGGGTTTTACTTGGGAATGCAATTGTTGTCTTGGTTGCCTTTTTATCGAATTTACAGTCATTAATAAGAGAATGTGTTTGGAGATTTGAGTGAGCTCATGAGTATGGATCTGGAGGATGGGAATTATGATAATCGTGTTAAGGTGAGATGATTTTTTTGGTAATATGGAACATTGTGGTGTTATTGAGGCCCTCGGCTTCAAGTTTACTGATAAAAGAGTTGTTGTTGTTGTTGCAGAAGGAATCATGGAAAACCGTCTTGACTCTGGCTTATCAGAGCTTGGGTGTTGTATATGGGGATTTGAGTACTTCTCCTCTCTATGTTTACAAAAGCACTTTTGCAGAGGATATTCAACACTCAGAGACGAACGAGGAGATATTTGGAGTTTTATCTTTCGTATTCTGGACTCTTACACTGGTTCCCTTGCTCAAGTATGTGTTCATCGTGCTTCGGGCTAATGATAACGGTGAAGGTGGTACTTTTGCGTTGTATTCGCTGTTGTGTCGGCATGCTCGGATTAGTTCCTTGCCCAATTGCCAACTTGCAGATGAGGACTTATCAGAGTACAAGAAGGATGGCATTGCTCCTAGGGGTAGGGGTATTGGATCAAGCTTAAAATCAACACTGGAAAAGCACAGAGTTTTGCAGAGGGTGCTGCTAGTTCTGGCTTTAATCGGAACTTGTATGGTAATCGGCGACGGCGTCCTCACACCGGCCATTTCTGGTATTGGGAGTTCATTTGCTGTTTTTAGGTTTCTTTTACGGTTTTCAGAACTTTGGATGCTTGACTCATGTGATTACTTGGTGTTGTGTAGTTTTCTCTGCAGTGTCCGGTCTTGAACTTTCCATGTCGAAGGAGCATCACAAATGTAAGGCCTTTGGTCCTGCCCTCCTTTCTGTATGTGTATGTGTAGTTCTACAATTTGCGCTCTATCTGTCTTGGGGTAGTTTAGGAAAATATTAGGAGCAACTAGGCTGCTTATCCATAGCAGGGCCTCTGCCGTGTGGAAGTTTAGGGAAACATTTCAAGCAATTGTGCATTTGTTTTTCTCATGACGGTGTTCACTTCTGAGTTCTGTAGTTATCTACCGAGATGGGTCGGACATGCCATCTGTAGCATTTGATGTCTCTCAGAACCTGGGAGATGCATTTCTAGAAACAAAAAATTGCAAAATCTTATTTACCACGGTTGTCAGTCCAGGTTCAGTTGTTATTGAACTGAAAAAGCATGTCTTCATTATCTGTTTTCCATACCTAGTGAAACTACAATAGAATATCAACTTGAAACAGTTCTGGGTCTTGATCTGGAGTATTTATATTTATCCTTGAATCCATTAGCTCCTTTAGTTGTTTGTGCCAAGAATTACTTGCTGGGTGTGCCTTTGTGAAGCTACTTCTTCCGCAGATAATTATGTTATTCTCACATCTATGATAGAAGGATTCATACAGTAGCAACCAGACATAAATGTGGGGATGAAAATTCTAAATGTGTGAGATAGGTAGTAGTGTCAACTTTGGTACCGGAGTAACTTAAATGGCTTAAAAAGAAATAGAGAGGTTTTTTGAATATCAAGCTCTAAGTAATACGCAGTTTTCACTCTCTTTCCTGCTTGAAGAACTTAAAGATGTACTTTCATTTCTGCATCTCCATCAGTGTGTTTCATGTTTCCTCTTATAAAATCATTGTCAGTACGCTGCATCTCTATGTTGGTGTGACTATTACTTAGGAGTTTACATTCATGTTGTTAGTTTTCATTGTCCTCAATCTTCTAGTTTCTTTCAAGTGTTTAATTTTCTGTGGCTCAAATAAAAGTGGGACTTAAATTGGAAGTTTTGTTTGAGACCAGGAGCCCTTAGCTGTTGTAGTTCCTGCACTCATGCTAACTATCACTCTGTTGGTGAATTAGCTAATCCTTTAATTGATTCTCTTTTATTGCGTTCTTAATAATCAGGGTAAGCGTGTGAAGCAAACTTTTTCTTGATCCTTTAACCTCGTTTACGTCAGTGATTAAAGTCTTTGTCATGGATACATGTAAAAGGAGAGGATCTTTGTGGTAGGTTCATAACTACTTTAATATGGTCTCATAGTTCAATGTTCTCCTGAGTGAAGGGCGATGTTGACTATGCCCCAAATTTTGAGGTCTAATTACACAATTAGGTGGCAGACTTTTAGGGCCACTTGGAGAAGGTAATCTAAATGATTGCATATTCACCATATAAGAAATGTTAGGAGTAAATCTTAAATGGTAATTCCGAAGGGCTTCCTGAGGTCCTGGAATTCTGGGGTTCAAAAAGGTGTCTTTGTGAATGACAATATAGGTTAGTTCACTCATGCTCCACATATGTTTTGAGAAAGTTATAGTTATCCTTGGATTGAATGTGTATAGTCTATGCCACCCAGGTCCAGGCTTGATTGCATGTATCCTTTGCTTTTTAGATGTCCTTTAAAGAGTAAAACAAAAATTCAAAATGCTTACCTTGGCTCTGGTTTTCCATATTTATGTTTTCATAAAGTATGGCCCACAAACTTCATCAACCTGCTTTATGCTTAAGTGAAGTAGTGGGTAATGCATTGTTGACACATGCATATGGATGAAAAGAAACCATTGGTTCATAAATATAGTAGGAAATACATTGGGTAGAAACCCATTCAACGATGATTAGAAACCATTGGTTGAGAATTCTTTATCACATAAGATTCAATTTTAAATAGTTGAGGAGAGGTGCTATATATTGAAGTTTCTTTGCTTAAACCTACAAATTTTCAGGTCCCCCACCCCCCGGGCGGTTCTGGTTCAATCCTGGGGTTCTCTCACTAATAGTATGCTTATTTTGGAAGTTCTATTCAGCTGTCTAAACTATAAAGACCATAAACTGAAATGCGAATTTGGTGAAGATTGGATGTGGTTTGTGCTACCTCCTATATTCTTCTTTATATCCAAGATACCAAATCTTGCTCTCAAGGGCAATCTCGTCTTTGAGAAAAAGCGAGATCTTGCTTGAGATTTGGCATTTTTACCGGTGCCAAGTGCCGCCAACTTGAGTGAACTTGAGGGCCCATCTCGGGGGGTTGTCAGGTTGGGCTCAAAAGCCTTAAAGTTGTTATTTAGTTTATTTTAGATCTTCTAAACACATTGGTGGCCTTAGCTTTGTGAGAAAACAACATTGAATATGAGTTCTAACTCGACCCTAAGTTTGAAACTTAAATGCTGTAGGAATGATCATGCAAGGTTATAAAATATGAAATATAGAACCACTAGGACATTTAAATGAAAAGCATTTGATACAATACAACAAACAACTTAAATACCAACGTAATTCCATCCGTACAAATACAACAGAACATTACATTCTCAACTCTCAAGAATATAATAATGTAACCATCATAAGTTTAACATAAATCATAAGTTTATGACAAAAGTGTTTGGTATGGTTCATGCTTCACATTTTGTTGCTGACAACCTTAGATCACTTTGGGACTTTGGATTCCCTTTGTAGTTTGGGCTTCGGCCCATGAATAGCTGTTGTGGCTTAGGGAAGCTGTCGGCAAGAGGAGGCGAGATAGGTCGAGGTCTCAACCTGTCTCGCTTGAGTTGTCGGACTTAAAAGGGTGGTTGGACCAAGATCTCGATCGAGATTGGGTATTTTGTGAAACTCAACTAGAGTCTTTTCTCGAGCCTTCGAAAAGGCAAGATCTCGAGCGAGATCTCAGACCTTGTTTATATCTAGTATTAGAACTGGTTGAAATTATTCTGTCCATTGTTACTGATCAGAATATTTTTGAGAGATTCTTGATTAATATCATTTAAAATTCCATTAGATTTTGTCACTTATTGGTGCTTCTTGACGAATTTGGATGACTCCTAGTCAGACCTGAATTTCATGAGTTAAGTGAGGTTTTAAGGCTCCATAGCTGATGTTGAGCCTTATCTATAGATTCCAGAATGGTCTCAAAGCCAGCTCTGCAAACAGTGTTGCAGAGGTTTGGTGTGGAAGTAAATTATTAGGATCTGGTTGATGGTAGAGGACTATAAGATGGATTTGAGCGTAAGCTAAATTAAAAATTAAGGAATGGGTTACAAAACCTGAACTGGATTAGTTCTGGCCTGCAGAGATTGCTGCCATGTTTGGGCTAAGAAAAGATGAAACAGGTATATCTATGAAGTGAAACATAGAAGCTTGCGAAGTAAATTTATATAACATTGGTTCCATTTATGTTGAATAGGCATGCAATAGAAGGTTGATGTTATAGAAAACATAATTTTGCTATCGCTGATGATCCATTTCAGTCTTGAATTTTTCGTATGGGTTTCACTATATCATTTAGTAGGTTTGAGTGAAGCTATTACCACAGTTCGAATTTGGCACCTTCATTTTGAGCACGTGATGAGCAAGTTAAGGTGCTTTACCGCATAAATGGAGAGGGTTGCGTCAATAGTGTGCTGATTGGCACAATTCTTTTAAAACTTAAAATTGAAATTTCATAGGACAGGCATATGACCAGCCATGATTTATGGTGTGGAACGTTGTGCAGTTAAGAAGGATAGAGAGAGGAATAATCATATTAGAGCTGATATGGGAGTAGCTCCAATGCATGATGAGCTATAAGAAAGTTGTTTGAGGTGTAATGGTCAATTGGTCATGTTCAATGGAGGCCTTTGGATGCCTCCAGTATGGAGGAGTTATTTGGTTTACATTGAAGGAACTAAACTAAAAGAGCCAAAGGCAGACCTAAATTGACCTTGAAAGTTGTGAGGAAAACAAGAATTGCTTAGGCCTTGTATCAAATAGCTCAGACATTGGAGGCCGAGGATCTATTTACCCAACCCCATTTAATTGGGATAAGGCCAAGTTGTTGGGTGATCTGTGCTTTGTGGGTTTCTGCATTGCATGTGCAGAACTAGTTTTGATTAGCTTGTCAGTTAAAATACACGAAGATTTCTCAGCAGATTTGCCCTTCAGACCGAGGGATATGTTCCTTTCTCATGGTATATTTATGCATTTTCTTCTTCAAATTTATTAGCAGCCAAACAATAATTCAATGGGCATGGTTGAAGTAGAGCGCATATATGAATGCTGCACCCAATTCACGAAGCTCCCGCCACTGTGGGGTCTTGGCAGGGTCATAGTATATGCAACCTTACCCTTGCTTTTGCTGAGATGCTGCGTCCAAGCTTGAACTCATGACCACTTGGTCCCAATAGATCAACCTTATTGTTGCACTAAGACCCACATTTTGAGAGTCTGATATGAACTTAAAGAAGGGCATGCCTGATGCATGAGTCCTCTGCTACTGCAGTGTCTCAGGGGGGGGGTTGTAATGTATGCAGTCTTACTCTGGCTTCTAGGTGTTCCTGTTTCCCGTCTTGAACTTGTGCCCACTGGGTTGCAATGTAACAATCTTGCCATTGTGGCTAGGTCAAGCAAGAAAACCATGTATTTGCCTATGATCAGCAAGGTTGATCACTTCAAATTTTAAGGGTGGTAATCCTATCAGCCAATCGCAGATAATTCTTCTTTTCCAAAACAATGCACACAGTCTTATTTAACTTTGTTATACATGTATTTGTATTATAATGTTGACAACCATCTGTTTGCTTCAGAATCCAATTAACTGTTATCTATACTCCTGCTCTAGTTTAACATTCGGTGACTTCAATTTGCTAAAAATTTCTGTAATTTTGCAGATGTTGAGCTTCCAGTAGCCTGTATCATTCTGATATTTTTGTTTGCTCTCCAACATTATGGCACCCATCGCGTGGGATTCTTGTTTGCACCAATTGTTGTGACATGGCTTTTCTGCATTAGTGCAATCGGCGTGTATAACATATTTCACTGGAATCCTGATGTTTATAAAGCCCTCTCGCCATATTACATGTACAAATTTTTGAAGAAGACCCAGAGGGGAGGTTGGATGTCTTTAGGTGGGATCCTTTTATGCATAACAGGTAGATGATGAGTGTGTTTGAGCAACAGCTTTGATTCCATAGGAAGACACATTTTTTTCTAATGTTCATTTTTGTAATTTAGGTTCTGAGGCTATGTTTGCTGATCTTGGACACTTCTCTCAGTTATCAATCAAGGTACAGCTAGTTACACTGGTGATTTTATTTTTATGAACTGCTCACTTGTTTTTATGTTACATATTTCTTTCTTTCTGTAGTTTGTGCCAGGATTTATGATACATTATTTGGCTTAAGGATGAGCAAGATTAGCTTTGTAGTTAAATTTTTTTTTTTATCATGCTCCCTCCTAAAATAAATTTGCATTTGCATTTCGATATAGCTCCTTGTTTCTTCCCTCCTTTTTCACTCCCTTCTTTTTCCCTTGATGACTTATGTGGATAGCAACTCCATCCTACACAACTCTTGAAAGTAATTGGAAGCTTGCTTTTTGGCTTGAAAAGAGGTTTTGGCCTTCATCATAAAATTCCTTTTAGGAAACCCAGTTTAAGGCATTGAAATCCATAATGGAATTTGAGATATTCCTCTCTGAAGTGAGATTGTTGGGAATTCATGTCATGGTAATGGGATATAGTGTTCCAGATGTAGTTGCAGAACCCTATTATTTCTTGCTTTTCTGTTATTTCATTTTCCACATTCTTGACCAGGAAAATATTTAAATAGGAAATCGACAGTAAAACTAGCTATCAGTAATATATATGTAAAGTTACTGAGTGATCCCCTTTTGCTACAAGCATGGAGAGAGAGAGGAATGAGAGAGGAGTGTTATACCACTTACTGCCACAGCAAATGGTTAATCAGAGAGAGGGTAGTTGTAAGACTAGGTTGGAGTCACCAACCTGCACAAGGGTAACTGTGCTTTTCTCTACTAAGAGCTGGGTACTGAGTACATAATGTCCTGTGATGTGCATGAGTGGTGTAGTGGTAAAAACAAATCATGGATATACAAATAACCTTAACTTCTGAATATTAAATTCTAGAGAAAATTACACAGCACCCATTATTTTTGGGGTGAAACTAGTGATCACCCGCTATTATCTCCAAAATTACATGGCACCCACATGTATAATTACAAGTTACCCATAGTTAAAATTTTCTGTTAAATGGCTAGTAAAATTACCTAAATACCCTTAACCACATTTAACTCATTTAAATTTAAAATGCAAATTACCCCAATGCCCCTTAGGATGTATAATGACATTATTGCCCTCATCTTCTTCTCACCCCTTGTGGGAAACCGCCCACCACCTCCGGCAACCACCACTGTCCCCCTTCTGCCGGAGACCCCCGCCAGCCCCCACCTAACACCCATCCCTCTGCTGGAGATAAATCTGAACGGGAGTAAACATAAATAAAGAGGAGAGAAAAGAGATAAACAGAGGGGAAATGAGGAGCTTCAGAGTCTCGCTGCATAGAGGTCATCCAAGCGGGTTTCTTTGATTCATACGGTGCGAGCTCATGGTTTTATTCATCGCTTCTGTAATTTTTCTCTCAAGTAGAGGGGGAGGGGGGGGGGAAGAAATCTTGGAAAAAAAGCCTAAACTATGGATGAGGGAGAACGGGGCGATCAGATCTGCCGTGCGAGGTTATGTTTTGTTCGTCATTTCAGTTGATTCTTCTCTCATGAAGAAAAAAAGAAGAGATCCTGGAAAAGAAACCTAAAATATGGATAAAGAAGAATGGGGAGATGTGGCTTATGAAGCATCCAAGCTCGTGCGTTCCTCTGTTCTTTCTTTTTAGCCATTGTCATTTTAAATCTTTCACTTCAAATATCTCTTCTTTCAATTTTCAACTACTTAACTCACTCAATCCCTCCATCTCTGTTTGCTCTTGCTGTTTCCTTTGCTCATTGCTCTTTTCTTTGCATTTGATGCCAAATCAGTAAAGCTGATAAGTTTGCAACAGAGATTCTGAAGCTTCTGCAACTGAATCGATACCTGTAATTTTGGTTAGCAGTGGCCATCGGATGCATGGGCAAAGAGATTCCTTTGATCTTTCAGGTTCCGGGTTCATTCACTTGCATCTGATCTGAGACTTGGATTCTGTTGTTTCCTTTGATATTTGGGGTTCTGGGTTCATTCGCTGGTTTCTACATTGATGGCGAGGGCAAAAGAGAAGGAGAAAGACAAAGGAAAAGAGCATGTTTTCGGGTGTTGTATGGAACTGCGCCACGGTGCTCAAACTCATGCTCACTGCTCTCCTCTTCCTTTCTGCCTCTGATCTACGTTTCTGAGAGAGAGGGTGATTTCTGGTAAGGAGCAGGCGGTGTCAGGTGTCTTCCGGCAGACAAGGGGTAGGAAGAGGATGGGTGAAGGGAATCCCTTCACCCCCATTGAATGAGTTAAATGGGGTAAGGGTATTTATGTCATTTCCTGAGTCAAATTGGGGGCATTATTGTTATTTCCTTGCCTAGAGGGCATTTGGGTAATTTAAAATTCAAATTTTAAATGACTAAGATAAGGGTAAGGGTATTTAGGTAGATTTACTAGCCATTTAATAGCAAAATTTACCTATGGGTAACTTGTAATTATGCATGTGGGTGCCATGTGATTTTGGAGATAATAGTGGTGTTCCCTAATTTCACCCCAAAAATAGTGGGCGCTGTGTAATTTTCTCGAAATTCTATTATTCACAGGGTTAGATGCTGCCTTGTGGCTCATGGTGACTGCCATTCCAAAGTATTTGACTGGAGAACAATTTACATTGCCATATGTAGTGTACTGTAGTCCATATCAGCCTTGTACTGAAGTTGATATTGCAGATTCTGCATACAAATAGTATACCTTGATATGTGATACCTTACTATTTTTAGCTTTATGGAAAAGGTCCATTGTTCCACTAACTTGCTGCATGTAAAAGGAGCTACCTGATAAAGTGTTATATCAACTCTTCTATTTGAATTGATCAATTAATGTTGGTCATTTCAATTTCTCTTTCTCCATTGTTCTTGGCATAGTTTGTTTTTTTTTAATTTCCAGAGCCCTGTATCTTCTGATTTTTTCCCCCTGGTTACATGGATACTGCACTGCTTGAATTTCTCTTTAGTTTAAGACATTGACGATGTACTGTTCCGCAAGCTGTCATGCTGGAAGAGATGGATCCTTTGTTAACATGCTGTAGCAGGATACGTTTTTTTTGAAAATTAGAGCCCAAGGGTAAAAAGAAAAAGAAGACAGCAATTTCCAGACAAATTCTTCTGCTCCCCCCTCCCCCCTCCCCCCTTCTCTCTTCTCCTCTTTCTTGTTTTTTTTTTCTTCCATGGAGCAACAATTCATGGCATTGGAGCATTTTTCTAATAAATTCTTGTCCACTACAGATTGCTTTTACCTCTGTGGTTTATCCGTCTCTGATACTTGCATATATGGGACAAGCTGCTTATTTGTCCAAGCATCATGTTATTGAAAGTGACTACCAGATTGGATTTTATGTATCTGTACCAGGTAGTTATTTTGAATTTTCTTGTAGAAAATATACGTTAATTACTTTATTGTAGGAAAGGGATTCTGAACTAATTGGAAAATACCACTTTTAATGTGTCAGAGACAATTAGATGGCCAGTTCTAGCAATAGCCATTCTTGCAGCGGTGGTTGGCAGCCAAGCCATCATTACGGGGACCTTCTCAATCATCAAGCAATGCTCTGCGTTGGGCTGCTTCCCAAGGGTCAAAATAGTTCACACATCATCTAAAATTCATGGCCAGATATACATTCCAGAAATCAACTGGACTCTAATGCTGTTGTGCTTAGCTGTTACTATTGGTTTCAGAGACACTAAAAGGATGGGTAATGCTTCAGGTATGGATACCACAGTTTCAGTATTCCATCAGTATTCCAGTTTGTATGATTTTTCTTTGATTTGGAGATAGAATTTCATAGACTTTGCTTGTGCGGGAAGCCTTTGGCACCCAGTTCTCCCTTTTTTTGTCAGCCGTACCAGAGAATCTTAAAGAATATAACTGGGTAGCTGAGTTGGCAAGAGGCCAACACCTCATAATTAAGAGGTCACAAGTTCAAATCTCCTTGGGGCTTATCTATCAAATAAAGAAGCAGACATTAATTAGTCTTCAAAAGGAAAATTAGGCATTTAATCTAAGAGCAACGTAGATTATACTTCTACATTACTGATGAGTGGTGACCTTGAATTTTGCTAATTGAAGAGAAGCCTCCCTGCAAAAAGAATGAATACTGAAGGATTTTGTGTTTGAGAATTAACTTGTAGATATTCTAGTTTCCTGGATCATCTCTGATCTTTGTTTACTTTCCATGGAACAGGTTTGGCGGTTATAACTGTCATGCTAGTCACCACTTGCCTGATGTCTCTGGTAATAGTTCTGGTGTGGAATAAGAGTATCCTTCTTGCTATTTGCTTCATATTCTTTTTCGGAACTATTGAGGCACTCTACTTCTCAGCCTCCCTTATCAAGTTCCTTGAAGGGGCATGGGTCCCTATTGCCCTTGCCTTCATCTTCCTGGTTGTCATGTATGTTTGGCACTATGGCACGCTCAAGAAGTATGAATTTGATGTCCAAAACAAGGTCTCTATCAATTGGATCCTGAGCTTGGGGCCAGGTCTTGGGATTGTACGTGTTAGGGGCATTGGTCTTGTCCACACTGAGCTTGTGTCTGGGATCCCTGCCATTTTCTCCCATTTTGTTACCAACCTTCCTGCCTTCCACCAAGTTGTAGTCTTCCTCTGTGTCAAATCTGTACCTGTTCCGCATGTTCAACCGGAAGAACGATTCCTTGTGGGCCGCATTGGTCCACGAGAGTTTAGGCTTTACAGATGCATCGCACGTTATGGGTACCGTGATGTGCACAAGGATGATGTAGAGTTTGAGAGGGACCTTGTTTGTAGCATAGCAGAATTTATCCGGTCAGAGAAACCAGAGCAGATTGAAGGGGTGGACTCAGAGAAGGATGACGAGAGAATGACAGTTGTTGGGACATCTTCTGTATATTGTGAAGGGATACAAATGTGTGAAGATTATACGGAGAATGATGAAGTTCCAGGCTCATCAGAGCTTAGGGAAATACAGTCTCCAGTGGTGCAGAGGAAAAGAGTAAGATTTGTGTTACCTGAAAGCCCAAAAATAGATGATACTGCACAGGAGGAGCTTCAGGATCTGATGGAAGCGAGGGAGTCAGGGATGGCATTCATACTAGGACACTCGTATGTGAGAGCTAAACGTGGTTCAAGCTTATTTAAGAAGTTGGTGATTAATTTTGGTTATGATTTCCTTAGAAGGAACTGCAGAGGTCCATCTCACACCCATAATGTCCCTCATGCTTCTACACTTGAGGTGGGGATGATTTACCATGTTTGACTAACTTTGTACAATTCCATCTTGTATCAGCTATTGTGTATATGTTAGATTTCCAGTGATGTCCATGGTGGGTAAGAAGTGTTCTTTCCTGCCATGGATTCTTAGGGAATGCATGAGTGAAACTTTAATGGTGGGAGATGCGGGTGTACTTGCGATGGGATCATCATTTGTACTTGACTCTGCGGTCTATGCGAGGCAGGAAACTACCCTGACGCTAACCTGGGCGGGGCTCTTAATTTTGGCAAATGAATCGAGCAGCTAATGTTGTGACTCACTGATTTGGCTGATTCTATCAGTAGTAGACTAGTAGTAGAGGTAGTTTGCAGAGTCGGCTGCCGTCAAGGTGGCATGCTTCATGCTTGTAATTAGATGGGTAGGTAAATGTGAGCAGAGCACTGGTAGATGAGTCCATATTCATGAAAGTAGGGTTTTTGAGATTTCTTGGTAATCTAGGAAGAGAGGTTACTGAACTGTGGGAGGATGAAAAAGGCTAGCAGGCCACACAAGGCGGAACTATGGAATAACCAGGTGCTATCACTTCGACATATGACTCACCAACTCAAACAGTTACAATGTCGGCAACAACCTTTTGGAAAATAGTAAAGATTCATGCGAAAGATTAGGTTAATGCCTATTTACATTAGTAAATATCAACGCCAAAGAAATGGCTCACACCGAAAGTGTAACAAGATGTTCAAAAATGCAGCTGATCCATGCTTTTGCTTGGCCCTCTTCTTCGCATCAATAATTCTTGAAATATTGTCACAAAAATTGACTTTCCTCTATCTTTCTGCTCGTTAACATTGTAATCATTAGCAGACAACCTAACCATGCCTTTTCAAGTGAGAAAGAAGAATAAGGGATGGTCTCCTCACTTTTTAACTGTTCTAGAAATCTTCATGCTTGAGACAGATCCTAATGAAAAGCTTGGTTCAATAATTTCCCAAGATCTGGAGCTCCGGACGTATTCGAACTGGCTTGAAAATTCATTTGTGGGTCCCTGCGTTTGTTGAAGCAGTTTACAATGCTTGGCAGCCACTAGTGACTGATAAAAGAGATTATTCTCAAATCTTTCCAAGTTCATCAGATAAATAAAGTGATCAAATTTGCAGTCTTAGATCTAAAGAATTCATTGGTTGCGCGTGATGAGTGCTCTCCTCGCATGGAGAGAGAAGATTTCATAATTCATGCCAATGCAGGGTTCTTTGAGTGGTAAAGATCCATACTTCTAGAGGTCATGGATTGACTTTTGCGCATTTCATTTCCAGTATCAAACTTTAACTAGGTTTTTTTCTTTCTATTATTATTATTTTAAACTAGCTTCTATTATCACATTGATGTCCATAACCGGGGCACTTGTAGTCCAGATCTAAAACGTTGATGTTGAATCGATTAGAAACGCCCAATTCATATCATACTAGAATGAAACAGACACTAGTTTCTGCCGCTTTGGACCAATTCTAACCAACCCAACCATGGAAGTTCCAATCCGGCCTAAACGCGGGAAGGATTTCATCTCTGATTCCTGGCTATTTTTCTTGGTTCCTCCCTCACCGTTCGTAGCGTCCTCGTTGATGAAGACGACAATGAGAATCTCCAGAGCGAAACTAGAACATTCTCTCCGATATGTCTGTGGGTCCCGCCTCAAAAGTTATGGATAGGGACAATTACTACGACGATTCGTTTGCCTTATAAGTTATAAACCTTCCGTTTTTTAGGATATTGCCGTGAAACGCGGCGACTAGACAAGATTTCAAAATGGGCCCCACGGTTTCTTCACCTGCCCTCTGCTATTCCGTCCGCCTTCCTACACCGGAAATCCCCTCCTCTAGTCCTCCCTCCCAAGTCTCCTGCTCTTAATGGCCGAAAGGCCCCAAACGGTTGCTCCAAACGTGTGCCCGCCTGGGTAGCTTATCGTTGCTCTACATGCCCAGAGCGCGTTGTGAAACGGTTGGAGCTCAACGAAATATTGATGACGTGGACGGTGGATCCTTCACTCTGGGGTTACTGGCGGGTCCCACAATCAATTTGCGAATTGCGCCTTCGAAATCTGGCGTCCGTACGGGAGAGGGGATGCGACGAGGAAAATGGAGAAAGAAAACTGGAACACGAAAATATTATTAAACGGAGTCTAGACTTGTATGTCATTGTCGTGTTACCAAGAAGGGGATTTGTATCTGATTAAATTACAAAAATGCCACCTACATAGTATTCTTTTTTGTTAATTGGGTGTTAATGTTAACTAGAATGAAAACTGCACACAAAAATCACTGTAGAATATTCTTAGCATGTATAATTTACATTTCAAGCTATACACATATATCCTTTAGAGATTAGCGATTGCAAATACAATTTCCGGTTTGTGTCCCATGATCCCATCCCTTGCTTACTGCTTAGCTCTTACATTAAAATGTGAGGAAATGTCCACATTTAAAATTCAAAGAAGACAGGTGGTGTGTTGCGTAATAGAAGTACTGAACAAAGGGTATTTTGGGAAACCAAGAATAAAAGATCATAAATGCCAACATCCGTAGCCGGGCTGGCGCTACTTGGCTTCGTTTAAGTTTCCAATTTTCCCTTTTACATGTCCGTCTATTCGTTTGCTTCTTCTTCTTTGCAAGAGCAGACGACAAGACTCGTTAAGCTTTTCCAGTGATTTTCCTGACGTAGGATTGCTGAAGAAACGTCGTCGTTAAGTTGCTGGATTCTCTACCGAAACCTAAAGATTGAATTTCTGACGACGCTCAGATTCGTTTCTTCCCAGGTTGGTCGTTGGTGACTGGTTTTCTCATGTCAGTTTGTTATGTGTTATACTGTTATGTGCTTGTTCCTCTGTTTTTGTTTTCCCTTCTGTGATTCTAGGTTTTCTTCTTTCTTATGTTTCTTCTCATTATCCATAATTCTTTTGACGGACGGTTTTTCTCAGGAAAATTTTCAGCAGCTTCGGTGGTAGGCTCTCGCTGTTCAACTCGCGGTCTAATTATTTTCCAGAGAAAATCTTTGTTGTCATTTCTCTTCCATTTTCTTCGCTTTGATGTCGATATTGTGAGATCCAAAAACTAGGATCTCGCGCATTAAATTTTAATTTAATTTCTAGTAAACTATATTTACTGTAAGCATTTTATTATTTTTGAATCTTTGTTTTGAGACTCAAGAGATTAAAAAAAGATCGCTTTTATTTCTCCCTTCTCCATTTTCTAGTGGCTTGAATCAAGCTCAGCGAATTCGAGTTCATAAGCTTCTGCAATACGTGAGTTTTGTCTTCATTGTCGATAATTTAGAACAAAATACTCAAGGAATAGTTCGACAAGGGATGGAAGCAAGTGAAAATCAGATTTTGAATTGCTTCAGCAGGAACGGGTTCTACCACCATTGTAGTAGGCAGAAGTCGCTATCTCTGCTCGGAGTGAAGAACGGATTTCTAGTGACGGTCTTGACGAACTAGACAAATCAAATCACCTGATGTATATAAAATACGGGAATAAATTAGCGAATATAGAAACGGGAAAAAAGAATGTCATAATTCTACGAATATATGGTAGCAATATCCTTGTTGAAAATTATCCATTTCTGTGAATAGGAAATGGATAAAAGGAAGCTTTGACAGCTTCCGAGTTTCAATTTAAAACTTAAGAGTTGAAATCAACTAGGATCAATGAAAATCTCTGTAATTTTATTTTTAGTTGCGTGGAACATTATCCCAAGTTTACTCAAGGTGTTACTTCACGCAGGCGATATAAAACAATTTTTTTGCATGTGAGAAACAAGAAGACCCAAAAAAAATTGAAGGAGGTTGCGGTTGGTTTCGTCCATACAAGATTACTACATCTGTATCATGTTCTTTGTTCTACTTCATCTGCATCACCTGTAAGTCCTTTGTTCTTTTGTGTATCTATATATATCCTTCACAGATTTGTTTTTTTTTTGCTCAGTATGAGATGGTCTTGTGAAAACCTTGCATGAACTGAAAGATTATATGGATGTAGATCGCAATACTTTATGAATTCTCTGTTCTTGAAGGTGTGGATATTCTTGATGGAAGTTAGTCCATTTACTTTATACCAGAAGTAGGCAGGTGTGACGTGGTTTAGATCATATATCAAAGTGAGTTAGAGAAATTTTCTCGTTGTCTGGAGAATGGATTTGAATGTTGGAAACGATGGCATCTGTTGAATGTTTTGGGGTGGTATATAAACCTTTAAGGTATCTAAATTATGCTCTGCTCGTCTGTTGATCTGTAATTAATACTTCATTCATTCTGTTTTTTGGGTGAAATCTCTGCTACTATGAAAAAAATAGAGGGTGGGAAGGCTCCCTGTATGACTAGTCCTTTCTGTTTCATAAGCAGAGGTTGACAGTCATGAATCTAACGCTGTACTGTAGAGAATTGGGGGTCAATTATCACTATATGCTTTTAATTATCACATGTAGTTTGGAAAATTTTGCATTAAGATTGAAGGTTTTTTTTCTTTCTTTTCTCTTCCCATTATTAAGGTCCAGCATTGCTTTATTTTTATGGAAACCATTAGTAGATGTAAGAGATGCAACAAAAGAAAGTACTCTCTTTGGATTTCATAATAGAAATTCTTCGTTGGACACTTCTGGAACTAGACACCTTCGAGTAAAGTCATAAGTTACAAAGCTTCCATTTAGTAAATTTCTGAAAGGTTACGGTTTTTCTTTTGAAAGGTCCCAATTTGCTTGATATCAAGAATGTGTAATACATGATGTATGCAGCTGGTGTTTTGTTGTAAGATCTTGACGTAGCTTTGTTGACTGTTGTGTCAGCAACCAAAAAAGCTTGCAGTATGGGATATAAACTAATGGAAATAAAGTAGCTTTTTGTCACTCTTAATCTTATAGGAGAATTTAAGTGTCAAAACAATAAAGGTATAAATTAGAATATCCTGAAACAAAAACATGATTTATCGGAAACTATTCCTTGGTTCAAGCTCCACATTGTTTATAAGAATCCTGTTTACACATTTTTATTTGTGATCAACTTATGATGCGTTGCTATATCATGCAGATTGAAGGGAAAATAATGCCATTCACAAAAATCAGGGTTCCTCACATTTGGATTAGAAGGTTGTAACTTTCCTCACGAAAATTTTGGTACTAAAACTTTGTGGAATTTATCAAGTTACAGTGGCCTTGAAACCATGGCAATTGTCATAAATTGTCTGAGCTTATAAACATTGAGACGACGAAGCTCTCAGCGACGACAATGGAGTCTAAATCGTGCTCAAACTTTTTGGATTTTTCTTCCGGGGTTCTACTTGATGTACCTTGTACTCCCAAAGCCCTACCTCAGGTGATGAATGTTCCTGGTATTATTTCTGATGCAGATGGCAGTGGGGGTAATGGAAGGGATTCAGATGTTCTTTCATCTGTATTCTGTGAGCGGAAAATTATAGTAGCAAACCACCTTCCACTGCATGCTCAGAAAGATGCAGAAACAGGCAGGTGGTGCTTCAATTGGGATGAGGATTCACTTCTGTTGCAAATGAAGGATGGTTTCTCATCTGAAAGTGAGGTTATCTATGTGGGATCCCTGAAAGTTGATGTAGATGTCAGTGAACAGGAAGAGATTGCCCAGAAACTGCTGGAGGATTTTAACTGTGTTCCTACATTCCTACCTCTTAACCTTCAGAGAAATTTCTACCATGGATTCTGCAAGCAACAGTTGTGGCCCCTTTTCCATTACATGCTGCCTATTTCTCTGGAGCATGGTGATCGCTTTAACCGGTCACTTTGGCAGGCTTATGTTTCTGCAAACAAGATTTTTGCTGATAAGGTCATGGAAGTAATTAACCCTGAAGAAGATTATGTATGGGTTCACGACTATCACCTTATGGTGCTTCCAACTTTCTTAAGGAAGCAGTTCAATCGAGTGAAGCTTGGTTTCTTTCTTCACAGCCCATTTCCTTCATCAGAGATTTATCGGACCCTGCCAGTTAGAGAAGAAATTCTGAGAGCACTGTTGAATTCGGATCTGATTGGTTTTCATACGTTTGACTATGCTCGACATTTCCTCTCTTGTTGCAGCAGGATGTTGGGTGTGGACTACAAATCTAAGCGGGGGCACATTGGACTTGATTATATGGGCCGCACTATATACATCAAGATTCTACCGGTTGGTGTTCATATGGGTCGACTGCAGTCTGTTATGAATCTTGATTCTACATGTTCTAAATTCAAGGAGATCCTGGAAAAGTTCAAGGGAAAAAAGATGGTCCTAGGTGTTGATGACATGGACATTTTTAAAGGAATCAGTTTAAAATTGCTAGCGGTAGAGCAGCTTCTCCAGCAGCATCAGGATTTGCAAGGCCAACTGATTCTGGTGCAAATAGTGAACCCTGCAAGGAGTACTGGGAAAGATGTGCAGGAAACAAAGAGAAAAACATATTCAATTGCCAAGGGGATCAACGATACCTATGGTATGCCAGGCTATGACCCGGTGATCCTCATTGATCGTCCTGTTCCTTTATACGAAGAGGTCGCCTTTTATGCTGCGGCTGAATGTTGCATTGTTAATGCAATTAGGGATGGAATGAACTTGATTCCATACAAATATGTTGTTTGTAGGCAGGGAACTCCAGAGATGGATGAAGCTATGGGCATCTCTGTGGGGACCCCTCACACTAGCATGCTTGTTGTGTCTGAGTTTGTTGGTTGTTCGCCATCTCTTAGTGGGGCAATCAGGGTTAATCCATGGGATATTTATGCTGTAGCTGATGCCTTAAATTTTGCCATTAGGATTCCTGATGCTGAAAAACAACTGCGGCATGAGAAGCACTATCGTTATGTCAGTTCTCACGATGTGGCATATTGGGCTCAGAGCTTCATGCAAGATCTGGAGAGATCATGCAAAGATCACTCCAGTAATTGTTGCTGGGGAATTGGTTTTGGTATGAGCTTCAGGGTTGTTTCCCTTTCCTCAAGTTTTACGAAGCTGTCCGTCGACCGTATCATATCGTCATACAAGAGAGCCAATAGAAGGGCAATATTTCTGGACTATGATGGGACAATTGTGCCCGAAACATCTATTAATAAGATTCCAAGCCCTGAAGTTATATCTGTCTTGAACAGTCTCTGCAGTGATCCTGAAAACAGTGTGTTTATTGTTAGTGGTAGAGGGCGGAATTCTCTGAGTGAATGGTTTGCCCCTTGTGATATGTTGGGAATAGCTGCAGAACATGGATATTTTACACGGTATGTTCCTCTTATTTCGTGCAATTCTAGTTGCTGTTTTTGGTCTGTATGGAGGCATGTCTGCCAGTTAAAATGCTTTCTATATGAATTGGCAATTGTGATTTTCTTCTTCTGGCAGGTGGAGTAGATCTGGTGACTGGGAATCCATTCCATTAGCTACTGACTTTGACTGGAAACGAATTACAGAACCTGTAATGAGGTTGTACACAGAGACCACTGACGGGTCTTACATAGAGACTAAGGAAAGTGGACTGGTTTGGCATTATCAAGATGCAAATGCTGACTTTGGATCTTGCCAGGCCAAGGAACTGTTGGATCATCTAGAAAATGTACTTGCAAATGAGCCAGTAGCTGTTAGGAGGGGCCAGTATATTGTTGAAGTTAAACCGCAGGTATGTGTAGCCTTTGCTTCGCTTGTTTGTCCGACATTCTTTTAGTTGTTGATGCAAGGTTCTCATGAATGAATGTTAAATAACCTGCAGGGAGTGGGTAAAGGACTGATTGCAGAGAAGCTTCTTTCAACAATGGTCTGCAATGGGAAGTCACCAAATTTTGTCATGTGCATTGGAGATGACAGATCTGATGAAGACATGTTTGAGAGCATATTAAGCACGGTTTCTAGTACATTGTTTCCTACAGTTCCTGAAATCTTCGTGTGTACGGTTGGACAGAAGCCAAGCAAGGCTAAGTACTACCTAGATGATACTGTGGATGTCGTGAAATTGCTTCAAGCCCTTGCTAATGCTTCATGCGAAAAACCCAGGTATGGTGATCAACTCCAAGTCTCCTTTGAAAGATCACCTTGAGATGCAGGATGCTGTTTTGTGCATGGCTGGGTGGTGACACCACATTGGTTCAAAGGTTTTCTGGCCATGATTGACAGCTTCTTAGCATGATCTTTTTACCCTGGGAGGAAAAGGGGAAAGAGGGGGGGGGGGGGGTTTGTAAAATTTACTCGAACTTGATCTCTACTCAATTCTCACGATCGAGAGACCATACTTCCTAATGTGGGGTCAGGGAGGGAAGTACGTATTGCTGAATGTTTGGGAGCAGATAGCAATAACCTGACCTAAAAATTTTGTCGTTCATAGGTTGAAATTGTAGCATGAGAGCACCATTTCTTGCATAGCCATACAAGCTCTCATATTTTTTTAAAGCTGCTTTCGAGAATGTGAATATGAAACGAGATTCTAAGAAGCGTTTTAGTCTGAACATCGGGTTTTGTTGGACTCCAGCTTCTTGATGACCTTGTAAAAAAATGTTGTTCATGTTGACGTGGGCTGCGACCT
The DNA here is from genome assembly GCF_041222555.1 of Hakea prostrata. Taxonomy (NCBI): domain Eukaryota; kingdom Viridiplantae; phylum Streptophyta; class Magnoliopsida; order Proteales; family Proteaceae; genus Hakea; species Hakea prostrata. Next base: position 7,784,641 of record NC_142602.1, on the reverse strand, counting down.
GCCATTTGATAACTTTAAATGGCTAGACATTCTCTGTACGCGTGGCATTGCGGTGTATTAGGTGGATGGTCTGATCTCTTGGTTTTTTTTTTGGTAGCAAGATGGCGTGATCATATGATATAAATATGATGGGTTGAACTGAAAAATGATATGTATTTGATAGGAAAGGGCACGTTCACAAAAAAATGGGGAAAAAAAAAGGTGAGAAAATATCTTCCGTTGTGCTTTGAAATTATGCTTTAAATTTCAGCATATTGTTTGGCATCTAAGTACATTACTGTGCTTTTCTGCCAATGTTGGCGTGTCTCTTGTCAGTTTTTTTTTTTTTTTTGATAATTAGGTTTTAGGTTCTTTTAATAATTTTAATAATTTGAAGGAAGAAGGAAGTTGACCAGGCTGGGTGATTGTTAGGGTTTGTCGTAACCACAAAATTAATAAAAGCAATTGGATTTAATATTTGAAATTGAGCATTATCCACCTGTAGGAGAAAAAAGAAAACCCAATTTTTGCTGTATTTTTTTTTATATTCTTTTAACTTTAGTCTTGACATTTTTTATTAGATTAAAATATGGTTATGAATAATATTTTAAGTAAAGAATGAATCATTACCAAGCTAACAAACGTGCTTTTATCTCGTTTCCAACAATATTATATGTTGTCAATGTAAGGTTGGTAGAGTGATAAGATCTGTATTTTTCAGTGGAGAGATCATGAGTTCAACGTTTACAAACGACAAAGCTTCCCCTGAGGATGTAATTAAGGTGCGCGAGGATGTAATTAAGGTGCGCGAAAGTTGGCCCAGATGAATCTCAGATACCAAAAAAAAAATTTATATGTTAACTTGAGTCAAGTTGACCTCAAAAATCAGATTTGGAGCCTCGATCATAGATTAGGGTGTTAATCTGCTCTCAACCTCATCAGACAGGATCAGTTGAGACATTTAACTTGCATAGGCAATGACTTTGCTTCGTCTTGTGCGTTTAATGCGTACTGGAACAATTTGATTAAGGCAAACGTAAGAAGAGATTGTCAGACCCAAGTTTGGTGGGGGGGGGGGGAGCTTGGCCCAACTTGACAGCCCTATTACATTATAGTTGCAAATACAAATTAATATATACACAAGCCAAGCAACAAGCGGTTGAGATTAAAATTTAAAAGTACATTTTGTTCTTGACTGTTGGCTGGACAAATGTGCAGGACTGAAGCTACATGGGACCAACGCAAGATGAGATTGTCAGACCCAAGATTAGTGGGGGCCGAACCTGGCCCAACACAACAGCCCTAATGTATTATATTTGCATATATAAACTAATATATGCGCAAGCCAGAGATGCTAATCTTTTTTAAACCATCCATTTCCACCACTATCTCGTTGTGGGACCATGCGGTCGTGATTTTTATAGCAAGAACAAATTTTCTAGTTAACAATGATTTTGCGTGGGCGATGCTTCATTTATTTATGTTAAGTTATTTCAACAAAAAAAAAAAAATCTAGTTGTAAATGTGCTGTTTAAAAGTTATTTACTTTATATAATTTTTAAAATTATTATTCTAATGTAAAATGATGAAAATATCCTTACATTACAAAGACTTTGAGAATTAGTTGAGGTAGAACGGGAATAACATCTTTTAGTCAAAAGAAGCGAATTTTTTTTTTTTTTTGGGTTGGGGGAGAAATCTTATCTCTTAGGAGATTTGAAGTAGAGTTATGAAGTCGTGGTATTTTTTTCTTTTTGTACATGGAATGAGATCACAAGACCCAAAGCAACAAAACAATAAACAAAATTAAGCTGGCTCAGTAGGTTGAAGGATCATCTCCAACTCTAGAGATGGTTTCTGAAAAATATTATACATGATATTATCCTCACAAATCATTTTTGAGTATTAATCAACTGCCTTATTTTCTTTCCTACCAATGTGAACAAATCGGACATGCACCTTGCATATGGATGCAATACAATGTCGCTTGAAGAGAATCTATCACCATGTGAACCGACCAACCAGGTCCAGGCCTTCCTTCACCACAAGGAGTTCAGCTTCAAGAACTTCTTTGCATTCTACTTTTTGTAGAACCACCTCAGAACTTTCCGTCTTGATCACGAATAACACCACAAACATGAGCCATATTAATATTTTAGCAAAATAATGCATCCATATTACACTTGAAGTGATAGTCTTTGCCAACTAAGTCAATTCTTTAAAGTAATTTTTTTTTCCAATAATTAAAATTAAAATTTATCATTTCACAATTACAATTAACTATATGACTTATTTTAACTTAAAATTATATTTTATACAGAGAATGAGATTTAACCGGAGTTTGGAATTTCTACTCTGGTGAGTAGAAGATTGTATCTTTCTCTCATCTTTTTACCATATATTTACGAGTGAGCATTTAATTCACCTTATATTTAGAGGTGAATCTTCTTGTTAAAGCATGATAAAATAATATAAAAAAAAATACAATTCCTTATCCATGATTTACAATAATCAGAAAAAAAAGAATTTAAACCTTCACATGATCAGACGTGTGGCAAACTTCCCCATACCTTGATGCATTCTCTATGAATTCGGGGTTTACCACCACAAATTTTGTGGGACTTACCGGTAAAAAATGATAAAATAAAAAAACCTTCTCATCACTCAATCCATGGGTCCCCTTATATTTATGGTGGTAAAGTCATGGGAAAGCACAAAGTGCTATCCACGAGTAGCTGATCCGGACTCATTCTCTACCTAACCCAAATTTTGAATTTTTTTTTGGGTAAATAAAGTGCTTGAATTTTGACCACGTGAAAAGAAGACCTGCCTTCTCTTACCAAAAAAAATAAAGAAAACAAGACCTGCCTTCAAAGTGTAAACTGGTGAGGAAGCAACCTAGGTATCGTCAATTTGGTCAACTGGATGACAAAAGCACTTAAACGTGCCACCGGCGCACAGCCGCCCACAGTTAAGTGCTAACGCTCAACCAGCTCAAGCCACCGGACCTTTGTCTTGACGTCGTCTCTCATTCTTTATATATTCTTACCCGATTCCCCCCATCTGATCAGCTACCTCTGTAATTTCATTAGATATTTTCTTCTTCATTCTCAACTTATTTCTTTGGTCCTTGTTCTTGCTAGCTCCTCACCATTAATGGCATCTGCAGGATCATTTGCAGTCCCTAAGACCGTTACTTCATCAACTGGATTACTGGATTCAAGATCATCTCTTTCCAATGCGAAGACCCAGAAAATCGTAGGGTTCAAGACTTCCGAGTCATTTTCAAGACGTATTCTCAGATGTTCCAGTAACCACAAGTCTCTCTCGACCCAGAGGAGCACAACCAAATCCTTCTTCTGGAACAACGAACATCATAAACCAGATTCCAGACCCAGTAAGTATTTTAGTTTTCCAGCATATAAAATTTCTTCTCTTGGGTACTAATTCATTCTCTAACTTAACTGTATCATCTCGTCTGCAGCCAAAGTTCAGGAGCTCTGTGTGTACGAGATCAACGAGAGAGACCGTGGAAGCCCTGCTTACCTGCGGCTGAGCCAGAAACAGGAGAACTCATTGGGAGATCTCGTCCCTTTTACTAACAAGGCACTTAATTAAGCTGATTCTTTAATTTGTTTTGGTGAAAAAAAAATGCGACTCTTGGCTGCTTAATTTGTTTCTCACAGATCAAATTAATGATTAATATTACAGGTGTATACGGGAGATTTGCAGAAGAGATTGGGGATAACAAGTGGGCTGTGTGTACTGATCCAACATGTACCAGAGAAGAAAGGAGATCGATATGAAGCGAGCTACAGCTTCTACTTTGGGGATTACGGGCACATATCAGTGCAAGGGGCCTATCTGACCTACCAAGATACTTACCTTGCTGTGACGGGTGGGTCAGGGGTGTTTGAAGGGGTTTATGGGCAGGCGAAGTTGCAGCAATTGATCTTCCCTTTCAAGCTGTTCTACACGTTTTATCTCAAAGGGATTCCTGATTTACCTGCTGAACTCTTGACAAAGCCAGTTCCTCCATCTCCTACTGTTGAACCTTCACCTGCTGCTAAGGCTGTTCAGCCACAGGCCACCATTCCCAACTTCACCAACTGATGTTCAAGATTCTGCTCCACCATAGCATCCAGGGGAATATTCTCTATTCTTCTTCTTCTCTCTCTCCAAAAAACAAAAACAAAAACAAAAACAAAAACAAAAACAAAAACAAAAGGACCGTTTGTCTGTCTACCCAGTTCCGGATCATTAGTTTATTGTTAAACAGCGATTAACAGCTTAGCACGCTAATGTGATCATTTTTTTTTCTTTCCTGGGTGAAGATGTGATCAGATTGCTTTCAATGAATAAACGTGGTTTAATTAGTTGAATATTCAAGAACTCTATTGTACTTGTGGACTGCTTCATTATGTTGCTGTATTTTATAATATGTTTGTGTAACACACTCTTAAAAAAAATCCAATCATGTGGTAGATGATACATGATAGTCTCGCGCTGAAGCTTTTTTGAATAGATGTGTACTAAACGGGTAGAATCTATCTACCTTGGAGGAGCATGGTAAATTGGTCGAAGACAAGGTTTAAAATATCAGTATTAAGTATTGTATCAATCTAAATAATTTAAGAGACATATCGTCACGTATCGAGTATTGTATCATACTAACCAATATATGTATATTTTAGTAAAATTCAATAAAGGAGTTTTGCCGATATATATTACATCAGTTTATCTAATATAGAAGTGTATCAACTAGTATCGTATCGTAGGATACTTGAAACCTTAGTCAAAGAGACCATAACCATACACTTCATTTTTAGCGTCTTTCCTTAATTTCCTTTATGGTGACCCCAATCAATTTTACTCCACACAAGAAAACGAAAAAAAGCACAACCACTCACTTATGTGTCTATCAAATTCTTGTATTTTTTAAAAAATCATATAAATTACAAATACAATATACTTTCGGAACAAGAATCACCCAAGCCAAATGGTTAGATGCAAGGTTTAAAGTTAACTCGAACGTTCCTTGAGCATTAAGGAATTCAATAATTATATTAGGAATTGTGATCCCGCTAGATTTAGGATAGACAATTGTGTCTAGAAAGGAACGTGCAATCACTTAGATTTGGGACTAAACCTTATGATTGAACACTCGTAAATATGACTTATCGATTGATCCTACCGTTGAGAATGAAAAGTAAATATTGTATAAAGTATAAACTAATGTTTAATGTGAAGAGGAAATAACTGAATTTGTTTTTCTTTACTTTAGTTTTCAATTAAGCTCTGCAATTGCTTAGAGCTCTTTCCGAACGACGAGTCCGCCTGCATCTGACTCTCATTTTTCAGGTCTCTAGTGGTGGATTAGTGTTACTTGTTTGGATTTTTGTCACATGTGTACAGATGGTTTTACCATAAACAAGATTAGCATCTAGATCCTCTATTCACAAATCACAACCAATTAGTGTCTAGACTAATCATTTCGAGAAAAACAAAAATGAACTCAGAGAGGTCCATGGAAGTAGGGATACAATTTCCGTGGATTTCACCCATTAAAAAGGGCATCCTGAAACTTCGGACAATGTGATAGAAATGAATTTTAATGGTTATCGTCACTTCGGATAAAGAAAGCTCTTCGCCGAAATGCAATGTCAACAGGTTATATACTTATATGTAAGGATTTTCAGCTAATTCATGGTTTTTGTGAAGATAAGAGAGTGGCAAAACACTGTTACACTGGAGATATTTGTGTATTCCCATTTTGCCCTACTCACAGGAGTTCTATAATCTACTGGTCATTTTCAGGGTTTGAGAACTTGGAAACAATGAACCCCAGAAACAACACAAGTAATAGAAAATGCATTTGAAAGGAACCTAAAATTAGACACAAGCAAGATCTTTCTGTTTTCGGTGAAATCTGAAAGATCTTTCCTTTCTATTTTTCTCTTCTTTTTTATGAAATTAACCAGTTGTTTCTTATGTTTCTTAGAGTTTGGTCCCATATTCATGGTTGGTGACTAGGTATAAAGTCAAATCAAAACATTGCCCATTGAAGAGGAAAACCAAATGGAAAACCAAGCTTGCTATTCAATTTTGTTCAATTAGCAACTCCCACGGCTACAACAAATAGGAACAGCAGTCCGGCAAGGAGAAGCCAATATGAAAGACTCAATAATAGAATGGAATGCAATAGAAGTGCCAGAAGCACCATATTACAGAATTAAAGTCCTTACCAATATTTCAAAATCGAAATAGGCCCATCAGCAATAAATGATCTGGTTAGTTTGACCTCGATGTCCCAGTGCCCTCTGGCCTCTAATGACAAACCCTGTAGGGTAGCTGAGCTTTTTCTCAAATGAGAAATTACCACTGGGAACACGCAACCTAGTAGCAATCCCACTTCCCAATACATATAAAATAACAGAGATTCGAAGATCCCTTATAGAAGATTGAATTCAATGTGGTGGATCTCATGTATAGATAGCCCTTCATAGTCTTAACAATCATGTTCGTAGGAAAAGAATCTTAAATATGAGATGATGCACTACCAGAATCTAGATACTCTTTCCATTTGGATCTCCCACTTTCAGGATAGAAGGTACTAGCTCCATTCCTGCACATGGTATCCCCCCCCCAAATGGAATCGGAATTTGAGGACAAGAGTAGTCTGGAAAAAGAATGAAAGTAAGCATGAAACCTCTCACCTCGAAACTCGTGAACACAGGTATGGGAAAATATTCCTTACTTTTTATTTGTCTTGTCAACTTTCCTTTCAACAACATCCAAAATCTGGAGCAGATGCGTGAGTCTGTTACAGAGAAGGGGTGTGTGCATTAAGATTGAAACACAACTTTAAAGGCAAACCCAAAAACACAAAACTCCACTTATGACACTCTGAGTCACAGTCAATGAGCGCGTATGATTTCCTTAAGCTGTCCTAGTGTCTAGACTGACTGTCTAGAGTAGAGAAACCCCAGAAACCCTTTCAATTTTTTTTTACTACTCGGACTCACAAGGGCAGAGGTTCGATCTCTGTATCGTCTTCATGTAATCTTTCTGTATTAATACACTAATAAGTAATAACCCTATTTGTCTGTTTCCGCCCGCACTCTCTCGCCCACTTGAGAGCTGGGGAAGAAAAAGTAAAGAGCGCATTGTCTGTATTGTTTTTGGTTCTTACTCTTACTCAGCCTCACCAAGATGAGCTTAAACGGTTTCTGAGAGTGCGGCAGAGCTTGAGATTGAGCTTTTGGATTTGGGTTTTTCTTTCTCCTTGTGGGCTCTCCAGTTTGTGGGAGTAATGGGGAAGAATGGGGTTCTTTTGGGTTTCACGTTCTTGGTTCTGTTTGGATGTCTTTCATCAGCTTCAGCTGCTACTCCTGCTCCTGCAAGTGGGTCTAAGCTCTTTAGATTCAGTGAGATTCGATCTTTCTTCCTATTGTCTTTTCTGACTCTCTAATTATTTCTGCCAGGAATTGTTACTGGGATTGTTTCCAATGCGTTCTCTGCTCTTCTTAAATGGCTATGGTCCCTCAAAGCAACCACGAAAACTGGTAAGTTTCTTAGATAGAACCCACATTGTCTCTGCTTTCTTCACCCTACCACTAAGTGGGTCCTTGAGTGTCATTGAATAATGGAGATTTTTTCTCTGCCATGGTTGGGGATTATGGTTTTTTAGCGGTTTCCGGTCGTCCGATGATGAAGTTCGAGAGTGGTTATACTGTAGACACGGTATTCGATGGGAGTAAGCTTGGAATCGAGCCGTACGCGGTTGAGTTTTCACCCAGCGGGGAGATTCTGCTTTTGGACTCTGTGAACAGTAACGTTTACCGGATCTCCTCACCATTGTCCCGAAGTAAGTGAGTTTTCTGTAATGACATCTGATTTTTAAGATTCCTCTTGGAATCATGATCTTATTTGTTGCTGCAAGTGTTCTGCTACGAAATTCCTGCAATTTTTCTCTTCTATTACTGAATTTCTAGCTTTCCATTCTGTCTCTGATTAGGTTGGGCAGAGATCTAGTTCCTTTTCCCGATTGATTTGTTCCCAAAGTCTGTTGTACAGGTTGCTTTTGTTGAACATAATAGCTTCACTCTGGCTTTTTAGTTAACTAATAGAGAATACCCTGTTCCATCTTTTTGGAAATTTATGACCTTTCCCTTTTTCCTAAACCTATGCGTCTTCAAAGACAAACTTCATTGTTGCTTAAAACTAATTAGCCTTTTTATTCTTTGTTCTATGCATCATATTTGCATTTCATGATCTCCTTGATTCTTTCCAAACAAACCCCTGCTCGTACTATCTGAATTTGGTTTGTTGCTCAAATTCTATGGCATAGCCCATTTTGATTTCATCTCTCAAACTTCTGGTCTCGCTTGGATATCTATGATATTCTTAAACAACCAAAACATAAATCAAAACTTTATTGTTGAGCTTCATCTTCTTGACTATTAACTGCCAAGATGGAGTTATGCAACTGATTGAACTTCCTAGTATGAGCTTTTTTAAGCAATCCAATGGAGGTAGTCTATGTATCAATTTGGGTTGTAAATGCATGGAAATTGCAGATAGCAGGCCAAAACTGGTTGCTGGATCACCTGAAGGTTACTCTGGACATGTGGATGGGAAGCCCAGAGAAGCAAGGTTAAATCATCCAAAGGGAATTACAGCGGATGATAGAGGAAATATTTACATAGCAGACACTATGAACATGGCAATCAGAAAGATCAGTGATGCAGGTAATGTGATTGGTCCTTATCTGAAAATTATTATACCCTAAGGAATTGGCTCTTTTACCAATTTAAGTTTAAGAGTATTAGAGAAGCAAATAGTTCTTTCCCCCCCCCCCCCCTTAAAACCCTCAGTTTATTAAGCGGACAGCAAGAGCATGACGGAAAATGTTTAGTGGACACTGGGAATGTTGCAAAAATCATCACACTTAGTTAATTTTCGCCAAGTGAACTGGAATTTCAGGTTTATATCGCTGCACACTATGTGGTTTTCAGTGTTTTGATATGGTTCAATTTTCTTGTGAAGGGGTTACCACAATTGCAGGAGGAAAATGGAGCCGAGGAGGGGCTCATGTTGATGGGCCAAGTGAAGATGCAAAGTTTTCTGATGATTTTGATGTTGTTTATATTGGAAGCAGCTGCTCTCTTCTTGTCATAGACAGAGGAAACCAAGCTGTACGAGAGATACAACTCCACTTTGACGACTGTGCCTACCAATATGGGAGTGGTTTTCCTTTAGGTAAATTGATCAAAAGTGGTGATTTTTCTGTGTCTTTATTCTTTTGATGCTGAGATGGATAAAATTGTTAGTGTACTCCTCCATTGAAGGGATTGCTGTTCTAGTTGCTGCTGTCTTTTTTGGTTACATGTTGGCCTTGCTGCAAAGGAGAGTGGGTACAATGGTCTCTTCGCAAAGTGTTAGTGACTAATTCTATACTCACTTTTCTTAAATCTTTATTTAGAGAGTAAAACATTCTTTCAATAACAAATGTCTCACTAGTGCTCTACTCTAGTTATCTTCATGCTCATGAAGTGGAAAATTTTATTGAATACATACAAAAGTTGACCTTTTTTCATACTTGTAGGATCCCATAAGTAAGAAAACAAGCTTTCCACCAAGTCCATATCAGAGGCCTCCACTAAAATCATCAGTTAGACCACCATTAATTCCTGATGCTGATTTACCAGAGAAGCAAGAAGGTTTTTTCGGTTCACTTGCGAAGCTTTTCCTTGACACCGGTGCAGCTGCGGCAGAAATATTTGGTGGGTTGTTTTCAGGTTTTAGAAGGAAGCCACTAAACCATCCACTTCAACAGCAAAAACGTCCTAATGCCTGGCCAATGCAAGAAAGTTTTGTGATACCCGATGAAGATGAACCACCATCTATAGAAACCAGGACGCCAACCCCAACTCCACCCCCTCGGAAGACTTATGCTTTCATGTCCAAGGACTCAGAGAAGACTAACCATTTCCAGCAAAGTCGAGCTTTTTATAGTGGCTGGGATGGTGACTTTCGGCAACAACTGCCCCAGCATCAGCAGCATCATCAACGGCATTATTCTTCTGGCCCACAAACATACTATGAACAAAGTTGTGAGACAACCAATGAGATTGTGTTTGGTGCTGTTCAGGAACAAGACGGTCGACGTGAAGCAGTGGTGATAAAACCTGTGAACTATGGTGATCCTATTTATAATCATCACAATATCCGCTCACGTGGAGGTTATATGGGTTACTCCCATGGTTACTGATAATTCTCTCTGCTACATGTAAAAGCTACCTAGATTTTTACCTTTTTTTCACCTCTTTTTCTCTCATCAATTGATATTTATAGATACAGGTACATAGGCAATTTCAATATGATATGTGAAGAATTAATTGTAAGGACAGTTTTGTTGCTGGTTTTGGTTCGGGTAATCTTGATTCTCTAAAATTCAGTCATTCCCCTGTTGATATTCACTCTCACCTCCCACCACCAACAAAATTTCTCTCTTTATAACACAATTGCATTGCTGATGACCACAAAACTATATTTGAATTAGATGATGAAGTCATTCTGAACTGCAGGTTGGTTTTTTGAATTTCCCAATTTATCTTTTTCCATTCATCTCGGTTATCAGCCTAAGACCTCACAGAGACTGAAATTATTAGAAAAGCAGAATTGAAGCTGTATACCGATGGGCTGCTTGCATTGGAGTCTCAAATGTCTGAAGTGACGAAGCCGGGATTACGTACGTTCATCTCAACGGTAATCAGAGAGTTGTATCTGGCCATTGACTATTTGGTCCGCCAGAAGCTGATTCCAATTCAAATATAAACAGGGAGGATAAGACAATGAATTGAACACACGCTCCAAACCTACAGCTTGTATTTTTAGGCTTTCAGCAGCCGACAAGCTACAACTTGCATCTGTTTTTAACTTGAGTTACCTGGCGTAACAAAGATATAATGCAGAACCCATAAATAAAATTTTGTTTCGAACATCCAATTATATTATAGCATTTTAATGCATGGATCAGCCGAACCATGAACACGATTGCAGAGCTGGGTCAAAGTTTATATATTCTTTCCCTTCCTCCCGGCCGTTCTCTCAGAGTCTAAGACCCTGCAACTCATTGACACAAGACAGGCAAGAAAAACAGGTATCACATAATATCAGAAAATACTCATGTACCATAATCATCCCAATACAAATGCCATGGAGCTCTCATATATTTACAACACTTAAACTGACATTGGAAATCTCTCTTAATCTTAATCAAAGTTCATCCCTCTTAACCAAAGACGATTGTTCTGCACCTACTAGAGATCCCGCTGTGTTTGCCTGATCACCCTGGCCTGCTTAATCCATAAAGTTAGCCCACTTCACACATCCACCTTTCCACAACTCAGTTAAAACATCAATTGCTTTATAATCTTCATTTCCCTGCTTAATGAACTCCAACCTCTCAGATGCATCCAGGCATCCATCAAAGGAAATTAAATCCTTCAACTGGTTGGCAAAAATACATTGTCTTTGTCAACTTGTGATACTTGCACCATCTGAATCAAGCAGCAAAATGTAATCTACATATTCCTTCGAGAAACCATTATATTCTACTCAAGAGATGTGTACCCTATACATAGGAGAAAAATAACATAGGATCAGCCTGACAAGCTAAAGAGTGCAAGATCTGGAGCTAGCAACTACGCTTATGTTGTCGGAGCAGATTATCAGAAGGTGTCTCGCCAGAATGATTTGGCAGTGATTCCATGTCATGTTGAAACAGCTGTGACCGCTGACTTCGCATCTACACAGTTCAATTCAAGAAGGTTTTAGCATATTCTAACAACCTCATGGAATATCTAATATAACAAAAATAAACACTTACACGAAAGATGAGAAGGTAAGAAATGAGAACAAGTACTCCCACAGCTCCCAGTCCTCCCACCAACCAGATACAGGCCACTCCCAGGTCTGAAAAAATAATGATTCAATTTTAGTTGTCATCTGTACAAAATAACAAGAAAAGGATTTTCTAGCACATAATTGATGGTTCAAAATAATACGAGTAACCTGACAGCTGAGAAATACTACTACAAACCTAGAAACATAAAACAAAAACATTTGTAACATGAGGTTTCCTCTAAAAAAGAAACAACAATTTGTTCCTCATATCTTTGATGATGTTCATGCTCGAATACTTCAATCAAGTTACAAGACGTGATCCAACCTGGAGAGCCGGATTAGCTGAACAATGACTACAAAATACAAGTATACAGAACATCTTAACACATGATATGAAGTCTTGTGACCAAGCTGACAACCAGCTGGAGTGGCTGATCTGGTTCCGTTCATTGAAAAGTTTGACCGTCTGATCTGACAACTGTTTATAAAAAAGATCCATGATTAAAGGCTAAAGCAATAGCATAGTGCACAATCACTTTCTATTTGACTATTTGCTGAAGTCGGACATACGTGCACTAGATCCTCCATTGTATCCAACAACCTGCTCATACATTCTATACGACCATTTTCTGAATTCATGCAGAAGTACAGAGAAACTTGGTCATGGGCAGGTTGAACCTTGGTCATTGGCAGCAACCTGCCCATGGATCGATGTGAATTCATCCATGTGAGGAGGAAATGGCAACATATTACATATCAACCGTCAAGTTTCAGCCCCAAACAAGGACAGGTAGTTGTTCAGCCTAAAGAGAAGAATTACAACCATTATGAAAATGTACATAGGATTGAGCAACTTTCTCTACCCATTTGGGTTTGAAAATTAACCAATGAAAGGGTGGAGTTACTTTCAAGAAGTATATTTTCTACCCAAGCTGCATCCTGCATGGCAAAAGTGATTTGACAAGAACAAGGTTGCATGATTATCATGACCCCAAGTTCCTTTCCCTTACAAATATTTAATTCTATAATGTTTTGTGCACTTGAAAATCCTTCCCCCTTTAATTAGTAATCCAGTTAGGATCTTTTGACATCAAGTGAATGAGGTAAATTGGTGTCCTATGATTGGCGTGTGTTTGGTTTTCCATATCCCTGTCTTTAAGTTAAAACATAAATTAACAGTGAAATTGAGAAATGCAATTTGACCATTAATTTGTGCATAAACAGTGTAGCAAATACCTAATTGTGAAACCTTCCCACAATCCTCTGGCTTGAGATTTATCTGGCGGATCAGCCTATTCCCACGATCAGAAATCAACAGTGCACATCTTTCGGGTATAAAAGCAAGTTCAAAATCAGCTGAGAAAGATGCATTCTGTGCAGGTCCATCCACTCTACCAGGCCCCTTTGAATAGCCTCCAGCGATTGTAGTCACACCTAGGGACATCAAATGAAAAAAACCCCACGCATAGTAACCATGAAGCACCAGCAGAGTAGCTCAAATCCCAGACATAGAAATAGAAGGTAAAGCATACCCGACTTGCTGATCTTCCGAATCGCGTGATTATTCTTGTCAGCGACGTAAACATTCCCCCGCATATCAACAGTGAAGCTCTTTGGGTGATTAAATGTAGCAGATTTAGAATCTTTATCAGAAAACCCCACGCTACCATTACCTCCAAGCTGATTAATCTTGCTTTCTGCAAGACAAACAGAGAAAACACCCAAAAACTAGAAGTTCAAAAAAGGCAGACTTCGAATCGCTATCACTCATTTCAAATTTGAGTTACGAGCTTGGGTTAACTTAATACCTTCAGAAATGGGGAAAGAGACTGTGTAAAAGATATTCCCAAAGGAGTCGAGGACGACGAGATCATTGGTACTAGGTCGAGGCAGTACTAAATATGGATTGATATTTAGTTTGTCGCCGTCAAGAACAGTTGACACGGTATAACCTTCCTCTAGGACTAGCTCCGGCGAAGCTGTTAAAGCATCGAAGAAGATGGTTTGAACTCGTGAAGTGCACGCAGAATCCAAATTATTTTTTCACCTTCCCAGTCAAGTAAAAGAAAGGAAATAGCCGAACATCTATAATGCATTCAAAACAGAAACAGTAAAAGCATCTACATAGCTTACCTGATCCTGAAAATAGATAGACGAGAGTAAAGATGAGCATGTACGAGAATGCCATTGGTGTAGAAATATTCAGAGTCTCGCAACGAAAAATGAAGGAGCAATAATCGGAACTCAAACCCTAAATCCTTCCGCAGGTACCCATGATCAATCGGCAAAACCCAAGAAGAGCACTAAAGGGGTGTACGCTGTACCAGCCACAGTTACTGATCCCCACCATTTTGACTGAGTTCCGGATTCTTCCGAGTCACGCCAGTCGCCAGCCTTAATTTTCTCCAACTTCGAAAGGTGTGGGCCTTCCTCCTAACATGGGATGAAAGAGATGTGAAAAAAGCACATATGCCCGTTTACCGACTCCCCAAAACTTGGTCTCCAAGAAACCACCAGACCAGAGAGTGATTAGATAGAGTAAGGAAGACTACGAACAGACTCAGAATTCATCCCCTCCCCTTCCCCTGAGCCTGAGCCAACTTCAAAGATGCGTATCGTGTTGATTTTCATCGCCATTTTCATTTCCTTCTCTCACTTTCTTCAGGTAATAATGAAGGCAAAGATCAGTGGCAGCAATTGAGAAGAATTAATTTACAAAGTTAATTTCACCAATTTTTTATTTTCTTTTTTACAAAGTTTATTCTAAAACCCTTCTCCATCTGAGCGAGTTTGCCTGCAGGGAAGTAGCGCCGACTATGAAGGATCAGTTTTGACCTCCAAGCGTTCTTCACCGTTCGATGTTGCCCTAGAAAACCTACAGAAGCAACTTGGGTATGGTGTCCTACACTCCTACTCCACTATCTCCCTTTTTGCTCTCATGAAAAAATCGTAAACCCTAAATCTTTTTGTGTTATCATATAGTTATCCTCCTATATTCGTCTTTCATCTGCAGTTATGAGTTCAAGAGCAGGGGTTTGCTTCGTCAGGCCATGACCCACCCCTCCTTTTCCCGCGAGAACAATAAAGCCTTGAGCATTTTGGGTGCCGGCGTTATAGAAACATCTGTCGGGCTTAGATCACTCTCACGGAATGCAGAAATTTCAGGCAAGGATCTAAATCTTCGCATCGTCGAAATGTCCAATGCGGACGCCTGTGCTGCTGAGGGGCTGGGGATAGGATTGCAGAACGTGATTAGGGTTTCTCGGAAAACCAACGCTTCGATGCCAGCGGTTGTTTGTGGTGCTTTCAGAGCTGTCTTTGGTGCTGTTGCTGTGGATGCGACATCGGTTGATGCTGCTATCAAACTGTTCTGGACTGTCCATGGTGATGGTAGCCTGCAACTTCGAGCTTCGTGATTGACTAGTTTGAATCTCTTTCTTATCTTGTGCTCTTATTAGTATCTCTTATAGTTACTGTTTCTTTCTTCTTTTATTCCGGTAAGACCTTATCTACTGTGTCGACTGGTTCTCCTGTGTGGGTTTTTTTCGGTTGGAGTATTATGGATCTTTTGTATATATTAGAAGATACACATTAAATATCCCAGTAGATCAAAGGAAATAGATGAACTAGATGCATGCCGAAAATAATATTATATATAGTTTAGTCTTATATGATTACTTAAAATAAAAAAAAGTCTTAGATGTAGCATGGCCTCAAATTAAATGAAGTTGAGAACAAATATCCATATAGTTTACACCATTTAATTGAGTAGGACTAGAACTTCTTTGTGTTGTTTACTTCCAGACTCCGGTATGTGTGTTCTCTTCTGCAAATGCAGGCTAAGAGAAGGTAAGAGACGAGAGCAACAGCTCCCAATCCTACCACCAACCATATACAGGCTACTCCTAGATCTAAAAAAGTAACAATGGTAATTTTAGTCTTTTGTAGTACAAAATCACAAGAGAGAGGTTTTAACACATAAGTGATGGTTCAAAATTAAGTAACCTAACAACAACCAAGTAAACTGAAATATTAGTATCAATTGAGAAACATAAACCAAAAGCATTTTTAACAAGAAGAAACGACACATTTGTTCCTCATATCTTTTACTATGTTCATGCTTGAATGCTTCAATCAAGTTATATGACCTGGTCCAACATGTACAAAATACAATCTTGCAACAAAAAGACTACAAAATACAAGTATACAAAATATCTTAACACATGAAGGAAGTTCTGGGTCTGACAAAGCTAACAAACAGCTGGAGCAGCTGGTCTGGTTCCCGTTATTGAAAAGTTTGACTATCGCATTGCCGGTTTTGCTCTTGTTATGTGCAATTAATGCACATGACAGTTTAGCGGACTGTTGGATTGAAGCATACAAAGAATGAAGGAGCAAATAAACGGAACTCAAATCCTAAAATCCTTCCCTAGATACCTATGATCAATCTACAAAACCCAAGAGGAATGGTCTGGTTCAGATAAGGGACAACCAACAAAAGATGAAATTTAATGGAATTCACCTACCGTTCATTGAACACTGGATACCACAACATCCACCGACCAACCCAGTAGTTTTCTCATCAAAGTGAAAAATGAAAATCAAAACTTTTTTTTTCCTTCTTTTTGATTGGAAATTTTTGGAAATTTACCGTTTTATATTAGGAGATAAAGATTATTTTATATATGCTAACAAGACTTCTTGATTGCTACTCTTTGATGGTAAAGGTCTTAGTAGTTGATCCTTGACTAGGCAGGCTCTCCATTAGAATCCGGATTTTTATTTGCAGTAGTTGTTGCCAACGGTGGTGATTGCGCCATGTAATCAAAATAAGATCGAAGAATCAAATGGCAGGAGTTTAATTATAAATACTATTTTTATTTTACATTTTATACGTCTAAAGTTTATTAAGTTACATAATCACACCGTTAAATTACCTTTAAGAATCAATATCTCAGGGAGAACTGCTTGGCAAGCTTCTTTTTCATGGCCTTCCTAACATTTTTTTTTTTTTTTTCATGGCCTTCCTAACATCTGAGAAGCGTCTGAGGAGAACCCCATTTCCCTTCTTTTTTGTGTATTTTATAGGCCTGGGGTCTGATTCAGTTATAACTTATAAGAGACGTTGGCAGTAGGAAATTGATGAAATTCCTTTTGTAAATTTTAAAAATTAAATGAATTTTTATAAAATAACAAAAATTATATTTCCCATTTTGTTAAAATTTAGTGTGGGCCTTCCTCCTGTACAGGACAAATCTCTGTCCATTTACCGACTCCTAAAAAATTTGGTCTCCAAGAAACCATCAGACCCCATCAGACCAGAGTGATTAGATTAACGAGGACTACGAACGGACTCAGAATTCATCCCCTGAGCCTGAAGCAACTTCAAACATGCGTATAGGGTTGATTTTCGTCGCCATTTTCATTTCCTTCTCTCACTTTCTTCAGGTAACAATGAAAGCGAAGATCAGCAGCAGCAAGTGAGAAGAATTAATTTACGAAGTTGATTTCACAAAAAATTACAAAGTTTATTCTAAAACCCTTCACCATCTGAGCGAGTTTGCCTGCAGGGAAATAGCGTCGACTATGAAGGATCAATTTTGACCTCCAAGCGTTCTTCACCGTTCGATGTTGCCCTAGAAAACCTACAGAAGCAACTTGGGTATGGTGTCCTACTCCACTATCTCCCGTTTTGCTCTCATGAAAAAATCGTAAACCCTAAATCATTTGTGTATATTTATCCTCCTACATTCGTCTTTCATCTGCAGTTATGAGTTCAAGAGCAGAGGTTTGCTTCGTCAGGCCATGACCCACCCCTCTTTTTCCCGCGAGAACAATAAAGCCTTGAGCATTTTGGGTGCCGGCGTTATAGAAACATCTGTCGGGCTTAGATCACTCTCACGGAATGCAGAAATTTCAGGCAACGATCTGAATCTTCGCATCGTTGAAGTATCCAATGTGGACGCCTGTGCTGCTGAGGGGCTGGGGTTAGGATTGCGGAACGTGATTAGGGTTTCTTGGAAAACCAACGCTTCGATGCCAGCGGTTGTTTGTGGTGCTTTCAGAGCTGTCTTTGGTGCTGTTGCTGTGGATGCGACTATGGTTGATGCTGCTACCAAACTGTTCTGGACTGTCCATGGTGATGGTGGCCTGCAACTTCAAGCTTCGTGATTGACTAGTTCGAATCTTTTTCTTTAACTTACCTTCTTATTAGTTTCCCTTTTATTTACTGTTTCTTTTTCTTTCGGTAAGACCTTTAGCTACTGTATCGACTGGTTCTATTTATAGCGTTTTTTTTTTGGGGGTCAGAGTATTGTGGATCTTTTGTAAATATTAAAAGATACACATTAAATGTTAGATCAAAGGAAATAGAAGAATTAGAAACATACTGCTTAAAATAATCGTAAGATAAGTGGTGTTAAAGATTTTATTAAAAAAATGTGGTGAGAAAGAATATGTATGATTTAGGTCTGCTATATAGTATGACTTCAAATTGAAAATTGAATAGGGTTAGGGCTGCTTCTTGTTGTGCTGCTGCTTCTGCTCTTGTAGTGTGTTCATTTTATCTTCTTCTGTTTACTTGCAGTATGTGTGCTATCTTCTACAAACTGACTGCTTTTCTTGTGTCCTAGTTTTGTGAAACTGTCCAAAACAAAATTGAAATTATCTTTTTCCTTTTTATCAAGATGATTCTTTTGGATCATTCTATTTTGATTAAATTACTTGCTCTCCTTCAGAATTTACCATAATTGCATACACCCCAAAAAAAAAAATGTTCTGTTTCTGGAATTTGTGTTCAATAAATTAGAGGTCATTTCCTGCACTAACCTTACTATTATATATGTTACCTGATACTTCATATATATCACATATCAAAAGAAAAGTAGGGAAACAATTTAAAATAAATAAACACAAAGGTGCTGTAATAGTTTATGAAACAGATTTGGTTCTCAGATCATGGCACCATGATATCTGCCGAAGATGTCGAGTTCTCATGCAGGTGGATACTTTGGTTCTGAATAGAGAAGTTTATAGGTTCCTGGACAACCTTTATTTCCCAACGATGATCATCCTTTTATTCTTCGTGTTTACAGTTTGGATCTTTGACACCAAAACCCAATGTTGATCATCCCCTTATGAGCTGAGTTTGACTATGACCAAAAGACACCCAGGGGCGCAGAGTGCAAGATTGATTGATCTATGTGAATAAGTAGATGAGAAAATTATACATTGTCTTCTTTGTTGAATGGAATTGCATATATATGAATCCTGCTAGTCATGTTAATTAGCAGGAGTTTGGGCTGTTCTATATGGCAAATCAAAGCAGAATGAATGAGCCAATTCAACAATGGAGTATTGCATGCACGCACTGATAAATTTACGAGTTCTAGCGGTTCCCCTCACCAGGACTTGGACCATATTTTGTGGTATCCACCATGAAACTCAAATATATGTGATGGATCCGCGCCATTCCTGAACCCGACGATTTGATCATGACTACGGCTGCTGCAGGTAGATCAGTTGGAACCCCAGAAATATTTGTGCTTCTGTTTCTCAACATGCTGCGATGGTGATGCTTAACTGGGCGGGCTTTGGTGGATGCGAAGGACAAGATCAAAGAGCTCAAGAAGAGAACAAGGATAAGTGATTGGTGATGTTTGAGTATTGTGGCCATGGAAGCTAGGTAGTTCATCTTGAAGGGCTGTTAGCCTAGGTGGTTCATAAACATTTATAGTTGGAATTTTCGTTAGCAATTAAGTTAACTATTGATATATTTGATCACACGAAACTCACGAGAGAAATGGTCCATTATTGTTGAGAACG
Organism: Hakea prostrata; assembly: GCF_041222555.1. Taxonomy (NCBI): domain Eukaryota; kingdom Viridiplantae; phylum Streptophyta; class Magnoliopsida; order Proteales; family Proteaceae; genus Hakea; species Hakea prostrata. The sequence goes on along the minus strand of NC_142602.1, from coordinate 7,764,928 downwards.
ATGTTTAAACCTAAACTATGATTAAGTGAAAAGTATATATATATATATATATATATATATATATATATATATATATATATATATATATATATATATATATATATATATATATATATATATATATATATATTTCTTTGGAGGGATTACTTAATATTAGTAGAAGCCCGTGCAATGCAAGGTAAAGCATATTACAATTAATTTTGATATTTCATAACTTAAGGAAAATCAAGAATTTCTGGGAGCAAGGAGGTTTTGCATATATTTTTCTTTCTATAACTCATCAAGCTGGCTTCACATTTGACTTTTCAATTGGACAAATATAAAATATGAAAGACACAATGGATATACCATGTCGTATTAATTCATAATAGATAAACAAATGAATTGGTTATATCCCTTTCACATACAATGTATAGACCGGGCTGATCAATCATTTTCTGAGTTTTTCCTGCAGTTATTCAAGAGTGTAGATGTCGCTGAGAACTAAATAATAGTAAAAACTTTAGGAATAAATACTACAAGAAACCCACTCGTGCATCGCATGGGAAGCTATGAGAATAGATTATCTAAGGGTTTGATTAAAAAAAAAATACATTTATCTTTAATAGAAGCTACTGAAGATTGCTGGTGGGTTTGTGGGAAACATCATCTAATGCTGAAATTTAGTATCTGAGGATTAAATCATTGGTTGAAGAAGAACCAAGTCATACGGCAAGATTGCTTAGATTTAGTTGAGGCATTATCTGTATCATTATCAATTAAGTTGAGAAGAATGTGACTGATATAGTTAAATACAGATTAGTTTAGATATAAATAAATATTTTTTTTTCTTCTGCTGCAGATTTGTTTAGACTTTATATCATTAAACTTGGATGGTCTTATTGTCTAATAGATTATAGCAAATATTGTATAGCTGTACTTTCTTGTTTTTTCCCCTTTTTATATAGTCGACCTTATATATATATATATATATATATATATATATATATATATATATATATATATATATATATATATATATATATATATATATATATATATATGTCATCATCTATAATGCTTTATATTAAACTAAAAGAATAAACTTAAATAATAATATATTTAAAATTCTAAAATAATAAATAATAAATAGAGTGAACAATATAATTAACACTTTAGTTAAGTAAGAAAGAGATGGAAGGGGAGGAGGGATTATAGGGTGAGAGAGAAAGAAAAAAGACTTAATAATAGGTAATTATTGGTTTATTGAAGGTTATTAATGATAATGGACATTTCAAATCTTTCTTGAAACGAATTGGAAGAAATATTGTAGGTATGGCTGCTTGTGGGAAACATGATATTGTTTTAATATGTATAATAGCAATAGAATGGAAGAAACTTGTTGAATAAAAAAAAAAACCACAGGTAACATTGGAATTATGAGTTCTTCCTCAAGTTTGACATGGAGCCATCAAAGATTTCATATTTTTTTTGTCACATTTTTCATAAGCACTAAAAAATTCATTGTCAAAACAAATGGATGCTTTTGTCAATAATTGTGCATTCATATCATCTCAATCTTTTGCATATACAAGGAAATTTAATACTTTTCATTGTGACACCAAAAATATTATTGAATATAAATATTTGGTTTCAGTGTAGTAACTGTCCTAATCCTAAAGCATCTAGCATTACCAAGTAGAAAATTTTCCATCAGCATTAATCTCATTGTGAGATTATTTATTTTTATTTAATTACTTGTTTTTTTGGTGGGTTAAGAGAACACTAAATTTACATAAGCATATGCTTAGGATATCAAAATTTCATTATTAGTTTAATAAAAGCATTGTCAATATTTATAAAGGAATTTGTCTCTTAGTTGCTCAGGGTTTTTTTTCATGGATGCAAATCTAAACTTAGCAGATTGATGGGATTACTTATTTGAATAGATTATGCCATTATGGGTATCCATGATCACTCTAAAGCTAACAAATAAAGAAGAATTCAATGTACATCTAATATTCAAATTCCATTCCAAGAATACATATTAGTCAATAACAATCCTATAATCTTACTTTAAGGTTCATTTTGTCGTCATCTACCAATACACAAAGACTAGAGGCCCATGGGATATGAGAGGAAGAAGTGGAAAGTTGTAGACTTGAAACCTATTTGATTTTAATGCTTCTAAATATGAAATTGCTGAATTACTGTATATTGTAGCTGGGCTGGGCTGGGCTGGGCTCAAGCCCAGGAGGCCTAATGAGTTCAGACTCTGCATTGGGCCTTAAATTTTGAGCCCAGCTCCCCCCTGGGGAATAATGATTTTTCACTTATTACTCTGGATATGGGAGTTGGGACCTTATGTATATTTTTACTGTTTAACCCTCTACGCGTGTATTGATTTAACTTCCACGACCAATCAAAACAATACACATCTGTTGCTTTTATATATTATTATTATTCTCCTCCAGGCTCCGATAGCCACACTGTGGGCTGTGGGCTGTGGGTGGGGCCCATTTTCATTTATGAAATAGCTAACAAACTAGTTGGTATCAGTGAGATATTTGCATCCAATCTGGAATTTTCTCTTTCAATCTGTAATTCATTTACTACCTTTATATATATATTTTTTTATAATTGAATTTAAGATGCGACAAATTATTTCTAATTATTTTGTAGATACAGCTATGCCTCTGCCGTTGATCCCCTTAATATCTAAATTATTTATAATCTTATCGTTAGATTTCCAAATGGCTTTCACCATTAAAAAATACAAACAAACGGTTCTCTCGAAATAAATTAATAAAAATAGAAAAAAGATTATGAAAGCAATATTCTTATTCTTCTTCCAACTCTTTTATCAAACTTATTTCATCATCATCAATAATAATAATAATAAATACTAAGAAGACTAATTCATTGATTAACAAAGATGCCGGCTATCTTTCTCTTGTATAATGTTGCCACCTTGTCAAAAGAGTCAAACGACTGAAACACAAGGGCGATATCGTCAATATCCATAGACCAGGCCGAACCAAACTGGACCGGGATGAGATGAAGTAAAAATCGGACCAAACCCACGACGCGTTGTTGACCCAGCGTTAAGGAACGTTGGTGAGCGCCAACTTGATCTTGTTCTTGAATGAGTTTGGACCGTTGATATAACGAAACGGAAATAAAAGGGCAACGTTTCCCGGGTTCAACCATAACCGCTTTGCTTAATGCTTCGCTTCGCCTCGCCTAACAAAAAAGAAAAGGAGCCGTTAGGGCTTACGGGTAGCCGGGTAGGTAACAACTGGCAATTGGCAATTACCAGCTGAGTTATTGTCAGAATAAAGGCATTACAAGTTCTTGATAGCCGTTATAAGTGTTTATTTTCTGCTCCAACCCTCTCTCACCTCTCTCACCTCTCACGCCGGCGAAGGAAACCAAGAGAGGTCACGGCGCTAGAAAAGAAGCAAGGGTGGCGAAGAGAGAGAGACAGTGAGCATATCGTACCCCATCATCTGCCTTCTGTCTCCTCTTTCGCTAACCCAATTGTTTCTTGATCTTGATCTTGGTCGCCGAGATGGGCATGGAACAGAATAATAATCATGAGAATGGTGAAGAGGTCCCGGATCTAATGTTCGCCAAGAGATCAGGTTGCTGCTCCTGGATGCCATGTTTTGGTTCGGAGAGATCGAATTCCGGCGGAAGAGGACATCCTGTTTGGTGGGAGAGAATCGGGAATTCCGAGAACGATGAGCAGTGTTGTTTTGCCAACAACAACAACGGTCGGAGCAAGACCGCCGATAACGAAGAGAGCAAGTGGTGGAGGAAAGGTTGGAATGCAGTTTTGAAGGTTAGGGAATGGTCGGAGATCATTGCTGGGCCACGCTGGAAAACATTCATTCGAAGATTCAACAAGAACGGCAACACCAACAAAAATGGAGGATTAGCGTGGAAGGACGGCAAATTCCAATACGACCCTTTGAGCTATGCGCTCAATTTTGATGAAGGGCGCGGGCAAGACATTGATATGGACGAAGATCGTATCTTCCGCGATTTCTCTTCCAGGTATGCTTCGATTCCGATAAGCGCCAAGTCCTCCATGGATCTCGGCAGAGAAATCCCTGCTTTCGGGTAGCGGTGGCAGACAAAGGCCGCCGGTGCCGGTGAAAACGTCGTTCAAGCTTCTGTGCGCGGCGTGCTATCTTCCTTCTCGCTCCAACATCCGGAAATTTTTCGGCATTTGAAGCATCATCCGCTGCTTGTGCGAACCGCCGGAGATTCGTCCCTCGTTTAATTTCTTCTCTTAAATTTTCTTAGTTGTTTAGTTTTGTTTTTTGGGTCATACTCTTTTTTGGGTTCTGAGGGAAAATAAAACTATAGGAAATTCTTCGTGTATATGATATGTTCTGAATTCTGATATGATATGATGTGGCTTTCGAGTGATTAAACAGCATAGTTTACCTTTTCTCCTTTTGTTTTTTTGTTAATAGCTTGTTTAAAAAAAGAAGTTAGTCAAAAGTCAAAGGAAGATTTGCCTCACGATCATCATTTTGTCTCTCTGTTGTTGGCGTTATCATGATCTCTCTAGAAGAACCTTCTGTTCAAGGTTTTGACATTTTCTAAGCAAGCATTGCTTCTGGGCTTGTTCATGGGATAGATGTGTTCTGGATTTTTGACCTTTTCCACATTTCCGGCTTGGTTATAGTCAAAAGCCCGACAGTGTTGCTGGTGTGGTGGACAATCTCAGAAGCTTGCAATTTCTTTACTGTGGCAACAATGGGAAGCAGGCTTAGAAAGGGGTATTCCAATTAAACAAGTACGGATTAATTACAACAGTGAATTTTGATCCTTGGTTCCAAGAAGTAAGGGGCAAGTCTGACATATTGAATTTGCATTAATTTTGCTTTTTTGGTTAAAAACATGTCTGGTATTCTGTTTGGCAGCATTCCTTGTGAGTCCTGTGTTAATGTTTTTAAGTACTTCTTGTGCTTAAGACATGTTTTCAACGGGATAATTCCAGCAGTGTTTTGTATCTTTCTTTTAATGCATTTTTATTTCATCAAAACAAGTACTCTTCCCACTTAAAAAGAAGGTATTTACTATTTAGATTCTACCCAAAAATAAAAAGGAAAAAAGAGGTGTCTATCAAAAAAACCAAGAAGTGCAACTAGGATGACATCCCTACTCCCCAAAGAGCTCCAACATTTCTGTGAAAGACTACAGCCTTACCCCAAAGAGAAAAACTTTAGAGAAATGAATTGAAAAGATGATTCACCAAACACTGCCACGCACTTCTGGTGCCTCTTCATAGACAGCCTGTGGCACTCTGGTCTCTGCATGGCTGAATCAACAGAGATTAGAAAACTAGTTTAGGCAGAAAACAATACAGTTATGGGCCTGATCAAGACTTGTGATCCGGAATTCTGAGAAGTTTTTAGTTGTAGGCTTGTAGCAAAGTTCAAGACAATTTTCTGTGAAAGACTACAGTTGTGAGTTGACCCCAAAGAGACAGAGAGAATGAGAATTTGGGGTTGAGTAAAATAACTCTTGTATACATCGAAAAGATGATAAAAAGATGCGTTTGACATGATTTCCTGGAGATTTATTGTTAACCTTTACTTTTTGGTAACCTATTGTTAACCTTCACGTACAATACATAAGTAAGTGTTTCGTTACCAGATTCTACAGAATCGGTTTTCATAGTATCAAGATTTAGAACTTAAAAAAAAAAATAATGGATTTAGTAGAATCACTTGGTTCACTTAAATTTACTTTAAACCTAAAATGGATTCAACACTGAGACGCCTCAAAACCTAAACTCAAGACTGAATCTACTTTTCAGATGTGGGATGTAGAAGCGATGGATTTAGAGAATTCAATCTGTCGAGCTTCTCCTGCTGGAATGAACGAGACTTTTGTTCGTCTTCTCCAAGAGTTTTGCTATTCTTCTGGAATCAAACTGTTGTATTTGTGGTAGTCATCTTCCTTTAGTTTCTCTTTTTCACTTTCTTCCTTTGAAGGAAATAACCCTTCTGGGTTATAGTTCTCCCCTTCCCTTTCTCTCAATTCCTCTTTTCTTTCTATAAATATTTGTTTATTCCTATGGTGCAGCTACTTCCCTAATTTATAGATATATAATTTTTGTTCTCTAATTGTTGAAATTTTTTCTTCTGTTATAAAATAAAGAAGATATTTAAGAGAAAGAAGAAAGACAAAATGAGTTCAATTAGAACTAGTCCATTCAGTTGAGTGCATTACATATTTATAGTAGAAAGAACATCTACTTTAATATGGAAATATGAGAGTCTCCAAAGAAATACAATACATGATTCTTACACACAATAAATATTCTTGATATGAAAAGATAGATTGCCACCCAAGATAGAAAGTGCATAGAATGAAAATATTGATTGCCAACATTGTATGTTGAGATCACTGTAATCTTCAAATTAAGATGGGAATGTAAATCACCAAAATTGTATGCTGAGTTAGTTGAGATCTTCAACGAGAAGTATTGTCTATAGGGGGTGATGGATATCCACAATCAATATTATTTATAAGAATTTTTTGTTTCATTAACATTATTGAAAATGCTATTGCCTAGAGATTTTTAACCTCATGTGAAACAATGAATCTTAACCTCAATTGGTGAAGCCCTTGGAATATGAACATGTTTCAAGAAGATGGTGGTTCAAATCCACCAAGATTCTATTTTAATTCGTTATAAGTTTAGATTATACATCACAAACAACTTGTAAAATTAATTTCACTTCAAGTATATAACATTTTTCCAGTACATACTTAATTTGATTTTGTCCCCCATTATATTTTCTAGAATATCAATAAATTATAATAATGTATTAAATTTAAATTTATTATATAATATTTATCGATTCATTATATTAATATTAAACTATAAACCCACATTTCAAAAAATAATATAGTTTCATGGGTTATATTTTTTTTAACTTAAAGATTGTGAAATAATCTATTTTAATGCATTTTATAAAATAAAAAAATAAACTATTAGATTCTTAAATCCAAAATTAGGGTTATGAAGACAATTATTTTTTATGATTGAAGTCTACATTCGAGAGTTAACCAAACAGTCTTTTAGATAACTACCAAAAAAAACAGTCTTTCAGATAAATTTAAGTTTCAAACTCAGTGATGTAATAAAAAAGTTTTTCAAGTAAATTTAAAATGAGTAAATGGTCCAAAATTGAGGACATGTGTTGGGCTTGCAGTACTGCCTCGGAATCAGTTTGGCACGTTTTCCGGAGTTGTTCATTTGCTTTTTTTTGTTCTTCTTTTGGTCCAATTTGCGGAACATATTTTGTTTGCTTGGCCCTTTAGGCCCTTTAGGCCTTTGGACAGAAAGCGCTACAAGCTTACACTATACTTGATTGCTGCATTAAGTGGTCCATTTAATTTAACTACTCCTGATACGGAGAAAATTATACCGAACCCATCAAATTGAGTTTGTACTTTCTGTCCTAGTTGGATCATGATCGGGACCCGTCTTAACCTAATTTTCACGCTTGTAAAAATGGACGCCGCATTATGGTTATAAGCCCCGTGCGACATCTCGAATCTTGCAGGATACGCAGCTGGTTTATAGAAAGTAACTACCCTCAAAGGCGGAGAGGGAGTCGTGCCAAGATGTGAAACAAATCACGCCCCCGAATATCTAGGGAAGAAGGTCATTCGGGAAGATATGAGCCCATCTCACAGTCGAGAATTGAAAGTAAAATCTATAAATGAATGACTTACTCACTCAAGAGGTATCTGAATCATTTTCCTTATTATCGTATTTAATTTCTGATCTGCAACTAGCCAAAACTTTATGATCAGTTCAACAATTGACTTAGCCTTCGGAGGTGGCCTCTCGACCCCCACGGTCGGACCATGTCTAACCTTGTTTTGCAAGGTATCTTCGTAGATTTTGAGACTGAACAGATTCTGGACGTATCAGGTCCAAATCTATGTTACATAGGATTTTTTTTTGGATTTAGAGCCTCTTATTACATATATAGAAAACTAGGAATGATGTGCGACAAATTCGCATAAGATTTAGGACACCATTTACTTTTAAGTAAGGAATAGCTCTCAGCCCACCCTGTAGTAATTTCATAGAGTTCAATGAATTTTTCTGAGGAACGGAATTCTTTTATCTCAATATAATTATTTTCCTTATGATGTTGGGACTGGTTATCAACATCCCACCTTAATGGTTGCAGGACAGAGTGAGTGTTTTCTGGTGTTACACAGAGGGAGCTGCTTGGAGGGTTTGGAAACCCAGTTAAAGGCTGTAATTGCTGTTCTTTTGAATTAACTTCAAGAGGCAAGATCTATAAAATTCATCTTGTACCGACCATAGGGAGGTCTTACCTAGATATGTTCGCCTTCCTCGCTTTATCAACCGGAATTTCAGTAATCAAATGGCTGGACTTTGGCCACCTACTTATAAAATATATAGAGAAGAGAAGGCAATTTAAAAAAACAAAATAAAACTGTCACCTTAAACCAACTCCAAGATACCTCAACCATAAATTTTTAATGAACAAAAGCTACCCATTAATCTATGTTGCTCGATATACAAGATCTTGGACTCTTCCGTCAACCAACCATTTCTTTTTATTTTTTTTGGGGGTAAGACAACCAACCATTTCATTATCAATTAAATCTTACCTTTCTATTTGATGAAAGCGTAAGGGGAAGAAAAAAACACCCCTCCCCCACTCTTCTCCCCTGAACACACTCACAGAAATACAGCGAAACCTGATGTCTTCAGTTGAAAAATATCATTACTCTCATATCTATTTTGTCCTGTTGTTATTATAATAAAGGATAAAAAGGGCCATTATTCCCTGTAAATTTCTGCTGAGAATGATGGGTTTTTATTTATTTATTCAACACCACACAATACAGAGAGGGTTCATACCCAGATTCCAGCATGGCTCCATTCTCTTCAAAATTTAAATCCCAGCCCACCACCAGGCCACCACCAGCAGCACCGATTCTTTTCTCTATGGATAGAAAGGAACCCCACCGGTGGGAAAACAACATTTCAAAGCAAAGCTCCCATCACAAGAATCCTTCAAACTACTTTTCACGGATCCCACTAAAATTATAGAATACAACAAAGTAGCAGTCAACTTGGTATTTGCACAACCCAAAAAGACTACAAAAGCCTGAACGAATGAATCGGTACACATATTTGCATTTCTAATTTTTTTCGCAAAATCAAATTTTGAAAGAAACGCAGCACCCAAAACAACTCGGAAAAGGAAAACCAGATATACCATACTATTAATGCTTAGCTTACAGACTTAAATTCAATCTGATACTAAATCCTCTGCAACTTGTCTTGAGCTCATAAAGATTAACAATGGAAGAACAAATACCCATCCATCAGACGAGACGTGTTAGCATATAGGCAATCTCCTTTATGATAATGATTTATACACGATTAACCAAAAATAGAAATTAAAAAAAGAGGAGTTGGTATTTCACTTTTAAGAGTATTTCTGCAGAGAAGCATAACTCCTACCCATTTGGATCCCGAGTGAAAAAATGCTCAATCAGAAACTGAATTGAGTGAATAAAATAAGAAAATACAGATCAAAATGACCCTTCATGGATCCGGAGTTCTTTCCGGCAACGGCAAGCCGACATTAAGAGAAGAAGAAGGAATGCCTATCATACGAGACGCTGAAGAAGCAGGAATTTTACCCTTTTTTGACGAGAGCCAGATCTTGGAAACGGAGAAGCTCTCACCTTTACTTCGTCTACTGAGTTTCTTCCCCTCCATATCCACAATAACGGAAGAATTATCGGTGCTTTCTCTCCCTCTCAATAGTTCTACACCACCACCAGCATCATCTCTATCATGGCGTAAGGCCACTTGCAGATCGGAATCAGCAACCACATACTGATATGAACCCATCGAATAACACCTCCTCGCATCCAAATTACGACTACTTGTCTCTCCTTCTTCTTTTTCTTCTCCTCCTACTTCATCATCATTCATATTCCTGAATTTACCGAGTCTCACGGGAAGAATCTTCTTTTCCCCAACAATCTCCTCTGTTTCCCCTGTTTTCTGTCCGCAGGTGAACCTATTCTCTCTGTCGGCGGGAATCCCGTCGTCCTCACTTGCATCATCAAACTCAAAAACCGGATTTTCAATCGAAATGCCAGGGATGAAAAGGGTTCCTCTGCAAAGAGGGCATGTCGAGTTTGATAAGAGCCAAGTGTCTATACAGTTGATGTGGAAAGCATGGCTACATATGGGCAGCAACCTAAGTTTGTCTTGTTCAGAAAACTCAGAGAGGCAAACAGCACAATCAAAGGGTTGTTTTTCACCAGTTATCTCCTTGTAGAGGAAAACAGGAAGAGCATCTATGAAAGCTTGATCTAGACCCGAGTCATGGAGATGGAATAACTGTTGTAACTGTCTTTGCAAGGTATCAGAGCCGGACAAATCTGGGTACCTATTTGACTGAGAGGACGCCGAAGAAGGTTTTTTTATGAGAAATCTAACAAGAAGGTGGAGCAAGCCAGATATGAAGAATATAACAGCTAGAATAACTATGATAAATAGAACTGCTGGACTGATTCTGCTTCCAGATGACGATGGGTTTGATCCAGTGGATGCTGACAAGGTTGATCCATACTGATCATTACCACTATAAGGAGATCTGAACGAGGAGTAAGAAGAAGAAAAAGGAGGAGACATACCAGGTGGGTAGATGGAAGCACCATCTTTTTGCTTAATTCGAGACTGAAACCAAGACATCCGAGTACGAGTAGATGGAAAGGACGAGAGAGCCGTCGTGGCTCTCATCTTTCTAGTATGAAAACCAAAACCCCTCAAGTGTAAGCTGAAAAAAGCATAATTTCCTGCTTCTGGAAGAAAACCAAGTAAAAAATTGTTTCAATACGAAGGAACTGAGAAGAGAAGAGAAGAGGAAAGAAGATTACCAATTCATTCGAGCAGAAAGTACATGAGAAAAAGCAAACATTCTTGAAGATTTGTGTTTCTATTTTTTTTTCATCTCTCATGTACCAAAGCAACAGAATTCACTGTACAAAAGACCAGGTGAAGAGAGACATGGAAGATGCTAAGGCTGCAGGTTTACCCACCTTTTGTTTTAGTCGGAACCCGCCATTAAAGGACTTCATTCAACTTTCATTTGGTGGGTTGTCTATGACAGCGTTGCAGCAAAAACCCTAAAAAGTGACAGGTTTAGTCTTCTTTATAGGAGTTGAGCGCGCTCCATTTTACAATGAAAGGGTAAGGTGGGGTAGGGTAGAGCGGCAGCGAACCCGAGTGATGTGAGAAGTGGTGTTCGCACTTCGCAGTAGCTTCCAAGGCCTCAAGCTTACTTACTTGGTTCTTCCCTTCACTTCACTTCACTTCATGGGGAAGAGATGCCAAAAAGAGCCGCAGGGGCAGTCCTGAATTCCCAGTCCCTGACAGCTGTGTGACTGCGTCTGGTTTTTTCTTACTTGAAAGTTGAAGGGAGGACTTTTTGGTAATTTCCTCAGTACGACATCCCTCGCTGCCCGTTGGTCCGTTGGATCAGACTCTCAGAGGTGATTTTCTCTGGAAGTTTCTTGACCTTCCGTTTACCCTATGAGGCCATAACGGAAAATCTCTTACCAAATAAAAAAAAGAAAAGAAAAATAACGGAAAATTGAAATTGGGTCAATTTGGGCTATAGACGGGTCGAACCGGATTTACTGTGTCTAATTAGTCAATCTATCCATGGCTTGGAATCAGACGGTCATGATAACATGTGCTTGCATCATTTGCGGCTAATGATGACGCAGCTTGAAGCACATAAAAAATAATCTATAATGAGAGTTCGTATTCCTTTTCTCTTGTTTGTTTTGGTTCAATTTGAAGAGATTTTTCAATCACACTAACCACCCCCACTCGATTCCATATTGACTTAGCTTCGTTTGAGATCATTGCTTGTCGCCACGAATTTAGGTTTGCGCCTTTAAGCGTCAATTAATTCTCTAACCCTTTGTTAAATCTTGGGTACAAAGTTAATTACGTGTGCTTGAGATGATAGAGACAATTTAATTAACCACCAAATAAGTAAAATAATCCATGATGATATGGTCCAGGGCACTACCATTGCACAACCGTACATCTTCGTTAAGATTGTTTGGATCAATGATTTTGTTTTGGGTTGATCTAGATTTGTAAATTATTATAGATTTTTCATTTGTAGAATTAGGGGTAGAACTTAAAAGGTCCCCCACTAGTAATGAATGGAAAGATAGAAAATTTGGAAAAAAATGGCCTTTTTTTATTGAAAACATGGAATTAGGTAAGCATTTTATTCAAATATATCTAATATCATAATGAATGGTTTTTGTTTTACACCTATTACATGTTCTTTGTCTCGAGTTATTTTAAAGTTTGTTGTAAAACGATTGATGGATCTGCACGCACACTAGAACTAGAACTGTTGTTGTAATCACAATACTCTTTTAGAGCTGAAACGTACATTAAGTATTTTCTTTAAGGTATTTAGACACCCCGAATTGTGCAATACGGGTTCTAAAAGTGTCTTCACCCCAAGATCAGTTAGCCCAAACCTTTAAGGTTACACCCCAGAAAGGTTTACTCAAAGTATAATTAGTTTATGTTTACTCCTGCTTAATAGAATAACAGGGAGAGGGAGAGAGAGAGAGAGAGGAGGAATTCTATGTGTCAAGAATGAGCACGAAATTGAGTTTATATAGAGCCCCAAAGGCTGTGGGTGAAAGGGTAAGGCTGTGAGGGTACCATTCAGCTCAATTCTCTTCACAGCAAGATACCTCCAACTGACCTCCCTACAGGAGAGTGCCACTCAAATGGCATCGCCACGTATTCACCCAGTAGTGGGCTTTCCAGAATAGCCTATGACAAACTGGGCCTTCCGGATCAAAGCCCACGACCCACGGTCTCAAGTCCCAAGTCCACCCGATTAATAATACATGGACTATAGGGTTCAGGCAAATTAATAATACATGGGCTCTTACTATATATAAACCACATAATCAGATCCTCTCAACCCGATGTGAGACTAAATAAAACCATGGATAAAAAATACAATTAAAATAAATATTTATATAAAATTTTAAACATATTTACAACAAAGTTAGGACATATTTTAGCCAATCTTATAATTGGAGTAATGACAAAGATACGCCAATCTTAAAAGAGAAAAGGGGTTTTCTTCACTAAAACGCTTGTGAGATGCTTTTATACTTTTCATTGTTTTGGGATATATTCTCAAAACAATTTAATATACTTAGAGTACTGAAGAGAAAATTAATAGTGTAAGTTATAAGTAATTACTGAAAATTTAGGACAGTCATCATTTGATTAGTGTCTATAGAGTTGTGAATAATATTTGATCACTTCTAACGGGGGGAGGATTTTCAATAATTGTTGATGGAAAATAATATTTGATGAACCTTAAGACACAAGGATAGACGCATTTGAACAGACAACCTGTATCTCAAATATTTCAGAAGTCCTTAATAGCCTAATCATTTTAACAGTCTTCAAAATTAATTGTTTCAACCTTCAAGATTTGTCTCAAATGTTTTGGAGTTGATGCCAAGTAAAACTACTCCTTTGAGCCCTTGGAATTTTTTTTTCTTTTGTTCCTTTGAAAAGATATTCTTTACCTTGTTGAATTGGAGAATTTCAGACCACACAAGGTTCATGTATTTTGATATCATAGTTAAATCCTAAAAATAAAAAGCACATCATTGACCCTATTTAATGAAGTTCGTTCTAACATACTGTTTCAGCTTGATGGGAAAGTATATGGCATCATGAACAAAGAGATTCTTTTATAATCAACGGTTTCCTACCCCCCCCCCCCCCCATAGAGAAATCCCTCTCATTGGTAGATTTTTCATATTCTTCCACAAGACATTACTAATCATAAATATTCTTCCTTTCTATTTTTGACCATTTATATTATAGTCTGCCTTCCCTCTGTTGATCCCTTGGACCTGCATGAAGGTTAATTCGGTATACCTGCGAGTTAACAAGCACGCGTTCTCACTGCCTACACATCTCTATAAACAATTGAACATAAAAGTTACAGAAATGAAGGATTTGGATACATGAAATGAGGCGATTCACATAAAACATGAATGCCCCAAAAAGTAGTTCATGGGTCTGCATGTCCTGCAACTTCATCATCATCACTTGATGTGCTCCGCCCATCACTAATGTCATCATCATCACTGCTATCTTCAGCTGGATTCGTTATGTTCTCTCTCTTTGCATATTTTTCACAGTACTCTGTTGCACAAACGATGTTAGACAACTAGTGTATTGTTCATTTCTAACTACTGATTTTGCTGTCAGTAGTAGAAAACTGATTTCCTATATTTTCAAGGTCGAAATAACTTAGATGGGATATGAAACTGCTGAGACATCTTCACCTTTCACTTTCTGTTCATATTGTTTCTGGTCCTTCATCATCAATGATGCAGCATCGCCATTTAATGGGTCCGCAGCATTTGGGTAAAGCAAAAGTTGCGGGAGAAACACCTCAAAGACATTCAGCAGATCTACAGCCACAGCATCCCACGAAAAAAAAATTCAAAATGAAAGATGATGCAAATACTTCATAGCGTTACTATTTTCTGAATTGCCACTGTCACAAAAGCTACCATGTTCTTATGAATGTTCACATTCAGATAAACTCAACTTCAACTAAAGCTTATCCCACTGAATGGCAGACCCTGTTTTGCCCTTGAGAATACTGTCTTCATTACTGCTAATATTGTTTTGATAAATTAAACGTCAAAGTGCAGAGTCGTGAATGAAGATTTCATTAATTCACACATGGAATATGGATGCTTGAAAAGGAAAAGTAGTCTCACCGAACATTGGGCTCCAAGATTGATTGATAACATCCAAACATACAGAACCAGACCTGTTATTCAAAATAAGAGACAGTCAGCATAGACCATATAACTATTGGACTATGAAGAACTAGTAATAAAAGGTCATCTAAGCCATTCATGAATATATCTCCCAATAAGGAAAATAACAAGAGCACCATAAAGCTTTACATTTTCAAAAATTTTCTATGCTGATAGAAGAATTAACAAATTGCAAGATAAAGTTCTTATACCTAGAAAGAAACTACAAAAGATCCATGCTACCACTGACATTTAAGGCAAATATGAAGAATCTAATAGGGAGGCATCTGATGCTCTAATACTCTCCACTAAAATAAAGGTATTTGACTGTACAAATGTACTTACAGCTCATCAACATTTGGGTGGAATATTTTGTTCAGAAATCCAATAGAAGGAGACTTGTAAGGGTAGGCATCTGGCAGCTCAACACGAACTTTCCACACGCCACCTTCGTAAAGGCCTGAAAGAAATACAGTCGAGCAGAACCTAATAGACAATCTTGAGTGGAACTAAGCAAACCCATAAAGCTATGGAACCTCGTGAAAGACAGAAAGCAACTTTTAAAGGTAAAGATTAATGCATTTAAAGAAGAACGATGATTCTTCAGCATATCTCATCAGTAGATCTGCTGACCAACAAAACTCCACCAAATTCCAGATTCCAGGTGGCTCTATGGCTTCATAAAATCCAGTCACTTCCTTCATACTGAATTAGTATGATAGAAAATAGGAATTGTTGCTTTCTTCCCACAAAAGAAAAGAGAGCTAGCCTTACCAGACAAAGTTTAAGAAGATCCAAATATGCAAGAAGAGAAAAGGTAATCTGACTCTTTTACAATAATCTCAGATTATTAGTTATAATTGTAATCTCTTTAGTTCAACTTAATGAGGTAAAGAGAAGACTCAAACAATGATGAATCATAGCTTAGCTACTTTCAAATGAGAAATGTCTCATACTACTTGTGCAACACGGAAATGGAGTCATTAAAGGCATTAGGCATAATAAACAAGGAAATGACAAAGTCATCAATAATATTTTCCACATCTTACCCAGGTCCAACTAGCCAATTCGTCAGGAAGAAACAAAGAATACCATTTTGCTAGAATCAGTATGAACATAATTGCTTTTCCCAAAGTGTAGTAATGAAGTGTAACTTCTTCCTCCAATCAATGATGTATGGCAATAGAGCTGTGGTTAACTCTGCAAAATGAGGTGGCCTTGCATTCCAAAGAGATTGTTGACGTCATGTCATCCCTCATAGTACTTCCCAATGAAAAGGTAGTAAAAACACCTAGCTGTTGATTGGAGCATCACTTCAATAATGAACTACAAAACTGTGTCACTGAGGATGAGGTTAAAAAGCTAGATTCAATTCATGTGTCAACTCCTTTCTCTATTATTATGGTTGAATCACTTGAATGTATCAACAATTATGTTCCACACATTCACCCTTAGCGAACAACAAGTTTTGTTTCGTGTTTCATATTTTTTATCCACAATCTGGTGATAATTGGGTCTTAAAAGTGCAATGTTGGTCATGACATGATGAGGACTGGGTAAGGCAGTTAACAAGTTTCAAATCCACAATATTTACAACTATTCGTTCTGTTCTGGATTTTCGCTTACATAAGATTGGGCCATGCTGAGTTTGCTGGAGCACATTACGCACATTAATGTGAGATAAATTCTAGTGGACCGTTGGAGCATCGAATGTGCTACCTCTGCCATGACCACCATAGTCTTTGGCCACGGCCTCCCATTAAATTGACCCTTTTACTGCGACCATGACCTCCACTACCGGACATAAAACCTGAATTATCTTTGAAAGAGGTCAAGTCAAAATTGGTGAAGGAGGGAGACATGGTACACTCTATTGGAAAAAATGCTTCATCATTCATGGATGGTATCTTCTCACCTGCAAGTATTTGGCTTTTTATGGTTTGAAGTTCAGGATCCAGCCATCCATATATTTGGCAACCAAGAATTTGACATGCGAGATACTTAGGACTAGTTTTAGACAATTATAAATTGGCAGTAGTTGTTTTTGTATTGTAGTATGCCTCTTTTATTATTTTAACACTTGTAGTCAACCTATTAAAACAAAAAAGAAAAAAAGATGACTTGAAGCTTTAGCTTTGTACATTTGCAGCCCCCCCCCCCCCCCTTTTCCCTTTCCTCTCCTCGTCTCCTCTTCTTCTTGTAAGTGTTCTTCCCCTCTTCCCATGAAGTCTGATTCTTTTCAGATTTCCCCTTCTTCCCCTATCTTCTTTAACCTTCTTTCTTCTCTATTCCATCCTCAATAAAAGCAAACTAGCTACATAGAACTATCCACGAAAAGACAAAGTTTCCTAAGCATAATTAAACTTGTAAAGTAACACAGATTTGATGTAAAACTCTAAAACTCTACAAAGGGACATAGCCGGTGCATAAGGCTCCCACCATTGCAGGGTCTGGGGAGGTCATAATGTTCAAAGCATTAACCCCCTTTCTCAAAGACGCTGTTTCCAGAGCGGGCCTAGAACTCAAAAAACTCCACCACAAAACTTTTACTCTTAACATACTCCTAAAAGTGAAAAGAAAGAATTCAGTTGAAATATAAATGATTGATTACTCGATTACTTTTTAATCAGTAAGTAAAATTTACTGTTTGAGAAGAGGGGACGCATAGCCAAATGCATCAGAAATATATCCATGAAAAGCCTCAGAAGCAACTCCTTATTGAATAAGGAGCCAAAAGTAATACAAACCCATCATAAAGAACAGTAAAGACTAATATAGTAAATTAGTAATATGTACTCAATTTCAGCTGGATTTTCCGTGGCAATCTCATTCCACAGGAGAGGTAAGTAGATTTGAATATTTATTCAAAGAAGTTTCAACATCTTCACTGAATCAGTTTGGAGCCCTGAAAGTACTAGAAGAAACACCTAACCCAAAAAGCTTTGCTGAACAAATTCAAACTTGAATTATGCTTAAACTGGATTTCACCATTCAAGGGACCTTGAGTTTTTATGTCTTCAATTAAGCTAATTAATAAGTTACAAGTATAAGAATGGTAAGCTATATCAAACCAACCAATCAATTAAAGAAAGTGTTTTCTCATCCTGCCTAATTCCTAATTAGCAAGTAATCAACAGCAGTAACACAAGAAGTAGGCAATCTGGCATATTAAGGTTACACTATACAAAAGAAACAACATAAGGAAGAAACAGCATACTTTCTTTTGGGCCATGAAACTCAACATTGAATTCAGTAATTCCATCATTGATCGGCTCAACAGTATAATCACTCATCATCCTGGATGAAGTGACAAAAGAAAAAGTTATAAGCACTTACACAATCCAGCATCCCAAGTATATAAAGCTTAAATGTGACTAGAGAAACTTCACTAGGCATCCTTTTTATTTGAGGTATCTGTCTGATACAAAGCAGAAACATAAAGTTGTAGAGCAGATTAAATAAGCTGGCATTGGGACCTCACTTGGTTGATGATTTGCTCAAACAACTAACGAAGTGGTGCATGTAAGATCTGAAAATATTTAGCAGCATATATGAGCATCAAATGCAATTGTCCAGTTATAACATATAGGGTGGACGACGTTGAACATTCTCCTTTAGTTTTTGCTCTTCTGATTTTTTTTTCCCCAATTACAATTACAACAATCTCTTCCCCTATTTTCAGTGGATCATTTACGGAAGGTAATTATTTGCTGCAGCAAGAATCACTGGGAATCAGTCCAGTAACAAGTGAAGCAAAAGGAAGGGGAACTTTTAAAAAATAATAAATACATAAGAATATTACGAATAATAGTAATGAAATAAAAAAAATAAAAAAACTTCTAATCATTACCAACAATAAGGATATAAACAACTCAAGAACATTCTCGATGGTAACTAAAAAATTTGCTTAACTTCTCAATCAATGTCCTTGGATTCCAGTTACTTATACAGTCATTACAGTAGTTTTTTTTTTTTTTCTTTTTCCTTTCCTTTTCTTTTTTAATCTTCATTTCATTTCCCTTTACTCACCACCAGGCAGAGATATAAAGGATAAGTTACTCAAAAGAGATTATAAAAATGATTATGCAGACTTACAGCTTCATGACATCCATATCTCTCCTTTTGCTTGGAGAAGACATCTTTTTTCCTTGTATAATCAACCAGTTCAAATCTGTGACACACTCATCAGGATATCAATTTTGTCATAAAATTTCATTTTAACAATAGATTCGATTTAAGTTTGAGCATTTAGCTCAACAAGGAAAAGAAGTAACACAGAGAACAAACATGGTGTACCTTTGAGAAGGTCTCAGAAGTATGACAATTCAAGAGATGAGATAAGGCACCCTCCCTGTCACAATGTCAAATCTTCTAATGCCCAAAACTAGGAAGAAAATGCAAATACAACTGCAAGAAATGTATTAAACAATTAGTGGATTTAGACCTTCCAAAATGAAATGTAGAAAAGCAATCAAAAGAGGTAAGTATCAACAAAAGAGGAGGACATCTCTCTCGATATCTAAATTGGTAGGTTACCTACCTACCAAAAAAAAAAAATAGTAACGTAGTAGTGCAGTTGCTTTGCACAATTTTACAAAACCTGCAAAACATATTTAAGCTATGGCAGTTCCACACTGACAGAAGCTAACCACCAAAATAAAAGCATAGAAAAAACTCTGAGGTAGCAATATCAACGATCCCAAAATTTTCACATTTCCCATATCAAGGACCAGGCACTTGTTTTGACACAGCTTGGGATCCTCTGTCTCCTTTCTTGTTTAGATGTCATAAAGACTAAAGAGTGAATCTTTTCACGGCACTACAGATAAGAGTCCATCGCAATTTATGTGGAAAAAGCAGGGCCAGAACCAGCATGTACAACACACTAACTATGAACTCACCGAACATTTCATATTTCCCATGTCTAGAACAAGGGCTTCTTTTTTAGAACAGCTTGGGCTCCTCCGTCTCCTTTCCATTGTAGATGTTGTGTAGAGTGGAGTGCTCCACTCTACTACATATGTCAGTCGATTCTAAGATTCTTTATTAATTGTTCATGGGAAGAAAAAAGGTTCATCACCAGCATTAACACATACTAAGACAGGAAGACCTACAATCTTAAGATCAACAAAGAGATCTCTCCCTTCCATGATGATAAAAGAAATGAAAATTGCGAACCAATATTTAGGGATTGGACTAAGTATCAATTTCAAACACAGTTTCTGGTATCATAAGACATGCTAGGGAGTTATATTCTCTAAGCAAGGTATAATCTGGCCTGATATCGAGACGGTTAGAGATCTAACATGAGCAATGCCGCAGAACTGCTAATGAAGCACATGGCAAAAACTTGTGACACTTGACCAGCAGTACAAAAAATAAAAGAAAACTAAATAATCAACTGTTTGGCTCTAGGATACTTTCAAAGCTGTAGTGTAGATGGTCATATCAGCAAATTCAACAAAGCATCAGCAATCACATTAGTAAGTAAAAAGCCTGCAAACTAAGGCATCGTTGAAACTTTGCTAAATACTTCCCAATGAAGTCCAAGTGAGGAACAAATTGATGAACGGCTTGGTGTAGTTCACATGTACAATTAAATCTGGCCGCTTCTCCTTTAGATAGTTAGCGTAAGTTGTTCCTTTGAGATTCGCATCTATCATTGTACCCGAATGGTATGACAACTCATTTCAAATCAAGTCGGATTTACTCCATATTGTTAAACTGGAAAGAGTGATAAAGAATCAAGACCAATTAGCTAACCCCAAAATAATACAATAATTTGGAATGCCGTTCGAAGAGTTAGAGTTTCCAATGTGAAATTCACCTAAAATCTAATAAATATATGTATATATAAGTAGCCTAAAAGCTTGCCCCAAGTAAAAAGACTTGAACAGTAACTCTAGGGTATAACTACTCATAAGCCATGCAACGGCTAAGAGGTTTCTTCCCACAACACATAAATGGATCAAGAGCTCTAATAACAGCTATCCGTGACTTTGAGAACATTACATAAATCTGTGGCGGATAGAAGCCCCAATTCATGAAGAAACGAGTCTAATAGCAAATATTACCAATAGAAGTATCCATTAAAGCTTATATCCCATCCCACTGATTGAAGTAAAACGAACAGAGTAGGGGAACAATGTTAACTTGCATCAAATTCCACATTAAAGATGAACATTCATTTTATTTTATTTTTAAACACAAACACATATCTAATCACTAGAAAATTAATTCAAAAAGGTAATAAATGAGATTAAAACTACCCAACTTTCATCTAACCTTATCAACATTCGCCCGAAGTAAGAAAAACTTCAGTTATAAATTCAAACGTTGTAACTTTCACAAACTAAAGTTTTTTTATACAACTCAACTTCTGATGGCCAAAATGAAGCAAGAAACAAGAAATTTGAAACAGATCTATAGAAAACGTACGAGTAAATGATCAAATAAAGAAGGTCGGATTGATAGACTAACCAAAACCGTAGAGTTTTTGTCTGATTCTTGAAAGCATAGTCCAAGTTTCAAACACGAAGAAATCCTAGAAACGAAGATCGATCAATGATCGGTGATATCTTTTTCAGGGTAAAAAGATCCTTTCTCTGTCCATCAAAGGAGCGTTGGAACCCACAGGAACACCAGAGCAGAGAAAAACAAGGAAAAATAGGCTGAGCCAAGAGACACTTATATAGGAAGCAGCCCCGGCAGAACCAGATGCACGTGCAGTAAGTTTAAAAAACAATAAAATGACGATTTGCGTGTCATGCGAACGGCAAGCCCACCTGTACAGGTGGGAGAGTGAACGAAACCCGATTTATGTCCTAATACTGTATGATTCCGTGATGATTCCAATCGAACATCCCAAAATTCATGGGATTTAGTCTGGACTCCTACATGAAATTGCTGAGATAACTTTCCATTAATATGAAATTGTTGTAGATAATCATACGAGACTTGCGACATTTCACGGATTTTACTTTTGCTTGTGATAGTATCTACTAATATGTTTTTGTTTTCTATTGTTTATTATACTACAAATCATATTTATATGAATGTGAAATCTACACAAAATTTGTTTGATATGAAAATTTTTTGTGAGTATAGGTCTCACATATTGTAAGTGTAACTATATAAATACAAGGGTAGGTTGCATGGAAAGAACCTAAATTCAAAACTTTTATAAAAGCTATAGCATGTGAATCATAAATAATTGAGAAAACCAAAATGTAGGTAACAACACATTGCAGGTGAACCACTCTAATTCTGTGTTGGTTTTCCACATGTTTGTCCTCAAATCTTAACAAAAAGCAATACTTCACCAACAAATCAAGAGAAGGCAACTGTAGAATCTGTTATAATGGCGCACTGGACCATATTGTAGAATCCATTACAATGGTGCACTAGACCAACTTGGGTAGTTTGGTGGTTACCTAAAAAGAAAAAAATTGGGTAGTTTAGGATAGGCTATATAATTTGTAGGCCCATTTAGAAATCATCTAACCAAAACCCAAATTCCGCCCAGTCAACTAAGAAATCCTAGGAACCCATTTGCTATGCACAACAATGTACTTAGATATCAAATAATGGGCTGAAATTTAAAAAGTCTAAAATAGATTTATAATTTTTTTTGTTTTTTCAGCTTATTATTTGGCATATAAGTGCATTGTTGTGCACAGTAGAGGATGTTTTTCCCTTAGTGAATTACTCCAAGGTAAGGGGTTTAGGAGTTGTATGGCAATGATTCTGTGTCAAATTTCTCAAACGGTACAAAAACAATTTCTCGAACTGGACAAACCTGACACAAATTCTATACTAAAATCTTGTATAATTGGACACAGTTGGGCACGTTTTTCTAGCAAAATTGGCATATAATCTTATATGGTATGCACAAAATGAGTACTTTTTATTGATAAAATAATTAAAAAAGGTAAATACATATAAGTTGATACACAATTACTCTCAAAAAATCAGGTGAAATTATAATGTTTCAAGTAATTAGTGGCAGTCTCACTCTTGCTGCCTAGATCCTGTTGGTAACCAGAAATAACTCCCTTTTTATTCCTTACAGCTTTAGGTGGGGTAAACATAAAAGCATTATTGGATGATGCAGCTGAGGAAAGAGGATGTAAGATATTGTTGGACTTTAATGACACCACGGGTGACAGAATTCAAGTATTTTTGGAGTGAACCTACCACTATCATCTGCTTTGAATTATTGTAGTCCAAGAAACAGGTTTGCTCCATTCTTCAACTTGACATGTAAAAGCTGCAACTGTTCTTGCCAATTACAAACTCAAATTGGATGTACAAGGAACTGATCTTTGTCATGCTGCTAAAAGTTATAGATCATATACTTGTATTTTCCTTGTGGAACTTTATTCTAGTTGTACGGTTAATACAATTGTTTTCTTTTCAATGAAGCAATTTGGAGAGCTCGCATTAATTGACACAACTAACAAGACATGTTCGTCAGAGGATCACCACCTTCTCCTGCTCTGTTGTTCAAACACCAATTAATGGTTTCGTTGCATAGAAGTGCAGGGCACTGGCAGATCTTTTGAAAAAATTCCACCATTTTGAATTGCCTTGGTCGGTCTAATTTCAGGGTAAAGGAAGTGAAATCAAATCAAAATCAAAATGAACTCATGCATTCATCACCCATGGTCTCACGAGTAATTCCAAAACTTTCATAATTTGGTTATTAGGTCCTTGCTCTTAAAAGAAAATAAGGTCCCAGTACTTTCACGCATTGTGCTCCATTTTTTCAAGAGAATTGCTTCTGTGTCAGAGAAACTCCAATTCGGAGCTTCTTTTTGGCATAGAAATTGTATACTAAACACCCGGTTCAACACACTTTTGCCGAACCAACACACTAATTTTATACCGGTTTACCATACATGATTTCGGCGACTTCTGTACCAAACTGGACAAATGGCACATAATTAATGTGCCATAATCATTGCCATACAATTCCTTAGGCTCTAATTTTTATCAAGAAAAAATGAATAGAGAACCAAGAAATGTTATCCTTCAAAAGGGTTCAACTTCAGTATTGTGCATTAGCATTCTAGTCTATCCCCCTTCACAATTCCTCACATAAACGAGTCCAAATTCTCTCTGTGCAGCCTGACCATATAATCATACACCCACACTTACACGAGTGTGGGACCCATCCATGCAGGCAGGGCCCTGCTTGTATCATGTTAAGGTGGGTGTATAGTTCTATGGACATGCTGGGTGGAGAGGATTATCGAAATTCCTCATAGATGGGGACCAGCATTGGGCAATGGCCTTTTTAGCGTTTCACAAGAGGGGAAGCCACCTGACAATGACAAGCAAGTACCCATTAGCCTTTATGTATCATAAACAAGGGAAGTGGCAGAGTTAGAATTCACTGGCTAATATAAACTTGGAGCCATTTATAATTGAGGCATCGCTATGTGACGTACGTACACTGGATAGCACATGAAGCCATGAAGGGGGTCAGGGAGTTGAGAGTTGGGACCTTTTAACTGTGTTTTTATTGCGAGCTGGATGTTGAAAGAAGAGAGGCAATATGACAAGGAGATATTTCGTCTCTTTAGTCCAGAATTACCGAGACAAAACTGAAGCTGATAGTTAAGCCTTGGATGATCAATTAACAAAGGGATTGGACATATGCTAAAGACAAAGAGGCCAGTGAACAACGTACCCATCACTTCACATGTCACTTGTTGGGACTGCCCGGGAACTGGGTTCTGATGATGCATGCCTATATAGCTTTCACTTTCACCTTTCACAGTTTCATGCCAAGAGTTTCGTAACCAAAGTGATGATGTGAATCCAAATCCAAGGGCTGCAGCAGGCACGAACAGGTTTAGATAAGACCATCTTAATTTCTTTTAGCCATGTTACAGCTAGCTAGTAACCAGCGTTGTTTTTCTTTCTTTCTTCTCTCCCAGAAGGCAACCTGGCCTCTCTTAATTTGTTTGCCCAAGAGAAACACAGACAATGCAGATCTGAAGCAGTATTGATGGAATTATATATATAGGATAACAATAAGGTATATATGAATGTCCTATTTATTTTTTGAAATGGTACGGTAGGACTTTTTCCCAACCCATACTAAATAAAGCAAAATAGATTGCTATATGGTTGGCTGTGTGGAAAGAATCTAACTAGGAGTTGAATTGGCCTTCGATAGGTGGAGGTGTAGACATGCATTACAATAATATAAAGGGGATGCGTCAGAAAGAAATAATATAAATTTTTTAAATTTATTTTAATCAAAAAAATAATCTCTATGCTAAAAAATTTATTTATCTTCATATATGATCCTTTAAATATCATCCAAGGGTTCATCAATTTAAACCTTAAAATATATATACCATGGAAATGATGTAAATGTACATTAAAACACAAGTAAGATTCACATGATGGATGGATGTGGGATCATTCATTTATTATTTTAAATCCTTAAATAATCCTCACCATGTGTACTTAATTGGGGCATGCCTCTCTCTACATAAAGATATATAAACGGATTCCACAACTATGTTTTAAAAATACCATGAAATACTATTTTGGGTCCAACACAAACTTTAATATATATTTTTAATGAGAGAGCCATAAGATTGTTGAGATGATGATAGCTTGCCGTGACAATTAATCATAAATACAACTGGATGATCCAAGCTAAATTTATCATTGAAGAGTAGCTAAATCGATAGTGACCCACGCCTCTTAATAAAGAGGTCAAGATGCTTTTTCTAATATATATTTAGGAGTCCAAGAAAAAAAAGAAAGTGAAAGAAAGAAAGAAAAGAGAAGAAGAAAGGTTCCATCCAGTAGCAGTAGCAGCATAGATATGTTTTGCTCGACTTTGGAGTACAATGCCCGCTGCAAATTCTATGTTGTAATTAACGAATTAAGTAAATGTTTTCAGGAAAAAAAATGGAATTGATGAAACACATGTAAAAGTTCTGGTTGAGAACCATGATTGGTTCGGGCATTAATCATTATCTGCTATTCTGAAGCTTCAGATGGTTAAAACTTGCATTTAGTCATGCATTAATAAGGCAACATTAACATTAACAAGGCAGAAGATCGAGACAAATAATAGTGATATAACAGGATAATCCATAAAAGCCATGGCTAGTGCATGCAGACCTAACATGAAACGTACGAAAATATATAGATAGCTATTAATTCATCAATTACAGAGCATTAATGAATGTTGTTCACGGAGAAAGACATCAATCCCTAATATTTTTAGAATGAAATTAAAGGGGAAAAAAAGAAGCTAGTGGATTAAGAGATAAGGCCCCTGGGGGCCGGGAAGACGCGAAGTAGAGAGATCGAGGGTGTGATGATGATGAATTATGATGGAATGTAGGAATTGGAAAGAGCTTGCAAAACGTGAACTTGGAACCTTAAACGCAAGATGTAATGAGCAGTGTGAAGGAAAAGAAGGTCTGGCTCCAATCCTATCCCACCTGGTACCGTCCTTTGCAGTTTTCTCACTTTTATTTTCACGGAGGACGACCCAGCTGCTGCCAAACGCTGCCTCAATCTCATCACCCTTCTTCTACTTCTTCTCGCCCACCGCCTTGTTCTTCCACCTGACATTTGCTTCAACACCAACTGCTGTTGTCGTCTCTTTACAATGCACATGTCTCTGCAATTCCACCTTAATTAGCAAGTACCGCGCGTGATCTCTAGCTAGCTTCCCAATAAATGGACTCTCGGTACTTAACTTAGCTGAGAATCTGAGATCGATCGATCGAGAGAGAGAGAGAGATAAAAGAAGAAGAAGAAGCTGTGTTTAATTGTGTAGATCCAGCGAGCTATGAAGGGACAGAGAGAAAAGAGAGTAGAAGGTGAGGTATAAATGAGTGAGGAGGGAATTGAAATTAGAGAGACCCCCCATGTGCGCCAAACCTCTTCCGTTGTTCTTTCTCCTGCTTTTGGCTCCGCCTTTGGAGAATAATAAAAAGATGATTATGGAGGGAGGGAGTGATGGAGGGAGGGAAATTCACTTCTCTCTCTCTCTTTTTTCAAGCTCCTCTCCTATACACGCCGCCCTACACACGCCCAAACCATTTTGTCGTTTTCTGGGTCCATTGACGACGTCGTTAGCTCCCAATGTTCCAAACGGCCTACGCACGTGTCTGACAGCTTTCTCCCGCTCACGCTAGCCACTCCTTTTCCGTGACAATATCCACTCCTCGTAGTAGTAGTCCCTCGAATCACATGCAGATCCGAGATATACCTATCCAACGGTCATACATACATACATACATACAGATAATATATATCTATCTATTTTTAAAAAAAAAATTCCTTACTGTTCCCAAGACTCTGAAAAGGAAAAAGAGAGAGAGAGAGCTCGAGTTGTCTCGTTGTGAGTCACTATCAATTGTGGACCTGCGGTTTGATTCGGGTTAGACCAGATCTCTCTTTAATATGCTCCCCAGTTAGTTAAAACCCTGTCAGGTTTTGACCATAAAATCTGTAATCAGAAATGTTATATTTTTAATTATACCCAATTACCACTTTTGTATACAAAGGTGAAAGGTGATCAAATTATTATTTATTGAGGACTTAATCCAGATTCTTATAGGTGATCCTTTTATTGCAGTGGAAATGATACTAGCAGGCCCGGACGGACTAATGGACTATCCCATCCCATCCCAGCGTAGAATTAGTTTATTGGTTTGTAACTGATGGGAGTTTTCTATCATTCACGGATCGATGTGATTACAGACGCTGAGGATTGACGTGGTCGAATGCCGACAAAATTGTGTCCTGTGTGTCTGGATCTACGAAGAGTGATGACTGATGACAACACGAATCGTTCGCGTACGTCTGATATATATATATGTATATGGGGTCATTCATGAACAGGTAGGTTATGGTTGCAGGTGATGGTGGAGGAGAGGATTTAGATGCAACTTGCAAGAAAGATGAAACGAACAGGTAGTGGGGTTAATTACATGCACATGTAAAATTGATACGAAATATCGAGATGCATGGGAATGTATGCACTAATGTAATGCAGTACTGCAGAATTGAAGCTGGGACACTAGCTCATGATCGATCGAGTAGCGAATTGAATGGAAAAAGGTTAGTACGTAGCTAT
Source organism: Hakea prostrata (assembly GCF_041222555.1). NCBI lineage: Eukaryota > Viridiplantae > Streptophyta > Magnoliopsida > Proteales > Proteaceae > Hakea > Hakea prostrata. Next base: position 7,736,877 of record NC_142602.1, on the reverse strand, counting down.
GGTGTAGTAGTGATCAATAGTGATCAATAGTGATCATCCTGATATGATAGCTGATCATGTGCTGCTGTCGTTGGAAGTTAAGAAGGCCAAAATCATTAAGGAGCGTTTTAATTTGAGGTTGCAGGCCACCATCCTCTTTGAGGCTTCTCTTCAGCCATTATCCATATGACAGTCAATATCTTCGATGTATGTATATATATATATATGGTGTGTCGACGATAGGACAAGTTGAAAGCAAAATTAAGAAGCAGTAGTGAGTAGTGTCCAGGCAAACCATGCGGAATCGCTGTGAAGGGGTACATGGTGATGCATGCATGTTGCCGTGCTGTAGATGGAACAGCAAGGGTGGTGCCGGTGATGTGGGTAAAGTGGTTTAGCTTTAAAATCTTAGCTGGCCATGAGAAAGAGAGAGAGAGAGAGAGAGAGAGAGAGAGAGAGAGAGAGAGAGAGCTCTGGCGGAGCAAGAGCAAGTGGTTGAAACGGAACGCACATGTTTGCACATGACCCCGTCCCCTCCTCCATACCTTTCACTAGCTAGCCAGCCAGCCAGGGAGATATGATCAGATGTACTTACGTCTCAACCAAATCTGTCCGATTGGATCACTCCTCTGATTCTTTACAAAATAATTATAGTTAATTAGCGAAAGGGGTGAAAGACCAAAATCCATCTCTATTGTTTTCATGTGATTTATGTATCACCGTGGAAGCAACGACAAATATATCTAATTGCTTGCTACAACCAACTTTCAATCGATAATTAACATTAACCATGAAATCCTACTTTCGCCTTCCACCAAGAAATATAATATATGCTAATTACCTAGACTCGAATATTTGAAGTGGTAAACAATCTCACATTGCAATAGAAGTATCTACTTAATGAGCTAGCTAGAACAAGAACAAGAACAAGGGTGCTACGTACTAGTTCTACCAGTTGCATGTCTACGCGCTTGAGTTAATTAAGCCCTTATATATATGATTTGCCAAGGATTTACATGGGTTTGGACCACTTTACTTATGGTTGTGTTTTATCTAAGGTCCATACATCATGCACAATGCCTGTTCCCTGTGCGTTATCTATCAAAATCGACCTTTTTTTTCCCACTTCATCAATTCCTGGGCTGGTATAATTAGGGGATTATCATATATTGTTGGTGATAGAAGGGATTCCACGTTAACCCTATTGATCAGGCCTTTAAATGTCACTCTAGCTGTTGGGGCTTTCATGCATTCTCTACTCCCTAACATGGATTTAGATCAATTAGTATCAATACATCTCTGTTGATGCAGAACTCTATCAAACTGTTTTTCCTTTTTTAAGAATAATGGATCGATCATTACTTGGTTCAATCATCATGAAATAGCATATTTTTTTTAACAGATCGATCACTCTTGTTTTTCAGCTGAGATTTGATTATTGAGGGGTGAGGAAACCCATGCATGATATAGAAAAATAAGAGTTCAAATAAAGAAAATTATCGCTGTGACAATGGAATTCGCGTTTCAACTTCCAAGAGATAAACTTAAGCTTTTCATTTTTAAGATTTATCTTTAAAAAAGAAAAATATTGTTTTCATTCTACGTTAGTTAGTCGATCAGTAAGGTCAAAAGGGCACCATAACGTCTAATCAAAGATTAGCACATACAAGTGAGTCGCTCTAACACAATAATCGACATGCCACATTACCACTAACCTAAATAGTGTTATCTTTATTCTTTTGCTTCATGTGCCATGTGTGATTTGATTGCCACTCGTGATTAGCATTTCGATTCGCACCATGTGTGATGTGACCATAATTCCAAGAATTGGTATTGGATGGATCAATATAAACCAAGGGGTTAAGTTTAGGTTTAAGTCCTTTAAGTCGGATTAAGTAAAGTTAGGATTTAAGCTAGCTAGCTAGTCTGACCTAACCAAGCGCATTGATATCCCTACATGTGATAAAATAAAGCTCTCAGCCTCTCATCATGGAAGTGTACTTGATTTAGCAAGTTAAGAAATCTTCCCCCATGACTGGATTTACTGTTGACTCCTACAGTCACCAATTAATACCGATCTTTTCAAATTAAGAAAATTTTCTTTCCAATATCTTTCAACAGTAGTAGAAAATTTTCAAATCAGGGGCCTTGGAAAGTGATCAGAATGCCTACATTGTCTCAGGATATACACCTACCTACCTTTAGGCTTCACTGCTTCACTGCTTCACTGCTTCACTGCTTCAGTGCACATGACTGGTAGTTTGAATTAGATTTCAAATTGAGGTCCAACACTAACTTGAGCCACTCGCCAAAATGCACGCATCACCTGGGCCAGTCAACATGTGCCTTGATGAGTTCAGCTCATAATTAGACTAGAACTTAAAAGACAGTGATGCATCATGGGGACTAGCAGCGGAACACGTACGTACAGTAGTAATGCGGTGCAGTATAGGGTGCAAACCTAGCCCACCATGTGCCTACCAGTTTCAGCCCATATAGAACATGTGCTTTGGTGGTGGGCTACACAGTAGGACATTATGGGTGCAAGCCTAGCCCACCATGTGCCTAGAGGTTTCAGCCCAGATAGAACATGTGATCTATTGTGGGCAATACAGTAGTGCACGATGGGTGCAAACCTAGCCCACCCCATGTGCCTGTAAGTTTCACCCCAGTTAAGACATGTGGTCTGCTTTTGGGCCACAACGTCACTGTAATATTGGTCACTGTCACTTGTCACGCATTGCAGCTGGGCTCGTTTCTACTTTCCTTGGCTTTAATATTTATGGCTAAACCCAATACCACTAGGAAAGCCCGAAAGAAAGAAAGGATTGATGTAGTGATGTACTGGAGATTTCGTGCATGAAAACTTTTGTTTATTAATTACTACAGGTGGAAGTGGACTTTTTGGTGATTCAATTTTATATATATATTTCAATGCGTTTTGCCCTGACTGACTGTTTGTCTGCCTTTAGGTACACCTATTATCAAACTGGACCTGCCACGAACCCTCTCCTCTTAGTTAGTTGACGCGTTAGGACCAAGAGGGTCAACATGAATCTAAAAGCTTCGAATTGTCTTCATGAATCATGAAACTAGGAGAATTTTCTACAAAAGATCTAAATATTTTATTTTTCTGTCACGTTGATTTTAGAGAGGTTAATGTGGGTTGCAAAAATATTGATTTAGTGATAACATGATTATATATTGAATTTTATTTATTTTTATCTATAAAATATTATATTAAAGTTTCCAAGGATAAATCTCTGTTGCTCTATGTATAAACACTTTTCATTGTTAAATTGGATTCATGGGAATTGATCTGCACATTGCAATGTCTTGGTTCTGTAATTTTTTGCTTTTTACAAAGAATAGAGAGTTATAGTTTATTGGTAAAATTCCCTCATTAACGCGATAGTTTCTTTTTCTCCCTTTTGCAAAATGATAATAGTAAAAAAATTCTTCTTGTTTTCTGTTCAAAACTAGGGTTTAGATCGATTATTAATTCTATCCAGTTTTTCAATCGATTAGACCTTCTTCTTTTTGGGTCAGATAATGCATTTGATCTGAGAGGATCTCTATTGCAGCCGGAAGCAGCACCTCGGATCCTTTCTAAAGAAACGCCAAAAAACGACACACCCAGATTGCATTGATTGAAAAGGTAAATTTCAGACTCCACAAGTATATTTTGATCATACGCTGAAGTTTCCTGTCGTGATTCTGAATAAATCAAAATTGTTGTACTGGAACAGAGCTATTGCTCCAGTTTGAATTGGCTCGTTCTTTCTTCTGGTGCAGCATTAGAAACCTCACGGTAATAGGGCCAATAGTCTCCAATGATTCTTGACTTTTCAGGTAGCTTTGGCAGGAAATTTCTCTTATAAAATTATTAACCTCACATGGAACCACTAGCACCTCTGTTCTGTTCTGCCATGTATTCTTCTTAGACTTATATTTGCCCTTTGAGTTCGGATTTTGGTCCATTTTCAAGTTTCAGTTTTTAGCATCTATACTTCAAAAATATTTTCTTGTTTTTTGAATACCTTTTGGTTGCTGCCTGTGTCGTTTTAGTTTCGTCGATTTACAGAATTGTGAAGTCTCATTCTTTAGGACATGTTGAAGCCTATAAGGCAGTTACATGAAATCACCAAGATTTTTCCATTTCGACTACCTTATCTTCTGCTATTGTGGTTGAAACGAATTTGCAAGTTAGACTTGTCCTATCCCTTCTATATTATCAAACAGTGGAGGTTCTGTTTTTTTTTTTTGAATTGTCGTCCCAGATGCAGCATAGACAATGAGTTTGTGGGTTAGATTCTCTTTGCCGTGCCTCTGGTGATTAGCAATGATGTAATGATGTAAATGTTCATAACTATTCTCTTACTTCTTGGATAATTACCCTTGGTTTCTCAAGAATTTTCAGATCAATTAAGCTTGTCTCCTTCTGACAGCAGCTTCTTCAAATTGAATATGGATCAAGTTAGCAAGGTACCAATGGTGACCATGGCATTGGAGAATGTCCAAAAGCAGGGCAACACCTACAAGGCCACAAGATTCCCTTTTTTAAGGAGCTCGATAACTCTGGAAAAATCTTGGCAATTGCCTTTTTGGACAAGGCATAGGTATCTGGAGAACTTTTTTGATCCTTTCTTTCTAATTGTGCCAAAATAAAGATGAATGATGATCAAATCCTATAGGATTCAGCCCTTTGTGCATAATATTTTGCACCAGTAGCTACCTTTGTCCTTACTCTTTATACACTTCAGGAGTAATAAGCACTGTCCGCTGTTGCTCTAGCTGATCTACTTGCACTACTGGCTTGACTCTCTTAGGAGCATATTCTTGCACAATATGGCTTTGTTGTGAGCTATAGCTTTGCAGCTTTCAGACCTCCATTGGCTCCAGCCCCCCAGTTCTGGAGAAGGTATATTGGGAAAAGAACATTGTGATGTGAAAGGGCCTCAAAACAACACAGGTTTGTATTTCAAGGTAAAAAGATTTGATGCTTTATCACCCAGCACCATATGATTTTAGAGCACAACATAATCATATATGATGATTTCCCCACTTTTCATATTCTAAGCATGCAGCCAATTGTTGGAAAGTCAATTTTCCGACCGATCAGGTGGTAAGGTGTTAATTTGGACGAAGAAAATCTGCTTCATTGAACTTGGAATTCCTGTAATACTATTTCTGACTAGGGATTGTGTTTCAAACATCAGACTAGCATCTTTTCATGGAAGGCTTTTTCCTACGTTGATTTTTCATCCACATTGCTTAGGTTGAATCCAGCTTCACTTACCTACTCATCAGGTTGAAAATATCTTCTAGAGTTTGAAGATGAAAGAAAGAAAGAAAAAACCACTAAAACTAAAAAGAACATAGAGGAAGAACAACTAAAACAACTTGTCACCGCAGTGCATTCTTGTTGTAAGATAAAAGAAATGAAGAACATATCTAAAAACTAATGACAGGATCTCTGTAACTTTACCACAAAAATATAAAGATGAGTATGCTTTCATGTCTTCGACCAAGACTTACCTAACCACATTGAAGTTTTTTGTTTTATTTTTTCATTGTTCTTCTAGCTTTCGATTCTTGTTACCTTTTGATTATTTATCCTTTATTTTGTACAGATTGAGAAGAAACAAACTACCTGGACTGTAGCCCATGCCCAAGGTTGTTTGATGTTTGCACATGGAGTTGATTCACATAGAGGTAAACTCCTTTTCTTTTCTTTTTTTTCTTCTTCCAATTAATTGGAGGCTTTATATATATATGTCCTGGTGCGAACAAAATTTCTGGTCAAAAACCCCAGTGAAAGCCTGTCGCATTGAGTAATGCAATCACCCCAACAAAGGGCAGATCCAGTGCTGAAGGCTTCAGCACAAGTAGAGACCAAGGGAGGGCGCAATTTTCCTACGCATTCTTACCCCAAATTTTTTTGCTGAGAGGCTGTTTCGATACCTTAACCTTTGGCTAGAACTGCATTCCACCGACCATTGTGCCAGCACTCCCATTGCAATCACCCCAAACAAAACCTAAATAAAAGAACAAAAACCTACAGGATCTCTATTTACTTTGTCCTCTTTACAAGCTTTCTTCTTCATTGGAAATGTTGTTGGTAAATTGGAAATCACATCAAAGCATAGCTTAGCAGTGCAACTTTCCCTTTCATAATTCCTTCCTCAGGAATAATTGACTATGTCAATTTAAACTCAGATTGATCAATGTCACTGGTCTATTCCTGTTGACATCCCAATTACAACCAGAGACGTATGATTGCTCAAATACCGACCAAATGTTAGCATTGCATAGTATGTGAGAGGTATATCGAGCCCTTGAGTCTCACAGAAAATTGTTCATTTCGTAACCAAATCTAGGAAGAACCTCTATATCCTTTTCTTGGATATATTCTTTGGTTCTTGTTTCCTAGTCGTAATAACCTTCTATTCCCCTTTTTCCTCTAAGTGCAACCAAATTTCAGAACTTTCTTGTATTTAAGCGTTCATTTAATGCTATAATGTGCAGGGCATGGAATGGTGGAGATATCTCACTTTTTATTTGGTACAAAAAATTTGGATTGGATTTTAAATTCAGTTAATCATTTCAAATATTTTTGTAGATGTTTAGTTTACTAAATACCATGCATGTGATAATTGCACGGTCAATGGAAAACAATGCCGAAAGCAGGATTGCCTTTGCCAAAACAAAGAAGTAGGATTGCCATGACTGGGATAGTGTAATTCATTTCCTTAAAAGGCATTGAATTTTTTTTATTGTGATTTGACATGTATTGTTTTCTTTTTTGGCCTACACAATTAGGTATGTATCAATTTGAAGAAAAATCTGATTTCCCCGGAATGAGTTGAGAGGTTATCAATGTTAATCGGAAGGTGGAGTTCTTAGGGTATCTAAGGGACTGTAGTTGTAATGCAATGATAGATGATTGGGTATTTGTGAAGGCTTGCAAGAAGTATAGATGCTTGGGCAAAAGGTGCATATGGATGATAAAGATTATGGAGAATTTTATTTTTTATGAATAAATAAATAGATTAAACAACAAGAAAGCAAGAATACAAGGTCTTTAAGTAGAAGACCGAAAAGAAGAGCTTAGGCCCAAGGAGACAACAATAAGTTTGTTCCTTGGGGTATCATCAACAGGGGGATGGGGGATAGCTAACAGTTTAGAAAAAACATAAAAATAGATGGCATTTTAAATTCTGTCTATAGATCGGGATTTGGAGGACCATCTTCGAAGATTGCGCTTCCACCAAAGGTGATGGATAGAGGCATAGTATACTAGCTTACCAATCCGATCGTAGATGGAGGTACCTGAAAAGTTTCTCAAAATTCAAGACCAATCACGGGTAAACCCGAAGGAACGCCCCGAACGGGGCCAAATGGAAGCCAGGGCTTTCCCTAGATAGATCTGGAGAAAGGGCAAGAAAAGAAGAGGTGTTCAAAGTCCTCTAAACTATTCCACCAAAGGGTGCAATTGGGGCTAATGGGGATATGGCAACCAATAAGGAAGGATTGGGTGGGGAGAGCAAGGTTAAGTGACCTCCAAAGGGTTAGGGAATGATGGGGATGTAGCCTTTGAACCAGACCAAGGGTGGCCAGGGGGGTTTAGGGTTGTGGGTTAGAAGGAGGCTCCAGGCTGAGGAGGTGGAGAAGGTTTTGGTGGGGGAAGGTAGCCAAACAACAAGGTCATGAGTGGAACTAGAGAGAGGGGGGAGAGATTCCCAAACCTGTGTGAGAATGCGGAGGGGAGTAGGGGTCCAAGTCCATTTGAAATGAAAGCAGACAGGGGAGTGGATTTGGAGATATGGGTTTCATAGACAATATCTCCTGAGAGGAGATGACTTTTCCGATTTGAGTGGCAGTGGGCTATTAGGGCATTTGGGCAGGGTTTGGATCATGTTGGTTTGGGTGTGGCGGTTGGGCAAAAATAATGGGAATTTCAGGATCACCATCAACACTATGTTCTTTAGGGTGGTGAATCCGGATCCTTAATCTGCATGAATCAAGAATTGGGCTCCCCTCACACCTATCTACCCCACTTTAGGAGGGAGCACCTCCGAACACTGATAAGGTGGTCCAGAGGAGAGCACAATCCTCCATCCTTCCAGGTAGAGAATCCCAACTCGGTTTGTTTTGGTTGTCTTGTATTCTACAGGAAACAATGTTATTATTGGTCTTCAATTCTTCATTACTTATTTGCTTGGTATGTTAAGTGTGTCAACTGATTTGTTAGTGCTGCTATCTTTTTCTAATCAAATGCTAGTAAAGTACCATCGGTTGTTGATCCATAGGGAAGCTAAATCTGTATCAGCATTGCTGTGAATTTTTTTGGGTCGAATCATCCTCTATGATTTTTTTTAATAAGTTTATACTGAAATATTGTAGTGTCTGTGTCAGTTTCTGTGCTTGAAATGGAAAGAAGGGTCCAAGACACAAAAATAAATATGTAAGGGGGTGTCCTTTTTCATGTAGGTTGTCACTTGTCAATCAACTATCCTAATCATTATTTTCTTATTGTCCTTTTTATTGTGAGATTTTCTTTTTTTTCGGAAAAAGAACCAAAATGGAAAGTGATGCATAGGTGCTGCAATACCATTAGACTCCTTTCTCAATATAGAATTTGCTATCTGGCAGTACTCATAGTCTCAATTGTTAATAGATAAGCTCTGGCATATTGCTTAATACTTGTCAATCCTGTGCAGGTATGTGTGCTTTTTTTTGTTTTTTTGGAGGAATTTGCATTAGAGCTGGATAGGTATGCTAGGAAGATCAAGTTCACTGTGATGACGAAGACATTAATTAAATTTACTTGCTTTATTTATTTTGATTTTTTGCTGAACGGTTACTTGCTATTTATTGTTGAAATATTTCACTTTAAAAAAGGATAAAATAGGACAAATATTACCTATTTGAGATTTCACAAGGAAATTAACCTGTTGCTGATGGGTAGTTTCTTATTACAGTGCAGGATTTGATTCTGCATCTGAGTTGTACTGAAAACCTTGCACCTATACTAGGTTTTGGAGCTTCTTTCCTATTTTATAGGACAACAACAAAGAATATCCGAACTAGAGTTTAAATAGTTGTGCCTTGAGACGGTTCCATAAGGGATTGGTCCCCAAATCGTAATCATCTTGTGGTATCTTGGGGTTGATACCGTTTTGATCTAGGGAGTCCTTGGTCAGTAGTACTTGCCTAGCAATTACTACATCAATGTGGGATGGGTCATGCTGGTTTGGTGCTAATAGAAAATGGTTTTGCTGCTACACAGGGACTTTCCTGATACCTCGGCTTACAGCTAAGAAATCGGGACAATTCACTCCCACAAGTACCTTCCATTCTGTCTGGTATTTACACACCCGGATTTCACCTGTTTTATCTCCCTAGTAATTTAATCTCTCCCTCTCTTGCCCCCACCAGTTTTAATGCACCAGAGACATAAAAGCAAGAATTTCCAGTACATACCGAGAGAATCTTCACTATGGGGACAGCCAAGAGAAAATATAATGCACTGAAATTAAAGAACTACAGGTTAGAGCGGGATGTGTAACTTGTAGTCCATACATAGGGGAATCGCCTAAGAGTTAATCTATGTTTGATCTGCTGTCGCTTAAATTGAGGATCTGATGGTAATTATGGTTGCTCTAGATTATGATTATGACGGTGCTGATGATGATAATCATGATAATGATATGATGACATGGAACTGCTACTCTCGCTTGTCTCTTGCCTTTCTCCATGTTCCTCGTCTATCTCTTCCTTGGCCATCTTTTTCTTTCCCATCAAGTCTAATGACTGTTGTGATAAAAGCTGTGTTGTCTCATAGTATTGAGATGATGATGGTAGTGGCTGGTGTGACAATAAAAGCTGAGGTGTTGATTCACAGTAGCCAGACGAGGATGGGGACGGTGAAGGCACCACAGATGGGAGCTTTGAGAGAAGTGCTTCGAGGCTGCTCATGGACGGGATGATCTTTATAGGCTGACCATACTGATTGTAAAATTCGGTTGTTGCTGGTATTGTCGGCTGCGGAGTGATTGCTGCATTACCTGGCCATGTAGTGGGATCTGCTGAACTGCATCCCTCAACCTTGAAAGGGAATGCTGGAGATGATGGATGAGGTAGGAGCACACCCGGGATGCTCTCTAGATAATTAAACTTCTTTCTCAGTAGAACAATATAGCTCAGGTCTTCCACCACCTTGGATGCATTGAATGAGGACACAAGATGAAAAAGATTAGGAATTCATGGTTTGGAAAAGTTACCAAATTCATTATGAAATTGAAGAGTCATAACTCAGGTCTTTCACCAATTTGAATACTTCGAATGAGAACACAAGATGGAAGAAAAAGAGAGAGAGAGAGAGAGTGAGAGAGAGAGACCTTGTGGAGTGATCCTAATTGAACAACACCTTCTCTGACTGCTATCAAAGCAATGGTCTGCAGGGTTATTATGGGAAGAAGTTAATGGAGGAAAAGTACTATGTCTCCAGGAGAGTGAGGAAGGAATAGAGTTCGTATGTAAACCTTGATGCCACACTGGAACTGAGCTTCCCATGTCCTTGGATGCTAAAAGTTTGAAAGAGATTTGATGAAGGAGAAATAGGAAGTCAGATTTAAAAAGTAGTAAACAGAAACTGGAGTTTAGAATGTATGCATGAGTGTGTTTTTAAGTATTTACTGTCTCTCCTTGATTATGCCATGCAGAAAGAAAGTTGATTTCTGGGTCACTTGGCTCCTTGAATATCCACTTATGGCTCTGATCTGCGGCCACTTTTCCAATTGAACTGTCCACAGAAAATTACCATCATTGATTTTAGCTAATATTTACCAGTGACAGCATCAGTCAAAGAGATCTAGAGAATCACATCCTCACAGATTGAGGTTCGCTTACCCTTCTCCATAGTTGTAGATTTCATGGGACATCTTGAAGAAAAGCTCAGGTTGGAGACCTTTGAAGTGTTGGAATACGTAGTTCTCATACACAGATGAGTCTGAGTGGTTGCTGGACTCAATCTCGGCAGCAGTTGAAGCTGCAAAATTGCAGAACCCATCCTCCCATACTAGTATCCTAGCATATATCTCAAACTTGGTAAGTGACAGGTGATAACCCAGGTGCAATATAATCACAGCAAAAACTACTTAATGAGGATAGCAGAAGTGTGTATAAATACCAGTTCCTTCTGTTTCCTCTTGATCTGTCATAGGCTCCTTCTGGTACATCCCACCTGTAAGAAGCATACTAGATGATATTAGCAAATGTGAAAGGAAAAGTAGAAGTACTGTTATCCATGCATGTAGGCTTATGGCAGATGCAAATTTGGCATTCTACTTCTATTCCCTATATGGTGTGATGGAATCTAATATTTTAGAAGTTTTTGTAGGTCTTTTCCCCTCACTTTGGTGGTGGGTAATTTCTAGGTAAGATCCTCCAAAACACAGCATAAACCCATTGTGAGTTTTCATGAATGCATAAACTCCTCAAAGTCTGTTGAAGGAGATGTGAGGCAGCTAATGGGTTAAGCTGTTCCTCCATCAATCAACTTTCAGATTGATGCAATTTCTTCTCCTCTCTCTCTCTCTTTAAAAGCTGGAAGCACCCAATGTCCTATCCTCCAACTCTGAGGCAACCAACTAGGATTACCCACATTTATACTAAGCCTGGCCCTCTCGCTCCCCCTCCTTAAAGAGATAGAGAGAGCCCTCTTTGAACGCCATACATCATGCTTAACAATTGAACAGTATCATTACACCCCCCCCCCCCCCCCCCCAAAAAAAAAAAAAAAAAAAGAAGTTTAAACAGTATCATATGATGTGGGTCCACCTTTTCTTCCCGATTTCCAACGGTCTCTTTTCAATTACCCCACCATGCAGAACTGTTCATCTCTTCCTTTTCCTCTTCCTTGCGCCAATTATTAGTCAGGAGACCAAAATCTACACATCCATCACTGAGTAGAATCAGTAGATCCTCTCTCACCATTCATTAGACTGGTATTGATACACACTCCAAATGGATTAAACGTATCTACATGATTGTAACTGCGAGGATACATGCCAATATTCTTTTCTTCTCTACTTCTGAAAAATATTTTCTTTTCTTTCTAGTCCTTATGATTGGTGACAGCATATCTAGCTTTCTTTACCATTTTGTTCACAAAAAAAATGTTGCTTAAACTGATCCAGGCAGGCTCACAATCAAATTCATACAGGATTCATATCTACATGAAAAGGTACACGACATTGTAAGAAAAAGTGGCTAAAATTTACAAGTGTACTTGGGTAGTAGTGTCGCAGTGGGTAGTACCGTAGGATGAGAGGTAGATCTCATACTCCAGTAATTCATCAGAGAAGTGAGAAAAACCCTCCCTCTCCTCCTCCCGCAACCTCTTGGGAAATTTCATGCCAACAGAAGGAGCTTTCACTTTGACTGCTTAGATGGCTAGAAATTGTAATTTCTCTCCCTGACACCAAGAAAGTTTACCTGGGTTTCTCTTTGACCATTCAAAGGCAAGAAAATGACAGAAGAAAGAGTGATGTGGTAGAACTGTAGAAGATATACTTATGTAGAGAAAAAACTATCAACCTAATTTAACCGTCTTACCCAGAAGTGTGTATCTTCCATCTTTCTGACAATGACCGACGTTGTTGTCTTAGTAATTATAGTTTTCAGCTTCTATCCAGTGGGGCAAAAAACCCATAAGAGAGAGAAAGAGACTCAAACTGGGTATGTCTTTATTGATAGCGTAATAACGTAAAATGTATTATTATAAGGTGCATGAAGAAGGTACGACATCGTAGACAGGGTGAAACACTAGCGATGGAGACAGTCTCTGAAGTTGTGATGGGAACATGACAATAAGAGCCAAAGAGGTGTCTTGGGCTTCATGAGGTTTGGATTTAAGTGGGACTTGGGAGTGGTGGAGAACCGTGTTGGTTTTGTTTATATCCTTTGATTGATAATTTTGCATGGAAAGAGATTTGAATTGGAGTAGAAGTAGGTATGGGAGCGAAGAATGGCAGGAGAGGAGAGTCTCTGCAGGTTGAAGACAACAGGTGTCGACTGCCCCGTCCTTTTCCTCATTCAAGCAAGTGGGGACTTCTTCCGTTCATCCCATCCCTTCCAAACCCCAGCTCCTACCCACTTGAAAAATAATAACTTTTAAAACGATAGTCATAGACTCCTAGTGCAAATACCCAAAAAGGTATGATTAGAATACACTATTAGCCATGAGAACACAAAACCCACTTATTGAAACTTAGTAGAAGCTCTTTGAACTCAAGCATGGATTCCCTCGAGCTTTTCAGGCCAACAGCTTCCATGTTTTCTGTTGGAATGTTGGATCTAGAATGTATAATACTGTATTTCTTTATAGATTGTATTACTTGATGGGAACAGAATTAGAGATTGACTTCATTAATTAATACTTAAAAGAAACCTGAACAGAAACAAAGCACTAATTTATTTATTATTATTATTATTTATTTTTGGTATGAGCAAAGCACTAAACTAGGGAGATTGAATCCTTTTTTAATTGATCAATGTTGTAAACTAAAATAAAGTAATTTAGAACATTAAGAAAAACACTAGTAATTTGAAGAGTTGTCTGGAAAAGGTCCAAAAAAAGAGGATGATTTTGCTGATGCATCCATCCAATAACCCAAGTTTCAGTGTTACTTGGGCTGCGGGTCGAGTCACATTCTTATCTCCAAATTTAGATGATACAGAATCAACCCTGGAGCTTCTGCTTTTCCAAACAGATGAGGTGGAAATGAATCCACACTTTCCAACAACGATAGTTAATATTCACGATTCTTTCTACCTTCCAAAAACCTCAAAATTAATCTCGTTTGTTTGATCTGTTCACTTCGGCACCAACCAATGGGAAAAACTCATGAAAATTCATAACCGCCGATACTCTTGATGCAATTTTTAGTTCCTGAAAGCTGCTGTAGTTGGTCACCCATTGAAGCTTCGTTTTGAACATCGTTAAGTAATCTCACTGATAGACCAGATACTACAGTACTGAATGACAGAACAGAGAAACATCCGGGTGGCGTTTTACGTATATATTTTGGGCCTGGCCAATTTTTCTGTTCTCTCTCCTCGACATTTAAGTGACTCTAGTGAAGGGCCAGTTCAGGGAGAGAGTTTTGAGTGGCAAAAGTGGAGAAGGGTGTCATAAATTTTGAAGGTTTATTATTGGAAATCAAATCTGATGTGAAATTGGTCAATTCCAGAAAACACTGTCAGCGGCAACTTCCCCACACACAGAAAAACTCCGAATCATCACGTGAAGTATTGTTGGGCACAAAAGTTTTCTTGTGCTTCTTCCTTATTACCCTACTGTAAAACAAGGATTTCTTTTCTATTCTCTTCTAGAGGCGCCATTAACCCACAGCCTGAGTAACAGTCACTTGTGAAACAGGTAGTGGGATACCAATGTTAAGAAAATGACTACTGTCCACTGTGAAAAAAACAAAAAGGTATTCTGTATGCAAACAGGGTCATGATCAATTTCAGTGCATGTCCTTTTCAGCCCAAATAGACCAAACCAAGACCCGTTCTTGTTGGAAAGCCTGGCATTTTTGACCAAAAAGACTATTCTCTGACAGGCCAATTTTGTTTTATCACTGTTGGTAAAGATGTTGAAAGTAAAATATGTTGATGGCAACCTTATTCTCCATTGACAGTGAAACAAAATTCACGAATCCCATCTCACCACAGTCACCAAAGTAATATGGATTACCTTGTAAATCTCTAGATGCAGAGATGTAAACATTGTTTCCTAATTCCATCTCAATATAAGTTTTCTTTTTATATCTATAGCAAGAACATAGTCCATATCTTTCACAGATCCTACAAGGTAGCGCATCATGAGGCGCAGCTTATGCATAATTAGCAGGCCATTATATTCCTTGTTGTCTTTACTTATAGAATCAATTACGGGGCAAGCAGAAGATGTTAAATGAGAGAAAAAGCTACCTGGCTATGATTGCAATGGTAATAATGAAGAAATGTTATTGGGGCTTATCCTTTTGTTCTTGAGAATTGAAGTGCCTTGCAATCATACTTTGGACGGAATAGGCACCTAAGCTTTCAAAGGTGGGGACATATGTTGGGTGTGGTGAACCCAAAGGTTATATACCTTTTCCTCTTTTTTGACCAAAGGCCCTACTCCAAGCCAATATAGATAGAGATGCTCCATGCACCCCCAATGGAGACCCCTCTCTCTCTCTCTCTCTCTTCGAACCCAGAATCAACCATGAGTCGGAGATGATTTCTGTGTTTCTGAAACTAATGCCCAGCGACCAACTGAAGTACTAGTATAGGTTTTCAACCCTTCGAGCTTTAAAGCTATAGCACATGGAAATGCGTATGAAGGTTGTCCTTGGCTGTTGAGAAATGGTGCCAAAACAAAAACTGTGCATCCACAACTCATCCGTAAGCAACTCGATTTGGTATTCTGTCTACAAGCCTCGTCTCCAATATTTTCATTGCCTAATTCTGGTCTGTACGGTAAAACCTTATCGGAACGTGAATGTACTATGCTTTCAAGTGGTGTTGGCAGATGGAATTACGTTAGCGTTGTGCTTCAGTGCTGCAATTGCGCAGCTTCGGATCACTTTAGTGGTGGTTTTTTTTTTTTTTTTTTTTTTTTTAACTTTAATGGTTCATTCTCGACCACCGTTTCAGTTTTTTTCTTTTCTTTTGGGTTTTCGTAGTGTTTTAAAAAATAAATAAATAAAATGGGTGATCAAGATTGAACCACCAAAAGTGCTGCGCATTAATTGTGCAGTGCTGAAGCCAAACGCTGTCGTTCTTGAAACGTCACTTTCTGCACTCTCTATATCAATGATGATGCATGACCTGCCACATAGCATGTCTCCCTGGCTAAGACCATAGATTCTCTCCCAATAAATATCCTCTTCCCCCATTCACCCGGCCTTTTCTATGGATGATACATGGCCTATGCGAGTACCAACCAATCACGTGTCGCTAGTCCGGATGCCTAGACAGATGAAGGGATACAAATGAGTGGACACTATCCTTTGGCAGAGATGATCTAAATTCAGATTCTTAACCCAAACCTTCTTCATCTCCATCCTGAAGAGACCAAACTTCAACCTTTTTTCTTTAATTTTTTTGGGTATGAGGTTCATCTGGGCCAGCTTACGCCCACTTCGATTACATCCTCAAGGGAGCTTTATATAATTAATATAGGCGGGGCTTCGCCCCTGGCTCCACGAGGATTCGAACTCTGACTTCTTATATGGAAGCGTTGGTCTTTTACCAACTGAAATAGGGCTGTAAAAATTATACCAAACACCACCAATTTCCATTTATTTGGGTAAGAATCAAAAGGAGAAACTACACCAAACACTGCCTTGGTGACCACTGCTCCAACAATCCCGTCAGAGCTTTACAAGTTTACAACACGAGGGTGAAAGAGATTCTTTCTTTTAACTTGGGTGATGGAGATCGTTAGCCAATTGACAAAAATAACAATAGTTTATGCAAGTTGCAGCCAAAAGATCAACCATGGACATGGAAATAAGGCAAAGCATAATTACATACATAGGAAGACACAGGGACCGCTTCTCTAACCAAGAATTAGAATGGATCCACCACCCAAGAGAAAAGAATCTAACACATATAGGAGATATAGCTAGATTCCTAGACAAACCCATCTTCTTAACAAGACCTATAATGATATCTGCCTAAATTTTTGCCCGCTTCAAGCTATCAGTAGACAAAGACCAAGATGGAAACTAATTCTTGGTAATAAATGGTATCATCAGCTAGCTACAACTGATAACATGTCTAACAAAAAAACAGTGAGTAAAGCTTTAAATCACTAAGGCTAAAACACATCCAATTTTAGTTCAACAGTCAACCTTGATTGTCAATCACCCACCTCCTCCTCCTCCTCCTCAGCCCCCTAAAGTATTACTCTTAGAAGATAATCACAAACTAGACTATTCCTTGTTTGTGAAATCCAATTCAAGACCAAGAATAAATAAGTCATTAAAATTGCATTGGATTAAACTGCCAGACAACAGAATGCATGGAAAGATACTTCAACAGGAGATCAGCTGAACAAATCAAAGTATAAGTTTGCAACTATGACTTCACTTTAGGAAGTGGTCCTAAAACTCTTTTAGAAATGCATCTGCATGAAGCACAAAGTTGCTTACTTTCATACAGATCATGCAGTTAATCTGGGGTCCCCATTTCTCAAGTGACCAATTTGTCCAAAATCTATTACTGAAGCATCAATCAATCAGCTTTATTCTCGCCCAATACACCAAACCAAACACCCCCCCCCCCCCCACCAAAAAAAAAAAAAAACCCCTCTTCGGTGACAAGCTACCACTCATCAACTTCATTTCTCAAGGGAAGATGCTGAAGAAGCTGTAGTCTGACAGCATTCAAGCCTCTGTAGCAGCCAATGGAAGACCTAGCAGGGCATACCTAAGAGATGCCCAAAATATCTGTGACATCTTAGAGTGAAACAATTCCATTGGACACTTGCAATCCATGGAGGCCTGGTCCAATTCTGACATAATTACTAAAAAGAAACCTGATAGAATAGGAGAAAGGTTGGCGAATCATTGTTCACTCCACTACTCTATCATCCCTCTTTAGTCAAGATTACACACCAATATAGTCAGTTCCTCATCTTAGATTCTTAAAATAAAATTGCCAACGATATTGGCTTTCATCCTTCCATGCCAATCTTGAGCAACCCACATTCCAAAATACCGGGAACAAACTAATGTCATCTCCCACATACACTTAGATCATTCTTTGTAGATGGCATATACTCCACTCAAGCATAAACATGGCTTTTTGAAATGCATACTTGCATATTTTTCTGCCAAATCCCTGCATCATACAATCAAAATCTTCCTGAACCCAGTCTCACCGGGTCGACCATGCTACAAAGCCTCATACTCATATCAGATCCAACATAGACGTTTACTTCTTTACCCAGGTTGAAAGTTCTCACCTGCCTCCAACCCTTCCTGCTTGGGTTTACAAATACTAAATGTTTTGACCTAATATGGACCTCAAAGAATACCTGACCACCGCAATCATAATAAAACAAGGAAATCAAAATCTCTGCCTTCAACCCGAAGTTTTGAAGAAAGCTTTTATTCAGGGCTGACATAGAACAAAAACTAAAATCAAATAGAACCCTAATTTTTGTTATAGATTTCTGGAAATTTAAGGTAGCAACCAAAAAGATCGAAAACAGCCTGAAATGATTTAAAAAAATAGTAGCATGTTGATTTCTTAAGCAACTGCAACATACCACCACAGATATAGTTTCACCAAAAATCTTCTTCAAAGTAGGTCGTACAAAAAATTGATATACAAAATAACGAATCCTCCATCAAAAGTAGAACTGACTAATTTGAATCTTCCAACCTCTGATGAGTTTTTGTAAGAAAAAAAAAATCCTACTCCTTTAGCTTTCCTTTTCTCTCTAACACGAACAAAGCCATGTAGGTGTGAACCTGCTTGTTCATTGGTGATATTGTTTATTGGGTCCAAGTTGATCTTCTATCAATCTAGGAGACTAGGATTACAAAAGAATGGCTCAAACAGAGACTACCGTTCAGTAAATCAATATCATTATATCATTTGATATAGGTTCAATAATTTTTTTCAATGATCCAAGTAATGTACTTGATATGGAAAATTGACCACTTGAAATTGTTTCCTTCAGTTAAATAATCTCACAGATGATGTCAATCAGTGGGAATCTATGCTTTAAACAAGGTACGTGCCCCATAGGAGGATTGAAGGAGAGCTCAGATCATTGTGGCTGTGCAGCTTTCCAAGATCCAAGATTCCGAAACATCCTTCGTAGCGAAATTCAAGATATCAATTGTACTAGTGCATTCTTCCTACCTTTTAGGCCCAGTAATTCTCCCACACTACTCGCTCTTCAGAGTTCACTATTGAAACAAGAGTTGACAACTACTTAAGATTCCATACTTCCTATCCACCCCTTTCAATTTTTCAGCACTCTACTTGATCATCCCTCAACTCAAAGATCTATAGTAACTTCCTTCTCAACCCTGACTCCCTTCCTTCCTGCTGTCTATTATTAAGTCCCTTTATTCTCAAGGATATAAAGGGACTCAGAGGAATATATACCAAGTTTCTGAAGGAAGTTTACAGTTTAATCCAATAGAACTGTCATCTCAGACTCTGGAACTCCACCTAGCCCTGGAAGAATCATAATAGAAATGGCATCAACAGTTTATGCAAGTTGCAGCCAGATGATCAACCAGAAGATAAACCATAGACATGAAAATAAGGCAAAGCATAATTCCATATATAGGATAGCACTTGCGTAAAATAAAGACAAGGACCACTTCTCTAACCAAGATATAGAATGGATCCACTACCCAAGAGAAAAGAACCTACAACATATAGGAGATATAGCTGGATTCCTGGACAAACCATCTTCTTAAGTAGACCTAACTAATGACATCTGCCTAAGTTTTGGTCATTTCAAGCTTTCAGTAGACAAAGACCAAGATGAAAACTAATTCTTGGTAATAAATGGTATCATCAACTAGCTACTATTGATAACATGTCTAACGAAAAACACGGGAAGCTTTAAATCACCAAGGCTGAACACATCCAATTTGGTTCAACAGCCAACCTTGATTGTCAATCACCCACCTCCTCCTCCACTCCCCAAAGTATTACTCTTGGAGGATAATCACAAACTAAACTATTCCTTGTTTCTGAAATCCAATTCAAGACCAAGAATAAATAAGTCATATTCAATCACATTGGATTAAACTGCCAGAAAACAGAATGCATGGAAAGATACTTCACAGGGGACCAGCTGAAAAAATAAGTAAGGAATTCCTATGCATAAGTTTGAAACTATGACTCCACTTTAGGAACTGGTCCTAAAACAAACTCTTTTAGAAATGAATCTGCATTGAAGCACAAAGTTGCTTATTTTTGTCCAGATCATGCAGTTAATCTGGGGTCCCCACTTCTCAAGTGACCAGTTGGTCCAAAATCTACTACTGAAGCATCAATCAATCAGCTTTATTCTCGCCGAATACCCCCCCCCCTTTGGTGACAAGCTACCACTCATCAACTTCATTTTTCAAGGGAAGATGCTGAAAAAGAAGCTGCAGTCTGGCAGCATTCAAGCCTCTGTAGCAGCTGATGCAAGACCTAGCAGGACATACCTAAGGGATGCCCAAAATATCTGTAACATCTTAAGAGTGAAACAAATCCATTGGACCACTTTCAATCTATGGAAGCCTGATCCAATTCTGACATAATTACCAAAAAGAAACCTGATAGAATAGGAGAAAGGTTGAAGAATCATTGTTCACCCCACTACTCTGCCATTCCTTTTTAGTCAAATTACACATCAATATAGTTAGTTCCTCATCTTAGATTCTGAAAATAAAATTGCCAACAAATATTGGCTTTCATCTTTCCAAGCCAATTTTGAGCAACCCACATTCTAAACACCAGGAATGACCTAACATCATCTCCCACACACAGTAATATAATTCTTGGTAAATGGCATATACTCCATTCAAGCATAAACACAGCTTTTTGAAATGCTTCCATGCATATTTTTCTGCCAAATTCCTGTATCATACAATCAAAATTTTCCTGAAGACACTCTCACTGGGTCAACCATGCTGTAAAGCCTCATTACTCATATCAGATCCAACAGAGTCACATACTTCTTTACCTTGAAGAATTCTCTAAAGACACCTATCTCCAACCCATCCTGCTTGGGTTTACAAATACTAAATGTTTTGACCTAATATGGGCCTGAAAGAATACCTAACCACCACAATCATAATATAACAAAGGAAATCAAAATGTCTGAAATGGTAACCCAAAGTTTTGAAGAAAGCTTTTTGTCAGGGTTGACAGAAAACAAAAACTAAAATCAAATAGAACCTTAATTTTTGTTATAGATTTAAGGAAATCTAAGGTAGCAACCAAAAAGATAGAGAACAGCCTGAAATGATTTAAAAAAAAAGTTGCTTATTGATTTCTTAAGCAACTGCAACATACCATCACAAATATGGTTTCATCAAATCTTCTCCAAAGCGGGTTGTACAAAAGATGCATATACAAAATAACAAATCCTGCATCAAAAGTAGAATTGATTAATTTGGATCTTCCCACCTCTGTGATGAGTTTTTCTTGCTAATCACTAAAAAAGAAAGAAAAAAAGGGGGGGGGGGGAATCATATTCCTTTAGCTTTCCTTTTCTCACCAATGTGAACAAAGCCATGTAGGTGCAAACCTGCTTGTTCATTGATGATACTGTTTATTGGCCCCAAGTTGATCTCCTACAAATCTAGGAGACGAGGATTACAAAAGAATGGCTCAAACAGAGACAGCCGTTCCATAAATCAATATCATTGATTTTGGTCTATAATTTGTTCCTATAGGTTCAAATTTTTTTTCCAATGATCCAAGTAAAGTAGTTGATATGGAAAATTGACCATTGAAATTGCTTACTTCAGTTAAATGATCTCACAGATGGGCTCAATCAGTGGAAACCCATGCTTTAAACAAGGTACATACCCCACAGGAGGTTGAAGGAAAGCTCAAATCATTTTGGCTGTGCAGCTTTCCCAGATCCAAGATTCCAAAACATCGTTCCCAGAGAAATTCCAGATATCAAATGTACTAGTGGATTCTTCCTACCTTTTAGGCCCAGTAATTTTCTCACAGTACTTGCTCTTCAGAGTTCAATGTTGAAAGTTGAAACAAGAGTTTACAACTACATAAGGTTTCATAATTCATATCCACCCCTTCCAATTTTTCAGCTGTCTACTACATCCCTCAACTCAGGATCTATAGTAACTTCCTTCTCAACCCCTCACTCCCTTTCTTCCTGCTGTGTATTATTAGTCCCTTTATTCTCAAGGATATAAAGGGACTCAGAGGAATATATACCAAGCTTCTGAAGGCAGTTTACAGTTTAATCCATTATAACTGTTTGCCATCACTAAGTTATTCTATTCGAAATGGCTGGGTGGGTACTTTCTTTCAATGCTCAAACTTGAAATAATGTGAAACTCTCTGATACCAACTAATATAAGACTCTAAAAACCAATTGGAGACTGGCCCTTATGTAACATAATATAAGAATTGATGATACATTATTTAGCTTCAGATAGTCTCTACTGATTCAGACCAGCTCTCGCTTCCCTAGGTTTATTCTACTTTGAAGGTCAAATCAGCAACAGGAGATCATCTTTTGATGGATCTTGTGGCAACACAAACAAAGTCAAAGTAAAATGTCCCAATAGAGAAAACTGTGCCCATAATGTGTCTAACTATTTTTCCTATTCAAAAAACTGCCTTCAGCTAATTAACATAAAAGGAAGGCTTACCGACTACATCCGAACCATATGGGAATACCTACATTTACCTAAATCAAACTGCCCTTGAACTAGACAACAAAATGATATTATATAAGTACTACAGAATATCATTTTTGGAGCAGCAGGCACTGACCATAAAAAAGAAAAAATAAATAAAAATCACACGAGAAAACACTACAGCACCATCAACGCCCTTCACACACACCCGATAACTAAAAAATTTCAACATTATTAGCATACAGAAGGTGAGGGTATATAAGACCAAAGCTTCCCCTGCTTTGACCACATCCGTATGATATTGTTCAGTAGCTTTGAACATCAAATCCATGTTCCACACCCTTCCTACAAACTTCATCTACCCATGGCACAAAATGAAACTTCCTTAATGGCTGCAAAGGTAAAGCTCACAACAGAACAACATCAAAGTCTTCAGTATATTTTATCCAATCCCGAAACATCTTTGGTTCTAATCCAATAAATATTAATAATGAAGGAGAAGAAAAATATTTTTAAGCCCAAGAAATGGGTGTACACAGGAATGATTCCTGTCAGTATGCAGCACCAATACATAAATACAGAGAACATACAAGAATTACCGCTCATATTGTATCATGTTTCAACTACAAGTTATGCCAAAGAATTTATTGTGATGGGACACCAAGTATTCTATTTAGTTCCCTAGTGAAAAATTGACAGTAGTTATGACTGGCTTTACCAGAGACACAAACAAGTAAGAAACAGCATGGATATGGACCTCCAAAGCAACTGCTTGAGATCACATTTCAAATGTAAAGCCTAAGACCTGAAAACCACAGTTCAAGAAGGAAGTTTATAAGCTAAATAATGGAAAGATATGAAAACCTAGAAAAGATTCCAGGGTAGGCCACTGAGAGGTATGAACACCAAGAAAGATCACTACCAGGAGAATCCAACAGTTTCAGAACTAGTCAGTTCATCTTTAAAGCAAACAAGGGGGCCAGTTCTAATAAAATGCATATAGACCAGAAAATACCACCCACTTCTGCTAAATGCTAAAAATATATGACCTGTATGTCAACTAGAAGCACAGATCGGTCTGAACCAGTATCCAGTGACAGACATCCCAACAATACTCCAAAAGTGGTCAGCAACAGAAAACATTTTAACAAATACTTCCTTACAACAACAAAAAACAGCTTGGCCTTTTAACAGTAAGTTCCCTTATCTATTCCAGTCAAGCTATTTATCCTTGTGGGGATCCTCAAATGTAGAACTTCCAGTTCAGTAACACTCAATGAGCACGCCTTCCTCCTACATCGCAATGAGATTTATATAATTATTTTCAAGGAAAATAAAAAAGATGATATTTGGATCCCTGCCTTTGGAAAGAATGCTTCCTTAATATAAGTTGCAACTCAGCAACAATAATCTTCATACAGAATCAGAGGCACCTCAAAATTTATTACTGGGGCACCTGTATGCATGAGTCTTAGCATGCATGTCTTTTGTTCGTATTGGCATCTTTCTCTCAATTAAAAAGGAGAGTGACATGTCCAGATTATTAAAAAAAGCCACCTATATATGGAAAGTAAATATAATAAAAACCAACAAGCAGGTTTTACACAGCTAGATCCATCTCCTGAAATCTATTAAGACATCTCCCCATAATAGTAAGCAGTGCCAACCATTAGAGCAACAGTGGCTCCTTGGACGACTACACGAGCTCTCATTAACTTCTGACCCAAGTGAGAATTTCCCTGTCTGAAGGTGATTAAGCCTGCTGTCAGCACCCCTGCAGTAAGAAGTGCACCTGCAATTCATACGACAGTCAAATGATAGGAAGTGGATGGTAAAAGAACGTATAATGTTTCCAGCAAGCCGACCTACTAGCTCTAAGGCCAGAGTTGGGCAACTATCCAGATAAAGAAAGACTGACAATGCAGAATTCAGGGAATGGTATGGTGCTCGTTCCTATTCAATCTAATCTAATTGGCTAGTCACAAAGAGGCAGTACACTTTTCAACAATTAAAACCACTATTTGAAAAAAACAAATGTAACAATAGCAATAAGTTCTTTATCAAGAATGAGAACCTTGGAGAATGTAGATACTTCATAATTTGCCCAACAACAGGTTGAGAGAAAAACTAATAGTGAAAAAATGAAATCCATCATTAAGGAATGGAATGATTACTAGAGAAAAAGAACATAAATAAACATTTTCCATCTTATGGAGATGGATTCTGAATAATATAATATCATACATGATGTATGTTAACCAGAAAAATCAAATAATAAAACAGTAATAATGAATAAACATAAAAGATTATGTATCTTTTTCTCTAAAGGTTGTGCTTGGCAGATTGTCCAAGTGCTCACTCACCAAATGCTTGGTCATGGGTTCTAGACTTTGCTAACGTGGAGCCTTATGCACTGGTATGGCCTCTTTTGAATCCTTTTCTCTCTTCATTTTCTTTTCTTCTATTGGCAAACCAACATACCGTGATAAAGAAGATGGAAATAAAATAATACATAAACTTGCACTCTCTTTCAATCACATTAACACTTCAATTGTGGATAAGGGACTTATATTTATGGGATCCTCTAAATCATGTCTAAGAACCAAAAAAAATTCTTTCCTGCTTGAGTAATATAAGGATCATTCAAAGTATGTCCTATAAATCAAGCACATTGTAGGATTCTGTAACTCTTGTTTATTCTTTTTCTGTCTTTGATAAAATATTACAATAGGTCAATTGACTCCCATTTTCCCCTAAAAAAACCAGGTAACAAGGTGTTAAAGAGTTGTCCCAAAATTGACAGCAGAAATAAAAAGTAGATACAGACATTTAAGGATGATTCACAAATACTTGCTTCTCCAACCTTTTAAGTAGAATGGTAGAACCATGGTGGGAGATCTCGCTCTCGAGCGAGATCTCGCCACTCCAAAATAGAGAGATCTCGACCGAGATGGCGAGATCTCGGTCGAGATCTACCAAAAAATTGCGTAATCTCGGTGACCCATCTCGGTGGGTTTAGGGCCCTGGTTGGGCTGAAATTTGGTATTTAGTCTATTTAAAGCCTTTTGAACACATTGGTGGCCTTAGAATTGTGAGAAAATAACCCTAAATATGTCTTCTAAGTCAACCCTATGTATAAAACTGAAATGTAGAGATATCAAGTAATTCATGTTATCAACTATAAAGTATTAAATACATTACACATCAAACTATCAAAGAACTTAAATGGCTTCAAAATTTTACAACCATAAGAAGTTTTAGACTTTTAGTAAGTCATAAATCATAATCCATAAGTTCACAATCACAATCACAAAAGTATGTGAATAATAAGATTACAAGACTACAAGACAACAAGAGTATCACTCAGCATTCTGCATCAACTGATTCTGAACAGTGGCCACATATGACTCCCAAGTCAACTCATCACTATAGTATGTCACATATAGGTTTAAATGTCAAATTAAATTGGTTTTCATGAAAGTTAGATCAAAGCTTGTGGATCAACATATATTTAAAGCTCACACACCCATTGTAGAATATTCTATTTGAAAAAATTCATATTTGGGGGAAAATCTTACCTTTGTTGTAGATCTAGTTAAAATAGGCTTGAATGATGATAATTTGATGTTTTAAAGATGTTTAGAAGTTGAATCCCCAACAAATTCCAACAAAAAAATCAAGTTTCTGGCAATTTTTTATGGTTGCAGTGAGATACAGGCGAGATCTCGGCGAGATGTGGCGAGATCTCCCATCTCGCAGATCTCACCTCTCATCTCGTCTCGCTATGTCAAAATAGCGAGATATCTCGCGAGATCTAGCCGAGATCTCCCACCATGGGTAGAACAAGACCAGACAACCATTGCTGGGCTGAAACTCTGCTGAGTCTGTTCCTATAAGCTAGAACATTTGATAGAAGGATTTGCAAGCATGTGAGACGAGAGAATGTTCTAGACATAACCAATGTGGGATTATTTTTCTAACACTTGCCCTCATGTGTTGGCTGGATTATGCATGGGTTGTCAGGATCCAGACCTAATTTAATAAATACCTATTCCAAGAACTATAGAATTGAGGGACTCAAGAGATAAACAAGATCATGGAAGTCTTTAAACCAGGGTAGCCAATGAGATACTCTTCACCCATTTAAGTCAAGCCTTTGTAGCTCTCTATGTTCCAGCTCAGACCAGGGTGGGATGCTGTACAGAAGAAAGAACTACAGGACTGACCTTGAATTGTACAATAACTCTGCATACATGTTTCCTTATAGTTCTCCACTTTTCCATGTTCACTCTCCATGCTTGCCCCCATCCCTTTCTTTGGTTTTAATCTCCATCCCTTTCTTTTACCATCTTGAAGCATATCCTTCCCCAGCTTACCAATTTAGTTCTCAACAATTTCATTAAAATATCACCAAAATAAAGTGAAACCAATCAGACCCATCAGAGGGGGAGGGGAAGGTAGTGAAATCTTAGGGTATGTTAAAAAACAAAAACAAAAACAACTCAGGAAGTGAATCATGTCAATCAACATAATACAATTCGGTTCCACACAACAACCGAGGTTTCCAAGATGGGTTGGGTGGACCAAGAGACATGTTCAACAAAAAATCTTCAGATGTTCTAAGGAGCTCCGGCGTATCACTAATCAGCAGGGCTGAATCAGAATGTTTACAATACAATTTAGGAAATCTAACGCATAAGAAGAGGAATAAATACCTATAGGCACGAAAGGGTTCTTGACGCGCTTCTTCTGAGCAAACAAGTCTTCCAGTTCGGATTTTGCTGCACCCATATTTTCCATTTAATCGAAAAACGGAAAATCAGAAAAGAGTCGGGAACCTAGAAGGCTGGAACGGCCAGCAAGATCAATCAATATCTAAAATAGAGAGAGAGAGAGAGAGAGAGAGCAGCAAGCACTGCGTGCCTTCGGCTGCGCCTTATATAAGTTGGGTTGGGTAACAGAAAGGACGCAGACAGCAGACTTAAATGCTGGGCGTCATACCATTTTACCACTGCTACCTGCTCTTCAAATTCTAGGCATGGGTTGGGCCTGCGCTCACGCAGTCGTGAATGCCGTTCTGACGCTTTCAATGGTGTGCTGCTGACCATCGAACCCTCCGCTCCAGGCTCCAGCCATAGAAAGAATCTGTGCTAGGCGTACCGCGTACGACCGTGGAACGTCAACTGCTGTACCGACTTCAACGGTTAATCAGCAAACGTCATCCGTTGGTTTCATAATCTTGGCGCCACTGTACCAAGATACAGTGATCCTGCGGACGCAAAATGTGGCAGATAGTTCAAACTTCAAACTTCAAACTTTCTACGCAAATAAATATGGCCACACACCGTGCGCCCGTGCAATAGACGGCTGCGATTTGAGTTGGGATCCACCACCCGTTGATCTATTTTTCCGAAATGACCGACGTATTTTTCTTTGTAATGTACCGTAAAGGAGTGTGAGAGAAGTCTTGATCATTTAGCTGTTAAAGTAAAAGTTTGTGTTTTTCTCAAACATTTTCACCACAAATTAGGATGAGTTCTCACTGGGGATTTCTACTTCTAATTCATTATTCATCGGTGGACTTTATTTCTAATATGTGGTGGAGAGGTATGCGCGAGAGCACAGAGATTCCAACTCATGTGAGAAAAACACAATCGTTTAACCCTATATGCAGTCTAACTCTCAAAATTTTATGGACAAGCACTTCTCTCTCTTTTCTTTTTTTCTTTTACTCCCACCTCTGAATTATTTAAAATTGTATTTTACCCTTACAAAAATATAAGTAAATTATTAAAAAAATATAATCATGAGAATCGTTAACAAATAAATATTTTACAAAATATTTTTTTAGTGTTAATTAATTTTTTTCATTAAAAAAATCTCACAAAAATCAATATTAACGAAAAGAAAAAAAGAAAAAAAAAGGAGATAGACTATATAAATTCAAATAAAAAGGAAAACAAAAAAGAATGGAGGAAGAGTTAGAAAATACCCAAATAGTTGAGGTGTGCCAAGTTGATTCCAATCAACTTCAGCTCCCACACAAAAAAAATTCACTGCCTCTTCAGAAGTAGAGAAGAGAATAATTAGGATTTGATAAAGAGGACAAATTGGGAGAAATTTTAAGGATAATGAATTAGTTTTTAATTAGATTTATTTTTTCTTTCTTGAAAATAGGGTTTAATCGTAACTATCGGGTAATTATTGAGAATGACATTTAAATTCATCATATTTATTTATTTATTTATTTTAATTTCAATATTTGGGAGGGATAGATAATGATATTTCACATGCGAGGTGAGAAAAACTAGAAAAATATCCAAAATTTAAAAAAAGGAGGGGGTGGGGGCATCATACCCTAAAAAAAATTCATAGTGTGAATAATAGAGGGGCATTATGTTAGGAATTATTATGCATCATCTCCACCTGAGTAGGTCGTCTTCTCACTTCTCCATCTGCTGGGTTGAGGTGATACATGACTTGTAAGTAGTATACGGATATACCATCCTAGAGCATGGGTAGATGGGACAACGATCTGTCTAAGTGAAAATGATCTAGACTCTAATATGAGGTAGAAAATTTGAATTTCTTTAGAATTATTAAAGGTAAAATCCTATTGTGTGTTTAAATATATGTAAATCAAGTTAGTACTTAAAAGTCAAGAGAATAAACCTAAGAGGCTAAGATGCAAAAGAAAAAATAATAACGTGGCCTGAATCTTTCTTCGCTAATTAATTAAATAAGTATGTCCTCACATCTTTCCTTGTCGGCTTGTCCTTATAGTAGGGATACTTAGGTATCTTCACATATTTGCTCTTCTTCTGTCTTAATAGTTCTTACTATAATTAAATGAGTGGGGAGAGGTACAAGGCCACTGGACAAATCCCACCAAACTCATTGGGTTTATCCAGGCGATTCCATCCTGAATTGGATAAAAATCAACCAGGATCAAGTCAGTTGATTGGGTTCATCCAGGCGATTCCATCCTGAATTGGGTAAGAATCAATAAGGATCAAGTCGGTTGATTGGGTTCATCCATTCAGGTAAAAATCAATAAGGATCAAGTCGGTTGATTGGGTTCATCCAGGCGATTCCATCCTGAATTGGGTAAGAAAAATCAATAAGGATCAAGTCGGTTGATTGGGATCATCCAGGCGATTCCATCCTGAATTGGGTAAGAAAAATCAATAAGGATCAAGTGAGTTGGATTTGGACGTAATCTCGAATTTTCACCCCCGTGCGTGTAAGGTGTAACTGAAGGCCTCGCTCGTCATTTGAAAAGCCAACCCAGACAGATGAGCCCGGGACCCATTATTTATTTGTTTTGATTAGCCCTTCTTTACCCGTCTAATGATAATGATTACCAAAATCAATTGCGATTTCGAATTCAAACGCCGTGGTTGAAATTTTGTTGCCCCCTCTCCCTTTGCCGGCCCGTAGCTAATCATTCATAGAATTTATCCAACCGATGCGCCTCCCTCCACTGTAAGATTTGAGTTCATAGCGAGAAAAAGAGAGAGAGAGAGAGAGAGAGAGAGAGAGAGAGAGAGAGATGGGGTTGTTGAACGACGTTGGCTTGCATGATGTGGTTCCGTTTGTGGCGATGGTGATGATGGAGACTGCCGAAGTGGGCACAATCACAATAAGTAAAGCGGCCATGTCGAAGGGGATGAGCCACTTCGTCTTCATCGTCTACTACAATGCACTCGCCACCCTCATCCTCCTTCCTTCGTTCCTCCTCCACAGG
Source organism: Hakea prostrata (assembly GCF_041222555.1). Classification (NCBI taxonomy): domain Eukaryota; kingdom Viridiplantae; phylum Streptophyta; class Magnoliopsida; order Proteales; family Proteaceae; genus Hakea; species Hakea prostrata. The sequence continues at coordinate 7,706,727 of NC_142602.1, read as the reverse complement.
TCTGCACCTAGCCAGCTAGCCAGCTAGGCTCTCTTTCTCTAGCTCTACTATTAATTTCTGCAATAATTAACGATGGATCTGACTCACTCACAGTCTTAATTCCATATGCAGAAACAAGCGGCCTCCTCTCACCTTCTCAATCCTTTGTAGATTCTTCTTCCTGGGCTTGATCGGGTATATATAAGACTGATTTTCTGTGCTTTGATTTGCAGATTGAACAAAAGAATGAAGTAATTATAAAACGATATAATATTTACTTAATTTGGGTGGCGTATGCATAAGATATATATATATGATGGATGCATGCAGGATATGTTTGAGGCAAATCTGCGCATACACCGGTGTGGCGTTGAGTTCACCAACACTCGCATCGGCGCTGGGCAATCTCATCCCAGCTTTCACTTTCATCCTTGCGGTCACTTTCAGGTTTGATCCTAATTCTAAAAATTCTTGCCCTAGCTAATTCATTCACTTTCCTCGATCGCCCACCACTATTGTTGTCTTCTGAACCCGGCCGCGCGTCGACACATCTTTACTGTCTGTCTGTCTTAAGATCGAGGTTTATAATATCACAATTTGTCTAGCTATATATCTTTGTCTAATTAGGATGGAGAAGGTGGATTTGAGAAAGGTGAGTAGTCGGGCAAGAGTAATGGGAACTATAACCTCCATAGGAGGAGCATTTGTAGTGACTCTATACAAGGGCCCACCAATCATCATCTCCAGAGTATTGCTCCACCCAGCTGTGTCTCATGATCATCATCAACTCCTGCTCAATCTTTACTCGGCGGAGCCAAGCTTAGCTAACTGGATCCTTGGAGGCTGTTGTATTGTACTCACTTGTATCTTCTCTTCTCTATGGAATATATTTCAGGTGATTCCACATATACTTCTCCACTTCTCCACTTCTCCACTTCTCCTTCTCCTTCTCACTCACAGTAGTAACCAGTCATACTCAATACAATTAATTAACCGGCCCCACCATCTAAAATGCCGATCGATTCAGTAACTCAGTCAGTCATGACCACAACTGATTGTTTAATCTATAGGCAGCAACAGCAAAGGAGTACGATAAGGCCACCGTAGTCTTTTTTTACAGCTTGTTTGGGACCATGCAATGTGCTGTGGTCTCTCTTTTCGTAGAAAGGAACATCAGTGCTTGGATAATCAGGCCTGATATCGAGTTACTAGCGATTCTCTACTCAGTAAGTGAATTTTATTTACATTGTTTTTCCTTTGAAAATATCTATTAATCTTTTGATACTCATGTTATGTCATCCATGCCTGAAGGGAAAAGAGATTTTCGACTTTACGGAAGTGGAAGTATAATGACGACACGAGATTTGAATCATGGGGTCACATCACTGTGGAAAAGAAAAGTCTTTTTTCTTAACAAAATCTTATGCAGAAAAAAAACAAAGAAATTTTTTTTACCATGGTGATTTGACCTTTTGATTGGAATCTTATGTTTTTATTAACTTCGATCTTCATATTGTATAAATGGGTCGAAATTATATTTCTCTGCATCAAAGGATCAGATGTCATAAACTTGTGATCATGGGGGTGAAAACAAGTTGATTTTATAATTTAATGAAACCATGCATTCAGGGGTGTATATGATCCACTTTTAAGTATTACATTAATGTCACGGTTGAAAATTGTGTAGGGTATATTAGGAGGAGCAATAACGAGTGCTGTAGCGACTTGGTGCTTAAGCAAGAAGGGACCTGTGTACGTAGCCATGTACAAGCCCATAGGGATCGTTATTGCAGTTATCATGGGAATTTGCTTCCTTGGAGATGTTCTACATTTTGGAAGGTTATTTCACTCTCTCCCTCGTCTTAACACAAGGTTTAATTTATTTTTGAATGATTAATTAGCTTCAGCAGCTCTTAATTGACTGTTATTTGTCTACTGCATGTATACAGTGTGATTGGAGCAGCTATAATAGTTATAGGGTTTTATGCTGTGCTATGGGGACAAGCCAAAGAGGAGCAAAAGGTTGAAGATGATGACAATAATATTGGTGCTTCAGACATTGGAACACCCACTCTAAGGGAGCATCTCTTGCCAGGAAATATGGAAGCCGCAGTGTTAATGAGTTAATTTTCACGTCTAAAGTCCAAAGCAAGTTAGTGAATAATCCAAAACTAAACATAACACCCTTCAGTTGTGAACGTAATACTTCATATGTTTCAGTAATAAAAGCTTTTGATGGGGATATGAGATCAGAGCTGAAAGGCTAATAGAATATTACGGTACTAGCGTCTAACTGTATAAGCATCCAAAGTTGAAAGCTTATGCAAGAAGCATGTTGTCTCCCCTTACCCTTCCCCTTCAAGCGTGGATCATCTCTTTTGACAGGGTGCTCTCTGACGGCATTCAATCACAAATTATGTGATGTTTACAAGTAAAAAATGATAAAATATTTAAAGAAAAAAATAAACTCATCACCTAATCCTGTGGGTCTCCCTATAATTTGTGGTCAACAACAATCTGGAGTGCTCCCTGTCGGGGGAGAAGATTTGGACTCTTCCGCTTCCTCTTCAAATATCGTTATTGTGAAAAATCTTTTTACTTTTCTACCCAAAAGAAGATATTCTCACATTTCTTTTATAGGGTATTTTTGCATAATTTGATTAAAAAAAATGCTTCAATCTTAATTGTATATTGTTTTAAGTGAGATCAAGACCGTAATTTAGAGGAGGCTTATCCAGAAAGATTAATGGTAGTGATGTGCTAGAGGCAAAACTGATGGCCATAAAAAAAGGGCTTCACATGTCACTTAATCTAGGGGCATGACCAGTCCAAGTGGAATTAGATTCATTGTAAACTATCTCTTTTGAAGCCTAATGGGAGTTTTCAAGGAAAATATGGTGATATAATTTCACCCATCCGAGAAAGCTACCATTCACATGGACATGTTCGATTTACCCATGCGGATTTGGAAGGGAAAAAGTTATTGATTGATGTTCGAAAATGGTCCTTCCTTTGGATAGTAACTCGTTGATTATTCAGTATCCTTTTCTGGACATGAAGAAGCTTCTTATCACAAATATACTGTCTTAACCGGTGTAGTCTCTTTTTTGTTTTTTTTTGGTCTTATTTGACCCCATTTCTCTCCACCCAAAGACAAAAAAAACTGATTTTGATGATTTAATTTCTTATCACCTTTAAGGGGAGGAAAAACTCTTGATTACTTACTTAAATGAAAAAAATTAGCGGTTGTTGTTTACTTTCAACAATACCAAAATTACCCATTGACGTTTAAACAAATATTAATTTAACAATTTAAGTGTTAAATTGGACTAACGTGTAATAAAAATTCAACTGTTGTGAGGTGTACGTGTTTTCCAAACATAAAATAAGATATGAGTGTTTTAAGGCCCTCTATTTTACGCTACCGGTGGAATTTCTTCTAATTTTATAACACGCAAGTGGGAAGTGTTTTTAATATTTGGTTTTCCCAGTTAGGGGGAATCGTCAGTGAAATCGATTCCAGGCCTTCAATAGAACAGAAGACAAAGAAGCAGGGGAGGGGAGGGGAGGGGAAGGGAAGCAGGGAGATCGGATGAGATGATACGACAGATGGGGTTGAGGAGATGCTTAATGGGTATAGTGCCGTTTGCTGCTATGGTGGCTGTGGAGTGCACCAACGTAGGATTAAACACCCTGAGCAAAGCGGCGATGTCTAGAGGGATGAGTACGTTTGTGTTCCTCACCTATTCTTATGGACTTGCCACTCTCCTCATTCTTCCGCCTGCCTTCATCTCCTTCAGGTCATTATATCGGTTCATGAATTTCTCACCTCTGAATAAATTTTATTAAATCTATAATTTCTTCTTCCTTGGTGTAAGTTGTTCTAATTGATTGGTTTCCCTTTCTGGAAGGCAGAAGAGCGGATCGCCCAATTACTTACTCGATTCTCTGTAAATTGTTACTCCTGGGTTTATTAGGGTAGGTATACATATCTTTCTCCATTTCTCCGTAAGTTTTCCGTAAGTTTATTTGAATTTTATCCCCTTTTTCCTTCTCAATTTTTGAGAGAGACAGATACTCGGGGCAGATGTTCTCATTCACGGGCATCAGATACAGTTCTCCCACTCTCTCCGCAGCAATAAGCAACCTTGTTCCTGGTTTCACCTTCGTGCTGGCCATCATTTTCAGGTTTCACTCTCTTTATACAGTTTTATTTTGCCTCTTCTCGCTTCTACTTGTAAACACAGTTTCTTGATTCAAAACGCAGCAGATCAGACTTTGAAGTAGTAGGTATTAGGTGAGTTCAGTATTGTGAATCTTGGACCCGCATGGGCCAAATGAGCGGCTGTGAGAAAAAATAAAATAAAAATTACAAGACTATTAAAAAAAATTTAATTTAAAATCAAGTTTTTAGCCACACCCTTCTATTTAATATAAAATTACACTGTAGAGCACAAGAGAGAAGAGGTGAGTTCAACCTCAACCCAACAAAAGGGTCAGTGTGGTGAGAAAGCGTATGGCTATAAACCGCCCAAAGGGAATCAATAATGTGAGACCTACGTCGGGTAGATTTCAACTGTAAGGCTCAAAGCCCTTCCTGGCATTGGCAAAGCTGAACCAATTTTGGTTTTATTCAGTTTTGGAATTTTATATGTACAGACTAGATGCTTTCCATGGTGGAAGCGTAGTCTCTGCATCGAGGCCAAAAGGCCACGCTAACACCCATAATGCTCAATATGCTCAGGATTTTTTTCTTTCTTTCTTTTAAACTAAGGCCAAGGTTTTCTTAAACCAAGGAATTTCTTCACTCATAGCTACCATTGCACTTGGATGAGTGTCTGAAGCAATGAAATGCATTTTGGACCTCCACTCTATTAGGAATAGATGATTGCTTAGTATTAAAAACAAGATGCAGACTTTTCCAGAACTGGTGGCTAACTGCAAGCTGGTTGAGGACCTTGAGGTGTTGGTGTCTGCAGTCTTATGGTGTATTAGGTATGTGTGTATTTTAGGTGCACATTTTGGATAATGTATAGAAGAATTGGATTTGAAGAGATTCTAGGTCAAAATCTTTTATGATATTGCATACCTAACACAACCTTAGAATGGAATAAACCCACACGCCAAGTAGCTCATTGTCTATCTAGGCTGTTCAAATACAAGAAAATTTGTAATGCGTGCGTGATGGATCATAAAATTTTCCTATTAAAAAATTACAAAATAGATCATGATTTTCTGTGTTGATGCCTTTAATGAATAACTGAGTACTTGTTGAATGTGGCTTCTTTGTTGTTGGGTTTAGGATGGAAAAGCTTGAATTGGGAAGGTCAAGCAGTCAGGCCAAGTCCGTAGGAACCATAGTCTCAATTGCAGGGGCATTCGTAGTGACTCTCTATAAGGGCCCTGCCATTTTGACGATGACCCCATCACCTTCTACCTCTCCTGATCATCAGCTTCTCATTTCCTCACCATCCAACTGGGTCCTTGGAGGGCTTTGCATTGCTACAAGTGCCATGTTGTTTGCATTCTGGTACATATTACAGGTACTACTCATAAATAACCTACAGGTACCAGGATCTCTGGCTGTTCTGGTTTATCCTGATCGTACACTTGATTTATGGAGAGTTTTATTAAGATATGTTTTGCCTGATTCCCATTAATTTCTCACCAATCAATGCCAATCTCGGATCAGATCAGAATCAGGTAGATCTGAGTTTGAGAGCCCTGAAATTAATTCTTCCAAAATCCCATCTAGAAAAGGAAGAATGGCGAGTAAATTCCACTTCTAAAGACCATGATCCAAAAACTGATGGCTCAATTTTTTTACTTTGGGAGAGGAATTAGCTTTTTAAATTTTGGGAAATCTGTATTCAACAGTGCTGTCAAGATAAGGCATACTGTTTGAACAAAAAAAAATGAAAAGACAAGGCATACTGTTGTATTGTTAATAAATGTTAACAGGTGTTTGCAATACAAGTTATATTTCCTTTATTGTACATTTTGTAAATCATTCCCTACTTCTCAACATTAGTCATATCTTTAGTACTATGTTCCTTGATAGGTTAAACTAAATTGTTATTTTTTTCCCTTTCTCAAACTGTGCAGGCCAACATAGTGAAGGAGTACCCAGCTGAGGTGGCCATAACCTGTATGTATACCTTCATTGTGACCATACAGTCTGCAATCGTCTCTGCAATCACAGAAAGAAAGCCAAGTTCATGGAGTCTAAGGCCAAAGTTGGAGTTGATCACCATCCTCTATGCAGTAAGTCCTTGACACCCAACTTTGTGCTTTCTCTCTGCTGTAGAAGTCCTTTGAATGGTGAGTGTTAGGTGTTATCAACACCAGCTTCCCTGATAAAAAGTTTATAGCAGCCTGTAATTATAATCTCTCAACTGAAATAGGCCCTCCTTAGTACACGAGGTTCAAGTACACTTCTAAGCTGAAGTATATCTACACTAAATGCCTCAAATTCTTTGGCTGGAATTCAAATTTAATCTGAAATCTTAGATCAATTATGGATTCGTCTCAGGCTGTTTTTGGGCCAACGTTCAGCACAGCTATCCATACATGGTGTATCCACAAGAGAGGTCCTGTTTATGCTGCCATGTTCAGGCCACTGGGGATTGTCATTGCAGTTGTCTTGGGTTTCCTCTTTCTTGGGGATACCCTTCATCTTGGAAGGTATGATATTTCTCACTTTTATCCATTTAGTACTGTTACATTGTTACTGTTCTCTTTAATTGTCACTAATAAAGAGTGAAGATTAAAATTTCTAATTAAAGCCACATTCAAGATAATTGAGTTTTCTTTGTCAATCTTTTAATCATTAACATAATGATTAGACCCTTGGCTGGGTCACCATTGCAGTCACATCTTTTATTGAGGAAGCCAAAGCTTCCCTGTCCATCGGCAGTTTGATGATATTGCGGGATTTCATCTCCTTCCAGTCCCGACTCCTTTCTTAAGTACAGCTTAATCTTCACTTCTCAATCTTTTAACTAATTATTAATTCTTTTGGCAGCTTGTTTGGTTCAATGATAATTATTCTTGGGTTTTACGGTGTGATGTGGGGGAAATCAGAAGAAAGCAAATTGGCTGACAACATGGAAATCAATGATTATGAAACTTTCATTCAGAATGAACCTCTGTTGCGGAAACCACAGGATTGAATACATAGAGTTCAGGAAAAGCTACTTCTCGTATCATGTACATGATTTTTTATGTGCTTAATTGTAAAATTGTAAGGGCCTTACAGTTACAATCAATGCTATCCTTTCTCAATCTGCGAATCAGCAGAATCTTCGATCTATGCTGTGAAGCTACAACAATTTGAGGCATCGTACCACTCACATATCAATTTTTGGGGACAGATTTTTTGTGCTTACAGTTCATCTTTAGGGTAGTATTATATGAAGTTTGAAAATAGAGTGGGGGCTTCATCCCTGGCCTCAAGGAGATTCTAATTGAGTTTCGGTTCGGTCCTAAGCAATGATAGTACAATTCAAATTTGATCAAAGATTCAAGAACTGAGTGTGGCTTTAAATTTGAATCCACATCCGAACCAGCTCTGTTTCGGTTCAAATGTGGCACTAATTTGGTTCTAAAATTGCTGCAATTTAAATATGGTTCTAATTCAGTTTATGCAAATTATTATTTTTTGTTTTTTGTTTTTTGTTTTTGAAAAAAGATAAAACTCATATTGAATATAAGGGAGTGTTACATTCTGTAGAAACACCAATCTTGTCTCTCTTCATCAACGAAGAGGGTAAGGCGATCAGGAAGTATGGCAAGGTCAAAAGTTACCATATGATTTGGTAAATCGATTCTTGCGCAATTTTAAATCTGAATATATATTAATTTTATGAACTAATGCAAAAAAAAAAAAAAAAAAAAAAGAAGAAGAAAGAAGAAGAAGAAAAAGAAAAAAAGAAGAAGAAGAAGACTATAATCCCATTAAATGCTAAATATTATATTAGCAATTTCTTTATAGTTTTATGTAATAATAAAATCTTTCTAAAACTAAAACCGAAGAGATAGTACTGATGGGATCGTAAAAGAAATCTTCTAATTTTAAAAGATAAATAATTTAAAAAAGTCTTCTACTTATATACTTTTTTAGGTAGAAAGAAATTTTTTATATATAGAAGATGAGTATATTACATATGTTATGTTGGTCTTCTACTAATATATTTTTTTAATTAAAAAGTGAAAGATGCATTTGAATTTAAGTAAATGGAATCCAATTATTCTAATTAGTTGTGGAATTCAAAATTTTATATGGTTCATTTTTTATAAGAAAATGAAAGATATACGTTCATCAGTCACATCAAAATGTTGAAATTTGAATTAAAAGATACAAAATACTTTATTTTAATTTATCCCTTTTGATGTGATTGATAGAGGCGTGCAAGTGATCCAAAGAGAAATGAATGGTCTATTTCCTTGTCAAAAGCTATATTGATAAAATTCTTGTAAATTCTATTTAATTGATTTCAATTGAATTTTAATTTGATATTGAGTTTTAGTCACGTATTGACACTTTTATCATACCTTTCTTTCTAAAATGAAAAGATTCATTATAGTTGTCATATCAAAGGAACCATGCTACTTTTATAGATAAATGCATTAACTTTGCAGATAAATTAACTGCTACGACAATGAAAGTTTATTAAAGATGACCAAAAATTTTAGGATATTAGGCCTCTGAATTACCTTAATAAGAGCAAATTACATTGACACCCCCAAAATTGAGGTCTTAAAGCATTGACACTCCCATTTTATGTTTTAAAAGCATAGAAACCTTAAAATTGAATTTTTATTGGATATATTTGTCAAATTTATTACTGAAAACCTTTCAAACGCTGTTTATTATTAAAGATAGACTTGAAATTTTAGGATACTCCGCTTCACTACTAACTTCTGAATTACCTTGACTTTTTATATTTTTTTAAGAAAAATATTTCCTTAACTTACTGCTCACCTACCAAAGAAAAACTAACTTACTGCTCACTTTACTCATTAGATTCAATGCCAAATAAGGCTTTATTGAGAAGGGAAAAAGAATTAACATGAATCGATCACTTGGAAAATCTTTCTAAAATTTACCTTTTTTATATATATGAAGAAAATAATATTAGTAACCCTTGGTCAAGTAAGAAATAATTTTAATTTAGGAAACTAAATATAAAAATATATAACTTCAGTTGTTAATTACATGACGCGATTTCGTATAGACATGCTTCAATTATATAAAAGAAAGCACGTAAACAATTCTTAACTATTCAATTTCTTTGCACCAAAAACACTATTCCATTCCTGCTGAAATATCTTCCACGCTTAACAATGGGAAGAGCAATGAGATTGTTCAACAAACTATCGGAGAAGAAGAAAACCATCATAAACCTATTGGAGAAGAAGAAAGAGAAGAAGTCACAGAAGGAGAACTCAAGCAGCAAAGAGAAGAAAAGATTGAGTTTACCAATGATCGCTCCTGAGGTTGAGGTTGAGTCTGTGTTCGTGAATAGCCATTACAACAAAACCGAGAAAGAACTAAACAAGCAAGCAATTGCAGTGGTTGCAGGCACGGCTGCCGTGGTTGATGCTACGGCTAAGGCAGCTGATGCTGCTACTGTCACTGAACATACGGCGGTGGTTGAAGCCACAGCTAAGGCGGTTGATGCTGCTATTGTCGCTGCAAGTTCGGCGGTTGCCATGTTTAGACTCACAAGTGATGTGAGAAAAACAATGTTTCCTAATGAAAGGGAGAGATGGGCTGCAGTGAAGATTCAAGCTGTTTTCAGGGGATATTTGGTAAGGGTTGAATGCATTATATTTTCTAGACTTGTTACTGCATTGACCTCAGACTACTCTGAATATTTGGGTGGTGTTTGTTGCAGGCCAAAAAGGCTCTTATTGCTTTAAAAGGGCTGGTGAAGGTACAGGCCTACTTTAGAGGTTATCTTGTGCGAAAGCGTGTGGCTGCAACTTTTCAGGCTATGCAAGTTCTTATGAGAACCCAAGAGAGCATTTGTTTGCAGAGAACTAAACAGCGCATCTCCATGGTAAGAGAGATTAGGATCTTTCAAACCTAAAACCCATTATCTACTGTATAAACTAATTACATTTTCTACGTTCAGAAAAACTTTGAGAGAATGAGTATCAAGCACAGGGCTCCTTCAATTCCAATTCAATATAGGAGGCAATGGAGATTTGAAGAGAATGCTACCAACCACCACATGGTTAAGAGCCCAAAAATTGTGGATATGGACAGGCCAAGGTCAAGATTTTGTAGAACCGACGAATCTCAGCCGTCATTCATGGCCAAAAGAGCTCAAATCCGGGTTTAGGTCGATTGAGGGATAAAATAGGGAAAATTACTGGATTCACATCCTCTGTAATTCCTTTCCCTACAATTCCCTGTAATTCCCTCATTGGATTGTGCCATGTGGCATGTAAGTAATCCAATGGTTATCCAATTTAAACTAAATTTGAATTTTATTTAAACCTACCCATAAATTTGAATTTTATTTAAACTCTTGTATGTTGGATAACCATTGGATTACTTACATGCCACATGGCACAATCCAATGAGGGAATTACAGGGAATTGTAGGGAAAGGAATTACAGAGGATGTGGATCTAGATCTTCCTGATGTAAATTTTTCCTGTTTTTTATTCTTAATACAACTCACCTTTTAGCCAAATAGTGATATCATTTGTTTTTTTTATGTTTTTGCCAATTTTTCATTTGTCTCACAGGTTTCCTCCTGCCCAAAACAGGGGCTGCAACCCCTAATCCTCTTCATCTTCCAGCCAAAACAGGACTACAACCCTTAACCTTTATCTTTTACCCAAAGTAGGGCTAATCCTCTTCATCTTCTTCCTCCTCCTACTCATTGCTGTTGTTTTGGCTAGTTTTGTAAAACCAAACCCAAAACACTCTATTTATATTGAGTAAAATAATAAAAAATTATTTTATTAACATAAGCATAATTATAACTAATCAATTAATTTTCCCAATAAAATATCCCTCAACAAAACAAGTTTGTTGGTAGGTTCTGATTGTTTGATGGGATGGTAGGTTCTGATTGTTTGATGGGATGATGTCCATATAATAGTTTGAAGGCCATTTTGAACTGTTTTACATTGCCAAAGATCAAGTCTTTTCTATGGCGAGCTTGTGCAGGAGGCGTGGCATCAGGAGAAGGACTTCATGTTAGAAAATTAACAATTGACTCTTCATGTCCAAGGTGCGGCTGCAAGGAAGAAACTATTGATCATATAATATTGCATTGCCCTTTTTCAAAAGCTGTATGGTTTGATTGCCTTACATCAACAAGGATCCCTACTTCATCAGATTTTGATATGCAGCAGTGGGTTAATTCATGGGAGATTGGGAAAGAATGTGGAAAGGAGAGAGCAGAGCAACTAAAGTATCTGGCCAGCTTTATTGCATGGTCAAATTGGAAGTCTAGAAATAGCTTCATCTTCTCCAAGACTCAAGATACTCCTTTTGAGGTGTTACTAAAAGCTTTGAATGCGTTTGAAGAGTTCTACAAAGTGAAAAATAAATATGAAAAGACAAATATAGCAAGGCCTCCTCAACCTCAAGCAATTGTATGGACTCCCCCTCATCAAGATTGGCTCAAGATTAACTGTGATGCATCTTGGAAGACTAGTATTTGCCATATCAGAATTTCAAAGCTTTGGCAGCAGCACAGAAGCGGAGGCACTGGCAATTAGAAGAGCTTTAGTTGAAGCAACTGAAAATGGGCTAGATAAGATTATAATTCAATCAGATTGTATGGTAGTTATCAACCCTATTTCTAAAGATCAATGGTCCTCTCATATCACAATTAGGCCCATTTTAGATGATATCCTGTTTCTGAAGAGTAGATTTGAGTCATGTGTTTTTGAACATGTTCTCAGGTTGGCAAACTCAATTGCGGATAACCTAGCTAAGAAGGCAATGTCGGCTAGGAGCACGACTTTAGTGCCTGTTTCCACTCCGTGGTTGAAAGATCTTTATATCATTTCTTCTTCGAGCTCTGCTCCTTGAATAAAATCACTTTTAACCAAAAAAAAAAAAATACATCCCTTCCTATTCTCTTCAAAATATATAATATATATATATATATATATATATATATATATATATATATATATATATATATATATATATATATAATAAAATAAAAATTCCTCCAAAGAATTTCAGAAACTAAGAAATTAATGTACAACAGTACGAAAAAAATAATGTAGAAACAAACGACAAATTTGGCTTTTAAAAGATTCCTGCAATTTCCCTTCTTTTTCCATTTTTTATGTTGAAATCTAAATGAGGCGACTCATAGTTATTAATTCGTTCAGCCATGAGCCATCTGCCCCAAACGAAATTATCTACCCCTGCCCGTTGATTTTCTGTCCTCCCTGTGCCGGGGCAGAGAAACTCAGAGAAAGACCAGAGATCAGAGATGGGGTGGGATCTGAATCTGAGACGGAATTGGAAGAAGAATGTGAGGGGAGTGATGCCATTTGCAGGGATCGTGATGGTGGATTGTATGGATGTTGGGATGACTACACTGAGCAAAGCAGCCATGTCAAGAGGGATGAGTCACTACGTATTCGTCTTCTACTCCAACGCCCTTGCTACCCTTATCCTCCTCTTCCTCTCCTTCTTCCTTTTTCCCAGGTGGGTTCTTTTTCTTCTCTGCTCAATCTTTCCCTCAACTCATCTTTCTTTTTCTCTTTTACTCCTTGATGTAGGAAGCGAAACAAAAGAGTATGAACTAACATCTATCATGTACTCTCTCAATTTCGTCTCTTGTAACTTGCAGATCAAATCGGCCACCTCTCAGCTTCTCTCTCATCTGTCGATTTTTCCTTCTAGCTCTTGTTGGGTTTGTATACCATCGCCTTCTTAACAACTTTTTCTTTTGAATCTGCCATGGGTTTTGCTTTTTTCCTAATTATTTTGCGTAACTGCAGACAAATGAAAATGGAGAGAGATTTTTGGGGGAAAACTTATTTTTTGTTAATTATTTTGCAGGATAACCTTGATGCAGAACTGTGTTTTCACTGGCATAAACTTGAGTTCTCCCACTCTTGGTTCTGCTTTGAGCAATTTGGTCCCGGCTTTTACCTTCTTTCTTGCAGTTATTTCCAGGTTCGCCTCTATTATTATTCCTAGCATCAAAAGCACAATTCATCATTAGCACAAACACAGGAATTTCATTGAAATAAGAAAAGATTTTGTGATCTTCTGTTCTCTTAGGGTGGAAAAGGTAAATTTTAGAAGCTCAGGCTGCCAATTGAGAATACTGGGCTCTTTAGTTTCAATCTCAGGAGCATTCGTAATCATACTCTACAAGGGGCCTGCGGTTGGAACAACCCAATCATCCCATCCTTTTGACATTCCTACTTCCTCCAATTCCAATTCCTTGACAGCCAGCAATTGGGTTCTTGGGGGTTTATTCTTGGCAGTTGCATGTGTCTGTCTCTCGATATGGCACACTCTTCAGGTACTGCAAATTCCAACTCTGGAAATTTGGGAACAGAAACTCTGAATCTTAAGTGTTATGGTTTAGCTGGTAGAGATAATCTTGGTTTTTACTACAGGCAGCAACTCTGAAGAAATTTCCAGTAGAGATGATCGTCGTCTCCTTCAGTAGCTTTTTCGGGACCATTCAATGTGCAGTAGTCGCTTTAATCTTGGAAAGAGACCCAACTGCTTGGACGCTAAGACCTGATTTGGAACTCCTGTCCATTTTCTCCTCGGTAGAGAAGAGCAAAACAAAACCAGGTTCTTTCCATTTTCCTTCATTTCTTGATGATTTGCACTCTTGTTGATCGGTGCAGGCTGTAATTGGAAGCGTTGTGACTCCATATGTGCTGACTTGGTGCATACACGAGAAGGGGCCGGTGTTCGTGGCCATGTTTAAGCCCTTGGGGATTGCCATTGCTGCATTGATGGGTATCATATTTCTTGGCGATACTCTTTATCTTGGAAGGTACACACTATTATTTTCTGTGTTTTGTGTTGTTTTTGCCTTAATTCAATAAAAAAATTTGTCGACGCTGTGTTGGAAATAGTAGAGGTCCTCTCCATTCATCATTTACACTCGTATGAGTGTGAGATCTACATTGTCCTACATGAGCCTATGATGAATGGATGTTGTCCTACATGAGCCTATGATGAATGGATGTTCCACTACTTGGAGGGTCTTAAAACGAAAATGATTTGTTTAATGGAATTTTACATATCGTTTTGGGAAATGATCGTCTCAGTGGGGTTAGGGGCTGATTCATTGGGAAAAAAATAGAGTTTTTTTTTTTTGAAACCATGTGGATTCTAGAAAGATGGTCTTTTAAATAATCAATGTAGAGAAACTTAAACAATGAGGAATATTTTATTTGAAGAAGTGAAAATACAGAGAAACCATGAAAAAAGAGTGGCAAATTATGTATTATATGTCTTTCATAATTGTTTATTCGTGTATGTGCAGCATTATTGGAGCAATAATAATCGTTATAGGTTTTCAAGGCGTAATATGGGGACAATCAATGGAAGAGAAAAGGATTAAAGAAGAAGATGATGATGTTGAGAGTTTGACCATCCCTATTGCGAAAGCTCCGCTACTGCAAAACAATAGAGAAGTATAAAGAAAGGGATATCAAAATGAACTTATGTGCAGCAGGTCTAAGTTCGTTCGATTTCTCTCTTTTAGTACCTTACCTAACAGTGAAAAATTAAAATGTCTTCCACACACTCTTGCTGGTGCTGGGTGTGTCAAAATTGTTTTCCATAAACCAAACCTGTATTAGTGGAGTACCCGTTGACAAACACAACATGAGTCCTTCATACATTTAGGAGGTGGTGGTGTTTGTGGGAGATTGCAGCCTGTTAGGAATACATAGTTTCTTGATGCCTCTTACTTAGTTTTAGCATTTAATTGCCTGTATATGATAATACTGAAATTGTATTGGCTCATTCAAAAGGTGAGTAAATAGTAATTATTGGCATGCGTGGGTGAAATAGGGTTATCAAGAAGAGAGAAAAAAAAAAGTTATATCTACCTAGGTGTGTCCATTTTGGATCTCAATCAAAAATGGGACTTGTATGCATTCCCCCCCCCCCCCCCTCCGGGTAAAAAGCTTGAAGAGATTCAGTAGGAGGTAGGAACCATATCGCTTTATCTAGTTCTCTATAGTATCTGTACCCAAAAAGGGGGGAAATTCTCTACAGTATGATATTAAATTATTGATCTGACATCGACTGTAATTTCCTTTTTGCTTACTCCATTATTGAGAAATTGTTTGGTAGAGAAAGCTAGATCTCAACCAAAATTTCAAACTTAATTATCCATTTTTCAAATGTGTGAATCGAAGATGGACCGTTCGTGGCACAATGTTGCTCAATTAATGCACAACTCTAAAGTCGAACTCTCATTATTGAAGTAGCTTTGCCTAGAAAAAGAAAAAATTATTGAGGTTGGAAAGTTCAAGGTCATATCAGTCATTCTACTCTAACACTCTTAAAGAATCCATCTGCATTGTGCAATATAAGATCAACCGAAATGCAGATATCATGAATCCAAAGAATCTTGGAACTTTGGACAAAATCACAATCTTATTATCGCCTAAACGTTGATATATAAGTATAACGATCATCCCTCGGTAAAAAGTGAGGATCAAGTCTCGTTAGGCATATGTGATAGGTTCCACTCCTAGTCCACATAAAATCACCATTCCGACAGAAAGAACTACACATTCCTTGAGAAGCCGAATTTAAAACGTAAAATTAATTGATACCTGCTACAAAACTGAAACGCTTTTAGGATTCCTACCGAAACCAGTGCCACTAACAGTTGTTGGTAATGAAAAAAAATTACCAAATGAGCCACCCCCATGGGGTTTTTCATGAAAAGATACCAAGATACAAGGAAGGTTACAAAAGGTCGTACATTGTCAATTGTCATCATCGTCATAACGTCTCAGATTGTCCTTGATATACAGGTGACATTAGAGCACTCCTCAAAGAAGTTTTTCTCAAAGCCATTACTGGGGAAGTTAGTGGAGACAGGCCTTCTAACACTCCTCCACCCCGTGTACCACGAACCATGAGACATTCCTCCCGTGCATCCGTTGGCTTGCGTTGCAGATGCAAAAAAACTGGGTTCTCCCCGTTGATTTTGACCTTCAAAGGATAGTTTCTAGATGGGAAAAACGCAGACCCATTGTATGCTCTTCACCACTTTTGTGCAAAGAATGCTACAGAAACAGTTCCCACTGAGAAAAAATAGAGGGGAAAAAGAAACCTTTGTATGGGATGCTGGATACATACTTCCAGATGAAATCTAACACTATTCTAAGTTTCTTTCACAAAGACATCATTTTACTAAATGTTAGTACCAGTAATTATACTAAATTATCAACCTATCAATATTATCTAATATCCTTCCAGCCGAGAGCTCCCGAGTATGATACTCCTATTGATAGTTCTACAAAAAGAACGATTGCAAGCACCTTTCATCACTTGACTAGATTGTCTTGAGATCATCAGACATTGGAGATGGTATGCAGTGCATTGTAAGAATATCCAGTGTTGCTACCTTGGCGGTCGTTGTCTTGAGGACCACCACCTGCAGTCAGGGAGAACTCTTTAGTTAGGGTATGGAAAGGAAAGGAGGGAGAGGAAAGGGAAGAGGGGGAGTGCTGGGGTAAAACGAGGAACCTGCTGATATTCCAGATCAAACTTCAAAAATTCATCTTCACAGTTTTCCACCATGCTGGCCAAGCTCTTTAGATTCTTGACAGGCTTATCGTTGAAAGCAACAACCTACGCAAAAAGGTAATGTTATCATTAACCAAGCCAAACCCAGTAAATAAGCTTATATAACCAGCAGCTTGCCTCTAGAGCATGTTCAAACCTGAGTATTGACAATGTCCTCATACCCAATATTGATATCAGCCACAAGAACCTGAAAAATAAGTCCAGAAAAGAAAATTCAGATACGATCCATGCCAAACAACACACTTCCAGTATAATGCAAGTAAATAAATGTGGTCAAAAAAAGAGAGATCAACCTGAGAAACCACCACGAGCTGTTCATCTTCTGATTGTGCCATTGCATGTAAGTGTTTGTCCAATAGTTTCACAGGTGCATCATATTCATAATCCTTCCCATACTGGCGTGTGAGTTGTAGAAAAGATTAGCACACAGTATTAGTCTGAAACTCATCCAACTCACAATGAGATACCTCAATCCACATCAAACATTCCAGGCTAAAATGAGAAACAGAACTACATATTCCAGAAACAGCTTTGAGTAACTCCTCAAATATTCCTCTGGTCATTGCACAGTAGTACCATTTTATTCAAGAGGGATAATAAAAGGAGAGAACCTACCATTTGAGGCCAAAACATAGAAGAAACATCACAAACAAAAAATAAATAAACAAAACAAAGCATATCATGCCATCATTGGGAAACCAACCATAGAAACCCAAAAACTTTGACTGCAAAACACAAGGCAGCCCGAAATATCCATACAACTGCAGACTGCAGCAGAAGGTTACACCATCTACGGAACTTGCTACACTTTCCTACTGTCACAAACCAAATATTAACAACCGGGACTCTCTGAAGAAGAACAAAAGAGAACAGAGATGAAACTAAGACTTTGGTAAGAATTGAATCCATGGTGGACTTGCTATCTCCTTTATATGAACCACTAACCAAATCTTAGAAGGAAACCTGCTAAGAGTTAAGTCATTACAAAAGAAAGCAATAACCACTTAATTCTAATTACAATCGAATATAATTAGCGACATAACACGCTAATGACAACTAAACCAAATATCATCCATAATCAATTGTTCCACCCGTCATAGAACCTATCCCATGAAATACACTTCAACAACCGCACCCAAATCAAGGTCTACAGCTTGGAACAACAAGAATAGCTGTTAACAGCAGCAACAGTCCTAACATATATAGCAATTGCAGACATCAGTGAGCAGAAAGAGAACTTTAATTGAAAGCAATACAAATCAGGCATCCAATCATCAGTAGCAATAGTAGAGAAAAGTATCAAATAAATCCAGCCAACAACAAACAAAATAAACAGCAGCAATACCAACCACAAGTCAACGATCATTACAACAGTCACAACATCATATGTCCTCAACGAAGGAAAATAGTCAGTAGTCATCTTCACAGAAAGAGAGATAAATTTGTAGAATAGGGTGCCGCAAAGGCGCAAACTAGTGGTATAACTGCAAAAAGGTTGCTGCAAACCTCTGATAAAAGTGATAGCATAGGTTGCTGCAAATACTGAAAAAAGAAGTATTAACTCCTGTGAACAAGATGACAGCTTAGGATTGTTAGCAGCATAAATAACCTTATAATGTTGGGATTTTTATTTGCTGCAGCCTGCAGCCAACGATCTAGATTTCACCATGTACTCGGAAATAAATCAGACGGTGGAAAACCAAATGGTGGGGGTTTAGTTGTAATTACGATTTTTTATTTTTACATTCAAGAGTTTAATAGTTTACAAATTTACAAAATGGAACCTGTCATTCTACCCGACTCTAATCCCTCATTTCGCAAGCCCTAGATTAGCATTTCTTGAGTTCAACCGTTGGCAACCATGGCCATGCTAGCTAACAGAATGCTGCTGTAAACTTGACTCTAAGTGACATTTTCTCTTTAAAATTAAATTATACTAACATTTCTTCTCTTTGTACATTGATAATCTGGCACTTAGAAACTGGCAATTTCTTTCTCGGTTATGAAACTAGCAGTTTCCCCACCACCAACAAAGAAGACTGACGAAAGAACAATGTTCTGATTTGTCTTTATATAAACTTCTCAAAACACATTCATAATGTGAAGGGATCAGAGGGAAGATAAAACCCTAGAAGATGAATGGGAGGAATGTGAGCCCAAGGCAATCCAACTTTTGCAATCTGGGTTCTGACAGCGACACTGGAATGAGTGGATTCACAAATCCAAACAGCGCAAATGAGATCTTTTCACGGTGGAATTCCATCATGGAAGGTGCCTATCCAGCACCATTTAGTGCCGAAATATTTTCTCCTGCCAGAGGACCTGGAGCTAAGAAGAAACCCAGTGGAACTGATAGAGGCAAGGATCTTCACATGTTTGTCTGGAGCTCTAGTGCTTCTCCGGTCTCTGAAGGTGGGATTCATGTATTCAGGGGAAGAGAGATTGGGAATGAACGTGATGGGGTTCCTCATCCTGTTGACACTCACCCAAAAGGTTTGAACAACTAGAACACTGTTGATTTGGTTTTTCTTAAATTGATTTTTGTTGTTTATCCCTTTTCTTGATTAATGATTATCCACAAAAAAAATTGAAATTTGCAGAATATGAAGAGTTTGGCTGAGATAGGTCTAGTTTTGGAAACAAACAAGCTAACGGAGGTGGTGAAAGAGATGAGCCTAGTTTGTCCAAGCTAAGGTCAAGCTCTACAGCTGAGCTTCACCCAAAGCCTGCAGCTAATGGAGGCTCAAAGCCCACATCAATGCCACCACTGATGATAATATAGGACTTGCAAAATGAGGGATTAGAGTCGGGTAGAATAAGGGGTTTCGTGTTGTCAATTTGTAAACTATTAAACCCTCGAATGCAAAAATAAAATAAAATATCATATTTACCACTAAATCACCGCCATTTGGTTTTCTACCGTCTGATTTCTTTCTGACTTCTGAGTACGTGGCGAAATCTAGACCGTTGGCTGCAGGCTGCAGCCGCTGCAGCAAATAAAAATTCATAATGTTGTTGGTAACCACAAGACATAGCACATGGTTGCTTGGGAACCAATACTAACAACATCAAGTTGTTGCAAACCACTGATAACAGCAAAAGGTTGCCGAGAAACATACTAACACTAAAGGGTTGCTGGAACCACATCTTGATGCTAAAAACCACAAAGAACCAGCTTCACAAGAAAATACGTCATTGGAGACCATTTCAAATTGTCAGAATACAAGCACAAGGAAGGTAAAAACGAAAAGATCCGAATCCCAGGAAGCAGGATTCGGGATATATGCTTGTTTTAATTTTGTTTCTTTTTTGTTTTAGGACTCTGATTCTTTCACGTAAACTACTCTTTTTATGTTAAGATCTGGAGAGGTCCTCACAAGTTAACATAAAGCCTCTCTTTGGCTGAAACACTTGTCTTGGTTTTCTCTTCTTCTCCTTCCTCTCTTTTTCTGGTCTTCTTCAAACATCAAATGGTAACTCCAACATTCGATTTGCATGTTGCGTGACAAATGGACAAAAGGAGAACATCAAAGGATAACCCATCATGATATGGCATCAATAACCAGCATTCTGAAATCACAATAATCCATGGTCAAGAGTGGCCATGGTGGCATCCACAGTAGTGACAGAGCAGATCAAACTAGATAACAACTCCAACACAGAACACAAACAGGTCAAAATAGTATTTTGTTGATAAGTAATGATAACCCAAGACCGGAGACCCTGACGTATTCCAAATTCTGGCCGAAAGCTCCTTGCAGACAATAACAGTAATCCTCAAATACTGAGTTGATTATATGGCTGGTTTGATTGCATATAGCATGCCATCCGAATTAACAGGTTACCAAAAAAACCCAAGAAAAATTAATTGCATATCCTAGGACCCAGTGAGGTGATCAATTAAACAAATATGACTTGCAAAAAACTCTCATAATCGGACGGCTGGATCTTGATAAAAAGCATAGGCACAGAAATAGTTCATAACCATGAAAATAAATGTAGTGGCAGTACTGTAAATATACCAAATGAACCAATAGAGGTGCCAAACCGGTAAATAGTTTAAGCTGCAAGAGGAACGGCTGGTCACAATCACCCAATAAGCCAACGGGTAACGACACAGAAGGACACTGGGAAAACTATAAGTGGTATCATGAAGTCAACAAACTTGGAAGCGAAGTTATTTACAAGATTGGTGAGGATAAAAGAGAAAGGGAGAGGCATTACCAGCAGGGAAGGAGCTCCTCTGGGGCCAGGGAGCCATGGCCCCCCTCAATTTTTCTAAATTTTCTCCTAAATCTTTTTATTTTCCCTTATTCATTATCCAAAAAAAAATTTCCAAGGGTTACAATTAAAACCCTATCTTTAAGGAAGAAACAGTTAACCGTCCCTAAACTTTCTCCCTCTAACTTCGATCCCTCCTAATAAAATTTTCAATCTCAAGTCTTAACTACCTAAAATATTCTTTTAAAGCTCTCATTTATTTACCCCTAAAATATAGTAACCACTATTCATGAATTTTTAAAGTTTTTAAACTTTAACAAATCTACTCGTATCCTTATGCTTTATGTCAATATATTTTTAATATTTTACTTACAACTGTGTCACATATATTTTAATCCTCCTAATAATTTACCTATATTTTTAATGTGTGGAGTCCATGCATGAATATGATAAAATGATTCAGAGGCGGAACTCACTAGCCCCACACAATGTGTGTGGTGAAAAAGCATTAGTGCTCCCCCAACGAGGAGGTGATCCAGACTCATTATCCCCCCCCCCCCCCATGTTGAATTCTGGCTCCGCCCCTAATTGCTGAAAATCAGAAGAGCTGAAAGAAACAACCTACAAAAGAGGTTGTCTCCTTCCTTCATCGGGTAGAACCAATGGGGAACTGATAGGAATCAAGAAGTACTTCCTTGCAAAACCTTTGTTCCACTGAAATTACGGGATGGGGTATAACAACTCACTGTCCTACCAAAAACAAGTGGGCTACCAAGACAACAAGCAAAACAAGGAAGCACTAAACAGAACTCTAGCTTTACTTGCACAGAAGTATCTCATCATAGGGTGCAATTTGGGGCTGCAATTCTATAGACTGGTCACCAAAAGAGGAAACCATTGACCTAAACCGACGTTGAAAAGCGGGAGGGTAGACAGAAAAAGAGAGTTGACCAATACAGCTGGTTGCAGCCTTGCAGGTGTCACCAGAATAGAGTTGATAGTAGAAAACTAAGAAAACAAAGGAGGGAATTTACTCAAAACCAGAGCACCCACAGGAGTTCTATTTTTCTTCTTCATTGCTTTGATTAACTAACTACCTTAGCAGGGACATGTGAAGAAGAAAAACTGAAGAAAAGGGACATCAAACCAAGAATCTATATTGCAGTAACATTCAAATAGTTAAACTAAGACAAAACCAGAATCTTCTACCAAAATGAATCGGTTTTCGGGTTAAAAAGAGGGAAACTTGGCCACATTAGGGCTAGGGTATTGTGGATCTAGGGTTTGAAAGTTGAGGTGAGGCATTAGGTTTACTTGTTTCAGTGACGCTGAACTGAAATAAACAAACCAGTGAAGGTCTAGGTTGAATCAGCAACAAGGCAAAGTACATTACTGTAGTCTAAAGGAAGGGTTTCAGGAAAGGGAAACAAAACAGGCTCAAGAAGATTGGCTGGGTAGAACCAACTCCAACTTGGATCCAATTCTTCAAAAGGGAAGAGGAGGCTTGATCAGTTTTGGGAGCATTTCCAAGTCTTGTTGAGGCTTGGCAGGCTGAGTAAGGTCCAGAAGTGAAGAACAACGGCTAGGGTTTGAATCGGATGCAAAGTTAATTGTTGATAATAGTAACACCTTGAAGGAAGCTTGCTTGATACAGAACAGTGGTGGAATAAATATAAGAAATTGGATAGCCACCAGGGATTCCCACTGCAAGGTGTCAATTCTATTAAACACCAATTCCTTCAAATGATCCAACTGGAAACCCATCACAAAGAGTAAATTGGACCAAACACCAACTCCTTCAGCCTTGATCGAACACGAGACAGATACCCAGTCGACAAGAAAACAAGATCAGTACAAATTCTCATTCATTAAAAATTTCATGTGCAATGTGCTCGTCCCCTTAAACCTTACATACAGGGAGACTCCAAAAAAAGAACAATTGAGAACCCATGAACAGACACCAGGAGGGTGCAATTTCAGATATGATAGTATTCTACAATCAAATATTAGCACCTTCTACAATTGAGATAGAGAGGGGGAGGGAGGAGTAGAGTGTATTCGATTGGCATGGTCCAGGTCCGCATTGCTTTTTTCTACAGCCAACTTCGCTGTTGGTTTGAAAAAACTTGACCATCCACCAAACCACACTAAAGACGAGAAAATATCATAAAGAATTTCAGTGAACATGTGCAAACTAGTCTACCAACATAATCAACTGTATATAGCATAATGCAATTGACAGGTTATTAGTAAGGTGAGCTATTTGAAAACCCAAGTATAGGCATGCGCAAAAGAAAGCAAAATCTCATTTAAGAATATAAATTTATTCTGTAATACCCCCCACCCAAAAAACAAAAAAAAAAACAAAAAGAAAAAGAAAGAAGAAGAAGAAAGTAAACATGGAAAAATGAAATTTTAAAACTAAAGTAACTCTTACCTCGGACCGTAGATAGGGAACAGATACAGCTGCGAAGACAAATCCAGCAATAATATAATAGGAAGGAGGTTTTCCCTTGATGTGTGCTGGGATAAGACGTTTGTGAGTCGCCAGTTTGACGCTGAATTCGAGAATTTCTGAATTGCGGAGAACTTTCACTACAGCATTCTCTCCAGTGTATTTTTGAGAAACTAGATAACTAAAACCAATGCGCTCTCCATGCCTAAAGGCAACTGTAAGATCACCCAGCGAGAAAGCAGAATTAGTTACAACATAATTGGACAACAAGGCTTGGAAAGATAACTCTGTTATTTTTTATTGCATGTGCAATAACCTGATTCAATCAATATCAATACAATGCAAGTCATGACACTAATATTGAATTAGTTACAAGATTACAGTTAATATCCAGTTAGTAAAAGAAGCCCCCCACTACAAAATGTTATTGAATGCTCTTAAATTAAAGAAATACCCCCCCCCCCCCCCAAAAGAAAAAAACACACACACACACCCCAAAAAAAAATAGAGCTTCTTTCACTTCTTCACAAATAACTCAAAACTAGATACTAAATAAGAAATTTAAATATTAACAGATCATAAGACTAAAGTACTATTTTACGATTAGGGGAAGGGTTCCCAAAAAGGACAGCATATGAAAGAATTTGCACATTCCACAAATGAGGGTCTTGAAAATGGTGTCACTCATACAGGGTTCACATGGGAGCCATATGGTCAGAATAGGATAGAGAGTATCAATGTGGATACCGCTGACTATTACGTGAGAAGGATATCGTAATCTACACAGAAGTGACACGCTTTGTTTTCCCTTGATATTGTTCACTGAATCATAAAGACTAGTCCAAAAAAAGAAGGTATAAATTTCAAAGGCATCTGCCCAAGGCCTCATAATTTTCCTTTACAACCCCAAATAATATTTTTACCATTACTGGAGAATAATAACTAAAAGATCATGACATAGCAATGAAGAAGTAGGGGTCCTATGTTCCTTAGGCCATGAGCACCAAGGTTAACTAGTCGACCCAGATGGGTCAAGCTGAAGTTACAGAAGAAAAGTGAGACCATTATGGAACAAAAGAAGAAACATGAACTCAAGCGGTTGACATTACATAAAACAAGAAATAGCCCAAATCAACCAAAATAGTGTCAACTGGCAAAACAGAAAAAACATTTAATAAGCATAAATGCCAAACCTGTTCCATCATTAGCAATATCAATTCCGTCAAAACTGAGTAATACATCTGATGGCTTCAAAACTTGAGATTCTGGAGCAGTAGGTTCAATTCTTCTAATGCGGACACCCTTCTGGTCAGGTTTCATACCCATTGCCATTCGTAAATCTGGATTTTCCATCTTTTGCCACTCAACTCCAAGAATTGGGAATCCTGGCTTGTAGCAAATGGTGTTCAGAGTTCATAAAAGAAATGAATGAGATTCTCATTTCTCCAACAAAAGGAACATTTGATTCCTTCCCAGTAAATTTGGCACCAAATTATAAAGTAAGGTGTACAAACGCAGCAGTATATTTTGATGTATATAACTTTACACAAACCACTAAAGAAGCAAATTAAGAAGAGCAACCAGACTAGCACATCAGCGTACCTGTATATTCTCCATTCCTCTCATAGTCCTGAATGAAATGCGTAATGACAGGGGTTGGTATCACATAACCTATATTCTCCACATCTTCATGTTTAAGGGACTGAAATGCAATACCCACACATTTACCCTTGTCATTGAAAGCGGGCCCACCAGAATTTCCTGAGTTTATGGCAGCATCTATCTATTAAAAAAGACTTACAGATGAGGATTCAAGACAAATTTTCAACAAGGTGACATAAAAGGTAAAATAAGTAGGTATAAATCCATTAGCACAACCTGCAATCCCAAAAGCTCAGTGGAACCATGAACATATGACAAGATTTCCAAGCGTGACACCACACCACTTGTCACAGAAATTGTGTCTCCTCCAATTGGGTAGCCCACAACAGTGACATCATCTTGGAGTGCAGGCAACAACCCAAACTCTACAGGTGAAACGCCTTCCCAAAACTCATCGTCATTTACTGTAAGCATCGCTGTAGTTGAACCAGATAAATAAATTAAATCAATACTAAGTCTACATCAACGCTTAAAAGGTTTGAAACACCGGAAATTGAGGTCACTTAAAAACAAGACAGTGTCAATAATTGTTAAACCTACATCTCCAAAACATTGTCAAACTAATGAAAATTTTGAACCATTGGATAATCTTCAGAAAGATTCTGGATAATAAATGGAGACAGAATAATATCCCAGTGAGTCTTCTTTTTACAGCACCTGATTCACATATCTGAAGATCTAGAATGGAAGTCAACAACGAAAAAATAGTGGGTTTTAATACTACAGTGCTACAACATTTGCTTGTTCTCTCTATAGAAACAATGTACCAATCATCCATTATTTAGAAGAAGAACCCCCCCCCCCCAACAAAAAAAAAAAGGGCTGTCCCGTTTAGCAGAGTTTAGGAGGATCAAATGTCTATTTCCAGTGAGGCTGTCTAAGCATAAATAAAGTGAGAAGCTTATGTGATTTTGTCACGAAAGCATTGAAGAAACTAGTTTAAGAGAAAATACACGATTATAAGAACCGCAAGCTTGTGTATTAAAACATTACTGTTTGTTTTACATTTTGAAACACAAAAGAAAGGGCGAACCCGGGCAAATGCTTTACATTTCGAAACATTTCAAGAAAAACAAAAAATTAAGTAGATACATTTCGAAACATTTCAAGCAAAACAAATAATCAAGAATTCGGAAACATGGTCAGGGTCCTCAGGGAACATCTGAAATAAGTTTCATGTAGCTATCCAAGAAATTAAAAGGAAAAGATGTTACCAATATGTAAAAGAATATAATCATAATTTAGAAAATATTATACAATAAATTAAGAGAACATCATACAATGCCCAATTAAAAATCTTAATACCCTAGAACACAGAAAGTTCAAACTGGCAATAAAGCTGCGTATCGAGAAAAGAGCAAAGCAGGATGATCTTTCATACCAATATCACACTCCGTCCCAATTGCGAGTACAGTGGCCAAGTACTTGGTATCGGAGCCGCGTTTCTTGAGCTTAACCTGTGTAAAATGCTCGACGGAGTGGGCATTGGTGAGAACCCTCCGTCCACCAATAATGAAACCACTGCTACCAGAACTATACTGTCGTTTCCGCTGCCAGGGAAGGGAAAAGTTGGGCTCCGTATGAACACAAAACACCTTTACGACGGCATCCATGGATGAAACCACCTTGGCAACATCTTCCAACCTGGGCGGTGGCTCAATAAGCGAATGCCTAACAACGTCAGCGGAGACTGAGACAGCAGGTACACAGTCGCCTTTTTTTTCGGCGGCACGAGAACTTCGCCTGAGAGGAGAAACGACGATAGCGGTTTCAGCGTTGTCGGAGTGCCTTACAGCTTTTCGACCCCGACGACCACGTCCCTTGCCGGCAGCCGGAGGATCGGAATCTTCGATTTCGACGCCAGTGACGGAGAAAACGTCCTCCGTGGCGGCAGAGGAAGTAGTGCCTTGATTATTCCTCTGAGGTTCCGGTGCTGGCTGCTTCGGTTTTCGGCCTCGTTTCCTCTTCGAATCAGCCATCTGATACTCTGCTTATTAAGTTCTCTTCCTCTTGCAGTTTCTAACTTATCTTTTATCGCACTTTGTGTCTGCAAGTCCCTCCTGGACTGAGAAGTCTGGAAACCAAAACGAAGAAGAAGAAGAGGATAGACAGACAGGCGGTGCGTAGGGACATCCCCGGTATGGAATGCGAAACAAGCCGTACCCGGACTGTGTTATTCAAAGCTAACCATAAAGGGCAAAAGCGATAACTAATTACATTTTCCTACACTGACACAAACACAGCAGCTTATCTGGCAAACGGAACAGTGCAAGTGTGTAACAGTAACACAAGCACCAGCACCGTCTCACTCCGCGTATACGCACTTGTTGGCTGTAACAACGCTAGATACTTGGATACAGCCCTTGGGTGGAACAGGCTTGATCGGGTGGCTTTGTTGAGGAGTGAGGATACATCTTGAAGTAATAATAGAAATGACTTAGACATTGCCAACAGAAGGCTAGAGATTGTGTCTTGCAATGTTTACCGCGTTGCTGACACTCTTATTTGGCTTTCTTCCACTGATGGTGTGTTATCCCTTAGCTGTGTGTATGAAGTCATCCGGCCACGTGGTGAGAAAGTTACTTGGAACAACATTGTTTGTTTTCCTCAGCTCAACCTAGGTTTGTCTCTATCGCCTGGCTGGTCTTCCTCGAGAGATTAATCACAAAAAACCGTATGGTTGCATGGGGGTGGTGTCATTAATTCTTCATGTTTTTTATGTGGTATTCATGAAGAAAGCCATGACCACTTATTCTTTAGAAGCCCATATATGATGCACCTGTGGCTTGATTCCCTTACTCTAAATGGTCTGAGATTTCATGGGCGGATCTCTTGGCAGGAAGAGCGTAATTGGATAATTTCCAAATTCAAAGGGAATTCACTCATATAGCAGGTTCAGAGGTTCAACTTGAATGCTCTAATTTATTGAGTTTGGGAGTAAAGAAATTCGGGTATATTTAATGGAACCACTGTATGTCCTAAGAAAGTACTGCATCAAGTGGTTGCCGATACCAGAAAAAAGATTATATTTTCCTCAACGGTCTATTCTTGACGATGCCATCTCTAGAAGCTTCTTCCATCGATGGAAAATCAATGTTAGTTTTATTTTTAAAAAGGCTCTTGCAATGTCCTGGAATAAGCCGCCTATTGGGTGGATGTCAATTTGTTGTGATGATTTCGGGATGAATGAGATGGGAAGTTATGGCACTATAGGCAGGGATTCACAAGGTCGATGTATTTTTGCTATTTCCAATTCCTTGGTGGAGGGCAATATTCTTTTGATGGAACTGCAAGCTATTAGAAAGAGGCTACTACAAGCTATCATTTACATATTCCCTGTGTGATTATCTATTCAAACTCTATTATAGCAGTGGCAATGGTGTTGAGAAAGTCCTTAGTTTTGTGGAAGGTGATAGACATTGTGGAATACATCATAGTGATGACATCGCAATTTTAAGAGTGTTTATTCAAGCATAATTTTCAGGAGGTCAATACTTGTACTGGTTTTTTGGCTGGATTTCTTTCCTAGCTAAGGGAGGTGGTATTTGATTGTAACATTTTTCTGCTCAGGTTGGCTAAGCTTACTTATAATGACGCTTCTGGCATAACTTATAGATACTTGCTCCACTACTTTTGGCCCCCACGAGCATATTTTCGGTACAAAAAAATATATTTCTCATAAAATATCAAATAACAAATATACATATATCTATATATTTTTAGATCAATCATCATCATCTCGGCAAATAAGGATTGAGATTAATAAGGTGCAGAGGTGCAAAAGCTCAACTTTAACATCTCGTTCATCTGACTGTCTTTACATATAAAGTTGTCACCACTATGCTAGTATACCTCTACAATGAATTTGCTTAATCAAATGCATGAAAAAATAAATTATAAATTTATTTAAATCAAGGAGCTTAATGGATATAATTTTTTTATTATTATTATTTTTTTTACCATCATGAAATGGTTTGCTTGTAAGAAAAACCAAAAGATTCATGCTTCTCAGTGGTCGTGGGTTTGATCCTTGCGGACAGCATCTCCCCCCTGAGAAAGTAATCAAGGTGCGCACAAGCTGCCCGGATGAACATCAGCTTCAAAAAAATAAAAAAACAAAATAAAATAAGATAAGACGATTTTATTGGAAAGTTGAAAACGTGGCTTTAAATGGTAACTATAAATCACAATAGTTTTTTTTTTTACATAAATCACAATAAGTTAAATCAAAGAAGAAAGAACAAAAAAATTTGATGGGTGATTCATTCAATTGCTGTCTCGCTAGTGCCATTAGAACTTAGCATTCCATAATTATTTGATTTATCAAATAGTATATTCTATTTCAAATTCAAAGTATAAAAGGAAAGCTGCTTCATTATTATAAGTATAGAGAATGTCACAAATGATTAGTTCTCTAAAAACACATTGAATAATAAACAAGAGGAGTTATTGGTCTTAACTGAATTTTATCAATGAGTTTAAGGTTTCAAATAACTGATTTGGGTAAACGAAAAATAAGAATAGCTCATCATGATGCTTCGGCTTTCTATATGTATAAATGACAAAGTTACATAATACTTATACATTAAGAAATTTTGGCAAAAGAATATATATATAAATTAGAGGGTGATGACTATTACATGTACCATTTTTTTTTTTTGGTTGGTAAATCAGAATATTATTGAGATAAGGAGCAGGGGTTACACAAAGCATTTTGATTACAACAATCAAGTAGCCAAGATTCATAAAGTTGCCAAATTGTCCTGCCTGCTAAGGACATGACCTTTTGTGCTAGGGTGTCCGCAACTGAGTTTGCGTCCCTACAGATGTGTTTAAAGCTGACAAAAGATAGGTCTCTAGAGATGAGTTTAATCTCATTAATAATATCTTGGATATCCAAAGAGGGAACTCTATTACATGTACCACTGAGACTCTAAGAACTTTAAACCTGCGACCTCTTCAATAAGAAGTATCAGTCATATTAACATTTTAATGGAAAATAAAAAAAAACTTATTTTTTTTACCCATCCACCCATTTTTTTGTTGAGTCCAGAATTTTGGTCAATGGTACTTTTTATGCTATTTATACATTTGCTACCCACGAATACAGGGGAAGCCACAATATACCACTAGGGGCTTCACTATTTTATTATTATTTTCAATTATAGGCCCCACCAACTTTTTTGGTTGAAATTTATAAAATGAGCATAAAGTGCTTCCCCGAATAATCCAGACTCTTGTTTGTTCTACCGTGTGCTTTATTTGTTTGCCTTTGAATATGTATAAATCAAAGGAATAATATAAGAGCTGAGGTTTTTTATAACTTACAAAGTCTAATAAAATTTTAACCACATTAGAACCAAGGTGCAATATTTCTCTCGATATCGCCTATAGCGAACTGGTCGAAATGACGAAATCTTAGATATTTGGCAAGATTTCGCCCCCCATTTCGGAGAGTACTTTTCGTCATTTTAGGCTGAAAATTGATGTCTACCCTAAATAAATTTGTCCATATAAATACCCCTTCCTAGTTATGTTTAACCTGTTATTTTCTGAGGCCTAAATTGAATATAATTAAAAAGGTGACCTGCTGACCTTAAAAATTATATTACATAATTTGTTCATAATTTAAATATTTTCATCTATAAATTCTTCCCTGTCCATATTTGACACGTTGTCTTTTGAAGTATGAATCACTATGGTATAATTGATAAGATTGCTTATTAATCTTGAAGATTTTGTTATAAAATATATGTTTACTTTGAATTATTTCCATAAATTATTATATAGATTCTCCTTTCTAATCACATTTGGCACATTGTGTTTTTGAGTATTGAATCATTGGGACAGAATTGGTAAAGATCGTTCATTGACCTTGAAAATTCTGCTATAAAATTGCGAAAGAAATCACTTAAAAATTGCTAGAAATCCTTTTATTCCAGGTATCTAGGTATCCATTTATCCTTTCATATGTGTATCTTGTCACCTCTACCCACCTTTCATGCTAATCCTTTCTTCAAAACCTCTCTCCCTATCAAGACACAACGCCAACCCCAGGAAGGAGCTGATCCCATCTTAGCCTCTATAAAACTACAATTAGGAAAGTACACATTCTTCATTACCTGAGCCCAACGCGAGTTAGGATTAGTTAACAACTTCCATGCCAACTTGAATATGGATCGCAGGGCCACTAGGATTACGGACTGAAATGTTACCTTTCTCTAACATTAACAATTACTGTTTTGATTTGTTTTATAACTCTTCATATGGGAAACCTATGCTAGGTTGGATTTTTTCTGTTATCATCGTCACTTGTTACATGCTATGGCATGTACGTAATGACGTGTTGTTTAGAAAGGCTAATCCAAATCTAGAAAGGGTGATGAAAAACATTTATTCTTGGTGTCAATATCTAAAAATTCACCCTTCTGGGAACTCAAGTCATTCCCATCCAAATGTAACTCATGTTTCTTATGATGAGCACAGTGGGATACTATTCTCACACATGCAAAACTTAGCACCTATGCATCTAACAATGTTATTCTGTGCAGGTACAATGCAACAATCAACAAAGGAAGTGGGATGCTGCTGGGGGATCACTTACTCAGGGAAAATCGTGTATTGTTGCTATGGCAAACAGGAAGGCGGTTCACTAATATCATCGATAGTAAAAGGATTAGCATCAGGGCTGCAATTGGCACTAAAGCACAAGCTCCGGATAGAGTTAATAGCAACCAATTGGAAATGCATTAATCAATATTTGCCGAGACCAAGTACTCCTTGGCCGATAGAAATAATCCATGATTTTCTATTCTTAGCAACCAAGACACAAGCAATTCCAATTGATACATCTGAAGAACACGAGTTTCTACGGAAGACCAAACTCTTAGCGGAAGCGGCATTACAGGATCAACAGTTAGGCGAATGGAACCAGATAATAAATACTTTGTAATAAGAGTTTTTTTAACTGCTTTGTATCAAAAAAAAAAAAAAAATTCCATGCCAACTTGGACAGTATGGC
Source organism: Hakea prostrata (assembly GCF_041222555.1). Lineage (NCBI taxonomy): Eukaryota > Viridiplantae > Streptophyta > Magnoliopsida > Proteales > Proteaceae > Hakea > Hakea prostrata. The sequence continues at coordinate 7,674,595 of NC_142602.1, read as the reverse complement.
TTTGTTGCGAGTTGAGCCATCTCTGAAACCCCATACCTCCAGACTTTTTGATCTACACAGTCGCTTCCAAGACATCTAATGCGTTTTCTCCTTTCCATATTGAAATCCCCAATAGAAATTTGCTGCCATTTGGGAATTTTCATGGTGAAAGATCTCAGGCAATTTGAAGTGGCTAGCAGCAAAATTAAAAATGGACAGGGCTGAACTTTTCAATAGCACTTCCTTTTCAAATGGGACAACAGTTTCTGAGATCAATTTTGTATCCTCTGAATTAAGTGTGATGACTTGGTTTTTGAACCATTATAGTATTATGGCAATTAAACATTTCAAGTAATAAAATAAATAAAGACAACAATTTATATCTATTTCTGTTCTTAATTTTTATTTTATAGTCATCCAAACACAGACTTTTTAGTGATCCAAACAATAGCACAGCAGCACCTAGCACCGCTTGCCCGAGCCCTTCTGAGCTATAAACGCCTGACGTCTTCGCACGCTGCTCGTTTAAGTTTTACCACAGGCCTGCAAGGATAAGAAACCATGAAACTTTCATTTTCCCTTCCATCCAGAGTATCTTCCAAGCCAATCCAGAACAAGACAGCTGAGATTTTCGAAGAGAACTTCGAAATAGATGAAGAAATCAAACGTGAATACTTCACAGAGTTTGATCCCTCCAACACACTGAATGGTTCGGAAAAGTTTGTGATTCCGCCTATTCCGAACGAATGGGACCCCAGAAGAAAACAACGAACTGGTGTTCGCTCTTCCGCGGATGACCTCGGTGTGGGTTTTAAGGTTGAAGCTCCGTCGACTGCCGGAGTACCTGACTCAAACACGTCGTTTGGTCTGAATCTCAGGCAAGATAAGGAAGCCAATACTAGCCAGTATGCCAAAGAGAAGATGGAAATTGATTCTCTTGTTCGATCAGGGCATGGTGAGGAGTTGTCACTGGAGAGATTGAAGGAGGATATTAAGAATCTGCCTCAAGATCGAGGACTCGATGAGTTTGTTGATGTTCCTGTTGAGGGTTTCGGGGAAGCATTACTTGCTGGGTATGGATGGCATAAAGGGATGGGCATCGGAAGAAACGCAAAGGAGGACGTGAAGGTCTACGAGTTTACGAGAAGAACAGGGATGGCTGGGTTAGGGTTTGTTGAGGATTTCAGTTCACAGAATGTTCTGCCCAATGGACCTGATGACCTGATTGAGCGTTTGCAGGCTCAGGTAGATAATATGCTTTCCCCAAGGAAGCCTATGACTCAAGAGTGGAAAGAAGACCGTATCAGTAAAGATGATGAAATGGGAAGAGAAGAGTGAAGAAGAGGTGAAGAATCGAGATACAGCAATTTATATAATCAAAGCACTTAATTTATTTTACTCTACGCTCGTCCCAATGACTATTACTGAATTCTTAGTTTATGATTCGCAGGGTATTCATTTACTCAAATTATGTTTAGCAGTAAGTGGTCAGAAGCTCATACTACCAAAGAAAAAAGGTGGTCAGCAGCATCTCATATACTTAGGGTCTGAATGTCTTGCTATTGATTTACCAAGAAATGAAAATAACTGTGAATGTCTTGCAACTGATATTGGTCTAATGGTCTTTTCCTTTTAAGTTTATGGTAAGGTCTTGTTTGAGGACATTGAACAACCGGTTATGTACCTGCTAACTTTTGTGCTTTGGCATTTCCGTTTATTGTGGTTGTTCTTTCTGTTCATTAGTGGCCGTTTAGTGTGATCATTGTAGTTGGATTATATCATCCTGGTGTCAGACCTAGGCATGTATAATTGTATCTTATAATTGGGTATGATTTTTCTGCTGAGAGAATAGTCTCACATTAGCTAATCTACTTCCTAAAAGCCTCCCATGCCCTCATGTACTAGTGAGTCCCTACCCAATAATTTGAGCTTTTTGGTCAAATATTTACATGTTCTGAGTCATGACATTCATGACAGAGTATTTGGTTTTGAAAATTTCAGTTCAGAAGGTGGTATAGGATATTTTAGGGGATAATACTGTCAATAAATTATGAAGGATTATGTCATTCAATTTCAATGGGGAGATATCCATTGATGGTACTGAGTGCATAATGTTTTATTTGGAAGATTTGTTATTGGATTTCTTTCTTTTCTTCTTCTGCATTCTTTCTTTCTTTTGTTCTTTTTTGTTGGGGGGGGGGGGGGGAAGGGGGGCATAAAGATAAGTATTGGCTCAAGGAAACACAAGATCAATCGTTTCAAGAAGATCCCAGTCAGACTTCTGCTGCAGCCAAGATGATCAATTGCTGCCAACGAAAGACTTTGCCCACCAACCCCCCCCCCCCCCCCAAAAAAAAAAAAAAAAAGAAAAAAGAAAAAAAGAAGAAGAAGATGATTTTATAGCAAGGCTGAAGATGAGGCTAATCGCTAATTGTGATTTTAGAGTTTTAGATTGACATCCTTTGATTAAGTTCCTCACTCTGGATCCGTTTTTGGGTTGGAACTCTGAAAGCATTAATGGTTTAAAGTCTTCTTCCATTGAGCTGATCGATAGGGTTTAATGAGTTATTCATGGCAGAGCTTGTATGTTGTCGCTCTTTCAGTGTATAAGGTCAACTTAATCTAGGATTTCTGGATGTTATACTTCGAGTCATGTTGGAGTTTTTGTCAGTTGTTGCATTTAGTCATGTCAAATTTTCAGCATTCTGAGTATTTAAATACCTAATTTACTATCTGCAGGGGAGATCTTGGCATTTTGTGATTTCAGGTTTAAAGTAGAGTTTTTATCATGTATTATATGTGTGGTCTTAGAAGTTAGAACATGAGATGTTGCTGGGCAATGACCTTCGAATATTTTTATTGATCATCATGGCAATGCTGGCTTGTGATTTATCTTTTGTCAGCCATGGAAGACTGTTATAGAAGGCTTCCCTCATACAGGTGGAAAATTAGGAATGGATTTAGTAAAAACCATACCCACAATTAGGTTGGAGTTCTTGGTTTTTGGGCCTGTAAATGATGAGAAAGCTAGTTCAGTATGCAATGTCTTCAATTTTTTGAGGTGTTTCAAGTTTCATGTAATTACCTAGTACAAATGCTCTGTCTTAATAGATGCTTGCCACATTTCCAAGTAAAGGTAGTGATGGGTGCAGGTTTCATTTAAAAGAGGAACCCTTAACCTGAACCATGTTAAGTAGGGCTGCCCTAACCCAATTGAGAGATAATTGCGAATGTTAAACAATCTGCATTTTTTTCTTGAACTTGTTCTAGTGTTAACCTAAATCCTTTAATTATGTAGATTTTTCATGGAAAGTTTTCTTTTATCTCTCATAAGCATTGACCCAACTGACATGACTTCCTCATAGTATTGTTATTTGCAGGAACCAGATGCATTACTGCAGAATAAGGCTGTTGCTTTAGGAAAGGCTATGACGATAAGCATCATCCCAGGTAGCAGCAGCAGGTCAAGTCTTTCAACTTCCTTCGAGTCTCAAGAGAAATGCATGCAGAGAAATTTACTCATTGACATTATCACTACTGCTCTTGAAGCATCAGTGTAGGCTATAGCTGGTGTTACTGTTGCCTGCTCTTTCCAAAATCCCCAAGGGCCTAGCAAGGAGACCAAAAAGGTGTGAGAAAATGACCCATCAAATAGCTGTTAAATTAGGAAAGATTATGAGGAGCAACACTAGGAGCGGTATTGTGAACAAAAATGAGAACCTGAAGTGCTTTGACTTCATGGTCAACAAAACCAAGCAGTGTGGATGCAGAGTTTACCAACTCCTCTACACAAATTTGGTGAGAGGTAGAGAAGCATTGGGTAAAAGTCTTATCTTAATAGTTCCTCTATTTCCGTTATCATGCTTGTTGTATTGTGGGTACGCATTCGGTCCTGATCAGCATTTTTATTACAATTCTGATTGGGTAGCATTTGTAAGCAACAGTTTCTGTGAAATAATATTGTTTTCAAGGCATTGCTTGTATTGACCTTTCTGGAATTAAGTTTTATAAGTATGGGTTTGTTGGTCTTGTGTTAATCTAAATCATTGTAATATTCTATGCACTAATCTAGTTTCATAGTTTTACAGTTCCTACTCTTTGAAGGTCCTCACATATTAAAATTCCAAACCTTGGGGTCATCTTCTGGCAAAAGGTATGTATAAGAATGCACAGGATTTTGATTGTTGATATCTTTAATTCATTAATTAGTTATAGAAGCGGCAGGAGTCATATTGGTTGTTACGAGTACACCATAAAATATTGTCTTACTACGTATAAAATAACCAGGCTAAGTGAACAGCTTTTCAACTGCAATGTTCATTTGGTTATGAACTGCAAAAGCAATAACTATTTAGATCTTATGTGGCTGTGATTCATTCTCTGTGACAGCAACTCCTCACCCAATACTAATGAGGTTTGGTGGTGAAGAGTTTGCTGATGATGTTTTCCATTCTCTGTGACAGCTTCTCTGTGGGAAGGTGTTGCTGAATGACTAAAAACAATTAAAAGTGTACAAGTTAGGTCTTTTTCATGGTCTCCATCCTACCTAACCTTCAAGGTCCAATATTTAATTTCACCCGATACTAATGAGGTTTGGCGGTGAAGAGTTTGCTGATGTTGTTTTCCATATTAGAAAGTTCAGGGACCTAGAAACAGCTTCTCTGTGGGAAGCAGTTGCTGAATCACTAGAAACAATTAAAAGTGTACCAGTTAGGTCTTTTCGGTGGTCTCCCATCAAATATTTCATAATTTCACTTCTTCGGGGACCCAGTTGATTGTTGATGTCTAATGTTAATTCATTAATTAGTTTTAAAAGTCACAGGACTCTTAGTGGTTTCCATCCTACCCAACAGTGCAGGTTTATAACATTTCATAATTTCACTCCTTCAGGGACCCAGTAATTGCCCAGCCCTGGAAAGATAAAGAGGAATATAAAAGCTCTACTCCATGGTGGTCAAGTGGTTGTCTTCGTAGTGTGTCACTGTAATAAATACCAGGACTTGCAGTGATATGCAATACAAGTTGCATTTGTAATGTTTTGGTCAGCAAATTCCATTATAGCACACTCATTATGGTCAATGTGATAAAACCAGGACGGATCAGGTGAATCTGTTTCTGTTGATCTGAATCTTGATTCCTGTTTATCTGGAAGAGCCGATTCATATTTCTAGGGTTCAAGTGGAGTCTGGAATCCGATCCGATGCTGTTTCGATTAGAGTTGGAACTGTACCCACTTCCCGTACTGGGATCCCTAATTATGGTGCTGAACTCACGTTGCATTTTGTAGATTTTATGCCGTTCATCACCTCCGACTGAGCTTAGATTTTGATAACATGAACCGTGGAAAGAAAAAAGAGGCTTCATTTGAGCCCTTCAAAATGGTGTCCACATCAGGAGCTGCCAAAACTCCTTTTGGGCTTCCTTCGGTCCTAAAAGCACTCTCTTTCTTCTTGAATCGACAAAGCGTCTCTCATGAAAGATGAATCTCTGTATTACCTTTTATTAAAAAAATCCAGGAAAACCATGTCATATTATGTCGCTAGGTGTCAATGAATTACCATTCACTAGCAACCTCAAGTTACAGGTTTTTAAAGGAAACATGTTTATTATACCTAGGGGCAAGCACAGAGAGACATCAGGGAAGATGTTTCAAACATCTAATGCACAAGCTCATTGCCATTGCAGAGTTTGAGGAGGATTACACTTTCTCTCATCAAAGATTCATAGAATATGGGGGTTATGAATACTCTAATGAGGACTTTTACACACTGAGTATACATCATACAGAACCATGTCTATATAAATATTCTTTAAGCTTCTTTCCCCCTTTTCGAAACCCAATTGCTTTTCTTTCCAACCTTCCCTTTCCCTGTCATTGTTGCTTAACCTACACTCATGCATCAAGTATAATTTCAATTATTTTGTTTTGTTTTACTTATTTCCTCTCCAATCATTCTACCTTCCTTCAAAAAAGAAAGTGAGAACAAAATGCAGAGCTGTTCTTTTGAAATTGTAGAAATGTTTGTTCTACAGATTCTATCTAACAACATAGTCTCTTTAAATCATCGTTTGAGTTTGGTGAAACTTAAGAACACTTACCTTGTATGTCACTTGACAAGTTGACTTGAGTCCAGCCTAACTGGGTTTCCCAGACTAAGAATACCTAATGCCAAATTTATTTTAGGATATTCTGAACTTACATGTATGATATTTTATTTCGAATAATATTTTTAATATTTAAAAAAGAACATATGGGTGAGACAAGAATCATATAAAGAAATTAAAGAAATTAAAGAATGTTTATTTATCTAAGTCCAAGACCGTCTTGTGGGATGCAGCTTAAAACATATCATATGCTTTATTAAAATGACTAGGATCCACAAGTATCCTAAGTAGTTAAAGGTATCAACTCATCAATCAAATTATTAAAAGGAAAGCTATGAGAATGCTCTTTTGATGCTAGGGACAGTTCACCAGTAGCTTGAATTCATATGTTCTCTTCTTTACAAGAAGACATGGACACCCTAATGGCTTTTCATGTATGAAACCATTATGTCAAAATTCACATATTTTTCCAAAAAAAAAAAACTTTACTAAACAAACACGGTTAGAGGTTTCTTAATACAACAAACATTTGAACTATCTTTTATCTTTAATCTTGCAATTAAAAGATTCTAAAATTGTATAACATGGTATGGATATTATATTATAAACATTGAATAAATTTAAGATTCTCAATGAAATTAAAAAATTAAAATTTTCATACAACAATGTTGAATTATTCATAGACCAATTGTCATTTAAATTTGTTTTTAGGAAAAAATCATGTCGCAACGGAAGTTTTTGACGATGTGGGATTATCAGGCAGACACTTGGCACATCATCCTTATGATTGCCGATGTGTCAACAGCTGCGTAGGATTGGAATCAGGCATAAGAAGTATACTTGCAGTTTCATGTTGGTACATGCAGGGGATCATATCTAACAAAGACAGCGTGTTAAAGGCACAGCGGAAATAACGAGTACATACAAGGGTATTCTGGGAATCAAGCGCAACAACTTGGATTCTTGGATGCATCTCACCAGAATCACCACACTAGTCGACCAACCAAAAAAACCAACCAAGAAAACCAACCAAAACGTTCAATTTCTCTCTCCCTCGGGCGATGACTGTTTCTGAGGCTCTCACAAAGGAGATCAAGCGAGTTGGAACTGTGGTCTCTCTCCCTTCAATTCCACTGTAACGTTTGCCTTTCACTGTTTTCTGTATGGTCAATTTGGTTTGTGGTTTTTCATTAATTCGGGCCATCATTTCTTGCTCTGAATTTCATTTCAAGAACAAGAGGAGGAAAGAAATAAAGAAAGTAAGAGGGGGTGAGAGTCATATGGTCTTCCTCAGTTTCTCTCTTTATGTAAAGCTAAGAAACAGCTCGCTGTTTGTTCTTCTCTTTCTGTCTATATACTTTTTCTACCTTAGAGAGAATAGTTTATCCAATGGCGTCAAGCACGTCAAGGTTCATCAAATGTGTTACAGTCGGAGATGGGACTATTGGGAAGACTTGCTTGTTAATCTGTTACACAAGTAACAAATTTCCCACTGTAAGTCTCTTCCAATTTGATTTTGAATGCTTTAGATTTTTAATCTTTTGGGTTTTACATTTAGTTTTGCTTATTTTCTTCTTTGTGGATATGAATTTCTTTTGGCTTTTTCCTCGTTTTATGTGACGTGATTGTGCTTGTCTTCCGGTTTTCCCATTTCTGGTCTCATATTTTATTTGAGTCTTCGAAAATTATCTTTGTAATGCCTTTTCGGCATAAATTGTCCGTCAGTATTTTTGGTTCTTGTTCTCTAATGGTTATTTATTTTTCAGGATTATGTGCCTACTGTTTTTGATAACTTCAGCGCGACTGCTGTGGTTGAAGGAACCACTGTCAATTTAGGTCTTTGGGATACAGCAGGTTAGATTTGAAAATTCTGGGCGAAATTTAGCATAGATAATTTAATGTTGGTATTTAATTGGAAAGCTGGCTACCCATTGACAGCTAGTGTTTGAAGACTGCTTTTGAATCTAAACCTGCCGCATGCACTTCACAAACTTGATATATAAGTCTGATATAAATGATTCTACTGAATTTGGCATTTATGTTTCTTTTAATTCCCCCTCCTCCCCCTAGTGAATTATGTTTTTCACTGTTGTGGATCTAATTTTTCTTTTTTTGACAGGACAAGAGGATTACAATAGACTAAGGCCCTTGAGCTACAGGGGAGCTGAGGTTTTTGTTTTAGCTTTCTCATTAATTAGTCGTGCGAGCTATGAGAATGTAATGAAAAAGGTACATGATGACAAGTATTGTGAATTTCAGTTCTTGATTCTGAAAGAAAATTTATGTGACAATCTGATTATTTGTGTATTATTTTGCTGCAGTGGATCCGAGAACTACGGCATTTCTCTCCTGGAGTACCTATTGTACTTGTGGGCACTAAATTGGGTAAGTGTATGAGCTCCGCTGACATCTGTTTCTTCATTTCCTTCCTAAGATTGTTCTGTGTTTTGTTATAAATGTCTTACTTTATCTACTTTTTTTGATAATCTTTTGTTCTACTTTATCTCTAAAACATTGTTAGATATTATCTTCCATTTTTCTCTTATTATTTCTTTTAATACACGGTAACGATTCGTCCTGCTCTTGATGATATTATAGCAGGAACCACCCTTTGGATTGCTTTTATCTCTTCACCTTAATGTACAAGTAGTTCTGAGCCAAATCACAGCAGTGTTCTTAACTGCATTAATAGAACATCCAATCACCTAATACATGTTGCAACACTGAGGATTTAGACAGATGAAATTCGAAGTACATGGGCACTGTTACATTTGAAGTGGATGAGAGACATATTTTTTTGGAACCTAGTTTGTACAGATGTATGGCTGACTGGTTGCTGTTGCCCATGTGCTTTTGGTAGACTTGCAGAAATCTGATTTAAAAGGAATCAACATGCAATATAGTATCTCAGTATTCATGAATTGAGTATCATTAAGTGGACAGCTATGTACATTTCTTTTTACATGCATTTTACTTTCTTATTTCTTCTCTCTCTAGATTCATAGTTAAAAGTATATCTCATTCAGACTTGCCATATAAGAGAAAAGCATGAAAATTGTGTCCAAATAGTTTATGGTTTAAAGCTGTGTATATCTACCCCTCCCAGACCTTGAAGTAATTGGAGCCTCGCGCTGTGGTATATTCTTTTTTCATGTTTGGACCATGTAAGCATCACAGTTCGGGCTCCATAGAGATTGATTTTCCCCGCATAGAACCAGTAAGTCGAATGAGAAAAATCATGTGCACTCATTAATTGTACAGTTGGGTGCTTCTGTATGTCTAAAAGTTTCTTTCTATGATCAAAGCATATATGCTTTTCAAAACTCAACCAGTATCAATTCATTGAGCTTATCTAAGAAAATATCTTTCAACTTCCAAAAATGCTTGGTTCAAAAATCAGAGGTTTCAGGCATTTTGAAATTCAAAGTTTTATAACCGACTAGCATTGATTTGCTTCATTAATGTCTTTAGTCAGCCTATCGACTTAGTCACCAAAATGTGCACTGATAGGAGATTGGTTGGAGTTTCTCTCCCTTTGATTGTGCTCTAATGTGGAGACAATGGAATTGCTTTGGAACATAGTCCTCCTTTGAGTTACTCCAACAAAGTTCGTATTGGTTGGTAAAATCCTACTAAATTATACCTTGCAAAGTCAGTCGATGTGGTTTGAGCCTGCTAAGCAAAAGCCATTGAGTGTAATTGTTAGGAGGAGGTGATATGGTTTTGACTGTAGGAGTTACAACACCCTAGGGGTCCAAAATTGGCTTTGGAAGAAGCATAGTTATTTTGCCTGGTACTATCTTTATGATGAAGCAGTTCCTAATGGTGGACACGACAACCTGCATTTTTGTTCAAGGCGCCAATTGCCAGGATCTGCTGATGATGAAGGTTGCAACCACCATGGGGCAAAAGTCATAATTCTTTCTGTGCATCAGCAGCAGCAGTAATCTCACAACCATCCCGCAATTGCTGCAGTAGTGAGAAGACAATGAAAAAAAGTTACAGCAGCCACAGCCATAGCCATAGCTGCAGCTACTGTTTCTGTTCCCAGAGAGGAGGTAGAAGGAGTTGGTGGTGAAGTAGAAGAACAGAGGGAGGAGGGTGTTCCTCTTTTGCCACTTTTTATGGTCAACTGTTGACTGTGTCATTAAAGCATATTACGGAGGGCATGTAGGTGGCACACTTAGGACTACGTCTAAACCATGCTTCCCAACAGTAAGTCACCCATCTTAAGGATGGCAAATGTAACAAAGGAATGGCTCAGTGAACTCCAACACACCTAAGCATCCAAGTGGCTGGCCATTGTGTTGGCCTGCCATTCTGGCTTGTTATGATGGAAAGCAGCAGCGAGAAAAGATATGGATTGCTTTGATTTTCCCACAAACATGTATTTAAGGGAGTTGAATGACCAACCTGGATCTGTGTAGCCGACCCCATTAAGTTGGAATAAGGCTTTGTTGAGAGTCCCTCTGCTTGTTTGACTCCAGTAAACAGTAATACACTACATAAGTTCCATCCCTAAAGTGTGTATGCACGAAAAATCTTTTCGGTGTTCCATGGTTTTACCTTCTTGCACACAACAATAAATGAAGCTAGATTGCTAGCCTCAGTTGCAGATATAATTAAACACTAATGGAGAAGGTTTTCCATATGCTAGTGAAATATAAGAAACAACTAGGTCTGCTGGCACATTTGATGCGTATACCTTTTATTGAGTTGTTTTCAATGCATCCATTATTTTCTGTCTTTGCTGAGTGGTTTATATGGATGTACAGATCTCCGTGAAGATAAGCACTATTTGGCTGATCATCCTGGATTGTTGCCTGTGAGTACTGCCGAGGTATTATTTTTGCACCACGTGTCTGTGTGAACTTTGTAATCAGATTCATCTGCAAAAAAAAAAGAAAAAAAAAACTTCGTGATCAGTGCTCTTAATGGTAATGACTCCTACAATTATCAGGGGGAGGAACTTCGCAAACAGATTGGTGCTGCATATTATGTTGAATGCAGTTCTAAAACTCAGCAGGTAAATTAGCCTATACCATATTGAAATAATTGTAATTAATAGCAAGCTACATAGAGACTCCAAAAAGGAGGAAAGATTCCCCATCCATCGTTGTAAAGATGAGAAAGGTTTCTGTTAATATATTTTAAAAATTGATTTACAAAATCATTATTGTAATGATGATAAATGTTTTAGTTATATTCCATTCCATTCACTTTGAACCAGATGAAGCCTTCAGTGCAGGTGTGCCTTACTGCCTGAATTTCATCCTTGACTTTGGCATCTTTGTCCCTGTGTCAGTTAGATTACCAACAAGATCTAATTTGATTTGGATGTCATGCTCTAGTCAGAATGGTATATGATCAATTAGAATACTAATTACCTAGCAAGTTTAATCTTAGGAGTGCTACTTGTATGTTCTCAATTTTGCTCTGGCAGATTACTGTCTCAGTGTTCAATTACTTGGTTGAACCATGTAGTTGAACTCTACAATAACAGGGCCTTGTGAATTCTAGTTGGTTTTTGGAAATTTATGGAAAGAATATTGGTCAGATATCAGTTTGTAATGGTGTTGGTTGAGATTTTCTAATTTGGTTGGGGCTTCTATTATTAGGTTGCAGTTAGCATTTCATGGGTCTTCTTTCATTGTCTTGATCTCATCTTTTCAAATATGTTGCTGATAGATTGACAATGTGGTTTTGCAAGATCGAGTATATTATTAGTCTTTTCAAAAAATTCTACTTTGGCTAGGTTGTACACAGTTTCTTTTATAACCATGTTGCATGTAGATACTTCAGAAGCCTTTGGTTTATGTGTCCATCCAATGTGCAGAATGTTAAGGCAGTATTCGATGCTGCTATCAATGTAGTTATCAAGCCGCCACAGAAAGAAAAGAAGAAAAAGCGACGTGGGTGTTCACTATTGTGAGTTCATTGCGTTTCCCTTCTTCCCTCCCCTGCGTCCATTATCATTGAAAATTGTTTTTGTTTTGTTGTCTTTTTTCCTTTTCTCTTGTATCCCATTGGGGCAGATTAGTGCGGTAGTGCCTTACCCTGCTTTCACACAGAGAAGGATGTTGGGTTAATAAAAACCTTGGTATTAAGGATTTCTCTTTTTTTTGGGGGGTTGAGGGGGGGGGGGGTGGTGAAAATTCTGAGTAGAAGAAAGATGAACACAAAATCCGCTCTTTGCTAAGCTTTTCTACACTACTGGCCTACCCCCATGGTCTGAAAGGAAATAAAAGCTTTATGTTTTTGATATCATTGTATCTTTATGCTTTATCTTCATTACTTTTCTGCTCTACTGGCCTACCTCCATAGTCTCAAAGGAAATAAAAGCTTTATGTTATTGATAGCAATTGTATCTTTATGCTTTATCTTCATTACTGTCTTATTGTATTATGAACCACTTTATGTTCTTGATACCGTTGTATCTTTTTGCTTTTACTTCCCTCTCTGTTCTTGCTTTGGAGACCATACATGGTCTACCGGGCAAAACTGAAAGATGACCTCAAAATTCATGCAAGAAAGAATCCATGATTATGGAGCTTGCTTTTTCATAAGCTGTCTTCCTATTTGGAAGTTTCATTGGATGGACATTGTGAAAGAATAGGTATTGAGATAAAAAATTGGCTGAAGATAAATGGGATCCATAGTTCCTAATCCTTAATAGTTTACACCCAAAAATAGAAAATTTCTTATCTTAAGCTTCCCTCGCTGTTACTTCCAATATTTTTCTCTACTCAAGAAGTATATTATTTTGGCTCCAACTGCAGGAATGTACTATATAAGAGGAGTCCTTCAGGCAAGCGAGGTTCAGCTTCTTGATGATGTTGTAGCATATGCTTCACCGGCTTACTGTGAAATAAGAAAACTTCTCTAACATGTTCGGATATGTTGCCAGACGCCCAGATTGCTCAGTTCTTTTGTGTGGCTAGTGCTTCGGTTTGAGGCGACGTAGTTTGTTCCTTGACTCCGTGACAAGCGTTGTGGCGCTATCAATGCTTGGATGTCTAATAACAGTAATCCTGGATATTAGACACTAAATGTGCTCTGTAAAAAGTTGAGTATTTATTTTAGTCACTAGCACTTCGATTTTTTTTCTACGAAAAAACATGTGTATGGGTGATGTAATTAGTGTTTAGTGTAAGTTATCATCGGCTACTGGTTCATGATTTTTCTAGATCCTACTGCTCAGAGGAAAATATAGAATCTCTAGGAAGACAAACAACTTGAAACACTTGTATTTTGTTTTATAGACTCTATTTATACTTGACCCATGAAAGTTTCTCCATAGAAGTTTCACAAATGCTAACATTGACTGATCGACAAAGCTGAATTATTTGATCATAAAATACTCAAGGAGTAATGACAAAGCATACTAAATGTCTGATGACAATTATTACTCTAATATTTATGAGACAGAGTCACCGGCTTCAACCCCTTCAAGGGTAAACACCTGATAACACCTAAATCCCCATGATGGCTACCCAGCTACATACGTTAATTAAGTAACTTCTTAAGGCTGGGCAACAAGGTAATCATCCAGGGCCTTGAAGACATGAAGTGCGAAGTCTTGGATGAGGTGTGGATCAGGGACATCTCCACTGGCCTTCTCGAACTCACAGCAACATTTGACCAAGCTCCCCTGGCCATCAGCTTTGGTGGTAACCTGCAACATGGACTTGAGATGCTTGTAGTACTTCGCCACATCTCCATCAATGACGCTAGAATCCACCTTCTTCCCTGCCTCATCCACAGCATCAATTCTCTCCTTTGAAAACTTCACCCCTGGTATCTCTGTTGTACATATTTATGTTATAGTGACATTAAATCATTAAATGGGATACGTCAGTGTATGTGTATGCTAATGGTAGAATAAAATAAGAGCTAGCAGCGATGTTTGTGAATTCTATATATAATACCTTCAGCGTACGTCAAGAGCCTGACGGAGCCGACACACTTGCCATCTCCTTCGAGAACTTGGATGCTCTTGTAGTGGGTAGGTAATATCTTGGGGAAGAGAGTGGTGGAATCTCTTACGCTTTCCCAGAACTTATCTGCACTGCTCTTCAATTCCATCTCCACTTCAAGCTTACCGCTGGAACCCATTATAGCTCCTCCTTTCACACTGTGACAACACAAAATCGAACTGCAACTGGAATGAGCCATGGAACGACATGGATATATAGCTGGCGATGTGTTGATTATTGTTTGGCGAGGTAGGCATTAGGGTGGTCAGAATTGAATGAAATGCCATTAATGATTCACCTAATTCTTTCTCCATTGTACCGTCGACAGTAGTATGGATCTATCACAATTCACAAGGAGGATTTCAAGCTTGATGACGGGACAAATCTGCCCTTGGAGAATTGATCCTAAATAATGCTAGATTCGACTTCTTTCATCTGACAAACCCTAACAATCCCTGTTTATTATGTTTTAATGATGTGGTTAGATTTCGATTCTAAACCCAGTGGATCTATCTGAATAGATCCGTGGAGTCAAGGTACAAGAAATCAATGTTAGAAGAAAAGGACAGCATGGTAATTACAGAAGATCCAAATTCCAAGTTCCAACCGTCATCGTCGGTGCATTGAATGCCTATCAGCAGATGGTGTCTACTTATTTCTTTTATTTGACAAACACAATTTTAGCTTTTATATCCACCGATTAGAGAGTTATCTCCGATTTTTAAAAAATATTTCAAAAGAAAGGAAGAGATGCAGAGGAGGAAAAAAAAAGGGGAAAGGTTATTTCATGGATGAGACCTCTCCATAAGTGGTTCTTGATCTCTTTACGGTAGGAAGTAGGAACATGGTTTTGGTCTCTTACGCTAGGAAGTAGGAATTCCATCACTTCAATTTAAGTTTTATGGTAAAATTGTCGAATCTAAAACCACACTTAAGATTCAACTCACCCTTGATGTGTATCTGAAACCGTTGATTCATATTATATTCTGAAAAATGATTCCTTCAAGTATACATTTTGTTCTTGGATAACTTCTTTTTTGGGTAAAATTCTGATTTTGCATAACGAATCCGTGAACCCTACTGACCTACTCTTGTGGCTTTGATAACAATTGCGGTTATAAATGATCTTTTTAACTGCCAATCTAGTTGTTCTTCCCCAGCGACACCATGCGTGATCATGGTTGGTCGCTGTTTCTCTGAGCAGTAGAAATAGAAAAACGTCTGGGCCCTGGAAGCTGCTATGTCAATGTCACCGGCTGATTCATGAGGCAATTAGTAGGAAGGTAATCCTAATCTCTAAGATGCTTTAATCATTTCGTTTCTATGTTTTTTTTGAAAATTCCCCAACTTCGTTTTTTCTTAGTTAATTAAGATTATTTCACCAAACATTGCATCCGTCATCACTCATAAATTACGAAATCAGAACTGTACAAGTCTGTGAGTACAGGGTAGCGACTAGGGGAGAGATTATGGTTGATTGAAAGCTTCCCCTCAACGGCTATTTCTCTCTCTCTCTCTCTCCTGTACAAAAGAAAAGGCACAAAAAAAAGGGTGAAATGGAGGAAGAAGGAGAATGCAGTTTATCTTTCCTTGTCAAATACACCCCTCAGGAGAAGCATTTCTCTTCTTCTTTGTTTGCTTTCCTTTCCATTCAAGTACTTTTTTTCTTCTTCTTATTAGTCCTTGGATAAAATATCCTGTTGTTTCACGTCTTGTACTTGGTTAATGCAGGTGGGTAGGAGATGGGATTGTTGAGTATACCTCAAATCTAATTCTAGCTTCACTTGCTCTGTACGTACCCTTACAAGGATTCATATACTTGTTATCCTCTTCTATGTTTACCTGTTATTAAAATTTCTTCATAGTTTAATGATGCTGAAAGGGTGTCCCATGCTTTCTGTGGGGTGGGATGTGAAACTGTTCTTTCCGACTCTGGAGACAATAGGAAATTATTTCGGACTTTTCATGTGCTTTTCTGTGTAAGGTGTTAATCTGTCGTTTAAATCGTCCAATAGGAAGACTCTTGTTCTACTGGAGAGCAGATTGCTATCTTGACAGAATCAATTCATCATGCCTTTTGGGTTGGTCACAGCATGGAACAAGAGGCGGAGAAGCAAATCGGAAGATCACGTTGATCCTTGTATGTTTCTCTTCTTTCTAATTATCAGGTTTTTATTGATGTGTTGCCTATGATGGAATTTTTCGTAAAATGCTTAAATGGAAATTGGATTCTCGCGCCTTGAGTCAATCTGCTGTCTAAAAAGATACACCTATTTTTTTCAGGGATATATAAGCCTGTAGAATTCTGGCAACTTGAAGTTCAGAATCCGCCAGGAAAAAGACGACATGGGTCCTCAGTGTTTACGCTCAAGGAAATGGAGGAAGCAACATGTTCGTTCAGCGAAGAGAATTTGCTTGGAAAAGGAGGTTTTGGGCGAGTTTATAGAGGAACTCTGAAATCAGGCGAGGTACGTATCCCCCTTCCCTCCTCTTCTTAATTTTCCTTCTTTTTTTTTTAGCTCTTGAAAGCCTATCTTTTGACCTAATAAACTTGGAAAGATTAAACATTGATTAATACAAATAATAAGTCAATAACAAGAACCAATGGTGCTGAATTTCTGCCTCTCCTGTCAACCTATTTATCTTCCTATTCGAGCAGCATTACCACAGTTGGAATTACAGGTGATTAATCCAACAACAAATACTTATGTCCTCCACAAGGGCTAGTTTGAGAAGTCCACTTCTTAACATAACAAACTTGGAATATTAAACAGAGACTAATTAATACATGCAGAACCTCAGTATCTCCTATCAAACAAATTGACTCTGAATTCGAGCAGCATTTGATGGTTACTCCTGTAACAAATGCTTGTTTGCTCCACCAGTGCTTCTTTTTCTGATTGTTGATAGTTGTAAAGTTCTGTTAGAGAAAATTATAGGTATCTTTATGACTTTATTTGCTTCTTTTTCCATTATCAGGTTGTGGCAATAAAGAAAATGGAGCTCCCACCATTTAAAGAAGCAGAGGGTGAACGAGAATTCCGAGTGGAAGTTGACATCCTGAGTAGATTGGACCACCCAAATCTTGTAGCTCTAATTGGTTATTGTGCAGATGGGAAAAATCGATTTGTAGTTTATGAGTTTATGCGCAATGGGAACCTACAAGACCACTTAAATGGTAGGGTTATTACCACACTCAGTAGCCCATATTGCCTTATACCAATCTGTAGATGCATGGTCAGGTTTCTAACTTAAGCAATTTAACCATGTCACTTTTTGTGCTTGCAACTATAGGAGTTAGTGAACCGAAAATGGACTGGCCTTTGAGGCTCAAAGTAGCACTTGGAGCAGCGAGGGGACTTGCTTATCTCCATTCTAGTTCTGCAGTTGGAATCCCTATTGTTCATAGAGATTTTAAATCTACCAATATACTTCTAAGTGCTGATTTTGAAGCAAAGGTAATTTATTTTACAAACCATCTATCTGCTACTTTATGTGTAGTGAACATGACATAAATGGTTGTTGCTTCTCAGATATCTGATTTTGGTCTCGCCAAAATGATGCCCGACGATCAGGAAGTGTTTGTAACCACAAGGGTGCTTGGCACATTTGGTTACTTTGATCCTGAGTACACATCGGTATGAATTTTTATTTATAACTTTCTACTTTATTGTTTATTCTTTTATCTGTGTACATTGACATACAATTGGAAGTTTATGTTTAAGAAAACCATAGTTTTGAACTGCACTTTCTCACCCTAGTGTTTGAGTTTTAGATAAAAAAGAAATCCAGTGAATCCTGCTAATCTAATCTCTGGTGGCTTCCTTTTGCAACCTGAATCGGATAGCAGCGCAAACTTGGTTGAAATTTCATGTGAAGATCTCCTGGATCTGTTTTGCGGATCACTGATTTTACCAAGAAAAAAGTAGTTAAGGTTTTCAAGCAGAACTCTGGATATCAATAATGACTCTGAATACAAAGCAATGTAGCCACTTGAGCTGCCTCCGCTTCCCGTCTTTTTAATCCTCATTATAAACTTGCATCATACTTTAAAGCCCACCTTTTCACATTATCCACAGGGAAATTTACTCTTAACTAATTCCGCTTCAAAGTGGTTGAAAGTGTTGTTTCATCCTTTGATATTATGTGATTCTGTTCTCTCTAAATTATTTGCCCAATTTTCTATTTTATAATGTAATTCATAGTTCATGTGGTAATAGGCTTTATACTGGACTACTCGTTTCATCTCTAGAACAAGAATGGTTTGTGAAGGGTAGCTGAAACTCTGGGCTTTTGGATGTTTTTACTTTGGCCAGACAGGGAAGCTGACTTTACAGAGTGATGTTTATGCATTTGGAGTTGTTCTTCTGGAACTGCTGACCGGACGCAGAGCTGTTGAATTTAATCAGGGATCCACAGATCAAAACCTTGTATTACAGGTGAACTGATTTTTCAGTTTGAGGGGATGTATGCAATAACTCAGTGATCCATTAATCCATAACAGTCTATATCTGTGAACTATTCAGGTTAGGCACATATTGAATGATCGGAAGAAGTTGCGCAAGGCAATAGACCCAGAGATATCTCGGACTTCATACACCATGGATTCAATTGCTATGTTTGCCAACCTTGCGTCTCGATGTGTCCGTGCTGAGAGTAGTGAGAGACCCTCAATGACAGAGTGTGTAAGGGAACTACAACAGATTTCCACTACTAATGCAAAAGGCATAAGCATGAGTATACGCTCGTTCAAAATGCCTTGAGAAAAGTAGAGCATTGTCTCCGAGAGAGACAAGCTGCTTGAATCAAACAAAAATATAATTTATTTTCTTTCATTTTGGGTTAGAGGTTATTGAAGCTCAACACTGTAATATAATGTATTTTGATTGCTGTTCAAAAGAAAACAATGTATTTTGATAGAAGGAAAAAAAGAAGAAATGAACCACATACATCACGTGGTTCACGAACTCAATGCAGGCACTGATTTACTTGGCAGGTTTACATCCTTCTATAATGAAATTATTTTTAATCTTCGGTCTCTCAACCATATAACATTATAGGGAGTCTTCTTTTAAATTTGAAAAATTAAGCAAGGTTTTAAAATATAAATTTATATTTCTCTTTACCCCATGGGCAAAATTGTCATTTCAATCTCAAAATTAATAGAAAAGAACGATGGGTAATTTTTTCAGTGGAATGTTTGAAAATTTATCCAGTTAAGTGGGCAATCAAAAATTTAGGACCCAACTTACATGGGCACCATAAAAATAAAAACTCTATATAATAAACCAAACCTATTTTTTATTATATAATAATAAAACAATTATTATGAAACATAACCTATTATCATATTTGATAATTCATAAGTAGATTATAAACATAAGTATAAACTAATTCAAAGGAGCAATAGCAGAAGACATCGTTACCAAAGTAGAGAATATGATTTCGATTTAATGTAATACAGTTCCCTCACAATATTTTTCAACAAAAAAAAAAAGTTGCCTTACAATATGTATATACACATAAGGATATACGAGGTGGGCCAGGTGGCTTATCCTTCCATGTGGACATGGGCCCCCTACTCCAAGAGAATAAAAATTGGGTTAAATGGGTTGGACATGGACATGGGCCTAGCCATTGTTTTGTGATTCCCGAGTTTAGACTCTGGAACTCTTTCGGCGATTCGCGAGGTATATTTCAGGCGTAAAAGAAGATAAAAATGTTTGCTGTTAGAAATTCTTCGGGTGAAGAAGCGAATTCGAATGCAAAGCTACAGAGACTCAAGCAGCAGTGAGCAACAATGATGATGCCGTAGACAAACCGAAAAGGGGGTTTCGATCTGGGAATTCGTGAAAGTTTCAGAGCACCATAAGTACGGGATGATTGGTGTGATTTTTCAAGATCTTTACAGCTTGTCTTCGTTTTCTCTCAGCTTCATCTTCTTTTTCGTGTATTCCTTGCGGCCAGCATCACGTATTGTTTTTTGCCTTTAACTCAATTGCTCTATACTGTGTTTGATCCATTCTTTCCTCCCTCTCCCTCTCTTGTTGCGAACCCGTCTTGTTTGATTATTTCTTCTGTTATTAATTGGGTCGGTTTTATTTAGGGAGAATTTCTGTTAGTTTCTTTAGGATTTCCTTTTCTTCTTCTGGGTATTCACGAATCATTTGAGTGCTCAATTTATCCCATCTTCTTTCATTTCTGTTCTTGAATTCTGCCTTAGTTGGTAGGTTCTTTTTCGTTGCTATTCGTCGAGTTTCATTTTGGGACAATTTTTTTTTCTCAAGAACATGTCGCAAGGCTTTGCAGTCGAACTTTACTTCGACCCTGCACTGGAAAACCAGGTCTTAAAGGCTTGGAATGTCTTGGCACGGCGCCAGATCAGCACCCAGCTTATTGAGATGGCATCTCGGCCACACATCACCCTCCTCTCCAGCCCTCTTCTCGATCCTCCTAAACTGGAGAGCATCATAAGGAACTTTGCTTTGAAACAAGAGCCTCTGGCGCTCTCTTTCTCTACCATTGGAAGCTTCCCAAGTGGAGGCAGCGTTCTCTTTCTCGGCCCGACTCCATCACTGGCACTCCTTCAGTTTCACTCGCAATTGTGTGATGCACTGAGAAAGGAAAACGTGGAAATCAGTGAGGAGTATAGCCCGGACTCCTGGGTCCCTTACTGCTCGGTTGCGCAGGAAGTTCCTAAGAACAGAATGGCTGAGGCTTTCGGTGTTCTGCGAGATTTGAAATTGCCTGTTACTGGGTATGCAATGGATATTGCCTTGGTAGAGTTTTCCCCTGTTCGTGAGCTCTTCTCATACCCTCTTGGGAGTGTACCTGAAGCCTGAGGTACCAGAATGATCTTACTGATTTTCCTTTCTTTAATTTATTTTTCCTTTTAATGCACTTACATTTTCGTCAATGGTTCTGCTTATGATTTTTCAGTATGGTTACATATGCATGATATTTATACCTATTCACTGTTTAATAAGGATTGTGAATGTCTGGCTGGCTGATCCTTTGGGGTAGCATATTTTTTTGGAGGAATTGCCTTAGGGTGGCATTTGAACTGATTTTTTTTCGTTTGTAAAAATACCATATCAAGAGAAAGGGATTTTGCTTCCCAGCCAAGGGTTTCATTCTCAAGAAAGTTCAATTGGATGTGAAACCTTTCTTTTGGTACCAACAATAGATTGATTCCGATAACTTTTGCTGAATATAATTATGCAAATTGAGAATAGAAAGCATTTAGTTACACTTGACTTTGTGAGCTTTTAAAATGATTATTTGATTTGAATGCTTTACCAAAACAGTCTCTCAGGAAAAATTTCTGGAGAGTATAATTATGCAAATTGAGAATAGAAAACATTTAGTTACACTTGACTTTGTGAGCTTTTAAAATAATTATTTGATTTGAATGCTTCACCGAAATAGTCTCTCAGCAAAAATTGCCAGTAAGGCTGCATGGGAAATTGCTCCCCCAGGCTGTGCTTGTGCAGAGGCCTTCAGCACAGGGTTCACCATTTTAATGCTTGGTTTGGAGAGTGATTAGGTTTCCCTGATAAGCACACAAACCTAATTTTCTGGTTTGTTTGTCTTGCACCTTACCTTTGCATTGTCACTGCTAAAGTGGTTCGCTGGTGGAGGTTAGGGGTCGCTTTCTTCTTCAGGTACTGGCTTGTGTTGTTGTTACTTCATTCACTGGAAACCTCAAGTGCCTGCTGCTTGTGAGTGATTGCTTGATTTAACGCTTCTTGACTAGTTCTAAGTATTCAGTCGGTTTATCTGTTGGGTCTCAGTCCAATGAAGTCCATGGGCCTTTCTTGTGCTCTTCCAAAAGAAGCATCTTTTTTTTTTTTTTGGATGAATCAATAATTTAATTAAACAACAGCATGCTTACAACAAAGAGGAAAAGGCAAAATTACATAGCACTAAAGAAATAATTCGCCTCCAGTTCTTTTGGCCAAAAGAAGCATCTTTGATATGACTTGTAATGGGCTTATTGATGAAGATGCATGGTTTGCTTGGGGGGGGGGGGGAAGTGTCATGTATGTGGATTTTAATCCATTATGGGCATATTGCACTATTTAGAATAATTACTTCTCTTTTGTTGTGGAGAAACCTGCTGGAGTTTATGGTTGAAGGTATTCTTCTGTCCTAGTTACTAAATATGAACATATATCTTGGAAACTTTATATTTGGGTATTCATTAGCTCTGGAAAATGTATGTGTTGTTGGGTTTGATTTTAAGAACACCTGTAGAGGTAGCTTCAAGGTATGACATGTTCAAGCAGGATTTATCCAATTTTTTGACATACACCAGGATGGTCACTGCTGAAATACAGGAGGCGGTCTTAAAAATTTTGCACTACTTTTCTTGTTTATGTTTTATTAACAGTAATGAAATTTGTGCAGTGTATCAGATATTATCCATGACAGAGAGCTCCCCTTTAATAGTCATTTATCCACAAGAGAACAGCACCCATGATAGTTTTTCCTATTGGTCATTAGGCTGTTAAAACAGAAAAATGAAATTGATGAGGTCTTATTATTGGCCCTTCTAGCCCTTCTAGAAAATCCATATCTTGAAGCTATTGAAAGTTGTGCTTCGAGAAGGTCATGCTTGGAATGTTGGTCAAGTGCTCACTTGCTGAATGCTTGGTCACATGTTTAAGTCCTGAAAACACCCCTCTGGAAGCAGGGGTATATGTGTGTAAAACTAGTGCATTGACTTTGTATACATGCTTGTTTTCTATCTGGTAACTGGGAGAAGGATATTTTGATCTTTCTATGTGGATTCGAACAGTAGAGGCTTATCCTTTACAGGAATATGGAACTGTGAATTTTGATTGTTTAGCTTGATTGCATTGATGCAGGGATTTATTCCCTCTTGCATGTTATTGTAGACTCTTGGTTGTTGAAGCTAAAAATAGGCAGTACTAGTTGTGTATGAGTCTGTCTTCACTTCATGGATCACCTTTTTTAACCAGGGTCAAGTTCATTGGAATTTTGTTGATTTTTTATTCATTGTAGGACATTTAGTTAGTTTATCTGAAGATTAAATTTGTTCATATGGTAGGAAGCAAATCTTAATTAATTATCTTTGCTGGGAATATTTTATAATAACCTTCTTATTTGATTATATTTACGGAATTCTTTACCTGCCATGGACATAAATTAAAGGAACTCAATATGCAGAACCAAAAACAAGTAAAGAACTAGGTATGTTTGGAAGTTTTTTGAAAGTTCTATTGATGTTGAAAGATTTGGCTTGCCTAGAATTTGACCGTATTGTTGTTATTGTGGTTCACAAAGACTTTGGTGCAATGTGAAGGTTGCTCCATTGCAACCTAGATGTTATGGATATGAGTAGGGAAACAGCCACTTTGCAAACCTGGGAAATAAAGTTGGGTACATTTTGACCATCCTATCTTTTACATGTCTTATTCTTTTAGTTTTTATGCCTTGAGGAGCCTGTTGGCTGGACATCCTTGTACCGGAGAATGTTGGTGGCAGAGGAGAATGAAGGGGAAGAGTGGATTTAAACTTCAGAAGTAGCATACTGTGTTACCTTTTAAACTGAATGATGCCTGGATCACTTTTCTTTTAAAACCTAGTGGTTTCTTTCCTTCTCATTTAAATATGGAGGTTCTTGAGAATTTTTGAGTAATTGTAGTAGTTCTGTTTGATATTATAATAGCCTTTCACTTAAGAATCAGGTAGCAAAGATGGAAGAGAGCAAGCAGGATTGCAGTATATCTTTGCACCTTTTTCCGAGAATTTGAACAAACCAGAAGATTATTACCAAAAAGAGAGAAAAAAAACCAAATGATTTTATACTGAATATATGTTGTTACAAAGAAAGGGGCAAACACAAAATGACCAGCATCTCTGAAAGTCTGGAAGCTGCCAAATACTAGGTTGTAGGAGATAAACGGATGGACTTGCTATGTAATTGGGTTAAAATTGTATAACTTTTGAATGGAACCTTTTCTGTGGATTGCTTGGATAGTTGAATGAGCTGAAGTTCTATGACCGTGAATTTTCCCTTTTGTATTGGAAGCTCATATACTTATGTGAGAGTCCATTCTTTGGACATAGAGCCTTCTTTTTATCATACCAGTTCCTAAGCTAGAAGGCCCCATTTATTTTTAAAACTAAAGTGGTCAGCATCACAGCTGTGCTCCCATTTTTATACTCCCACATGGCATTTTAGTTGTAGACTTTGGAAGACTTGTTTACTTTTTGGTTGTTTTGTGCTTTACAAGCATGATATCCTTGTCCAAGAATCTTGAAATGATCACAAACTTAACTTTGTACGTAAAAATCTGAGGAAATTGTCTTTTTTTTCTCAAGGGTTTAATGCATAATATGCAGGTTGAGTAGTGAAAACATGACAGTCAATCTACACGAAGAATTGTTGGGATTCGGAGAAGTGGCTTTAGCTGACTGACTCTCTTCACCGTTGGCTTCCTTGAATCACTGAAGTTTGGATAGATGGTAAAACAGTAGACATAAAGTACAATGTAAAATTACAATGTAAAATGGCAGAGAAATAATAGCTTTTCTTTTGGAGATTTAATCGATTTAGTTGCTTCATTTCATTGGTTACATCAATGGAGTCAAAGAAAACTATGGATTTACTGTTGAAATTTCAGTGCAGGGTGGGGATGTAGATTCTTTTAGATTTAAAGAGCACTTGGCTTTTTGATTATCAAATTGATGTAACATCACTAATTTTGCTCAGTTCTTTTCAATCTCTTGGTCATGTTTTTGTTATGGAGTGCTTTTATCACAGTTAGATGTTCAGTTAGGTGAAAACACAAAGAATTAATTTTCTCCAGGCCTGGTGGATTTAGATTGAAGTAGTACACGCTCTAAAGCATTTATTGAACTCTTTCCAGAGTATACCATGGGAGCAGCTCATTCTGTACATCCAGGGATTCGGTGCAGTTTCACAAGTGATATTAAATTAAATATTTCTTTTAGTAATTCAAGCACATAAGATGCAGGTATGAACAAATCAGGTCACAAAAATTTTGTTTGTATTTTCGCGGAATGGTTTAATTCTCAGATCAATTAAACATTGCCAGTATACCGATATAACTAATGATGCATTGCTTTTCACTATTTTCTACTTCTAGATTACACATTTGGCTGGTTACAGAGAAACGACAAGCTGAGAATGCTTATTGACTAGTAATGGTTGAATATGGCTGCTTGCCCATGAACACAAATAAAGGGCCCTGTGAGAGTCTATGACCTGGTAGTCACTTATCCATTAAAGGTGAACGAACAATTAGGATTTGTTTACAAAAAATAAATTTATGTGTATAGAAGATCAATCTAATGAAGAATTACTGCTCTCCCTGCTCAGTATAGCCACCAAAAGATCATTCCATGCATCAATCGGTCCAGGCAAGCACCAATGAACACAATCATTGAAACCCGTCATTCCTATGTTGTTCCAGTGAGATCCTGGATGTCCATCAGGTCTCATCAACATTGCTCTTGTCACATCCAAAGCTTCCAACTTAATACCCTTCTTCTTCCCTTCTTCTCTTGCTCTCTCAACTTCTTCTACTTGGACTCTCCTGATTTCCCAGTCATTGCCTTGAAAGTTTGCTTGATCATGATTTATGGGCTCTGTTCTATTGCAGTTTCCTCCAGTATTCCAAGCTCCATTCTCAAAATGAGCTGGGGAGAAAGTTCTTAACAAGGTAAGTAAGCCCTTGCAGTCCTTGCAATTGAGGATGTACTGCAGTACTGTACGCACCGTCCTGCGAACCGGAAAACTCAAGCCGTAATCGGTAATGTTTGGTTCATTGCAGAAAATGCAACCAATAGGCTTACCACCTTCATATACATAATTCTTCCGGAAGAACCAGTGGGCGTCGGATAGGATGGCATAGTCCATCGTCGGAAGCTTGTTGGCCCAGTTTTGATCAATCTTGTCAAGGTGCAAGTCGAACACCCCGGACAGTGACCCGTTGATTTCTCTCTCTTCTCCTACCACCAGGAATTTAGTCCAGATAACCTGAAGAGTGAAATTGTGCGAGGGGAAGTACCATACAGGGGATCTGTCTTTGGAGTCATTGTAAACATTGGTTGGAGTCTCCTCCTGAAAGATGCAGTTCAATAGTGTCACTAACAATAACATGGTAGCTAGCTAGGTACATCAAGAGATTATATTATAATTCATTGATAGAATATATAGTAACCATTAAAGGAAATTTTAATTATATCTATGGAGTAAGAAGGTGAGAGAAGTAGAAGTGTAGAACTAGCTGTGTTTGATCATGAAGTTGTACATCTCAATCCACCCAAAAAAAGAAAAAAAGAAAAAAGGGAGAGAGTTGTACATCTCAGAAAACACATCATCGCTGTTCTATCTCTCTCTTTTAAAATGAAAATCTCATGCAACCATGGATGTAAAATATCTATGGACCATGCATGGTGGTGCAGCGGCTGCATGACCAGACACCTCTGATGCTTATCCTATATTAGGAGGTGACTTTCAGGTCCCACCTTTGAGTCATTCCAATTGGCGCTATCCCTATTCAGTGGTGGGGAAATTGCTTCAGTCCTGCACAACACTGATCTGCGAACATCAACATGGATGAATTCTGGTGGTCCCATTTTGGTGTTTGTTTTTTGTTTCACTTTTTGAATTACACCACTGAAACATAAAAGAAAACAAAACTAATCTAGACCACCACTTTAAATTTGGATCATTCGTATCTCAGCACCGAAGCCAACAAATTCCACAAGTTGAGTCTAAATGTGTAAGAGTTTGTACTCTTCTCTCACTCTCCACCATTGGAATTTGGCTTGGCGAATGGTCTAGATTAAAAGTGGTGGTTGAGATTCGATTTTGTTTTAAAGTGGGTGGTCGATCGTGATGGGTTCTTGAGACTTGAGAGTCTATGCACCGAGTCCTAAGCCGATTATCATGCTTACTCGATCTCGATCTGAATCGATTTGATTAATGATGATTATGGTGCTCAATTGTTGATTAATATATATGTCAATAGTACGTAATTGTGCAGTAGTGGTTTCTCCTCTAATTAATTAGATATGATGATCATCTCATAATGAAATAGGGAATGAAATTAATGGGAAATAATTAACAATAATGGTGAGAATTGGAGGGGAAACTTACTTGTGAGAGGAGACAGAGGAGGGATTCCATATGGTTACGAGCAACAGAATCGCCGACGAAAGCGAGCTTTTTGCCACGAACAATCCTGAGGAAGGTTTTTGGGTCAAATGTTGGGAGGTCACAGCCATCGGGTTTCCATCTCCATTTCTGAAAATCAACATCTACCCTCCCGTGCTTTTCACAGTTCTTGGAGTCTGGTAATGTCTTGCAACTCCAATTCGTATAAAGCGGTCGTTTCAGGTCCCTGATCCACTTTCCCTTGAACAAGTCACAGTAGTTTTCCTGCTCTGAACATCCATGCACAACAATATCAAGGGATTATTAATGTATGTAAGTAAAGTAAAGTAAAGCGGCAAGTCTCTAGCTGGCTATAGCGACGAAGAAATTAAGAGAGAATGATCGATGTCAGATACCATTGGTGGTGGATGTGGTTCGATGGAGATGATCCTGTAGAGATAGCCTAAAAGGGTTTGGAGAGTAGAGAAGAAAAAAGACGAAAAAGGATGAGAAACCTAGCGACCATAGAAAAAACAACCCTAATCTTTGTACGTTGATGTGCTTTATCTCTTTCATGTCAGGTTTGTCCAAGAACGCTGTCGGAGAATGCTTCATGGTTTCAACTACACAATGGATTGACGCAGAGAATTAAGGGGAGAGAAAAGGTAAGAAGGTAGGTAACATATATGTGGGGTGGTGGATCCAATAAACTCTGGATTTAGGATAAAAATGGAAACAACAGATCGTGTGCTGTGGACATGAAGTGCAGTACCATCCATACAGAAGATAGAAGATCGAAGATCGAAGAAGTCTGTTTCTGGTCTCTGGGATTTGGAAAGAAGGTTGCAAATTGCAATGGAGTAAAAAACTTAAAAGAGGGAAATTAAGTGAGGAAAGGAGAACTGGAGAAGGCGATGGAAGAATCGGAGCTTTATTAATGGTGGTTTGTTTGTCGGGTTCACACACACGTGGAACATAGATATGAATTAAGGAGTAGTGTTTGTTGCATTCAGAATCGATGAGATACCATTTTTCACTTTTTAGAAGATCGTTTCGCCGCTCTTTCTTCCAAACCGAGCCAGCCACCTGGCCTGATAAAGCGGCGTAATCTCTGCAATTTATGTTGAGAATAATTGGATAAAAACTTTTTCCGATCTTCAAAGACTTGTGCACATTTGACTTAATTATATAAATAAATAAACAAACTTGTGCACATGATACAGATTACAGCGAAGGATTAACTCTTCTAATTGATGAGTTTTACTCTCGCTCATGATATATATATATATATATATATATATATATATATATATATATATAATATTTTTATTTTTTATAATATAAAGTATGCATTTGTATCAAATTCTCGGTGGTAGTCATCGTAATTTTGAAGAGAACAGTTTTTTCTTGTTCTGCTTTCTGGTGTGTTCGTTACTTCGTTATGGAAATGGGTAAGAAAACATTAATAGCCAAGGTATTTTTGGTAAATATAAGTAAGAGTGGTATTTCAATCTTTGTTAGGGGTGGAATGGTCATCTGATGCCTTAATTAATGCGTTTGGATTTCGAGGCCCTCAACCAAGGGCCTGTGAGTTCCTTTTTCCATATATATATATATATATGGAATTTATTTACATAGAAAAAATTGGAGTTGAGAACTATTTCGTATTTTACGGTTGGTCAAAGAAAGGTTCCATATATATATATATATATTTTTTACTTTTAAAAGTGTGAATCGATGTCGGGTGTGATGGACCTAAAGAAAGTCTCGTGAGTCGTGATATTGGAGGAAGTCTTCGTCACCGCACAGCATTCCACAGCTCCTTGACGTGATCTCGAAGGGCCCGCAAGACAAGACCAAAAGGTCTAGTAGGCCCTTTACTTTTAAATTTTTATTTATTATTTATCATTTATTATAATTTTTTTAAGATAAAAATTTTATTAAATAAAAGAGTTAAAATCATTATCAATCATGAAAATAGATGGAACATTCCACTATGATCTAGAAATAAAGAAACAAAAGGCTCCCCTTAGCAAAGAAAACAACAAACCTCTTACAAGAGCTATTGATGAAACTAAAATAAATATAGTTCAAATTCTCAAAAACTAAACTATAATAAATCCAACTAAGGATTTATGAGCACCTCGAAGTGCTAAAATTGCAGGTAAAAATCTGAATTTATTTGAAAATTGGAAATTCCTAAAGTCCACCCAAGAATAGGCCATCTCTAATAGCTTGGAGCTCAAAAATTGCTGTCAAACTACCCAAAAAATCAAAACACTGCGCTGCTACAAAGATGCCAGCCGAATCCCATAAGATGCAACTCTTACTACCCTTGCTTATGTCCCCATCCTAAGAACCATCCATAGATACCTGAAAATACCTCACACCTTCCATAGAATGAATTAAAACAATCAGTTGCCTTCCTCTATCATCGCCAAAATCTTATGTTGAGATTTATTATATCTGCACACAAAAAAGAAAAGTAAGTCATAGTGCAAGTAACCGAAGCACCAATACCACTAAAAAGATAAGCATTTCTAGTGTTCCAAATATACCAAGTTAAAGTACTCCAAATTTGATTGACTCTATCCAAGTCATTACAATCTTTAAATTTTGTGTGGATAAAAGCCATCCAATCATGAATATGACTTCTTCTTAATTCTGATGTGTCAATGCACAAAGAAAGAAATTCCCAACAATGTTTTGCATGAGAGCAAAAAAAGTAAGGCAGGACAATTACTTTCCATCCCACAACCACAAACCAAACTTATATGAGCTAAAATTATACATCTAACAAATAAAGAATTGTTTGTCGCAATTATTTCATTAAATGATCTCCACAATAAATGTTTGACTTTGGGGAGGGTGGGAATGTGTCATATTTGTTGTTAAAATTAAGAAGAAGAGGATGTTGAAGCAATATTGCCTTGAGAGTCTGTCATAGCCAAGCATTGGAACTAGGCAGATCTAATAGGGAAAATATCAATTTTGTTCTTATATCAAATCCATTTAACAAGAGAGTCACTGTAAAGGATGGGGATTGTCAAAATAGCATTGACTTCAATGGGTGTGAAGAGGGGTTGTAAAAATGGAATATTCCATTGTAATTTAGGCCAACCAATAGGATTTTGGACTCACATCGTGCATTGGCCTAAGGGAGGGGAGGAAATACCTTTAAAAGGTAATGAAATGAGCCAATGATCTTTATAAATGTTAATAGTAGCCTCATTACCCACTCGTTTAACCAAACCTTGTTTAAGAACTTCCTTCCCCATAAGTATGCTTCTACATCCCCATGAGTTATAAGAGGGAGCAATGCATTCAAAAAAATGGGTGTCTTTGATGTATTTGCAAGCATAACTTAGGCCCAAAGAGAATCTGGGTTGGTTAGCAAACGCCAATTTTGTTTGTCAGGAAGGCTTTGTTAAAGTACTGAACATCCCTAAAACCTAGGCCACCCTCTCTTATATTCACAAAGAATTTCTCACTTGACCCAAAAAAGGTCTTTCCTATGGTCATCTTTCCATCAAAATTACTGAATTTTTTGATTAATCTGGTAGCATAGTTTATTGGGGATGAGGAAACAAGACACTGTATAAACTGGTAAGGCAAAAGCCAACGCTTTAATCAGAATTTCCTTCCCCACTTGAGAAAGCAATTTTCTTTTCTAATCAATTAACTTGAAAATCAAAATCAAGAACTAAGGAAAAAGTTTAGACCTTGATTCTCCAATGGAAAAAAATCAACATGTGTAATTTTCATCTTTTATTGGTTATAAATTATTTGGCCCATTTCTGTCGTCTGACTCTGGCCCACCAATTGGCCCACCCACCGTAAATTCAAATTTGACATTTGATGTGGCCAACATGGCTCTTATCGGTGTGATCTCGGCCGACACTGGTAAGCATATCAGGTGGAATTGGTACAATTAGATCTTTTTGTGTCGATTTGATTGACTTAATACCTGCTACTACTTGCTAGTGAGGTGAACTAACATCGAAACCGATGTAATTAATGAGTCCCAGTTGGTAACATAAACATTAAACACACCTGATGTCTTATGTAGTTTCAAATTTCAAATATGAAATTGTTAGGTAAGCAAAAAGTCAAGTGGATCCGTCACCGTCATGAATTCATTCATGGTTACATACATTACAAGAAACCTTACAAGTGGTGGAAAACTATAACAATCATATGATCATTGAAGAAAAATTAGGCTTCTTTTTTTCACACATAGCTAGCTGGGCCGACAGTTTCTTTTGTAGGGAGGCCTCCATTGGTGAGGGTGGGTCTTTCTGGGCTTAAGTGATCCACGTTTGGGCTTTCCAACTACCCAAAATTGGAAAAAGAGGCTACGTGAACTCTGTTTGGGCTGGATACACAAAGCATCTTAGATTTGGGAAGTGTGTCATATGTATTGTGTAGAGCTAGTGCTGCCCAAAGAGAAAGGCTCAAATCCACATATATGATGATATATATCAGTGGTTCAAATGCAAAGATACGCGTGGATGTAGAAACATTCTTAAATTTGATTAAGGGTTGGTTGGTTCCACACTTCCACCTAACCCAATAATGGGCTAGCTGTGTCGGAGTCTCACCATATCAACCATTAATCCAAAGAGGTCATGATAAGATAAGTTTCTTTAATTCTCCTATAAAATGTTCTCTACTCTTTCACATGGATTAGCTTACCTAAACAACAGAATGACTTTTGATTTTAATATAATGAATGTGAGATTTCAAATGTCGGAAATTCGATTAAATGGCCTATTGGCCTTTGACTTGACCGAGTTTGGCCAAATCTGATTCTTTCCCACTCTTTTCTACCATCAGCTTTGGGGTTCTAAACCTACAGACAGCTAGGAGAAAATTGAAGTTGTAATTTGTTTTTAACAAATATTTGGTTGATTGATTCGTGTCAACGTATAAATTAATTTAAAAACCCATGCAAAGAAACGTCAAATCAAATGTGGTTTACTTTGTTGGAAAAGCTAGCTAGCTAGCTAGCTAGCTAGCTAGTGGTAAATACTTAATTATTAATAAGTAAACTAAAACTATATTAAAATCGAATGTTAATACCCATTTGCGTTATAAAATCGTATGATTTTGATAGGCTAATCTCCCATGTAACATATGAAATATACAAGTAATAATGAAGAAAGGGTTCACCAAGTCAGTCATTCAGGAGGTTTTCAATAAATGACCATGTATGATATTTTAACTTATGAATGCACATCATGTCATCCCAATGTCAACGTCTGTTACAGTTAAACAACGTGACTAGACGAGAATCAAGTCTTTCTATCTTAGGGATAAATTCAAGAGAGGCTCAATTTGCCTCATTTGTCAACTCCAACACCAAGTCACCAATGTACGAAAATGATAAAATATATTAGACCTGAGAACAAAGAAAAAAATTCAAAAAAACTCAAGTTTGGACTAGATTAAACCAACCAACAACCAATAGACATCTATCTCTTGACATTTTATGTATATATATAATATAGATATATTTACATAATTTAAAAAATAAACTTTTGATGATAATTTACAACTGTAATTGAAAATAACTTGATGATAATTTGTTAATTGTTAGAGAACGGGAACAAGGAGTAGGAAGGAGGAGTAGGAAGAGGGAGCAATCGTTTTTCTTTATAGAACTAGGGTGTCTTTAATGGATGGAAGCAGTCTTGGTTGATCTAATAATCAGTTTTTATACATCTCATCTCACATCAGAATATTGTTGGTTTGGGTCACGATCATATCATATCACAAGAAAGCAAAAAAACAAAAAAAGCATGTAGTGGAATTTATGATAGCAACAAACACCACAGCTGCAGGGTTTAACCATTAAGTATTGTTTCATTACCTGCCTTCCTTTAAGTACCCAGGGCCCACCCATGACAATCCTTCCGTACAAAACTTAAAAAGGAAAGAAGAAAAAAAAACAGCATAATAATTGCTCGTGAAACTAAAAAATTAAATTAAATTAAATAATGCTAGTTAAAATGTTTGCATTTAAAGCAACCGGTTAGAATACGGAATGCCCCCACTTTTTCACAATTTTTCTTGGGTCATTCGTATTAAATGCAAGGGACCTTTTAATGCACAGGACCATTAAACCAGATGTTGGATCTGAATTTTGGTTGAAATTTCGATTTCGACCATTGAAATTTAACTGTCAAAATTCAATTTCGACGGTGATTCTGGATCCAACAGAATGGAACTTGGCTTGACAGTAGTGTATATGACCCGAAAAATTATACCATCACCCAAGCAAAATTACTTTTTCGAGTCTGATTTGCTAGTCTGCGACCCCGATGCTTCAAGACCACAAAAGCCGTGGGTCCCCTCTTAGAATACACAAGCAAATTAAGGGGGGAAAAAAAAAAACAGAACTCGAAAGAGACAGAAGAATTCTGTCTGTCATGAGAGATGGATCAAGGTTGTCAAGAATGATTTATATTTTAGGGAATTTTGGACATCTATTTTAGAGGTTGTCAAACTTTGCTTGCATTTTATTCTAAAGAACAATGGGATTTTAAATTATTAATTATTATTATTATTATTATTATTATTATTTCAAAAAGGAAAAGGATATGTAGACATACCACAAGGCACTAGTAAGTGGGCAGCCTTAATTACTACCTAGTGGGAGGGAGGGAGGGAGGCTGGTGGTCCAATATCAATCAAAGTCTTGCCAAGTTCATAAGATCAATAAATAAAAGCTTTGCAATGGTGGTCTTGACAAACTGAAATCATGTTATTTTAAACCAAGATGGATCCGCAATGTGGTCCACACACAGGCGCTCTTTCACTCTCTTTCTCTCACTCTCTTTCTCCAGGCCAGGCCAGAAAGCAGCCTCTAATCTCATTATCTGAATATCAGAATTGTTATTCATCTCTCTTTATTATAGAATGACTCATTACTTTTTCCTGTATACAGTCCCAGTCTCACTACATCAACCCATTCCTCCTGTAGTGTTTACTTTGGAGAATCAGCAACCACACAGGCCACAGCTAGCTATATATCATGCATCATCCCTTATCGGATTTACTTGGCCCTACCAGAGATATCACCACTAAAGCATACACATTTACACTTCCCAGCCTAGTTTTACTCGTTCAGTAACTCGATCCCAACAATCTTTATTATGATTAAAAAGCAGGAGAAACCAACCAACACTAACCACTTTTGCTCTCTCTCTCTCTCTCTCTCTCTCTCTCGTCCCTCATCTACTTTTTTGTCTATTTAATGCAGGAACGCCAAGAACTCAATACATGAACCCAGAAAGAAAAGAAAAGAAAAGCAAAGAACAAAAAATATTGAAGCAGCCAGCCCACTTCGGGTACCCAAAAACAAAAACAAAAACAAAAAAATAGTAATTGAAAAAACAATTGTATTTGTACACAAAAGCATGGGTTGTTACCCTACCTCCCTACCCAACAAAGTAAACAAACCCAGCTTTTTTCCGCTTTCTTCTTTTTTTACACCCCCTTGCTTGTTTTGGAGCCACGGGCTGGCTGGCTGGCTGGCTGGCTGGCTGCCTACCTACCTTGAGAGGGAGTGGGTCTCCGCCCAGGCCCACTTTCTAATGACGGCCAACAATATCTCGTTCCACGTGTCAATGGGCCCAGGTAGACACCAATGTACACAGTCATTCTGC
Organism: Hakea prostrata; assembly: GCF_041222555.1. Taxonomy (NCBI): domain Eukaryota; kingdom Viridiplantae; phylum Streptophyta; class Magnoliopsida; order Proteales; family Proteaceae; genus Hakea; species Hakea prostrata. Next base: position 7,639,712 of record NC_142602.1, on the reverse strand, counting down.
ACTCGTTCAGGAACTCCATTTGCGAATGGGAAAGGATACATGTACGGTCCAGGGTGCCCGTCCGGCCTCATCAACGCTAGTTTTGTTACATCCAACGCCTCAAACCTAACCCCGGTACTCTTCTTCTTCTTCACCGTTAGGTCCGTCACCATCTCCACCTCCTCTTTCATGGCTTTCGCACCTTCCAGCTCCTCCACGCCAATCTTTCTCATCTCTGCATCCATACCCTCCACCGCTTTCTCACCTTCACCGTAGGGTTTCTTCTTCGGACACGCCCCTGCTTTGTCCCACTCACCCTCGAAATGCGATGGCGAGAATGTGGTCACAATCACATCCATGCCGTCCCCACCTCGCCTCCTCCTACTCCTCTCGATTACTGCTTTCAGTGTCGTATGGAAAGCTTTTCTGTAAACATCGTAAAACCCGATCTCGGTGTAGTTTTGACCTGGGCAGTAATGGCACCCAACCACCGATTCTTCGTTTTCTTTCCCCTCGTAGTACACAGCCGGGTGGAGGAACCAGTGACCCACCGACAGCACCAGCACGTCCATCTCACCCAGTTCCGACGCCCATCGTTCGTCCACGGTGTCCAAGTAGAGCTTGTTGTGATCAAAGCCTTTCTCGGATTTCTCGATGCCCTTCACCAGGAACGGAGACCAATAGACTGAGATGTTGACGTTATGAGAAGGGAAATGCCAGCGCCGGAACTTGTTGTCGTCGCCGCTGCGATACACCAGATCCGAGGAGAAAGCCGAAGAGACAAGGCACATGAGAGACTCCAATTGGTTCCTGGCCATGGAGTCACCGACGAAGGCAACGTGTTTGTTCCGAACAAGGGAGAGGAAGATGGAAGGTTCGAACCTGGGCAACCTGCATTGCTTGGGTTTCCACCTCCAAAACAGATAGTCCTTGTCCGGCCGACCATGGTTGAGGCAATTTTGCCCATCCTTGATGGTCCTGCAACTGCTGCCATTATAGAGTGGTCCCTTGTTGTCGCGTACCCATTTGCCAGTGAAGTAATCGCAACTATTTTCCTTCTCATCGAAACCAGCTGCTCCTCTCGTTAATACTGCAACACAAACAACATGGAAATTAAGATCCTACTCAGTTAACCTCATACATACCCTCTTAATAGTCTCACAAGCATGCATTAATTACATTAATTACATCAGGAAGAGGGAACAAGTGAATGGGAACGTACCTTGAGCGGAGATGATGATAGGCTTGTGATGAGGAGATGGGCTGGAAATAGAAGGGGTGAGGTGGAGAGGGTAGAAGTAGAGGTGAAGAAGGGTTAAGGGAAAGAGAGCATAAAGCGCCCAAGATCGTAGCTTTGTGAAGGAGCGAGATTGATCTTTGAATGAGTTTAGTGAACCCATTCCCATCAGATCAGTCTCCTCTTCTTCTGCTGTCGCTGCTACCTTTTTCGCTGCAAGAAAATTTCTTCTTCTCCTCCTCCTTTTTCTTCTTCCTGGGTGAGAGAGAGACGGAGCTGCTGGAGAGAAATCTGGAGACCCTGAACTGAAAGGGCCGGAACAGATTTGCTGTGATTGTTTTGAGAAATGAAAAAACCTAATTCCTCGGGGTTGGGTAAGGAACGAGCGTCTGAGATGTGATGATGGTTGTCTGTACAAGTGGAGAGGACAACAGAACAGACTGTGGGAGGTGGTGGCGAGAGGTGGTTGTGATGGGAAATGAGAGATGGAAAATTTTTGGCTCCTACCTACTTTATAGAAATGCTCCTGCTATCTAGTCTTGCAGTCCAAAGAAATGGAATTATTGATCTCCCCAGCAAGATTAACCTTTTAGATTCCATTTCTCTGAATCAGGTGACCTTCACATCCTTAGTAGGTCCATTGATCCATCCACCCAAATAGCATCTCAGGAAGCGTTTGGATGGCCTCAGCCCCTGCCACGTCTCACCGACAGCTTGGTTTTAGAAAAAAAGAATATATATATATAAAATTGTCAAGGGAAGCGAATAAGATAGGTGTCCACACGTATGTATGTGCCAAATTGTTGTGTTCCTCGGCACTCGGCAGTGTTAAAACTTAAAAGATTCCTCCAAACAAGAAAAGCTCCATCCATGACCCATCCGACCCGACTACCCAGTGCCCAGTGGTCCATCACTGGCTGTCAGTCATTTCAATCAACTAATAAATGAAATAGAAAAAATTAGCAGGTCCCAGAGCAGAGTAGTACCTTTACCGACTAAATAATGCATTTTATTGTAACTACTAAAGCCAAATCATTTGTCTTGTTGTTCTTCTTCTTCAGTCTTCTTCAGATGTAATCTGTGTTTTGTGGGCCCATGGGCTTTGGGTTGGCATCCAATACCATACCATTTATTGTCTGTGTCAAACTTTGGTCTACCTTTAAACTCTCTTTTTCCCCTCACCTCCATGTCGGACGCCACGAAACCGATACAGTTCAATTGATACCGACTCTCAAGTCTCAACTGTAAACTCAAAAGTAAAATTATGTTTTTGCCCCCATGGTTTAAATCTGCATTTGTCCAAATAATGAAATAAGATAATCAGAAAGAAAACATTTGATAAGTGAAGACATCATCAACAATTATGCTTTGTCTTTTTCTTTTTTGGTGGTAGAAGACAAATACAATTATGCTTCTCTAACTCCAATAAACCAAACCGTGATTCTTTGTTTTCTTTCCTTCTATTCTGTTCTGTGGTATATGGTCTTAAACTCTTAATAGCTGGACATGGTCATGTGACCATGTGGGCTTAGCTTACTATGTATAAATCCTATTAGATCCACGACAAAACCATGTTAAAGTTCGATTCACTCGAGGAACAACATTATTAAAACACATAAAAATATTCATAATTGATGTCACACTTTATCTTAGATTGCATGCAAATGTTAGCTTTGTTTCCCAAATAAACTATTTCAAACCCTAAGCGAATTCGGTATTCCCCAATTTAAATAATTTCAAACATAATCTAAACATTAGAATCCTCATATTAAATTACTATAAATAGCATTTTAGGGTTGGAATCCACCATCTGATTTAGTTATTATTCATAAGAAATAGATCTTAAGGGGAGTTGAACTCATGATCCATGATAAATATGTTTTTTTTAGACTTTGATTTTCTCAATATAAGTACAAATCAAACAAGTGAATATAATTAACACAATAACCCCTCAAACAACTCTTACTATGGAGTTTAGTTAAAGGACTTTATTTTTACTTATTTTTTAAGAGGTTTTATTCTGGTCTTGCATCGAAATTACATGTGCTATTTCTTATGTTGGGCTAGAATAATAAAGCTAGTTTATTACTTCACTTGTTTGTGTCAACATCATACGCAATGACAAAAGCACACAAAAATTCATGGGGATCGAGGGCCTGGGTCTACCCAAGATGAGTGGTGTTGATGAAAAATCTACACCCAGTTTAGGTTTAGGGAAGTATGTGGAGTCATTTTGGCATAAATTGTACTGTGTAGTCTAATTTAATGTCATTATTTTCGTTTAAATCATCATTTAAACTAATGTTCTTGATTAGCACATGTCCGGTTATATGCGGACGAAATTGAAAGTCTGAAAAACTCATATTAAACAATGTAAACATGCAAAGAGAATCCAAGTACACAACTAGTGAAGAGAAATACTAAAGCCTACAATTCATTATACAATTACAAGATACAATGTCACCACAAAAGTACAACAATGTAAGCAAATACATAGAGTCATGTATATGGTTCATGCTTCACATTCTGTAGCCAACAAACACAAAGAGAAGCTTTGAAGAGGAGAGAGAGAATGAGCCAAAATCAATTTAAAATTTGGTCGAAAAATCAACCGACACTTTGCGATATTTCACCGACATTTGATACTTTGGGTCTATCTAGGACATTTAATGCTCAAATGAATATTTCTTTTTTTTTTTCAAGTATTAGTATAATTTGATTGATCATATTCGCTTCTTTTTCTTTTTTTTTTTCTGGGGTAAAGAATCATATTCACTAACCTGAAAAATCGGACACATAAATACATAGGATAACTGCGCTTTTTAAAACCGTACTTAAATGTATGATCTCGGGTATATTCTCCAAACTTGTCTAGCCTAGAATAGTAAATACTGATGTATCCTTTGCCTTTAAATTTTTTTTGATTTTGGTAGAATTAATTGTGTTAGAACGTGGTCCTAAAAAGAATGAGGGGCCAACTGGACTACACAAACATTAATGGGTAGTGCATTTTTTGGACTTTTCATGAATGAGATTAGATAGATTTCCCATAGAAATGGATTTTGGTCTTCTCCATTGACTTAAACTCCTTCCTCCTATCACGTACAGATAAGAATCAATTCCACTGTGTAAAAACAAAAAACAAATGACCGACAAGTCTATATTTGTGTCAAACTGAAAGGAAATTCCATTAAGTCAGGTATCCAGATGTAATTGGTAAAGAGATGATCTCAAGTGGGGAGACGGAAGACTTCTCTTTTCTACACGGTAGCCAAGGGAGAGCTTCTACCAAAAACAGAACAGGGGGAGAAGAAGAGAGAAAGAAATGTGTTCTCGTATTTTTCTTTTTTTACTTTTTCTTTTATGAACCCATCACACTCCAGCTGTGATTGATATAAATATAAACCCATTGCTCAACGGGCATAGTTTTCAATTGGATAAAATATGGCTGTGGCGCAACAAACCTAACCCTTTCTTTCCCGGATGTACTCAACTGTATGGCTGTGGTGCAACAAATATATAACCCTTTCCCGGATGAACTAGTTTCACTCACCATCCAAAACCATTGAAAGGCAACGTGGACAGCAGATCCAGTTGCACCCCCTCTGCCTCTTCGTTTCGTTGTTGTTTGATCAAGGAATCTTCTGACAGTTTTGCATTACGATTGGATTTGGAGCATTCACGAAGAAAGAAACCAAGCGACAGCACAGCATGAGCAGGCAGTTCGGTGTAAAAAAACCTCCTCCACTGAAAAATTCCTCAATAATCCGTGCGACTTTTCATCTCATCCATCACGGCCGGCTACAGAAGAATGGCACAAATTACAAAAGAATTCCTCTCCAGCGACGTTATTCACAAGAGTCACACCTTACACCACCCAATAAGAATCAATCGGGTCTGGTGGTGGTCAAACCCAATCGCAGAAGATCCAGCTTCTTCAGCCTCCGGGACTCCTGAAGCATCGACTAGCTCATAGATACGTCACTCATACTCACCACCAAGGCACCAAGTCTATTATTCCCGATCATAGCTGATACAACACAAAAACGGCTTTTCCATCCCCAGCACACACACTCCACTGTCTCCACCCGAACTGAAATTTCCTTGTGAAAAAGAACCAACCTGCAGGTTGCGTAAAGCAAGATCCATCTGTCATCAAAAAACACCAAACTTCAATTTGAAGACCCAATGGTTTAACGTTAGCAACATAGGATATCCTGGCAATCAAGAACCGTGCAAAAACTTATAAAGAACCCGTACATGGCATATACTCAAATTCACTTCTTCAATAAGAATCAAGCTTTACAACTTCAGTTCTGAAATGTCTTGCCAATACAAATACCTGCTTGTACTAATACCTGCTTTTTCAAGCAGGACTTGGGGCACTGCATATTCTGCAACAACTTCGTGTTCACAGCCAAAAGCTGCTACATGGCCCATGCAATTACAACTCTTGCAAACAATATGCTTCCGAAACAATCTAGGCCCTAGATAACCAAAAAGTTAAGCCAACAAAATGTTCATGATTGATGAGAACTTTAGTAAAGACACCAAAACGATATTTGGAGGCAACTACCTTCGGACTAACTACAGCATTAAACATGAAACAAATGTACATCACCATCACTCCAACCAAAACCTCAAATACAAAATTTCTTGGTCAAGGCTAGATTATATAATATATATATATATATATATGCAAAGGCAAAAAACTATAAATTAACATCAAGGCTTCTTCCCAGGCCAGTTCATATACCCGGAGCCATTTATATAAGGGATTGTAATGTGGGTAGAGACAATGGCACAACCTGACAGATTACGGTCAAGGTACCACACACCATGGTGACAACTGATGACCAATCTCAAAAGTGTCAGGGCAACAAAGCACAGATGCCTCTCCAGCTGTTAAATATCTACAAAACAAAACTGATCTGCGGTCATCTCACCCAGAACAATTCTAAGGAACAAACAGCTTCCAAAAGACGACCGATTCTTGTAAGGTACAGTTGGAACACTGGGGAGGTGGTGGTCAGAGGTTATAAACATATCGAAGGAACTCCCTTGCTGCCCATTCCCCAAGAAACATTAGATTAAGTCCTCTTGGAGCTGGTCGGCACCCATCCCGAGAGCTGGGGAGGAAACAAGAAAAGGAAAACATTGACATGAAAATCATTTCAGCAAAAGCAAAGAATGCCAAACATTTACAGGTATTACAGCAAATGTACTGTGCTCTTCACAGTGAAAAGCACAACATATGTGGGGATGAACTTTGAAAATGGAATAACAAAAAACCAGAGAGAGAAAGAAACCCCCCACATATGCTTTGTAGTATTTAATTCAAGGTGTAAAGAAGCCTTGTGTGTGTGTGTCAGCACTCACAATATAAACACCGTCACCAACAACACTCTCAAGGGTTCATGGGAGGGAATATGAGCTCACCAGCAGTCATAAATCTGTGAAGTTCTCTCTTGGATTCTCCTACTGCCAAGAGGATTGTTTGTAGCTGAAACTCTCTGCATTCCAACCTCCTTCAGGCTCCTTCCTCTTCAGCACCCCACCAACTGCCTGGTACATTCTAACATGATCCTCAGTTAGGGCCTGCGAACTAGAGGCTGAAAATTGCCTCGATGCTGATGGTAACCTATCATCCCTCCCTTCCATATCAGTAGCTCCTGGACCTGCATTCAGATCCAGACCTGGCCTTCCCCACTTTCGACTGCCTTCGGCCCCCACATTGGAAGCACTATCAGGAAGGGTTATCACACAAGGCCTCGGATAATGAGAAGGGACTGCCAATGTATGACCCACTAGCTGTGAGGGTACTGCAGGGAAGCATATTCCCCCACCTGAAGAAGAGTCGACATATGTAGTTGTGCCACCAGAAGGAAGAGAAAAACTAGTGCTGAAAGGATATCCTGGATATGGGAATGGTGCAGCCAAAGAAAAGGCTACCGCAGGTGATGAAGACAGCACTGGTCCTCTATATACTTCAGGCACAAAATTGGAGCCACCAGTAGGTGGTCCTAAGCTCCGTTGTGCCCCACCAGTAGCAACAAGCGGGTAAGGCTGCTCCCCTCTATTATCAGGCAAGATCGATGGAATGGCAGCAGCAGGGAAAGAGTTGCCCAGAGGGAACCATGATAGATTTCCCAGTTCTGCGTTGTTCATCCTCAGCCCACCAACAGGAGATAAAAATGGCACATTACTCTTGGAATGTTGGAGACGAGGCACTGGGTCGGCACCACTCTCATCAACTCCTGGCCCATTATTCAAATCGAAGTCTCTCAACACATTAACCCCACCATTAGGTAGTCCACCAGATGATGATGACCGAACTGGCATGACAGGGACTTCAACCCTATGACTTGTAATTGCTGGGAATTGCCCACTCTCCATACCTTCATCAACTCTGTTCAAGTCAAGGTCAAGTCCACCGGTGCTACGGCCAAGTTCAGATGAAGTCCCAAACCCAGATGATCTCCCTTGAACAGAACTTTGAGAAGCTATGTCCTCAAGAAGTCTCTCATCTGGAATATTCAAGTCAATATCCAGTGGAGCGCGACCTTGTTTGCTTGCAGTTATATCATGGTGGATGTCAGTATTACTGAGGGGCATCTCCAGAACCTTCCTTGGTTCAGCAGGCCGAAATGCACTAGTAGCAGCTGAACCTTTCCACCCAAGCTCCCCTTTACTTTTCAATAGGTTTTCTGGAGGTATGAAAGGCCTTTTATTAGGAGCAGCAACTGTAATTTGAGCAGGAGAACTGCTTGATACAGAAGGAACAGAAAAAGACAGGTGGATAGGTAGATGTATAGCAGAACTAACTGGCTCACTTTGGTTCGCTTCATCCATAGAAAAGCCTTCATTCAAATCAAAATCTAACTTCGCAGCCATATCTGATCCTGCAGCAACAGAAGAAGAAGCTTCGGCCACGGAGACACATGCATCAACATCATCCGCTTCAATGCCAGTCAACTTTGACCCAGCTGTTCTCAAGCCTTGCTCATTTTCTCCAACCGGTAATGGGGACAACTCTGCATTGGAATCTGATCCATTAGAATGGTTCTCGTGATGCTCCCTCTTTTTTGAAGCCTCGTCATTCTTTTCATACTTATGATTTGAAACAACTGGACCCACTCCAGCTCCACCTTGATCACCAAAAGTTGGAAGAACATTAAGTTCTTGCTCCTCTATTTGGTTCTCACTCCGCTCATGATTCCCCAAGTCCACGCCATCAGGTTTCTCACCCTCAAACTCATTCTCTGGAACCATAACATTAGCAGAGGTAGTGGGTAAAAGCACATCCCTGCCACTGAACTCTCCAGACACACTTTGTGAATCACCACGTGGCTTCTGCTCAGATGCACTGCCAGCATTAAACCTTTCAGGCACAGGATTCTTGGTATCACTATCAAGTTCCACAACCGGACAACATGGTGATTCATCAATCAATTCCTTCTCGGCTCTTGCAACTGAAACCATTTTATCAATACTACAAGCATCAATAACAGAACCACAATCAACATTCGTCACTGGAGCCATACTATTCCCAGTTATTTTTTCTTCCACGTGATCAGCTTTCTTCTTCTCATCCAACAGTGGACCCCTAGCCTTTACTTTTGTATCCGATAAACCATCACTGGCCCCCAAAACAGCTGACTTATTTTTTTCTCGTAGTTGACTGACTCCACCCTCTACACCAACTTCTATTGATTCAGGAGCACACGTGGCCCCAGAAGTAGCAACTGTATTGTCATCCGGTCTTCCATCGGATTTAGAGGACAAGTCCCTGCTTCGCTGCACACTTTGACAGGTTGATATTTGAAGCAGCTCAGTTCGCTCCCGTATTTCCTTCTTCTCTTCAGAACATGTGCTTTGATTATCACCTGAAGAGAAAATTTTAGAAAATAAATAAATAAGAGAACATGGTAAAGATATGACTTAATTCACCTAAAGCTACATATAGGCCTGATATGTTGCTACCTGGCTTCTCAGTGTCACCATCTGCCGCCTCATCAGGCTGACCTTGGCTTTGAGGTCCAACATCTTCATGTAAACTCAGTTTGGCATCATTACTGGTACAGAAATCCTCTCGTACAGGTGAGCTTTTCCGAGGAGAACTAACAGGTGAAACCATATCAGATTTTGACATCTCTCCTGTGGCCACGCTGGCAAGTAAATTCATTCCAACATCATCCCCTACCAAAGATGCATTAGCCTCAGAGTATTTGACACAGCTTTCAATCAAAGCATTTATGGAGCTGAAAGAAGTCATTTTCGAAGATTTGGGATCATTTGCTGACAACAAGCAGGAAGCTTTAGGTACATCTGTAGTTTTAGCAATTTCATCATTCCTGCAACGCTCTTCATCAGGAACGGCAGAAGGCAACCCATCTCTCTCATCAGATGCAATGACTCCATTTTTTACATCATTACTCTGCCCTGATTCTGTATTCACATCTGGCATAGTATTAGCACGACAAGCATCAGTCTTTCCCTTTGCTTTACGATCAGAGTGGTCAAGCTTTTCAGAGTGCCCAGGAGAAGCTGCTCTGCTGACCACGACAGAAGTATCATCAAATGAACCCCCACTGACACTTCGTGCAGGGCTGCGGCCAGGGTTAGGGATTCTAACAATCAGCCTGTGGTTACCAACATGATCAGCAGTAGCCGTATCAGGTCCAGAAGGTGATATCTTTTCAGAATTGGCATTCCTATTCACTGAGCTGCATTTACCCACAGTAGTTTCCTTCTGAACACCTGAGCCAGCTGATCCTAGAAACCCATTACTTGATCTTCGATGTCGGGAAGCAGCACCGGAGGTTTTATTCACACTCACAGACCCAGCTGTCGAGCTCCTTGCATCCTCCCTACAAGAAGAACCAACGGTTTTAGCCTGATCACTTGAACAAGACTGGCTATTGTTCTGAGATTGACTAGAACTGCTACTCTTTTCCTCCTTAATTATTGACAACGGTGGATCTGAGGCACCACCACTAACTGTCATTTTGCCATGAAAATCCTTCGCACTATTAGCCACCGGAGCAGGTAATGATGCTGACTGTTTAACAGTTCCAGGGGATGCTGATGTTGACTTGGAAACACCATCTCCCTGGCCAAGTTTAACTTGAGATGATTTAGAAGCAGAAGGTTGTGTAATGGAGCTCTTCACAGCAACATCAGAGCATCCTCCTGTGCGTCTGCTTCCTCCATGCGAGACATCTGAAAAACCTGGCTTGTTATGCCATGAAACAGCCTGACTAGATCCAGGCTTTGCATCAATGATTTTCATTTCTGCCTCAACGCCTTTTTTCCATGTGTCAACTAAACTCCGGGCTTTCTTCTGGATTTCCAAGTTTTTGTAACTACGCAAGTTGTTCACAGACTTGCCAATATTACTTGTCTGCAGGGCATTAAGATTCACAGGCAACTTATCAAGTGCCCGGAGCAAAGCAAAGAGCAACTCTTCAATTGATTTGTCACCTTCCTTGGGGCAGCTACCATCTCCAACCTTCCCTTTATGCACCTCTTGAAGCCATTCATCCAATATAGGCAGACCCTTGAGTTGCACAAAGTGGTCAAGGCAATCAAGCCTATCAGTGGCTGCTATCACATCTGCAAGTACTATTCTACAAGCCAACTCTATCTTCTTTTCAGTTCTATCAGGCTGCATAAGCTGGACAAACTTCTCAACCCCTTCTAAGTCAACAAGTCCTCCTTTCTCGGTTATTTTGGCAATTTCAGATTTTAACATGTTCTCAGGTCTACAATGACCTGGATCCCCATCATCTGTTTTTAAAGAACGTTCACGCTTGATTGGCTCAGAGCCCTGATCACCTCTTTCCCTCTTCTTTCCCTTACCTTGAGATGGCAATGAGGTGGCACTATTCTGTAAACTATCTGAACCAGGCTTTACTGTTGGTGTTGATGTCGGACCATTCACTGGTTTTGGAGAACGCCCTCCTGACTGCACTGCTGCATGCATTTCTAGTCGTGTTTTGTCTAGTAGCTGATCAACTTCTTCCTGTCGCTCCTATAGAAAATATAATATAGTTATAGAAGCTACACATCCAATCAGCACAGCAATCAAAGCATACCAAAAGCAGCTCTAATAAAAAAAGCTTACGAAGTGTAAAGCATACATTGATATAATCTTGATCAGTTAGCCACCATAAGCACTTGTTCGCAACGTCATAAACTCGCCTGCAAACAAATGAGGATATCCCTGAAGGAAGTTCAACACCTTTACGAAGGAATGCAACTTTACACGGATGGAGTAACGATGCAGCAGGTATCTCATCCTTATGAAATGAATAAAACACTTCGTTTGGTGCGGCGTCCAACAAAATGCCTTTGCCAAGCTTTACTTCAGCAGGTCGGTAAAGCCAGTTTACACCTAACTTAAGATTATCCTCTTTGCCTGATGTCAACCAACGAATTATTCCAATGAAAGGAGGTGACTCTTGCGGGGGCTTGAAAAGTGCACAGTCACCAACGCTAATTTTGCGTCCATCCTACAGAACGCGAGAAACTTCAGTAGAAGTAAAATAAGTAGAACAGAAGAAAAATAGAGGCAGAGATGACAGACAGAAGATAAACTTGTAGTTGGATCAGTAGGAAATAGAACACCAAATCATAACCTGGAGCCCAGGATTACCACAGGGTCAGTATGAAACCTAATTCTAAATCATAACTAGCATTACCATTGGAATGGACAAACAATCAGTTATTTCATAACAAAAGAATCAAATGTCCATATAGATTTTCACGGACATCCACAAAAATAAGGTATCTCTCACTCCAGAGCGCAACTAAGCATAATATAAGTTTTCTAAGGAGGAATGGGAAAGAATGATCCAACTACTTATCTGTAAAAGTCCCCATTAACATCACCCTTTTACCCCCCCCCACCTTCTTTTTGACTGGAATTTCATACAAACTTCTAAACCGATGGCCTCTTTAAAGCCATCAAACAATATCTTACCTGCCATACCACACTTCTGATTCCAATTTAAACAAATATAGCTACCAACAAACAGCAAATATGTGGCTACAGCTTTTAAGGAAACAAAGCCTATTAATTAGTACCATAGTTTAAATGAAATCAGAGCAAGCATAGATGCAACCATGCAGAAACCAAAAATGCTGACCAAAAATGTTACTGAAAAACACTGTTTTTGTTCTATGTACAAAAAATTATAACCTCTGACTGCAACAAGATATGACCATGGAGTAGGTAATAAACGAAAACAAAAAATTTTAATTTTAATTAAAGATAGAAAGGGGGAACAAAAAAAAAAGCTGTTCCATGAGAAGGATTAGCGTTCAAAGCACCAAAGAAGCCAAAAACAACAGTCATCTGAAAAATAGGACAAAAAGCAAAGAAGACACAGGGTTCAGGGAATGAAATAGTCACTACACAAAAGGGAAATCCACCTACATGCCCTCTAAGCAATAAAAGACTGTCGTGCATCAATACCAAAAGCAGAAGATACCACAACCAAGATTTAACGTAAAGGATCCTCTCTCATTCTCCAATAAAAAATGAAGGTATCAAGTAAGGTTCATCATGCAAATAGGGTAATCAAAATAACCCTACATCATTCATTGCAGATTCCAATGGACTTTCTAATCAAGACAACATCCATAGCATATGCAAAACCAAAATATGCCATGTATCGTCCTTGATACAAAAACCAGCTACACTTCTTTTTTTGGCACCAGATGAAATTTTATGATCATATCATACTACAATATATATATATATATATATATATATATATATATATATATATATATATATATATATATATTATATATATATATATATATATATATATATATATATATATATATATATATATATATATATATATATATATATATATATATATATATATATATAAGTAAAACTTCAATCAGTTGTGGCAAATATTTCATTGGATGAAAATCACCTTCATCCAAAACAACATACCTTTTCCTCATTGAACAAACCCTTGCAAACCACCCCCGTTTAATAGTCGTTAGATCACGCCACCAACAAAACATCCCACCTATTCTTAACAGGTTCTCTCAAGAGGTACACCTCTTCAATCAACACCCCCTTACGTCTCTTCTTCACCCACCTCCCTTATTTCTCTCCTATAGACATTATTCACAACCCTATTAAAAAAAATTAATAAATAAATAAATAACCCCATTCTAGTTCATCCAATACCAAAAATCTGCCCAATTTATTTTTTCCAAGAAAACACTTTTAAACAAGGAGAAAAAAAGGTAATTCTTAACAATTATTCACAACCAAAAAAAATCTCACAGTATTTCATCAAACCCCAAAAATCTGCCCAATAATTTATTTTCAAAAAACACCTTTTAAAAAAGGAAGGGGGAACAAAGGTAAAGCCTAAACAATTACCACATCAATCAACACTAATAACTCATAAATGTTTAAAATTTTAAAAATCATAAAAGAAAAATGAATAATTTAACCTTGACCTTTTATCTGTTTATTTTCAGGAAACAACAAAAACTACATACATATGCAAGTGAAATTTTTCTAGGGTCACCCAAAAAAAAGGAAGCTAACAAATTAAAGGTCATGCGGTGAACATACTTCACTCAATTTTAAAATGAAAATGACAAGAATGCTGTTTATGACAAAAAGAAGACAAGGCGATAATCAACATTAACTGTAACAAGATTGATTTAATGGGAATGCTTTCAAAAAATGAAAGCAAGAAATAAAAGATATTTTAACTAAGTAAGAGAATTTCCAGAAACTTGTTACTCCACTAAGCTCATAAACATTCAAGTTCCTCATAACTTAGTTTTACTTCTGCTCCCAATTCAAGAGGAAACCATGTCTTGAACTTTTCCTTTTACATCTTAAACCACGACCTTTTAGTTCATATGATAATTAAAATACCAACACTGGAGAATACACTCCACAAACATATTAGAAAAATAAAAAGGGCATCACAAACAAAGAGAGATCAAAATGACAAGTATCATTTGAAGTCCCAGCAATGGAAATTCCTTGCCATCCTAGAATTCTGGTGGAACATTAATGAAATGGACAAATAGTTCAGCGTCAAAGATACATGACATACAATGACACAAAAACAAAAATGACAATGCAGTTCATCGCAATGCTCCAGTTTGTTTATGTCTAACGATCAGACACTATGCAATATAGTAGCCTGGCATTTCCTATCAGCCAGCATATCCAGGAACCGTTTCCTGTATTTCACTTAAACAAAGTAGAATCCTAAAAAATTGTTCTTTTTGCTCGGTTCAGCCAAACAATAAGAAAAAGTAAGCATCAATATCCATCTGCTTTAGACACACACAGAGATTGACACAAATTCATCAATCACGAGCAAAAGTATCCAAAAATAACAAGAAATAACAGAACATATTAACTTCAAAGGTCCTACTGAAAAGCTATTAATAATATTCATTTAATCTCTACTGTTAAGAGAACTCTTTTCAAACTTAATAATGCAATGTCACCACAATACAACTTGATGCAAAAGAGCAAGAGCATTTAGACAACCTCGGCAATCTAAAAATAATGAAAAGGCCGCACCAGTCCAGTAAATTTGGTTCAGAATCAAACAAAAACAATCCAGGAAACAACAGCCCAGTATTTAGTATCACGTTTTTAGCTGAATAACTCTACTTCGAAAGTAAAAGAATAATCAAATAAAAACCCCAATCTCCACACCTTCCATCGACTAAAACTTCTAACGAATTGCAAGTCTAGCGATCCAATTTCGAAAATTTTCTCGTTATCCACTAGGGAAGGAAGAGGGGGGGGGGGGGGGGGGGGAAGGAGACGTATAACGGGGATGTAAGAGAACTCTAAATTCCATAACCAACAGCCTGATAACATATAGGTTCGGAAATAAAGTTTTTCCTCTTTTGGTCTCTCCCATGCCTACCTTCACAAAGCCCCAACACAGCAACACCAACCGATTTATATCAACGATCGGAACAAAGGCAAAAGAACACATAAGGGGATACCTTGCAGAAAGAATCAGCGGTGTATGTAATTGTAGAATCGGAAGCTACAGTCGTCGTACCAAGCGCGGGGACCGGCCACATGTGCCGCCTCCTTTTCCTCTCCTCACCTTCCCGCCCATGCATAGCCTTGCATCTTCGCCAATTTTTAATTCGATCACACCTTCGTCCCGCAGGAGAAACATCAATCCCGCCGTAATTCCACCTTCCGATCCAAGAATCCTAGAATCGTCCTAAAATTAGAGTAAAGGGAAACCCTAGATCGAATCCAAAGTCTTGTATCACCATGGTCCGAACTCTCGCAATAACAGAAACCCTAATTTCCGCCCATGCGACGCCTCGAAACAAGGGGATTCCAATATTAGGGCTCAATTCGTCT
The DNA here is from genome assembly GCF_041222555.1 of Hakea prostrata. Lineage (NCBI taxonomy): Eukaryota > Viridiplantae > Streptophyta > Magnoliopsida > Proteales > Proteaceae > Hakea > Hakea prostrata. Next base: position 7,624,095 of record NC_142602.1, on the reverse strand, counting down.
ACGGCAGAGATTCATACACCGATTGAATTTACCGCTACGCAGTTCAGATCCAGGTCGACACCTAACGATGATTTCGCTCGCGATCTCAAGACAGAGAGAAATAAATAAGGAAAGAAGAGATAGGGAGGAACTCAGGACTCAGGACTCAGGACTCGGGAGAGAAAGAAAAACCCTGGGAAAGAAACAAACGAAATGCCGAAATGGTTTTACGAGACCACGCCAGACGCCAAAGCCAAGCGTGTACTTGGTACCGCATCACGGGCAGCTCGGGTAGACCGGGCAGACAGAGAGATAACTGCATTCCTTACATTGTTTCTATACGTACATCATCGTATCCGATTTTATTATTATTTAATTACTTTTTCTCTTCCAATTTTAAGCTTCCTTAAAATGTTCACCAGAAAATGTCCACCAATCCTGCTTATGCTTTCCGCTAAAGTACGCCGTGGGTTGGATATGGCGGACAGTTGATATACTAGTACTAATTCAATATTTAGCCAACAAAAAAATTTATGATATACTAGTAATGGGCTGCTGAAGGCGTCTAAGTCTTCTACACCAAGGGCCAAGGGGGTGGCTTACGTTAGTGAGCTGGGCTGTAAGAAGGGAAAGTTAGGTGCACCGTGTACTCGGGTGGAGGAAATCTAAATTCGTAGCCAAAGCTCTCCATGACTCTACTCAATCCCTCACGAGTCCCTTAAGTAATTGACTCAACCAATGATGGAGATCATTTCCACCCACCCAACCCCTCCTCCCATGTAGGATACCCATATTGTTCATGCCTAACACAAACTAATCTTGTGAACATAGTTGTCTGGGTATAGGTGCAAACTAGGTGAAGAGGATCTAGACTCTGCAACCAAATATTACTCTTTAATCTTTAGAGAGCGATGCAAGTTTTACCAATTCGTATCCAAATACCGATTAATGTCGATGTCGTTTGACACGGAAGTTTCCTACCCGACCGGGTCCCACCCCAAGCAACCAAACACTCTACCATTCGGGATAGGAACCGACTAGGAAAAGTAAGAAATTTACACATTTTTCACGAATTTTCCAACCCCTTTTGGAGAAGGTCCCACCCCACCTTTATTCCAATCGAAACAAACGCACCAACGACATGGAGGCACAATCATTTCCACCCACCCAACCCCTCCTCCCATGTAGGATACCCATATTTTTCATGCCTAACACAAACGGTAATACTTGTGAACAATATAAGAATAAGGGCATACCCCTCGGTGAAGAGGATCTAGGCTCTGCAACCAAATGGATTACTCTTTAATCTTTAGAGAGCGATGCAAGTTTTACCAATTCGTATCCAAATACCGGTTAATCCGATGTCCGAAAATTTTCTTACCGGAAAATATCCTCCTACCCGTCCGCTTAGCATTCGGATATTTGCTTATCGGATCGGATAATATCCGGATAAATTTTTATCCTAGATAGAGTAAAGTATTTAACATTTTTTCTTTAAAAATAGATGATAATCGGATTCGGATACCGGTAATTGGATTCGGATACCGGTATTCGGAAATTAGAAATTTATAATAAAAAATGTAAAAAATGGACAATTATCAATCAATAATCGGATATTTTATCGGATCGGATTATTATCGGATATCCGATAAAGATTCGGATGCCTTCTTTAAATTTGCGGTTACCAAATTCGGATAACAGGTTTGCTAATCGGACTTCGGATTCAATATAAGAATAAGGACATACCCCTCCGGTAAGCATTAAATACATTCTGAGCATAGTTTTGCGTAATCCTTGCACGTGACCTTAATCTATTCACTTTCTGACTTAGCCATCGGAGGCGGGAGGTTTAGTCGAAAGCAACATCAATATAACTATGACGCATCATCGTTACATTGGATTAGTCCATATTAGACCCATTTTCTCTTGATCAATTGCATAATAGAATTACGTATTTTTACATTGTCCTTCTTTTATCCTTTTGGTTTCATAATTTTAAGTGGTTTAATCGTTGTTAAGTACATTAATAAAGGATTTGATAACCGTTCTTAAGCGTTGTAAGTCTCAGCTTTATGATTACAGCTCAAAAGCAAGGAAACATGTAGATAATAAATGATAAACAGCTTTCGCATTGTTCAACAGGAAACTCAGTTCATATTTGATGCAATTATTCATAAATGATGTGAAAAGGAGCTTAGTAATTTAAACCCAAGATGAAATAATATATTAAATGACGTCAAATTTTAGTTTAAATAATGTTTTTCATGGCACTCACTTGACTTGGGCCTAAATTATTGACTATTTACTTAAGTAGAAAAAATTCAAAATTGCCACAGTTCATTTTTTTTTCAAAATTTAAAGTCCTGTTAATTTTTATATTAATTTAAAATAAAAATGACAATTTTACCCATAATGTGTTGAAAAATATAACTTTTCTATCTTAAATTAGAGGATTTTAAGTTTCTTAATTTACAACAATAAAAAAAAACACCATACAGACAGACCCCTTTTGGTATTGGGGTTTTATCTCCAAATGATATCTCTAGCATTGTGGGAATTAAGGTCCCAAATGACGGATATCAGGTTGAGTTTTTAGGGTTTATTATTTTTCTCCAGTGCATGCATTGTGTTGTTGTAAGACACTTTTAATTAGGGTTTGCTTGATCGGGGAAGAGTTTTGGGGTTAATCTTCAATTGTGGATGAATGTAGATAGAGATGTTGATTATTTGAATGGTTGAAAGTTTATGTTCTTTCACATCCCAACATCGTCTTTCCCTCTACGGACCACTAACTCAATCTCATATGATGGAACTTGCATTAAATTACCCTCATCTTGCTGAATTAATAAGGAATTTGATTGGTTTGGGAAAGCATTTTGTTGTTGTTTGATACTTTAATTAGGGTTTGCTTGATCGGGGAAGAGTTTCGGGGTTAATCTTCAGTTGCGGATGAAGGTAGATAGGGAGGTTTGATTCTTTGGTTGGTTGAAAAGTTTATATTTTTTTCATAATATCTCTTTCACCATCTTTCTTATATATCGCATGAGAAAAGTTATATTTGAAATTTTGCTATGAATTAGAAGATTAGGACTTCAATTTAAGAAGTCCTAAAGAAATGTTGAATTTCAGATATGGATTCAGGGCTTTCATTACCAATCATTACCAATTAAATGATTTAAGTCCCATCTACTTACATTATTTGTGTTAATTTGAACTTAGTGTTTACTATTTCATTTAAGGGATTGAGGTTATGGATTCTTGTTTCTTTGTTCAAAACTTGAATATTATGCGTATCTTCTTATTATATTTTATTTAGTTTAAAGACTGTTAGACTCCTTGTTCTGCCAAGAAGATTTGTTGCTTTTCTTCATGAACTTGTATTGATGGTAAATGGTTCTCAAGTTTTGTTCATAATAGTTCATATTGTAAAAAAAAGTTGAACATGCATAATTTTCCGGAGTGCATAATTTTCCGGAGGTCAATACTTTGCTGATTTTTTTTCTGGATTTCTTTTCGTGTCGGGGGAGGTGGTCTTTGATTGTAACCTTCTTCCGCCCAGATTGTCTAAGCTTGTTTATAATGACGCATCTGGCATAACTTATTACCGTCTCTAATCTCATGTATAGTCTCTTTTTTTATTAATATTATCAGCTACTTCTTTATTTAAAAAAAAAAAGTGTGGAATATGCCAATTATAATTCAAATCATTCGCCATTGTGGAAAAGAACCAAAAGAAATTGGGTTGGGCTGTAATTTGTGAATAAATGAATTGATTTATAGATCAAGTTTAACATTACAGATCAATGCCTAATTTGGTATATGCGTATAGCCTTAACGATTTAAAGATCATGCTTCACATTTTTTATAGGGCAAAAAAATAGGAAAATTGGATAATATAGATTCCCAAAAAATTGAATGAGATACCCCTCCCTAGTATAAAAATTAAATGATCTTTTGGTTGAGTTGCAGCATCGTTGCAAAATGGAAAGATCTAAGAACATCAAAACCTCCAACGTAAGGTATTAGAATAAGGTTTAAAATCGAGTAGGAGTTAAGGTTGTTGGATTTTTGTTTTTAAAATAAAATTAGAATATAATATAATATATCATTTATATAAATTTCAAAACATTAAAACTCTATCTCCCTTGTTTTGTTTTAGGACTTTTGTTTGATTCTCACTCTATAGGATTCTTCTGGATGTATAGATTACAATTAAAGGGTTTTGGCAATTTCGGTATATATATATTAGGTAATTTAATTTACCATATGTGTTTACTGTTTAATCCCACATCGGATGGAACTAATGATTATATCATTTATATATACATTTATAGCTCCTAAGTGGGGTATATGCTGGATAGAGAGTTAAGTGTAGATCATGCACATGCACTGAGCTTGACCGATTGAAAGTCATGGAAGTGATAACCTATTTCAAACTCCCAATTCTTTATCTTTTATTTATTTATTTTTATTTTTTTAAGCATAAAAGATGAAAAGATGGGGAAAAGTGGCATGTTTTTTTGTTCATTTTGAAGTATAAGAAAGACTATTAGTTTCGCATGAGTACTGTATGAGAAAAGTATTGCCTGTTAAAACAATAATGTCATTTGACGACTTTCTTCTCTATTTCTTATTCTTGTTGGCTTTGGGCAATTAATAATTAAACCACAAACATATCACTTAAAGTATGATTTTCATTTTTTTTTTTATTTTTCTAAAATCATATATAACCTAAAAGAATAGGTTTAGTATGGTCTACAAAAATACTTTCATTTTGCTGTGTCACTTTCCCCCCAAATTACATATGCATATTTATTGTAGCATTCTAACAAACATAATCCTTCATGTCATGGTACTCACATTCATTAATCAACCTGTTGCTTTTGTAATCTTGATAGAATCACTTAAACAAAGTAGAGATAGACTTTTGTCAATAGAGCTATCACAACTAGTGATATAGAAAAGTCACAGGTAAAAGAAATAGCCTATTTGCGATGTAGGCATAAATTTATTCACAATATCTCACTCTTTAAGAATTGCATTTAAAAGAATATAGAGTATTGGGTATTGCCCTTTTCATAGAGACTATCAAATAGATCATTAGTATAAATCACACTGAATCACTTCCATCGTATAAAGAAAATCGACAAACTTGTGTTATTAACTATAGAAGGATTATTGTGGCCTATTCCGGATGATCAACTAGAATGAGCAATGGAATCTTTCCATAATGAAACTTTCAAGTTTCGAAGTACCGAGGAATGAGATAGAGTGGGGACCAAAATTTTGAATGCAATCCTCCATTTAAGGAAATAAATTGGTTCATAATTATAGTTTTCTTAATTAACTTTACTACTATGGGATTAATATCAAGTATTTAGGATCCAAAAAAAAAACCTTAAAATCCAGGCCAATATTAGATCACATGAGCTATAGATTTTAGAACAAATATACATGATGGGTCCCGTAGGTAGGGAAGTTGCCTATAATTTGGCCCAGTCTATAATGGGTTGGCCCGGATCTTGAGTCTGTTTTGGGGTTGGGTGAGATGGTGGTTGTGTGGGATGAGTGGTGGTGGTGGTGTTGTTTGGAACATTGAAGTCATGAGGTCACATGGAATTGTTTGTCTATTTTGAATGATAAGGAGATGAAGGCACGATAGGTGAGTTGTTTGTGGTTTGCTCATCTATAGACTTCCTTCAAACCCTCGTGTCTCTATCAATAGGTTTGTCAACCCATCTTTATCATTATCTTAATTGATTAACCATATCATGTGTTGCTTTATTCACATTCATTTTCATGAGAATGACTTGTGATGGGGCTTTTTCTTCACCGTTTTAGACCCCAACCCAACAGGGCAACAGAGCAAGGACAACTCCATGGAAGTGATAGGGAAATGACAATTTTTTTTAACAAGCCAGCTTGAAAGTCATGATTTCGTACTTATGAAGTGTTGATCTTTATTAATTGAACCAGCCCGATTGAAAATGAGATTAGTAATTGACAAAGAATAAAAAATTAGATTGATGAGTCTTATCAATTTGAAGAAAAACCGATAATGTTTCAGATTTAAAGAGACTCACGAGATTAATTTCAACTTTATGAAAACCAGTCACAGTGAAAGAAAAGGATAGATGATGAAAAAAATTGTATCTGGTTCTGCATCCTGAATTACAACACAGGGATTGCAGTTGTAGTGGCAGTCGACTCAGTTCTGCCATGGATTACGGCTACGGCAATAAATTAAATTCGCTGTGGGGTGCTTTCTTTCCATTAAGACTACCTTGGAGGAAGTCAGGAAGACTTCGAAGGTCAAGTCATCCCCTTCGATAAGCTTGTCAACATTCAGTCCTTTTATACCCTTTGTTCCTGAAGTTTAGGGTTTTGTATTTGGTTGCTTTGTATTCCCTGAAATACATCACCTGGGTGTTATTTTCCCATGTTCTATGCGATTGAATAAGTAGTTTGATCAGCACAAGAAGGGTTCCAACTTCCAAGACGGGTTGTCATCGAAAACATTTGGCCTTTGAAGCCGAACTATATAAGGAATTCACCCAACTAAGTCAAGCCGAGGGATTCTCGTGATTTGAAAAATGTGTTGTCGAACTCCCTAGGCTTCAGGCAAGGAAGGACGCTGCTATAAGGTAATTGGATTTTAATCGTATGATTCAGATGCTATGTTTGATTATTCTGTCGCTTTCTCGGCACCCATACATTCTCTTAAGAACCCCTTCCTCCCTAACACAGACACACACACAGAGACACATACAAAAGAAAAAGAGATATTATTTATTAGTTGAATTGCAGGCAAGCAGAGCTAGAGGCTGTGAGGATTGGGGTTGGAGTTAACAGTGAGGCCCAGAGGGTGTTTGATGCATTGTCTAAGACGTAAGTACTGACCTTTTTTCATGTGAAATTTTATTTTTGGATAAAATAAAAGTTTTTAAGAAGAAGAAAGTGGAAGAAGTAGGCAAGGGATACATGATAATACCCAGTACAAATAAGATCAATTAAAAGAAAAATAAGAGAGAAACACAAAACTAATAAATGGTGACAAACTAAGTATTTTGAAATTGTTGATAGCCGCTCGTTACTCTTTTGACAATGCATGTGCTTAGTTTGTCTTTGGCTCTGGGGAATTTTGGCATCTTGAATGTTTCAAGATGTTGGAAAGGTGAAATTCAGAGTGTATGTTGGTTGAGAACGTTTGGTGTTGATTGATGGAATGACTGTCAAGGGTGTGACAACAGAAGAAAAGGAAAATGGGAGTGGCACTAAGAAGTTGCAATGCTCAGTGAACCACCATGACTAATTATTTATGACTTATAATAGTTGCGGAAGAGATGAGGTTGATAGTCTAAGATCCAACGACTTGTAGCCAACCATTTTTCCTTTTCCTTTGCCCTACTGGTTGCAGTAGTCTAATCTCACTAGTCTGGGAATTCTGTAGCATGACTGGTGTTTAAAATTTAAATTTCAGTAGGATGCTCTTTAGGTGTATAAGGTTCCATTGTGATGGTCCGGACTGGTTTCTGTCTTGCTAAATGGCTATTCAAGCAAAATTGGTCTTCACCAATAACAGCATAATCACTTCTCATGTGATGTTCTTGAATCCCATGCTCATTTGTTTGTAAGGGTCCTCATTGCCAGATATTTGTCAGTTTTAGCAAGATTTTGTTCACATCAGAGTGATGGGTTATTATCCTTCTTCACCCTATGTGCACTTCACGCTCTAGTGTCTTTGCTGCATTCAGTCTAGCACTTTGACAACCTATTAACAATTCTGAGTGATGGGTTATTATCCTCCTTCACCCTATGTGCACTTCACGCTTTAGTGTCTTGCTGCATTCAGTCTAGCACTTTGACAACCCGTTAACAATTCTTTTGTTCATGGTGCTTAGTGCTTCTTAATTGTCTCTTTATTCACAATAATCAGTTTTAAATCATTGATCTGGTGAGCAAATACTTCAGAATTGAATTTTCATCTTTTAATCCTTTTCTGATTCCCTCTTCATTTGTCATGGTCTTGATCGTATACTTGTTTGTGCATACGGATCCATGCACTAAAAATTTGTCAGCATTACTAGTAAGAACTCATTAATATGGACAAAAAATGCTGCATCTGTAGTAACACATGTTTCAGTGCTCTAACCCTTATTCTGTTTAGTTTTTGTGTCAATGAGCTGCCCATTGACAGATTATTTTTTTGAAACTTTATTCTGCCCATTGAGTTGGTTTTACAGACCTTAGATTTTCTTTTTGTGGGGGGTGGGGTGTTTGGCCTAATATTTTCACCCATAAAGTGCCAACAATGTCAGTATGTAGGATTAGCAGTTCAATTCAGCGTTTGAATTAGATCAGGATAATTAGGTAGTATTCTATCTTTAGTTTATTTAATTTATTGAGTGAATTAGAGTGATTAAGAATCCTTTATGAATCAAATTAGGAATACTTCTCACATTAATTAGAGATGATTTGAACAAAGAATATGAATTTTTTTTTCAAGAGTTTTTGGTGTTGTTGAGCAGTGCCTATTGGATTGATAACCCAAACCTTATCTCCTCTCTTTCTCCCTCTCCCATGAATATCAATCTCATCTCTCTTGGCCCTCTTCCATTAATCTGATGTCTTCTTTAACAACCCACTTGCATCCTGTGTCTCAGATTTAATTATTTTGTCTGCTGGCATGTGACATCCTTAATCCTGGTAGTTCATATTGCATCATTAGAGCATTTAATATCATCTACTGACCCTTTTATGATCCGTTTCTTCTGTTAACATTGCCTTCTCACAAATTTCTTGGATTATCTTTCAAACCTGGCCATTTGGAGTTGACACTTACTGTTAAATACTCTGTTTTGTATTATATTAAATTTACATCCTTACTTTCATTGGCATATTTTCTTGCTGACCATTCATATTCATTGATCATGCTCCTGGTTCACTGGGACAATACTGTCATTGTAGTGATGAATGGAGTTTGTGTTAGCAGTCCATATCTCAATGAAAATGTAATTGGTGGGAATCCAGCCTCCAACGATCGAGTGAAGAAAGTGGTAATTAACATTGCTGGTCAGGTGATGTGCTTGAATTTTACAAAAGTGGTAATTAGCAGTCAATGTTTCTGATTGTGCTTGAATTTAACAAATTTACTTCAATTTTCAGTGCTTGAATATACAAATTTAGTTCAATTTTCAGTTGGGTTTTTCACTCATGTTTTTGCAGATTTACTATGAAAGAAAGAGGTCACATGCTTGTGGTCCAAGCCAGCGATACTTTATCCTTTCCATAGTGCTGCATTGTGCTTGATGCCCATTTATTCCAGTCATTGGTGCACTGAGGTATGTGCTATGCTGACTGTTGCTTGGAAACAAGTTCTGCTGGACGAGGGGAGAGCATTAGAGTGACTTTGTTATCTGACTCTCTACCTTATACTAGCCAAGATAATGTTAAAAGAAAACTAGAAGAAAAAAAAAGAAAAAGAAAATTGAATATTGGATCCCTTTTTCTTTTTCTTTTTCCCCTCTCTTGGAGGTTGTTTTACTCCCTCTACCCAGAATTCTTATTTCCCCAGTTTGTTGTTGACTTGTCAATTGATCTAGATTCGGCCATTGTCTAGACTGTTTGTGGATGAAAAGTTTACTGTGGTACATCTTCAACAGTTGCTGGAGTAGCTATTTACCTCTGTTTAATTTAGGATTTGTTTCCACTTTGTACAAATACTTTTAGTGTGATTTATCATGTTGCTTTCAGGTATGATAGTGAGGACTGAGTACCAGGAACATAATTTCTTCTTAAAGGTTTTTATTTTTTATTTTCTGAAAAATTGAAAACTCTTCTTAATGTTATTGAGAGTTTAGGAAGAAGCTGTTTCTCTTTATCTGGAGTCTAGATTATTAGTCAGTGACTCTTGCTTTTGGATTTATGGAAGCTATGAAAAACCTATTTTGGGAAGAAAATAAGGCATTAATAGCATTAATGAACTCTCTAATTTGACTTTGGGATTTCCACAGGCGTCCCCTCTTCAGAGGATAATCCTGAGCTTGGTCTTGTTCCAGCCTGATGGTCCTTTGTGAACAAGGATGATGACTTGCTGACGAGGTGCCGGAACATCGAGTCTTGACTTCCACTTTGAGGTGGAGCAGCAAGTAAATGGCACTTCTTTCAACTTGTTTGTTCAATGGAACTGCAGGTGTGTGGAAAATTAAGGCACTTGAGGACTCAGGAGGTTGGATTGAGAAAACCATTATTGAAGATATAGATTTTGCGTTTCAGGCTCACTTGAATGGGTGGGAGTTCACCTTCCCCAATGATGTTAGGGTTCTCTGTCAATTTCCAGTGACTTGTGAAGGTTACAATAAACAAAGGCATCACTGGCATCCGGATCCAGTGCAGCTCTTTCAATCATGTCTTCCCAATGTGGTCACCTCTAAGGTTATTCTCAGTTGACATTGCTACAATTCTCTGAGGCTATGAGATTGATCTTGATAGATTGTTCTTGGCTAACTTTGATATTATTTTGGTGCAATGTGTGTTTCAAGGAACATCATTCCTTGTTGGGATTGGGTTGACCTGATTGGAGAACAGATGCAATGGGATTAGAGTAAAAATTTCCATTTAAATCCACAAATGTTTATTAACAAAATGGGCCGACTGTCCTTGTATTTGACCCAGTTGAGTTGGGCTATGCAAGAATGAGCCCAATCAGGCTCATTAGTTGCCAAGTCAAACCCCAAAAGGTCCTGATTGTTTGAGACACTTTTTCTTCTCTTTTCTTTCCCAAGTGGGGACTGGGGAGATGCTGCCCGTGGAACTTAAGTCAAACTTGACAGTTTTCTTGATAAGTGTTAAAGCCATGGATTGAAATTGGAAAGCATATCATTGCTTTACTTTGTGGGACCAACTGCATTGGGCCTTGGGACGCATGGGAGCTGGTCAGCTGGGTTCATCTTAGCCCAACTTGAGTTGAATCCTTTCTTCGTGGGTGAAGGGAAAGTACCCGGTCTTAAATGTAATTTGCAAGAAAGATGGGGACATTGAAAGAAAGAAAGCGGGTCTCCCATCCTTGGTTTTCGATAAAGCGCTCCCTTTTCATGGTTTTGAACTTTTGATGCGAACGATACCAGTAGAGGGGAAGAAACTAAGAAGGCTTCACTCCGTAAAGTATTTCTGACTTTCTGAACCACATTTTACAGTGAAGACTGAAGAGTTTCCAGCGATTTTTACCGAGAACCTCAAAAGCAGAGAAGCAATTTCTTAGGTATCATGAGGATTCTGTTAGTCATATGGCTCTCTCAAAGCTAAAATTGGTACGGTAGGGTACCAAATTTCAAACCTCATATAGTTATATCCAAATCGTACCATATAAAATATATATGGTACGGTGTGAAAACAATGATTCAATATAAAATCTATATAAGAAAAATAGTACGTGTCGGTTTAGTATATGATACGATATAATTTTGGTATATAAAAACTCATTCTTATAATCTTCTTCATTTATGACTAAAGAGTGTTTATTGTGTAATATAGTTTTTTAGTTAACATTTTAACTGTTGAGATTTACAATATATGAAGAACGAATAATAATATCTAAGTTTTTTTAATTTAAAATTTATTTTTCTTTTTCTCTTATCAACTGGGCCCAACCAATGAGTAATGTCAAGATTGACTAGGCCTTAAATTTGGCCTAACCCAATCTAGATTAATAAGGGTGTGAAATTTGGTATTGTTTTGATATACGACAATTTGGTATGGCATTTGGTACATACAGATGGTATGCTAACTAAAACCAAAACCATAGTCTATGGTACTAAATTCCAAAAAACAATTTCGATACATACCGTATGTCCAAACCTAATTTGAAAATGGCGTGGTTCAGTACAGTAAGACGGTATTGATAGACAATTGACACCCTTACTCAAAGCATGGATCAATTTAATTGAAATTCAATTTTTTAGCATTTTGAATCTGAATCCAACAAAATCATTTTACTCATCACCATCACCAAGATCCACTAATTAAGCAAAACCAAAACCAAATATGAGATTAAATTGTTCTATTTCCAAATTCAGATTTAAAATTATATCATGTTTATATATTTGGTGCATGATAGATGATTTATGGCAAATGTTAAACCAAATATATATTATAATTCATTTATTTTTCTTTAAAGAAAGTAGAATGAAACGGTTTCCAATGTAATTTAGGTCAAAGGGAATTTGTATGTCATTATCAAATTATTGATTTGAAAAGGATATCTATCATCTATGTGATCTCACAGTTTCACATTTTTTAAATAAAATAAATGAAGTTAAAAAGAAAAAACAAAGTTTTAGCTTTTTGTTACAGAGAATTTAAGAAAAAATCTCTAGTCTCTATGAACATTGAAAATGACATATATGTGACTTCGTAATGGATTCCTTGTAACCATTACTTTCTCTTTAGGTTTCTTTTCTTTTCATGTGAAAATGAAATATTTTAAAACTTTTTTGTTGTTTTGTGGTACAAAGGAATTTATACATATAAAACAAGAAGAAAAAGGGGATTAGAATCATATATGTGATATTTTCTTTAAGAAATGTTAGAACTGTTGATCATTGCCTCAACATAAAATTATTTTCAAGAAAAGCTTCTAAACATAGTTGATCACTAATCAATGTTCTTCTAATATTCTCTCACAAGTCTCAATCGAGGTGGATGTTGCTGTGTGATGAATCTAGTGCATGCATGCATGGGGGAAGGTTTTAGTGCAATTGTTTGAGTAGAAAATGGGAGCTTAGTTGGTCCAATTAGGCTAAAATACTTATAATCAAGGGATTAACCATTTAGGTATTGGTCGACAGAATAAATAAGTTTAACAAATTAATATTGGGATTTTTTTTTTGGGTGCTAATCAATCATTTTTTTTGAAAGAAAAACCTTTGGGATAAGTACAATCTGTTGCATCAAAATACAAATACCAATTGTATGAGAAGGGGGATAGAAGTGGCTACTAAAGAAGATTGATTAGAAGCTGCAAAAGAAGCTAATCTATCAGCAACAATATTTCATTCTCTTAAAGTGTGAGTGAATTTAATAAAATCAAATTATTTCTTCATCAAGTGGATGTCCTCTAATATATGCTTGATACTCTATGATTCTGCCGATTCCCTATGATTGATCAGATGGATTATTGTTTCATTGTCTCCTTCAAATATCACTTTCTTGAGATTATATGAGATTGCAATTTGTGTAGCTTTTTTCATTGCTTTAGCTTCAGCTTGTAGAGCTTTGGAGTTGCCACAAGGAAAGGCGAAACCAAGCATGAATTGACTCAGGTGATCTCGGGCAACTCCTCCGATCCTAGCTTTAAAGCTGCCATTTGGATTCTTCCTTGATGAACCATCCATGTTGAACTTGATGTAGTCTCTTGGTGGGGAAATCCAACGAATATTGTTTCTTCTCTTTATGCCTTTATCTCCACGAGTTGATGAGTGGTGATATTCAACATTCAAAGACAAAGCAAGCCACCACGCTTGTTTTTGAGTTTTGTATGATTCACCATGGGTTGCCTTGTTGAAAGAGGACCATATAATCCAAAGTGTAGTTAAGTGAAGTGTTAGAGCTTGACCTTCCATCGAATGCTTTTTTTCTGAAGTTATCCATTTGGATATTTGCTCAACAATATTTGAATTGTGATTCCACCAACAGATTTTGAAATATCTCCACAGCTATGTTGCATAATTACATTTGAAAAAGATATGGTTAAGATCATGGAAAGAAATTTCGGAGAAATTCGCCAGTTTCGCCATAAGGGGAAATAAAAAATGCACCGAAACCCGATATTACAACCTTTCGCCGGAAAATCAACCATGTCCTACCAAGATTTTCCGGCGAAACCACATCCTCATCCTTCCAGATCATTGCTGGAGAAGAAGAAAAAGAATGAAAAAGAGAAAGAAACAGAAATAGCAGTGGCAATGTTGTCGGAGAAGAAGAAGAAAGAAAGAGAGAAATAAAAAAGAAACACAGCTGCCGGCCATGGTGTAGAACTGAAGTAGAAAGAGAGAAAGAAATAAATAGAAGTGAGAACTGAAGTAGGAATGTAAGAGCGAATCCAACGATATCGCCGGTCATGGTGTCAGCAAAATCTCGCCGAGATTTCGCCGTTTCACCCAGTTCTTCGCCCGGCGAACCGGGCGAAACGAACGAAAAATCGTTCCATGGTTAAGATGAACATTTTTAGTTGAACACAGGGAACAAATATCAATAACTTTACATCCTCTGTTTTTCAAAAGATTGGGAGTAGGAAGCTATTAGCAAAAAAAAAATAATAAAGAGAAGGAGGCGCAAGAAGGAAGGTCCACAGGTTTTTGTATTAAGTGGGCCCTCAGGCGGATATGGATCGTTTTGGGAGAAGGTGTGTAAAGGAGTGACAGCAGCATGCATGATGTTCTTTTGTTCTTCTTTCCCTTGGAAACCCTGCTTTCCCTTCCCTCCTCTGCCCTTTTGCCTTTTTAGTTTGTCTTCATTAATTCCAAACCCTAATCATTGGTAAACCACGTTTCTGCGTTGATTTGGCCTCTTAAACAAGTTTCGGATTTCCTTCATCTGTAGGAATTGGTTAGGGTCCTTTTTAAGCATCATTAATCATATTTAAATATGGTAATTACATTATTAATCTTCTCTTAATAGTTAATACATGAGTCGATCCATGTGAAGATGACCGGACAAAAGTGTTACCTGAACATTAATTTAAAGTTTTGCTAAAATTATTGACAATCATCAGAGTTTTTGTTATTTTTCTTTATTCCATTTTAGACTAACATTATATTAGAGATTTTCACCTAATTTTTATCATTAACTAACTAATGTATTATGAAGTGACCTGCAATGAAATGTCATCGACCGGTTCTGCACTAAATCTCCCTCTTGCTCCTCAAGTGCAAAAGGCTTTTCAGCCAATTAAAAAAGAATCTAAGCATTTGATATCTCTACAACCTTTTTTTTCTTTTCTTCTTCTTCTTCCCTTCGAAGTATCATTATCAAACTAATTATAAAGATTAAGGGCAGCCCCATAAACGGAAAGTAGGGTGGGGACTGGGGAGAGTGTGGAAGGATATATGTTTGAACTCAATATCTCTTTGTATTTACTGTCTTTATATATGAGACCTTCACCAGTATATCATAAGCACACGTAAAATTATTACTTCAAATTCTATTACATACCCATGTATGCATATTTATATATTTATTATACAACTTCTAATTTATTGCCACCTGACATATTTGGGATTTTGTTAAACTTGGCATTGAAGTAAGAAACATTGTTCATCTTTATAAAAAAAATATCCTTTCCTTCAAGTACACCTAAAGTAAATGGGTTCAGCCCTAATGTAGACTTGCATGATTTTCAGTCATTATGCTGTTCGAAATTAATACTCGATCAATTTGTGGTTTAGTTTTCATACGCAATTATATCGGTTTCGATACCAAAAGGCCGAAACTCCCTATTCAAAGAAGGGGGGCGGGGGAGGCAGAAGAAATGGGTTTGTGCATGTGAATTTTTCCTTTTTGTAAGATGTGCATGTGGTTGGTAGATAAATTTCCCATAAATTAATTGTTCAAAAATTAAATGGAGCAACCCAAATGAGTCCTTATTTATGCGGGAATAGTGCATCTGGTTATGGGATTTTGACTTCTTAATGGTTTTAGATAAAATCCGTGTACGCAAGAAGTATATTCTCTTTCCAGTACCCTCCATATTAAAAGCATTGAGAAATTCAAATCTATATTGTTGTAAAGTTTTCATCGACGTCAAAAAGCAAATCTCCATCTCAAAAGATTAGCATGATCGACGATGAACACAGAAAAGGACCAAAGGAAATAAATGGAACCAGAGAAGTGACAGAACGTAGCAAAGACTAATCAGAAGTGTTTGCTTTGCCTTGCCTTGCCTGTATTAAGATAATTACCATCAGTGTTCATCAGTCGATGTATACCTAACGCTGTGGACCCTCAAGTGGATTGATAGAGTAATTACTTTTCTTTTTCACTTTTCATGATGGGTCGAAATCTTAATCAATTATTACATACGATTCAATCTCAAGCTATTCACATCCGCGTCACTAGATTCAACCATGCCATTATCCGAAAGATTCTCATCTCACGTAACTAAAGTAAAGTTCCAAAATCTCTCTTTCCCTCTCTCGCCATTTTGTCCAAATTTGTCACCTCCTCGCTCTAAGTTCAGTGTGTACAGCTCTACTAGCTTTCCAAATTCCAAACACACAAAACCAAACGTGACGTTTCTCCAACCAGTCCCTTTTAATCAGGAATTAATTCATAATTATCCGAATCTCAGGACTGACTTGTAATATAACTTTTCTGATTAGTCATCTTTTTTTGGCTTAATGACAGATAGGTATACGTATTTTATTGGGTCTCAACCGTGATCCGGAAGCCCATCAACATCTTGGACCCCCCATTCCATTCCTTTCTTCAAGTTCTGGTCTCTACATTATCTATATTTATTGATTGACTGTTCAACGATCATGATCATCATTCATGTAGAAGATTCGCGATGTAGGGACCAGGGATCCTTGTCACTTTATATTTCAAATGACAAATACATATATGTCTCCAAAGCTGCCTGACACCATTTCAACGGCTGAGAAGCGACGCCTCATGAGAGGACAGTGATGCAGTATCGTCCTTGATTGATAGAAAGAAAGACCTGTCAGGCTTCAGATGATGGTATATGAGTCATTCTGTGGACCCTCCTCTGCCACCATCCGACAAGTGGAATGGTGTTGACCATCTGATTCTTAGATCCATTTATGTTATTTTATCAAATAATCGACGGTCCAGATTGATACTTGTTCTCCAAGAATATAAGGTGCATGCTTCGAAGGCGAGGAAAAGGACAAAATCCGGCAAAAGCTGTGCATGTGAGATGCGTGCGATGTGTTTGTATTTTACAGCTAATTTTTAACAACGTTTGTCAATATAACGAAAAGAAAGGGGCTAATCTGTCCACTCACCTACTCACAAAAATAATGTTGGAAATGAGAAAGAAGAGGATTCTCTCAATAAAATAGGTGTCATGAATTGTATTATTACTAATTTTTAATTAAGTTAAACAAAAATTAAGTAATCTTCTACGTTGTTTCTTCATGCGAGCTTCGCCTTCGCATAGTTAATAAGCTGAAATCAAAGTTCTGACGAGACAACCAAGAATGAGGGGAAAAGCAGGTGTCGGTTCTCTTTTTTTTTTTTTTTTTTTTTTTTTTTTTTTTTTCAAAAAATTATTTCCCTCCTTTTGCTTTTAGTGATAGACTAATAGTGATTTTTTTCTCTCTGACCTTTTTCTCCTTTTTCTCCTTTTTCTCCTTTTTCTTCATGAGAAACAACTTTGGTGTAAGTAACCCCCAAACCCCCATTTCCTGGTATCCTCCGTCGTGTAAAACAGGTTTTTCTGATTCAGTTTTGATTTCGGTTTGGTTGTAACTTTTTTGTTTTCGTGGTCTGTTTCGCTTTTTTCTAAGTGGGGGGTTTTTTTATTTCAATTACAGCATTGTCAAAAATGGGAAGGGGTTGGACTCTTGAGATACTGAGATTGGTAAACGCGGTGCCGATGCTTTCTTTATCTTTATCTTTACGCGACTGGGTGAAGAAAGAGATAAAAAACTGATTTACAGATTCCTTGGTTGCAGAGAGTAGTATTTTGATTTGTAGCTCTCTTTTGGTCATTTAGCTGGTGTCCTTTTTATTCTCCTCTCTGTTCTCTTGCTCTCATTATTTCTCTCCATTTCCTTCTGGGTTACTACTGTCTGGGCTCATTTCCTTCTGTTTTTGCAACTTCAGGAGATTGTTCGTTTTAGTGTTCCGAATGTAATGTTTTGCTTGGATTTACAACCTGCAATAGTTATCATTATTTTTCAGGGCATCTAGTTTACTTGCTGCAGTTTCAGTTTCATATATATTTTCTTTCCCTCGGTAGTCTCCATCAGTGCGCCTTGTGGTCGGTGTCGATTTTGCTTTTCTGGAGAGTCAAATTTCTGGGTTTCTTTTTTAGACTTTTGTCGTTGGCTTTTAAGAGTTTTGGGATTTGGTTTGCGTGGAGATTTGGGTTTTCTTCTTGTGGTGAGAGATTTATTGATTGTTGGGTTTTTAGACGAAAGACGAAGAGAGGTAAGCTCTGAGGAAGGACGATCATGGCGGGTGGAGGAGGTGGCGCCGCTCCGGCACCAAAACAGGATGAATTGCAACCACACCCGGTGAAGGATCAGCTGCCCAACATTGCTTACTGCATAACCAGCCCCCCTCCTTGGCGTGAGTTTCTTCTGCATATCTCATCCCATTATTTCCTGTTTTTGGTTATCTGTCTCGTTGTTTCCCGTTTATGTAATGGTGCGGTTTATTTGGAAAGAATGGGGTAGTTCTTTTTATAGTCATTTGTTTGCATCACCATTTGTGATTAGTTATCTATTCGTGACTCTTAATTTTTTTTCTCCCTGCTGCTTTGTTTAGTTGGTGAAGTTACCCCTGCGTTTTCCTATTTTTATTCTCTTCGTCTTGAGGTCTACTTTTACCAGTTCCAATTAAGTCAAGATGAGGTTATCTTGACTTACCTTCCTGTGTTTTTAAGCTTTCAATTGATCTGGATGATCCAACTTGTGTTACGCTTTCTATTTGCAGCAGAATATGAACTGCTCTGTTTAGATGAGTGGATGCTATGAAACTTACTAGGTTTTTTACTCCTTGTTTCACTCTAAGCATTTGTTTGTCTTATGATCCCACTCTCACTTCTTGAATCCTTTTGGGTATCTGTACTGCAGCGGAGGCCATCCTCCTTGGTTTCCAGCACTACCTGGTCATGCTAGGTACAACCGTCATTATTCCAACTGCTCTTGTTCCTCAGATGGGCGGAGGAAATGTAAGCCTTTGGAAGATCAAACTCATGTGAATAACATACTTCTCATTCTATTCTATCTAGTCCAACTTGTGGGCTTATTTTGCTTCGGATACTCTTCTTCAACTATAGTTCAAGTTATATTTGCACTTTGCAGGAAGAGAAAGCCAAAGTTATTCAGACACTACTTTTTGTTGCTGGCCTGAACACACTAACCCAGTCACTGTTTGGGACTCGATTGCCTGCCGTGATTGGAGGATCATACACCTTTGTGGCACCTACCATATCAATAATTTTGGCTGGTCGATACAGTAATATTGTTGATCCTCATGAGGTATACTGATTTAATTCCCATCCTGTTGGCTAATCTTTTCCTGGTATTTTGTGTTGTCCTAGTATTAACCATCACACTTATTTTTCTGCAATTGAACAGAAATTTGAGCGAATTATGCGTGGAATCCAGGGTGCTCTTATTGTTGCTTCAACACTTCAGATTATCCTAGGATTCAGTGGCCTCTGGCGGAATGTTACAAGGTTGGTTCAAAATTTGAGGGTTAATTTTAGTAGAGTTTCTATTATTATTTGACTGAAGGGATTCGAATGAGCTAATGCTGCATGATACCGAATTAGAAAATTAAAGAATAAAAGGGTTTTCAGATTTTACACTTCCTTTTGGCTGGTTCATATATCTGCTTTATCGAGTTTTTTCCAAGTCAACTTGAGATACACAAATTCTCTTGGCCTGAACTTTTCTGTAAAATTCTTGACTTGCAATGACAATTGATTTACCCTCTTCATTCAAGAAAATTCTAAATACTGGCTCTGATGCATTTGGCATCCAGAAGAGGGATCCTGTTCATATTTGTTGCACTGTGTCATCAAAAAATGTCAAACTTTTGCTTATACATTTTATTTCTTTATATATGTATTTGTTCAGGTTCTTAAGTCCACTGTCAGCTGTACCCTTGGTAGCTTTAGCTGGGTTTGGACTTTATGAGCTGGGTTTCCCTGGGGTAAGTACAGCATATTATTTTTCAGACATTGATAGTTAAATATTGGTGATGCTTCAGTTCTATCTTAGATATTTCTTGAGAAGACAATTTTATTTGAAGTTTGCATGTTTAATCTTCCCTGCTTAATGTGATGTGTATGAACCATTTTGCCTTTGACTTTAGGTTGCTAAGTGTGTTGAAATTGGACTACCAGAGCTCATCATATTGATCATTTTTTCACAGGTAACGTTCTTCAATCTATGGTAGAAACCTAAATTTGTTTTTTACAATCAAGGTTATGAAGTGTTAAAACATATCTTGAGTGCACTTTATGTCTGGATGAAAAATATTAGTGTTGTCACACTTCCCATTTCCTTGGTGGGTCTCACTGACATACTGTATGTTGACTCCTAGCTCGATCTCTATTTAAACGAATAGTTTTTACTGATCAAGTGCTTGTCTTGCAGTACATACCTCATGTGATACACACTGATAGGCATGTATTCGATCGGTTTGCTGTTATCTTCTCTGTGGTAATTGTGTGGGTTTATGCCCACCTCCTTACTGTTGGTGGAGCATACAAGAATGCACCTCTAAAAACTCAACTAACTTGCCGTACTGATAAAGCTGGGCTTGTGAGTGGGGCCCCATGGTAATGTCATTCTCTATGAACCTTAGTCTTAACTCTTTCCTTGCTTTTCTTTTGAAGTATTTTGGCCATTGTTGCAATGGTCGTTGGACCATAGTTGCAGCCTGAGGTCAACGTATCAAAACAACCTCTCAGCAAAAATTGCTGAGGTAATGTTGTGTAGGAAATTCCTCCCCCCCCCCCCCCCCACAAGGACTCTGCTTGTGTGGGAGCACTCGGCATTGGGTTCGCCCTTATATTTTGGGCATTTTCGTAACATCAGTGCTGTGATAGACTATTATGCTTGCATTTCAGTTGGTTGATTATGCTATCTTCTTGGTTTCTGAGTTTGGATGTGTTATGCTCAACTAACTAGAAGCTTATGAGTAGTGTTTTCTATGATGTATGTTTGCAGGATAAGGGTTCCATATCCATTTCAGTGGGGAGCACCTTCATTTGATGCAGGTGAAGCCTTTGCCATGATGATGGCTTCATTCGTTGCACTTGTAGAGGTCTGTTAACTTCTAATATCTGTGGTTATATATATAGATACGGTATCGCTAGCACTATTTTCCCCCGACCTTATGTGACTATTTTATTTGGTACATCTAGATGCTTTACCATTAGGTTGTTGTTAATGGAACACACGAGCACATATATGATGATCTGCAATATAGTGCCCGCATCCTTAATGTGTTTTGTGGGATCTGTGACCAGTCTATCCATATGACAATGCTTTTTCTCATGATCCTAAGAGTGAGAGCACTTGAGAACTCACACCCTTCAAAATTTTCTACTGGAGAAAAACCACAAAACATATCTCCACTTTTTTTTTGGGTTGGGGGGGGGGGGGTTAAGTCTTCCAGTCAGGAATGTGTATAAAATGTTAATAGAAATGGTAAATGATGTTGTGGGACATAGCTTGGAATGCATGATTGGTCAAAAGTTGGGAGGTAATTCCTATGGTTCCATTCTTTGATAACCACATGTAGTCCACTATATACTTTCTGGTGCTTTATTTATTTATTTATTCTCCTGAAAACGACAATTTAGTCTTGAAGTTCATTTTGGGCAGTTACATAGTCCTTTTGGTTACTGTCTAGCATGGATGGTTTAATATTTCTCTCGTGCTTAGTGGACCTTAGTGTTGTTTTAATACTCTAAATTCTACTAAAATGTCCACAGTTTTCATGATCAAATGCAGTCCACTGGCACCTACATTGCAGTTTCGAGGTATGCTAGTGCAACTCCATTGCCACCATCTGTTCTCAGCCGTGGAGTTGGTTGGCAGGTACGGATAATTTCAGTATGGATTCTGTTTATTCATGATACATCGAAAGTGAGTACAACACAAGTATTCAAGAATGTTAACAATGGTATGGTATGCGTCTATGGAGCAGCAGGTCAATCCCTACTTACCCAACTTTCTCCGCATGGAAGGAGAGAGAATTAATAAAAAGGAATTTTCCAATGAAAAAAATATGAAAGGTAGGTTTAATGGAACAATGAGTGTGATGCTTCTATTTTTGGTTGAGGCATCGCCAACCCATGCATCAGGTGGGACTACTCTTGCAGGTGCCTGACCCAACATTGTACTGACGGTTATTATTTGGTCCCTCAATCTGGTTGGATGACCGTAGAGCATGTGTGAAAGTTCCTTGGCCTCAGCAGCAGTGTTGACTCTGCAAAATGTGTATTTTGTCCTTGGAATATTATGGTTCTCAATGTTGTCCAATCATTAAACCATTTAAATTGGTGCTAGGTGTATGGTTGGAGGTTAATACAACACCATTATCCTCGCTGCATACTAGTGTTTCGTTTTTCTGAATGTAGTTGGTCCTGTATGTTGCAGTTTCTAAACTGGCTATTTGATATGATTTCAGGGAGTCGCGATCTTATTCTCTGGCATTTTTGGAACTGTAAATGGGTCTTCAGTATCTGTGTAAGGCTTTCTGGAAAAGAAACTTGTCTGTGTGCTTTATTGGTAAAATTGAACCAATGTAGCATTAATAAGCATGATATCTGATTCTGCTATCCTGAAAACAGTGAAAATGCTGGTTTGTTAGCATTGACACGCGTTGGCAGCCGAAGGGTGGTTCAAATATCTGCTGGGTTCATGTTGTTCTTTTCTGTCCTAGGTAAGTTCCATGGGATTTTGGGAGGAAACTTCTAGGTTCTGTATTTTTAATATTAGGTTCTGATCCAGTCAATTTTTGTCAACTATTCAGGAAAATTTGGAGCAGTCTTTGCATCCATTCCTGCACCAATTATTGCTGCACTGTATTGCCTGTTCTTTGCGTATGTGGGTATGTTCAATTTAAAACCGAGAACCTTTTCTTATCGTAGTTTCTGTTTAACTGGTTCCAGCTGACAGCCTTTCTATCTCTGATCCCTTCCCTCCCCCCAAAAATTCGTGGTGGAACAGGTTCTGTTGGTCTGAGCTTCCTCCAGTTCTGCAATCTCAACAGCTTCAGAACGAAATTTATACTAGGTTTCTCAGTTTTCATGGGCATATCTGTGCCCCAATATTTCAATGAGTACACTGCAGTTAATGGTTACGGTCCGGTGCACACGCATGCAAGATGGGTATGAATGAAAAATTTTCCTTTTTATCTTTCCTTGTGCATTCATGAGTTGGGATTTGGATTATCACCTCAGTGCATGGTTGTCCAACTGACTGTTTTGAGTTTGATCTGCTGGTCTTTGCAGTTCAATGACATGGTGAATGTGCCTTTCTCCTCTGAAGCATTTGTAGCTGGCTTCCTGGCCTTGTTCCTGGACTTGACATTGCATCGGAAAGACAGTGCAACGAGGAAAGACAGGGGAATGCACTGGTGGGACAAATTCCGGTCGTTCAAGTCTGACACCAGGAGTGAGGAATTTTATTCCTTGCCTTTCAATCTCAACAAGTTCTTCCCGTCAGTATGATTTTGAAATCTGTCCCTGTTTCAAAAGCTCCGACTTTTAGCTCATCCCTATTAGAAAGTCTCACAGGAGGAGGAGAGGTTTACACTGCAATTCCTTGTTTCTATTTTTTTTCCTTTAATTAGTCATGTGTCTGTCAGGCCAATCGATAGCAGTGTTATAAATGAATCTTTCATTTCTAGAGGATATAGCAGAACAGATTCTGTATCTTACTTTCAGTCATATATTGTTTCCAGTTACTGTAAATCAAAGAGGGGTTTAATGAAAGTTCAAGTAGCAAAAAGCGAATTTCCTGCCTTCTAGAGTTCTAGGTCTCACATCTATATAATCTTTTGCTAACCTACTTAATGAGTAGCATGCCTTGGTGAGGGATTGGTTATCACTTATCCCCAAAAAAAGAAGAAGTTGGGGTAACTTTTACTGTATCCGGTGGTCAACGACAATTACGTCCATCTCCACCTGTCACCTGTTTACATTTATTGTTGTTTTGCACATTTCCAGATCACTGATCAGTTCTCAGGTTATTCTCCCAGATGGAGAAACATCTGTTCTCCCTGATAGGAAAAACATCCTGGTGCATCACTGCAGACTCGTGGATGCGTGGGATAAGATTAAGATTTTAAAAAGACGTTTGACTTATACATCCCCATTTTTAAGAACCTGCCTGGCTGCCCACAACTTCAGTCTCGTTTCACATCTTTTTCTTCCTCCGTGTAAGGTTGAGGATTTTCAGTTCTTAATTTAAAAAGCGGAAGTGAACAAAATCACAGTATAACTTGCGTTGTAAAATCCATGGAGAGGAGGTGTACTAGTTGTAGGTACTGATATGAGTGGTGTAGAATTTCATGTGGGGATGGAATTTTGGGCTCGATCGGCACACACAGCTCTCTGGCATGCTTTACTATGGCATATATGCACAAGGTTCTTCCCCCCTCCCCCCCACCCAAAGTTCTCTTTTTCAGATCTTGCTTGAAAATTGGGAATTTGACGAACAGTCTCATCATCGACCATTAGTTTGGCGGGTTCTTGGAAATGTGTATGTAGAAGTTAAAACGGGTCTCTCAAGTGGGTTTTTTTTCTTTTCTTTTTCTTTTTCCACTTAAAATTGAAATCTTAATCTCAGTCCACGTGTCAGTTTGTAGTGGTGCACTGCTGTGCACAATAGATAATGTTTTATATCTATTTTTCCTCTCCCTGCTCCTGCTCTGTGTCTTTGGACTGTATAACCATCTAAGTGGCAAGTAAGTCATGCTGGAGTGGAGTTTGTTGGGGGAGCACAGAGCCAGAGCTCTCAAAATCCTCACCGAAATTTTAGTTTTTTTGGTGAAATCACTGAACAATTGAAACCCAACAGATCTGAAGTCAGTAGTAAATGTAAAATGTAAACAGAATTAAGTGGGAAGTCTTTTCTTTCCCTGGAAATGCAGAGGGTTTTTTGATCGAGTGTCTTGGAGAAGTGCACCAAATAGGTGTAGACTGAATATTTTGTGCCCCATAAAGGTCATTTCAGGAGAGAGCTTCCCTGTGTATTCATGCCTGATTCCATTATTTCGAATAACTTCTGTTTATATATCATTGAAATCTGTTAATCTTCTCTACAGTTTGCAGTTTTCAGGGATTGTGAGTGTTCTTTCTCAGGGCGTGGCGTATCAAAAGTTTATGAGAAGGAATGACTGGTTTCTCTGAGCTTTTGAATGAAAGGGGCTTTGAATGAAAGGGGCCATTATATATTTACAACTCCAAGGCCTAGATCTATGCCCATTCCAAAAGCCCAAGGTTGACCCATGACTCCATGAGTCATGATAAAACAATTTTATGGGAGGATGGGCCCGCCATGGTCGTAGGAGAGAGGGGACCCAGCCATTTCCATTTTTTTGTATCAAAGTAACCAAATGTGATCCACCAGTTACCGCTATTTGGAACTTAGATAGACATGTTTACCAGAAGAAAAAAAGAAAAAAGAAAAAAGAGAAAAAGAGAAAAAGAAGAGCTTTGGTTAGACATTTCCATGTCGGCATTTTTGTAATTTAAAACAGAATATAGAAAATTTAATGGGCCGTTAGGTTACTTAGGTACCCATGGATTGAGACGTGGCAAAGCAAAATGTTTAAAAGAGAGACGTTAGGAATTTGGCTTTTGGTATTAAAGATTAGTTGAAACACGCATGGCAAGAATAACTTTTTGGCATGCTTGTTCCAAAATAACTGTGTTCCATCTTCAATTAGAATTATTACCACTGAAATGATAAAAAGGCCAAACAATGTTCAATTAGGGGATTAGATGAGAGAGAGACATGCAAAAAAGCTAGGACAGCAGATAATTCATAGAAGAAGGGAAAACTGAAAAGGAAATGCAGGGTTGGTTTTTACTTCAATTTCAAATTCATATAGATTTATGTTGAAGTTTGTAGTTGCTGGCAGCAACACATCAGATCCTGATGATGTAGAAGTTGTCAATAAAGGGCCAATAAAGGGCAAGGAAACACCACCCCTGAGGAAACCCCACACCTTACATGTTTTCTATCCTACGTTTACACTACTGTTACTGGACCCTGCTATCTAATCGATAATTTATGTCTTGATTACAGAGCTTAACTGTTTTAAGATTCCCATTCACAGTCGATTCTGGTTGATTGGATAGGATTCAGAACCAATTTGATTTCCAATTTCACTTCCTTAAACAATTTTTACTTCAACTGCTTGCAATGAAATTAGTCATCACATGTAATGTCAATGCAAGAATATGTATAAACTATTCACCATTAATGTATACTAGCTTTACATGCTACTTGATCTTCTTGAACAGTTACTAATCAACAGGTGCGACTTATGATACAGGGGAAGATATGCAATGCAATGGCATGGGTTTCCTCAAGAATGGGTTTTCCAACATAGATATTTCAACTGTTTTGGAACTTGCAAAACCGCAACCATTGGTGAGGATAAGCAGAGCAATTTGTTGGATGTTGTTGCCCTTCAAGAAAGCTTGGAACTCCACACCAAGTGGGAATCATTGCAGGTTGAGTATGCTCTGTGAAATAATTATATTGGGATAACGGATTTTGAAAAAGCTTGCCTTCTCATACCCGATTCCAATTTTCAAGGGTTCACCTATATTAGGGCAATTATGGACAATCAAGAAAAAACAGAGGACATCAGCTCTCTTAATATTCAACAATGTAAGTATTCTTTACCGAGGCCTTACTCAATTTCCTCTTGACTAAGTGATTGATGACCCATCTGCTGTCTAGTTTCATTTCTTCTTGTAATCCTAACCAAAGAAAGAGTGCTTCCATCTCTTTCTGGCTGCAATAATTTCAGGCACTTAATCATCAAAGTGGTAATTGGTGAATTAAAGAGAAGTAATTTTGCAACAAGTTAACTCATTTCACATTTGCATTTTAGGACTTGCAGTTATTAAGTTTAACCCCGTCTTTTCTTCTTATGGGCTTTTTTTTTCCCTTTTCTTTTGGGGGTTGAATCTTCTGGACATCTTTCATTCTTGGTTCTAGTCTATTTCATTCCTCCTAAAATGTACAGTCGAACCAAATTGGAAAACTAATAATTGATGAGAGAATGGAACAATGTCCAGCCAAAATAAATTGTGGTGGCACAGAAATCAATCCATTCTGAACATCACTAGCCAGCTGGGTATACATAACTAGAAAGGTAAAAAACTGAAAGTGACTTTAATGGGGTCTTGTTTTACTTTTTTGTCTCAACAGGTAGAAAGGAAGTGAAAGTGAGACTTTGATGTCGCAGAACCAGAGCATCCCATAGATATACATAAACATCCAAGCAGAACGTAAGAAATACATGGAAAAGCAAAATGGGACATTAACCTCCATATATATGACTCAATATCAAAAGCATGTTCACTAATATGTATGAGAACCAGTTGATGAGAATCAGTTGATTAGCAGAGATAACTGGTTTGTCTGAGATCATGGAGATCTTTGATAGTGCAGGGATGATGAAGTACTGGCACTGGTCAAGTCAAGTTTGATTAAAGCTGCCTGATCCAAACAAAACAAGGAGGATACAAAGTTTATATTATTCATTGAACATGTCTAAAATTATATCACTTTCTGTTTCTTTATGTTCCCCTTTTCCTGGTTTCAGTTTCTGAATCCTCTGCTTTTCTCATTTTTTTCTCCTGTTTTTTCCCCCTTTCATGTCAGCTATCTCTTCCTAACACTATTCAAATGGTCCCCTTTAAAGAGTTATCTTGTTAGTGGATTAAATTATGGGGGAAGCATTTGAAACATGCTCCATGAAGGTGATATCTTCACAACGGAAGAATGTAATTTCTCTCCCAAGACCACTCCCCTTTAAAGAAAGGAGAGCCCATTTCTGGGTGGGTTTAGCGGGTGAGAATACTCAAACCAAGAAATGCAGTCCTTAAACCCTACACATTATGAAGAAAGAGAGTTTTATATAAGTCCTACTTGCATTAATTCAAGTGTGTCTCAACCATATAAAACAAAGATCCTCCATTTAAATATTGAAGGATGTTTACATGTTAACCATAAGAGTTTTAAGTTGGTCATTTAATATCAGAGGCTGTCTTTCCCAGGTGGTCATCTTTGAACAGTCAAATAATCTGATTAATTTATAAACCCAAGATCCCTAACAGTTCACATGGCTACAGGACCTTAACATTAATTGAAGAGTTAAAACACATGTGAGTTTAATCAAGCTATTCTATGGCTCTAGAAGTCAAATACTTGGACACAAGTACATATTAACAAGGGTCAATGATCTTCTAGGTATCTTCATACAGATTGTTGTCTAATCTATCTTAATCAATTTAATCTTGTATATGAGTGTTCATATACCATTGGCTTTTGGGTTAAACCCCTAAATCTCACTTTAATGAACATTAAATATTCACTAAATAAAGCCTTAGAATTAGTTAAGAAGCTACCTCGCTTCTATTGGTTTTTGGGGTTGTAGAGTGGGAGTATTACTTTTTATCTTTTCCATATTCCTTTTGATTAGAAAAGGGAAGAAAAAGGATTCTGATGGTCTGTTCCACATCATACTGGTGCAGTTGACACAAAAGCAGAGGTCACCACTTTCAATACAAATCCTACTAAAATTTTGAAAAAGCCTGGATATGTATGAATAATCGAAGCATCTTGAGAGTAAAGATCTAAGAGATTTTGTTTTCTTATAATACAAAGTCAGTTTGAGTTTCACTTCCATTGCATTGGACTTCTAAAAGCTTTTAAAAGAAAGTGGTGCCTTTTTTTTTCTGTATAAAAGGATTACAGTAAACCCAGATAAGATTTAAGGGATTAGAATATGTTTCAGTTATAAAAGCTCATGGGTTGATTTTAACGTTATAGGTTTATAAAGCCCACCCACACACTAAGTTAGTGGGAATCTACAGAGGATTTATTCTTTTTCCTTTTATTTGATAGGTGGGGCAACCCAAAATCCTTTGCTGATATGTGTAGGAGTCATAGCCCTTTGATTAGCATTCCTCTTTTTTGGCCTATAATAAGAGAGAGAGAGAGAGACAATTCTAATCTGGTCCAGCATTTTTTTGCTTTATATGCATGATGCATTGTTAATGATGTATTTTGGAGGCGCAAAGTAAGTAAACAAGGTCAAAAAGGCATCAATTCATCTTGATTGATTTTTTTTGGGGTGTCTGTGGACCGTCGGATGTAGGGATGGATCCAGAGTGTGAGACAAAAGTACCCTTAAAATTTTCAGATGATTTATTCATATTAGATATCTTAATGTTTGATTATTTATGAAAGCCATATGTATAATCTGATACAGGCAATAATAGCATGGTAGATGTGGGTACCCACCCACAAGAAAATGGTGGCCCCAGAGGCCCGGAGGCACAACCGCTCCTCCACCGTCAGTGGTGGTGGTGGTGGACGAGGGACTAAAGCAACAGAAGGTTTATTTGTTTGTTTTCTATGCTTGGAAAAATCAAAATCAATCAATAATAGAAAAGAGACAAATGCAGAACAGCTGAGTACGAGAGTGGAGAAATGATGGCTCAATGCAGCACTGTTGTTATTTTAAAAGCAGAGGTTGGTCAGTCACGCAATTAGAAGCGCTGGCTTCTCTTTTAATTTTTGCTCTTATACTTAATTTACATTGCGTGGGATCGGATGTTTGATTCCCAAACACTCCATTAACTCCTCTTTCTTCTATTAATATACTATCTTAAGATTCTTACAATGCATTACAGAAAAGAAAAAGAAAAAGAAAAGAAAATTGACTGTTTGAAATGCTCTGGAGCTCCAGAAATTCTTATTTTGTTATCAGGTCCAGAGAACAGATGGTGCCAGGCTCCAGGCCCCAGGCCCCGCAAGAAGGGGAGTGGGTCATACATGTGAATTAATATTTATTTTTAGAACACGGAATCTATCGCACGCTTGCTCTTGTTATTGCAGTAACGGATAAAAAAACAAATTGCCTGAGATTTTTTTTTTTTTCAAATTTTTTCAAATGCAAAAGCAGAGTTTTATGTTCTTAATGTATTCTAATTTGGTATACTCTGAGAGTTATCTACTTATTGTAGAATGAAAATTATATATTTCATACTTAGGCTGGTTCAATCTATCATTTATATATCAAATTAGACGTTATTATTAATTTTTTTGGGTCTAACAAAATTAGACGTTATTAAATATCTAGTGCAAACAGAGAACAGTAATGGACAGGCAAAGTACAAGAGGAGAAGAGAAACACCACCAGAGAGACACCAACCAACCCACCCACCCACCTACCTACCACTGGATTTAGTATAACATCCTGAGTTGATATGGTACGGCAAACCATCTGTGCACTCGTGGGATGAAGCCACGAGGGTCTGGGCTAACAACAACATAGCAGCCAGCATCCAAGGAAAGATGCCACCCATTGGATTGTCAAATAATCTAAACTATTCGTTATTATCATTAACTTTTAGGAGTAGTAACTGGTAAGACCTATTAATGTAGCAAAGCAGTGTATGGTAAGACAGCTTCCTTCCCTTGTTAAGAGATTTTGCTAATTTCGTGTGTCCTGCGTTATCAGCAAGGGACTCTGCTCTGGGATGATGTGAAGGAAGAAGGAAGCCCTCTGCAGCCATTCTGCTACTTCTGCGAACCTCCCCCACTTGCTCTGCTCCTCCTCCTCTTTGCTTCCTCTGTCTTAACGCTCTCCACCTTCGCCTCCTCCTTCCTCTCCTCTTGCAACCAAGATTCCGTTTTCCTTCGTTTTTCTTCTCTTGTTTTGTTTTCTCTGTAAATAAGTGGTGAATCGATCGAGATGGGGAATTGTCAGGCGGTAGATACGGCGACCTTGGTTATACAACATCCAAGTGGGAAAGTGGAGAGGTATTATTGGCCGATGAGCGCCAGCGAGGTCATGAGAACAAACCCAGGTCACTATGTTGCTCTCGTCCTCACCCTCTGCATCCCTTCCGACTCCAACACCACCACCCATCACCACAAAGACCAGAAGCAGCAGAAGCAGCAGCAGCAGCAGCAACACCAAACCACCTCCACCTCCACCTCCAACAACAGCAACAACGAGGTTCGCATCACCCGCGTTAAAGTACTCCGACCTACGGATACTCTCGTTCTCGGCCAAGCTTACCGCCTCGTTACTTCCCAAGGTTTCTCCTTTCTCACCATCCCTTCCCCCTCTTCTCTCCTTTTCTTATTTCCAATCTTTCTTATCTGTTATGTCACATTTAGTAGCTGTTGGATGCTTCACAAATCAAATTAACTACTCTGTTCTTGTTCATTTATTATTCACCCTCATTTTATTTTTATTCCTGCTTCATACAGAGGTCATGAAGGGATTGTGGGCGAGGAAGTATGCAAAGAAGAAGAAGGAAAACGCCACCGAATCAACTGATAAGCCACCCAGGCGGAAGGCAGAGCAGCAGAGTTCCTCGGCATGTGAGACTCGATCAATAAGTTCCAACACGGACAACCCCAATCAGGTTCAGGTGAGGTTTCTGCTTTAACGCCAACCAAAGCTTCATGTATTTCTCCAAGATCGATGGAGAAACCAGCCATAGTTATTTAGAAGAGAGGAAACGAAAAAAAAAAAACAAAAAAAGAGGGATCCGGAAGCTTGTTTATTCACAAATTGCACAGAATTTCTAGTCACTCGTTTATTTGGGTGCATATGAACCAACCAATCCTTCGCTCAACATCGACTGGCCCAGAACACACAAGCATGAGATTATAAACTGAGCTTCAGTTCACATTGCTTCTTAAGTTTTCACGACATGGGCGACCGACCCAATGATAGAAAAGAAGAGAAGATTTTACATGATCCATTGACTATCTATTGCTTTTCCTATGAATATTCATTTATGAATCATGTTGTAAATTTCAGGTGGCAGACAAACACCGGCCAAGGGTCCATTCAGCACCTCCAGCTTCAACAAGATCAAGACCGTGGCGCCCATCGTTACAGAGCATCTCCGAGGCCACAGGTTGAATGCAGATGACAGACGATGCTTCATAATGCTTCATAATGTTTCCCGATCCATCTCAAACGACCATGGCCAGCAACCAGAGCAATGGACTGTCCTCAACCCCAACTGTGGAAACAATTATAAGTACATTTGTGTAATGGGTAAAATGCCAAGTGTTCCCAAACTCCACATCAAACTGACACGATGAGTAATACAAAACCTCTGTATAAAGATGAAGAACTTTGCCCATCCAAGATTGTAATCACTACTTTTCCAGAATGAATTCTAGATTTGTCTTTAGATTAAAGGTCAGCATCATGCAGAATCTGGTTCTGTGTGTGGTTTCGTGTGGATGAGAAAGCAGTAAGCAAATAAGTTGGCTTGTGCCTTGTGGGAACTGAATGTAAATCTGAATACAAACATGAAAAATCATTGGGAGTTCCATAATTCCCAGTCCTTGTCTACGTAGTTTTGAGCCCATAAAAGTGCAGCCCGTGCAGCCACAGGGGCTCCTGGCAGCTTCTTCTCCTTGAGAGCAACTAGCATGTCTGTGAAAGGTTCCACCAACAAGGTTCCAGGGCCTCCATACTCCTTGTGCAGAAAATCATTGAATATCTGCTCCACACGGATAACCATTTAATCAGCATTTCCTTCATTTTTCTTTTCTTTCCGAGCTGAAAAACTCTTGGCTCTCCTATGAATGTTAGCATGCATCAAGCCATATACTATCCGTAAGGAAAATATTAACTATTCAATTATGTAGAGAATACTTCACCCATTTTCAAGTAATTCTTATTATTTTTCTTTCAAATGAAGAATTCGCCACTGTAGACAAAGTGGAAAGTTAGATGTGGATGCCAATTAATTGCATAATCAGCAATTGACCAGAGCAAGCTCATGATACCTCATCTGCTAGTTAGGAATATCATAAGTCCATCTTCCCAAAAATAATTCTCTCCAAGAAAGAGTCAAACTGACACTCATTTTGCTTGAAGGAGAAGCCAGAACCTATTATATACTCAGTATGAGATAATAAGACAGATATATCTTGACCTTTATATGATTATTGCTTCAAGTCGGTAGATCCACATCAGCCATACCCAACCAATTAAAAGGGTTGTGCATGCATCCATTAATCAATTCTTTTGGCCATATATGTGTGTCTGAAGCTAATATCAACACTCATGTTTTTCTTAGCAATGATGCCAAATATTCAAATGTATTCCACGAACTCAGGATATAAGACAGCAGGCCTAGTCATTGAAGCACATCTCTATGATCATAAGCATATTCAACCTATTTTGACCACAAAGAACCAATGAATATCTCCTCCCAGGATCAGCCCACGCCAGTCGCTCCACTTGATTCCAAGACCAAATAACTTGTTTATCTGGTCACAGTAATGGCAGGCTCTGGCTTTTTCTCCAACTCAGTTGGATTACTAATTAAAGACTAAAGAGTCAAATACTATAGACATTATAGGTCAAACTTCTCCAGTTTCACGCTGAATTGAAATCATAACATTGATGCGAGGGTATCATCTGATTCTAACTTTGTTTTCTCTCCACCAACTTGGAGGGTTAAAATATGGTTAACCTATAAGGAAGCGACCCAACCGGAGAAAGATGCTCCGGGAAATGGGAAAGAGAAGTGATGGTTAGCTAGAAAAAGTATGAAAGATTCTTTTCTACTCTGGATAAGGATGATAGATTTTCTTCACTGTTTCCACATGTGGGCTGTTCTGTTGGCATCTGGAAAAGCTATTTATCTACCCACCTGTAATTAGGTCATTGGTATTTGCTATAGTTCCATGATTTGAATTCACCAATTGCTTAGATTTAATAGAAGACATCGAGACCTGTACTTCCAAGTGCCGTGAAGGCCAAGTTGATTCTGTGTTTTGACATTTTGCTAATTTTTTCTGTTAATGGAAAGTAATTTAGAACTTCAAGCTAACAAGTGTATGAGGTCAGATCGTTTAACTTCCCCAGAGACAAGTTCACATAATCCTAAACATAGAAAATGACACAACTGATGGCTGCCGTTAATATTCATCAACAAGTGCCATCAGTGTTTTTCCAAGCTGATCTTAGGGTCAACTTTATATGTGTTGGAAAGATCGAGAAGAAAAAAAATACGATGGCAGATCACTTCGTTGTTCCCACACCCCTCTTGTACATGGACTTCGAATGGTACATTTGCAAGATTGGCTATGTTGGTTGACTTGCAAAGTAAATATTCCTGGAAAGAGGTTGGCGCAGGGAAAGGAAACCGAAAGAGGCTATGAAGAACAGAAGTGGTTTTCAGAGACAGGTTGCAGAGGAAGCTGATGGTGGAGTTGGTTAAGAAATAAAGAAATGGTCACCAAGAAAAGGAAATAAATTGACATATAAATTGATAGCCACCAAAATCAAACTAGCAGCATCTCTTAAGATCTTCTGAGTGACATGCTTATTGTCATGGAAAAATAGACATAAGTTCATTGTTTCCTTTCCTTCCATAAGCACCAGAGACAGCAGGATGGCACAGGAAGAGGTTTACCAGAATGCCATCCCTTTCACTAAATCATTTAGTCAATAGGATGAGGCTTTTCAATTCCCAACACTGCACCCAAACTGGTGAAAGTATTCGACATTTCGAGTGGGAATGAGAAATCCAAGACTACTCAAGCCCAGTCACCTCCTTGCAAATATAATACACCCACCAACCTGATCATATACCTTCAAGCTTGACTGTTCTCACCATTCCAGTGGAAATGAGAAATCCACCATGAGTAACTGCCCAGGCGCCTCCTTACAAATACAATACACACACATGCCCCCTCTTATCCTTTCAGGAACAGTCATAAATTAAAAGGACCGGAGAGGAAGTAATCATATAATGAGTGAAGGACCTGATCATCTGTCTTCAAACTTAATTATCCTCACCATCTTCGGTTCCAGGTTTAAGATTAGTACCAATATCATCAGCTCAGCTAGGTGTAGTTTTAAACTCAACGAGTTACAAAGCAGACATAATTCTGGATTGATTTTTCAAAGTTCAAAATGAAATATCAAATATCCATTAATAGATGAATTGTCATGGACCAACTGTACGTCCCAGTGATATGCAACCAAAAGTGAACTAGTTGGCCACACTGATGCAGTTCAATATCATGATTCCCCCTTTGTAGGGTGAGAAATAGTTTGGGTCACATTGAAGTTTGCCATGGACTAGGGTCAGAGGCATGTTTTATATTTACTTTTAAATCTATACTGTGTTACGAAACTAGAAATAATAGATAAGCAATACCATACTAAAAAAGGCTAGCACAAGCAGTCCAGGGAGGCAATTCAAACACTACCATATGCAGCTTCAAAAAGAGAAGTTGCAGTCCCCAAGCAATTTTATGTTTCTTACTAAAAGGTTCAAGATTCAACTTGGGAAGAGGTAGAAATCCTCAACCCCCGCATTTACCTTATCTCATGTATTGAACAGGTCACAGGATGCCCAGATGGACAATTTGGACCTTCCAAAGAGTGCTCATCTGAAATAAACTCTCAAAGAGCAAAACCAAAGCTCCTAATTGAAGAAAAATTAGCTGCAAGTACATTTTGCATCAATTTATACAGATAAGGTCATGGTAGTTAACATTTAGGACTCCATGCATGGAAATGAGGTGGGGTTGGGACTCTGTAAATGTCTATACTAAGTTTGGCTTGGGAAACTGTTCCGTATTCTGAGAATTGGGATCTGTAGGGTGCTGAACTGTGATTCAAAGATTTGTGGAACTAATTGAGCAGCTACTAATTCAACCAGAGACCTTGCTTATATAATGAAGTCCAGACTACGTCAGAAAGCATTTTCCAAGGATATAGCTAAATTTAACACCACCGCAAAATTGAATCTTAATTGCACAAAAAGATTAATTTAAGGGACAGTTTAGTTTAGTCAGTGTGGTGAATGATGTTGGGTTCATTTCAACTTGTATAACATGAGGATTATTTTCAAGTCTTGTGCTCTTGTTTCCTCCCAGGCCACTAGTGGTTGTGAGTTCATGATCATTAAATTTAAAACCTTCAACCACACTTCTACTTGACAAAAGCCAGCTAATCCCTTTTGCATGCAAAGAGAAACATTATCAGTATACCAAATTTCTTCCCTCCTTAAAGCAAGGTACAAATGTAACTGCCATTCAGTAGCATGAAAGAAGGATCAAAAGTCACCAGAAAGGTCTATGGCTAAGCCACTCAGAAATTTAACTTGTATACTGGTGATGGTTGTCTCCTAAGTGAATTCCAGTCCCTTGGCCTATAGTTACAGCTAGATAACTATCCATTGAATTAGCTTCATGGATTATGGTTGATGAAGTGGAGTCGGAGATGCTGATGAGGGTGAACTAGAGTAGGAAATCAAATTGAACATTAAGTGGATCCATTATTCGGTAGTTGGTCTTTATTAAGCAGGTTACACATAATTGGAAACATAGACGAGTTCAAACAAGTCAAAAGTGTCCGTTCACAAATGACTGAAATGTAATAATCTTGTCTCAGCTGAGATAATCAATGCAGCGGCATTTCACACCGATTTCAGTATCAATTTATTCAGCTTGGGAATTAATTAAAAGTTTTGTTGTCATGATTGCTCCAGGCCAACAACGTTCGGGAGTTTGTGGTCATCAAGTTTACAAGTTTCGAACACATGTTTTACATGACAATAGACGGGTATCCCCATACAATGCAATGACAATAGACGGGTATCCCCATACAATGCAATGATACAGAAGTGATCAAAATTTAGCATGCTGAGGAATACAAAGCCAATGTTAGGAAGTCTCAAGCTAAGCACTTTGTTGTACCAGTGAAGTTTTTCTAAAGAAGGGAGGTTTGCAGTGAAGAAAAATTGAAATTCCACCCCCAACCCCCCCCCCCCCCCCAAAAAAAAAAAAAATTGTAATAATAATAAAAATAAGAGATCAGTTCTTTGTTTGGCTTTCAAATATAGGCAACAACCCCACATTGGATGTGAGTAGCCTGATGAGAAGGTTATAAAGACTTGGGCGACTCCCCTTGTGGCTGCATCCTTCAAGGGTGAGTCCAACCCAAGATGCAACAAGTGAAGGAGTTTGCTACTATTCCACATGGCTAGTTTTTTAAGTTTTCAAATAACTAACTAAATTTCAGGAAGTACAGATTCAGAGGCTCCACGAATTGTTAAATTAGAACGCTCTGTTTCAACCTCGTTATAACTTTATCAATGCAGCTAACTACTTAACAAAAATTTCTGGACAAGCTCGCAATAGATACAACGCAAAGTTTGGAATACCAGTCACTTGTCAGCGAGTATAGTTACGAAACGAGATTGCAAAACTAATTTTCATGGGCAGGGGGCGTAGATGACAAATAACAGAATTCGTCAAAAGTTAGAGCCAAATTGAGTTACCTACAAATCATACCTCAGCACAGACCATTACAACCGCATCAAGTTCATTTCCAAACGTTTCCTTGTCCTTGGAGAGCTTCTTCCGAAACTCAACCTTGAATATCTGGGTCTCCTGCGGTAATCCACAAATGCACAAAAAGAACTTGACATTAGCAACTCAACATGTCGAAGGACGCAGCTTAAATGAAGAAGTCAAGTCTCAAGATTAGGTCTCCATAAAATCCAAAAACCTCATAACTAATATACAAGACAAAATCAGTGATGAATGAAATTAGGGAACCGAAAGAAAGAAACTCACAGCCTCTGCGAATTCCGGGATAGGGTCGGGATAAACGTATTTCTGCTGTGCTGCCACCCTCAGAGGCTCTATGGAGAACCTAGAGGAGATGGGTTTTACTGAGATTATGGAGAAGGACGAAACAGAAGGGATGGGGGAGTGGAAACGCAGAATAAAAGAAAGTGAACGTGCATTCGAAGTAAAAAACTCAGATTTTACGCTTCTGAAGGGTAAGCGAGGAGAAAGGGAGATGGGCATGAAAACGTACGAAGTGTTACAGGCGAGAGCCATGGTAGCTCTTAAGGGTTCTCGGTAGTAGTCGCTGCAAAGGACGAGAGCCACAGAGACGAGAATCTTTAGCTCTGCTGTGGCCTCGTCAGTAAAAAGACGCACCACCGCAACTGCCACTCTGCAAGGGTTAACGGCGGCGCGAAAGAATTCGGGCCTCAGTTAGATTCTTGGGCCAGGTCCAGGTCCAGGTCCAGCCCAATTAAATAGCACATTTGTTAAACGCCCCTAAATGTTTATGGGCCACCTGTCCAGCCCACGAAACACAGCAGCCTACTTGGCGTGCACAACCAAGTAGTAGCGCTAGGCCCACGTTAGGTTTTGAGCAAATCCATTCATTGGCCCTATGGATGATAGATGATGAATGGATACTCTCGAATTCATATCCTCTAAAATTCCCACCCTCAGCAATTTGCAATTTTCTGTATTTCCTAATCTACGATTGCAACAAATTAAAGTTAATTATCCAACCATCACAATTAAAACCCAACAAATAATTGAATCCAATAAATTCCTAAAATCTTGGGGCTAAAGATTTTAGAAATTTATTAGATTTAATATTTAGTTAGGTTTTAATTGTGACAGTTGGATAATTAATTATCACATGTTAGCAATTCTAGATAAGAATTACAGGAAATTGTAAGGATGAGAATTGTAAAAGATGTGAATTCAATCATGAAACTACGTACACCTAACCTATTCTATTAGCTTTGATTGGAGCTTTGGATGCATTGGTGAAGATAAAACACCTTGTCTCTCAATTCGTCACTCTATCCGTCACTCCTTCACCCACCTCCCAAAGGGCCAAAACATCTTTATTTTCGGATTCAACAATCAATCTAAATCTGAAAATATATGAAATACAGTGAGGAAAGTTGGATGGGACCCTGCTAATCATGTCTCTAGCTTGCCTAGCTTTCACAGATAGTCTCCTCCTTCATCTCCTCCTTCATCTCATGCTTATGGATGAAAGAGAGGTGTTGCTGTAGGAGATTTGGAGATCATGTTCTCTTTTCACTTTTGACAATTGAGGAGACAAGTTAACAAGCTTTTAGTCCTGTTAAGCTTGTATCTTCTTCTAATCAGCAATGTTAAGATCTCAGGTACTTGAAAAGAAAGCTATTGGAATCAAACATGTACTGATACACTTTACAACCTGATTAGGAAGTGCAGCTTTGAGGAACGTGGATATCTATCCATACTTTTTACAATGTTGGAGTGTGAAAGTTGGGCTTTTGAGCTACCTCAACTACTACCTTTTGTCCTTTTTCTAATCCTCCCTTAATTAGTACTAGCTAGTTCCTCTTTCTGGGACCTACCTGTTCTCTTATATTCTTAATAGGAATTAGTACATGTTAATGCATCAGTTTAGCAAATCTCCCTCACTCACCCTTTTTGAAATCCATCAATCACTTTTTCCTTAACCTTCTTTTGCTCTCCTTGATTGATTGCATAGGTTTCATAGGTCTCCTTTAACCCTCCACGAATGTCTGGCTAAAAGCTTGATCATTTGTGAATTTGGATTAATTGTAACTCATTATGGTGTGAAGGAAGAAAAAGAGAATTGTTGGGATAGATTTGATTGTGGTTATTGAGAAGAGAGAGAGAGAGAGAGAGAGAGATGTGGTTGTTCACTTCTTTGATGATTGAACATATGACCCTTTTGTCTCCACTGCTTGAATGGAAGGTGGGAGGAAATTGCACTATCTGAAAGCAAATAAAAGCATAAGACAGATAAGCACGCTCCTCATGATCTGTCACTCCCTGCATTGGTTGATGGTATCCAAGAAGGGAGTAATGTGAGTTGGAAAGCAAGCAATTGGGGTAGCATTTCACTTCCCCACTCACAATGGATATCATCCATGCACTGAATCCTTTTCAGAAAGTGAAATAGAGTGTTTGTATCTTTGTAGGCCTAGTTAAATTAACTCGTGATATCAAATGCTCTTCTCACTCTTGTCAGCTTGATGAAAGTTCATTAGATAAACTTATTTTCCTGTTTCATCTAATCTGCTGAATTGCCCCCACTAGTATTTCGATAATTATAGGAAATGTCTACAGCATGTGTTCTAAAACATAATTATGAGTGTGTTAATGGTTTAGTTTAATTTTATTCTGGTATGTACAAACTCAAACTCTGGATAGTCGTTCATAATCTCAAATCAAAATTTGGGTTCTTGCCCAGTTCAAATTTGATTGTCAGAACAGTTAAAGATCAAGACATGCTTTGAATCGAGCTTCTTTTATTTGTTGATTTTGTGCTTCAGTTACAAATCATATCTGTGAGAATGTATACACAATCTCACAAAGGCTCAAGCATTTATCAATAAAGAAAAGAACTCAAGCAAATAAAAAGATATTTTGTCCTAAAACGTCACCGTATCACACCTTACAAAGTGCTACCTATACCACAAAAACTATTTATAAGAAAACTCAAAATCTTAAAATGCATACAATTACAATTCTACCTATATACTAACAATTTATCCCAAATACAACCCAACTTCAATTATATGAATATATAGAATTCAAAGACATTTCCAAACCCAACACATATAACCTTCAGTGCATCACAACAACAAATATGCCGACATAATGGAGTGTATGTATAATCTTAGACAAAAATAACACACTTTCTACATGCACATCGACTTAATTACATATGATCATGTTTTACAACACCAATTACTGATCTGGGGTCAATGGAGAACCAAGCGATCCTAATCACAATGGTGCCTCCTTAGAATTTCATTTTCAAGCTGTTCAACACTTCCTTTATGAGGGGAATTTCCTTTTGTCGCCCTTTTCCATCAGAATAGTGAACACTTTGGTGAGAAGGAATCTTGGCGTCCCAAGAACTAAAGAGTTGAGATAAAAAGAAAGAAAAAAGGGTTTTGTCCAAGAAATGCAAGA
The DNA here is from genome assembly GCF_041222555.1 of Hakea prostrata. Lineage (NCBI taxonomy): Eukaryota > Viridiplantae > Streptophyta > Magnoliopsida > Proteales > Proteaceae > Hakea > Hakea prostrata. The sequence continues at coordinate 7,583,332 of NC_142602.1, read as the reverse complement.
AATATACTAACTTTTGACTCTCCATGTAGTGGACCCACTGAAGAGGACGAAGATGAACCCACGAGCATGTTTTATTGTTTTAACAATAAAAAGGTGAAGCCCTCCTTAAGGCCCATATCTCTTTTCTCATGCCCACTTAAAGCTGAATTTCCAGAAAGAAAGGGTTGATGGTGAAGAGCTATCAGATTCTGTCACTCCTCCCTAGTTGGAATTAGTAGAAGTTGTAGTTGTAGAAGTAGTGTCTTTGGCATTTGGGCTTATTCTTAGGATTCCTTACTTTTTGAAAGAGCATATTAATGAAGAATAAAATCCCGAAAAAGGGGTGTGAGGACCCTTTGCCTTTCAATTCTCCAACCAAAGTTGCATCAGATTTTTATTCCCAAAAGAAAATGATTGTTTATGAAAAGTAGCCGCTTTGGCTCCCTTAGTTCTACTTCTTGAGAGTATGCTTTTACTCCACTTCCTCCTTTATGACATATATATATATATATATATGAACCACAGGTCTCGATCTCATGTGCTATTATAGCCCAATTATCACATTCTTTCACCCACCAAGTGCAAGCCTTTTCTTCTTCTGCCTATGTTCACTTTTCAGTGGGCTGTGCGCACTAGTGGGCTTTTCTTTTATAGTTTACAAGTGGGCACCCATGACGCTCCAAATCCAACATCTTCAGAACACGGCCGCAATAAGAACGTTACACGTCGTTCTCTTTTCCGTAGATTATAATTATAACCTAAAAAAGGAGTTAGCTTCACTAAAATGGTCTTGTGGGCCCAATGATGCTGATCGTCGACTACGCGTCTGAACCCCACCCCTCCTTTCTCCTGGCTGCTGCTGTATATTGTTCCCAGTGCACATTTTCACAGGTAGCACGTGGTCAAATTGAAGAATGGTGGTGGCTTTGGATGGATGGGGTTGCATGCAAAATGGTTCTACCTTTGGTTTTGTAAGCGGTTAAACCGGTTAAATCGGTTGAGCCATCAGTCCCTAATAGTGCGTCTTTATTTATTTATTTGGCCAAAACAGTCGCTAGCTAGTGCGTCAAAAGTTTGTCTTTTCTTAGCAGACCTAGACGTATGTGATATTATTCCGGTTAAAAATTAGTCTTTTTTTAAGTAGCTTTCACCCTATTTCAGGTAGTTTTTTTTATTATTAAATTCTTGATATGGTATGTACAAAATTTTAAATTATTGACTAATGCATAAAACTATAAATGTTTTAAAACTAATACCATCGATAAATTTTTTCGCAATCCCTGAACCAATACTTAAGGTCTAAGTTTGGACTAGGGAGGTTCAGCAAGCACTTCTCAAATAAGGCATTTCTCAAATAAGGCACTTTTTTCTAAAGGGCAAATGACATAGCAAGGAGACATTTCTACCCTCACGGGACTTCTTGGTAGAAATGATGAGAGAGATGGGTCCCACATGATATTCACTTCCACGTTTAATGCGAAAATGATCTTTGATATCTTAATGCGAGTAAGGAAGCTTCAGCTTCACTCAAGGTTTCCTTGAGCCTAGAACCGGCAATTCATTTGTCCACTCAATAGAAGACGGCTATCACGTTAGTATCAGAATGATGCTGACACTTTATCCATTGACAAGATTTTCCAACGGCAGGATTATCTGGCCATCCAATTTATCTCTCAAGCCTCAACTCGAAGTCACCTTCGCCCTCCATCTTGGTCGATGCGCATTTAAGGGTCGTGAAGCATCCACTATCTCTTTAGGTATGGACCTGCTATATAATCCACCACTATGCCTGAACGAGGGTAAGACTAGGACATTCCTGTCCTCATTCTCTTGCATTTAACTCCAAACGAACAATATCATCTTCATCTCTTTGAATACTTATTCTTTAAGGAGTCTCTGGTTTTCTTATTTGAACTGACTTAACTATTGGAGGTGGCTTTCAGTCCCCTGAGGCGGTCTACTCTCACCATTATTTTGGTCTCAAGAACTAGGTTCATATTAGAGATGAATCAGAGAGCTAAGAGTACATTTGTCACTCCGACATAAAGCTAACTCAATCTATCATGCATATCAAATTGAATTTCATCAAGCACATAATATTCACTAATATTCTACTTCTTAGAATAAAATTTTCAAAAAAAAAGAGCTTTGAATTGAATTTTTGCACACAAATACAACTCCTGATTCTCCTTATCTCTTCTTTCTCTTAGTTTAGATCCTTTACCCCAGCTCTTCTTATTTCGAAAGTTTCCTCTCAAACTCCACTTGACATAGGAGAAGGTGGGAGAAAATTTTTAAAGATAGAGGGGATGGAGAATCTGGACTGGATTCTAAGAGATCTCTTCCTCTAAAACGATAGATTGGGTGACCACTAACTTGGGATCTTGGGATCAGGCAAGCTGGCATTCTCCAAGTACCAAGGACAGGTTTGCCAAGTTTGAAGAGGGCCCATGTCAATAATGTATCTGATCCTGTGGTCCCTACACATTGCATTGCCTGATACAAGATATAAGATCTAAGATCTAAGATCTAACAACCTTTATGTGAATACTCCCAAGAATGACACCCAGCCACTGCACAAACCATTGCCCCACATCCAAGTGTCATCTGTCCATTAGTCTGGCTGAGATGTCACGATCCTATTAATTTTTTTTATCGAGTTCGTCCAAGGACCTGGGCCATCTCTTGGGTGGCCTGCCTATGTTTGGTTCGTTCCCTGGAGTACTCACTGCAACATTTTTGTTTGTATCATTATAACCTCGTGAGTGTGTTTCTGGTCTCTAACCGGGAAAGAAGAAAAAAAAAGTGTTTCTGGTCCTCACCTGTTGTACAGTGTACACATACGATGAAACAGTTCCGCCTTATGTCACCCTCAATCCAGACTCTTCAAATTTACAACTCTTACGTTTTACTTATGTTGTGGGCCTAGAATCAGGGCCATCTGATAACAACTCGACGTCAATGTCCTTATTGGCCTTCCTGTTGCTTTCAATATTGTAGTTGGCACAGTTCCTTGCTCATTTCAGGTCTAAAGGGAATTTTCAACAATACAAGTTCACTGAACATTTTTTTTAAAAATTTTTAATTTTTTATATGAGATTCATCCAGGCCAAAGTGGGTGAAAACCCAAGACCTACCAAAGTTGGATCTTTAACCGCTTAAACATATCACATTTGGTTTCACTGAGCAACTTGGCAACTCGTAAATGAGTCTCAATTTTTGATATGATGTTGAGACACATGTCACACATCTACAATATAGTTCATTTTCTTGTCAAAAATAAATTGAATATTAGTCAAAAAAAAAAAAGAAAAAAAGAAAAAAAAAAACCTCTAAACCATTTTGCCTTTGGCCCATTTCACCAGATTTCACAGCGTGCGTGGCTGCCTTCATTCAACATTCTGCGGCAATGTCAATCACCTTTCGGATGCAATTTTTGACTAGAAAACATCATCAAAGGAGATATCAATCAAGGCATCTCTCAAGTGATGGAGGATCGAATGGTTCACAATTTTTAGATACATGAGCAGAAAGGACACAGATGTCAAGCTGCAGTAAGTAGAAAATTTCGGGTTTTATTAAGTAAGGGCAACGGGATTGTCACGAGAGAAGGAAGCGGACCAATTAGACCCTCACAACCATCTCTAGTTCTCTAGAAAAGTCTTAATCAGTGACCGAAACTTTAAATGGATGCGGGACCAATTGAGTCCCTTCAGTCCTATGTTCTCTTGCAAAATTCCAACTCTGTGCTTCATCAAAAGAAAATAAAACAAATTGCAAAGTTACAAAAGTCACGGTTGTCGTTCACATGCGAAAGTAATCAAAGAGGCACCATTGGTGGAAAACAACTGAGGAGAGAGAGAAGAGAGATTACAGTAAACATATATATGAAAGTTCCATTCTATGATATAAACAAAATACAAACATTAAAGGCCCCAAAGACCTCTAAGTTTTGTTGGGCCAAAATTTGGCCCAAAAAAGAAAAAGAAAAAAAAAATGAATACACACGTGACACGTGGAAAACCTCACCCGCCAGTGGGCAAGTTTGAAGTGTCAAAGTAATCGTTAGGCCAAAGTTAGGCCATCAATACAGGTTTTTTCTTTTCCCGCCAAAAAAGAAGAGTAAAAAACCAAACATACACACACGTGTGGCAATGAAGCCATACGTACGTAGAGCTACACATATACCATGCCACTCTCTTGATTTGACTCTCTATACATACTATACTTAAATAACCCGATTTTTCTTATTCTCAGTACACTCTCTTTTATGTCTTTTGGAGGAGCTGGTTGGAAAGTACTGATGGCGACCTCTTGAATGAGAAGTTCTTGACTTATTTTAGCTGCCACCATGAAAGCACCTCAATCTTCAATCCTTATTTTCCTAACCCATTTCATGTCTCACTTCTTTCTCCAAGCCTTGCCTGACCCCGCCACCTCCTTCTCTCCCATTCAACAATGAATGCTGCCTTTGAATTCAATCCCCACTTCTTTCTCACACTCCCATCCGGACACTCCACTAATGAAAGCATGAACTTCCCCTCAAAGATATTATATAATAAATACCCTCTCCCTTGGGAATCTGCAACTACTATCATCAACCCCATTAATTAATTAAGGGCAATGCACACACCCTGACTAGGCTTGGAAGGGAAAAAAAGACAAATAATGATACCCAAAAACGCTCCAGAATTCCCCCATACCCCCAGACACTAGAAAACTCTATATCAATCAAAGTCAATAATCAAGATCACTCTCTACAGGAAAAATCCTCTCAACAGGGGAAAAAAAAGATATTGATCGAGGATTCTAGCTAGACACCTTTGGACCAGCAAATATTTTTACCATCTCTTTCAATCTCTTCACTATTTTCGGAGTTGACAGGATTGTCCTTATCATTGATCTCTACCCATGAGTAGTTGTTTAGCTTTCTCCTTTTGTTGGATGGAGATGATGAGGATGACGATGATAAAGAATATGATGAGCTTCCCGACCCAATCCCACCCAGAGTTATGACTCTGATGAGCTGTGGTACTACTCTTGCAGGCTTTCTCTGGCTACCGTATTGAATCACAGACTGTTGCATTAGCCTGTAGCAACTCACAATCATTTCCTGCAGGAAATTACACATTTTAAAGTTAAGGGCAACAGTTATTCTAATTCTCCTCAACTAATAATGACAATTACGTCTATATATATATATATATATATATATATATATATATATATATATAGCTTACTTTGTTTAGTCCATCGCACCAGGATCCAGCACTTCCAGGGTTGACAACAACAGATAGGCTTGGTATCTCATTCGCAGCACAGAGTACCGCTGCAGCAGCCAAGGATGACGGCAAGTAATCTAGGAAGTTGATCTCTGCATTGAAACCAGTATGAAATATCTCTCTCAGATCTCTATTGCTCAATTCTCATCTCTGTAATTGTAATTCACTAATTTTAATGGATATTTACCTCGGACAGTGGTTAATATAGTCTGGGTGGCGCGTGAGACGAGTGAAGCTATTAGAGTAGAAGTTGGGTCGAGTTTGCAAGCAAAGAAAGTGATGAAGTCGAAAGGTGTTATGGAACGAAGCCTCCAATCCAAGGTATCCAAAACCAGAAGTTCCATTCTGCGGATTGTCCTGGGTTCAAAGATGAATTTCGCACCTTCTATCTGCAGCAAAGTTATGATTAAGTATTCCCCTGTTAATTAATAATTTACATGATGAGAGGAAAGAAAAATTTGATAAATGGGGTAGGAAAGGTTAAATGTCGTAATCTGAGGGTTACCCACCTTCTGTGTTCTGACACATTTAATTTAAAGGAAGGATACGTTAAAGAAAGAAGAGAGACAAAGCTACATACCTGAAGATCCAGAAGTGAAGGAACTAGGGTTTCCTCCATCTTAGCTGCCAATGACAAGCATGCTACGGATAACAGTTGTAATTGCCACCCTGCTCCTTTTACTTCCTGACATACATTTATAATGAAAAATGACTATAATAATTAATTCTATATTGCCCATGCTAATCTTGATTAATTAATGTGAAATAAGTATGCTTAGTGCACTTCAACTAAATGCCACAATAATCATCCACTTGATAATAACAGTTCATACTAGCAGGCGCAATCAAAGCCGTCCAACCAATCCAACTTTTTGATGGATTTTATTTTGATCAAAATCAACGCCTTATACAGTTATACCCCGTGTGTTCTCAATCAATTCTCATCCCTATGCCTAAATTTTAATCCAACGGTTTGCATCTCGCTGATTCTCTCTCTTATAATTCATTGTTGAAATCTTTGTTTCTTTGGTTGGTTGGATTCAAAGAATCAAAGGTCAATGTAATGCCTGATAGAATCTGAGTATTAGAGCGGAAGTGAAGGTGACGTTGACAGAAACCTACCGGCAAACGGCGAGAAGAGAGAATTCGATCCATGTAATTGACGGAGAGATAAGCCGTTAACGGCTGAAAACGGTAGAACGCATGCACCTGCACAAAACCAACGTGATTCCATTAATGGAGTCTCTGACATTACTTCTGGAATAACTAATACACATACGCGGCACTCATCGGCCGTTAAGATCCGAACAACGTGATCAAGTCTGACACCTCAGCTAGTATAGTATAGCTCTTGTTCTTGCTAACACTTAAAACTAAAATTTTCCGCCGGTGCCGGAAAACTCTGGACCAATCCGGATCGTTACCGATGTTCAAGTAACTCACAAGTCACATCTCTGCAACTAAAAGCCTCACTTCTCTTAATCCACGGGATAAAGTCCGTTACCGGAAAAAATGAAGAACAAAAAAAAGCAAGAAAACGCGAGAATCGGTGGCGTTATTATTATTAGAATACCTTGAGAATCCATGCAATGGATTCCTGACGAGCGGAAGCGTTGAGTTCTTGAGATCGAAATCTGGTTGGATAATCCAATCCAGGCATGTACTTTCCTTCTTCCTCAACGGAACTGGCCATCGTGACCTCGATATCGGTAGGGAGTTGGAAGTGTGGAAATGAATATTCCGGCGATTCTCCGTCAAATATGCCGACATCCTCATCGCAGAGAAGATCGGAGGAACAATCGGAGAAAGATGAGTACATTGACATGATAATCCTCCGCTAGAGTAACTCTTCATTCTCTTCCCATCTTCCTCAATTCAAACTCAGAACCCTCGATCTGAAGCATCCGATGCGATCGATGCAATACGGAAAGTCACCGGAGATTCAATCTGAAGTGAGTGTGTGAGTGTGTGAGTGAGAGAGAGAGAGACTGACTTTAGCTTCTTAGACTGCCTCATTTCTGTGGTGTCCAGTTATATATATATAAATATGGATTGAAATTTCTGTAGTTTTTTGTTTTTTTCAAAGGATAAAACTAATCTCATATTTTAGCGATGATAATGATTTGGATTATGGAGAGGTAACCTATCTTTTATTTATAAAAGAAAATTGAAGAATTAGTAACTACTTATGGCGGGGTTGAGTTAGTCTCCCCGTTAAAATTGGTTACCGCTAGCGGGAAAAAGATGTACACGTGTGTCTCCGTGATTTAAAGCTTGACAATGTCTCCTTCCCTAGATTTGCTAAATAATTGAACGTTATTAGTTAATACGTTACAAAATAAATAAATAAATAAATACTTGCTACAATTATGACCTGTATACCCTTAGCTTCATTCACATGTTTTACAACGTCAAAATCATACCTGCTGGATTCATCATATGATTTGACGAGGAAAAGACTGATGCTTCTCGAGGAGCATGTCTGTACGTATGAATGTACTACTTCACAGGTTCTTGTAGTTGTAGCTTGTAGGAACACTTATTAGTGTAATTAGCATTAATCATATATTTTCGTATTGATTAAGTCTAAGCATTAGAATTTAGTATCGAGAATGTCAAAGAAGAAAAAAGGGGGGGGGGGGGGGGGGGGGGGGGGGGGGGGGGGGGGGGGGGGGGGGGGGGGGGGGGGGGGGGGGGGGGGGGGGGGGGGGGGGGGGGGGGGGTGGGGGGGGGGGGGGGGGGGGGGGGGGGGGGGGGGGGGGGGGGGGGGGGGGGGGGGTTTTGTGTAAAATGTCACATCCAATAATAAATGATTATGGGTCTCCAATTTTAGAACGGATTAGATAAATAAATGGACCTGCTCTAGTCTATCACCTTTAGTAGAACGCTCCTCCAATTATTATAAAGCCATTGTAAATTTTTAAATAGCACAAGTGAACCTCTTCTATTGTCAAAAAAGACAAGTTAGACTTGCGGACTTAAATTGTTGATTGGTCAAACTTCCTATGTTGAATCTAATATTTATTTCTTTGAATTCATTTTTCTTAATTTTATTTGTAGGCTATAGATTTTACTCACCAAGGTAGAGATCTTTTTTAGGTTTATCTTTTAATTAAGGGTGGGGATGGAGAGAGAGTGAACCAATGATGAAACTAGATCATGCATGATGAATCTACCATCTACACTAAGTAATGAATAATGATACAAGTTAGGGAGCTAAATTAGATATCCAAACCGATTTACACCGTATAATTCTAAAGATTGAACCCTTGTGCATCATCAATTTTTATGGAACTTAATTGGGAAGTTGCTAGTTAAACTAGTCAAATTGTTAACATGAAATTAAGATGTATTATGTTTTACGATTACATCAAAATATAGTGAGGATAAACATTCTCAAAGATCCTTCAAACAAATCTCTAATTTTAATGGACTATCATTAGATGAAGTGTTTGTACAACATAAGAGTTCAAATTCTAATCATATTGATTGGTCACACTTCTTAAATTAAATATTCATTTATAGAATTCACTTCTTAACCAGTCAAGAACCTAATGAATTTTTTGCGATTTTATTCTTAGGCTATAGATTTTACTCACCATGGATGGGGATGGAGGGAGAGTGAACCAATGATGGAACCAGCCCATGCATGAATCTACCACCTATACCAAGTAATAGATAATGATAACTATAGCAACATTAAATATAAGCTAGAGAGCTAAATTAGATACTCAAACCGTCTACACCTTTAGAATTCTAAGGAGCTGTGCTTCATCAATCTTTGTGCAACTTAACTAGAAAGTTGCAGATTAAAACAATCAAATTATTCATTTAAAGGTAAGATCTAATTCTACTCAGAGTGAGAAATGACATTAAAATAGGATGAAATTTTATGACCCATTCCAACCTGATTGACAACTTCTCTTTTCCTTTCTCTCGAAGAGCACTTTCTTCAACATCAAAGAATATCAAATTTCAAAGAATGGCGAATAATAACGGAATAGTAGAATTAGGTGATTCATTAAATTAGAAGTTAACCCCTTCTCTCTTTAAGTTTTTTCTTCATTAGTCGCCCAAATGTTGACATGTTCTATAGATCGATCATACAGATGTTTGGTCTTGATGAAACTTGACCACCATTTAGAATTCTTGGTTAGTGGTTAGGTATTATGAGAAGAAGAAGAGATGCACAGCGGGTCCATGCAAACCTCAAGTCATCCATAGGTGCTAAATTATTAGTATTACCAACCCTATATGGATATTCTGCTCGTCATACACTTTGAATTTGAATCACATCAGTACTCCATATGCAGGTTTTTCTCTCTTATCAATGTAATCTTTTTCAATGAAAGTTACTTGTATAGGGTTTCATTATAAAATTTATTTTTGGATATTGAAGTCACCCTAGGTAAGCCTGCCAAATCATAGAAATTTATAATATGGTATCGAAACAAAGAGGTAGGTTGTTCAATTCATCCAAGTGCAAGGGGACCAATTCATATAAACAGGAGAGCCCTTCCCTTTGTTTCCAGAGTTCCATTTGATTTGACAAATGTTCATCTGACTCAGCATTTTAATGAGAAAGGGATCAAGAGGGTCCATGTATGCATACATATAGAATCATATTGATAACACAAGAGAGGAAAACATAATTGCATGTCTTTCGGAGGAGTTCTGGAGTTTGAGAGATTTGTTGGAAGATGGGAATCTTATTTTATCTCTCTTTGTTCTTCTCCTTGTTTGGGTCCCTACAGGTTTTGTCACCTATATACCATTTTTTTTCTATTTTCTCAATGACAAAAGCCTAATCTAATCTTGAGTTATAAAATCCGAAGTGGAGATATCAAATTCTAAAAGACAAAGCTTCTGTTCTAGCTAGGCGGCTTTAAAAAACTGGGTTTTTGTTGGGCAAAGATAAAGGAGAAAGAAGATAATGACAGCCATTGGATTTGTGAACTAAAATGAAAGGAGCCTTAGTTATTGAAATGGAGCCATTTGTCATTGATGGTAATTCTGCAAGTTACTATCTTTGACATACGATGGATCATAACAAAGACTTTGATGAGAAGCTTTTTCTTCTGAGCTTTGCTTTGGTTTGGTCGGTGAAGTAGATTGAAGGAGACCTCATCAAGTTTTATAAGCTTGCTTTCACCAACACCAAAAAAGAAAAAAAAAATTGCATGATCACCGAACCATTGATTAGACTATTAAAATTTATACGGCTCCACTGTCATCAACTTTTTTCCAATTCTTAATAATCTCCAGATTTGATGGTTAATGCTTTACATATACTATACTCTGATGCATGCCCATCTCTTTTTAAGAGATCATTTCAAAAAATATGTTATGTTTTGGTTAGATTAAAAACTCTATCTTAAAGTATTATTACATTGTTTTTAGATCAAATTAAATTAACGTATTATTTAAATCAAGGGTGTCAAACAAGGTGATTCTAGAAAATTAGGAAGACTCGTTATCAGTTTCAGGCCTTTTCTTTATCAAGTATCAATTTTGTTTTGAGGTCGAATCCACCGAATCCATCTGTTGTGGTTTATATTTGTTTCTTACTAATGACAAAAAATGAAATATTCCATTTTGATAGAGTAATTCTTACGCAAGACAACGGAAGTTGACAAAGCCATCGACAAAGCAAGCACTTTCATTCATAATTTATAGGGGTGAGGTGGTCATTTTGTTTTCTTCTATTTTTAGATAAAAGTACCATACTCTCCGTTGAAACTAATTCAACTATATAAAATTTTTGTTTAAGATTATTTGTGTAGAAATTTTGAATACGTTAGTGTTGAACAGTAAAAGGAATGTGTTGATCTATATTTTAATTGAATTTTCTTGTTCATAAAACATTTTGTCCTCCTTGGAATTTGAATGACAAAACACTACAATCAAGTAATGCTGTAAGGCACTTAATTAATTGTTAAGAAGTGTCTTATCCAATTAAGTCAATGCATATGAGCATCTATCACGGATTTCGTCTGGGTTTTAGCATATGCGAGACAAGCGGCTTGTCTAAGGGTTTAGCCCATACATGTCCATTATCTTTTGTTGAATTGATGATTAAACATTCAAAGGACATCCATGACCAAATCTTAATTAGATATGGAATAAAGATTAAAGACAAACACACGGGGTGTTACTTGTTGTTATTAATATGAATTTGGGATTATTCAAATAACATACCATAAAAAAACAAGTGCCAATAGAATGTATAGGAGATCTTAAAATCAATTAACACGAAATCGGGATCTTCTTGTAACAAAACACAACAGAGTATACAAACTAATTATGTTATTTGTTCAATGCAGAAGACAAAAATAAGGTACTTACCTCCAACCATGGAAACTTGTCTCTAAAAGTCGTTTGCAAATTCCTCTTAAAAGAGATCGTCATTTTCAACGTTGAATTAATTCAGCTCTTCTAGTTTTTTTCGTAACAAACGAATAATGGAGAGACAATGAATTTTTCTTCCAAACAGAACTAAAACTGTCGTAATATTTTCTTTCCCATAATACAGGTTCAGATGAACCGTGTAAAAATGATGTTTCCATTGAACACCTCCAGATAACCGCCAAATACTTATCAAGGTAATTACCAATACTATTGATTTCGTACTTTTTTTCACTGTATAGTATATTTAGAAGAAGACACCACTTCTAACATTGATTGATAAGATTGATCTCCAAAATACCTGGATACAATGTATTACCCTCGAAAGTAGAGGAACCAGATTCATTATAAGAGGAACTCCAAAGTCCTATGCTCTACCTCTTCTTTTTAAGGAAGTTCCATTAATGAATGGGAAAGGTTTTAGGCAAAGGGGGGAAAATGAGGACAGGTGTGATGAAAGCTCAAGTTACCTGATGGTCTGCTACTAGCCCACTTGAACATTATTGGTGGGTGGACCATGGAAGAGGGACCAGGCAGCTTTGTGAGGTCTGTCAAGTTCCAAATATTGTTTGGATCCTAGCACAGTGTCTGTATTCTTCTACCACTTGATTGATACATCTCAATGTCTCATAAACCATGTAACCCCATGGGACATTATGTAACCTGCTTTACATCCTTTCAAGGTCATATCGGATCCAACCTGGGATATCAAATATGATCCAGAAATTAACTCATAGTATTGCTATACACGGTGATGCTGTCCTAATTGTAACCATGAAAATTTTGACATAAATATAGTATCGCGATGTTTGTGTTCGTTTTCTAACGGAGATGAATAGATAAAAATTGAGAATAACCCAAAATTAACCTCTTTATCTCTAATGTTAAGAGTTCTATATTTGTGTATCATTTACAAGTGGATTGACCAAATACATATTTAGTAGATATATACCATTAGTTAAGATCAATGCTGACCATCTATTTTTGGGTTGACAGTTAGGTAAGGTGACACAGTGCTTTGGTAAATATTTCGGTGAAGAAAATATTTGTGCCCCACATATCTGACTAATAAGTGACTGCTTCCAAACTCTTATAAACATTTGAACAATTTTCCAAAGTTGTTTCCAACTCATATGCTTGGATTTAGTTATTGATTACTGGTACTACTAGTAGGAGTTAGTAGTTGGTAGACTGATATATAGGTATTCTTATTAATTTGCTTTAATTTTTGGTTGCAAATTGTACTGTGTACGTGTAAAATGGAGAGAATTCGGTCAGGTTTTTAGAATTGATCTGAAATTGTTCTAACAGTATATTTCCAAAAACAGGACTGATTGACGAAATCTATTTCAATCTTTAGAATCTTTTACTTCGAAAAATAAAGAGAGAGAAAGAGGGGAATTTTATGATTGGTGTGGTTGAATTTTGATCATAAGTTGCATTGACAACTTATTTTCTTGATGGTTCCCTGTGTACTCCATGTGCACAGTCTAAAACAAAGACTCAATCATCAAATCATAGGGAGATGAAGCTTATCATATGGGTGAAATTTGAAGAATGGATGGGCCCTTTTTTAATGTTGGTCTAAGTATTCCAGGCCCATTAGGTATAAGTAGTAGAGCCGTAGCTCAAACGGGCCAAAAGGGTATCAGGCCCATTGAGTTCAAGTTTACCACGTGGATGGATTATTACTAATCTTTTTTTCGCTTTTCTTTTCTAGGGTTTAGGTTAAGATGGAACATTTACTGTTAAATCCACAAAACCCGAAACCCGTTTTGAAATTTCATCTCTCTCCGAAAAATAGGCCATCGTCTTCCTCAATGGGAGAGCTCGACTACTCTGTTTTCTTCTTCTTTTTTCCTTATACAACAATCGACTTCCATGTTTTCAGATTGCTAGATCTCATTCCAGTAATTACGACTCCTAAAAAGTGAAGGTAATTGAAGCTTTAACTCCACTGTGATGAACTTCCATTAATTCAATCTGTTTTATCTTCTCTTGTTACACAAACACAGACAAGTATTTTTTGTGGTTCTGTGGGCAAAATCAGTGACTTCTTTGCGTCTTGAAATGTTTTCCTAGTGGTTCTTGACTCTTGCAGGCTTCACCATGAGGAAGACGAATATTTTTCTTTTGGGTTTAATGAGGAAGTGGAAGACGAAGACTTTTTGGGGAAGATTGGATTCGAAATCGGGTTATAGGGTTCCATTCGGGTTTTGGAGGTTTCATTTCGGGTAGTATTAAGTATTCCATCTTAGCCTTTGGATCGGCATAATCCACGTGGCAAATTATCGGAGATTTCCTCCAATTAATCGTTATCTATTCTTCCCGCGTTAATGCGACATCTACGGAAGGAGGGGATTAGGGTTTGAAATTGAAGTGGAGATAATTTGAGTTGCCATTGGCTGCAAGTAGTTCTGGGTGTATTTCGTATTTCGTCTCTAAATTGCAGACACTGGTCATCGAAAGTTCACAATTTATCCTTGTTACGAAGAATTTTTGTCGAGAAATGTTTGATTCCTCTGGAACAGCTCTCAAATCCAATCGTCTTCTTCCCCTCTGTGCAGCTGCCACCAGCTTCGAATCCTCTTCATATCCACTTTTCTTACAATGCAAACCAATAAGAAAGATTAGGGCTTCGTCTGTTTCTGGAAAGTGCACCAAATTATCTTTAAGAGTTCGTGCAACCAAATCTGTTGGCGTCTCCTCCCTCCAAATGGATGGTGAATTTTGGGAGGATCCAGACGATGGAAGTGGCAGCGACTACGAGGACGAAGATGGCGAAGAAAACAATCTGGATTTTGAGAGCGACTGGGAAGACCAAGCAGGAGGTGATTCTCATGCAACTCGTACGAATAATACTGACAAATCCGCAACATCTCAGTATGAAGATGACCTCGTCAGAGGTAAGTTTCGATTCCTTCGCAGCTTGAACCTCGTGTTTGAACGTATTTTTCTTCCGAGGTGCAAGTTTTCCCCTTACGTGTTTGTTGAGATTATGGTGTTGAAATACTATTGATATATGTGTTCTTAAGGATCATCCTAGATCGGCATCCAACATTGCTAATGTTGCTCATTAGGTAAGACTTGTGGAGAACTTTGTATGATGGAGCTGCTGTCATATGTTGCATCCATTTAGACGAAAGGTGAAATACCATATCGTTCTTTCTTCGTTTTCTATGATGATCATACTGCAGGAAAGATAGAGAAGGCGAGTGGAATTCTAGCCTGGGTGGTGGGCTTCCTTCCTATTATATCGACTAATCTTCATTCGTGCGTGGTGAAATGCCAGCTTTATTTTTCCTGCTTTCTAATTCCTGGAAATAACTCCTACTTCATTTGTTGAACCAAAAACATCCTTGTCTTCCTGCTGATTAACAGTGTAAGCTAAGAGTTTATTCTTCCAAAAGGAAACAGAGGAGAAACAAAAAGAACATAAAATAGTATGAGGATTTAGAATTTCAATTAGAATTACAAGTGAAAGAAGGGGGAAAAAATAAAATAAACTATGTGATTCCTATACAATCTTAGACCTATCTTGAAACTGATCCTTAAAACCACAATTAGTTTTCTTTGTACTGGAAAGACTTGTAATTCTTATGTGGGATACAATTTAAAGTGTCCATGCACAGGATGAACCGGTTGCACAAGGTTTTGCTATATTTATGATGTCACTAAATATTAAAGACAAAACTTATTTCCGTGCAGATGAAACCTCCAGCTCTCTGTGGGATGTATAAATATGTGACATTACTGAAACATTAACATTACTTCAATTATTGCAGAAGTTGAACAGCTATTGGATCCAGAAGAAAAGGCAATCTTTCAACAGAATAAATCACCTGTTCTCAGCAAAATATCTACTGTTGAGTCTCCAAAGCTCTGAGTATTGTTCTAATTCCATCTTTTCCACAGTACTGATGTATGTTACCTAATTATGAGGGTATATCGTGCACATGAGCTCGTGGGAGCTCTTAAAATTCAAACACAACAGAGTTTGGTTGCACATTTTTCTTGTATTTACTACTCAACTTTTGACCATTTAAGTACTGATATCCATTGCAGACAAAATGGAGCTCACTTCATACTCTTGCACTAGCAGGGCAGATTCCTGTCATGGATAAATTACTTGAACAAGGTGTTGATATTGACACTGTTGATAAGGTTAGTTCAGCTCTTCAGCCTTTGGTCACATATCTTACCATTAGTGATAGAGCTTCAGTAGGTTTGGTTACACAGGATGGCTACACTGCACTTCACAAGGTTGTTATTGGTAAAAAAGAAGCTGTTATTAGTCATCTTTTAAGGAAAGGTGCAAATCCCCATGTCAGAGATAAGGTGATGACAACACTCCCTGTATTCTATGTATGTTTAATTTCTGTGGTCAACTCCGGTGAACTGGGAACCTGATGCTTATTCCTGTGTCAGGATGGTGCTACACCACTTCATTATGCAGTACAAGTTGGTGCAATCCAAACTGTGAAACTATTGATTAAGTATAAGGTCGATGTAAATGTTGCTGACAATGTGAGTGAAGCTTTTTATTATTCTCTTCCTGAATGTGAATTTCCCAGTTTTATTTTCATTATAACTGATAAATTTTTGAAAATTTGAAAATTTCAGGAAGGCTGGACCCCGCTGCATGTTTCCATACAGAGTAGGCACAGAGACATAGCAAAAATTTTGTTAGTCAATGGTGCTGATAAGACTAGAAGAAATAAGGCAAGTATTATGAGATTCAAGTTAGTCATGATGATGCACAATAACATTTGTTGTGGATGCTTAGTTTTCGTTGTCCACCTTAAGGATTCATTCCTTGCTTTCCTCTTCCGCATGTGAAATTCAATAAGCTGTCTGTTTGAGAAGAGACAAGAGAGACTGAGTGGAAGGAATTTGGTTCTGGGGTGGGGTTGGACTATGTTGGGTTCATTCACATGCAAGGAGGAATACCATAAACTTTTTGGTTTATATGAAAAGATAGGTGTTTGTGAAGCAAAATTTGGAAATCTGATCTTTTGTCCTTCAAAATATAAAAAATGCATCAATTGAATGTGCCACATTCACCAACACCCTCCCAGCACCCCTGCACCCCTGCCAAAAAAGAAAGAAAGATATACTGCCCTTTCTCATTTTCTTTTTTCACACAAACAAACAGCCGTGGGCTTACGTTTGCTCTCCATAAGAAGTGGTATCTTGGTCGGTGATAAAATTGCATTCCGAGTACACCGTCTCCATCACATGTGTCCATTTCTTTCCCGATAAAAACCACTTTAAAGGACAAGTTTCAGGTTTGAAAGATCTTATCTGAATTATTATTATTAATATTACTTTTTCTTTCATGGTTTCCTCATAGAGTGGAACCGAAAGAACTTAACACTACAATCAAGATGCTTTTATTTCTATCTAAGGGATTCATGAATGCTTGAGGCATGTATGACATACTTATCTCTTATGCCTTTCAATGAGGTCGTGACAGATGGGAAATAGAAGCTAATTGAATACTAATTCCTTCTTCTTCTTCTTTTTATTCATTTATTTTTTTCTTTTTCAAGCTGTTAAATTTCAGTCTCTGCTTCTTAGTTTATCTATTTATTTATTTGCTTCTTTTTCCTCAGGATGGCAAGACGCCCCTGGATATAAGCTTGTGTTATGGTAAAGATTTCAAGTCTTATGACCTTGCAAAGCTACTGAAGGTTTTACCAGTTAGAGTAGAATCTTGATTGGCAAACATTGTTGAGGTAGAGCTACTTTCCTACAAGTGTTCTATGTGACTTGATCAAAGGTAACAACCTCCACAAGCCCTGGTGATTCAAGTGGTGAGAAAGCTGTTTCTTTTGGTTGCAAGAAGTGTGTTCCTCATTATCAGGTATCCAGGAAGGGGTTGCAGTTAAATTTATGGATGATGAGACTCCTAGAAGGTTTTCTAAATTTTATACCTAGTTATGTATTTAGTTTGAAGAAGAACTTTCATGACTAGATATCGACATTCTCTGATTGAAGTGAAACCTGGCTCTGCTGACCCTGACATTAAATCTAGTTACAAAAGTTTGCAGTTTGAATTAGGTAGATGATCGTTGAGTCTCCTTGTTTCTGTGTCTAAACTACTGACATCTTCTGTTCCATTATTTTAATCATGAAGGCTCATTTTAGTGAGGGAATAAGTTGGGGGCAACAGGGATCAGATTGTTAAAATCGACTCACTGGGAGTGGGAATCAACTGAGACTCTTTTTTGGGTAAGAGAAATCAACTGAGATCGATATCAACTCCCACCACGGATATAGATGCCTTTGTTGACATGTATCTGACTGTATTGGGCTGATACAGGTTCAAGACATAAAAAAATCCCTACTGAACTGTGTCTCTCAGCTCTCTTATGAAGTGGCATGTCAGTTTTATACCATTGGAGAAGGGGGGGAAGAGGATACACAGGAGACACAAGCATATGCTACATTGCAGATCATGCAGTTTTTTTTGTTAATGAAGGATTTGGTCCAACTCAATTATGCCAAGAATAATAAGTCTACAAATTTGTCCAAATTCACATTATTTTATTTTATTTTTTTGGGTAAATCACATTGTGTTATTTATTTCAAAGACTAATTGTAGCAAGAGTTCTAAAGTCTAAATTCTGGGAAATGCGGATATGCATTCTGTACCCTGCTTGTTTTGTGTGCTTAAAGTGAAGCCTACCGTTAATATCCACCTATGAATTGTTTATTTATTTATTTTGGGGTTTGGTGTGAGTCATTTGAATGTTAAAATTTGAACTTCGAATTGTCTTGTTGAGGTGGATATACCATAGCCGTAGGAGTGCAGGAAAGCGAAACATCCGATCCGGTTGTTTTTAAAAATAACAGCCAAGCCAAACCCACGGATGGTCGGATGGATTGGGTCACTACAACGAAAAAACCCAACCAACCGGACCAGACCTCTAGGCAATTCTTACTCATAGATCAACGGCCCGCAGTTGGAGTTAAAAATCGATCTTTGGTTTTGATTGATGGCTTGAACTATAGAACACTAGTCTAGTTTTATTATTTCCACTTCCGCCCTCCAGGGCTTTGCCATCGAGTAGGTACCATATCGACCCCAAAGCGGATAGGGATAGGAGTTGGAACTTACAGACTTGAAACTTGAACACAACATACATTCAGTAAGGAGGGAGGGAGGGAGGGATTGAGGGAAGGGAGAAGAGAAGAAAAGAGAAGAGAAGATAAAGGAAGGGGAAACATAGCTGTTGGCCTGAGTGTTGCCTATCTGGGAAGAGAAATGGCAGCCATTCAGTCTATTCCTTCTCTGTATTCGATTTCCAGATGCAGTTCCACTGTAACTTGCAATTCCTCCTCTTCTTTTGCTCCTCCACTACGATTCCTTCGTTTCCAGAGGAGCAGCGTCGTTAACAAGTGTTCTC
Organism: Hakea prostrata; assembly: GCF_041222555.1. Taxonomy (NCBI): domain Eukaryota; kingdom Viridiplantae; phylum Streptophyta; class Magnoliopsida; order Proteales; family Proteaceae; genus Hakea; species Hakea prostrata. The sequence goes on along the minus strand of NC_142602.1, from coordinate 7,564,254 downwards.
TGTGTCCGATGATAAACAAGTCTTCGGAATCGAGAAGGATTATGTCGGTTGCCGAGGACACTGTAATCCCAGAAGCCGAGGTGAAGGAAGAAGCAGAGGAGAAGAAGGAAGAAGCGGAGGAGGTGAAGGAAGAAGCTCCGGCTGATCAGCCCGTTTCGGTTCCTGTCTCGCCTTCCGACATCCTCACCATGCTTTTCCAGGCACACACTACACTCTCTCTCTAATTTTCCCCCTTCCGTTTTTTTTTTGGCTAAGGGTTTTTGTTGTTGTTTAAGTCGTTCTAAGATTACTGATTGAGTAGTCTTGCAAAGTCATTGACATAATTCCTGTGAGAAATTCCACCTGGGAATAAAAGCTAAAAGCTGTCCCAATGCTCATCATCTGTTTGAAATATGCAGGCAGAAGGAACAATGGCTGAATCTAATGTACCGACTGTGTCCAAAGCTTTAGAGGTATAGAATGTTCAATTTCTTCTAAGCATCTCTTGTCTTCACACATACACCAAATTGTATACTGCAATGTCTTGGCCTATACAAACTGACGCGTTTCCTTTTCCGTTAAGGTTATAGAGGGAGTTCGTGATTTAAAGGTTCAAGTTGTTGAGGGTATTGCCAGTGTTGAGGTAAGTTTGCTAACCTATGCATTCAATTTTGACATTTATTATTAAATATAAAATAAACATTAAGGAGATGTTAGGTCTTCTGAGATATATCATTCGCCATTGTTCTCCCAACATTAGCTAACTTTGTTGACTTCCTATCATTTTAATCGTGTTGCATGCCCTCATCTTTCTCCAAACAATCTGAATTTGATAGTTTCTTCCTAGGGAGATTTGTTTCAACATATTCCTTGTTTGTCTTATGTATCTGAAGGTCCAGTTTTTGCTGCCTACAATCTTCTTTCGTCTTGTTGAATTTCTCGCTAGTAACTGTCTCTTCATTTGCAGTAATCTTTCACCTTCATATAGAACTGAGTCTGAACTACTGGGAATCCTAATTTTTCAGTGAATTCAAATGAATGCTTGATGTGTTGGCTTGAAATGTACCCAAAAAAATAGAGTTTGTGGTATATATATATATATATATATATAAAGCTTTACATTTCTTCACTGGTGTATCTGTAAAATAGTTTTACAAATTAATTCATTTTCTCAGTGTTTGGTCACTACAAGTATAGGACAGTTAAAAATATAGCTCGCAATTGCATTCAGGAAATGGGGCTTTTTCATAAGTATCATAAATTTTAGATTACGTTGAGTAGGTTGAAAATCTTGGACATGCTGGTGGCAGAATTTACTCAAACAATTCAACTTGTCTAAAATTTAGACTGGGGTAATTGATCTTGCCCAATTAAATTCGTTCGAGGGGATTGAGAGTCCTTTGGACCTGCAGGAGGCGCAGTGAAGTTCAACACCTATTTTTCCTGCTTCTCAACATTTACAGACCCCCCACTACATGTTTACGGATCTGTGCCATAATATGAAATGCATCTGACTAATATATATCTGTATCTATCATCTATGAAACACCTTCCTGCATTTGTTGTTTGTAGCTAGCAATCTGATACCATTATGCCTCTCTCCTTTTCGTGTGCAGTTAAGTAAGCAAACAACCGTACAAGCAACAGGTGTAGCTTCAAATTTGGTTGAGATCATACAGGGTACTGGATTCAAGTTACAAACTTTGAATTTGAGCTTTGAGGATGAAGAGGACAATGTTGATTAGAATTTGTTGAACTCCCCCTGTAAGTACTGCTGAAGTTGCTTCATGTTTAATTTCGTGCTGTGATATACTGGTGCTGAATAATATTCTGTATTTACTTACCAAGAGAAAGTTTTCTCCACTGTCAGCACAATCTGCAACTTGTTTCACTTTTTCACATTACTGGTTTCAAACTGTTCCTATGGTCATGTGTCAAAACTCAGACAGCAGGTTAAAACTTTTCCACATTAGTGATCTTTTTGGGCCCCGTGTCGTGTAACTTGTAAGTCAGACTGAAAGCTTTGGAATTAACTCAGATATTATTCAACAGCTGAACTTAAATTGAGTTGTGATGTTCAGCGGGCATGGAGAGCAGAAGGTGATCCGCACTGGTGCTTAGAGGTTGCCCATGCTTACATGTCTACATTCTAAAAATGGGATGATCAGGTTAGTGCGTAGTTGTTGATTCCTTCTAATTAGTTCTACCTTTAACTCTTGTGCTGGTCTTCACAAGCCCAGGCCACAAAGACCTAGTGTTCCAAACCGAATAGAATCCTTGTTGGGTTGTTGGCATGGCTCGGCCAGAAACTGATTACACTAGAGAAAAATTAATAACCAAACTAAATTGAATTGCACTTTTTTTTTCTTTTTTCTTTTTTGGGTAGGAAAAGGACCAAAACATTGACTGGATTAGCAGAAAGCAGTTTTGCATAAGTTTTTTCTTTTACACATCTGGAAAACACCTGATTATAAGCCGATAAGAGTATGTTTGGTAAACTCTGTAAAAAACTGAAAACAAATCCGGTTGAAAGTGATGGGATGCCTCCGGTTGAAAGTGATGGGATGCCAGCTTCAGTTTTCTCAGTAACACTGTAATTTTTCATAATTGAAAAAGGCCTTTTTGGGAAGATAAAACTCTAAAATTCTTTGGTAAATAAATTCCAACGTTATAGATTTCGGGTACAAATTTGGTTTGTTTAAATCAAGTTGCCTTTAATTCTATTCAGAATTTCATTGGATAATTATCATAAAATTGAGGATTCCAAGATGTTGAAACCCTGACGTTCATTTTCCCCAAATGAAGAAAAAAAAGGCTAAACAGCAACTTGAGAAAAAGGGTAGAGAAGGTATCGTTAAGTTTTCAACTTATCCATCATTCGTCCGTTGTGCATTTGAGAACGTAAATAAACAATTTGAGAACGTAACTTTATTTAACCTTTTATATATAAAAAGTTCGCTTCTAGTCCAAAAGAAAACAATTGTCGGGAAAAGTTTGATTTGTATTTAACTTTAGGTAAGGCACATGTAATATTTTACCTTTTATATAAAAAGTTCGCTTGTACTCCAAAAGATAACAATTGTTTGTAGTGACGTAATGGATTTTAATAAGAATTGTTTTAAAGTGCATTTTAAACAACTGTATCAATATCATGAAAATAAGTGAATGCATGATAACCTATCTTTCTTCTTCTTTTTTCTTTTTAGAGGTTCTTCGGGGTCGGTAAAAATTTGAAAAGAAATAAAGTCTTCTCTTTCAAATCCAATTTCTCACTCACATTCTCACTCACATTGCTCAACTTGTTAGGTTTTTCTCTTCCATTGCTATTATGAATTGCTGCCTTGGAAAATAACCTAAGCAAGTCAAAATGTGTTTAAAAGACATATTACGTGGTTGGAATAATTTGAATCTCATGACTTTTTTTTTTTTGATAAACAAACCAAACGCATTGATCCCAAGCGTGAAAGCTTTGACTCGCATCATCTTGGTAAACAAACCATCTTTCAACATGAATCATTCACAGAGTTAAGAGTAACCAAACAAGTAAATTTTATTGAAGTATGATCCTATAGATGCTAATTCCTTAAATTTGAAATTGGAATTAATACAAGCATCAATGAGATTAAGTTACCAAACTCACCATAACAGACCTAATATGACTTGGGAGAAATGAGAAAAGATATATATGCCTTGGGCCTATAAAATATGATCTCAAATAACGACGATTTGATAGTAGAGATCCATGTTCAGCAAATTCCATCATAATTGTTCAAGAAACAAGAGGGAAAAATGAAAAGCAACAAAAAAGGAAAAGCAACAAGCGCTGCGCTAATTGCACACCTTAGGTATCAAGTCCTGTGGATCTTCCTACTTCGAGAACCGGTGCTAGTTTTAAGTATTGATCCTATGAATTCTCTCTATAAATCAAAACTTGGGAGGCACTCACACCCCTCAGAGGAAGTATTTCTATTGATTGGAATTCTCACCTGTCCACTCATTCCAGTCCTTGTCAACATGTTCTTGTGCCCATACTACTGCTGCGCGTGCAGCTTGTGGTGCTCCAGGAAGCCCCCTTTCTTTCAGACTGTCAGCCATGTCAATGAAAGGGATGACTAACAAGGTTCCAGGGCCTCCATATTCTGTGTGTAAGAAAGTGTTGAATATCTGTTTGAGACAGCAGCACGATAAAAAGCACATTTAGCATTCAAATAATGTGCAACAAATCCATGCAAATGGTAGCCACAGGTGAATTTTCAAAGACCCAAATTTCTTCGAGCCAAAAGATTGGATATCCAAAGCTTGTTCACAGTGCAATGTGCATGAAAGCAAGAAAACAATGTAAATGCAAAACAAATATAATAGTGCTTTAAGTCCTTTTACTAAGCACTTAACATGTACTAAAGACACTGAAATACTTAGCATGGAAAGCTTTATTCTTTTTGTGTTCTTTCTGTTCAACCAATCAATTTGATTGGCATAAAAGCTTTTGAGCACAAATGGTGGTAAGTTCGTTGTAAAACTCATTTCATCCTTCTGTCCTGATTTGAACAACCGAAACCCAACTTGTTCATGGGCTGTTTGCCTGATTTGTCTTGAAATGTTCTCATACACATTTCAAGAATTAGTATAACAGGGGCTGAAGAAGTTTCTTACATGAATTTCCTGAACCCCCATTTTCAAAATCAAGTACCTAACATGAGCATATTCAATTTTACTAAATTGATTCTATAAGCCCAAATGCGAGACCATGACAACAATGGAAAAAGTAAGAACCTGTGGACATTGCCATTTTCAGGAACTCTACAGGGAGTATAACCTCCTAGTGGGTCTTACTAAATTGTTCAAAACCCTATTACCAATCATAAAGCTACTAAGTGAATACTGAACAATGCCAACAAGGAAATATGGAATTCACACCAGGCGAGGAGACCTAAGCATTGTTCCTTATGTTGAGGTGCTTCCAAGCAAACGCAGTAGCTATGCAAGTGTTTAAGTATCCTAGACCTCTAAAAGCAACGGTACATCTGCCTAACGGATTAGGTGTAAGTTTAGCAAATCCTGGATCCTCACCAGTTCCCTTTGCTTTCAATCAAAAGGCAATCTTATTGGGTACTTGTTTCTTAGCATTTAAGAATTCATGGCACCAGAAGGATTCCAATAATGATGGATCTGTGTCTAAACCCAGGAGGCAAAATTGATATTCTTGTCTACTTTATTTTTTGTGTTTAACAAATAGTGTTACAACCAAAGATTGACAACAAATGGAATAATAGAGATTTTTACAATGAGCACAGTAACAAGTATATACCAACAAAAGAAAATATAAAATACAATCAAGATCTCAAGCTGTCTGCAAAGATTTTGATGATAAGTAGATACTGTCCTTTAACACCTTCATTTTCAAATCTATAAGTTCTGTATCAATTGACTTTGTATCATCACATATTTCAACTAATGAGTTTACTATGCATTTCCCACTGGAACTCTGTATACAGGCCCCATTTTCTTTGTGGGTTTTTGTTGTAGATCATAAGATGCTGTGTGAAACATCAGGATGAGGCTCCCCTAAGATCAGGAGAGGTTTACATTACATTCTAGTGTTGCTAAGCAGGTTAAACTGTGTGTTCTCTAGGTTCACAACTATTCCTTTCCCTGCTGCAGTCATTGTGTTCCCACAATAAATCCAAGATGAAAGAGTGAGTGCATTACAACAACGGAAGGGGGTTACTAAACAATCTTATGCAACAGTGTCAGGCAATTACCCAAAAAATGGATCATGAAACCATCATCCAGCTGGTCAATTCATGGGTACAAAGGAAACTATCATTTTGAAACCATCCTCCTACATTGGATAACCAAAGACCTAAATTCGGATGTATGTGAAGGGGATGTTGGCAATTCAATATCAATTCCAAATGTCGATGGTCACCCCTCCAATTTGTTCGGATGAAGTTCACAGTAAGCCTTTCGAGTCTGATACAATCTTCGCTAAGCTACTTGCAGCAGCTCTATGGATATTATTTCAAAAGACAGTAGACACAAAAACTCTAGACATACGATAGTGAACATCAGTCAGGAAGGGAACTACCTCTGTGCATACTTCTACCACTTCCTCTACAGAATCTCCAAAGATGGATTTCCTTGACAGCTTCGTATAGAGATGGGTTCTCAACTTCTCCGTTTCCTGAGGCCAGGAAAAAAATAACAAACAGAGTAAGTGAAACCAAGTAAAGTAGAGCCAAGTCTTCCGAACCGAACAAAAACAGGACCGCAGGAACTCCGTGGGACAGCAAGAAGCAGGCAAAATATCTTCGAGATAATAAAAAACCGAAGAAATAACTGATGAAAGAAGAAGAACAAAGTACAAGTACAACGAAGGGAGCACTCACGGATTCAGCAAATTCGGGAATAGGGTCTGGAAATTTGTACTCTGCTGCCCTGCAAATCTGTTTTCCAGAGGAAAAAGTAAATAGATGTGAAGGTGGTGGTGATGGTCTCGCTGCTGTTGTAATGTTCTTGCACAATAAAGGGATACAGGAAGGATTAAAAAACGCAGTGGTTAAGGACTGACAGACGGGAGAAGCAGCACCACCGAAACCAGCAGAAATAGAAGAAGAAGGTTTGCTGCGAAGAGAGGAAGAAGGAAAGGAGTAGGAAAATTCAACGAGCCTGAGAGGAGCTGTAATCCCTGCCATCCCTCTCTCTCTCTATCTGTATCTGTTGTCTCTCCCTTATAGCCCTTATCCGGTTCGGTTTTTGTAAGTTCAGTTCAGTAGACGCACCCACCCACTAACGCTCTATTGGTCATGTGCATATTAACGCTCAAATGCTCAATTGACGTCGAGGAAGAAAATGGTGTGAAAAAATGAAACCAATCCAAAATTCTGTGAAATTTCAAATGATCTGGATAATTTTTGTTCCTAGTTTATCACATGAACTGTTCATTTTCGTGAACTTGTAGAGTGTGATATCATCATAAAATCCGTCGATTATCCAGAGAGAATCATAAAATCTATCAAACGGTTGGTTTTTTTTTTTTTGGTTCAGGGAGAAAAGACAGCGTCACACCGTATGATGGATGACAAATTGAATTCCACTGAACGTACCTCTCTACTGCACAGTTAGTTCACTTCTAGTAGCCAGGACTAATAGATGCATCGATGCAAAACAATTTCACTTCTAGTACCGCCAACCAAGGAATGTTCCATTTGTATTTTATGAGGAATCAAGTTCAAGAAAATAAAACAATTCAGAGGAAGCATTTTACGGAGGCTTTGGTAAAGGATGCTATCACCATTAAAGCAGTTGCCAATGCATCGGCATTTCACACTTTTGTTAAACTCGAGCTTCACCACGTGGATGGAGTTCTCAAACCATAGTGAGCATACGTGTAGAAATCTTGTTCCAACAACTGGCTTGTATCTGCAAAAACCATATGAGTTCTCTGTTTACAAGGAATGGCTATGCAAGGACATGCCTAATGCACAAAACTCTCAAAACTGCAGGATTTGCGAGGGTTCATCATATACACAAACCTTACCCTCGCTGGCTTTGTAAGGGAGATTGCTCACAGAGGAAATCTATTCACATACATAATATATTACTCAATTCATTTACAAATTCCTTTTATGAGGTTCAAGCCAAGGAAACCCCAGGAAATCAAACACTTCCTTTTCTGTTTTAAATCTCAAAGTTGTCCTAGCTCTTGCACTCTGCAATAAAGGGGACACATTCAGTACACATGAATCACAATAAGAGGGGGGGGGGGGGGAGGAGAGGAGAGGACTAAAGACAGTGCACTAGGGTAGTTCCCAAGGACAAAGAACAGTTTGATTACCCGTTTTCCCCCAGAACCCTGAGTGGCTGGAAAGAGCCCTGTATCATCAAGCTGGTAGCCTTTTGAATCTGCAAGTAACCTTAACCTGCAGTCGGTAAACTATACTTCAGTTCAAAAATTGGCCTTTATCTATCTGCCAAATGATATCTTTCTCACTCAGTCAACTAGAGATGCAAGTTAAGATAAAAAGGGAACCCTTAATAAACATGTGAAAAGTTCTCTCTCAAAACAGGGTCAAATCTTCGCCCAAAAAAGAAAAATGGGGTGGTCAAATCAAAGTCTTTAATAGGGCTCATATTCACACTTCACACCCACAGTTTGTGATTAAGAGCTTTGAGAGTCTATTGGTATTGGTTTGTTTCAGGTAGAACAACGAAACCAGCAAGAAAATAATTGTTCAACCTTGCACGGGAGTGATTAGTGTCGGCAATACTGGTGAAAGCACGATGTGTACCCCAGCAATGGTGTGAACATTGCTCTCAGAGTGCTGTTGAGAGGTGAAGAAACCTTATTAGAGATTTAAACTCTGTAACGAATCTATCCAGCAGCCTACCTCAAGCCCAGTTAGCCTCTAAACCTTCCTATAACATCAGGTTAAATGTAAGAGATCCCTCAGTAAACGATGTTGTATCCATTTGTATACCCTGACTAAAACATTATGTTGTTTCCCACATTTTTATCCAATTCATATAGATTTTTGTACCCTGACAGCTTGAGAGGAGCTATGATACTGTTCTACAAAGTATTATTCCATTCATTACTGAATGTACATGATTTAGCTTCATCAGGTTTGACTTGGCCCACTAGCCAAGATTTTAGAAGATGAGTAACAAAAAATGGAAACCTGGTTTTGCATTTATGGATGATATCCCCTAAGGTGTCAAATAAGTTGTAACTCCCTTTTAGTCTGAGTGTAAAAGCTCTTTATGCCCCTAACTCAAAGAAGGTCTGAGAATAAGACACCTAAAAGAAGGTGCCTGGTCTAAATACACCTACAGAGGAGTCGTTTAGAAAGCCCCTCAATTACATATCAACATATACATAGGCAGATCACTGGTTTCCTCCTAAGATTCTACTCCCACAACACTTGCACCTGAAGTTGTGGAATACACTTCACATGCCTAGCATGAATACTCATGATGCTAATGCCAGTCACACACACACACACACACACACACACACACACACACACATATACATATATATATATATATATATAACAGCAGAGGGCAAAAACCACAAAATGCATCGTTGGTGACTGTAGAACATAATCAACTTACCTCCTATTGAGTACGTCATTTCCTGTCCATGCTATTAAACCAAATGCATATATATCCCTTGGGTATACCTGACATTCAAAATACTCAGACTTGAAATATGATAGTTACAGCAGAACCTCAAAGGGAGAAATATATAAAAACAGAATATGAAGCACGTTTTCATTTCCAGCGATAAAAATAAAAATAAAAAAAATAAATTATATTTGACATCAGTATTACATTAACCTAAGTTTTCCATTACAAGCCAAGGTCCAAAATACCAAGGAGAATCATGAACATATTACAAGGTAAACAAAATCACATACATAAGCACTTCTATGTCTCTCTATTTCATGTGCAATCACAACTTTGCACATGCAAACAGCTATGTGAGTATCACTGAATGCCCACACCCATTTAACCATTTTGACATCTAAACCCTTGAATTTTCATTCAAGCCCTCTAGGGCACTCACCCACCTCACAAACTCATGAGAAAACTCCCTTATATGATGTTGTAGGCCAATTCCTAGAGGGAATGGTACCAAGGCTAGAAAAAGGGAAAATTTTCAGGCAAAATATCACCCAACACCACAGAATGTCAACAAAGGGGAGAATGTATATATATACCTTGAAGTCAATTCGATGTCGTTCTTCTCGACCAGGATACGTACAAAGACCAAAATATGTATCAACTCCTGAATTAGGATCCTGAATGCAAAATCACCTTGTGAATCAATCAAAAACATTAGCAAGATAAATTGAAAACATGAGCATAAAGATTGAATGGAGCAAGGAGAAGGTAAATTAGGAATGTGTGTGGACTATGGACATGTCCTTCTGAACAGAAAAGTAGTCTCAGTGACGGATGCTGAGAAGAAAGTTTTTCTACTGTAAACGATTTGAGTATCCAGCTTTCCTGAACCTCAGTATTGGGAAGCCCCTCAATAAAAATCCTCATGCATGAACCTTCATCAACTGAATGGTTCAAAATTCATGGATGTGAACTCTCAAGATGTTCCAGATGATGAAACTACTTAAAAGGATAATAATGAAACGTCCCATTGCCAGAAAATAGACCCACTCTTATGAATCATTTTAGGGGTTTTGAAGATATTAATTACCAATTAATCAATTATCAGACTACACAGACAACAATTTTCCAACAATCCAACTTCGACAAATTTGAATAAGTTTTTCTATGCCCTATATCAATATTTCCACCATGCACAACAATATTTAGAATATCACTGGCATAAGTTCTACACAGCAAAAAATTTCAGAAATTGATTAAAAATATAAGGTTATTACCTCCTCACTGTGAATGCTAAAGATCAAATCCTCCCTCAGAAAACCAATATCTTTCAGATGCTTCACGTACTTTGGTAAAAATCCTGTGTGACTGAGATACAAAGAATGCAGGCATCAGCTTTATAAAAGCCAACTCAGATGCAGAATTACTGGAAACAATAACATGTAGTTTTCAATGCAGACCAAAGGGGAACCTTATAAACAATGTGGAATTAAGTTGTATGGAAGAATACAGGACAGAAGAATTTAACATGAGATTCTAGGACCAACAAGAGAAACTGTAATAACTTGGACAAATATAAGAGTCACACATCAAGATGTATGTATATTGTCACAAACAGAACATGTCCTTTTTATCATTATCCGCACATGTTGAAGGCTAATGTCTGCCAAAATTTCCATAAAACGTCAAAGCTTTTGAATTGATAGGTGCACCTGCACACATGTTCACACCAGCACAAACTATCCATACCTGACTAACAAGATGGCCCTGAAAGGTGGTTAAACCTATGCCAGCAATTACACATGCTTATAATTTCATCCCCCACTGTCATTTTCTAATATCCAGCCTATATATACAAAGACACTTAAATACCATTACCCTACAGGCAACAACGCACACATGCTACAGATGTGAGGGTGTTGCTGACACAGAGAGCAACAAGAAGTCTGTAGAAACAGAATACTAAAACGCTTCAGAAAATAATGAAAATCATTAAAAAAAAATGAATAATTACCCAATTCAAGGGTTTATGTTGTTCGGCAGGATTGCCTACATCCACAGTGAGATGAGATCTACTTCACCATTGACAGTTGAATGAGATTACTGACCTAATCCTCAAGATACCGACGAGTGAACATTGCTACAAGTCATACCAACATCACATAGGTATACTGTATACTCACACCAAAGTACCAATATAATCCCCAAAAAAGAATCCCCAGGAGCTGCCACCAAACCCCTTGCTGATTCATCGAGGCCCCAAATAACAAACACAAGGTGGCTAACATTCCAGGTCTCGGGCTCTGTTTCTGCTTAACAGCCATTTAGAATCAATCAATGAAACAAGCGATGGAGTGCAAGACATCATACCTCAACAGTGTCAACAAAGCACTAACATCATACCTCAACAGTGTCAACAAAGCACTATTCTCTGCCCTTGGATCTGGATTTCTAAATTTGGACAAACTTCAACCAAGGGTACTTAAGGTCTGAAAGGGACGTCCGAACCTTTCTATGGTTAGCAAAACATTGAGAAGAGATGAATAGAGATGCCAAAGGCAATGGATTCTTTGAGTTGTTTGCCACTTCAAATAGATATACAAGGATCCACAAGGTAGACTAGTCAACAAACACAACAACTATTCTTGATAATTGCCAATAATCTTCCATTATAGATAATAATTTATAATTTTATTGTAATCTTTTTCTATTTTCTAGGCTTTAGGAGCAAATTGGTTAAAACAAAGTTCGGGCTTTTGGGATCAAGCAATCACACACATGATTAGCAGTTTTATTGTGTTATGTGATCTTCTTTCAGGACTTAATGCTTTTTTTTTTTTATTATTTTTTTTTTAAGGCTTTCACCTATATTTTGGAGCATACTTCAAGCTAACAACTGTTAGCAAATCCAGATATCACAAGACAGAATCTATGAACAAGAAGAGAACCAAAAAGAGAAAGAGAGGACATCCTGATGAAGGAAGGAGAAAATAGGCCAGAACAAAGATTCAGAATGAGCTCCACCATGGTCTGTCCCCACCACTTACAAGTGATTGATCCTTAGTAGAAAACCTATTAAGAGTATAAGTCTAATTACAAGAAAGTAAATAACTAAGGAAATCTTTGAAAACTACAACCAGAACCACAGCTGCTCACAGACTAACAATTGCAACTAAACAGAGACACCACTCCTCATGGTAACAACAACAAACCATCCATGGTAGCAGTCTTTAACAATTGCTTTTAATGAGTAACAAGGAATGGAAGACTAAAAAGTAAACGGCTAGGCCCGAACTTTCCTCTTATCAATGCTTGCAAGAACAAGACAATCATTTTCCTAGGTCAAAGACCTACGCTTGGGTCTTTGAAGGACATATATATGGTCTAGGTGCCTTGCATTATGTAATTCAAAGGGCTTGGATACAAACTGGGTCAGGCTGGTCCACATCTATGGCAACTGTTGAATTGAAAAAATAATGGCTGCATCATGATCACATTTTACAGAATCAGAAAGACGTAGTCTTCAAGAAATTTAGATTGGTTTTACATCTGAAACGATAACAATGATCCATTATACAGCATGTAATAAACAACAATAGAGTAGCAACAGGAGATAGGTTTGATTATACAATTATTACCTTTTGCCATCAGGATGTGTAATAACAATGTCTAGATCACCACATGTAGCCTTTCCACGTCTGTATGATCCTCCACATAAGACACTCACCTACAAAAACATACGAAAGTCATTAAGCAGACAGAAGTACATAGTATTCATATGTACATATACAGATATGTCCCCCCCCCCCCGCCACAAAAATAATAATAATAAATAAATAAATCCAGTGCACTAGCCTTCCACTACTGCAGGGTATTGGAGGGGCAAATGTACACAACCAAATTACGCAAATACCTATTAGGGCCAAAAATCAAATAATGTCTCATCGTATTAATTTTGCACACATCATATCTGATGAAGAACAGAAGTATTTGGTTTACAGTAAGCCCACAAAGAGAATGAATGTTTCCAGTTGAGGTTCACGAGGAAAACAATTGTTCAATTAAAACAGCCAACCTTTGAGACTCTCACCATGTCCTGTTAATGTGTCTATGACTCTATGCATATTTCTCTTTCCTTGACAGAAATCTAAATCTCCTCTCAAGTGCTCCAGTGGAAATTCCTTACTGAGTCTTTAGCTTGTCTGGGTTGTCTAAGTTAAACTCAGTTACCTTTTCTCATTTGTGGGTACTTTCAACTACTAAGCCAGAAGGGACTATTCTAGTCTCATTCCAAGTTAAATGGGATTTACTTTGCTAATTAATCCAAAAGAAGCCACTCCTACTCTTATTCCCATCACTCTCTTTTAGGACTTCTTTTCAACAATTAACATTTTCCATTGGCATGATTAGTGTCATCAGGGAAATCATACTTAACAGAGTTAAGGAATTGAAAATCAAAGTGAAGATACTTGCTTTTAATTTTTGGTTTAACCAGAGGAGGGTTTCTAGAGGAAAATGGAAAATAGCAGTTCACAAATCCAGACAAGATTTCCTTGAACCCTTTTTTATTGATGGGGTTCCAAACCCTTATCTTTACCAAAGGTGCTTATGCTTTATGACTGTAGGTCCTGATTCCAAGTTTCCAACCTCAACTTATTCATTCTGTCTGTCTCCAGATTATTGTTGAATTTCTTGGTCTCTTTTACCTTTTTTTTCATTGGGGGGGGGGGGGGGGAATGTTATTTATTTGATACCTTTCTTTTTCTTTTTTTTTTGGTAAACATATCTTTCTAATTCAATATCCCCAATCCTGGAGCTTTCTTAATTTAGACGAGTATCTTAACTCTTATGTGTTTTGTCCAACACTCCCAGAGCGGTTTTCTTGGACTCAGCCTGGTTTATCTAGCATTAGCATCCTTAAATTCTTTTTTATTTCTAAGAAACCAGTTGAAACTTATTCATCAAAGTAGCTTTACTTTTGATGCATTTATATTTATGTCATGTACATTAGGGACAGCAAATAAATATCAGAACTAGCTCAAAAGTTGGTTGTCAAATCATCACCACAGAACTCCCAAAACAGATCCAGAAACTCTTAGGACTGAAACCAAATCCAGTCTATTACAGTGCTCACCCCAGGCAAAACATCTTCTCCAGTTCTCTGTAAAAGAGATTCCATCTCTTGAACCTAGTCCATGGAAATTAGCTAATTGTTAGAAATGCCACATGAATTTCATGAACTTTGACAAAGACCTATTGGGTTCAGCACAGTTACAGACCTCATGACGTGGAATTCTCTTCATGATATCATCAAAATATTTCAACCCTAACTTCTGTGCATTTGTTAAAGAATCATCATTCTTCAGATCATCTAGTGAGCGATGTCCTTTCTCATAGAGTTTCAGAGCAGTAGCTGGACCAACACCCCAAACTTCCCCAAATAAAGAGATTGTCCGCACCTTCATAATATTAAAAAGACAACACAGAAGAATAAATCATGCAGCGAGGTTTAGATTGAGCACAGCATACAATTGCCCCAACAAGATCCTTAAAAAGAAGAAAGAGGGAGGGGAGAGAGAAAAATCTATATTTTAAGGATTTTGAATATCTCAAGTAACATTTCTATAATTCGTGTTTATATGCTCTAGCTGACAGTTTCTTCCCACCAGCCAACCTGATAACCCGTATTTCACCTGCACATGAAACCAATAAATGATATGATGAAGAAAAGCAGCACTAAGATGGTTCATTCATTTGCAACAAAAATCAGTGCCTGCCCTTTAAGGAGTTACATGGTGCACCTTGAAAGATCCGAACTCACCCCTCCCAAGGGCCTGGATAATAATGGTCCTATTTTTAAATGATCAAAAAGGAGAACAGAAAATCACAAAACACTTGGCAGAGGAATGTCAGAGTTAGCAGAAAGATGGTTCTAGATAGACTGAATTGTCTTACAGGAAGCACCTGCAGCCAAGAAAATCCCATATAAAGGGTTGAGTCTTTATTGACTTGGGTTGAGTTGATTATATTGCCTAACCACAACACCCCTCCCTCCCATGTGATGCAATATTAGTGGCTCTATTTGGTCCCTGAAAAACAAATGAAATGTTCAATGTAATTTAAACTACAACTGTTTTGAAATAGTAAGTGGCATCGATCTTTTCATTAACAAAGACAACTCTATGATGTTCTATTCTACAAATTCTGAAGTTGAATTGCTACTAATTTTGCAAATGACTGCTACAAGAAATATCTTGGTAGATTGCGTCGAATTAACAAGCAGTTGATTCACAATCTGTGTTTGACTTCCCACAAGTTACACACTTCAATTTTTGGCAACCTCATCTAATTAATAGGCTTTAAACCATCTTTGGCCAACAGCCTTAGACATGAGGCACAAGCCAAGCCATGTTTTTGCTATAAAAAGGAAAGCTAGTGGGGTGCATGGTTGTCAAGGCGGCAAGGCAACTGGGGGCTCCGCCTAGGTGACTAGGCGACAAAGCGGCACCTAGGTGGCAATAAGGTGACCAAAGCAGTTGGGTCAAAAACTTTCAATACAACGACTTTTAAACTACTTTTCAATACAATTACTTTCTATAATAAGCTAACTAAATATTCAATAGTCACATTCATCCCAAAAAAACAAGCATTCAAGAATCATAATTATGAAAATTTATTCAAAAAAAGAACACAAACATAAGTTAATCTCATCAAATCACGGTTGTCAAAGGGTCCGCCTAGGCATTTACTAATTTATTGATTCTTGATGTTGAGTATGGCTCATACTTCACATTCTGTTGCCGACGGGCACCGGGGTCAATTTGGGCCTTGGAGTTCCTTTGTAAATTGGGCGTCAATTAAGCGGTTCAAAACAAGGCGGTTGAAAAACCGCCTTGCTGCCTAGGCGGACGCTTTGACAACCATGGAGGAGTGGTAACAGCCTATCCAATATGGACAGCATACTCCCTTTAAAGAGCACAAGGAAAATAAGGCAGCAACAATATATATATATATATATATATATATATATATATATATATATATATATATATATATATATATAGAGGAACCACATTTTTGTTAGAAGCTCTGCAACACCTTTTCATCCGTCTCAAAGTGCTCCAATTTCGATAATTTGCCAGTAGTCACAATCTCGTGAATCTGTAAATAAGACACTCACCTTATTAGTTTCGCAACTTCTTCCAATATGCTTTTAAGTAAAAATCTATTATACTATAATTACTTTTACATAGCACACAATTAGACACATGAAAAAATTTAAAAGAATATGAAAGTATCAAAAACACATATTATACATGAAAGAAGTTTCCCTTAAAAGGATAAGTCAAAATATGGCTCCCCAAAGTATCAAGTATTGATACACTATGGCCAATTCATATCAAAATTGCCCATGTTGATATGACAAAGAATTGATACGGAATATATAAAGACCCATAAGTGACTGCTACAGGCCAATAAGGTGGCAAGACGACCCAATACAGATCAATAAGGACTGATACATTAAATATACAGGTGCACAAGAAACACACACTAAATAAATCCCAGTTTTGTTAATGAAATACTCTTACTTTTTTACCAAAACTTAAGTATATTCCATTGACACTAGAAAACAATATAGCAGTGTGTAAAAAAGCTAAGAATTTTCGTTAAACCACATCAAAACCAGGAACTGAAGCTTAAAATGAATCCTGTTGCTTGAATCTTGGTTTTTCGTCCTTGTTTTTGCCAAGTATCACATGTAGTTTGAAAAAACAGACAAGACATCAGTTTAAATCATCTTGAATGAACTGCAGTCTATAATTGGGGGTTTCCACAGCTTGTTCACCCCTCACAGAGTTAGAGGCTTGATTACTATCAAGCAATTTCGTCCACCACAAACATTTGGGGGCAGCTTTGTGTTGCTTGTGGCCTTCAGATTTACTATCCAAATTCGCTATCCAGAACGGGCGTATAGGATAATGCATTATGTACATTAAAAGGAATTGTCACCTGATATTCGGACCCAGGATACAATCAACCCATGGCTGATGGAAGGGCTACCAGATTTCAGATGGTCTGGTCAGAGAGTTTGGGTGAGCAATCAGGTTACAAGGGAAGCTATTAGCACCCTATGACACCTGGATATACCAGTCTTCCCATTGGATTCTAAGTTTTTAATATTCTCCCGCTGGTTAGCTTGTCAGTTTTCTTGTTTGGCAGAGGAAAGGCAATATAAAAGTGTAGGGTTACTCAGACTTTGCACTAGGTAACGGCTGCAAAGGGTCATCTAACTATTTGGATTTCAGGCAGAGCAATGACAGCGTGAGAGCTTTGAGAGCCAAATGTTTGGTTCTAGGATAGAATGACAGAAATATGTAGGACTTTTATAGAAAGATGCAGATGGTCAGGGGTAAATAGTCTTGCAAAAGCCAGACTGTGGACATGGTAACATGGATGTCCATTTCAAGGTGGAAGTCAGCAAGAAAACTGTAATGGGCAAAAAGAGGGGTTGTGGATGCTGAAATGGGCAGAGGAACCTTTAGATAGTTCCTTAGGTGGAGGATGGCTCCTTGCAAATGAAAGGGTCTCTATTTATAGGGCTCCCTCTGATGGTACGGTATGGATTAACAGGATTAATAAAGAAAAATACAGTTGTTAACAGTAAAAATGGGTTTAAGAAAAACAGAGCCAGGTTATCCAGACTGCAGAATGGTAATGGGGGTCTGGATTTCGAGGTGGAACAAAGGAAGAACTCAGGATGGGCAAAAAAGGAATCACAGATGCTGAAATGGGACTCAGTACCTGCCAAGGCGGTTCCTAAGGTGGAGGACTTCTTGAGAAATAGGTACAAAATCAATTTCTTGCCACAACCATGCCATAAAGGTCAATTTTGAAATCTGCATGGCAAATAATTTCAGAGGGGATTTTTAGGGATTTGGGGGAGTTTACGAGAGAGGTGTCAATATCCATCTGTAGCTTGTTGTCATGATTGCAGGGAGGGGTGACAGAACAGTGTCAACAATAATGTATGCTACTTCAGATTTATTTAATAGGTTACTAGAGTAGGAGCAGTATGGTTAACCTGTAATACTAAATTTATGCTACTTAATAGTACGTTTATACTTGCAGATTGTATGGTTTGGACTTTTAGGGGTTACTTTAAGCCAGTATCTCAATAAGAAAATGCATGTTTCTTTTTCAGATCGAGTTTGCTAAATAGTTTCTATTACTTATTAGAACACATAATAACAGAGAAAGCTATGCTGGCTGGATCACCATTTGTTGCTTATTTATAGTTCAGAATTCTTAGAACACTTAACATTACTCATAATAAGCATATTCGTGTGGCAAAGCATATCTGAGAGATGTCTAGCTTTTCTTAGCATCTCTCCAGTATGCCACTGAGATGTTCCCTAGAATCATCTTTCTAATATATTATCATTTATGTACATCCAAGATATATTTAGTATACAGTGCATCTGTGTGCGCGGAAACTACTATATCTTTGTTCACAAGTTTTTGAAAATTTATCAAGCATAATCCAAATCTTACACAAATTGAACTAGGGCAAACAATTCTCTTGTTCGAACATAAATTTAAATATGTTGTCTGCACTTATAATTAAAAAGACGCACGATACAGTACTTCTTAATGGCAAAGAGAAGGTCAGGAGTTGCGATAAAATACTCTTAACATCAACATCACATATACAGAGTAATCATACTTTCTATCACAAATAATTTCAGAACTCAGTATTTTCCAGCACAACCAGATAACAATGCGAAACACTGATTCTACACCAGCTAACAAGCACTTACATGGTCCTGCATTGACTTCCCAATTGAGGGCAGGTGTGTGACCTGCTCAACACTTTCGATCTTGAAAGGTAGTTTCTCAATCACTGGAATAGCTTTGTAATAACTAAATGACCTCCTGTCATCACCTAAGGCTATAACAAGGAAGGGGGAAAAAAACAGAAACAACCCAATAAATAACAGCCTATAAAAATAACAAGGATAGGAAGTAAATCATCCAAATATACCTCGATATATGTTGACAAGTTTTCCAAATATCTCTGTTATATTCCTATTTAAATCAGGTGGATTATAGGCCAGGGATAACTCTGAAGAACTTATCTGATCATCAAACAAGTAGAAGTAATATTTCAGCAAGTTTGTATGTCAAAAGAGATCTTTACCCCCTTTTCCCTTAAAGAGCCTGAAAGACATCCTTATTCCTGTAGTGCTACTAATAATACTAACATACAAAATTGTTTTTTTGTTGAAAATGAAGGACATACTTTCGCAGCATATAAAGAAAGAAGATGCATATATTGCAACACATGTCCAAATGCTTCAAGTATTAACTTAAACAGTTATCCAAGTTAATTAACATACTTACATCCTTATTAGAAGTATTAGAACTACATTGACTATGATTTTCTGGATTTGATGTATACTGAGAAGAGTCATCGGAACCTCCACTACTCATTGGTGCCTCATCTCCAGAACCTTTTCGATTATCTTCCCCACTCAGTAGATTTGCATCATTAGAACCCCCACGAGAGAATTTACTTTTTTTGCGAGGGGAAGATTTGCTACCATTCAATATGTTGTCATGCACTGGTTCAGATGAGATTGCCTCTAAAGATTTTTCCTCCTTTCCCTGTTCAGACTCCAGTTTTAGACTGTAGGAATCCTCAGGCACCCTTTCTCCTAGTCTCAAGCTTTCCTCCAGCCACTGGAAAAGGAGTAAGCTCTGAAACATGCCAGAGTAATTAAACATCAACAATTTGACTGATATCCTCGAAGGACTATGATCCTCAATGTGCATATTGGTATGTCGCATAAAAGGCTTACAGATTTCTCCATTCTCCTCCAAATAAATTATTAGATGAGTCTAAGCAAGCAAAAAGATAAAAGGAGACTACAGAAGTTACACACCAGAAGTAGCGGAGGGGTAGAATCTATAATCATACAACTTAAATTATGGAACTCGATAGACAACAGGAAAAATTGGAAGGGGTTTCATGATTAAGCACAATTGCATTGAAGGAGAAAGGACTTTACAGGCATAAATTATTAGAAAGAAATCATCAGTGATAATGTGTAACACAATAGAAAAAAGTAAGCAGCAGAATGGGTAACCCATAAAAACCTGGTTGATTTACAACGTCAATATTATCAATTAGAATCTACCATGAACAGCATTTAATGGCGCTTGAGCAAATTGGAGAAGAAAAACAACAACTCACCACTTCAAAACGAGACAACCTACACCTATCCACTTGATTTAGAAGGGCTTTGGAATTCATAGCAAAAATATGAGTAACCCTATTGGTAAGACGGTCCTCAATGGTAGCTCCCATCTGCACAAGCTTCTGTTTCCATATCTGAGGGATAAATAGAAGTGGAAAATGCAAAAGATAACAATAAATAACCAATAACACAATAATACACGAGGAAATGTTCTTGGGCTGAACGAAAACGCTCAACAATAGTAATTTATATTTTGGAATACTATGGAAAATTCCTACTTACAACGTGGTGATTTTTTTTTTCCTTCAACGTGCACAACCAAAGTAGCAATAACAATGCTTTTCCTAGTAAAGGTCCAAAGGGACTCCGAGAATCAATGCTAGAAGAGTGAACCATCAAGGGTTTGAAATTTTAAGAAGAATGACTTCAAGGGTTTGAAATTTCATGGTAGATTCCACGGTAAAAGACGAAAATATGATGAAGAAATGGAAACAACAAGGGCAAGGGTGGAGGAAGGATCTGATGGATAAGTCGAACTAAGGGTGTCATAAAACTGCCGTATGGATTCTGGGTCTTCGATGTTTAGCATCGGCAACACAAATCATAGGTCAAGTATACAGCGATAACAAAAATGACACGAAGAATAAACTTCGGAAGCCTCGGATGGTGAGAGAAAAGGTTATAGAACTGAACTACCTGCAATCTGCGTGCCTGTACTTCAGCTTCAACTAAGAAAACCACCATTCCATCGAAGATTCCCGGTTGCTCTGGAGAACGAGAGATCTCCTTCTTCCTTCCTTTCAGCCGCCCACTTGCTTTTGGCGCCATTTCGGTCGTTCCGGAATCCGGATTTCTCTTACTCAGCGATTTGAACTGTTAAATTTACCAGCACAAGCAAGGAAAAGGGAGGGAAAAAGAGTAACGGTAGCGGCTTACCTTTTATAGCGTCTCCAAGAAGCTGCTCGTCACGTTGCAAACTTGCACGTGCCACTCCGAAACGAAATCGCTCCAAGCGCATCACAAAGATGCCAGATGCAAATATGCAATGCAACGTTCGAGATTCCAGCCACGCGTACGTTTGTGTTAACGTATCGGAGTCCGGTTCGCATCAATTAGATACCGGTACCGATCACCCATAAATTCGGCGGGTTTTTTTTTCTTTCTTTTCCTTTCTTTATTTTTAAAGATTGGCGGATCTGCTAGGGATTCAAACTTTTAAACTCATATTATGAGACTTTGATTTTTGTCAATTGAGCAACTCCTCGAGGTTGAGATATAATCAACACCGTATATCTCTTAAGATATTTTGAACCGCTAAATAATGAGTCCCAATGCAATTTGGGCTCCTTAGGAGCAAAGTTCGTATCCGCCTTGTAAATACAATCTTCACTTGCTTTGCAGGGAAAATCTGCATGCTTCGTTCCCTGTGGGAGGCTGTCACCCCGCCAACCCCCGCATTCACTCAAAATCAGGCTCACATACGTAACATCGGAAACCATGACTAATGTGATAACAAGATGCAATGGTTGTTCATAATATTCGTTTTCAGCTTTAAAAGGAAGTAGCTTTTAGAAATGGCCTTCCAAGGGCAGAGAAACCCAACAGGCAACAGCAACAGTAATATCATAACTGAGCAAGACTTACGCTTGCCAATGGAACCATAATCAAATATCAAACCACTCTTCCTACCAAGCTTTATAATCAGTGAAAGCTCTTGCTTGGACAACCAAAGTTTTAATTTGCAGTAGAGGATCAAATATACAAGAGAAAGGGAAACAATCAAACAACCATATGATTCAATCACCAAAATTTAGATAACTAAAGCAAATAGAGAATCAATTACAAGACACTAGCTCATCACTT
This sequence comes from Hakea prostrata, assembly GCF_041222555.1. Lineage (NCBI taxonomy): Eukaryota > Viridiplantae > Streptophyta > Magnoliopsida > Proteales > Proteaceae > Hakea > Hakea prostrata. The sequence goes on along the minus strand of NC_142602.1, from coordinate 7,542,025 downwards.
TATTGTAGTACAACCCACCTCTTGGATAATTATTACTTATTCAAACATCACAAGCTCAAAGAACTACGAATCAAACTAAAACCCCACTGTCTTGAATTTTATCCTCCTTTGAGTCCTCAGCTCTTTTTAAAAATTTACAGATTTTCTCTTCAAACCAAGCTTAGTTACCAAGACCCAATACAGATATGATCCAACATTGTTACATCCAACAGTTTTAAATGGAAAACATAACCATTACTCGAAATGAAGAAGTATAGGGTTCCAGGTGTATCAAGCTGATATTGTGTTCTGTGTCACCCCTTTAGTTTGTTCATGATTTTTGAGTTGGCTGAAATTCCCCTTCTCCCTGAAAAGCTGGGAATGGTGGTGCTTACAGTAAAGTTTGTGCTCATGGGCAACATAGTTAGATGGATTGATCACACAACCTCCGTGGCAACACTTGAAACAGGGCTTGTGGTATGAACTGCCATCAACTGCTACCTGAAAGAACAAAACTATCAAAACTATGAATCCCAAGAAGAAGAAACATCCACAGCATTCAGGGAAATGTTTTCTGTCACAGTAAAGGCTACCTTCTCAATTGGGTAAACTGTCTTCTTGCAAGCCACACACTTATCTTGAGTTCCCCCAAACAAACTTGAAACCCTGTTGCTGGCATGGGCCTGTGCAATGATAACCAAGCAAAACAAACTGACTCAACAGAAGTAGTATTATTCATGGGAATATCTAATATAAGAACAAAGTTCTACACAAAATCTTACTGTCTAAATGAAAATACTATCAAACTCAATAAACTTTACCGGTTCAAAAGATTTGGGAATTTTTGGAGTGCCTACAAGAAGAAATAAAAAAAGATGCATCGATTAGTATTAGAATTGATAAATGGAATAGTAAGAATTACTGAAAGAATCTAATTAACAACTGACTTTCAAAACTTTTATCCAGACTGCCAGTCATCTTGAATAGTTGATCAAAGTGAGGCTTGCAGTATAGAACACCCTCAAAAGATGAATAGTTACTCAGCTGCAAACAGCCAAACACACCACCATCGAATTAGAAGGAACAGATCAAAACACAGAGAATAATTCTGGTCAACAATATTTGCAATGCAGGATAACTTTAGTGTTTCACAGGAAAACATATGGTTGAAGGAAATAGAGTATTAGTAGTAATATTTCACAAATCACATATCCATATAAAAAAGAAAATTCGTGTCCTATGGCACAAGATCAACATGTTTTATCGAGGGAACCATCATCAGTCAACAATCATCTCATAGGCTATGTACACCCAAATACAGTTACAGTGATCAAAGTCCCAAAGTCAATCCAACAAATCCACGTCCATACATCAGTCAACCGATTCATTTGAAGCAAAGGAAAAAATCTGGAAAGGTTCAATAGAAACCATGCCTCATACTCTTAAAAATTGAAGAGCAAAGTTTGTATCCTTAAGAAGGCAAAGACATTAGATCGTTCGTTATTGGAGGAGATGAAATAAATCAGGATTAGCATCAAAGATGAGATAGCTGAACAAAAAGAAGAAGTTGCAGAGTAATCGATAAAAGATAACCAAAAAAGGGAATTCAGAGAAACGTTTGCTAAGAGTCATCAGTTATTGAGATAGGAAAAGTTTTACCTTTAGGGTTCCCTTGCAGTGGTAGCACCGGAAGCAAGCCTTGTGATAGACCTTACCATCAGCTCTGTGCTGATCCACCAAGTAAACCGTTTTGTCGCAGGCTTTGCATTTCTCAGTAGTTCCTCCAAATGTCACCATTTTTGGAATCCTCTTCCCTTGAATCAAACAAGTATCAAGCAAGAAAACCCAGACGAGATGAGAGACCCTGATCTAGTCTCAAACCAGGTTGATCGTTTCAACTTAAACAGAAATGAAAACACAGAGAGTCGATGAGGAAAAACCCAGAAACCAAATGATGTTGAGGAGGAGACAGCTGTCTCTCTCACACAAACACAGAATTTCTCACAACTTGCACAAAGTCTAGATATAGGGATTGCAATGAGTTTTCAAAGTCTGCTTTTGTTGATAAAAATACTAAACTGATGAACACCCAACTGCTATAAGAATATAAGAAAAGCGCAAGCTGCGACTTTGATCAGAGACTAGTCAAAATTACCATTACAGAATTCAAAAAAGATGGTTAAAGAAGAACATCATTAATGTAGTAGATTTTATAGATATCCTATGCATGCTGTATCCCATCGTCTCTCCTGTTCCGTTGAAGCCTAGAAATTTCAAATTCATTATTATGGGTTAGGTGCAATACGAGTTCTAGCGAGCATTGAACGATCTGAATCAGTGGGAGTTGGTAAAAGTAAAACTTGGCCAAAATCGGTGGGATCAATTTCGATTCTGGAAATATAAATTATCGACCTACCAGCTTTAGCTCTTATGGTATAGAGTGAATTTATTGGAGAGAATTCATGAAATCCTTATTAGAAAGATCACTCAACCATAGAATGGAATAGTTTTTCTGAATTATTTTTCTCGGTGGACAGTGCAGCTAACATTCAATAAATGCAAAATGCCCAAAATAGTTTCTCACCTGAAGTGTCGAGGGTCAAAATTAATAGATGATATGAGGCTAACATTAAGGGTTTCTTGTTTCCCTTTTATTTTCCAAACAATGTTATTTGAACTAACTTATAAATAGGGCTATAAATAGATAACATAAATCTGCTTCTGTATTTATATTCTTATTTTTTATTTGTTCATTGGTAACCCAAGAAAAAAAAATATTCTAAGGCGTGATACATAAATGATTTTCTTTTCATTATTTATTCATTTTTAAATTTGAAAAAAAATATCATTATCATGATAAATAAGAACCCATATTCAAAGAGTCTTTTTTTTGGGGTGGGGTCAGATATTTAAGGAGTTCATTACTCATTAAGGGCCGGTTTGGTTACATGAGTCTGGAGATTTCAAATATCTAAAGATTTGAAATCATGGTTATAATTTATAAAATTAGTGTGGTGTGGGAATCGGATCACCAAAATTATTTGACGATGTGATTTTGTTGTGTGTGCTTTTTGAAATCTCGTTTCACCCCCCTTCTGTCGTTGGGGCTCTTCGACCCCCGTCCGCCCGTCTCGGCGCCAGCCCTAAGATGTTATAAAGTTTTTGAGAAATAAAACATTAATTATGCCTTAAGATATTAGGAAGATCACAGTGGAATTGGTTTCATTCCAGTTGGCAAAGCAAATCTCACTAATCAAATACTTAAATAATACTTTATCATTGCTGTCAGTTACATTTTTCTAATTAAAGCAGTGGGGAGCATTAACACTTGAGAACGATTATTTTCATGCTTCTTTCAGCCATGTCTTCTTGGAAACTAGTGATTCCGTTTTAGGTGGAGAAGAGATTTTTAAATTGATACAGAAGAAAATTCAGTCATGGCAAGGTAGTTCATCTCCTAATTGTTCCACTAGAGATTAAGTAACAACAAATAGGTTAACTGTAAAAGAGGATGGATCATAAATGTGATATTCAATTTGGCTCCTTTTCTTGGAGAAATTTCGCATTGAATGCTTAATGAGGAATAGAATTCAACCATATATAAATATTCTAATCCAATAGTACTTATTGGATAGGATTCCAAACTCGTAATATTCAATGTGTAAATATGATAAGACACTGCTAATTTCACAAATTTATATATATATATTTTTCTTATTACCATTCAAAATTTTTTTTATTTCTACTCCTACTTTTTATTATGTTAATACAAATATGTATTAATTTTTTAAGTCGGCTCACCTGTACACAGTTCTAGAATAATATATGGAAATACGTTGTCATTTGATTTCTTTTTTTGTCGGGGCTTTAGTCGGGCGATGGAGTATAATATCCTCCGAGGTAGAACCCCCGACATCTCATTTTTCGGGCTTGTTATCTACTTTCAGGCTAGTTCGTTATAATACTACCTTAGTGGTTGTACCAACTAAAAGATACCACTTTAGTGGTTAAATCATGAGGGAACAAAATTTAAGAATGAGACATATTTTAGTAAAAAGTTAAAAGACAGGTTATTGAGAGTTTTTAGTATACAACAACAGAGTGGTAGAAAGATCCCAAAGCCATATTTTCTATTCTATAATTAAGACTTGATGGTTTGGTTTGGCTAAATGGGGGTGACGGATCTCTATCTTTTTTTAAGTGGATTTATTCTCTTTTGAAGTGGAACAAATAGAATATATACAAATGATTTACATTGCAGGATTGTTCTTGGAGTATTAATTAATACATTTTAATAAAAAGGTCATAGATTTAATTTTTATTAATAAATATATATAAAAAAAATGTCCTTATTTTCAGGAAAACACAAATGGCTCGCGTTAGAAATTCATAGATTTGTATGCTGCGGTGTTCTTATCTGAATAAGCCTGATGAGCGACGACCGATGCCCTCAACGATTTCATTATGGATGTCAAATAAGATCTAATTAACTAATAGGGAAGACATAGTAATGCGACCCAAAGTTAACCCAAAATCGTTCTTCCCTCGTTACAGTAAACTCTCCCTTAGGATTTTCATCATTTCAAGGTCCGGTTTACTCAGTCCATACACTGCATTGAACATCTTCTCACCTCACAAGCTGTGTTCCATCCATCAGGAATTCGATTCACAAACAAATAATATTAAATTCAACTTTTTTATTTTTATTTTTTATGATAAAGAGAAAGATAATAGAAATCATAAGTTGTAACTACATCCAGTATGTATTAAATTTAGAGCAAATTGCACTGACACCCCAAAATGAAAGCTTTAAAACACTGACACCCCACTTTATGTTTTAAAAACACAGGCACCCCATTCATTAAACACACTAGTCCATTTTGTTAGTAAAACCATTAATCCAATGTTCATTTTTCTTTAATTCCAAAAATGCCCTTATCCTATCTGTTCTCTCTCCTCAATCGGATCTCCTCGGCTTCACCGTTGGTAGTTTGCGCCGGGGGGCGCGGGTCGGGTCGTGTGGGTGGCTCCCGCCTCCCGCCTACCCGGCACTCATCTACTCCGGGTAGATTTTTGTAAGTTGGATTCACAGCTACTCCGGGGAGACTGGGTACCTGTGATTTCAGGATCTGCCTGGTCGTCCTCAACCTCCCGTCGTCTTCTTCTTTCACTTCCATCATTCATTCTTAATTTTTCATAATTGGGTATTAGAGAACTTAGTTCTTCTGCCGCCTCGGCTGCCGGGTGTGTGGTGGTGGTTTCTGCTCCGTTGAGTTGCGGGGCATGGATGGTCTGGTCTCCAATGTCTTCACTTCCTCTACTTTTTCCATTTTCCCTCACTTTCCAATTGGTCTTTGTAGACTGCGATGTGAGAGATTGTGGGAGATCTAAAGATTAGAGATGGCTGGAGACACTTTGTTTGGACCAAGTGTCATCTTGGTCCAGAGATCTTTAAATCTTTTCAGATATTGGGGCTTTCAGGCCATGAATCTACTTTCTTCCTTTTGATTTCTTCCATGGAGGGAGCTTTATCTTGGCTAGGGTTTAATTAATCCTTTGATTTAGGTTGATTGATGGATTAGTTGGTCAATTACCTATTTTCTGCTTTTGTTTTGCAGTTTGGAAGTGCAAGTTCCCTACAGGTTACTAACAGACAGGTTGAGAAGCTGTTAAAGGATCTCAAGATGACGGACCGCCAGTGCTTTGATGAGGTTTGTTTTTGAAGTTTATCGTTAGGATGTAGTTGCTCGGGTTTGTTGCGAGGCGGTTGCAGCCACCTCCCATCGACTCGACTCTCCGCTTCGCCGCTGCTTCCTCTCCGGCTGCTAAGCTACCTACAGGGTGAAGCAGAGGAGATCCGATTGAGGAGAGAGAATAGATTGGGTAAGGGCATTTTTGGAGTTAAAAAAAAATGAACAGTGGATTAATGATTTTACTAATAGAATGGACTAGTATGTTTAATGAATGGGGTGTCTGTGTTTTTAAAACATAAAGTGGGGTGTCAGTGTTTTAAAGCCTTCATTTTGGGGTGTCAGTGCAATTTGCTCTTAAATTTAACTTGTCCACAGATTTTGAACCCTAGCGATCGATACTACCTAATGACAAAAGATTATTATATCAGTAATCTGATAATCTCGATATCAATGTCGATACACATAATGCCAAGAGAAGTTTCGGCTTTGGGAACTCACTAAATTCATGACCCACCAAGAGTTTCAATCACAAACTCGCTTCACCTTTGGACAAGGACTTCTTCCTCTTGCTGCAGCAGACAACCTCCATCGCTTCTTTATTCGAAGTTGTAAATCGACCAAATTTTGAGCAATGTTAATAAAATGAGCACAAACAACAGAAAAACAAAAGGTTGAACCTTTTGAACATACATGCTTTAGAAAATTCCAGTCCTAAATGGTTACACAAGGGTTTCTGAAAGCAATGTACTTAAAGTTCACAATGATATCTCTTCAACTGACCTCCATATTGAATAGACCTTGATTACCAAAATTCCAGAACTAATTCAGTTAAAAAGCTTCACAATGAACATTGAAGCAACCCTTTTTTGAACTCTCCCATACTATCTGGTTTCACTTCAACGAACAGGATCCACATGGCTCATTACTTATTCAGTCAGCTACAGAAACACATGCAACCTCATGGAAGTCAGTGATCTAAAGTAGATGAACAGAACACAAAAAATGTTCACAAACATACAATTTCAATCATGCTCCCTTGCTTGTATTCTGTGCCTGTTTCCGAGCTTCTTCTCTCATGACAGCTCTGACATAGATTTCATAGCAGCAGCCTGAAATTGACAAGCAACTACATTACATCATAGAAGTTTGATGATTATTATCATCCACCATCATCTTGAACAAGTTACTCATCAAACAACTCCTGTCTCTGTACCTACATATATATAAGTGAAGGCTTAGACATACCAGCAACAACAACAATTGTGAGCACATCCCCCATTCTTTTGACTAGCCGCACACTCTTATTATGTGACTTGAACCGCTTCAAAGCAGGGTCTTCTTCTAATAGCTGATAGAAAGGGAGAAAAAACAGAAGAACAAATGATTTAGTCCAATATGATGTCCATGAGAACCTAGTTAACTAGGTTGCAAATGACAGTTATGTTTTAATTTTGCTAAAAGAAAGAGAAGGCAGTTTTAAGGTTGATTGGCTGTGAAGAGTAAAATAGATCCAGCAGATAAAATTTAGAATTAACTGCAGTAGAGAAATCATTTTACAAAAACTCCATGGAAGTAATTAACAGGGAAAAGACAGTTGTGGCATAAAACCATTTCTAGAAGCATACTAGTATCAGCATTTTTACTTTTGGAGGGGGGAATAGATACCATTAAGCATGAGCTTAGAGCCATTTCACCACCTTTTAAATGTCAATTATCAATTAGGAAAAGTCGGGGTACACCACTCCATTAGGGTGCTCAGGTTGTGCCTGTCTCTCTGACACCTAGGAAAGGACCACCTTGCCCTTCCCATGGCACCAACTCATTGGCCAGGCTACCAGCAGGATTAGGTTGGCTGCATGCCCACCCTTTGCATATCAAAATTGAGAAGGATTGCAAATTTCATGACAGGAAGCAACAAAACAAATTCTCAAGAAAAGACAAGACAATGCTAGCATTGTTCCATTATATACAAGCTACAGACAGCTTCAGTGAAAATAACACTCCACTGTTTCAATGACTAACACATTTTGCCTTGGATCAGCAACTCACTCCACCGGTCAGTTGCAGCAGCTCAATCATTAAACCATTTGCTACCTTACACCACCTGTTCCCAATAATGTAATAGTACAACAACCCACAGGAGAAGCTTACTGACCATAAGCCACACAACTTTGGCCATGATGCAAGTTATCTGCCATGAGTTGAATCTTGGACACAGTACTCATTAAGCCTACAGTGCAACTACAGCTGAGGTCACAATTTGAGAGACATAAAATGCTTGAACTCAGTAACACAACCTGATCTGTTATAATGACTTGGGGTAGGCCTCAGAAAATCTTAAGAAATTCAAGTCTAACAAACCATGCCTGATTGCAGGTTTCTAAGAATGTTGACAGAATTTTTGCACTCTTAAAGTTGCATCATTTCATCAAGATGTGCAAGGATTTTGAGTCATATAAATGTATGCATTTCTTGTTTCTTTAGTTTCATGTGAGATAATTTTTCAAGACTTTTCCAGTCAAACCCAACCCAATATGAGAATGAAAAGTAGATCAGATTCCACTTGGGTATCAGGATGATGCTCAAACCGGTTTGGCCAATCTCATTTGTGTTAAGGGATGACCATCCAGTCTCCATATTTCTAGGTTAGAGCCCTCCACTCTCCACCCAAGCCAACCTACTGCTATTGGTTACTTGGACAACCAGTTGAACCACTTACTCCATCAAGATCCAGCCAATTATCAATGCGCTATCAGTTCATGAGGTTCTAAATGGAATGTATAAAGTTCAAAAGACTTTGAGGATTGTAACCCTAGTAATCGTACCGAAATGCGAATGACTATTTCTTCCCACAATAAATGAGGTACCAGCAGAAATTAAACCGGAAGGAGACTACATTAACAGTTAGAGAAATACTAACAAACAAAATCTCATATTCAATCGCTTCAACTCTACAAAGGGCGTAGTGGTAAGACTATAGAAACCAAAGTAAAATATTTGATAATGGATTATCTCACTCATGAGTGACAGCAAAATGATTAACAAGCTACTATGTAGCATGAATATTAAAAAGCGGGATCACAGTTCACATGCTGGGTGAGCTTTTGGGGAGTGATCGAGGTATGGTTGGTCACCTGTCCAAGAACAATGAGCTCATATAACAGTCCCATATTATTTCTGTACTTTCATTCTAAAGAAATCATCTTCTAGGGCTTTCAAGAGCACAATCACTATTACCGTTATGCAACTAATTATAATATATAACTGGACTAGAACGTATGGAAACCCTAGAAGGTAATTGAAAATAAAAAAGAGAAAAAAGAAAAAGAAAAAGAAGAAAAAAAACAGAGATCGAGATGAATCAGTGGTCAAAACAATAAGAAGGGGAATTATAAGAATACTAACAGCTTTCTCCCGAGCACCTGGTTCGACATGGAGCTGACGGCGTGAAAGAACAAAAGGATCTTGCAGTTTCTGCTAAAAATCAATCAAATAAAATAAATGCGGCCAATTGCAAAATTAGAGAAGAGAACATCAAAGGAGGGGCGACGCGGTGGTTGATGATCTATTGAACAGTAAAAGAGACGAAAACTTGCCTGAGAATGAGAAACAGAGCGACAAAACACAGCGGCTTTGTTCAGTAAGAAAGCCATTACCGCGGAACCAGAGCTTCGAGAACCGTATCGCCAATCGCCAAAAGAAAATGCGCTCCGCCACCTTGGTGAAATGACACAATACAAATACGCACGTGGAAAGATTTTCCTAAACCAGGGTCGGAGGATCGAATCGGAGTTGGACCGGACCATTTTGGGCTAGAATTCGAACCGTCATGGTTCCGGTTTATTGGCCAAGCTGGATCGTCCCATAAGGGCACCCACGGTCATCAAAAGAAACCAGAAGAAAAATGACCACAAATTTCTAGTGCCGCAGGCTGGGCCACGCTTAACGGCTCAACTGCACAAAGCCAAAACGAATATTTGAAGTTTCAGTTACGGCAACTCCGTCGAGCTCGAGCATTCACCTTTTGTAGTTATAACGGAAAACTGAAACTGAAAACCATGGCGATGCGAGTCGCTGGCTTCGCCGGACGTCAAAGAATCGTTTCTCTGTCTTCACTTCCTGGCAACCTCAGTGTCAGATTTAGAAGCCCTATCTCTACCGCTACTCTTGCTGATCACAGACTTCCATATCTTCGTACAAGACCTGGTAATGCAAATAGATTGCCTGTTTTTTCTTTTTCTTCTTCCTTCTGTACATCTTCTTTGCTTTCGTTCGCTTCTCATTGCTCTGTTACCATTTTATTTAGCTGAATTTGTATTTTGACTCATTACTTGAGGTTTTCTTTTACGTAATTTTGTTGTTGCCCACTCTCCGGGGAGCCGATCAAATTCTAGTTATTACGTTTCCTGCGACAAGACACAGTGCCTAATGTGAACATTTTCGTCTCTCAGAGGGTAAGTATCAGATTCGCGCCATACAGGAGGCGGCGGTGGATCAGAAGGTTACTGACGGAGAAAATGACCAATCGTCTCAAACATGGAAGATTAAAATGCTTTACGACGGGGATTGCCCACTGTGTATGCGTGAGGTATTCTCCAATTTGAAGTTTTCCTTTGCTTTTGTTGAAAAAAATAGAAGATTCAACATTTAGTCGATTACTCTGAAGAATTTGTTCAACACCAAATTGTTTTTACTACTCGTAATTCGGTTGTTAGGTTAACATGCTTAAAGAAAGGAACGAGCTCTATCAAGCAATTAAGTTCGTTGATATAGGTTCTGAAGACTACTCTCCAGAGGACAATCAAGGCCTTGACTACAAAACGGTAACCAAAATGGGAAAACACAGTGGCAAGGACTTTTATTCTACTGAAGATGATGATAACTTTTTTTCTTCTTTAAATAAGTTGTTATGTTATTGCTTTGTGTCATCAATGATGAGTTTTTGCATCTTGTTTTTGGTTCAGGCTATGGGCCGAATCCATGCTATCCAGTCTGATGGAACTGTTGTCACAGATGTAGAAGTATGGGCTTCGAAAACCATCTTGCTTTATTCTTTCCATCTATTTTGTTTTCAGTTATCATGTCCAATTTTTCTGTCCAATCCCCTCTCAGAAAACAACCCAATTCATATGTTATGTTGCTACCAAAATACATTGTATTGTGACAATTTCAATTGGTGTCTGCTGCTGTATATTGTCAGGAAATGCTGCACATACTAGAAAGCTCTGCACGATCAACATTCTTGTCTTTTAACTTCCTTTGTACTGTAAAAGGAAAAATATCAAAGGCGTCTCCTCCCATTCATTTTGTTTTGAGGTTCAGGTTTGGTGGGGTTAAGGACTTTGACTAAGTTCTAGGGTGAACAAAAACTAATCCCTTCTGTGACAACTAATTTCAAGATACAACAATTGTAAGTGATATTGTAATGTTGTGGATTTCTAAAAGAATCCCTGAAAACATCCGTGTTTGATGTCACTGGATTATAGTGGAGACTGTGGTCTGCCTCAACGGTCAAATTATAGCTTTTAAAAAAAAAAATTAAATGAAGTAGAAGAAGAAAATACGATTCTGATATCAAAGGAAGTCAAAAACAATGTACTGCAGCTTCTCTGATTCTAATCTCGATTCCATCACTATTCAAGCTTTGGAACATCAGTGTTTGATTGATGGTCAAATTACAAATTTTTTTAATCAATGCATTTGTTTACATTTCATACATATTTTAACTAATAAAATGTAACCTGCTCCATCATCCCAACCTCTTATAAAGAAAAGAAAGGACTATTATAGATTTTGTTGATCATTGCATTGTAATTCTATATATATCTCACACAGTATAAGATATTTCTCTGTTTACATGGCTCAAATTCATATCTTCTGGATTTTATATAGATTTTTTATGTGGGAATATCATTCATGTCAAATTAAGGGTCACTCCTTCATGAAGACAATATTGAAAGATAGAGGAGTGTATGTTTATTCCTTTTTTTTTGTTGTTGGGGGGGGGGGGGGGTTCTCTCTCTCTCTCTCTCACATTTCAATACTTCCCACCTATGAAATTTTCTCTAGGCATTCAGAAGACTTTATGAAGAAGTTGGCCTGGGATGGATTTATGCAGTTACGAAATACAAGCCTGTAAGTGTTCTTGTTTTGTTTCATTGACCTATTATCTACTTTAGTTCATTGATCCTACATATTCTTTAGTCATTTGTTTTTATTAATGGTTTCTAAGGAAGTGAACTATTTACAGATTGCTATTTTAGCCAATGCAGTATATGGTATTTGGGCAAAATATCGCCTGCAAATTACAGGTGAGTCCATATTCCATATCTTATTAGATCCAAGAAACAATGGCTTTCCTTGTAATTATGGTTTGGCATAGTTTTCTGGTTCACTTCCATCACGTGTATACTAATTAAACAATATATCACCACAAGAGTACATCACTCATGCAATTTGGGAGACTAAAAGGATATCAACCTTTGGACATTCCAATCTAGTTTCAAAGTTTTCAACCAATAAAAAGAGAACTTAATCAATTTAGTCTGATATCTCACTCTTTATGAGTACAGGTTTTGGAGTGGAACTGACAATTTAATTCCAATTACCAAATAACCCAGAGTTTAGCATCATCAAGCTTTATTTTTACACCAGAGAAGATCACTTCTATGTGTGACTAGTGTTCATGCATGGTATATTTAGAACTAGGTCCAGACATTGTTAGGACAAAGTTATCTAATGTTGAGACAAACCGTTTTTGCATTTAATCTTCCCCTGGTGCTTGTCTTCCCTGTTGTGGCAGTTTTAATAAGAATTGAGATGATTATTACTCTTCAAGAATTACAGTTTCCATAGGATGTATCAAGCTACTTTTCTGTTCATTTTGACTATTTTGTTACCAGTCCTCATATCCATGAGCTGCTTGATTTCAGGTCGGCCTTCATTAGAAGTTATTTTGGAGGAACGAAAGAAAAATATGGTATGCATACTGCAACTGCATGAATATTACTATGATGAATTGTTGAATATCAAATTGAAAAGGCTGCTTGAACTGCAGTGTAATTTCTTTTTGGGGGGTTAAGTATCAAAGTTCAGGATGCATCATATATTAAGAAAGATTATAAACCTGTACTATGGATTAGTAAACCAAATATACTCTACCTTTATTTCACCATTTTAGTATTAAAATATACGGATAGAACTTTCTTGGCTTAGGTTGTTTTATCTTGGGTTTTCACTACAGGGTAAAACATGCAATGATGGCAAGACATGTAAGATGTGAGCTCCCTAATAATAGTACTATACAACTCTCAAGGATGGTGTGCTTCTCAGCGGACCTGGCATGTGCTGCTTTGTCGGAGGACTGAAATTTGATGCCATTTTTGGTTATGCATCCTATAGTATCTAAAGTTGGCAGATAACTTACTGTTGAAATTGGGAAGAAAGTTGAGGTCTACAAGATCATGTGCAATTACTTAGATAATGTTATTATGCATAGTACAGCCTAAAGCAGATATATAAGAGCATCAATCTATATATTTCAGAATTTCCCATTCCTGATTTAGATCCTTTGTTTGTCAGTCATGTAACTGACTTGTGAAAATAAAGTGATATACAACTCTGCTAATTTGTATTTTACTGGGTTGCACATCAGTGCACTTAAGAGATCATTTTTTTCTGCAACAATCGAACTGTTGGCATAATTGAGTTTTGTAGTGCTGCTTCCTTGATAACATCTATAACTGTAATAAGTTAATGAATACCTTACAATAGACTGAATTATTAATTACAGATGGGATTCTTTGTTCTCATTTGGCTTGCAACACGTTTCTATTATTAACTATTAAGTGCCGGGATCTGAATGGTTCATTCTGAGATAGGATGTACTCCCATCTTTATTTTCTTTCTGAGAACTTTTATAATGCTCAAACTCATGCCAAAACTAGTCCTTTTTAAAAAAAATTGTGTACTATTCTCAATGAAGTTCAATATTTGGTTTGATAAGACAGTTCTTTGCTTCCCCTCACCTCCCCCCCCCCCCCCAGGGGGAAAAAATAAATATCTCTACTTATGTTCTGGGCACTGGACAAGCAAGCTTGAATCTCTTGATATTGGTCATGAGCAATGCTGTTTATTGCCTTTTCACATACCAGCTCATGATGTTCAAATATATCCTGCAAGGCCTAACCTAACTGAGCACTCTCCTGTTGGACCAGACTATCCCAAACCAGTGCACTTTTCTTTGCTCCAAACTGATTTATATCGGGTTCCTGGATCTGGATGTATCATTGAATAAAGAAGATGAATCAATTCAATCATAAACAGTCAATTCTCTCCACAAGCTCATCAATTTTCTTGTCAGAGATTCCATCTGCTTCCTTAGCCAACTCTCTTCATTTAATGCCGTGGCTCTTAATCACTTCGCTTCTCTCTTCTTCCATTACGTCCCTTACAAATTCTTAAGTTCTGCTCTTCTTTCAATACCCTAATCATCAGATTTGGCTCTCACTCCTACCCTCCACACACTTGACATTCGTTAGTTGATCTGAGTCATCTGACAACTGTGGCATTCCCACCATCAGCAGCACGCCAAAACTTAACCCTTCCAGTTAATAGAGTACCACCCACAATGTGTTACAAAGCAACTCACAGCTTGGTAGGCTAAAACCTCAAGTTGGTCAGAGCAGTTCACAATTGATCAAATTTCCTGTGTGATTCAATCCATCAGGCAATTTTCCTTGCTCCAACTCTTTCACAACCCACAGGAAATGCTGATCACTCCCTCAGAATCCCCATTCCACTTCTATCTGCTCCGCTATGACACCTGACATCCTTTAAAAGACGCACATACTACTTGAATTGAGTGTTCCTCTCCAGCCATTTCACGTTCCCAGTCACTATATGGCTTACAGAGACTTGCTCCATACCCTGTGTACCCCTTGATCCAATTGTCTAGGCATGCTGATGGTACCGTTGGCCCTATCATCGTTACTGACCAGAGTCCTGTCATGGCTTTGGCCACCTTTGCATGGTAGGCATCAAGAAATGAAAGAAACTTCAGTTTTGAGGAGATGAGCGAAGTGGCATTTGATAGGCAAACTCTCTCACATCCCTCTCCAACTCTTCATACGTGTTATCAACTACCCAAACATTTTTGTCTACGTTTGTAAGTTGATGCAAGACAGCAGATAAGTAAGCAGGTAAGATTCCGGTGCTGCAAGGAAGCTATGCAGCTCATTAGGGGGAACTCAATGGTAGTGCTTCTGATGGATCAAGTAAAGCAACAGTGGACACACCAGTATATGGAACAATCTGAGGCTGAGTTGGTGAAGGAGGAAGCTGCAAAAATGCCTCTTTCTCTTACCACATGGGAAGGAATGAGTTAGAGAAAATGCGGCCAAAGACAGGGGAACCCATCTCTTGAAACTTCAATTTGAGTTCTCCTGGAGTCCTTGAACCACCTCTTCTGAATGACTCGACGCAGGCTTCAGCACTTGGGGCTTGCAAGAAGCCATCATCATCAAAGCCATTGGAGATTCGCTCTACTCCCACGCCATGGGCACAAATGGACCTGGCAGTGTAATGGGTAGTGGCTAGAGTTGCCTTCACTCCTTTGGACAAGAGGCGTTTAGCGAATTGGAGTAGAAGATGCATATGGGCTTTGGCTAGGATATATGAGCAGCTTAGCATGTGATTTTTCATTTTTTTTTCGCTCTTTCTACCTCCTCTATCATTTTTACTATCTCCAAATCTTCTTTTTTGCTCCCATTTATAGAGTTCTGGATGATCAGTAATGGAAGAAATTGAACATGCTTTTATCTCTATCACTAATATTTTACGCTAAAATAATCGGTGACAGAATCATAAACCACCTGCCTCTTCAGCTGCAATCCAGATCTTCCAAATGTTACTAGGAAAGTTGTATAACATACACTAGGATACACTACCACTCTAGCGTCTAGAGGAGTGCAGAGTACAACCAATCCACCAAAGGAAAGTCTCCCTTGGAAAGTCTCCCTTGGAAAGTCGCAAAAATTCAATTTTACCTATACAAGCTTCAAGGGCGGCACAGCAATCAAAATTCACAAGCCAGCCCTCATTGCTCTGTAAAACGTCAATGCCCAGAACCACAACTCTACGAACTGTACAATTCATAAAATAAAAAATCTCTCTACAAATTTTTCAGCAGAAGTAATTGAGAAGCAGAAAAGCTCTCAGCATCCTAACTAGATCTTGGGATTTCCTTATTCTCCCACACAGGTGTAACTCCCCAATTCTCCTTGCTCTTCCTTTTGGCCACAGACCTCCGGATTGTAAATATCCATCTCAGAACGCTGTATAGTATTCTCCATTGTGTCTGAGCAGCAGCAGCAGAACGAATGGCAAGGAAGCCACTAACAGCAGTCTGTAGGTCAGCTTGTGAATCCAAACCTAAGCTTTGAGATTGCAAGGCATCCTCGGTATCCAAATATTGTAGATTGTCTTCACCATAGAAAGTATGCAACATGGATTCCATACCCAAAAGAGAGTGTGCTACTTGGCTTGGCATATTGGATGGCTGTTCATGTCTAACGTCCATGTCACTAGTAGCTTGCAAGGTGTAATGATTCAACCTTGCTGAGGGCCCAGCAGATAAGATAGAAGAAACATCAGGAGAATACAGACACTGGTTAAAACCCAAGTCATCCGACTTCTGGTTGCTTAACTGATTACTGTATGAACTCTCAACCCCAGCAGAGCTGGAGGATAAACAAGCAGCAGGTGATTGCAAAAAGTTTCCCAGTGCAGCACCTTCTTCCCAAGAGACTACTTCTTCCCAATGTTCATATGCAACTTGTACAAGTTTATGTGCTTCAGCCTAGAATGTCAGCCAAAGAGTTAGAAGAAGGAAAATCAACTAAAAAACCAGGAGAACATTGTACCTTTTCAGTCTCTGACAGCCCATCAATGGAAACATATTTTTCCTCTGCAAGAATTCCCATAACTCGTCCTACAATGTTGAAGACCACACCTACTCTTTTTTGAGCACTGGGGGGATAATACATGTACATCCTATTATCAAGTGCACATGTCCAAGCATGGTCCATGGTGACCTCCCACATTTTAGCAGACATACCGTTCCCCAGAATCTGCATATATCTAAATAATCAGATACAATTATTACAGCATGTATAACTGAAATTTGAAGATGAAATAGATAACAAATGGATAGCAAAATTTCATCAAAGAATTTCAGATACTAACTTGCCATGTTATTGCAGTCATCTGTGTCACTAGACATTTCCATCCAATTCATATGACTAATTAACTTTCAGCTCCAAGTAGAAAGTGGCAACTTAAAGAGTTAAATTTTACATATAGGGCATAGCATGTTGGGAAGAAAAGGTGCCTGGAATTATTTGAATATTCGGTATCTCCTCCTACAAGGGTATTTTTATTAAATCATTTCCATGTAATTTTATCTGGAAAAATCAAAGCAACATATGAAATAATAACAAAACCATGATTACATTTATTAAATGGTTCCATTTCTACAGACAAACTCTTTATTTTAAAAACTCACATGCCTCATGGAAACAGAAAACTTACCCACTACAGACACATAGTAGAACTCTTCAAATTATAGAAAGAAAACAGCTTTAACTGAAATATTAGCTATTTTCCAACAGGATGAAAGTTTTTTGCTAAATGAATCACATATCAAAGTAACTTACCAATCTTGCACGCAGCAAGCATGGTTTGGTTTCCGTGGTGTTATCAAAATCAAGCGTTCTTTTCCATTTCCATTGTTCTACTCAATGCAAAGGAAAGTGATTTTCTCCAGTTATCCAGAATTTTATTCACTGTGATCTTGTAGATAGTCAACTTTACTAGGATAGACCATTATTTCAATCAGGATACCCTCTGCAAGAAAATGACTACTAGAAACTATGACTAATGTTGCTCAAAAGTTTGACTCCCTGATTATTATTAAACATTTAAAATCTAACAATAACCAAAAAGATAATAGCTTATCCTAATACAACTTAAAATTAATTTTCAGATAATATTATCTTATCTATCATTTGTCTACCTCTTCTTTTTATTTCTTTTATATATATATATATATATATATATATGGAAAGATTTTGGCTTTATCATAATAATATCTAAGAGGTTAAATTTATGCAACAATAGAAATGCAGTACCCTGGAATTTGTGGCTGTAACATATATAAAATGAGGGAGGACCATTGGACTTTACATTTCGGAGTCTTGGAGTGTCCAGACAAAGTATAGTCAGAAAATCCTTCACAGTATTGATATTTTGACTCCTCAAACGCTTATGGAAAGCACCATCTTTGCCAATCTTTTCCAGGCGCCATACCTCATCACCCAAAGAAGGAGGGTAATGTTTCTTGTACACTGCAAACATAAACAAGAGATTAAGTTAAACTTTACTTTTCTTTAGTGCATGGTGCAAATTTCGGTGGAAACCTAAGGTTCAACCCAGCAAAAACCAAAGGGGTTACTTTTTCTTCTCTTTTTTTTTTAATTTCGAACCTAGGTTTTGGGCCTTATATGACCTCCATTTCATCTGTTTTCTTATCTCCTACCTATTTAAAGCATAATAAACACAATGGAACTAGTATTTTGCCAAAAAAACCACTGAAATTTATCACTCAAGTATACTAACAACTGATTGGTTCTGACAAGTACAAATTGTATTGTATACAGGCATAGATTCATCAGCATACATAAATTGTTTGATAAAATGGTTACATATACAGTAAGTCAACAAAATACAATGACCAACTAGATCAAGTGAGGTTGTCTCACATATATTAAGTTGAAGCCCATATATCAAGTATACATATGTTGAAATTAAAAAATAGTTTTTAAAATCAGAAAATAAAAATAAAAAAAAAATGTAGCAAATAATAAAAAAAAAGTTTAAGAACACACGATCATAGATCATAGTCATAGTCCTAGACTAAACATATATTAATTTCAAGGCAATACAAGATCATTTAAGGCATGAACAAAACCAAAAAAAGCGGGGGAGGAAGCTTGGAATTGTTGGGTATGGCTTATGCTTCATATTCTATTGCAGCCAAAGTTTCTTTTGTAGTTGTTGTAGCTTAAGAGGTATTTGGAGGTAAAAGAGGAGCAAAAGAGGTGTTTGAAGGCAGAGGAGTTCCAAAAATTAGGTGAAAAAGGGATAAAAATCAACAAAACAAATGAAAAACAAGTTGGACTGTCGAAATTTCGGTCGAAACTAGCGAAATTTAGGTAAAAACTTGCAAAATTGTCAGAGCCTGCAAAATTTCGGTCGAAACCTATGATTTCAATAAAATATTATGGTTTCATTTCGATTTCTGAAAATGCTGTGATTTCAATTGATATTTCGACCGTTTCAATCAAAATTTATTCCATGCTTTAGTGTCTCATCTCTTATCATAACTTCCAGTCTACTTATATGCTTCCTTTTTTTTTTTTGGGGGGGGGTGCATTTTCCCCACTTTGAGTCCTTTTTTAGTTGCTTAAATTTCAAAGGGTGCAAACTTGCTATAAGACTTCTATAGTGACGGGATTCTGAAAGGCCGAAAACCATACACGCAACACAAGGTTAAAGCACAAAACAATCCACATATTTGTCATCTCAACCAAACTTTATATGATGAATTTCAACATCTCATCCCACTATATTTCCCATAGAAGCAAACCATCCTTGAGCATTTCTTCTAGGAGTGTGATGCATCTTAACGCAATCTAAGTCGTGAATTTATCGAAGCTGTAAACTTCATTTGGTTACCCACTTTTAACTCCCAAAACTCAACATACCTAGGAGGCGAGGGGAATAATCAAGTGTGCTTAAAATAATCCATTGTTCTCATGAGCTGTCATTGTCTTGCAAGATTTTCAAGTACACATGTGAAAATTACAGTAAATTGCCTTCGGTGAATAAGTGTACAATAATAAAGGAGAAAGGGGGGGGGAATCTAAAGTCACGATTTCTTTCACTGACTTTAATTACAACAAGATTTTCATCATAGACCAGACTATGAAACACAACATAAGACCACAATGATGAAGTCATGAGAAAGAGCTTCCTTAATCAACACCAGAAAAAATAACTCACCAATGAAATTGCCAAAGAAGCTGGTTAAAACTATAAAAACGAATTCATTGATATATCTAATATTAGTAACTAAAAGTTTGATATATCTTATATATAATTTCTTAAAATTCAAAAGAATTTTGAAAAAGTCCACTCAAAATATCAATAGGTCTTCAGTTAAGTCATGCATTTTACTTTTAACTTTGAAAAACACACCTATGTTCCTCATATCAATCCGAACAAACTTAGTAGTAGGATAAAAAAGAAACCTTCCTGTTTGAATTTTGAAAAACTCCTCTCAAAATGTCAATAGGTCTTTGATAAGAACCCATGAATTTAATGCAAAATTGATATTATTTAATTGAAAGAATAACGAAGAAAAATGATAAACTGGTTACAACGGTGCCAGTCACCCCCACAGCACATTGCTGCCCCTCAGCCTACAGCTGCCCAAACACTCATGTAAAAATAATCCTTCCCTACTACTCACATCTTACCCCTATATATAACCCCCTGATCAACCTTAATCTCCCCAAATCTCTCTCATTCAGTAGTAAATATTCTGTAATATTCTGCCTGTCCCCTAATCTCTCTTATTCAATAGTAAATATTCTGCAATATTTTGCAAATCATTCACAATATTTTGTCTGTCCCCAAATCCCTCTTATTCAGTAATAAATATTCTGCAATATTTTGCAAATTATTCACAATATTCTGTCTGACCTCAAATCTCTCTTATTTAGTAGTAAATATTTTGCAATATTCTACAAATCATTCTTTATTCAGCAACCTCCTTCTTAGGACCATATCTGATTTCTTTCCTTAACTGTTGTTCGCCAAATATTCAGCAAATCATTCCTCTCCCAATATAGCATAATACTGTGATCCCAGGGCTCTATCACTACCAGCCCCTCGAAAATCACCTTGTCCTCAAGGTGATGGAAAATTGGAAGCTTGGTCTTTACATGTTTGCCACACAACCATGCTAGTTCGACATTTTGCACAACATACCTCAACCAATAACCACATAACTCCAAGCAACCCAAATGAAGAAAAACCTTGGAAATTTCAGCTGAATTAAAGAGTACACTACTAATAGCCATTAGAACTGACTTCAGCTGAACAGCAATAACATATGGACCCATATAAAGCACAACTCCTGCTCCCTTGAGTTTCGTCTCAATATATGAATTAAGGACTTGTAGCGGATTAGCAGCACTGGTTTTCATACCGTCATTTGCAATGATTTCCCCTTTGGCCTCTTTTTCACCCTCTTTTAAAATCTCTACCAATGCTTTATCGCCATGGTTACTATTTGCAATACCGTCACCCCTTGTCTGGATGGCTCCGAAATTTTTCAGAGCATTCTCTGTGATTTCAGCCTTTGCTGCTTTTATTTGTTCCTTTATTGATGGTTCATACACTATGATGCCATTAACTTGCTCAAACCTGGTATTTTCTACTTCTCCCACTCCTTCAATCGCTTGCTCAACACTGAAATCCAATTTCAGGGCTTCCTTGAAGGTTAACCAATTGAAGTTCGACTAGTACTTTTAGTAAAGCCATGCTAACGCCTTTCCTTCTAAATGTTGTAGTGCCACTCCCAATTTATGTTCATCATCGATATGGTGTTCCCAATAGAATAACAAAACTTCAAGAAACCATTCCTGCACATCCCCTTCCCCAAAAAACATGGATAATCCGGTTTCCATTGCTTCCCGCTAGATCAAAATGTGCTCTAATACCAATTTGATAAGAACCCACGAATTGAATGCAAAACTGATATTATTTAATTGATAGAATAATGAAGAAAAATGATAAACTAGTTACAATAGTGCCAGTCACCCCCACAGCACATTGCTGCCCCTCAGCCTACTGTGATAGAGCCCTGGGATCACAGTATTATGCTATATTGGGAGAAGAAAGATTTGTTGAATATCTAGCGAACAACAGTTAGGGAAAGAAATCAGATCTAGCCCTAAGAAGGAGATTGCTGAATAATAATGATTTGCAGAATATTGCAGAATATTTACTGCTGAATAAAAGGGATTTGGGGACAGGCAAAATATTGTGAATGATTTGCAAAATATTGCAGAATATTTACTACTGAATAAGAGAGATTTGGGGATAAGCAGAATATTTACTATTTACTATTGAATAAGAGAGATTTGGGGAGATTTGGGTTGATTAGGGTTATAAATAGGGGTTAAAATGTGAATAGTAGTTAAGGATTATTTATGTGAGTGTTTGGGCAGCCGTAAGCTGAGGGGCAGCAATGTGCTGTGGGGGTGACTGGCATCATTGTAACCGGTTTATCATTGTTCTTCGTTATTCTATCAATTAAATAATATCAGTTTTGCATTCTATTCGTGGGTTCTTATCAAATTGGTGTCAAAGCAGTGACAATCTGCAGGAATAGATGGACACCGGATTGTCCATGTTTTCCGGAGAAGGCAATGTGCAAGAATGGCTTCTTGAAGTGTTGTTATTCTGTTGGGAACACCAAATTGAGGAGGAGAGAAGGTTGAGTGTGGTTCTCCAACATTTGGAAGGAGATGTGCTAGATTGGGTGTATGATAGATCTTGGTCGAAATTTACTTAGGTGAGTTTCCAAGAAGCCATTAAATTAGATTTTGGTTATAGCAAAGAATCAAAACGAATTTTGAGTTCGCACAATCCTGAAATAGCGATCAACGTTAGTAAGACAACCATGCTATGCAATCACAGGGAAGAGGAAGCGGATCAACGAAGGCGAAAATTGCGGGTGAAGCCGTGATTAATTTCAGACTTGTTCAGGCTTGCGCCGATAATCAAAACAATGGCATGGAAGTTTTATTTGAGTTTTCCACTAAAGAGAAAGAAGAGAAGAAACATAGGAGGGGGGCACAAAGGCTTTTCCGAATAGAAAGTAAGGTGGATTGGGAAGCAAGAACTCCAGCGAAACCACCATGGCTGATAGTGGTAGCGATGGAAGGGGACTCGTCGGCACCGTCGGAGATGAAACAGCTTGAATTCTGGCAAAATTCTAGTGCAACGTGGGCGCGATTGCCGAATAAATTCTTTCCTGATTTTCACCTTGAGGACAAGGTGAGACTGTTGGAGGGGAGTATTGATAGGCCCTTCATATCTCGTGTGTATCTCGCAAGCACAAGAAAAAAGCTGGATTTGGTGAACAGCAACTAGGGAAGGCAATCAGATATGGTCCTGAGAAGGAGGTTGCTGAATAGAGAAATCAATCAGATATGGTCCTGAGAATGAGGTTGCTGAATAGAGAAATCAATCAGATCTGCTCCTGAGAAGGAGGTTGCTGAATAGAGAATGATTTGCAGAATATTTACTACTGAATAAGAGAGATTTGGGGATAGGCAAAATATTCCAGAATATATACCATTGAATGAGAGAGATTTGGGTTGATTAGGGGTTATAAATAGGGGTAAGATGTAAGTAGTAGTTAAAGATTATTAATGTGAGTGTTTGGGCAGCCGTTGGCTGAGGGGCAGCAATGTGTTGTGGGGGTGACTAGCACCATTGTAACCAGTTTATTATTGTTTTTCGTTATTCTATCAATTAAATAATATCAGTTTTGCATTCGATTCGTGGGCTCTTATCAGTCTTCACTCTTCAGTTAAGTCATGCATTTTACTTCAACTTTGAAACACATAACTCTGTTCCTCACATTCAACCCAAACAAACTTAGTAGTAGGATAAAAAACACAGCTCCATCCAGACCAAAAGGTGTCACCATAATGTTGTTGTTTCTTGGTCTGCAGTTTAGATCCATAGATGCTCCAGAGCCCCACTCCCATTCTATGTTATATATATACAGCACTTGGGGGGCGGGGGGGATTAAGAACTGGTATGTAAATCAACCCTTCAATGTAAGCATCATGAACCGAGGATGAAGGACACTCACATGAGGCTGTGCCCCATTAACTCGTCACTTCTATATTGGAAGCCAAGGGCTATAGCTGGAAAGTCTGATTACAGACACCAAAAAAATAGCAAGATCAACAACTTCTTAACCAAAAAACAGAAAATTCTTAACAATTGCGTTATTAGAGAACGTTGTTCAAACTCTCTTTTTTTGGATATATATTGTCATTTTTTTTCAGAGAAGGGTTATCTTACCAATCACATGAAATAAAAAAGAGTCATAGAGCATTTTCTGAAGCTGAGTTTATTTTAGTGAATTACTAAGCAAAACCCAATTGATCCCAATCCTCTGATCATTTGAACATAGAAAGTCAGAAAGTTAAACAGCCCCAAACCAAAGACAATGTTTATTCATATGGTAGCTACAATCCTGTTGACATTGCTGGTTTATACTACAAGAATATATGTAGTTTTTCTGCAAAGGGAAATAGGTATTTTATGTGCCACATAGCCAAAGCCATTTAATTGAATAGAAAGCTTTGAGTTTTTCTCCTACTAAATCTCTAAAAACATTTTTATGTGCCACATGACAGCTCAATTGGCAACCATATTTTGTGAAAAAGTTGCCATTATTTATCACCCTCTACACATGGAAGCTTCAATTTCCAGCATGCCACATCAATTTCCTATAGTTGACCATTCTAAAGGTAAATAAAGCCCAGCAATTCCTATAATTGACCATTTGGTGGGAGTGCAGTCTTAGAAGATGGACTTCCAAATCTCGATCCTTAGACTTGATTTAGAAAGCCATCTATTTTTATGTTACATCTAGAGTACTCTCTTTCCCTCATCCCCCTGTTACTGACAACCCTAGAAATAGGTTGATTGTTAGCTCCTGGGGTCTCAGCTCTCTTTTGTATCCCTCCTCTTAAAGCCAAGTGCTTTCGCCCCCCCCCCCCCTCTTTCTCTCTTTGTATTGTTTCGTTGCAACAATATAATTATTTGTTCATCCCAAAAAAAAAAACCCAGTAAAAAGTGGGTGAAATAGATGCAAGCACAACTCTCTGGAATGCTCCTACATGAATAATGATATAGCTTCAGTGACAAGATTCCAGACTTGGCCAAATATCATGGTCCCATTCCTATATGCCACTTGGAATGACTAAATCATCCCTCAACTATTCTGCCACCAAAATGTAAAGGGAAAGTTCGATACATGATGAATTATACAATCAAAATGGGTAATAAAATTAGATGTTTGTTAATCAATGGGGTGACCTATACACCTGAGTCTGACTGTGGGATTGGTCAAGGATGCCCACCACATGGCAGAAAGAGCTTCCCATCAGCAGCTCACATGAGCCTTTCTAGGGTGGCAGTTGGAGAAAATATGATCCATATATATATGTGTCAGTAGCAGCAAAATAATATTAAACAATCAGAATACTCACATTCTCCACGGTGATCCTTTACCAAGAATGGTTCTGTCTTTGCTTCTTTTACTATAATCCCCTTACAGTTACCATCGACGACTCTTGCCCCTAACTTGAACTTACGACTCCTTGTCCAGCTTGAATTATCAGTAAAAATAAGGTCACCCACAACACCACTACCCTCATTAAGATTCAGAAATACATCACCGGTAAGAAGTGGTCTCTTGCCTTCCCTTTCCTTAACAATGTTGCTATTGAACTCTTCAGTGGTCCAATTTTCTTGTTCATCACCTTCAAAATCCCCTTCAAGAACCACTATTTCCACCTTTGCCGTGGATTCAGGACCCGAGTTGACAACTTGACCAGACAGGGTATCCATCATAGCTAATCTTATGGTTGAACATTCCTCTGCTTCAAGTCTTGTACCAGTAAAAACTGGAAGAGAAAGCCTGTTTATGAATTGCAGTTGTAAGCTCCTTGATACAGGTGGGTGCAACTGTCCCATGCAATTTCTGAACAAGAAATGCAAAATGAGTCAATGGTAGAATCATCATTATGAAGGATAACTTTTACATAACTAAATAATAAAGAGACTCTAATAAGCAGCCAGATTGAACTAGTTCTTACTGCGTAACACTGGTAAAATGCTTTCTCAGTGCCACTTCAAGTTCTTCTTTAACCTGAAAAAACATGCAAGACATCAATGAGTAGAGTCATTTGAAGTAACTGAATCACAGTGTAGAACACTGATAAGAAACTACTAATCCCTCTGAAAATCAATACGAAAATACAAGAAATAACAAGGATAAGCCGGATTTAATGGTGCCAGTCACCCCCACACCTCACGGTGCCCCTCAACCTACGGCTGCCCAAAACTCACACATAACATTTTTTCCATCCCCTCTTCCTCAATTCCCCTTCTATTTATTACCCCTCAACTAACCCTAATTCTCTCTCTCCTCCATGTGGCGTCATTCTAAAAAAAAGGGCCCTAACACCCTCGAAATTCACCTTGTCCTCAAGGTGAAGGAAATTTTTGTTAATGGATGAATTAACCAAAGACATTCAAGATGAGGTCGTTGCTTTGGATGATATTGTGCTGATTGATGAAACCGGGGGGTTAATCCAAATTAGAATCATGGACAAGCTGAACAAAGGCTTTAAACTTAGTAGATCAAGCAATATTCTGGGGGGGGAGAGACCCAACAGCAGGCCCAACATAAGGGGGTTTCCAAGGATGCAATTGACCAATGGATGTGTGCATTCTCCATTAAGAAACCTAAGGACGGAAATAGAAAAATCAGAGTTGCCGAGGATGCTAAGATGGATGAGTGGCAGTTCCCCTCAAACGATATGCCAAACGACAACTAGAGAGGGGTAGGTGGGAGTGCCCGGAGCGGGCAAGAACCATGTAGCCGACCCCATTTAGTTGGGCAGGCTATTGTTGTTGTTGTGTGTTGAACCCAATTCTCTCTCCCTCCAGTGGCGTCATTCAGGGCCCTAACACCCTCGAATTCACCTTGTCCTCAAGGTGAGGAAATGGCGCTTCCCGCCAAGCGACAGCAATAGGGACCCGGCCAACCCAAGGGTGTGCGGTCCATTAAAAAATCGAGACGGTCCCCCAAACGTATGCCCAGAGGGGGGGGTGGGGTGCAAGTGCTGCCGTTACCAAAATGGGGTTGCAGAGAAGACCAAGAAGCACCACTTCAGAAGTCATGGCCGCCTGAAAACCAGCGTAGAGAGAGCACAAGGTCTCTAATTCAAGCACCATACCACAAGGAAGAAAAAGTGAATGGAATCCACTGTAGGACAGACCTCCAAGCAAATCAAGAAAAACTTGCAGCGAAAAACCGAGGGAACGATGCCGAACAGTGGTTTTCTCCAACAGGTTTTGCAATCCAAGCGTAGTTGGTGCAAGTCACACCCCTGTCAATAATGCCGGCTCCGGGAGAGCCAATAAATAGGAAGCTCAAGTTGCCTTGGATTTCAAACGAAGGAGGAGGATTTCACTCTCCGTAATCGAGCGTTGCATCTCCGCCTTGGGGTTTCGCACAAGCAGATACGAGGGCTTTCTCAAGAAGGAGGTAGAAGACGGTGGTTTTCCTTGTCAGTTAGGACATACCTCAATCGCTGCAGCCCCAACGTAGCCGCCTCCCTTTCCATCTTGATTTTCAGAGGTTGAAGATGCTGGCTCCCCACTTTGCTGCCGCTTCTTTGGTAATTGTTTGAGTCGGATTGGTCTTGGGTTGGGAGCTTGGTTCATTTGAGTATTTTGGGCCCAAAATAATAATGAGAAAAAGTGGGTTTTGGGGTAACGAATGGGCCAGGTCCATAGTGGGTCTTTTGAAGTGGTTGGGTTCAAATACGTAAACCCATGGGTAGAAAAGGATGGGCCCGGTCTCAGGTAAAAGGACTGGGCTAGGCTGGTTAATAAAATGAGCTGGGCCCATAGTGTTGCTTTTGGATCGGTTAAGTCTAACCACTTAAAACCATGGGCTAAGAAAAATGGGTAGAAAATTGGGTTAATAAAATAGGATGGGCTTGGGTTTAATGAAATAGGATAGGCCCGAGGTGGGTCTTTTAAATGGGTGGTGTCCAAACACAAACCATGGGTTAAGAGACATGGGTTGGGCGTTGGTTTGATGGAATGGATTGGGCTTTGGGTCAAGAAATTGGAATGGGTCCAAGAAAATTCTTTTGAACGGGTTATGCAGAAGCACTTAAAATTGTGGGTTAAGAAATATGGGTTGGATATTGGGTTAATGAAATAAGATGGGCTAGGGGCTAATGGAATGGGTTGGGCCCAAGGGGGTTTCTTAGGGAATTTGGCGGTCCAATCTTTGTACTTGGTTCACCTGGGTTTAAGTGGTCCTTGTGGTTTATAGCTCGAACCGAACTAGTGAACCGGTTGAGAGGCGGTTCGAATGAAAGAGCCTCCTTCCTCCTCTCTTCTCCTTATTCGACAAGCTTCAGGCCTAACCGCCGCCTGCAACTTTCCGCCGATTGCACCTGGCCTCCTATGCTTCTATTCTTCGCTGCCTTTCACTTTAATGGCGTGATTTTCTGCTGCTGCAACTTCACTACGGTAGGCATCGACATCCAAACCTCTCATTCTCTTCTTCTTTCTTCTCCTAGTATCGTTTGGGACCACCGTAGTAATCGATCGATCTCTTCCTGTGATTTCACTGTGGTCTTTCCATCGTTTTTGCCTGGTTTCCCATTTCCACCACCCCATTAGCATCCATAATTTCTTCCTAGTTGTTGTCCAAAATCGCACTGACCTCTATTGCCTGGCCATCGCCGAACTCAGCTTGCAGGGCTTCTCTGAAACTCACCCAATCAAACACCGGCCAAGACCTTACATAAACCCAATCCAACTTGTCTCCTTCCAAATGCTGAAGAGCTATTTCGAGCCAATATTCATGCTTCATTTGATGTTGCCTACAGAAAAATTTGACTTCATTTAACCATCCATGCACTCGTCCTTCACCAGAAAACAGCGACAATGTCATCTCACCTTCCTAGGATTGTTAATGCTTTGATACCAATTGATAAGAAACTACTAATCCCTCTGAAAATCAATATGAAAATACAAGAAATAACAAGGATAAGCTGGTTTTAATGGTGCCAGTCACCCCCACACCTCAAGGTGCCCCTCAGCCTACAGCTGCCCAAAACTCACACATAACATTTTTTCCATCCCCTCTCCCTCAATTCCCCTTCTATTTATTACTCCTCAACTAACCCTAATTCTCTCTCTCCTCCACGTGGCGTCATCTTAGGGCCCTAACACCTTCAGTAAAACCAAAAACATAAATCAACATCATATGAGAGACCATTAAATTAACCTTAGAAACAAAAGTTTTTATATGGAGACAATTTCTCATATTGTTTTCATGAAAAAATTATAATTCAAAGTCTGTTTTCAAGATCACTATCATAAATTATTTTGAGATAGTGGGTCATAGACAATGCCATAGACACCAGCGTAATGCATGAGAAATGAAATCTGATAAAGTCAAACTGAGCTTTTAACTCATTCTGAGAAAGATGAAGAGCCATTCATCATCAGGGATATTCGGGCCAAATCAGTGAAGAATAAAATCAAACAAAACAAGAATAACTGAATGCACAGGCCGATTCACCATGGAAGCTTGACTGGATATTGAGGAGGGGCCTTTATTTCTAATGCAGAATAAGCCGGTTCCCCTGGTTGATGCCCTAACCTTCAAATTCAAACAAGCCACATGAAGGCCAGTAGGATAATTAACAGAAGGTTCTGCAATGTTTAACAGCCCAAAGGAGTGAGAGAGACGAAGGGAGAAAAAACATGGAAGGGTAATGCAAACACATTCCTCAAACTATACCAATTTCAAATTAGAAATGAAATTTAGAGCTCTTCTGAAAACAATATGAATAGTTTCTTAGAAATTATGGCTTAGAGACCCTAAGCAAATTTTGTTCACTATGACCACCCATTCCAAGTTCAGAATGAGGCTCTAAGATATCAATTAAATTAGTTACTTTTCAGCTAAGTTGAGCATACCAGTTTCTGTGCCCAATGACCACCCCTTGAAAGTCCAGATTGAAAGACTCAGTGAGATACCAGTTACATACTGATTGAAATCCTCTACTTAATATCAAAAGTAAGAATATTACTTTGAAAAATGCAAGATAGAAATGTAATACAAGCCTAATCTTAAATTTGAAGATATATTTCTTCACTAATAAAAACATTCAATTATAACCACATAAAATGATTATCTCATCCCTATAATAATTAATAGTCATGCGCAAGAGAGGACTCTTGTTGATCAGTTTACAAGATAATTCAGCATGACCTACAGGATCCAGCTATCCCACCACACAAAAGGTTTATAAACAAAAGTGTTATTTTTTTTTAAAATAGTTCTATATCCAAACTTCTCCTTAGTTGATCTGTCATTAAACCAAGAAAATAAGGGCAAGGGAATACATCCTCAGCCCAAGTTTAATACCGAAACGGTTAAAACGCATGTAAGATTCATAACTGCAGCAAAAGTTATCTGAGGGCATCACTTACTATTCTACGGACCAAGGGTTCCAAAATCTTCTGAACATCATGCAGCTTCACCGCTTCTAGGAATACGCTTAACCATTAAAAACAAAAAAAAGGATTAGCAAACAACAAAAACAAGCTATATCACACTAAACCATTAAACCAAAAAAAAAAAAAAACAGATTAGCAAACAACAAAAACAAGATATATCAGGATAATGCGGCGATGCTCTTTTCATGTGAGAAATAGTCATTCAATTTAAAAAGAATATCAGCAAGGACACTTGATTTCATAACTGTCAGCGTGCTGTTCCTTCTGTACTGAAATAGTCTATGTCCAATCCCATCCTCCACAAAGAAGGGAATGGAAAATCGTGAAAACACTATTATCAAAACAAAGACAGAACAACAATAATTTCCCAATGCCACAAACCAGAATCTTCTTAATTAACTCAAGCACAGAAATTTTATTGAACAAGGTAACATTTAACAAGCAAAATCTTCATTCACCCATAACCTTCACAGATTTATTAACCTGGAAATTAGCATTTTACTCCTTACCCTGATAAAAGGTAATACAAACCCACACCAAAACCAACCTGATTTATTACTCCCTTTTTTTACTGGTGAAGATTATTTAATAGCAAACCAAAATGAGTGTGGAAAAAAAAACGAAGAAGAAAGAAGAGCAACTGGTGCAGGTATCTAACCTTCTCAAGGAACGTCCGCATTGACGCTTCTCACCACGGCCGTTGCCTTCCTTTCCATCTTCAGGATGCCGTTTCTGCGACATACTTCAGGTTGGGAATAAACGAAATTAGGTGGAACGATAACTAAAACCAAATTACTTCTCCCCATCAACTAGACGTAGGCACCAAGATCAAGAAGAGCAGAACCAGAAAGAGAAGATAGAGTAGGACAAACTAGTGAGAATAGGAACATGCAACGAAGATGCAGTAGAGGAACAAGAAGAACAAAAGGAATAATAATAATAAACATAAACACTACTAAGTAATAAAGGGATTAGTGACAAATCCTTGCCATCCATCCATGTCTCCCCAACCACTAATTTGGAATTTCAAAACGGAGCTTAGATAGAAAGATGCACGTTACAGAGAAGGTCGTTAAACTGAAACATCTGAGAGTTTTTATATAGCAGAAGAGTCCCGTGATGAATGAGACGAAATTAAGGAAGGAAGGAAGGAAAAGAGGAGAGAGATGGAAAGTGGTTGATGCAATTGGCAATTTCAATTTGCAATTGCAGATGCAATAGTAACTGGAGTGATTGAATTCTTGGAAGATCCGTTTGCGGGACCCACAAAAGCGCGTGACCCCACAAGAGACGGTCACATCAAACGCGGCTTCTTTGTACACCTTGGCGTTTACCTTTTGGCTCCTTCATGAGTCATCTACTTACGTTTCATACATTGGTACACCTCGGTCTACTACTTGTTTATTTTGAACTTTTGTCTTCTTGGTTCTGTATGTAGATTCCTTGGCCAACATGGTCCAGCCATTTTTGGGTTTGTGTTTGGGAGCAGCGTCGCTTTCAGTAGTGCACGGTCCAGATGCATTTTGGGGTCAAAAGTAAATTTGGACTATTGAATGAACACTTTACTCAAAGGTCCAGATTTGCTCTGGACTCTAAAATACATCTGGGCCTTTGACTGCTAGGAGCAGCAATGCTCCCAAGCAAAATCTGTCATTTTGAGCTTCTCATTGTCCGCTCTTGTCAATCCCTGACTCATTCAGCTTTATTGGTGCAAAACAACAAATTTGATCATATGACGAGTTCGAAGTATGTGTTTCCAATACGCTCCTTAACTGAAATTTACTAGAATTGCACTTCTGAATCATTTTGTCATTATTCAAAGGTGGATCCCATTCCTATTGTGTGTTGAAATACGAAAGCAGCATACACCTCTATCTTAACGAGTAGATGATCCAAAATCTCGCTTAAAAGTGCAAGGTTTGACACGATTCTGAAGTATCAATATTGATGCTTAGTTATAATCAAATGGGCAACTGACTGTAATCAATGGACAAATGAAAATGAGAATTGGTACCAAAAAGAGCCTAAAACTCTTATCTTACAAATAAAATTTAATAAGCGAGCGACGGATAATGACAACATATACACAAAGTTTGCATATGTACACGCCTATGCATGCCTGTAAGATATTGCATGGATTTATATATAAATATTTTACCATTTTCTCTCTATAATGATGTCAACAATTCACTTTAATGTCTATTCGGGAGTGGTTCATGGCTCTTTTTTGGCAAAATTTGTATTTATGTATATGACATATTTATGATTAAGTTATGAATAACAAGCAATAATAGTTTGATACTAGTAAACATGATATATTATATAACAGGAAGTAGGTTTTGTATAGTTGAGTGAATGATATCAAATATATCACCAGTTAGGCTTAGAGTAGATATTTGGATAGACTTTGGATTTGGTTTGCTTTTATTAGTTTGGGCTAGTTTTGGTATTCCTTCAAAAATTATAGTGGGGATGAGAGCAAGAGGGAGGAGGCTAGGGAGAGAGAAAATAAAGGTCCGTTCTGATTTATAGTAATTTTATAATTTTATCCTTCCTTTAAGTAGTAATTCCAAACTTCATTAACGATATCAACATACGTTATGATGATAAATCATAATTAATTCTTGATCTATTTGTATATCTACGTGTAAATCCATTTTATTTTAATGAGAAAATAAGGCTCACAAATCATATTGTATATATGTATATTTAAGTGTTGTTCCAAGATCTGCAGCCATTAACAACGTGACTAACTCCTTGGTTTAGAGGGCAATTTCTTTTGCAGCAAGATTCATTGATCTATCTGTTTATAATGGTTTTGAGAATCACTCATGTATTGTTACAAAATAGGTTTTTATTTTACATTTTTAAAACAAAGAACAACCACCTAACATGAAAATATGTAAAAATGATTTTACCCATAAAGTGTCTCCCAAAATGAATACATAACCTAGCTAATGCATATTTCCAAAATACAAAAAGACCCCAAACAGTTTGAGCTCAAAATTAATCTTTATATTCTATACTATGTTTTAGATCTTTAGATTTGAAGAAAAGATAATGCTGGTGAATTTGCATTAGTCTCACAAGTTGATTCAACTCTAGATTTTTATTCAATTTGCAAAGAATATGAGAAAATTTTCTCTAATTGCCATAGCTTCACCTTCTATAGCAATAGAGAGATTGACTGAAATTTATAGCTACCAAGATCGGTACATGCACTTCAATGCAAGCCACAAACCCTAGTCCCCCAATAGAGCAATTAAATGCTTCCTTTGGGATCCCCGTCGCTATATTAAGTAGTGAATGAATATACCTTTATAGGTAACTGTTGTTGCTTGGACTTCTTCATAAGATTATTCAAAATTGAAATTGATAATCTATAAACTGACACAAACACGGACTATCATTCATTATAACCATCAAGTATTGTTCAAATGGTTTACTATAGCCACAAAAGTAGTTCATAGCTCTTTTAATTTTGTTGAAATTTTCTTGATGTGGACCACCATTTAAGAAGATAAAGCATCAACCTAACCTAGTAGTAGGTCATGAATAAGACGGAATTGAGAGCAAAATTCAAGCTGGTAACATAAGTTATGGGTCATTTGCCATATAGTTGAATATGATAACTCAAAATTTTCGTGAGGTTAAAATTTTAAATTAACGACGGGGGGAGCCGGCGGGCCCGCGCGCGGGGCCGGGGCCCCGCCCGCGGCGGGCCGGCGGCGCCCGCGCCCGGGGGCTGGGCGCGCTGGGGCCTTGGGTTGTGGTGCCCTTCCCCGGGCCGGGTGGGGCTCTCCCTCGCCGGTTGGGTCTCTCGGGGCTGTGGCCGCGGGCCCGCCGGCGGGCGGGGCCCCCGCTTGGCTGCCGGTGTTCGGCTCCCCGTTTGTTTTTTAAATTAAATATCAAATAATACAATTGAACAAAAGAAGGTTTGTTTCATCAAAGATGGACAAGAAATTGCAGTCTCCAAGAAGATTTGAAACCAAAGATGATGATGAGTCATGAGCAATTTGTTCTCTCTCTCTCGCTACCCCATCCTGCCTGCCAAGCCCATGAATTCATCAAAGCTGTCACCCACCATCACTCGCCCCCATTATCCCATTATCCAATATTCCCATCCCCAAACTCTCTCCAATAAAATGCCAGAATAGGCACTTTGCTTGTGTGTTCAGATTCTCTTTGCTTGTGTGTTCAGATTCTCCAGAATGGTCTCCAGATGTCTCATTTACCTCTTGGCCTCCTTTCTTCTGCTTGCTACTGTGGTACTAAGGCTCTCATTTCACTCTTCACTCTAACAAGCTTTGATTTTCTAGTTCCCAAAGGCTCAAGAATTAACCAACACCTGAGTTATAACTACTTTCATTTGGGTTTTGTAGGTTTCATCCATTGACGAGGAGATCTTCTCAGAGGTATACCTTTGCCATAACGTTTCTCGATCGTTACTAAAAGTGAGAGTTCTTTGTAACACTAGTGTGTATGGAATGTATGTTTTTGTTGTACTGTAGGTGGCCGTCTACGCCAATGCCCC
Source organism: Hakea prostrata (assembly GCF_041222555.1). NCBI lineage: Eukaryota > Viridiplantae > Streptophyta > Magnoliopsida > Proteales > Proteaceae > Hakea > Hakea prostrata. Next base: position 7,507,324 of record NC_142602.1, on the reverse strand, counting down.
CAGGAAAGCTACACTTGCTCCAGCTACGGCACCGCCACAAGGCACCCCTAAAGCCACCAGTTATTGTGAAGGCACCAGCACCTGCACCTGCGCCTGGGCCAATGGCACCACCTCCTACACTTCCACCGGTGAACATTACAGAATGCCCCCGTCTTTGTGGGGTAAGGTGCTCACTGCATTCAAGGAAGAGGCAGTGCACACGGGTGTGCATGACTTGCTGCCAACGCTGCAAATGTGTTCCACCAGGCACCTATGGTAACAAGGAGATGTGCGGTAAGTGTTACACTGATATGACCACCCACGGCAACAAACCCAAGTGCCCCTAAGGCCCCAACCACCACCTCCATAAGAAACCATGTTGGCACTTGGCAGTGTGATTTAATTCGTTGAGCTACATCTCAAAACCCTCGGGCGCTTGCTGCTAAAGTGGATCACTGTGTTGTGGGCACCATTTTGACTCAATACGTTTCGATGATTTGAAAGTTTAGCGTATAATTCAAGTATGTTCCAAGAATGAGGAAAACGACATTTATCTGGTTTGCCTGGCGTGTTAACTCTTCAAATTTAATGTAGGACATCATGCATTAGGTAAATGCTTCATAGATTCGATATTTAATAAGACTAAATGAGTAATCTTTGTGATTAAGCCAAATAATTATATTTCTACCGCATGAATTGTTAAAGGATTGCGACAAGTCTAGATCTGATGGATATAAAGACAGTGCTCACCTGCACCACATAATAGTAGTGAGACCCTTTATGCCTAATTCATTGGGTCAGTATTTAAAGGTGAGTTTATTTCTTAATACAAGAAAAGCATAGACTTTTACGGAGAAGTAGAAAATCCAGACTCGAGTTTGACGTGGCAGTGTTGGAGTAAAGTGGATCCCCACCGTAGATTTACGGTATATCAAGTTTAATTTGGGTTTGATCACTAACAAAGGCACCATATGGCCCACAATGCACATTGAAAAGTTTTTGTCTCACCATAGCAGATCCTTGAAGTCTACCAATACCCTTTTGTATTTAGTACGCTCACCAACCGAACCACAAGTTCATAATGATATTATGATACCATTGATTGCATATCCAACTCTTTCTTTACAAATTAGTGCCCCAGAAAACAAAGAAATAGAGAGAAGCCCTAATCCAAAGCCTAACCAAGTCAAAGCATAAAGCAGTCACTGACAAGAAACTTAGGTTTTCAGTGATGGAGATGGGGCATTTGGACTTTGGAGCTCCCACACATTTCCTTGCTCCCAGAAGTCCCTGGAGGAACACACCTGCACTTTCGACAGCAAGTTCCACATGCTCTCGTGCACACGTTTGGCCTCGAGTGCAGGCTGCAGCTCACTTTGCATAATCCATCACAATCTGAAACCAAAACCAAACAAAAAGGATCAACAAAAGAAATTCCTTTGTGGATATTTATTTGTAACTCATGAGTCATAGCAGAAAAATCTCTCTCCCAGACCCACACACCTTTACATGAGCCTCCTGTTACCACTTTTCACTGCAAACTGTGAATCAAGCAATTACAGAACAGTTTATATCATAAGATTGTGAGATTAACTGTGAGAGAGAGAGAGAGAGAGAGCTCTAATTTCAGGCATTAACACCTGGTTAAAATGGGTCGGTTCGCTTTCCACTACAGTAAGGGATGAAACCTGCATGCAGGTACACAGTGAAACAAACAGATTGACAGTACAGGAAGAAGCCCAAGAGAACTCCAGCTGTTATATCAAGTATTCAAGTGGTTCTCTGTAAAGACCAAAATTACCTCCATAACGTTAACCCAGACGATTAAAGCCAACGCCATTGCACCCAGCAACTAAAGCTGGAGCTTTAGAACAGAATGGTTAAAGTGGCTCTCTAAAATAGCACACTGATCAGCTATGACAAACGCTCCTATTTTACCTTAGTGGTTTCTTACATTCCAGTTATTCAATTGAAAATAATTAACATCAACAATTAAGAATCTTCTTGAAATCAATAAGGATGAGTTTAAAACGTTTGTAAAAACGTAACCCTTGCCGATATCTCAGCGGCTAGCAGCTACCCTCCAGAGGTCTTCATCATGTTGTAATTTCTATAATAAAACGTTTAGCAAGATACATTTTCCTTATTGGGGGATTAAATCGACAAAAGAGTTAAAAGCACAGATACAGAAACGATCTTATCAGCTTGGGATCCACTCACCATCAATGTATCTGCTTAATAGTAACCACCAAGGTTCTGAAACTATATTGTTGTGTTGTAGACTTGTAGTCTATTTCCCCAGAGCCGCTTAACGTCACGTACCACATACTTCCGACACACTAGAGAACTGGTGTGTGTTGACTGCGATCCCATGACACACTTGGGAAACTTTTGCTTCACTTTTATTTTTGGGATTGGGCTGTGGGCTCAGGAGTGAACTATTTTTCTGGGGCTAGCGTCGTCACAAAAGACTTACGAGTATAAAGATTAACGATCACCTGATTTTGGCCAGTCGAATTCGTAGT